>NC_042617.1:365407189-366607189 GCF_901001135.1 Rhinatrema bivittatum
CAACCTCAGTAAGCTGTGTTTTTTAGACTTGATGTAAATAAGGCCAGAGTGGAACTATGAGGCACCAATTCAGGAAGTCTCTTCCAAGCATATGGTACAGCAAGGTGGAAAGCACAGGATGAGGAATTTGTGCTGGTGGAGAAGGGTATAGATAAAGTGCTTGCCTGATGAGCAGCATTCATGAGGGGAGGTAGGGAGAGATGAGGTAGAGAGGAGCCAAAGAGTGAAGGCTCTTGTAGGTGAGTAAGAGGAACTTGAATTGTGTGTGGAAATGGATAAAGGAGTAAATGTAGTGTCTTGGGAAGAAGGGTTTTGTGAGTGTAGCAACATTGGTGAAAGATAAATGACGCAGCTGAATTTTAGATGGATTGTAGTGGAGAGAGATGGTTCACTGGGAGACCTGTGAGAAGCAGGTTGCAGTAGTCTGTGGAAAGTGAGAGAGCAGATCAGGGTTATGGTAGTGTGTTTAAAAAGGAAGGGGCTGATTTTGGTGGTGATGTAGAGAAAGAAACATATGCAGTAGTTTGGATATATAGAAATGAGAGAGGATTTGAAGATGATCACAAGGGGAAGAGAAGTGGGTTTGGGGGAAAAGATGGGCGTTCTGTCTTGCCATGTTGAGCTTAAGGAGGCGATGGAACATTCAGGCAGCAATGTCAAATAGGCTGAGATTTGGGACTGGATTCTTGATATTTCTGGAGTAGAGAGAAGATAAATCTGAGAGTTAACAGCATAAAAATGGTACTGAAAGCCATGGGAGGAGATCAGACCACCAACAATAAGTATACAGAGAGAAGTGATGATTGCCCTGAGGCATACCATTTGATAGTGGGATGTCAGTAGAGAAGGATCTACCAGAGGGGATAGGTAAGAGAGATCCAAGACAGGACGGAATTCCTATATTCAATTGAGGACAGAGTACCAAGGAGCAGGTAGTGGTCAACAATATCAAAATCTGTGGATACGTCAAGGAGGATGAGGATAGAGTAAAGGCCTTTTGATTTTAGCCACAAACAGTAAACATTCTATTGAATTTTGATACCAGGAAAATGTTTTAATGGCTTTGTCTAAAATTAAGAACTTAAGTTTTAAAAAGTAGTTGAGCTTTGTATCACTTGAAGTTTTATTCTGTATGCTTGTGGTGACTTTTCTGGCCATAGTTAAAATACACACATGCATTTCCCTAAAAGAACGTGAGCTTTACAATATTTTAGATATGTCACATTTGTATAAAAAAATAACTATTTACAGTATACAACTCAAGTTCATGAATAATTTGATGTTTTCCAAAAACCCCCCCAAAAAACCAAACACAGTGGTGCAGTGTGATACAGAGTTGCAGCATTTTAAAGATTTTCCCTCTGTCTTACAAAATGATCCTAGTACAGAAAATTTATAAAAGTTCCTTTTGACTGCTGCATGCACAAAATCACCTGCTGCAGTTCTAAACATTTTTTTCTATAACTTTGTTTAAAATAAAATCAGTTTGTGAACAAAAGTGAAAAAACAAACATTTTTACAAACATTAAAATAACCCCCCCTCAAAAAAAAGAAACAAAATATGGTTTAGTGGCAATCAAACAGCAAATATTAATTTTGTTAACTTTTATTTTTATAGAAACAAAGTTTTTAAAAGTTTACTAATAAGTTTTTCGGTGTTCATCTAACTGATTCCTTTTGTTACCTGGCTAGCAGGGAAAAGGGGTCGAGGCCGGTCCTGACCTGTTACAATGAAGACTGACTTGCTATGTGGGATTACACCAGAAGCTTGCGGTGGAGTAATGGTAAGGAAATCAAGCAACTTTAAAGTATCTCAGCTGTATAGGAGCATATTCTATAGCAGAAGACCTTCCTGCGAAGATCATGGATTCAAATATGGGACATTTGAGCTAACTATATGGACTTGGATATGAATTTCTTTAACAGTTTTCTGTGCAGTACAAGTTGTTAAACATAAAGCTTCCCTATTTTCCCAGCGCATTTGAGAAAATCCTTTATAAATTCTAGCATGATATAATCAAGTTATTCTCTTTAAACAAAAATCTGCTCTAAGTAGATTTTTTTTCCCCAGTGTTTTTTTTTTAAACAGTGGGGTTCCAATAGTGGTATTCTGAGATGTTCTCTTGATTTTATTTTTTTTTTTAAACATTGAAAATGTTGGAGTAATGTGGAGAAATACCATCACTGGTACTCTTCTCTCTAGTTTCTGCTCATGAAGGTTAATCATGATTGTCTATATCTTTATAGATCACTTGAATTGTGTTCAGATACAGCAGTTTCAGGTGTAATCATCAGAGCTGGTTAGTCAGGCATTCCAGATAGTGGTTCTTTTCAGAACCTTTTTAAAGGGTTGGTTAACTACCTCAGTAGCAGAGGAATGAACTATACCCTGTCTGTACTGTACATAGAAAATCTTTGTAGATAAAAGCATGGCTTGTTTTAACACGCCATGAGGATATCTCAAAATATACCAAATGCAACATTCTTAGTTGCCTTTAGTTTCAAAGGCTTGCAAGATTTCCTCATGGGCTACTATAACAGGCCTTGCTTTTGTCGTATTTTGTGGCTGAAAAAGCAGCCTTGCTTCTTCAGATATTGTAGTTATTTGGATGTATAATAGTTTAGCAAGATGTTACTTTTGTAAGACATCAGATGTTCAAAAAAAGTGCATCAGCAACTTGTACTAAATACTGCAGTGTCCCTTTTATAAAGGTCAGACTAAAACTGACACTTGTACAGTGGAGCCTGACATTTGGATATTTGAAGTTTTTTCATAAATCACAGAAAATAGCATATGGCTGTAGTTTAGCTTTTTAGGTAAAAGGTATTTCATTTTATGTAATATTTTCATTAGTGCATTTCTTATTGCTGATCACTGTAAAGACGTGGATCAGCTTTCCATTTCTCTCATGCAAATCATTACCTGTAGAATAGGGTACAATCATTTGTGGTATATTTTTAATTTTCTAAAGCACCTTGATAACAGTGAGTGTTGTGAAACATCCTCTGACCCCCCCCCCCCCCCTCCCCCAAAGAAAAACAAGAAAGATTAAAAACAAACAAAAAAAAAAACCTTGCCTTCTCTCCTTCCCAAAGGGATACTGCAGTTAAACTACATCCCTGATAGGCACCAACAAGAAATTCAGATGTAGTATGCCTAATAACAGGTTTTATACACACTAGTTTCCCCAGTAAATACATTTTAACCAGAAATATTGTCATATGTTCAAAATGCTCATGACAAACAATCATTTTGCATTCCTGCAAATAAAATTGTTTTATACTGTAAGCTGGAGGCAAGTGTAACTTATTTTTGTAATAAAGTTTTTATTTTTTTTTATGTGTCATTAATATAAATGTGTGTTTAGTGCAGAGATTGTTGGGTTTAAAACTATAGAATCACACACACTTCAGTATGTTTATTTGTACTTGCATAACTTAGAATAGTGGTTGCCAATAGACTGTATGTTTCACAAGAATTTGATTTCTTTTTATTTTATTGTTTTATCTCAATAAACCATTTTAGTATGTTGTATGTCAGTTACTGGGGTAGTGGGATCTAAAATTTAACTAAAAAGAATTGACTACAAGTATGTTTAAATGTGATTGTTGGTTCATTTAGGATCATTTTTTTTTTTTGCCAATTACATTCCTGGTATAGTTAATTTTTGGTGATGGTAATGTTTATTTTACTGTTTCATTGTACATATATGCTGATGAAGCATATCTGTCGTTATGGTTCAGTATTCACTTTCACCATTGAATGGTTTGATACACATTTATATAGCATTTACAAGATATATGCAGTTCTGTACAGGTATGCATAAAAGAGAGAATGTAGTCTCTGTTAACCAGATTTGGAGCACAGCTTCCTGTGGCTGAAGTTGTGAAATTGAGTTTTGCATTAATAACTAAGAATTGGTCCATCAAGTAATTGGGTTTCCTCCTTACATTTGCTTGCTATGTTTTCTCTTGTTTAATGTGAATTCTCAGGAAATATAGTTGGTTGTAAAAGTATCTTGATGAACCCTAAAGATGCAGTGCCTTATAAAAATTTCACTGTGATATACATTTTCACATTCTGCTGTCTAAAAAATACAAATCAAAATGCATTAAAGTAGGAGTTTTGATTTGATGATCTGTACAAAATACCCTACAGTTCCATCATGACAACAATTTTAGAAATTTTCCAAATATAGAATAAGAAACCAAAGTTTTGATTGCATATGTCTTTAACCCTTTGTCATAGAAAAGCAAAATTAGCTCTGGTTCAAAAAAAAATGCCTTTAAGGCCAATAATATGTTAAATAAGAGCTCACCTGTGTCCAATCACAATAGTTGAACTGATTCAAATTCTCCTGGATGAGGAATTGAACTATTTCTGTTGTATGAAATGAATTTGAAGCAAAGGTCAAAACATGCTGAACAAGGAGCTGGCAAAAGAACTCAATGTTACTGAAAGGTATAGATTGGAGGTGTTTGAATATCCTTTGGGGACCTGTTGCATCCATCATTGTAAAGTGGTGTTGTATTGTCCTCTTGCACCAAGGATGTGTGTTCTAGGGCTACTGCCCAGGAGGGAATGGTTAGACTGGCTGTCATAGTTAGTGATTCAGTTATTAGGAATGTAGATGGATCGCCTGGAAACATGCCTACCTGGTGCAAAGTTGGTGGAACTCACGAGTCACCTAAATAGGATTTTAGACAGTGCTGGGGAGGAGCCGATTGTCGTGGTACATTTATTTATTTACAGCAATTTACAACCCACCCAATTTCAAGACCACTGTTCTGGGTGATACGTGTGGGCACCAGTGACATAGGAAAATGTGGGAGAAAGGTTCCAAAAGCCAAATTTAGGCTCTTAGGTAGAAAGCTGAAATCCAGAACCTCCAGGGTAGCATTCTCTAAAATGCTCTGGAGTTTCAGTGCGTGGAAGAGACGATGGTGCAAGGAAGAAGAATTCAGTTTTGAAAAGAAACGGAAAACCTTTTGGGGAATGGGGGTCTTTTCTAGAGGAATGGGCTCCACCTTAACTAGGGTGGAACAAGGCAGCTGACGCTAACCTTTAAAAAGGATATAGAGCAGCTTTTAAACTAGAACAAAGGGGAAAGCCAACAGTCGCTCAACAGCCCATGGTTTGGAGAGAGAGGTATCTTTGAAGGATACTAATGAAACAGTGGAGTTAGGGCATCCCAACAGAGATGTTCCAATAAAAGCAGTAGTCCATGTGCCTATAAATAAAGATTCATCTGAGCTAAAAGATTCCAATTTAACCCTGTCAGCTGAAAAGTAGAATTTTAATACAAACAAAAATCACACTTTGAAATGTTTGTATGCTAATGCCAGAGGTCTAAGTAGTAAGATTGGGAGAGTTAGAGTGTATAGCAGTGAATGATGAGAGAGATTTAATTGGCATCTCAGAGACGTGGTAGAAGGAGGATAACTAATGGGATAGTGCTATACCAGGGTACAAATTATATCACAATGATAGGGAGGAGCAATTTGGTGGGAGGTGGCACTTTATGTTCGAGATGGCATGGAGTCCAATAGGATAAGGATCCTGCAAGAGACTAAATGCACAATCATCTTTTTGGGTTGAAATCTCTTGTGTATCGGGGAAGCATATAGCGATAAGAGTATACTACCATCCACCTGACCTAAATGATGATAAGGTTGATAAAATGCTAAGAGAAATTAGGGAAGTTAACCAAATTGGTAATGCAGTAATAATGACTGGGCAAATGTAACATCAGAACACACTAGCGAGATAAAGTTCCTGGATGGAATAAATGATAGTTTTTTGGGGCAGTTGGTTCAGGAACTGATGAGAAAGGGAGCAATTTTAGATCTAATTCTTAGTGGAGTGCATATTTGGTGAGAGAGTTAACAGTGGTGGGGCCACTTGCCAATAGTGATCATAACATGATCAAATCTGAATTAATGACTGGAAAGGGGACAGTAAGTAAATCCATGGCTCTATCAGTTAACTTTCAAAAGGGAAACTTTGATAAAATGAGAAAAATAGTTTAAAAAAAAAAAAAACCCTGAAAGGTGCAGCTACAAAGGTTAAGTGTGTGCAACAGGTGTGGATGATTTAAAAAAAAAAAAAAAAGCCTTCTTTGAAGTACAGTCCAGGTGATTTCAACTCATTAAGACAGGTGTAAAGAAGTCCAAACAAATGCTTGTATGGTTAAAAGGTGAGGTGAAAAAAGACTATTTTTCTAGGACAAGCAGGATGGTTGTCCTCACATGTGGGTGACATCATCCGATGAAGCCCAGCATGGAAAATGTTTGTCAAAGTTTCTAGAAGCTTTGACCAGCACATTGAACATGCCACTATCCACGTGAGTCCCCCCTTCAGTCTCTTTTTCCACTGTGCAGTTGCCTCGCGGTTCGTGGATGCTCTTTTTCTTGTTTTCTTGCGGAAAAGTGTATTTTAAAAAAATTTGAGTTTACAAAAATAATTCAAGAATCCACTTGAATGGAAACAGTGTATTTTTCTCAGTTTCCATCGCCGGGTCCCGCTTTGCGGTCGGTTCCCGCTTAGCGCAGTAGATTCAAAACCCCATTTTGGTTTTCTTCCTGTTTCTTTGTGGTCGATTCCCAGCACCTGGCTTCGCAGTGACCACTGGGACTAGGAGGCATTCCATGAAGCTAGCAATACATTTAAAGCAAATCAGAGAAAATTCTTTTTCACACACTGCACAAGCTCTGGAATTCATTGCCAGAGGATGTGGTTACAGTAATTAGTGTAACTTGGTTTAAAAAAAGGTTTAATAAGTTCCTGGAGGAGATGTTCATAAACTATTAATAAGGAATAGTAGCTTGGGATTCTGTTTAATGTTGGGTACTTGCCAGGTGCTTGTGGTGTGGATTGGCCATTGTTGGAAACAAGATATTGGACTTGTTGGACTCTTGGTCTGAACCAGTATGGCAGCTTCTTATGTTCTTATGATTAGGCCATTTCTCCAAAGTCAATAGCCATGGGTTAAGGATACTGCTGCAGAAAGTCACTGAGGCCCAAGATTACTTTAAAAAAGCTACAGAGGTCTCTGGCTAAAACTGAGGAAAATGTTTACTCTTCAATTTCAGGATTAGTCCACACAATGGCCTGTATGAGAGGATGGCAAGAAAGAAGTTACTGCAAAAGATGGTCTGCATAGTGTTTGGAAAGAAACACTCAGGGGACACTGTGCACATGTGGGAGAAAGTTTTGTGGTCCAGTGGAACATTTTTGGTCTCTGTGCTAAGCGTTCTTGTATAAAACAAACACAGCACATCACCCTGCTAACGCCATCCCTTCAGTAAAGCATGGTGGTGGCAGCATTATGTTGTGGGGATACTGTGCAGCAGTTGAAATAGAAGCTTGTGAAGATCAAAGCAAAGATGGATGGTGCAAAGTACAGGGAGATCCTGGAGGAAAACTTGTTCCAATCTGCCATAACCTTGGAACTGGGGAGAAGATTCACTTTTTCATCATGACAGTGTGCATAAGCACAAAGCAAAAGCAACAATGGTGTGGCTCAGAAAAAGAAAGTGAACGTTCTCGAGTGATTTGGTCAAAGCCCAGGCTTGAATCTATTAGAATATCTGTGGCAGGACTTGAAGACTGCAGTCAACAGCTGATCCCCAGCCAACTTGAGAGCTTGAGCTTTTTTGCCAAGAAGAATAGGCAAAAACTGTACCATCATGCTCTGCAAAGTTGATAGACCCAGAAAACAAAGGAAGACTATCTATCAAAGTTGTGAGGGTAACACTGTATAATTGGGTTCTTAATAAATATTTTTCAAGGACTTTTGGATCTATCTCTTTTATTACCTGCAAAGTTGATAGACATTTATCCTAAACGACTCTTCCTCATCACCCAGTCCAGACAGTAGGTTATGCCCACCGACCAGCAGACAGAGAATAACAGGTTCACCAATGTCATCCCTTATATACATCCTTGCTGACATCAGCCTGGCAGTATTCTGTCCTTAGCAAATGGTAGGCGAGCATCCCATGATGTGGACTAAGTCCTGGTAGACTGATCAGGAATTTGGGTAGGCAGCTCCCAAGGTTAAAGACTAGATCTCCCTCCCTTGGTTGAGCAGTGCTTCAGGAACAGGAGAGAAGAAATTTAAGGGCAGCCTCTGAAGCTAACCCTCCCTCAGCAGAGCATGTCCTGGGCCTGAGGGCTTCCAAAATTTGGCTTTGGAAGGTTGAACTAGTTGGTCTATCCACCTCCTTTGGCTAAGTGCTTTTCTCTTTAATCCTGTGCTGTGCCAGTTCATGAATAAAGATTTTTAAAAAGAATACATGTGCTGGGAGGAGCTAAGCAGATGAATCAAGGACAGCCACAGCAGCATTTGCTGTTGTGGGAAGGATTGTGGCCTGGCTGGAGCAATGGCGGTGAGTCTTGGGTTGTTTGTTTTTTTTTCCTGGCCTGTGCTGGGGAAAGTGGTCATGACTGCTGTGGCAGAACACGAGAAAAAGCCTGTGCTCTGATACCTGTGGTATAAGGAACCTGCTGGCAGGGAGCTTTCTATGAGTTTGCCTTGAGTGCAGAAAAGACGGGAGAACTGTAGGGAGCTGATTCAGAGGCCCCAGAAGGTTTCTTTTGTCTGTAGGGTAGTGGTTTACTGCGGTGGCCCAAATTGCGGAACTAGGTTCTGTGGCCAGTAGAGGGCTGAAGGGGAGCTTAGGCCCTTTCAGTCCAAACAGGCATGCTCGGGGAGGGGGGAGCACTGTTCCTTCTAAACTGCGTATGTGTGCGCGCACAAGGTCATGAACCCTGTGCATATGGCAAAACGTGCGTACAAGAAATTCTGATGATATTTGCATTATACTGGCTCTTGACGCGCAAAATTGAATTTAAAAAAAATGTGCACGTAGCTCGTCAAAAGTTAGAAAATTGGAGGGGGTCTGGTTCAGATCCTGTGACAGCTAAAACCTTTAGAGGCATGTTAGCTCTCTCTCCTCCAATTCAGAAGCTTCCTCCTTAGTTTGGACCTTGGTGTTCATTGAATGTTTTTCCTTTGGTGCTTGCAGCGGCTCTTTTCAATGGGACAAAGTTTGGCCTGGGATCTGGTTTGATTTTTCTGGTTCCTTCCAAATCCACTAGAAAGCAGAGCAAGATGAAGTCTAGGGGAGATGAAGAAAAGATTGTGGAGGAAGAGAAATTTTCTGGTTCAAAGGATTCTCTGCAAGAGTTGTCTTGCCAGGGGGTGGCAGCAAGTGTGAATTGGAAGAGGGTGTTTACTCCAGAGGGGGAGGATGGTACAGATGTTGTGCAGCTCTTCCATAAGAAAGAACTGGCAACTTTAATCTCTCCATCCCTGCTTATGTTATATATTGCTGAGGATGTGAAGGAAGAGACTTCAGATTCTTTGGAGGACCGATTACAGTTAGTTTTAGAAAACCTTCTAAGCCCTCTCACCTCCACCTCCAGTCCTTGATCTGGAATGGTGTCTCCAGAGGCGAATTTTAAGGGAGGTTGGTCATTGGCCAAATTATATCCTTTGGTGCCTTTGGCAAGAGAGAAATGCTTTGCCTCCCTAGGGTGGATGTGTTTGCCTCTTCAGTAGCGAGAACTAAGATTATAGTGGAAGGAGGTGCCACATTGAAGAACAAGTGGGACAGACAGTCTGTCTTAAGCAAACCTTCAAGGCGGTTCACATGGTACTGCAAATAGTCGCTTGCAACTGTATAGTGGCAAGGCCAGGCTTGTGTTTGGTGCAGCATATGCCAAAGGAGGCATTGGAGGATTGCTCTGCTGGAACTGGGATCAGTATGTCTGGAATTCTACTTTGATATTGTGCAGTCTTCTGCAATAGTGGGGGGCATCCATTGTAGCAGCTATGAGGCTGCTCTAGCTGCAGAATTGGTCAGTGGATTTGACCTTGAAGTATAATCTAAGTTGCCCTTTAAAGCTTCTTTTATTTTGAGGGGGCCTTGGGAAGATGACTAAAGCTTGAGGTGATTCCAAGGTGCCTAGACTTCTGGAGGACAATTCTAAGAGCTCTTCTTATCCTCTTCCAGCCAGAAATAGGTTTTCAGATACCAGGAGGTTCAAACAAAGTAGAGCCTTGAGTTCCTAGAAGTCTTGTTCATTTGGGAGGTATCGACGTTTTTGTTCAACCAAGAAAGATGGTAAGATCCTCAGGGTCCAGTTCCTCCTGTGGAACGCACTAGGGTTTTGAGGACCCAACCTCTTGTGCTGAAGATAGGCGGCCATTTGCAGGTTTCCCGGAGGTGAATCCAAATTACGTCGGATCAATCATTTTTGGAGATCATTCGAGACAGTTAATATTCTGAAGTCCTTCCATCTGACTTCCAGCATAGTTGGTTTCTCCATGTTTGCCAAAAAGTGGGAGGCCATGCAGGTGGTGGTGCCTGTTCCCAGGGAGCAATGGGTCCTAGGCTGGTGTTCCATTTGTGTTGTGGTTCCACAAAAAATAATAGCCATCCCATACTGTATCAGATGCATGTTGTCAAATTCTATTTATAATCCTTTTGGGATGGAAATCTTGAGGATGGTCATTCTGACAACAAAGAACGGAGAGTTTCTGACTTATCTGGACCTTATGGAGGTTTGCCTGCTCATCCCGATCTGCAGGGATCATCAGCATTTTGCAATGCTGGGAGAGCTTTTTCAGTTTCAGGCCCTACCTTTCTGTTTGGTTATTGCTCCATGTACCTTCTCAAAGGTCATGGTGGTGGTGGTGGTGCAGCAGCAGCCCTTTGCAAAGAAGGAGTTTTGATACATCCTTATCTGAATGACTGGCTGATAAGAGCAAAGTCAGCACAGGAATTTTCAGTGGCTACGCAGAGGATAGTGCAGTTGCTGCAGGAACTTAGTTGGATGGTCGTTTGCCAAGAGTATTTTTCAAGCGTTGTAGACTCTAAAATAATTGGGAGCTCTGTTTGGAATGGGTTAGGTTGTGTATGTCTCACAGAATAGAGGACTCAGAAATTACAGCATCAGACTCAATTCTTGCTTTCAGACTAGTATCCAATAGTATGGAGTTATATGCAGCCTTGAGGCTCCATGGCAGCAGCTCTAGATTTAGAGTGCCTTGGGTGAGAGCACATATGAAGCCTCTTCAGTCTCAGAATGGATTCCTCAGTCTCAGAATTATATAATGAGCTTGGTGATGCTGGAGACATTCAGGATAAATTTGCATTTGTAGATGAATGGCAGAAATCTGGCAAAAGGCATGGATTCAGAATCCCAGCCTGGGTGTCAGTAATGGCAGATGTCTGTCTGTTGGGCTGGGAGTTCATTGTCTGGGACAGATAGTGCAAAGGAAGTGGTGTGTCAAGGAATCAAGGTAGTCCATCAGTCATTTGAGACCAGGGCAATTCAGTTGGCACTGTTTTGTTTTGCGTTGTTGGGTCAGACAGTCTGACAATGCCATGGTGGTGGCGTGTGTGAACCATCAAGGAAGGGACCACAAGTCTCCTAGTATTCCTAGAGATGGATTTTCTTCTCTTTTTGTGCAGAAAAGAATTTGAAGATTTCAGGAGCTCACATAGCGAAGATGGAATCTGTTCAAATGGATTTTCTCAATTGAAATATTGTCGACCCCAGAGAGTGGTCTCTCAAGCAGTCTTCAGTTGGATAGAGGACAAATGGGACGGTCCCTCTGATGGACCTATTAAGAATCTTTCAAAATATCAAAGTAAATTGATTTTTCAGTGGAATAAGAGGGAAGGGCTCAGCCAGTCTTGAAGTTCTAGTTTAAAGATGGTAAACAGAGGCAGTTTTCTGTTTTTCCTCCATGGCCATTGATAGGAAGAGTGATTCTGAAGACTTCAGTCATCCAGGCCTGGTAATTCGGGTCGCTTGGACTGGAAAATGTGTCGACATGCAGATCTTGTGCGGTTAGTACAAGAGACACCATAGAGGTTTCTACCTCAAACAGTCCTACTCTTGCAAGGGCTGATTCTGTATGAGGGTTTGGCTTGATTTTTGTCTTACTGCCTGGCCCTTGAGAGTGCATGTAATTTAAAAAAAAAAAAAAAAAAAAGGGGGGGGGGGGTGGGTGGGAGGCAGGGGAATCTCTGGTAATGAGTACTCTTTTGATAGTCGGAAAGTCTAATAACTCCTTGGCGTATGTTCATATTTGGAGAGTTGTTAAACAGTGGTGTGCCAGTAGGCTATTGTATCCAAACAAGGCGGCAATGTAGCTAGTTCTGGAGTTTTTTTCACGAAGGGCTGGCCTTCACTTCCTTGAAGGCAGGTAACTGTTCTTTTGTGCTACAGAGATCATGTTTTTGGTAAGCCTTGCCTAACTCTCATCTGGATGTGTCCCATTTTTTAGGAGAATTAAGCACGTTAGGCTACTGGTTCAGTTGCTGGTGCCTTTTTGGGATCTCAATTTGGTGTTATGTTCTTGGCAAGTTTGAGGTTGGAGCCACTTAAGGAGATTCTGGCGAAGCTACTCACATTTGTGATTGCCTTTTTTGTAGCTATATGTTCTGCATGAAGGGTGTCTGAATTTCAGGCTTTTTCTTAAAGGGAAATTGTTTTTGACAGTTACTAAGGATTTGGTCAGGATTTGTATGGGTAGCTACTTTTCATTTGAAACAAGTCAGGCTGTTTGCCTGCTTTTACAAAGGGTAAGGATTAAGCAGAGTACAAGTCCCTTCATAGTCTGGAATGTGAAAAGTGTTCTCTTGATGAATTCTTTTAGGAAGTCTGATCATCTGTTCTGTAGCATGGGTTTCGGAAAGGCGAAGCAATCTCTAAAGCTTCAGTGGTGTGATGGATTATTGCCTGTGTATATGTCCATGATGATTGAACTCAAAACTGGTAAGCTCTTTTCACAAGAGCTCAGGCAGCCTCATGGGTGGAGCTGCATTTTGATTTCTCCGTTGGAGATTTGTAAGATAGCAGCATGGTCTTCCTTACATTCTTTTTCTAAGCATTATTGCTTGGATACGAGTGGTAGGGAAGGGACACTGTTTTCCTCACGGTTTGAGAGTGGCAGGTCCCATCCTAATCAGGAGTAACTTGTATATTCCATTCATCTGACTGGATGATGAATATTGTGAAATTAGTTCTTACCTGATAATTTTCTTTCCTTGAGTCCAGTCAGTCCAGTCCAGGATCCGCCTATTACTGACATATTTTGTGTCTTTCAATTGGAGGATACAGTGAAGAAAGAATTATATAATTTAAGTAGAGCACCTATCTGCTCAGCTAAATCTAGTTGTTTGTTATTGCTCCTTCTCACAGGACAAGCAGGATGGTAGTCCTCGCATGTGGGTGACATCACTGGATGGAGCCTTATCACGGAAAACTTTTCTATCAAAGTTTCTAGAAGTTTCTAGAATAATACTCATCGATCCCATCGGGGCCTCTATCGATTCATTCGATGCCCTCATTCATACCATCCATGCCGGCATCGATGCCATCAATGCCCATGTTGATGCCAAAGTCGATGTCATTGTCATTCTTACCAATGCCATCGTTTCCTTCGTCGATTCCATCGATGCTTTCTTTGATTCCATCGCTGCCATCGATGTCGTTGTCTATGCCGCCATCGATTCTGTTGATGCTGCCATCGGTGGCCACCCATTTCATCGAGGTTGATCGATTCTATCGATCCCTCCGATGTTATCGGTGATTCACCCATGCCATCGATACCGTAGCTAATGCATTGATGCCGCTATCAGTACCGCCATCGATACCATCCCTACTACCGAAGCACCTAATCAACACCCTCGACTAAAAAATAAATGCCCCATACTCTGTATTCTAAACTAGAGCACCATGTACTGATTGGGCAACAAATAATACCAAGAGGAGTGCTGGCACGGTGACAGTCTGTCTCCAAATTGCCATCCGACATAGCGAGGGCATCTTTCTCGGCGCTGGGGAATGACTGGGCCGACCACCATACACATTCTCTTACTCGGTGCTGGAGAATGACCGGGCCGAGCACCGTACCAATCCTCTTACTCGGTGCTGGAGAATGACCATGCCAAGCGCCGAGGGATACAGCCAGCACCGACGTGGATTCCACATTCTGTGCCGGCATTTATACCGCGCCAGCATCAATGTCCATTGACCCAGTTGCGAAGCAGGCCCGGCTACACGAGTCCTGTGCTCCTCTGTATCAGAGGTGCCGAGGCGTTCCCTACCGACATCGGTGCTGGGTACTGTGCCACCACAAAATAATGTGGAAGCACCAGTAACGCTTAGCCTGACTCCTCTAGCTGCGCAACCATACCAGCTTACAGAGTCGAGATGGACGTTTACATCCCTCAGGCTGTCCTCGATGCCTCCCGAAATCCACTAACACCGGAGCCGAGCTATCGATATTCACTGACTCATCCTTCTGCGATCCACAAAGGGACGGTAAGTACTCTAATCCAGCTTTAGCAACAATCCCATCGAGACCTGGTCCCTAAAATCGGGCCACATGGTTTCAGAAGGTTCTAGGTCGTATTCTCCTACAAGAACTGTATTGCTATCACATATTGCTATTGCCAGCTATGTTTGACACAATAGCAAGAGAACCTCTTGACAAATAATATGAGATTGCATTGAGATGTCCTCCCGTTGCTAACAACGGGACTCCGTACTTGATAATGTTCTGGCTTCTAGTTCCTAATTACGACCGAAGTCCCAGATACTTTAGCTGATCTGCTAGGCACAAGATCCAGCAGTCATTGCCTCAATTGCAAGCCAACCTCGAGACCTGGTGACAGCTCTCAACATTTTCTTGCACAGCAGACAGAGCTGCGGGTAAGACTTTTACCGCTCACGCTCCCGCATATGAGACCAGCTGATATCCAGATTACATCAGCTCCGCCAGTTCAGCCTCCTGGTCTCTCAACCTTGCCAGAGATCAGAACGGCCATCCCACTTAGTACCAGTGCTCGGGATACAGTCCCCCAGACACTATAAGGCGGGAGGTATAGGGGAAGTTTAATCCCACTATTCCTTCTTTCAACAGAAAGCAGATGCTCTCTGCCCATCCTGAATCTCAGAAATATCAACAACTTTTTTCAGAAGAGACAGGTAAAATGGTGTCTCTCACCACCATGCTTCCCTTACCGCAGTAAGTGGGTTCCCGTATTTTTCGCTCCATAAGACGCACTTTTTTCCCCCCAAAGTGGGGGAAAATGTCTGTGCGTTTTATGGAGCAAATATAGAAAAAAAAATCCCCATCCCAACCCTTTAAAGTTAATTAACTACAACCCCCCCCCCCCCAAGACTTGCCAAAAGTCCCTGGTGGTCCAGCGGGGGTGCGGGAGTGATCTGCACGCGGGCCGTCGGCTGCCAGTATTCAAAATGGCGCCAATAGCCTTTGCCCTTACTATGTCACAGGGGCTAACGGTGCCATTGGTTGGCCCCTGTCACATGGTAAGAGCAATGGATGGCTCTATACTCATATACTCATTGTCCTCTTCCTTAGGGCTCATGACCAGTCTCTCTGTCTCTTACACACGTGCACACACACACACCCACACCATACCAGTCACACCCCCATGACCAGTTTCTGTGTCTCACACACCAATCATCTCCCAACCAATCTTTGACACACACACACCAGTCACTTTCCTGAACAGTTTCTCTCATGCCATACACACACACAGGCTTCCCACTCCTGTGTTCTATCTTACATATAAGGGCTTCTCACTCCCATACTGTATCTCACACACACACAGGTTTCTCACTCCCATGCTCACTCTCTCCACATGCACAGGTTTCTCATTCCCATAATCACTTTCTCTCTCCTACACACACAAGCACCAGTCTCTCTCTCAATCCCATACTCGCTCCCTCCACATGCACAGGCTTCTTAATCCCTTAATCATTTTCTTTCACATACACACACCGCAGTGTCTCACTGTTACACACAGTCACCTTACCAACCAGTCTCTCTCTCATGCATGCACACACAGGCTTCCCACTCCCATGCTGTCTCTCACATATACAGGCTTCTCAGTCCCATGCTTTCTTTCACACACACCCTCACACCACCAGACTTCTTACTCCCATGCTTTCTCACATACCCAGAATTCTCACTTCCATGCTTTTTCTCTCTCTCTCTCACACACACACACAAGTCTCCTCCCTGACCAATCTCTCACTCTCTCACACACACACTCCAGTCATCTCCCTGACCAGTCACTTTTATTGTCTCTCACATATACACACATCACCTCTCTGACCAGTTTCTCTCAATCACACACATGCTCTCAATCACACACATTCTCTCACACAGGCTTTCTCTCTTACACAGGCTTTCTCTCTTACACAGGCTTTCTCTCTCACACAGGCTTCCCCCCCCCCCCCCCCCCCCGAGCACAAATGGTAGCTGCAGCAGCCTCCTTCAGCACCTGCAGGCCAAGAAAGAAAAATCCCATCGGCCGCGGGAGGCTTATACTGCTGTCTCCTTTGCCGATTGCCAGCTACTTCGATTGCTCCGGCCCATGCTACTACTCGGGGGCCGATACTGCTGCCACCGCTACTTTTCCTCGTGGCACAGCTCTTTCTCCTTCCTGCACACTGCGTATCACTTCCAGTTCCAGGGCAGGCGCGGGAAGAAGAAAAGGCCAGCAGTGGGTGCCACAGCTTCTTCTATCAACGCTGCCATTCCTATTGGGCTTGAACGTGCTGTTAGGCCGGCAGTAACGGCAGCAGGGAAGGAAGAGCAGCGGGAGAGACCGGGAGCACGCGACACATCTGCCGGTGTTTGGCGACACACCAGTTGAGAAGCGCTGTCTTAGGCTATCTAGCATACCCTTCGGATTCTGGTTCCCAGACATCCTCTGCATGGGTACACCTCTGTTCCATTTTACCGTACCACCTGGGAATAGGGGATACCCGATTACGGCTCAACCCCTTTTGAGTCTGCTTATCATGGATTCCCTACAAATTAAGCCTCCTCTACGATCACGGGGTACACAATGGGGCCTACATATAGTGCTTACAAGGCTCATACATTCTCTGTTTGGGCCTTTGTATTCCTGTAACTTTAAAATTCCAACATAGGAAATTCTTTCCCTCGTAGCCATCACTTCTACTAAAAGGGTCAATGACTTGCAAACCCTTGTTGCACATTCACCTGACACTAGGTTCCTCCATGACCGACTGGTCCTACTTACTCACCCTAATATTCTTCTTAAGGTAGTCGAAGCCTCTCGCCTTACTCAGAATATACTCTGCCCATTTTTTTCCAAGGCCTCTCTCTCTTACCAGGGCGAGAAGTGTTTCCACACCTTGGACTGTGAGAGTGCACTTGCTTTCTATCTAGACTGCACTGCACTCCATAGAAAACACACCCTTCTCTGTCAAAGGCAAGCTGTGAGTTCCAGTGGTCACACAAATTCTCCCCAACTAACAGTCTGTATCGAATTCTGCTATGAAGAGCAGGCCTTCCTCTCCAGAGGCGATTGAAGGCACATTCTCTAACTGACATGACAACATTGGTACCACACTATCATTCAGTACCAGTCGCTGACGTTTCCTAGGCTGTGACTTGTAACTCTCTTCACATATTCACAGCCTCCTACTGTTTAGATATGGAAGTCTGTCAAGACTCTGCCTTCGGTCACCTGTCTTGAAAAGCTTTCTTCCACCATAATCCCCAACTCCTGCTACAACTACCTGCTGTCATGTCAGGCTGCCTCATCATTGCCAATAGCATCCCAATTATTGTGCCTCTGCACGAGTTGTCTGCTATTGGTCTGTTATAATATGAGTCGGTCTGTTATAATATGTCAGCCTGTAGCTCGCTAATCACCCACATGTGAGGACTACCATCCTGCTTGTCCTGTGAGAAAGCAGAGTTGCTTACCTGTAACAGGTGTTCTCACAGGACAGCAGGATGTTAGTCCTCACGAAACCCACCCGCCACCCCTCAGAGTTGGGTTCATTTACGTTTCTTATTTTATTCTATTTTTCGTTCGAACTTTTGCTACATACGAGACTGAAAGGAGACCCCTGTAGATGAAGGGATCATAGCATGCTGGGCATACTCAGTGTGCCAGTGTCAGTCAAAGCTTCTAGAAACTTTGACAGAAAAGTTTTATCTCAGGACAAGCAGGATGCTAGTCTTCACATATGGGTGACATCATTGATGGAGCCCTGTGCGGGAAATCTTTCTGTCAAAGTTTCTAGAAACTTTTGACTGGCCCTGTGAGGCCACTGAGCATGCCCAGCATGCCATGATATTCTCTGCCACAGGGGTCTCTCTTCAGTCTTCGTTTTTCCGCGCTGCTGTAAGCATCGCGGAGCAAGGAGCCTTGTGAGTTTTCTCACAGTGTTTGCTGATTGAAAAGTCACTTATTTTCTCATTCTTTTTCTCCCACAAGGGATCTCTCTCAGATTTCCACCGACTGGTGAGTAATCATAGTCTCGTTTTTACTCCCTGAATAAAAACTTTTTTCTCATAATTTTTTCCCTCATTTCATCGACAGCTGTCGATAGAAAATGGCTACCAGATTTAAAAAATGTCCCATATGTAATCTGACAATGTCCATTACAGACCCACACCTCGAGTGTGTCCTTTGTTTGGGGGACAACATGATGTCTCAACCTGCCCTAAATGTGCAGAGATGACTCCCAAAGGAAGGAAACTTCGCCAAGAGAAGACGGAACATCTTTTTCGCCTACAGCTTCTGCCTTCTCCCTCAACATCAACAAAATTGTCTCCGGCCGGAGTTTCAAAAAGAATAATATTGAAAAAACGTCGTCCGGAGGGATCCGGAGATCATCCATCGACATCAACGGCATTGACAAGGTCCATAGTCGAACACCGACCGAAACACAGTCACAGACATCGGCATACATAGATTCCAGCGGCGCTTCTCTCCCCAGAGGAACCGACCGCTAAGCAGCTTAAACTACAGGAAACACCACTACCCTCGATGCCGGGGCCTTCACCTTCCAAAGAAGTACCTATAGTCGAACCTCCACAGGGCTCTGTGGAAGGGGTATTGACGCCTCCACCGCCACTGCGTTCAGCTGCTCTGCCTGCACCAGCTGTTCCGCAGGAATTGTCGGATTTTATCCGGCAAGCGGTGCTCCAGGCCCTTAAGGAGCAGATGCCGGTGCCTTCACTGACGCCGGTTCCCTTACCGGTGCTGGTGACTGCACCAAAGCCGGTGACTACATTGATGCCGACGATTCCGTCGATGTCTGGGCCTACACCAATACCAGCCAAGGTGACACCGGTACGACCATTGATGACACCGCCATCTTCGATTCCGGCCCCGATACCTTCAATGCCAAGCTTAACCTGAAGACCCAAGACATCCAGAGCTGACACACTATCAGCTCTTAATGAAGAGATTTGATGAGGTAGTTGGTGCTCTTCCTCCCAAGCCTTGGGAAGAACAGCCTGAAGGCATTCCCTTCGATGACCCGCAACCAGGTCCTTCAGGGCTTCCTCGTCCACCTAGACCTTTTCCACTATCTCCACCTAGAGAAGATCCATACGATACTTGGGATGATGGACAAACAGACATCTCATCTGAAGATTTCATGTCTGATCCTTCACCTCCAGACCCAAGGAAGAAATCTCCACTGGAGGATTTGTCATTTACCAATTTCATCCAGGAAATGGCTGACACCATACCTTTCACCTTGGTGACAGAAGATGATTCAAGGCAACAAACATTGGAGGTTCTCCAATTTGTAGACCCTCCAAAGCAAGTAGTAGCCATACTAGTCCATGATGTCCTTCTGGACCTACATCATCGGCTTTGGGAGCATCCATGCTCAGTGCCTGCTGTAAATAAAAGAATGGACACAACGTATTTGGTGCAGTCTGCTCCTGGCTACCAAAAGTCACAGCTCCACACCAATCAGTGGTGGTGGAATCTGCACAAAAGAAATCGAAGAGGATAAGACCACATTCCTCAACTCCCCTGGGAAAAGATCACAGATTCTTGGATTCCCTGGAAAGGAAGGTTTATCAAGGAGCCATGTTAAATTCTAAAATATCTTCGTACCAATTATACATGACTCAATACCAAAGAAATCTGTGGAAACAGATGCAGGAGTTTATACCATCATTGCCACAACAACATCAAGAAGCAGCCCAGGCGATTATCCACAAAGGGCTGGAGGCGGGCAAGCACGAGGTCCGTGCTGCCTATGATGGCTTTGAAACAGCATCCAGAGTGGCTGCATCGGGTATAAGTGTAAGACGTTGGGCTTGGCTTAAAGCCTAGGACCTCAGGCCTGAAGTCCAAGAAAAATTGGTTGGCCTCCCATGTCTTGGTGATAACCTTTTTGGTTCCAAGGTACAAGATACAGTTGCTCAATTGAAAGAGCATACAGAAACCCTGCGACAACTTTCCTTAATTCCACAGGATCTGGCCACACAGTCATCTCGTAGGCCTCAGAGGAAAGAACCCAGAAGACCCTTCTACCGACAGAGGCGATATTACCCTCCAACATCTAGGAGCAGATCTTCTAGGCCGCAACAAAGACCTCAGCCCAGACAACCTAGGGCAGCTAGGCCTCAACCTCCGCCACAGACGGGACCGGCTATTGGCTTTTGAGATTTTTCCCAGAGTCCGAAGCCATCTCTCCAATCCTCATCCACAGCTTCCGGTAGGAGGTCCTTTTACAACCATTGGGTGCAAATAACAGACCAATGGGTACTTGCAATAGTATCTCGAGGTTACCAACTCAATTTCCTCTCAATTCCAAAAGATTCTCCTCCGGGACCTTTTTCTCTAAGCGAAAATCACATAATTCAACTGCAAGTAGAATTATCCACCCTTCTGAGAGCCAGAGCAGTAGAGCTCGTGCCCTGGACTCAGCAGGGCAGAGGATTCTATTCCCGTTATTTCCTCATTCCAAAGAAAACCGGAGGTCTACGTTCTATCCTAGACCTCAGAAATCTCAACAAATTTCTGAAGAAAGAAAAGTTCAGGTTGGTCTCTCTAGGCACCATGCTTCCACTTCTTCAGACAGGAGATTGGCTTTGTTCTCTGGATCTTCAAGATGCTTATGCTCACATTCCAATATTCCCCCCTCATCGCAAGTACCTGCGCTTCATGGTGGGTCATCCAGCATTTCCAGGAAAAAGTACTTCCATTCGGACTCACTTCTGCTCCCAGAGTATTCACCAAATGTCTGGCAGTAATAGCACACTTGCACAAAGAAAGTGTCCATGTCTTTCCATATTTAGACGACTGGCTCATCAGAAATCAATCTCAACAAGGAGCTCTGGCTTCTCTCAGTCGAACAATTACTCTACTTCACTCCATGGGCATTCTCATCAATTATCAAGTGTCCCATCTCATTCCATCTCACCTGCTTCAATTCATAGAAGCAGAATTGAATACCATCCTCTCAAAGTCCTTTCTACCCGAGGATCGAGCGGAGACACTTTCTCTTCTGGCAAACTCGATTCGTTCAAAGAAACAAGCAACAGCTCATCAGTTTCTAACCTTATTAGGCCACATGGCCTCCACAGTGCATGTCACTCCTATGGCTCGGTTAGCCATGCGGGTAACCCAATGGACTTTAAGATCACAATGGATCCAAGCCATTCAACCACTGTACTCTCCACTTCAAGTAACCCACCAGCTCCGTTCATCTCTACTTTGGTGGGTGAACAAGGACAATTTGCACAAGGACCTTCCCTTCCAGCAACAGTCCCACAGATAACTTTTAACTACAGATGCATCCACCTTGAGTTGGGGAGCTCACATAGACAATCTCCAAACCCAAGGTACCTGGACGAAACTCGAAGCAACATTTCAAATCAATTCCCTGGAACTTCGAGCTATACGTTATGCTCTGCTTGCGTTCAAGGACTGCTTTCACACAAGACTATTCTGATCCAAACGGACAACACAGTAGCTATGTGGTACATCAACAAACAGGGAGGTACGGGCTCGTATCTCCTTTGTCAAGAAGCCGCTCAGATTTGGGACTGGGCTCTGACACATTCCATGTTTCTCCGAGCAACTTACCTGGCAGGCATTCACAACGTAGTGACAGATCGACTCAGTCGCCAGTTCCAACCACACAAATGGTCCCTGGATCCCTTAATAGCGACCAGGATATTTCAACGTTGGGGACAACCTACAAATAGACCTCTTTGCGTCACATCTGAATCACAAAGTGGACAACTTCTGCGCTCTGCACAGACAGAATCACCAAGTAGCCAAGGACGCCTTTGCTCGCCCTTGGAACTCAGGCCTTCTATACGCGTATCCTCCAATACTGCTCATAACCAAAACTCTAGTGAAACGACAACAGGACAAAGGGTCCATGATCCTCATAGCCCTGTATTGGCCTCGACAAGTATGGTTTCCCACACTTCTAGACCTCTCGATCAGGGATCCAATTCGCCTGGGTGTAGCTCCCACTCTCATAACTCAGGATCAGGGTCGGTTGCGCCATCCCAACCTTCAATCCCTATCCCTGACAGCATGGATGTTGAAAGCTTGATTTTACAACCACTCAATCTTTCAACCAGTGTATCTCGAGTGCTTATAGCTTCACGTAAACCTTCAACACGAAAGAATTATTCTTCAAAATGGAGACATTTTGTGGTGCAGACAAAATAACATTGATCCTTTCTCCTGCCCCACAACTTCTCTCCTTTCTCCTGCCCCACAACTTCTCTACGTGACTACTTATGTCATCTTTCAGACTCTGGTCTACAGACTTCATCTGTTAGAGTACATTTAAGTGCAATCTCAGCTTACCATAACAAGATGGGAGATGCACCAATATCCATACATCCCTTTGTCAGTAGATTTATGAGAGGTTTAATTCACCTCAAACCACCAATTCGACCACCAGTTGCAGAATGGGACCTGAATTTGGTCTTAACAAGACTCGTGCGTTCTCCTTTTGAACCCATGAATTCCTGTGATCTTAAATTTCTCACATGGAAGACGATCTTCCTCATAGCCATTACATCGGCTAGAAGGGTTAGTGAGCTACAAGCACTGGTCATATACTCACCCTATACAAAATTCCTACATGACAGAGTGGTTCTTCGTACGCATCCAAAATTCCTACCCAAGGTAGTTACGGAATTCCACTTGAACCAATCCATAGTTTTACCCACTTTCTTTCCAAGACCTCATTCTCACCGAGGAGAATGAGCTTTACATACCTTGGACTGCAAGCGTGTGCTAGCATTTTACTTAGACCGCACTGCAGTCCACAGGAAATCCACTCAACTCTTTGTATCTTATGATGCAAACAAACCGGGAAAAGCAGTGAGTAAACACACACTATCCAACTGGCTAGCAGATTGCATACAGTTCTGCTATGAAAAAGCAGGCCTTCCTCTCCAAGGGCAAGTAAAGGCGCATTCAGTAAGAGCATTGTCAACTTCAGTAGCACACTATCGTTCAGTGCCAGTTCTTGACATATGTAAAGCAGCAACATGGAGTTCTCTTCTCACCTTTGCAGCTCATTCCTGTTTGGACAAAGAAGGACAACAAGATTCAGCCTATGGACAATCTGTCTTAAATAACTTGTTTCCAGTTTAATCCCAACTCCTTCTACATCCAAACTGCTGTGATCTTCGGCTGCCTCATTTTCAACAACAATACTTCACTGTTGCTTCACTACAAAATGACTCAGCCTCTAGCTTGCTAATCACCCATATGTGAGGACTAGCATCTTGCTTGTCCTGGGATAAAGCAAAATTGCTTACCTTGTAATAGGTGTTATCCCAGGACAGCAGGATGTAGTCCTCACGAAACCCACCCGCCACCCCTCGGAGTTGGGTCCGATACGTTTTATTATTTTATTTTTGCTAAAGCTTATTGCTACATACGAGACTGAAGAGAGACCCCTGTGGCAGAGAATGTCATGGCATGCTGGGCATGCTCAGTGGCCTCACAGGGCCAGTCAAAAGTTTCTAGAAACATTGACAGAGTTTTCCCGCACAGGGCTCCATCAATGATGTCACCCATATGTGAGGACTACATCCTGCTGTCCTGGGATAACACCTATTACAAGGTAAGCAGTTTTGCTTTCCGTAACAGGGCTCTATCCAGTGATGTCACCCACATGTGAGGACTACATCCTGCTGTCCTGTGAGAACACCTGTTACAGGTAAGCAATTCTACTATCTCCAGTTTTTATTATGGTCTTTGGAAGCCCTTTGGTTTGATAAATTTTCAGATTTATAATAGTTTGTCCAGCACTAACTTGTTACAGATAATACAGGCAAACTGAGGTCAATATGGATGCATATAAGGTGTGACATCAGTGAACCTGTTATTCTCTGTCTGCCTGTCTGGACTGGTCTCAGATGAACGCAAAGAAAGGAAATTGTCAGGTGGTAACTAATTTCACCATGGCTGCTGTTGCTGCAAAAGAGGCTTCCACCAAGTATTGAGTCAAGGGGTGTTATTTATTCTTAACTAGCCGTTAAGCCCGTAACAACGGGCTACATTAACATTTTTTTCGGTCCATTTCCTTACCCCTCATTCTCCCCTCCCACCCCTCATTCTCCCCCTCTTCCCTCCCTCCACTCTTCCCCCTCCCCCCTCAGTCACTCTCTCCTTCCTCCCCTCAGTCACTCCCCCTCTCTCAATCCCCTCCCCTCCCAGTTCATTCACAACCCCTTTGGATGGCGCAGACGGAAGATCTCCGGGGGAGGTCCCTCCCTCGCGCACGCCGCCACTACTGCTCCTCGCCGCGCCAAAGGTCCCTCCCTCCCTCGCTCGTGCCGCCGCCGCTACTGCTCCTCGCCGCACCAGAGGTCCCTCCCTCCCTCGCGCCCGCCGCTACTGCTACTGCTCCTCTCCGCGCCATTTTTGTTACAGACAAGCTCTGACCGACGTGCTGCCCGCGCATGCGCGGTAGAGTTGCTCTCTACTGCGCATTTGCGGCACGTCGGTCAAGCTTCATTTATCTAGTAGATTACTTTTGGAATATTTCAATAATTGTTAATGATGAAAGTATAGATTGCTGTGTAGATCAGTAAAACAAGCTAGTGCATTTTGATTTGCATTTTTTAGACCAAGGAATGTGAAAAATGTACAAGTTGTGAAAAATTTTACAAGGCACTGTATAAAAATGTCCTCATTTCCCCCCACCAATCAGGGTTATTACAGACTATGTACTTGAGGTTCTTTGTTTCCATAGCTGCTTTTGCAGTTTTTTCACATAGAAGACTATAAGGCAACCATGAAAGAGAAGAGCAAATATAGATTTATCAGACCAAACACTTTGAGTTTAACGTTAGTTATAAAGTAACTTGTATTCGAGGAGGAGGTGAACTATATGAATCTTGAATTTTAATTGCTGATTAATTTTTTCATGAAAAGAGCTTACATTAAAAAAAAAAAAAAAGTGATGAATTTTAACTCTAACCTTGTAAAGGGCTACCTATAGAGTCTCAAAGGATCCCAATAAATGAAGATTAAGGGGCTGCTTACCTGGGCACAGATGAACTAGGATTTGCCCTAAGACATGATTATCTTGAGACTAGTTAATGCAGCGCAGATTTATAAGGCAGTCTCAAAATCTAGTTGTTAGAAAAATTGAGTAAAATGTTTTGAAATTTCAAACTTTAAAACCTCCTGTGGTCTGAAGCAATTGAGCTGTACTTTATGGTAAAGGACATTTTATCTGAAAGGGGTTTGGACCAGTGTTTTGGATAATGGAAGTTCCCTTGTGCCCAAAACATTTTCTTTAAATTCCTCCCTTCGCCGCCTGAGCTTCTATTTTCATCCCTGCTGCATCTGTGTCAAGCTTACTATGTTTAATAGGAAAGCCTTCACTTCCTGGACAATAGTATCCTCTTGCTGCTCCAGACTTGCTGTCAACATTGAAACAGTATCCTCCTGACGCCATTATCAGCCAGGTGATGTTACTCAGCATGACCTGGACCTGGCCTTGCATCTGAGTGGTGCAGCAGTGGAAGAGTACCTCAAGGAGCAAGCACAACAGCGTTTTTTTGTAAATAATATGAGCAAGTAGAGCAGGTTCGATGGAGTGTGGCTACACCGTTTGCAGGAGAAGAGCACAGGATGATGATGGATGTGTTTTGTGTCCAGCAAGCATCATTTTTTTTTTCAGATTAATGGGAGTTTCTGGCTAAAAGGTGCTCCATTATATTATATTTATGTTCAAGGGCACTACCTTACCATGTTTTAAGTACTACTTCCCAATCCTATTCGGGTGACCTTGCAGCCAGCCTGGTTTTAAGAAAATACACAGTGAAAATGCATAAGATTTGCATATGAGTCTGCACTTATGCATGTTCCTCATGAACATCCTGAAAACATGACTGACTTGTGGGGTCATCAGGGCAAGTTTGAGAAGCGCTGCTTTAGAGTGCCTGTTATGTTGTTTTCATTAAGATGCTAAAATAATCTGATCGATCCTCATGTATGCATCGCTGTTCTATGGCATGCTGAACACTTAAAATGTTTGAGCCTTTTAGTCATAGAACCCTAATTAGTAAATCATTATGGTAGATAGATGGGCAGTAAATTTGTAAATAAATGCATGGTCATTACTGAGCAATCAGGATAAGGTCCCAGGCATTTATTGACAAAACAGCAATATTCCCAGTTATTCTTTTAATAATTTTGCTGACAAGACAATGTCTTAAGATCTGTTCTTTTCCATTTTGAGTGTTTGCTTATTTCAGAGGTAATATTACTGTTTAAGTGTGTGTGTGTGGGGGGGGGGGGGGGGTTTGAGTAGTTAATAATAATAAAACACTATCTTAAACATACCTTCCTTATCCATGACAAACCAGTCCAGACTAGTGCGTTATGTCCCCACTGGCAGCGGATGGAGAGAGAAGAAAAAGCTCAAAGTTAACTACCCCCCCCCCCCCCCCAAGGGATCCGGTGCTGTGTTGTACATGAGATTAGGGGTTTGGGAACCTGTCTGCTTCTGTGCACTTTGTATCCCCCTCCCCCACACCTATCAGGGCAGCAGTGCTACAGACAGTTCTTCCCTATTACCTCCTATGATGTGCAAACGAACATCGGTATAGAAAAGCAATAAATAAATATACCCACACAGTCTAACTCGTTGAGGAATGACATGTTTTATCTATAGAATTAGACTTTTATTTGTCAGATTTCACAGGCTTAGCAACTAGAAAAAGATTAAATGGTACATATCTCTTAACATCCTGAATTTTTAAGAGTACTAAGAATGTCCATTCCCAATACACGAGGAAAATTCAAAAACCTCAGGTTTAAATGCCGGACATGATTTTCCAAATGTTCAATTCTTCTGGACTGAATTCCACAGTCCTTTATCAACTTCACATTGCAAGCCTGGACTTGTGTTGTTTGCTCTACCAATTCAATTCTGTTGTTCAGTTCCTTAATCTGGCCTCCCAAATTTGTGTCTGGGGCTTATATGTCCTTAGCCAAAATAAGATTTTTAAGTTGGCAGTCCTTCATTAGCCCTCCAAGGCTAGCCACCAGATCCCACAATGCTTCTAAAATTACGACAGCGGGTTTCGGGGGAAGCTGGTAAGACTCACCCTCTGCTCCGGCTGCAGCAATTTCAGAAGGGTCTATCGCCTGCGCAGCCATGATCTTCCTTTCTTCATCTTCAAAATCCACCGGTGAAAATGATGTTTCAAACTCTGCATGCTCTTGGCATTACTACTTCCAGCAGGCTTGAAGATAACTGCAGCGACAGCGTTTTTGCTCCACGTCGCGCCCCCCCCCCCCCCCCATCGTGTGTATGATGTCATCTAGCGCTGCTCCTTGCATTGAAAGCAACGTTGCTGGTAGCGGTGGAGGCCGAAAATTGGGGGGACTAAGAGTGGTTTCCCCATATGGCGCCAGGGCTCCCTCTCCTGGCGCCAAAGCAGGGACTAGTTCACCCCCTTTATCCACTGTTTGAGTCGCAAAGGAGGTAATCGATCTCTGCCTGGTAGGTAGAGTTGGTTCTGGGGGGAAAACTCGAACCTTCCCTTTTCTCTTAGGGGGCATTATTGAGGTAAACAACCACAGGCAGGAGCGACTCTCCTTGCATCCTTTCACGCCATCATCTTGGGCCTTCATTAGTGGCTTTAAACATGCCAGACACTTTAGCCTGCATGTTATATATTAAGACAAATAGTTAACTTGTTATCCCCAATAACTGCAGGAGATTCCCTCTGTTTACCTATAGAGCTGTCTAACTGAAGATCTCGGGGATGTCTCGAGGGACAGGCTTGCTTCCTGGGTTTGGTTACTGGCTGGCTGAAGAGGTATCTCTCTGCTCTGGACTGCCCCAGACTTTAGGGCAGGGTTTCCGTTATCAAGGTAGGACTTTTATCCCCCAGTCTCCAGGGCACTTTACCAGCTGTCAGACACCAGGCAGGACTTTTCTCGCTCTTCAGTCTCATGGCCACACCTGGTCCTCTCCTTCCTCAACACGGGGAGTTGCAAGAATTCCTTCGTGTCATGTTCCTCCTTTGGGTAGTCAGCTCCTCCCTGTTTGCCTCTTCTTATACTAGCCAGTCTGTGCCTATGCATAAGGTTCATGCAAAATCATGCAGTGAGTGGAGGGTGTTTTCTCCGCATTGCAGGTCTTTGCCCCCCACCCCCCAAAGCTCTTGGAAGGTCCTGCCATGTTTTGTCAAATCTGCAAATTCTTCCTTCGTCCCTGGATGGGTGCACTGCCCTGTCCTAAGGACTCTCCTTGGGCAACTCTGACCTCTGCTCTTAGGGAAAAGTTGTTTTTCTCCTCTGCCTTGGTTTATTTACACACAGGCCGATGCAGTATGGATGCACTAAAAGTGCATCCGTTTTGGTGCCTGTTCAGAGCCCTCTCCTGGGTGTGCGATTCACAATGCAAATGAGGGGTCACGCTGAAAGGAGGCACTAGGGACGATTATGCGCCCCTAGCGCCTCCTTGGACCAGGAGAGATGGCTGTCAGTGGATTTGGAAAACGGACACCTATTTTTAGGAGCATCCATTTTCCTAACCTGACCCGCTGGCCCTTTTTTTTTTCCTATATCACTTTTCTGTACACTTTTTCAAGCCACTCAAAAATGAACACCTGCCTTTGTGCAGATGCTAATTTCTCAGTAAAATGTGCAGATTGGCTACACTTTTTTTTTTTTTTCGGTATCCCAGGCGAATGACTAATAGCCTCATCAACATGCATTTGCATATGATGAATGCTATTAGTTTGTTTTGGGGGGGGGGGGGTTGGACGCACATTTTCGATGTACTAAACACCTTACTATATAAGGGGTAGTAGAAGTGCATCAAAAAGTGCGCTCAGCTGAATGCACCTTACAGTATTGGCCTCATAGTGGCTTATAGTCAACAGGCAAACAAGCAGATCTTAATACGCTGGTTAAAGTTGTCATCTGGTTTCTTTCTCTGCTGAGATATGGTCTTGGTGGAAGATACTTATCAGTATCCATCTTTGCAATCTCTGTCCTTCTGTGGTCAAGATTCATCTTTGGGGCCAACAGTGGTAAAATATCGGATATCCCCCTACATTGTTCTCGCTAGTATTTTTCTGTCTCTAGCAGATGCTGCAGTCATGAAGACTGATGCTGCAGTCATGTAGACTGATGATGCAGCTGTGAATAGGGTGTTCTCAGGAAGTACTGAGGCCCAGGTTCCACGTGGTGCATAGGCCGAATCTTGGGAGTACTCTGGGATGGTCCTGAATTGGACTAATTCACCCTTTCTCCTTGGGAACTGACTCAATTTGGGTCAAGCACCAGGTGGTCCTGGGTGACTGGTTCCCTGGTGGATCTGGCAGCAAGAGTTACTGACAACATTATCTCCCTCTATTCCATCTTGTCATGCTACACCAGTCCAGCCATAACAAGTGGGTTATTTACCCCTACCAGCAGATAAAGTCAGACAGCACTGATTTTTCCTGTGACATCACAGCTACTATTTATATGGTGGTGCTAGCAGTGAGATTCTAGTACTTTTTGCTTCCAGCAGATGGTAAGACTGGGCTGGTGCAGCAGTTTGGTGGATCCCTGAACAGACCCTGGGGGCCAGGCCACTTGCTTAAGCACAGTACGAGCCCATTGTTCTGTTCCCTGACCCCGAGAGGGCCTTAAGTTGAATCTGAGCAAGGAGCAAACATTTTTAAAATGGATGGGATTGGCAACAAAGTCCGCTAAGTGATGTGCTTTGTCTGAAAAGAGGTTTTTCCTGCGTTGCTCCTTGCCCTGCTCTGATTTATAGTCTCTCTCACTCACCTGCCTTCCCCCCCCCCCCCCCCCCCGAAAAAATGCTATGGGCACAGACAGCAAGGAGGCAGTGGCAGCTGTGTCTTCTCGGGGGAGGGATGGTCAAGCCCACTCAAGGGGTGAGATGCTGTGGGGTCCTCTGCAGCATTTAAAAAAAAAAAAAAAAAAGGCCAATGTGTTTAGCCTGTATTCGCATGAGGAAGAAACCTGGCGATTACTCTGTAGGAGGCCTAGCTCCTGCCTCTCTGCCCACCTTGTTTTTTGTGTGACTACCTCTGAAGGCCCAGACATGCAGTCTGTTGTTTAGCCATTTTAGTCTCCCGCGTGATCAGGTCCTTAGCTCACAGAAGTGTTGGAAGTGAGTGAGAGCATTAAGTCGCCCCCTGTTCTGGTCCCGTCTATCCCATTAAGGGGCCTTTTATTGGGGTGCAGCTTCATTGGCCCTGGTGGGATTTTCCCCCAGAATTTTTATTTTCCACATCAGGCCTTTTGTGCCTCTGGGGCCTACTACAAGAGGGCATGGCTGATCCTTGAGGTGCCGGGTCTCTTCCGCGAGGACCCCAGGGATGCAGAGCTCTGGCCCTGAAGATGAATATTTTTTTTTGCCTCTTTCACAGGGAGGAGATAGTTTTTCTTATTGAACAGGTGGCTTCATATCTTTGGCTGGAGGGGTCAAAGCTACCAAAGGCTCCAGTTTTGGACTCTATTATCAAGGGGAAACACACCACTACTTCCTTTCCATTGCACTCTGATGTACAGGATTGGCAGAGTGGGAGTCCCAGGCGTCAGCCCTGAGAGGTGTGTTAACCACCTGCACTGCCTGTACCCTCTTCCTCCAGTTGTGTTTGACATTTTTTCAGGTGCCAGTACTAGATGCTTTAGTCATGGTGGTGATCAGGCATACCACTATTATGATTGAGGGGTGCATATTTGAAGGAGCCCCCACTGAGGAGTTTGTTCACCTCTTCAGTAATGGCCATACAGATTTCTATATGTTTGATTTTCATGGTCCGGGCCCTCCTGAGTTGGATCCAACAGCTTCTGGAGAGCAAGGAGGTTGCCAGGATGGAATGCATGGCAGCTTTCTTGTGGGATGCCCTGTATAACTCTTTGTGGAGATCTTAAGAGCATGCCATACTGCGTCAGACCAAGGGTCCATCAAGCCCAGCATCCTGTTTCCAACCGTGGCCAATCCAGGAAATAAGAACCTGGCAAGTACCCAAAAACTAAGCTTATCCCATGCTACTGATGCTAGCAATAGCAGTGGCTTTTAAGTCAACTTAGTTAATAGCTGGTAATGGACTTCTCCAAGAACTTCTCCAGTCCTTTTTTTAAACCCAGCTACACTAACTGCACTAACCACATCCCTGGCATCAAATTCCAGCTTTTAATTGTGCATTGAGTGAAAAAGAACTTTCTCCGATTAGTTTTAAATGTGCCACATGCTAACTCATGGAGTGCCCCCTAGTTCTTATTTATTTATTTAAAGCTTTTTTTATACCGACTTTCTTGATACAAATCAAATCAACTCGGTTTACATAGAACAAAGATCTTAACAATAACCAAGCCATAACAAATAAATATGAGACAGCAGTAGCAGTAGTAAAGTTACATAAGTTCTTCTCTTATCTGAAAGAGTAAATAACAGATTCATATTTACCCGTTCTAGACCTTTTCCTTGTCAGTGGCCCTGTCTGTCGTGATACATTGTCTCTTGTGGGTATGCAATTGGGCAGCTGATTCTTTGTCTAAGACCCACCTGGGAAAGTTGCCCTTCAAGGGTCAACTGTTGTTCAGGGAGGATCTGAACCAGTTGGTTAAGAACCTTGGAGATCCTAAGCCCCAGTGCTTGCCGGAGGAAAAGGGCTGCTCCTGTAGGGTTGGCAGAGGTCGTGGACAGTTTTGAGCTTCTAGGTGGTATTGGCCAGGGAGACAATATTTTGGGGCTACTTTCCCACTGTATTCAGGCTCCAGGGACCAAGGTCAGTCCTTTCGTGGAGCCAGAAGGCAGGGAAGGTATACCAATTTAGCCTCAGGAGCCAACACAACCTTCTCATGAGGCTCTACATGACCACTCGCATTTGACGCCTGTGGATGGCTGTCTACAGGGGGTGGACCCAAAAAAACAACCGATCAGAAGGTGTTGGAAATAATCCAATACGATTATACTCTGGACTTATATTGCTCCATACTCAAAAGTCTTCATGGTCTCTCCTTGCTCTCTTCCAGCCAAGCAGCAGGTGGTCCACAAAACCCTGCTGAAGCTGCAGCTCTTGCATGTGGTAGTTCCGGTGCCCCTGTTGGAGCAGAGCCTGGGATGTTCCATTTACATTGTACCCAAGAAGAATAGCTCTTTCCGCCCCTTCCTGGATCTCAAGAGTGAACCACTTTGCAGGTTGTGAGTTTCGTATGGAAACTTTGCAGTCTGTTCTTGATGCGGTGTGTTGGGGGATTCCTCTGCTCCCTGGATCTGTCGAAGCTTACCTCCATATTCCCATTTGGGGAGGGGATCAGAGGTTTCTGGATTTGCATCCTAAAAAATCATTTTCAATTCCAGGTGCTACCTTTAGGCCTTTTGATAACACAAGGGATCTTTACCAAGGTAATGGTTATGGTGGCGGTGGCGCTCCAGCGCAAGGGAATTACAGTCCACCTGTATCTCACAGATTGGTTGATATGAATGCCATCTCACAGAGGCGGAGCACATATCTCATCGAGTGATTCAGGTTTTAGAAAATTTGGGCAGGGTAGTCAATTTTGCCCAAAGTAACCTATAGCCCACACAGTCCTTGGAGTAATTGGGGGCACAATTCTACACACGGATGGGACAGGTGTTCCTTACGGGCAAGAGAGTTCGCAAGATATTTGATCAGGTTCAAGCCTCCTTTGTTGCAGTCCCGGGCCGTACCTCGGTTCCTCCTACCTTGTGGCCAGTCTGGGACGCTGCGGCATCACTGGGGTCTGGTCCGGCCTGCCTGGCTTCTGCCCGCGGCGTCCCTCCTCGAGGGAGACGCTGCCGATGTGCTGCAGCTGGCTCCGCCCCCCATAGCACACACGTGCAGGGGCTCAGGATTTAAAGGGGTCAGCGCGGGAAATGTAGGACAGCCCAGAGGATGACATCAGATGCCCTGCAACTAGCTACACTCCTGGCCTTGCAACGAGGTTGACTCCTAAGAGTGTGCTAGTTGCTATTCCTGCCTTGCTCATTCTTCTGACTTCGGCTCGTTCTTCTGGCTTCGGCTCATACTTCTGGCTTATGACTTCGGCTCGTTCTTATGACTTCGGCTCGTTCCTCTGGCTTCTGATTTTGGCTTGTCTCCTGGTTTCCCGCTCGCTGCCTGCCTCGAGCTTGGTTCGTCTTCACCTTCTGCTGTCAGCCGCCTGCCCTGAATCCTGGTTGGTTCCTTCCTTCTGCTCTTCTTCATCCGGACTACTCCGTCCAGGAGACCTCGCCTAAGTCTAAGCGGCTCGGGCCCTCACGGTCTCCTCCTGGGGGGACCTCGGGCTTCCAGTGGTGAAGTTCCGGTTGGCCTCCTGGTTCCAGCTTCTCTTCTCCTCAGCACTCCTGGACTTCTCTTCAGATACTCGCCCTCAGGAGACCGTATGAAAGTCCAAGCGGCCCGGATTCTCAAGGGCTCCACCCAGGGGGATCTCGGGCTTCCAGTGGTGAAGATTCAGCTAGTCTCCTGGCTTGGACCGCCTCCCGGTTACAACCTCCACGGTGGGCCTTCCCACAGTGTGCCATCATCAGTTCTAGCTGGCTTAAGGGTCCACGAATCCATCATCCTTAGATTTGCTGCTCCCCTCTGCATGGGATTATTTGCAAGTGCTTGGGTTGATGGCAACTCTGGACATGGTGCCATGAGCCAGAACCCTCATGCGCCCTCTGCAAGTGTTCCTTCTGACTTTGTGGTCTCTATGGTTGCAGCACTACGGAGTTCGACTCCCTCTGTGCCAGTTAGTATGCCAGTCGTTTCGCTGGTGGTTGGTTCCCTCCCATCTGTTGTGGGGAGTCAGTCTGGTAACTCCAATTTGGGTTGGTCATGACAGACGCGAATCTCTTTGGTTGAGGGGCTATCTGGATCAAGTAGCCCAGTGGAGTTGGCTTTCGGAGGAGGCTTCTTGGTCCGTCAACTGGCTGGAGACCAGGGCAATTCACCTGGCCCTTCTTCCTCATGCTGCTCCAGGGAGAACTGTTCGGGTCCTCTCGGACCATGCCCCCACGGTGGCTTATGTGAATTGGCGGGGGCATCAGGAGTTGAAGTCTCAGCGGATGTCGCTCCTGTTTCCATGGGCAGAGAAGAATCCCCAGCTGCTCTCGGCAACACACATTGCTAGGCAGGACAATGTCCAGGTCAGCTTCCTTAGCTAAAATCAGCTGGAGCCCAGGGAATGGGAGCTAAGCAAGGATGCCTTTGGCATAAATTGCCACAGATGGGGTTGGCCCCAAATGGTTCTGATGTTGACCCAGTGGAACATGTAGGTAATCCACTTCTTCAGTAGATTGACTAGAGCAGGGGGTTGATGAGTATCACCGCCTTGGCACAGGCCTGGCTGGAGGGCGAACTCTTTTACATCTTCCCTCCATGAGTGTGCATAAGCAGATACCATGGCAGTTAGAACTGGAGAGCAACCGAGCCATTGTAATTGCGCCAGATTGGCCATGTCATCCTTGGTATGCAGACCACCTCCAGTTGCAGGTGGGCCAGCCGTTGTGCCTTCTATTGGCACACAGCCTTTTGTCAAAAGGGCCTGTGGTTATGAAGGATCCAGCTAATCTTATGGCTTGGTTCTTAAGCAGAGGCAGCTCTGTAAGAAGGCATACTCCTCAGCAGTAATTTCCACATTGATTAAGTTTCTGAAGTGGTCCACTTCTCTGGCTTACATCAGAGTCTGGCATCTGAGCAGTTCTGCCAGCTAAGATCAGAGTCCCTTTGAAGAGCCATGGTGCCCTGTATTCTGGCATTTCTTCAGGGTGGTCTGGACAAGGATTTGATTCTGAGTTCCCTTTTGGTTCGGATTGCAGCTGTTACTGGGGTCCCATTATTATGCAGTGGGATCTTAATCTAGTGCTGAGATTAAAGGGGGGGGGGGCACCCTTTGAACAGTTGAGGCAGAGTTCTCTGAAGGATTTTTGCTGAAGACTTCATTTCTAGTTGCGATTTGTTCTGCATGGTTGGTCTCGGAGTTGCAAGCTCTATCTTGCAGGAACTTGTTCCTTCTGATTTCCTCAGACACAGTAGTGTTTCAGCCAGTCTTTTCTCCCTAAGGAAATTCTGGCTTTCTTGTACGAAGAATTGTGTGCTGAGTATCATAATCTCAGATGCCTCGAAGTGTGAAGGCTTATTTTAAGATATTTATTTATTTATTTATAGGCTTTTCTATACTGGAGTTTAGCTAGAGGCCTTCAATGCCTTAAGACAGGATGTCTGTCCTATTTGGAGATCTGCTTACAAGGGAAGCGGCTTCGAAAGCTACTCTAGCTTGCTGGATAAAAGATGATTGAGTCTGCCTACATCTTGAAAGTCAAGAAACCTCTACCAGGCACAGTCAGCATCCTAGGTGGAAGTGAATATACTGGCTGACATTTGCAGGGTGGCCACTTGGTCTCTTCATACATTTGTGAAGCATTATTGGCTGGATGTGCTGGCATGGAAGGAGACAGCTTACAGAGCGGGGATCCTTTGGTCAGTTCTTGCTTCCTCCCGCCAGGGTAGATAAAACTTTGGTACTTTTCATGGCTGGACTGGTGTAGTAGAATGAGATGGAAGGAGAAATTTCCTTACTTGTTAAGTTCCTTTCCAATAGTCCTGCTACCACTCCAGGTCCCATCTGGGAAGCAAGACTATTCAGGCTGTTCTTGTTGTTAAGGAGCATGGTTTTGCTTCTTCCTTTTTAGTCCCTTTGCTTCCTTTCTTTGTAATAGGTGGCAGGGAACCTTCTTCAGTGTTCTATTTTAAGTTGTTGATTTCTTCAGGGGTACAGGGTCTGATCTGAAGCTTTGTCAGAAGTATAACTGGAATCTCACTGCTAGCACCACCCTATTAAGTCAGCATTTCCGATCTGGTGTGCCATGCCAGTGTCCCCTTATTTGTTGCTCTGGTGTGCCGTGACAATTTTCAGTTTCTTTCCCCAACAGTTATCCTGAAGGATATCCTGCCATCAGGGGGAGACAGAGAGCAGTGCTTATCTGCTGCTTCTGTTTTCTTCTCTGCTGGCTCTCCTCTGCAGTTGAAACAGCTTGGGGGACCTTGTGGTCTCCCAAGTCCTGCTGGCCCTATGCAGTTCCAATTATAGAGGGAAACAGGCATAGAAGAAAGAAGCAGCACCAGGAAAGTGCTGCTAAGTCAGCTGAAATTGCTAGGAAACTGGGGGTGTTGGGGGAGCGGGAAAGAAAGATAAAGTACTGATGCCAAGGAGGGGAGAGGGTAGAAAAGGGGGGGTGGGGGTGGAGGTTGATGGAGATTATATTGAGGGTAGGAAGGGGAAGGTGATGGTTATGGTGATGATGCCAGGAGAATGGATGGAGAGCAGGAAGGGGAAAGGTGATGGTGATGATGCCAGAGAGGTGGAGAGAGAAGAAAGGGGAAGGTGTTAATAGCAGGGGTAGAGGGGAGAGAAAAGGAAAGAAAAGATAATGATGCAGGGGGTAGAGGGAAGAGAAGGTGATGACACCTGAGGTGTTGGGGGGGGGGGGGAGCAGGAAGGGAAGAAAAGACGTTACTACCAAGGGTGGTGGAGAGAAGAGGATTACAGTGGAGGGAAGAGAGGGAGAAAAGATGTGAGGGGGTGGGAGATAGGGAAGGTGATGCCAGGGGTTGGGGGAGGGCAGGAACAGAATGATGCCAGGGTGTGGGGGATAGGGATGGTGCTGGTGTGCCATGAAGTCAGCCCAATGCCATGACAAAAAAAGGTTGGAAACTACTGCTCTAATTAATGGCTGTGATGTCACAGGAGAAATCAGTGTTGTCTGCCTCCATCTGCTGGTAGGGGGAAATAGCCCACGGCATGGCTGGACTGCTGTAGCAGGAGTAATGGAAAGCTAATTAACGGGTAAGATTTCTCATGGGAGAGCAACAGATGCAATAAAGTTTTTAACAAAAAATCATCAAAGGCTTCATCACATAGCTTTTTCACTGGACTGCTGCCCAGTCTCCTATGGTGTGCTGGATTTGGAGTCTGGTAAGAGGTCTGAAGTACTTGGACTCTGGAAGCATTGGTCAATATTATATTACTACATATGTTCAAAGATATTTAAACATTTTTTTTGTGTAATTGAAGTAGTTTCACTTTGTAAAGGAACAATTATTTGTTTATAAAATGGTATGTTTATACTTGTAGTGTTATACAAATGAACACAACTTTGATGTGAGAAATTGCAAGAGGACTTTGCAAAACTGGGAGACTGGGCATGCAAATGCAATTTAATGTGGTCAAGTGCAAACTGATGCACTTGGGGAAGAGTTACCCAATGCAAAGTTCCACTTTAGTGTGGGAAATATAAGCTTTGCCAGCAAGCCATTTCATCAGGGTTTTACACTATCTTCCCTTCTCCCTGGCCTTGCCTGAAGCATCACTTGTGCTTAAGTCTCTTCCTGGGAAAGGATACCTGACTGTCATGTATTTCTCTAGTTTATAATTAATCCTGATAGCCTGAAAGTAGGGCTGGGTGTTCCTTAGTCAGAGGCAGGACAAAGTCAGGAGGTATAGATTTCAGCAGCCAATGAGATGATCCGTGCACACCCCCTGAGCCAAAGCCAATAGTGTAGGGACTCGTCTGTTGCTATGGGGAAAGTAGCCAATCATGTAATGACACATCATCTGCCTTTGTATGAATGTACAATAAAAGAGAGCGCTGAATTGTGCTCAAGTCCTTTTTACCTGCCTGCCATGAAAGCTGCCTGAAGTGTCTTCTTTGCCTCCATCTTCAACATCTGATGATCCCGCCACGTGATGATATACTCTCTGCTCATTTCGGCTGGTCATAGCTTTAGGTATGTACCGTTCAACAGATTTGCAATCGTAAGTATTTTTAAAAAGTACTTTTTAGTACTTTTTAAGTATTTTTCAGCAAATTTGTTCCCCACATTCGTGAGCATGGGAAGTGATTTGACTGTACAGCAAAGGCTACATGCCAAGGAGCTGCAGAAAATAATCAATAATTATTTCATCACCAGAAGAAAAAAAGCACAAATCAGCCTGGGGGACTTAGAAAAATTAATAAGTGAAATAGCTTGCCGTTGCCCTTGGTATTCAGAAACGGGGACTCTGAATATCCAGGACTGGATTTTAATAGGCAATTGTCTTCATACGGCTCCAAGGTCCCCAATCAGGCAGTTATTGTTATGGCAAAAATGTACAGAGGCCATAGAACACATAGGAAAAAAAAGTTTCAAGACAGCATTTCCAAACCATGTGCTTTTAGAAGCAGGCAAACTCAATCAGAATACCCTTCCCCCATCTTATGCTCAGTCTCCCTCAGAGACAGCAAATTCTTTGTATCAGCTCTCCATACCCACACCCAAGCCCATTCACACCTTCCCCACTTCTTTAGAAAAGCAGTCCTTGAGAACAATTGAGCCACAACCTGGCCTAGGTGGGGTGATTAGCATTGAATTTCAGCAGAAACAGCAGAAAGAAAACCTTACAGAAAAAGAATTATTAGGACTTCAAGCTGTGGCTTCGTCTGCGTCCATCTCAGAAAAAAGGCCCCAGGAAACTGAAAACACTGAGGTCAGAAAAACTAGCCTTCCTCCATCTTGTCTGCAACCCCCTTCCCCCACCAACCACTCCCTGTACCCCCATTTGCCATTGCCTGAGACAGTCATTGATTCTGCATCATCAATTTGTCCAGGTAAATTACCATCTCAAACCACTGCTCCCGGTAACAATTTATGTGCCGCGGTCAGCATGGGATTTCACCTAGAACATAGAAATCTCACAAGAGAGGAATTATTGAAAGGGATTCAAGCCTCTCCTATTACAAAAGGGATTAAAGAGCTGGGTGTGGCAGCAATAGAGTTGATTGCCGCCCGGAGTGCCATGAGCAGTGGCTATGCCCCCAGGTCTTCAAAGAAATCAGCATATAAGACCTTGGGCCAAGTAGCTGCACTCCTGCGTTACAAGCAAAGAAAAAATCACTATGAAAAAATGATTTAATTATACACTTCAATGACCTATTGCAGTCCAGATTAAACAGAGTAATTGAACAAACAGGACAAACTTGGAAAAAATGGTTTCTATTAGTCTTTGATATTCAGTTACAAAAAATCTGCATACTTTGAGAGTATTTTCCCCCACAAAGTGAATGCAGAACCTTATGTTAAAACTGTACTGAAATTTGAACAATTGCTGTGTGAATTTCATGTGAAATGTTCACTTCTTGCAAAATTAATTTGGCTCACATTTAAAATGACTCCATTTCTCTGAGATTTAAGTTTATAAGCAATTGCTTGAATTGCCAGCGCACAGATTCTTATTGTAATTTTCCCTATAGGAGAAAAATAGTATCTGTCTGCAAGGAATCAGCAAGTACTTGCCAGCCATTGTGTCTGGTTGATGTTATCTAAATTGTTAAACAATGCTATCTTTAAGTTCCTATTGACTGAAGGATTAATTCCTTGGGTGCAGTTCTTTTCTTTTGAGAAACACTGCTCCTCCCTCCCTGTACTGTCTTTCTGTTAACTCCTGCTTGCCACTCATGGGGGAGGGAGGGAGAACTTTTGAAAAGAAAAAAAAAAAACTGGACTTAGTCCTGCAGTTTCTCTCTCTAGTTTCTATATGTTATAACTCAGACAGATCAGATATCCTGCTGCTCCAAATCTTTTCCCTCAACTTTCAATGCATTACTGCACTAGCCCTTCCTCGTCTCACTCTCTTTCTGTTAATCTTTTTAATACTTTCAAACATACTTTCAAACTTCTTTAATACTGAACTGAGATTACTGAACAGCGTGTTTAATTTCCTATTCTAATAATTATAAGAAGAAATTGTATTCTGATATTCCACATTGAAAGTAAGCTCAGAGTATTATTGATTGCAACTTGGAATAATAGTTGCAATCTATAAAGTAATGATGGGGTCTCCACTAGGAGGCGCTATGCTATTCTACCAGTTATATTATATTATTGTTTTAATAATTCTGTTGTATACTAGTTTTTATTTTTCAGATCTGCGGTCCTCATGTCTTAAGGACACTTCAGTTTTATTTTCTTTTTCACAAAATTTATACAGAATTCTGAACCTTAAAATTTTTACTGATAGAGGTTGCTACATCTAAAGCAATCCCTCCCAAGCCTTTTCTTGCAAATCCAAATTGATTTTATTAAATTGAATGATAGAATTGATTCTCCAAGGTTAAGAAAGTAAGAATTTCACTTTAATCCTTACCTTAATAAATTTTTGCAGTATGCCAGTTTTTAATATTTTCCAGATTGACAGCCTTTCTGCCATGAGGAGATGTGAAGATGAACACTTTGCAGTTTATTTTAACATTTTTCTAACGCCTTTTGACTTTTGATCCTTGATCTAATTTTGTTTTTGATAACTTTTTGATAAGATTTTTAGCTCAAATTATGTGTTGTCTGTCTTGATGCCAAGAAGACTATGAATGAATATTTGCAGAATGAATATGAATGTCAGTTTTGTGTAAATGAATATTTGCAGGATGAATGAATATATGTCAGTCTTGTGTAACATATGTTTAATGTAATGTCTAATATACTTGTCATTTGATTCTGCTTACTGCAAATGACTTCCTTTAAATGATTAATTTACACTTATTGCTATTTTACTGAATGAAAATTGATCACTGCATAAAAACTTTCTTGATAATGGGGTTACCCTCTGTTCTGAAAACTGATAATGGCTCTATTTACTGCAGCCATTCCTTTGCATGAATTTTGTCAATAATTGAACATTAAATACGTATTTGGCATCCCCTACAACACCACAGGGCAAGCCATTGTGGAGAGAGCCAATCATACCCTTAAGAGCTCTTGAAAACAAAAACAAAAAGGAGGGATTGCCCCTGGATTTTCCCCTAAGAAGGAGTGGCTGAACAAGAACAAAGTATTGTTTACTATTAAATCATCTAAACATATCAAATTTAAGACCACAGCCATGAGTAATCATTATGGGACTAGGGTTAGTCACCCACAGCCATCAGTTTTGTATAGAATATTTAATGTCTGGTACGGTCCCGTTCCCTTAACATAGGGACGAGGAGATGTTTCTCTGCTTGTTTCCACAGATCCACTTTGGGTTTCAAGCCATTATATCAAGCCGTGGAGAGATGGAAAGGTGTCTAGGTCTACAGGACCCGATCCCAAACTTCTCCATGAGCCTCCTCAGCCCTCAGAAGGACAGAGACCGGACTCCTTGCAAAAAGCAGCACCACACGACCTGGGGACAGATCAAGGCCCTATCCAACCAATCTGCACAACTCTTAGAACAGCAAGGCCTTGAGAAAACTCCAGAGAACTTATTAGCCGCCTTTTCTTGCCTGAATGCCAACTCATTAACAATTGTGCTCTGTACCCTCATCTTTTGCCTTATTTCTCCAACTATGGTGATTTCAGAACAAGGACTCTGACAGAACAACATGTACATCCTCGATGCACAGAACTTTTCACACCTGTTGAATCGAACAGACTGTTGGATCTGCACACACATGCCAACCCATGCCTGCGGAGAACGACTGATGCATGCTGTACCATTTAACCTTACAGTATGGACTAATTATCCTTTACAGAGAGGTGTTTTCATTAACTCTCCAGTTAATAATACCATACTACACATTGGTAGCTGTATTCAAGAGACTGCCGCTCTTTGTTGGGACTATGATACAGGGGATGGGAAAGGGACTTCAGGTGGGAAATATCCATATTGTAACCGAACCTTTGTATTAATCACTGAACACTTACATAATTATACCACATATATGTATGCAATTGGCAGATTTCAGGATGTGCAGTGGGAGACCCAAGCAAGTACAGAAAGTATAGAGGGGATGAAGGATTTACCCTTTGTAGTTATATAACCCAAATGATATGAATTACAGAGACTTACACGTCCTAGCTAACTGGACGACTGCCCTATTCAATCAGACAGTCCATGCACTAAAACTACTCACAACAGAAGTTTCTCAGATTAGAGAAGTAGCATTATAGAACCGCTATGCCTTAGACACCATTTTAGCATCTAAGGGTGGTGTTTGTGCATTAATTGGATCTCATTGCTGTGTGTACATATCAGACTATAAAGCAAACCTCACACATACCATAGAGCAGATAGAAACCATGGATGCTGATGCACCACTTTCAGGCAGAATACCAACTTCTCCATGGGATTGGCTATGGGCCTGACTCCCTGATATTTCTGGTCTCAAAAGGGTGATTTCTATTATAATGACCATAATTGTCTTAATTATCTGCCTGTGATGGTGTATTCAGTGCATACCCAACCCTCATATCCATATTGAAACCTTGCTCTCAGCCCAGATATAAAGATGTCTTGTATGCTGCTTAATAGGGAATCTTGAGCCCTGCAGCGTTGGCACACCATGCTGCACCAGCTCTGGGTGATATGGAGATTCAGGAGCTCATCGGCAGCTGGCACACCACGCCGAATCAGCTTTCTTCCCTCCATAATCCTCCCTTTTCCTATTTCCAGCCCATACCAAGACATAACAGATTTCAGTAAGGGTCTAAAGCTTTATTGAGCTGCCTAAACAAAAACAGAAAGGGTGAGATGTGGGAAATATAAGCTTTGCCAGCAAGCCATTTCATCAGGGTTTTACACTATCTTCCCTTCTCCCTGGCCTTGCCTGAAGCATCACTTGTGCTTAAGTCTCTGCCTGGGAAAGGATACCTGACTGTCATGTATTTCTCTAGTTTATAATTAATCCTGATAGCCTGAAAGTAGGGCTGGGTGTTCCTTAGTCAGAGACAGGACAAAGTCAGGAGGTATAGATTTCAGCAGCCAATGAGATGATCCGTGCACACCCCCTGAGCCAAAGCCAATAGTGTAGGGACTCGTCTTGCTATGGGGAAAGTAGCCAATCATGTAATGACACATCATCTGCCTTTGTATGAATGTACAATAAAAGAGAGCGCTGAATTGTGCTCAAGTCCTTTTTCCCTGCCTGCCATGAAAGCTGCCTGAAGTGTCTTCTTTGCCTCCATATTCAACATTTAGGAGTCACCATTCAGCCAAAGGGCGGTCATCTTTGATAACATTGAAATCTTCTCCTCAGTGTGCAGTAGCAGCCAAGAAAACAAATAGAATTCTAAGAATTATTAGGGAAGGAAAAGCAAATTTGCTTACTGTAAACAGTGTTTGCGGTAGATAGAATGAGTTAGACATGATCTGTGGATTGTCATCTAGTGCCACCAAATGGACTTGTCTCTCCAAGCTAGTAGAGCTTTGAGCTCTACTCAACATTAGTGGGAGTTCCTGCATGACCATTGTTTTGAGGGCCTTCTTAGTCTATAAAACAAAGCTAATGTATCAAGGTAGTTCACTCTCTAGGAAGGCGGGCAGGCATCTCATGTCTAATTCATCCTGTAACCTAGGGAAAACACTATGGTCAAGAAACTTGCTTTTTTTCTGTTGATAAGCAGGGCTCAACTTCACATGATATGTGGGGAGTCCAAGCTGAGGGTTGGAGTGGAGGGTTTACTTAGGAAGCAACCCAGACTCCTTCATGGAGAGTAGGCTATCTCAAGAACAGATCACACAAAACAGCTTGTCAGCCTTTGAGAGGCTGTCCAGACAATAATGGAATATAAAGGTGCAAACTGACTGTGAAGGTGTAGCTTTGCAAACATACTCAATGAGTACTCCCTAAGACAAGGTACCACAGAAATCAGAGCTGTTGAGATTCGATCAAGTCTGTTACTTATATGACAGACAACTTTGATGTCAAATCAGTTAGTGTGCCATATGAGCCATAGATGATAAGCCTAGCAACACAAATGAAGGCTTTTCTTAGTCTGGATGAAGGCTTTACTATAAGATAGTAAGGATTCTATCTCTTACATGGACACAAGGTCTCAGAAAAGGTAGACAACAGGAGGAATTGATTGATATGGAAAGTTGAGATGTTTGGTTGAGCGGGAAGGACCACCCAATAACGGAAAAAGTTGTATGCGTGGCCTATGTGGACATTTAGCTCAAAGTTCGCAGATTCTTTCACGGTGAACTGAAAGGGGGCCCCAGGGGCTGAAAAAAAAAAAAGACAACATTCAAGTTACCTGGAAGGGGGAGACAGTTATGTCACAGGTAAACATGGCACAAGCTGCCTGAAAAGCCAGAATCGGTGGATGAGTAGAGAGGGATATTGTGTACTTGAATGTGGAAGGCACTAAGATGGTGACTATACTTTCACCTGCGGTGTGGTAGGCCCAAGTCAGAGGGGAAGCAAGTACATCAGCAAGTGCTTGAGCATAGAAACAAATGGGTGGAAGGTTTCCTGTTTGTCCCATTCAGAATATACAAGCCACAGGAAGGGATGAACCTCCCTGGTGGATTGCATTCAAGCTGGAATCAAAATGTTATCACTCATTCTAGACAAGGAGAGATGAGCGAGTACTGACTAACATCCAACTATCAGATTGAGGTACAGAAGAACTGGATGATACAGAAGAACTGGATGACAGAGGGTTCTTTTGTTTAGAGTTAATAGTGTAGGGTGTGTTCCCTGGGAATAAAGGAGAACAGCTGGAAAAGATGTATGAGAGATGCCACTATAGCTGTCTGGGTCACACTGAAGCTACAAGAAGTAAGAAAGTATGGTTAATCAGCTGTCTTAGCACTGACCTGGCAAACAGCAGAAGTGGTGGAAAAAAAGTTGATGAGGCTTGTCCCCCTAGTGGAGAAGGAACCACCCTAAACCAGTCTGAGATGGCTGTGTAGAAACAAAAGTAAAGCAAACAGCAGCTATACCCCCCACAATTGATTGTCTAAAGGACAACGCTGCTGAAGTGATCCCCTGGTGTGCTGGATATTCCTGGAAGATGGGAGGCCTGCAGGAGAGGTGAACGTCCAGTCACACTCCATCTTGAATGCTTCCTTGCAGAGAGGCTACGATTCTGCACCTCCCTGTTTCTTGACATAAGACATGGCAACCTGGTAGGTATTTTAATTAAGATGCTCTCCCTCAAAGAAGATGCATGAACTTTGAAAATGTATGGTATCATCTTTAATTCAGCAGATTGATTTCAAATTAGCACCATTCGTGATGCCAAGTGCCCTGGGATCAAAATGATTCTCTGTGAGAGTCTTCCCCCTGTTGAGGTGGTGTACGTTGCTAGCAAGAATCACTGAGAAAGTCAGTGAGGCAGCACCCCATCCTGAATTACGAGGGGGGTTTATGACTAGAAAAAACTCTCGCCATGGAAACAGACTGGCGGATGATTGGGTCAGCTAATACCATTGAGAGTGTAGATTCTTGTATAGATAATGGAGATAAAGGTTAGTGGGACCATATGGCCACCAACCTGTGTACCAACGTAACAAGAATTGCTCCAGCTGTCATGCACTGAGAGGTCATAACTTTTGTGAGTGAGTGATATCACCATGTACGCTCGATTCATTGTCAGAAATTCCCTCCAGCAGTGAGACTATCCATAGTTTAATGGATTTCAGTAGACCAGTAGAACAGAAAATCCTTTGCACTGAGGGAAAAAAGGTTTTCTCGCTAGTTCATTATGAAAAGCCAATGGTTCAGGTACAGGGAAGAATATGCATTTCCTGGCGACAGAGGCATGCAGCTACCACTGTAAGGCAATATTTAGAGACTCTTTGGAGCTGCTGATAAGACAAATGGGAGTACCCTGTACTGATAGTGGGAAGAACCCACCTTGAAGTGAAGGTAGGAACAATATGAAGGATGAATGGGTCTATGAGCCTTAGATTCTTCCAGCTGAGCTGTATCCCAAATTTGTATGTAAGGGAAAACATACGAAAGGAATACATATGCAATTCCTAATGAAGCAGATGTTTGATGGCTTCAGATTCAGAAATGGGCCTCAATCCTCATGAGTTCTTGGGGATTAGGAATATGGGGAGCAGAAACCTAGTTGAAGCAGGGACGCAGAGACCAGTTTTATTGTTGGTTAATGAAGTGATTGCCCTTCATGATGCGACTGTGTCAGGTGAGTAGGTATGAATAAAAAATCAAGTGTGATGGATGGCAGCTGGAAGAAACACAAATGGCAACCAGATTGTATGACTCAGAGGACCTAGAGGTCCATGGTTATCTGATGCCATTTCTGAAAGAAGATTTAGATCCCATCCTGCTTTGAACAGAGTTCGGAGAATGAAAAAATCAGGCCTATTTGGAAGAGGCAGTATGTGGTACTGCTGAAACACCCAGAATTGATTCCTATGCAAGTAGCGTTGGTAAGAATAGAAGGTGCTGAAGGACCCACAATAGAGTTGCACTGCTACATTCCATTTCTTAACTTATCACAGTGAACAGGTACGTCCTGTGACTTCTCATGGAAATTATCTTGGATACTATATGCCACGAGCCCCATCATACATTTGAAGCTGATGTGAAAAGTGAAAATTTCGTAGACCGAACCGAGAAAGTGTTGCATGCACGCTTCCACCTTCAAAAGCAGTTGTGGGTAATAAAAACCGTCTCCTGCAGATTGCAGCAAAAATCTTCAGTCACTAGGATAGTAACCCTCTTGAAACTGGTGCATAGAGATATGAGCAGGAAATATGAAGCATCAGAAGAATTCCTTTCCAAGAATGTCTAGGAGCCCAATTCAGGGCAGCTACAATGACGACTAATTGATGCAGCAGCTGGACAACCGCAAACTGTAGAATTTGAACTCTGCATTTGAGATTCAGCTTTGTAGCTATAGGAATGCCCAAGATAGGCGCTATCACATTCTCATTGGCAAACAGTTCAACCAATAACTGGAGTGTCCAAAAGATTGCTATGGAAGGGACTTTGATGCTAACAAGTGAATGAACAAGGAGTAAATAGGTAAATGTAACAAACTATCATAGCAATCACCAAAAGCCATTTTTCCATTAAGTGCATTCAGTGCGGGTAACACTATGGATAATTCAATAGCACATCTTGTGACAATTCTTTAAAAAAGCCACTTAAAACAGGTTAAGTCTATGTACACATGTAGAACCCAGATATAAGCATGCAAATGCCTTTGAAAATCAGGTCCTAAATCTTGTTTCTGCCTATTCCACAAACCTTGAATATGACAGGTGTTCTGGCACAATGTCAGGTGTAGCTGTAGAACCCTGTAATGAAAGTAAGGGTTTACTAACCCAGGACTCCAATGATGAAAAAGAACCGGGGGGATCTGCCAGTTGCCATAGAGAGGAAAAATCCCAGTCATCCACCTCTGAACAGTTTTACTCCACTGCGCTTATGTGAGAAGATCAAGACTACCATATCAAAGGTTCTGAGAAAATGCTCACCATGATGGGTGGTCTTCTTGTGCTTTGAGTGCTTAGATGTGTCAAGTGCTGCATGCATCTGTGCGTCTAGCGAATCCCTTGACACGTGCACATCCCTCATTGCGTTTTGTGCATTCCGCAGCATGCTGAGTACATCCATCGGCGCACCATGCGATCCCAACTTACATTTCCTCCACCAAGTTTTGACTCTGCAGGGCAATTATGACCCTTGATTCCGAGGCTTTGGTTTAGGCCTACAGGGGAGGCAATGAGGAATGCCTGCTCAACTCATTTCCTGGTGAGGCAGATGACAACGCACTACGGGAGGAAGGATCCACTGCTGCTTCTAAGGGCCTGTTGTGGGTTTTTTTTGTGCCCTGGAAGAAAGCATGGACAGGTCTACTGACCTATCTGTGACAAGCAGGAATAACATACCATCAGAGACTTCCTCATACCACAGATGTCATTCTTCAGCCACTTCAAGGAGATTTTTTTTTTTCCTTTTGTTGTAGCACTGAAAAGTACTGTAGTGTGTGCTGCGTGGCAGCAAGGTAACTAAAATGAAGAAAAGAAACAACTTTTAAAGGAATCCAGAAAATATAAATGGAGAGACTGAGCTCAGAGCTCTACTAGCTTGGAGAGACAAATTCGTTCATTGCCACTGGATGATGTCACTCACAGACCATGTCTAATTCAGCCCTGCTTATTGATGGAAATTAGAGAATAAAACAGAGAATATCATAATGCCTCTGTATTGCTCCATGATGTTACCTCATTTTGAGTATTGTGTGCAGTTCTGCTCATTCCATCTCAAAAAAGATATAGCAGAATTAGAAAAAGTACAGAGAAGGGTGACCAAAACGATAAAGGGTATGGAGGTCAACAGCATTTGTACTTTTTAATTGAGTTAAAGGGAGGTGTTTCTCAAGAGTGTGTTTTGGAGTGGGATTAGGAAAATATTACACACGCAATGCCAAATTTAGCCTGCACAAAAAAAAAGCAGTTGTAAATGCCCATGGGTACATTGAGCCAGCCCAATTTCAAAGGGAAAGTCTGAGAGAATTATCCTTTTGACATGAAGTCCACCAGGTCAAAGTACCAGCAGACTTTGCTCCTGGGCAGGCTGTTTTGAAAAGTGCCCCCAATATTTTGTTTAGCTATTGCAATATGTGGCCTTTATAATCTATGAACAATTTATTTTGTGTTTATAAAATTTTTGTGTGTAAGAATTGACAAATGACCCTACTGTACCCTTGTTATTGCTGTCTTCTGCATTTGCTTTCTATGTCTCTCTGCCTAATATGTGCTAAATGCTATCTTTTTTTTTGCCTGGAGGGAGGCAGTGAGGTGCATATAGGGGGGCTCAAGGAAGCCTGGAGGATCCAGGTAGCCTTGGTCAGGGAGGAGGTGAGGTAATTTGATCTGGGCAGCCTTGATGCTGAATCGGAGGATGGGGGGAGGGTGGGATCAGGGTCCAGGTAACCTTTTTTTTGCCAGTTGGATAAACATCTCGGCAGCTTTATTGTGTGTCTAAAGGGGGGAGGGGAGGGGGTGTCAGGGTCTAGGAGGTCTTGTCAAGCAAAGGGGATCAGGAAGATCCAGGCAGTAGTCTGTCATGGGTACAATCAGGAGTAGAAGGGAAGGAGATCCAATGCAGACAACTTGTTGCTGTTTTGTTGGGAGGGGATCCAGGTGGACTTGTTTTGTTTGAATACTAATTCCTCAAAACAGTCTTATTGTTGTGTCAGGGCCATCTGCATTGGCTTGTTGTAGTTGGAGGGGTGGAGGAGCGGGGTGTTTTGGTGGGCTTCTTGTTATGTTGTTGGGATGAGGGGATTGGGATCTGAGTAAATTTGTAGTTAGGTGAGATTGGCGAGAGGAGTGCAGTCAGTATTGTTTTGGCCAGGTTGGGGAGGGTGTCAGAGGCCAGTGTGCTGACATTATGTGGGATTGACATACTACCCTTTTCCACTATCCATCCGGGTGTACTACTAAAAATCACTCTATGCCCATGAGGGACTTATAGGGGAGGTAAACCAAGAGAAAGATGAGAAGAAAGAATCCATGGTGGAGGGAAGGAGAGAGGTAAGGGTAGAGATGGAAATGGCAGAAGGGGATGAGAGAAGTTAATGAGCTGTGGAGAAACAGCCATTGATAGAAAGAGATATGCAAATGGAGTGTAGGGAACCTTTGATTTCCCTCCCAAAAGGAATGTACTAACTTGTGGAGGTCTAGTGCAGCTTTAGAAAATAGACGTTTGGGTTTTACTCTGCCATGTGGGGAGCTGCAGATGCTATGTCCTAACTGTTCTCAAGCACCATCAATCCTTATGGATTTTTAGTTGAATTTTCCTGCAGACGAGATCCCTCTATCTCCTGCTGTGGATTTTAATTTGGATTTTGGTTAAATAGGAGTTTTCTGTCTCTGTCTTTTATTTTTCTAAATTAAGGTAGGGGTGTGGAGTCTGGTTTTTCCTTAAGGGTTTGCCTGCAAGTGAGAACCCCATTTTTTGGTGTTTTGTTCTTGTAATCCATTTTGGAGAAATCCCTGTGGGAGCCTGGTCCCCCTTGTTGCTGTGAATTAGGGCATCCCTGTGTTCAAGGCTGGATCACAGGGTAGGGAAGATCTGCAGTGAGCTATTTTTCCTTCAGAGAATGGACCTGACAGTGACCCGATGCAGAGGAGTTTCAACTATAACTTAACTGTTTTTTGAACTATCTCCTTTGTATTGGAGACAAGGAAGTTTCTTCACCCTTCCTGTCTCTGTTTTCAAGTTTTCCCTTTTTTTATTGGGATTAAAGACTATTTTGGTTCTTTGGATGCTGAGTGCCCTTGGTACCAGAGAATTAATGTCCATTACAATGCGAGCGAGAGGTCTTTCTCTGTGAAAGAATCTGAAGAGTGGAGGAATCATCTTGGATGGGAGACCTGTGCATTGCAGAAAACAAAAGGATCTGAAGGTATTGAGAGGTCAGCCGGACACGGTGTCCGGCTGGCCAGGATAATGTGGGCCCAGGCACGCTCTGGGAGCAGGCCCAGGCCCGTGGGGACGCCTCGGAAAGGGAGGGAGGGGGGGGGGGACAGTTAGGTCAGGATAAGGTTAGGAAGGGGAGGGGCTCGGCCAGGGGAAAGTTGCCCCCACGAGTGCAGTGCAGGGATTGGCAGGCAGACGAGCGGCTGTCATGTTGGCCTGCTGTGATTGGCAGGTGAGCACGAGGACAGCCGAGAGTAGGCGGAGTCTCGGGGCAGCGCGTCGTCAGCCTCGCACTTCGCCGCGACTGCCCCGAGAGCCGGCCGGCTGTTTTTTCGCTTTTTGCTTCGATAAAAAAAAAATTAAATTAGAAATTAAAGAAAAAAAAAAAAAAGAGGAGAGGCAAAGGGGGAAAGAGGCGGGCAGGAGGGCTTAACCAGTGGCTCTTCGGGCGGTCGTGATTCGGGAGATTGTGAGGGGAAGCGCGGTGGTTGCGGAGGGTCAGTGGTTGGCTGGCTGCAGTTTGGGGACAGGAGCAGAGATGGAGTCGGAGGAAGCTGCCTGCGTTCCCGGGGAGCAGGACATGGGCGGAGCCATGATGGCGCGGGTCCACGAAGGTGATCCGTTGGACACTGACCGGGTGAGTGGTGTGGGGGAGGGGGCTGCTGTGGCTGATGGGCAGCCTGCAGTTGGTGGAGGGGAAGTAGGGGTTGTGGAATGGGGGAGTCCTTTGATGGTTGCAGATCCCGGTCCGGTAGTGGCTATACGGGGTGCTGGCAGGGGGAGGGCCCCACGAGCTCCTCGCCCTCGGTCGCGTGCGCAGGGCGGGGGGAGAGGAAGAGGGGTAAGGTCCGCTGGGTCAGAGTGAGGTTTGGCGTGGGGCGTGGGGTCCCAGTGCAAGGAGGAGAGGGAGATGGAGGGCACGCAGGGGGTGTCGCAGTGTCCAGCGGCGGGGGTCCAGCAGGGTTTGCAGGCGCTGCCAGGCAGGGGGGGGGGGGGGGGGGGAGCTCTTCTGGCTCCTGGTTTGCCTTCCTTCGATGCTTCGCCTCGTGGGCCTCCTCATCGGGGTCGTCAGTCAGGGTGGCCTAGGGAGGGCCTGGGAGAGGGCTCAGGGGAGCTGAGTTGGCTGGATGACGGGGGGCATTGGCTGGAATGGAGGGGAGCTCCAAGCCGGTCGCCCTCAGGGTGGCGGGAGGAGAGGCACGCAAGGTTTTTGCTTCAGGCCGTGAGGGGGGTTTGCGGGGGGAGTGAGCGGTAAGGGGGTGGCTCCACAGCCTGCCCGTACCGCACCGCAGGGTCCGGTACTAACTCCGCCCATGAGGTCCTCGTCGGGGGGTAGGGGTTTTTCGGAGGATTCTTTCCCCAGGGGGCTTAATGGTTCGGGGAGCGGGGGGTTGGCAGGGGATGGTTGGCCGGGGAGTTCGGCCACAGTTCCCGGCTCGGGGCTTGTAGCAGGGAGGGCCTTTGGGCCTGGGCAGGTTCCTTCTCCTGCTCCTGTTCTTGTTTCACAGGAGGATCCAGCAGGTGCAGAATGGGAGGAGCCGGGGCCATCGAGGCAGGAGGCTTGGCGGAATGCGGCCCCTGTGGAGGGAGGGCGGGCACCTGTGCAGCTTGCTGGTGTCCCAGGCTTGACAGCTGTGGATCGACCGATACAGGGTGAGTAGATTCTTTTTCCTGGGGGCGGGGTACAAGAGAAAACGAAGGCAATGGACGTATGGACAGAGTTGGGGCGGACATAGGAGGGGGGATTGGACAAGGGTTGGAGGAGGGTGCCGGCTTGGGGGACGTGGGAGGTCGGGTTCGAAGGGCGTCCGTGAAGAAATCCAAGTACAGAAAACGGCGAGTGTGGGATAGTTCGTCTGGGTCTTCGTCATCCTCATCGTCCTCTTCCTTCACTTCGTCAGACTCTGCGGGGTCGGCGAAGGCGGTCTCCAAGGTGGGGGAAGCGGTTCGGGGCACCCCGGCGCTCGTTGCACTCACGGAGTTATGGGAGGAGGTGCCCAGATCCGTTAGGAAGAAGATCTGGCGCCGAAAGTTTATTGACATTTTCCAGTTGTTGCAGGGGAGGCGCGGGAGGAGAAAAGAAGAAGAGGGGCAAAAGCGAGCGTTTCCCGGGAGCGCGAGTGGCTGTCGCACGGAACATTCACAATTGGATGCGTGCCTTTTTACGGTTGGAGAGCGTGATTGGCCATCATGACCCGACGCAATACGGTCCCTTATTATCGTATGCGGACGCGATTTTGGCTGCCAGGAAGACATGGATGGTCATGGTTGAACTACGATGAGCGCTTTCGGGACCGTATGGAAGAAAACAAATTTATGTCCTGGGGCACTCAGGATGTGGGTTTATGGCTGACACAGATGGCCTCCAAAGCCATGGCGGGGGGTTCTGGGGTGAGCGCATCCCCGGGGGCCGGTTCAAATCGGCCATTTCGGACGGGGTCCCCCGTGGGCGGAGGGGGTAAGGCTGGAGCAGGAGGTAGCGATGTCTGTTGGAGGTTTAACAGATCCACATGTATGTTCACTGACTGTAAATTCAGGCACGTCTGTGCCACCTGTGGAGCGGGGCACCCTGCCTCCAGGTGCGTCAAGAGGCAAGGGGATGGGCTTGGTCCCGCCCCTGGTGCCAAAGGATCGGGTAAGTGAGGGCTCTGGCAGGGCGGCCACACCTATTCGTATAGAGGCGATGCGTCCGTGGCTGCAAGCTTACCCAGAGGGTGGGATGGCGGAGGTTTTGACCCGGGGTTTTACGCATGGGTTTCGGATCCCATGTTTAGGGCAGGGTCCAGTGGGGGGTGGGATGAGTTGTCCCTCGGTTAACCGCTTGACTCAGGTGGTAAGGGCAAAATTGCAAGCAGAGATTGACTTAGGTCGTATTGCCGGTCCTTTTGCGGCGCCCCCATTTCCAGATTTGGTGCTCTCCCCCTTGGCGGTGGTACCCAAAAGGGAGCCGGGCAAATACCGTTTGATTCATAACCTGTCCTTTCCCGAAGGGGGGGTCAGTGAATGACTCTATTCCCAAGGAATTGTGTGTGGTCCGTTACGCCTCCTTTGATTCAGCAGTGCGTGTGATTTTGCGATGTGGTCCGGGCACATTGATGGCTGGCTGACATCGAGGCGGCTTTTCGATTTACTGCCTGTGGACCCAGAGAGTTTTCACCTGTTGGGTTTTCGCTTTCAACAGGAGTTCTATTTCGATAAGTGCATGCCAATGAGTTGCTCCATAGCGTGTGCCTATTTTGAGGCATTCAGCTCCTTCCTGCATTGGGTGGTGGGGCGGCGGTCTGGGTCTTCGAACCTTGTCCATTACCTGGATGATTTTCTGTTTGTGGGCACGGCGGGTTCCGGCGATTGCATGGCTCTGTTGCGCTGTTTTCAGGAGGTCGCTGGTGAGTTCGGGATTCCTTTGGCGGCGGGCAAGACGGAATGTCCGTGTACAAGGTTGGTATTTTTGGGGATCGAAGTGGATTCAGTTGCGATGGTGTCTCGGCTGCCTCTGGACAAGGTCAATCGGTTGCGGAGTTTGGTAAGATCGGCTTTATACTGGCCTAAGTTGACACTTGTGGAACTGCAATCGTTGGTGGGCAGTCTTAACTTCGCTTGCCGGGTGATTCCTATGGGTCGGGTGTTTTTGCGGCGGTTAACCAGTGCTACGGCCGGGGTTCAGAAGAGGCATTATCGAGTGCGCGTGACCGGTTTGATGAGGGAAGATTTGCGCGTCTGGGATCAGTTTCTTGCGGCCTTCAATGGGACCGTGCTCTGGCAAGCTGATCCTCTCTCTAATCATGATTTGGACTTGTTTACGGATGCGGCGGGGTCCGTGGGTTTCGGGGCCTATTTTCAAGGGGCATGGCGGGCGGCGGGTTGGCCGGAGGAGTGGGTGGTGTCTGGTGTCACAAAGAATATCACGTTCCTTGAGTTGTTTCCAATAGTGGTGGCGTTGCACATCTGGGATTCGCATTTGAGGGGTAGGAGGGCAGTGTTCTGGTGCGATAACATGGGAGTGGTGGAGGTTATCAATAAGTGGGCGGCTAAGTGCCTTTGGGTGTCTGAACTTTTGCGGGAGCTGGTACTGTGTTGCATGTCATTAAATGTGATGATATGGGCCCGTCACGTGCCAGGGGTTGCTAACGGTGTGGCCGACTCTCTTTCTCGTTTCAAGTGGGAGTTGTTTCGAGAGCTGGCCCCAGATGCGGATCCCTGCAGAGCGGTGGTGCCGTCTTCCCTTTGGAGTTTTGGTTCCCCGAAGCCTGGACAATGCTGCGGGCTTCATTAGCCCCTTCAACATGGTCAGGTTATGTGGGGGGGTGCCCGTAAAGTGGTGGCTATGCTGTCTGAAGAGGGCTGGGTCGGGGGTCCCGTATCGGATGTTGCTCTTCTACGTTTTCTCGAGCAGCGTAAGGCAGAGGGGTGCTCGAAAGCGGCGGTGGCGCGGCAGCTGGCTGGGTTTTCATTTTTCATGAGGGCCCAAGGATGGAGCTTTCTGTCGGGAAGATTCGTAGTTCGGCGGGTGCTGGTCGGCTGGGCCAAGGAAGTGGGATGGAGGGCGGACTGGCGTCTTCCGATCACGCATGACATTTTGTTGTGATTGTTGGACGTCCTGCCAGGCATCTGTTTCTCGCGGTATGAAATGGTTCTTTTTCGGGTAGCGTTCATTTTTGCCTTTTTTGGGGCTTTCCAGATTAGCGAGCTGGTGGCTCGGTCTGCGGCCAGTGCGGACTTTCCGGGCTTACTGGCAAGGCACGTGACGGTTACTTCTCGGTCCGTGGTGATCTGTAGGGTAGGACCAGCAGGGTAAGGGGTTATCGGTGGTGCTGCGAGCTGTGCCTGGTCTGCTTTCCTGTCCGGTCGGCAACACGGTGCAATACTGTCAGTGTCGAGTGGTGGGGTCAGCTCAGTTCCTGGTACACGAGGACCTGCGTCCTCTGACTAAGTACCAGTTTGAGGTCGTTCTGCGTTCGGCTTTGTCCGCTTTGGGTCTGGATGTTAGTCGTTTCGGGACTCATTCCTTTCGGATCGGGGCGGCGACTGCTGCAGCGTCCACTGGGCTGCCTGGGGATGTGATTCGCAGAATTGGACTGTGGCGGTCCAACTCGTTCAAAGGATATGTCCGTCCCGGAGCGGGACATGTTTGAGCGGTGGCTAACTCTGTTTTCTTTTCAGGTGCAGAGCCTGCAGGACAGTCTTGGTGGATCATTGGGCACTCTTACACCTACTGGGCTCACCGGCATGCCTGCAGACGGCCGTATGGGCCTCATCTGGACTTACAAAAGAGGGGGGTTGGTTTGCATTGGCTTGGGCGTCGGGGAATGGTGTGGGACGAATTGATCCCCTGCGTGCGGCAGGGTCGGGAGCGGCTTGGGTCACCGCGGGCGCTAGTGATCCACTTGGGTGGCAACGATTGGGGTAAATGACGGGGCAGCAGTTCATCAGCATGGTCCGCAAGGACTTGATGATGGTGTCCATGCTGTTGCCGTCCACTGTTTTGCTTTGGTCGGATATTATCGTGAGGCCTGCTGAATTGGATAAGGTGATTTGTCACTGAAGTAGATCCAAGGCGAACCAGCAGATTGGCTCATGGCTGGTCTTATTAAGAGGTCGGCACATTAAGTATGAGTGGTCTTGGGGGAAGGTCACGGGGCTTTTTGGTAAGGACGGGATTCATCTTTCATTTATTGGGATGGACCTGTTCCTTAATTCGATTCAGGAGGCCTTGGAGGAGATATTTCCCTCATTGTTGGGCCGCATCTTTGGGGGTCACGGGGCATGTATGCCCGTGTCTATGGCGGATGGCCCGAGCCGGTACAGCTTATGTATGGGGTATCTAATAAGATGGAATTATGTGGCAATTTGAGAATGGCGGACAACTGGGGTAGTTGTCAGTTGCGGGCTCCTTGCTGGCAAGCGGCAGGAGTCTCCTGGCCTGGCTCCTTGCTGGTCGGCAGCGGGGGCCCACCGGGTTGGCTCCTTGCTGGTAGGCGGTGGGGGCCTGAACTCGGTGTGAGCCGAGGGACGAGCCGTGTGGCTGGCGAGGATAGTCTTGCTAGAGGAGTGGCGGACGATTGGTTGAGTTTGTTGTTTGAAGTTGTAATGTTAATTCAGAGGCTCGGGCCTCCAGGTTTATTAAAGCTGCGGCCCAGTTAACCCAAAGCATGTTGTCAGTGACATTTATTTGGAGTGTGAAAGGGCAGATGCGAGCGAGTGATGTCCTGGATGCCTACATTATGAGAATGGTGTGTTGCTGACTCAAGTGAGAGGAACTTGAGACAAGAGTACCCATCTGGTACTAAATAGGAGATGTAAAGTATTACAGAAGACTTCAGGAAAGGTATGAGAACTGGGATTGTGTTCTGATAATATATTGGGACATTATTCTAATCACCTTACAGTGGGGAGAAGTTGGGATCAAAATTTGGGAATCTAAAAGAGGACTAAACCATCTTCAATCTGGGAAGATTAAGTAACCTGAGTAATTTGAGAAACTGAAAGACAGAGATTGAGGGTCAATATGAGTGCTTCCAAAGAACTAAGAGACTTTGCTACAGAAGTAAGGTCACAAGTTTATTAATCTTTCTGCTGTCCTATTATTTACTTTATTTGAACAAGAAAGAAGCTGTAGATATTCTTCAGTCATTTAATCAACTATTAGCAAAAGAAGTTGGAAGCCACACTGCTTCTCTGTGTGTTTTGTGGCTGTCAAGACTGATAATTATTAATGCTGTTAACATGGATGGAGTGGGGCTTTTACTTGCACTACTGCAAAGGGGCCTCATAACTATTGTTCTTTTCCCACTGGGAGCCCTGGGACTCGCATTGTAAATGCTGTCTGTGGAGAGACAGATTTAAGAAGAGTTGTGTGCAGGAAAGGTCCATGTATTTTATGTGCCCCTGGGTGCCAGCTCAAGGATCCGTCCCACTCAGGGATTACGTAAGGAAAAATAACAAATGATTAAAAAAAAAACGAGGAAGATCAGAAAATAAGCTTTAAAAGAAAAAGGAATGAGGAGGCAGAGAGGAAAGAAGAGAGAGCCAAATGCAAACAGACACAAAGATCGGAAAATTGTTTATTCAAAATGTGATGAAGATTCCTGTGCTAGCGGAGGTGGGAGATCAAATGTGGTGGACAGGTGGTATCTGCCTTTTTTTTCCAGCCTTGCAGTTACCAGGTAAGTGATCTAAACCTGTGGAGGAGGAGGAAACAGATTGAAAGATGAACTGAGCCTTCCAATGAAGGGAAGCCTAACATGCTGCTGATGTGTGGGAAATCAGTGAAGGGATGGATGAACTAAGCCTGCAGAGAAGGGGAACTGCCTTAGGAAAGATGAGGAGGAACTTGCTGGGGAGGGGAACTGAGAAGGGATAGATCAGTGCAAAATGGGGAGCAGAACAGGCTAAGGGGATGAAGGGAGTGGAGCTGAAAGAGGTATTGTGCCCCTTGCTCAAAATATACAATTCAAAATATTTTTTTTATTTTAGATTTATATTCTGCTTTTCACACTTTTTTCAGCACTTAAGAGTGGATTACATTCCCTATCCCCAGAGGGCTTACAATCTGTTTGTACCTGAGGTAATGGAGGGTAAAGTGACTTGCCCAAGGTCACAAGGAGCGACAGTGGAACTCAAACCCTGGTCTCCTGGTTCATAGCCCACAGCTCTAACCACCAGGCTACTCCTCCACTCCAAAATATGCCCATGCAGGAGAAGAAGAGTGCAAAGAGTGTAGGAAGGGAGAGGGAAAAGATTGAGAGAGGAAGAAGAGATGAGAATGAGAGAAAAGGAAGATTGAGAGTGGCACTGATAGATGAGTGTGGGGAAGAGACTGGTGTGGCTAGCCTTTAGGGGGAAGGGGAATGGAGCAAGAGGGAGGATACTGGTAGGCAACTTGGAGTTGAAGAAAAGAATGACTGATGGGATTTTGCATCTTCTGTAGCTCTTATTTTGGCTATATGAGTCTTCCACATGTCAACATTACCTGCGTCTCTCGAGATCTAAATACAGGCTGGTTGATCATATGATCCACTGTGGGGTTTGGGTTTTTTTCTTTTTTGCGGGGGGCACTCTGTGTTGAGGTCAGCACCCTCAGTCATTTTTAAAACTTGCTTTTATGGTTAGGAATACAAGTTGTGCATATAAAACATGAGTTAAAAGCATAACATTTCTGCTCAGTATGCGAACCTGATTTCTGCAAAGTCCAGGTTCAGTCTCACAGACTAACAGTAAGCCCAGAAACTTTACACCACATCTGACCAGGAATTAAATAGCCACTTAAGAAAACATGAATTAAGAACATAAGAAATTGCCATGCTGGGTCAGACAAGGGTCCATCAAGTCCAGCATCCTGTTTCCAACTGTGGCCAATCCAGGCTACAAGTATCTGGCATGTACCCAAAAACTAAGGGGTAGATTTTAGAAAAGTACGCCCGCGCACCAGGCGCAAACAAAAGTACGCCGGATTTTATAAGATACGAGTGTATCTTATAAAATCCGGGGTCGGCGTGCGCAAGGGGGTGCACATTTGTGCACCTTATGCGCACCGAGCCCTGCGCATGCTGCCTGTTCCCTCCGGCTTCCCCTCCCTTCCTCTACCTAACCCACCCCCCAGCCCTATCTACACCCCCCCCCCCCCCCCACACACACACACACCTTTATCGTGAAAGTTACGCCTGCCTGCTATCTACATTTCTAATAATCGAATCACCAACTATGATGGCCGGCCTAACCCTTCCTTCCTGGGCAGTAGCCCTCTGAGACTTGTCCTCAGTGTAAGAGGACAATACATCACCTGGAGAGCAGGTCCTTGCTACAGGATTTCTTCCTGCTACACCAGGGTGATGTTCTCCTACTGGGAGACCTTTCTGATCCAAGTTAGCACTGGGGCTGCCAGACTGGATTTGGGACTTGGCTACTATGTCCCCGAAGGTCTCATCAATGTACCTCTCTGTCTCCCTTAGCTCCTCCAAGTCTGCTACTCTAGCCTCCAGAGATAGGACTCATTCTCTGCATTGGAGAGTAATAGCTAATCCCTTGATTAAAGTGGTATTTGCATGTGGGAACACACATTTACTCAAGTTTGTGCGCAAAACTTGCTACATCAACAGTAAAGTATTACATACAAAAAGGGTCTTAGTATTTTTTAGCTGTAGAGTTGCAGGCTAGATCCAAGCATGTGCAGGAGTCAGTTGATCCTGCTAGTTAAAGACAGAAGGGTATCTGTACTGGTGCAAAGCAGGAGCATTTCTTCTGTCAAAATCAAAACTAAATTCAATTGCATGAATCTGTGAACAATTTACACGTGTTATGCAAGCAACTTTAACAAATGTATTAATCTGCAATAAAATCAAATGATTTCATATGCTAACAGTTTATGCAACTTCTTTAATTGATGCCAAGTTAGTGACTGAAATTGAAAGAACTTGCAATCTGGAGCATTACACAATCTGACCCTTGCAACACCACAAAATATAATTATTATTAATAATTTTTTATATACCGACATTCAATCTGAGATATCACATCAGTTTACAATCAGGTACTGTAGGTATTTCTCTATCCCCAGAGGGCTTACAATCTAAGTTTTGTACCTCAGGCAATGGAGGGTAAAGTGACCTGCCCAAGGTCACAAGGAGCGACAGCAGGACTTGAACCCTGGTCTCCTGGTTTGTAGCCCACTGCTCTAACCACTAGGCTATTCCTCCTTCCATATCTCCCAACCAGTATGCCTGATCTGGTGCACCACAGAAAAGGCACCAATACATGATGCTCAGATCAGAGGCGTACCAAGGGTCTCCGGCATCTGAGACCAATGCATTTGTGTTGCCTCCCTCATGCCCCTTACCATCCTCCTTGTAGAAATGTAGGAAATCACACTAATAGAAACCACAGAAAAGAAATGAACTTAGTCTATGTGGCAAAAGCTTCCCTGCCTGCAGACATGCTCTAATAGAGTTTTCTTTGCCCCTTCCTTCTGTGGTACTGCAAGCAACCTAAACAGCCTCTGATAAAGAAACATCACCATTCCTCATAAAACAAAATCAAGAAATATATATTAATCATAATAGTAAATCAATCTAATAAAAAGTGTTTCAAAACAGGTGACAAATAGAGCATCTAATAAATATTCCTGGGTGAATTCTGAGCTACTGTGGAGAGCAGAATTTGTGCAGAATTCTTCTCTTGCACATAATTTCCATTTTCTGCACAGAATTTGGAGCAGGTCACAGTGTGCCACGAATAGAGCCCAGCCTGCTCACAGTGAAGATGGTGCAGGCTGTGAGCAGAGCCCATCCTGCTTGCAGCAAAATAGTGAAGGCCCTGCTGGTGATGAACCTGAGCAAGCCCAGTGAAGAGTGAGTCTGTGTAGAGGTGTGCATGTGTGAGAGGCTGCAAGGCTGTGTATAGAGGTGTAAGTGTGTGAGAGAGGCTGCGAGGCTGTGTGTAGAGGTGTGTGAGAGAGAGGAGTGTTGTTGGGGTGTGTGTGAGAGAACGTGTAAGGGTGCTTGAGTGTGTGTCCCAGAGAGAGGGAGCCTATGTGAGGAGAATGTGAAGGAATGTGTGTGTGAAAAAAGGATTGTGTGTAGAATGTATGCAAGGAGTGAGGGTGCTTGTTTGTGAGAGAGGGAGCCTGTGTGAATGTGAGAGAGAGAGGGATCCAGTATGCAGGGGTGTGAGAGAGCCTGTGTTGGGTATGTGTGTGCGTGTGCAAGAGAGAAAAGGAGCCTATGTGAGGGATGTGTGTGTGCGAATGAGAGAGGGAGCCTGCATGAAGGGATGTGTATGTGTACAAGAAAGAGAGCCTGTGTGTGTGTGTGAGAGAGAGAGGGATAGAAGGAGTCTGTGTGAGAGCAGTACTGAGAGAGGGGGTCAGTCTCTGGTAGTGGAGATAGAGTGGAAGGGGCCTAGATGGGAAGGGAAGAGAGAGTGGAGATGGAGGAGTTGGGGCCTGAGAGGGCAAAGTGAGAGGAGGCTGGCCAGGGGAGTAGAAAGAGAGAGGATGGCAGGGACACTCTGTACTACTAGGGAAATTATGCTCAAAATATTTAAAACACTGCATCTTTAAGTAGTAACTTTTTTTATTTATTACATTTTAATTTAATTACTTACTGTCATGTATATTGTGTTATTTTGACCAATATAAAGTATGCAGAATTTTACAGAATTTAAAATTTTTGTATGCAGAATTTAAACTTCTTTTGCACAGAATTCCCCCAGGAGTAAATAACAATAAGAATAAAAAAAAATTTAAACATTTCCAAAAAATAAATAAATATTTTAGTACAATAAAACTAAGGATAAAAAAAAATTCCCACTCTCCATACCTGGGAATTTTTTATTTTTAGTCACCCTGAGATTGTTATGGATTAGTGGCCAGAAGGGAACATACACTTTCTCCTCTCCCATAAACACACATACTCACACACACACAAAACCCTTCTACCCTCTCTTCTTACTCCCCTCTTCCAGTTCCTCAATTCCTCTTTACCTTCGCTCCCAGTCACTCAACCCCCTTCTCTCCCTCACCTCCCTTCTCGCTCCCCCTCCCTGAAAATCACTCCTCCCTTCCCTTTCAATCACTCCTCCTTTCCCTCTCACTCATTCCTCCCTCCCATTTACCCCATTCCGTCCCTGTGTTACTCCCATCCCTTTTAGCCACTCACCACCCTTCAGCTCACCCTTTCTCTCCCTCTCCACTTCCCATCCCTTTCTTTTCCTCACTCGTAACATAAAACATATCAGACCCGGGTCCTTTGAGCCCAAGATCCTGTCTCTGTCAGTAGCCAATCCAGGTCACAAGTACCTGACTGATTCCATAAAGTAGATAATGTGGACACTCGGGTAAATCACCTCTTCCTCCTCCAGTATACCCAGAGGTTGCACAATCTTTCGCTGTTCTCTACCTTCCTTATCCCCAAAGTCACAGTCTTTCTCGATACCCCTCATTTCCACCACTCTCTCAATCCCACTCATTCCCAGCAGTCACTCTATCAATCTCTCTCATTCCCACAACTCACTCCCTCTCCCCATTCACCTCTTTTCCCTCTTCATAGCCCTATCAACATTTTCCCATCTGCAACAGTCTCACACTCTTCTCCTTCATCTTCAGCAGTCGTGTTCTCTCCCATGCAATCACTCTTTCCCTCCCCTGTCCCCAATAGTTATTCTTTCAGCTCTTTCACCCCACCCACAGCCTCTACGCACACAATTTAAATTATACATTTATAATAAAAGATTTTACATGAAAAAGGACAAAGGTACAGTCTTTTGAAGTGAAAATATCACAGTAGTATTTGATTACACTGCTGTAGTGTCAACCAGAAAACCTTGGAGAACACACATTACTAGGACTATTGTAACAAATGTTGGATGTGGGCTTGATCCTCAGAAAGCCATGAGTCAATGTAATAAACCTTTCATTCCAAAAAAGCAGTAACTGCCAAGCACTCAAACAGTTACAAGCCTACCTATGAAGAGGTGACCCTGCAAACATTACACCAGACAAGTCCATTTTGAAACAGCAAAAATTCTTGTGATATTGGGCTGTGTTTATTAATTACAAGAAAGAGATTGCTGCTTAAACTTTCTTCATGGATCTGAGTTGAAGTCAAATGTTTATATAGACTTTTAATGAAACGATAAAAAACATTTTTTGAGATTTAATAAAATTCGATGGTGAATGATTAAAAGACTGATTGGGTTCTTTTTGAGAAATCACGTCAGGCTTGCTGACACAGTCACTTAGGCTATATTTAATAAAAAAAATTTGGTTTCCCTTATTGTTTACCATGTGGGTTACTGTATTGACTCTCTTTGATTATAAGATTTCAATTACCCCAATATTGACTGGGTAAATGTAACATCAGGACATGCTAGAGAGATAAAGTTCCTGGAGGGCATGAATGACAGTTTTATGGAGCAATTGGTTCTGGAACCGATGAGAGAGGGAGGAAGTTTAGATCTAATTCTCAGTGGAGCACAGGATTTGGTGAGAGAGATAATGGTGGTGGGGCCGCTTGGCAATAGTGATCATAATATGATCAAATTTGAATTAATGATAGGACGGGGGGACAGTAAGCAAATCCATGGCTCTAGCACTAAACTTTCGAAAAGGAAACTTTGGCAAAATGAGGAAAATAGTTAAAGATAAATAAACTGAAAGGTGCAGTGACAAGGGTAAAGAGTGTGCAACAGGTGTGGACATTGTTTAAAACTAACATCTTAGAAATGCAATCCAGATGTATTCCATGCATTAACAAAGGTGGAAGGAAGGCCAAACAATTGCTGGCATGGTTAAAAAGTGAGGTGAAAGAGGCTGTTTTAGCCAAAAGATCTTCATTCAAAAATTGGAAGAAGGATCCATCAGAGGCAAATAGGATAATGCATAAGCATTGGCAAGTTAAATGTAACCACAATGGTCAAATATAAATGACAACAAATGGGTAATCTACAGGTATTATTTTGTCATGAATAAATATACAATATATACCTGTATCTATTATAAATAGAAATTTTATTTATTATTGTTCACTTGATTTCACATTCATATAAAATCTTTTAACATTATTCACTCATACTGTGGGATGATGAGGAGATTATTTCTTTGATTTCCTTATTTGAATTAATATTGTATTGGATACAGTGGATTTAACTAGTAAGCCAGCTAACACTTACTAGTGACAGGCTGAAGCTTTGCTGACTTCGCATTTTTCTCAGAGATGCTGGACATTGGAAGAGTGACAACAACATCTGGAGTGTGTTAAATTAGTCTACATTTGGGTCTGTCTATCAACCAGAGCTGAAGTCCTGGATACAGTCATTGCTATAGTCATTGATTGGTAGGGGTCAGAAATAACTCCCAAAGGAACAACTGTTTCTATAGGGAAGAGCCATGCTAATAAGTGATTCTTAGTTGACTGGGGCTATTCTGGCACAAAACCATATATGACAAGAGAACTTGGTTATTCTGGTACAAAACCATATTTGAGGAAAAGAGCTTCAATTTGTGACCAATCAGAAAAGAACATTTGTCTTGGATTTCACTTGGGACATTATAAAACAGTAAAACTTTATCATCGCTTTGGAGGCAGAGAGAGAGAAACACATGCCCAGAAGATATCCTGTATCACAGTGCTACATTCCCTCCCCACTGTGAGTATCAATAGCCTGGCCAGTTACAACTTACATCGTAAGTATTTGATACAATATTAATCAAGTATAGATATCTGGGAAAGTCTCTGCGTTTACTTCATTATCTCTGAAAAGATCCCTAGAGATAACTGGATAAGGAATTATATACTTTACTGTATATTCTAAGTGTATACTAAAGAAACATTAAAAAGGATATAGCAAATCAACTTTTACCAATTTGCTTATTAAAAATTATTATTAAATTGGTGTCTGTGAATTATTCCTTATCAAACTAAAACAGTTACAATACCACATTCATCCACATAATACAATATTGCACCTATCCCTATTATATTAAAATACATACATATATTTCATGTTACATACATGTGACTAATCCCATTATCCAATGATTATACAACAATTCCAAATCGTTCCCTAACATTTATTTAATTGTATCTTGATTTTCTTACACAATTTCCATGTCATTTATTTACATAATTTTTGTTACACCAAAACGTCCAACAATGCTTCCTCACACAGTTCCCTCTTCTCTCGATATTAATGAAATAATATTGAGAGAAAATGATATTAATGAAAGATGACGCCCATAGGAGGGGTATTTAAACCCCATTGCTGCTCACCTACTTTGCCTTCGCATCAGGTCTTCTCTGTTGCTACCTGGCTGTTCTCCTGCCTTGCCTCGGTGCTTGTTGGTGTTTGAGGTAGTTGTGGGTGGATCCTTGGGCCGGTGGCAGATGACCACGCCCCCGGGGGAAAATCCCGAGAGGGACCACCAGTCAGGCTCAGAGGTTGGAGACAGACACACACTAGTTCTTTTATTAAACAGTATATTGAACCACCTGAGGTGGCAGTAGTGAGCTGGAAGTGCTCGGCAGGGCTGTAGTCCCTCAGGTACTGGAACAGCGATCCTGGATAACTGAGCTGTAGAGAAACTGAATATAGTGAGTAGGCAGAGTAGGCAGAGTTCAGGAACAGAACCTTGATGGTAACACTCACACAATAGTCTCTAGAAGTCTCTAGAAGTAGTCCAGGTGTTGGAATGAGTTAGGCTCTCGAGGAGCGAGTACCTGGTTCCAGGGAAAGCTCTGAGATAGAGATGGTAACTCACTGGTGTAGTAGGCAGTGATGACTTCCAGGCAGAATAAGTATTCAGCAACCAGTCTGGGAACATGGGCCCTCAAGGAGCAAGTACCGGTTCCAGACTGTGACCTGAAAAACAAAGAGAGAGCGAGGCCCCCGAGGAGCGGGTACCCCTGGTAAGTCCGAGGAGGCAAAGTAGCGTAGAACGAATCCTTGCTAACTCGATTAGTTAGCTATTTTTAAGACCTTATATATCCGGTACTGCTGACTTCATCTCAGGGGGACGCCCCTGAGGTTCACGCCATTGCTGGTATATCAGTCGGGGCTGCGCCATGCGCGCCCTTAGGCCCTTGTGAAACATGGCGGATTGCAGCGTCGAGCCGCTCCGGAGACGCCGGAGGAAGACAGCAGAATGAAGCCACGGCAGCCAGCCTTCCACTTGAGCAAGAGGGAGTCGCCAAGGAGGTGAGGAGGGCGGAGTGGAGATGTTGGGCAGCGACTGTCTCAACAGTGCTCCTGCCTTGCCTCCGAAGTTCCTGCCCTACTCCAGTTCCTGCCTTCATTCCTGTACCCAGTCCTCTGCTTGATCTCCAGGTTTGACCTCTGCTCATCTTCTCGTCTCTGCTTTTCTGCTGTCCGTCCTGACCTTTGGCCTGTGTCTTCGTCCCGCTGCCTCGCTGCCTGCCCCGGATCTTCTGCCTGGACATCATTCCGCTTCTTCGTGGAGTTTCGGTTCCTGTCTCGCTGGGTGAACGCTCTGAGTACTGGCTCCTTGGGAGCTCTCCTGCTTCATAGGCTATCCGCTCCTCGGAGAGCCATCCTGCCTGATCCCTTGGAACCATTCCGTGTGAGTTCTTCTCTTCACCAGCTCCACCTCCCGGAGACAAGTTCATTTGGGGGCAGTCCCTCAGTGGTCATCACCACTCGCTCCGGTTCAAGGGTCCACAACCTTAACAGTTTGCGAAGGCCAAGGACTTGGTGGACTTGTCTAGCCTCCAGGCTATTCAAGGCCTGGCTCAACGACTACTGCAGCAGCAGCAATCCCTGGAAACCTTGTCCGCCACAGTACATCGCCTGGTAACTCACCTGGATTCCGCCTCTGGACCCAGTGCTGCCGCCCCCCGGCGGTTCCAGTAGCTCCAACTCCCGTGAGCCATATGCCTGCTCCACCTCGATTTGCAGGAGAATCCAAGCAGTGCCCGAGGGTTCCTGAATCAATGGTTCTCCCTGCAGGAACAGCAGTTCCCTACAGACCGAGTTAAGATGTCCGTCATCCTCTCCTTACTGGATGGTAAAGCCCTGGCCTGGGCATTTCTGCTTTGGGAGCGTGGAGATTCCATTTTGGGAGACCTGCCTCAGTTCGTCCGGACGTTCCATCAATTATTCGATGAGCCGGGTCGCCAGTCTACTGCCACCTCTGAACTGCTTAACCTCCGCCAAGGCTCACGCACCCTGGCCGACTTCGCAGTAGAGTTCCGTACTTTGGCATCTGAACTGGGATGGCGTGAGGACAGCCTGCGTGGTATCTTCCTAGAAGGATTGTCCCCCCGCATAAAGGATGAGTTAGATGCGTGGGAGCTTCCGGATGACCTCGAGGCACTCATTGAACTGGCAGGTCGGATCAATCGATCGATTACAACAACATGCTAAGGAATTTAAGCCAGCCCATCGCTCAGTTCCCCTGGCCCCGATCTTTTCTCGCCCAGTGGTCACTCCAACAACTTCTGGGGCTTCGCCGGAACGCAGGGAGGAGCCTATACAACTAGGCCGTAGCCACCTGACAGCTGAAGAGAAACAGCGTTGAAGGAAACTCGGCTTATGTCTCTACTGCGGTGGCAAGGGACACCTATTGGTTCAATGTCCTGAACGTCCAGGAAACTCTCGGGCCTAGGTGTCACAGGGGGGCTGACCCTAGGCTGTATCAATCCCGCTCCTCAATGTACGGTTCCCGTTACGTTGCAATTCTTCAAAGGGTCCTTTACATCGCTAGCCCTTGTCGACTTCGGTTTCGGCAGGAACTTCATTCTATCTGAACTAGTTCACCAATTACAACTACCCATGATATCCCATACACCACCGTTGCTGATCTCGTCCATCCAAGGAGACCCTCTCCCGGGACGAGTCACTCTTTGCACTGCTCCTGTGACACTTTGACCGGGGATCTCCACAAGGAGGAGGTGTCCTTCTTTATTCTCGAAAAATCCATTCATCCTGTGGTCCTAGGGCTTCCTTGGCTACAAAAGCATTCACCCACCATCACAGTCTGGGGGACTGACTGCTTTTCTACCTGCCTTCAACCAAAACCTCGACCTCAGTTGGTGCTTGCTATAACTACTCTTCAGTTACCTCCTCAGTACAATAACTTCGCCGATGTGTTCTCCAAGGAGGAGGCAGAGAACCTTCCAGAGCATCAGTCCTTCGACTGCACCATTGATCTACTACCCAGTATAGTTCCGCCCCGTGGACGGGTGTATCAGCTTTCCCTACCCGAGACGCAGGCAATGTCTAAGTACATAAAAGAAAACCTTGACCGGGGTTTTATTCACCCATCTTCTTCTCCAGCAGGGGCAGGCTTCTTTGTAGCCAAAAAGGACGGTTCTCTAAGACCCTGTATAGATTACAGGGGACTCAATGCGATCACTCGAAGGGATCATTATCCACTTCCTTTGATTCCCGAACTACTGGACCGCCTCCATGGAGCCAAGGTATTCTCTAAATTGGACCTTCATGGGGCCTACAATCTGGTCCGAATAAAACCCGGAGACAAGTGGAAGACGACATTTAATACGCGTGATGGCCATTACGAATATCTCGTAATGCCATTTGGACTATGCAATGCATCCGCGGTGTTCCAAAATTTAATGAACGAGATATTTCGGGATATGCTACATAAAGGGGTAATTGTCTACCTTAATGACGTCCTGATTTATTCCAAGGACTTGAGTACACATCGCATGGACGTTTGTCGGGTTCTCCAACATTTAAGAGAACACCGTCTATTTGCTAAATTAGAAAAATGCCTCTTTGAACAGGAATCCCTGCCTTTCCTGGGCTTCATCGTATCTACCACCAGCTTCCGTATGGACCCGGACAAGTTAACCAGCAGCCGGGAGTGGCCGCAACCTGTGGGACTTCGTTCATTGCAAAGGCTTCTTGGCCGCCAATTTCTACAGGAATTTCATTCCCCACTACTCACGCATAGTAGCACCCCTAAAGGCGTTAACTAAGAAGGGAGCTAATACTAAGCAGTGGCCAGATGAAGCCATCCACACCTTCAACGAACTGAAGAGGGCATTTTTGCAAGAGCCGTGTCTTCACCACCCTGATCCAGCTCATCCATTTATCGTGGAATTGGATGCCTCTGACTTCGCGGTAGGGGCGATACTCAGCCAACACTCTCCTCAAGGGACTCTTCTCCCCTGCTCCTTCTTATCCCGCAAGTTTTCCCCCGTGGAGAAGAATTATGGAAAAGGAGACAAGGAACTGTTAGCCATCAAAATGGCTGTTGAAGAATGGAGACGATGGTTAGAAGGGGCGCAACACCCATTACAGTTTACACTGACCATAAGAACCTTGAGTTCCTCAGTAAGGCTCAATGGCTAAACCTGCGCCAGGCCCAGTGGTCACTTTTCTTCAGTCGTTTCGACTTCGTGCTACGTTATTTTCACTTTCGAATAATAGAAGGACTAGGGGGCATTCCATGAAGTTAGCAAGTAGCACATTTAAGACTAATCGGAGAAAATTCTTTTTCACTCAACGCACAATAAAGCTCTGGAATTTGTTGCCAGAGGATGTGGTTAGTGCAGTTAGTGTAGCTGGGTTCAAAAAAGGTTTGGATAAGTTCTTGGAGGAGAAGTCCATTAATGGCTATTAATCAAGTTTACTTAGGGAATAGCCACTGCTATTAATTGCATCAGTAGCATGGGATCTTCTTAGTGTTTGGGTAATTGCCAGGTTCTTGTGGCCTGGTTTTGGCCTCTGTTGGAAACAGGATGCTGGGCTTGATGGACCCTTGGTCTGACCCAGCATGGCAATTTCTTATGTTCTTTCTTATGTTCTTACCGTCCCGCAGCTAAGAACGCACGAGCAGACGCACTTTCCAGGCTGCACGAGGCTGAAGATGCACCGGAGGTAACCCACTATATCTTGGATCCTGCAAAAGTCTAACTTGTGTCTACTGACACTATACCACAAGGGAAGACAGTAGTTCCCCTCCGCCAGTGACCAAAAGTACTTGCTTGGGCTCCCTGGCAGAACTCGAACCTTGGAGCTATTGTCCAGACACTATTGGTGGCCTCTGATGGCCCAGGATGTGAAATCCTATGTTGACTCTTGCCTGACTTGCAAAAGCCCCTGCCTGGTTGGCCTTGGGGATTATTCCAGCCTCTTCCTGCCCCTCAGGAACCATGGGCACTTATTTTCACGGATTTTGTGGTAAACCTTCCTACTTCTTCTGGAAATTATGTGATATGGGTCGTGGTCGATAGATTCTCTAAAATGGCACATTTTATTCCTCTACCAAAACTACCCTCCGCTCCTGAATTGGCACGACTATTTATGCTGCACATATTTCATCTGCATGGCCTTCCCCGGCACATTGCATCCAATCGGGGCCCCCAATTTATGGCCAAATACTAGCGTGCCTTAAGCAAGAAATTTGGGGTGCGCTTGGACTTCACCTCGGCCTTTCACCCACAAGGGAATGGACAAGCCGAACGGCTGAATCGGGGGTTGAAGACCTTTCTCCGATCCTTCGTGGGAAGCCGTCAAGATGATTGGTCTTCACTGTTACCTTGGGCGGAGTTTTCCCACAACTCGCAAGTCCACTCTGCTAGTGGATCGTCCCCATTCCTAGTGGTCTATGGGAGGCATCCTAGGCCTCCATTACTGTTGCCACTGTCGGTACCCTCCCCTGCAGCGCAACTCACTGCAGGCCAGATGCATGACCTATGGGAGACCACCAATGCCAACTTGCAAAAGGCCGCTGACTCTGCCAAATGCACTTCTTTTTTTTTTTTTCTTTCAAAAGGTTTTTATTGAAATGAGGTACAGAAAGTACATATCCAAAAAGGCAAAATACAAAACACAAACCAAACGCTAGATACGCCATTGCAAATGGATAGCATAAAACATGAACAACCTCATAAATGGATACAGAAATGAAACATGTGTTAGAACCTATCCCCCCCCCCCCCCCCCCCGGCAGCTGGTAAGTCAAGAAAAAGAGACCCACTGTTACACTGAGGAATCAACAAAAGGGAAAATAAAGAAAACGAAAAACAAGGATAAGCAAAGCGGTTCTGCCAAATGTCAGCAATACAGGCAACTAATCAGAGTACACATATCATAAGAGTAAGAATGCTCTTGTGTCCTTCCCCTTAGAAGACCGGGAAGCCGACAGTCAAATGAAACAGGAATCACCATGCTAGGATCACTAAATTGGGGTTCTATAAGCACAGGGACTATAACACCAAATCCAAGGTGGGTACAAGTATACAGAAATCCGTCGGCACTGGTCACTATATGTGAATGGGGGAAGAATGCAATGATTATCCTTGGGACGCAAGCCAGTCGTGATAGGGAGCCCATATTTTTGTAAAAGCCCCCAAGCGGTCATGGTGCACAGCTGTGAGCCTAGCCAATTGGTAGTATTTATGTAACCTAGCTTGCACCTGGGCGAGACTAGGTACAGCTCTCTGCTTCCAGTGTAATGCAATTTCTGTGCGAGCCGCAATAAAAACCTGTTGGGCAATTCTCTGTTTGTCATTATTAAGATCTGCAATATACAAGGATAGTAGGGTATACCAGGGAGTAGCCTGGATCTCCGCACCCAGAACAGCGGAGACCCAAGCCACAACATTTAGCCAAAACGGGACTACGAGAGTGCAGCTCCACCATATGTGATAGTAAGTGCCAGTCTCTCCGCAGCCTCGCCAACACAACTCGGAAAAGGCCGAGTGGAAACGGTGCAAGCGTACGGGAGTATAATGCCAGCGATACAGCATTTTATAGCAATTTTCCTGGACACCTGCCGAAATAGAGCACTTGTGCGCATTGGTGAAGATATCATCCCATTCTTCCTCCGAGAGGGACCGTTGAAAGTCAGAGTCCCACGCTTTCTGCTGCAGAAAGGGGCTGAGTCGCCTCCCATTTAGTAACGCATAAGTTTTAGATATCACCCCTCGCATATGATGAGCATTCATACAATAAGATTCAAAAAGAGAGCCCTCCAATTTAAGAGTGCCCAAGCGGAGCAGCCGATGAAGGGCATGATATATCTGTGCATATAAAAAGAAATCAATGGAAAGGGGCTCATAAAGGCGGCCTAAATCCTCCCTGGACAATATAGCCCCCTGTACCTGCACCTGTTCTATACGGATAAGGCCTGCCCTGCGCCACCCACAAGTCCCCTGAGAGTGAGCCACACGGGGCATTAAGGAATTGGTGAAAAGGTGTGTCAGTAGCATAAAATCCGCTGTCCCAACTAATCTATGCTTCCATTGTGCCCACACCTGAACCGTAGTCCTCAATGCGGTAGGAAAATACAAAAAGGGAGCCCAGGTGCTTCGAGGCTGCCAAGGTAACGCGGATAATGGCATATCTCCAACCAAGGATTGTTCCAGGAGAATCCACTGAGGTACCTCCTGCGTTCTATGGAGAGCAACCAGGGCTCTTAACTGTGCCGCGGTGTAATACCAACTAAGGTTGGGAACATTTAATCCGCCCCTGTCCTTTGGTAAGTATAGAGTAGCGCGCGCTACTCGCGGTGGGCGCTTGCGCCAAATAAACCCAAAAATAATGCGTTGCCAGAGGTTGAGGACCACCGTCTTGATATATATAGGGATAGTGGTGAAAAAGTAGAGAAAACGGGGCAAAACATTCATTTTAATAATGGCAATTCGCCCCAGCCACGAATGGGTATGTCGACTCCACCTATCTAAGTCTGTCTTTAAGGTCTTAACAAGCGGGGTATAATTTAAGTGAAATAATTGATCAGACCTGTGCCCGATACGCACTCCCAAGTATTTTATCGCACCCTTAGCCCACTTAAAAGGAAACTGGCCCTGCAACCGCCGCACTTCAGCCTCGGTTAGAGTGAGATTAAGAATCTCAGATTTATCATAATTGACCTTGAGTCCAGATACCTTGGTGAACTGCACCAGTTCCTGCATAACCCCGGAGAGGGATTGGGATGGGTCAGTAAGAGTAAACATCACGTCATCCGCAAATAACGAAATTTTGAAATGATGTTCACCCGCACGGACTCCAGTAACTGCAGCGGAACTCCTAACTCTAGTGGTAAAAGGCTCTAAAAACAGCGCAAAAAGTAAAGGGGAAAGCGGACACCCCTGTCTGGTACCCCGGCATATATCAAAAGGGGCCCCATATGTGCCATTGACTTTAACCCGGGCCTGCGGATGGTCATAAAGTTTGGCAATCCACTGAATAAAATTGCTACCAAAACCCATTCGAGAAAGGGTATGGAATAAAAAGGGCCAGTGGACTAGATCAAACGCCTTTTCGGCATCCAAGGAGAGGAGAACAGCAGGAACTTTAGAGTTAGAAACATAGTCAACAAGGTCAACAATGCGCCTGACATTATCAGCCGCTAATCGGCCAGGTACAAATCCGACCTGATCGGAGTGAACAAGTTTAGTCAAGACTCCATTGAGTCGAGCAGCTAAAATCCGGGCAAGTAATTTCAGATCAATATTGATCAGAGAAATAGGTCGATAGGACCCACATTGTGTGCTGTCCCGCCCCGGCTTGGCTATAACCGATATGCCAGCGGTGTTACTATCTTGAGCTATATGTCCCTCAGTACGTAGGAAATTGAACATGTCAGTGAGTGGCTCAACAAGGACCGTAGCCAAATTGCGATAGTACGAGCCCGTAAACCCATCAAGGCCTGGGGCCTTGCCAGGCTTCAAGCCCTTGATTGCCTCTAACACTTCATGCGGTTCTATGGGCCGGTCCAGAGAGTCCCGTTGGGCTTGAGTTAGGGTAGACAGAGACACAGAGTTCAGGTACGAGGTAATATCGTCCTCCAAAATACCCGGGGCCCCCGAATAGAGCTGAGCATAAAACTCCGTGAAGCAGGCACGAATTTCTGCAGAGGTAGTGACAATAGAGCCCTGGGAGTTGCAAATCTTTGCTACAAGGGTTTGGGCCCTGGCAGCTTTAAGCTTCTGAGCTAAATATCGTCCGGCTTTATTACCCCCTTCAAAAAATTGCTGCTTCAACATAAGCAAGTGGTGACTAATGGCCGTATCCTCAAGGGCCCTCAAAACATCCTTAGCTCTGAGTATTTTATTATAGGTGGAGTTAGAGCCATCAATGATATGCAGTTGAGTGAGTGTAGCAATCTCGGACTGAAGACGAGAGCGTTCTTTCTCCCGCTCCCTATTACAGTGAACAGCCCTAGCAATAAACCACCCCCGAAGCACAGCCTTAGAACAATCCCACACTGTGGTAGGACGTGAAGCGTCCTTGGTATTGTTGCTAAAATACTCCCTAAGATGATCAGCAGTACGAGCGAGGAAGTCCCTATCCTTTAACAAGCTGTCATTTAGACGCCAAGGTTTAAACCCTCTATCCCGGTCACCCAGGCGAGCAGTAAGCCATACTGGCCCATGATCGGACCATGTAATGGGTTCTATACCCGCCCCTAAGACAGCATTCTGCAAGTGGGACGATATAAATAAATAGTCAATACGGGAGTATGTACCGTGCGGAGAGGAGTAGAAGGTGTATGACCGAGAGCGAGGGAATCGTTGTCTCCATATATCCACCAAACTCCAGCGCTCTAAGAAGGAACTCCACTCCTTCCGCATCCCAGGAGGGGCTACCGTCTGAGCAGTACTGTCTACGGACGGGTCATATATAGCATTGAAGTCCCCACCTAACACCAGATCGCCCTCGCCATAAGATAAGAGCAACTGGTCTATGTCGTGGAGAAAGGTGACTTGGGAAGAATTCGGAAAATAGACATTCAGTAGGGTAATGACGCTAGATCCCACTCTCAATTTGAGAAGTAAATATCGGCCGCGGGTGTCAAGATATTTATCCAGAACCTCATGAGTTAAGGAATTAGAGACAAGGACTCCCACGCCGGCATAGCGGGACGATTTGGTACTGGCCGCCCAGTAAGACTGAGCATAGGACTGGAAAATCAGAAGTTTTTCATGGTGCTTGCGCACATGAGTTTCCTGTATAAAGCCAATGGTGGCCCCCAGACTCTGCAGTTCCCTCTTTAGTAAGAGACGCTTACGGGGTGTGTTGAGGCCCTTTACATTGAGAGAAACAATTTTATGCGCCATGATGTAGGGCAATATAGAACAGACTCTCTGTACTCTGACAGAACCCAGGATAAATAAAGGTGAAAACCACTCGCCCGCCTGTAAAGAGAAATGATTACTAGAAATGTCCTCAGTGGAAAGAGAAAAAAACCAGCTGACCTCCCCATTAGTCCAATCGTGTACCACCCGGGCTCGGTGGGAAACACACTCCAACGGGGTGCACTCATCAGAATGCTAGCAGACACCCCCCCCCCCCCCCCCCACAAGCTTAACATGAACTCAAACATCAAAAAGAGTGCAGCAAACCCAGCAAGCCATTCATAAATAGTGTGAATATGATCAATACTGTAAATAACAGCTAATAAATGCTTGTCCGTAAGGCACAAATTCTCCCAGCAACAGTGCCAGAACCGCACCAGTGGCGCGTAGATGAGAATACAGGCAACAGCCTAAATCAGGATTCCAGAGGGCTCCTCAACCCATATCCACAGAGGCGGAAACAGTATCAGATATCTGGCGCCGGAGTCTCCTACCGCCCTTGGCAGCGCGCTGCCACCGTGGGGCGGTATCCATTTTAGCTGGTGGCGCTGTCGATTTTGGAGCCTGAAAGGTGATATCCAGGTGTGCTTGCTTGAAGGCCTCCACCGCTTCCGTCACTGATTTGATCCGATACGTGGTGCCCTGAACTTGGAATTGTAATCCAAAAGGAAATGTCCATCTGTAGCGGATAGAAGAAGAGCGTAGACTAGCAGTGACTTCACGGAGATCATATCGCCGCTTAAGTGTTGCTGGGGCCAGATCCTGGTAGATGGAAATGGCATGATTATTCCATCTAACTTCCTTTAAGTTGCGAGCGGCCTCAGAGACCTGATTTTTCTGGAGGAAGCTATGGAAGCAGAGGACAATATCTCTAGGGCGCAGGTCACTTCTGGGCCCCAAAGCCCGGTGCGCCCTCTCCAAGCGGATCTCCGACGGCTGCGCTGGTGAGTTAGACGGACCCGCACTCGCGAGGGAAAGAACATGCGCACAAATCTGTTGCGCAGTGAGAGTAGCGTCCTCATACTCCCCCGTGTCCGGTACGCCCCTAATCCGTATGTTGCATCGTCTGCTACGGTTCTCAAGATCTTCAAGTTTATCCTGAAGAGCCCCAAGTTCACTGTGGAATGTTAGCTGCTGGGAGTTTAGGGCATTAAGAGCCTCTCCGTGGCCTTCCACCCTGATATCAATGTCATCCACCCTGTGGCCCAGAGCAGCGATATCTTCCTTGATATCAGCCACAGCCGCCATTATATCTGCTTTGTCCCGTTTCATGTCTGCTCGGAGTGTGATAAACCATTCCCTTATTTCATCTCGGGACAGTTGTGCCGGCACTGGTGGTGATTCTGCGCTTACCCCCGAGTCAGCCCCCGTTTCCGCCGCCGCATGATCAGACTCCATTTCGGGTGCCGCGCGGCCGCCATCTTCCAGGCCCGAGGGGAGCACTGCCTTCTCAAACGAAAACTGCCGCAAATCGGCGGTTTTTCGTTTCGCCGCCATCTCCGGGTGTGCCGGGCTGCTAACAAGCGCTGCGGGTAAAGAATTTAGCCGAAAAATCTAGCGTAAGCAGCGCTTGCCGGGGTTTGTTTGCTTGTGGGGAGCGGAGCTCTACGTTCAGGCGACCGCTCTCATCCGATGCGCAACAGCGCCCCCATCCGATGCGCAACAGCGCCCCCTGCCAAATGCACTTCTGACAAGCATCTCCGTCCGGCTCCCCTCTTTAACTCGGGGGACCGGGTCTGGCTCAGCACTCGCCACATCCGCCTTCGGGTCCCATCCATGTGACTAGCACCCAGGTACATTGGTCCTTTTTCCATTGCTGAACGTCTGGGCCCAGTTACTTATTGTCTACGACTTCCTTCCAGTCTCCGGATACACAATTCCTTCCGTGTGTCTCTCTTGAAGTCATTGGTGCTTTCTTCATACCATACTGCGCCACCAAAATCCCCTGAGGCGGTCTCGGAGGACGATCCAGTCTATCAGGTTTGGGAGGTCCTAGATGTTCAATGACACCATAGACTTTGGGAGTATTTGATTGCCTGGGAAGGTTTTGGTGCTGAAGAAAACTCTTGGGAACCATCATCTAACATCCTGGACAAGGCTTTACTTCAGCACTTCCATCACACTCATCCTGGCAAGCCCGGTCCTTCTATGAGGGGGCGTAAGAGGGGGGGGGGGGGTACTGTTGCGGCGCCTGGCCGCGGCAGCCCCCGGCCAAGCTCCCCTACCTCTTCAGTCCGACCGGCGCGGCAGCTCTCCCCCCACGGGAGGCCGAGTACACTCAGCTAGAACAGCGTCCTCTCAGGCAGCATCGCGGCCTCCCCTGATGCGTGTGGGCGGGAGGCCCCGCCTCTTAAAGGGGCGGCGGCGGGAGAATCATCCCGGTCCCGGAAGATGACGCCCATAGGAGGTCTATTTAAACCCCATTGCTGCTTACCTATTTTGCCTTTGCAATAGGTCTTCTCTGTTGCTACCTGGCTGTTCTCCTGCCTTGTCTCGGTGCTTCTGCCTTGCCTCCAAAGTTCCTGCCTTCGTTCCTGTACCCAGTCCTCTGCTTGATCTCCAGGTCTGACCTTGGCTCGTCTTCTCGTCTCTGCTTGTCTGCTGTCCGTCCTAACCTTTGGCCTGCGTCTTCATTCCGCTGTTTCGTTGCCTGCCCCGTCCATTTCTCATCTTCGCTGCCTGCCCCGGACTTCATTCTGTTTCTTTGTGGAGTTTTGGTTCTTGTCTCGCTGGGTGAACTCTCTGAGTACCCGCTCCTTGGGGGCTCTCCTGCGTTCATAGGCTATCCGCTCCTTGGAGGGCCATCCTGCCTGATCCCTTGGAACCATTCCGTGTGAGTTCTTCTCTTCACCAGCGCCACCTCCCGGAGACGAGTTCCATTGGGGGCAGTCCCTCGGTGGTCATCACCGCTCGCTCCAGTTCAAGGGTCCACAACCGTAACACACACAGGCTCTCATATAGACACAAACATAGGCTCCGACACTCATATGTGCTCACATAGGCTCTCCCACTCAGACGTGCTGATACAGACACATACTTGCTCAGGCACACACAGGCTCTCAGATACACACCCATAAATGTTCACACAGACACATACACACATTATCTCGCAGACACACACACACTCTCACTAACACACACATACAAGCACACACGTATACATACAGGGCCTCTTATTGTCATCGGCCCATGATGGGATGAGATCCGCCATGGCACAACAGCCTTCCAGCTTGGGGGGGGGGGGGAGCGGAAGTTGTGTGAAGGGCCTCTCCTTCAGCCTCTGGCGGCCTCTCTTCTTCTTCAGCTGCCAGTGGGTTGAGCTCTGCCAGCAGCCTCTCCTGCTGCTGGTGGCCTCTTCTTCAGTCACCTGCGGGTTGAGTTCCACCAGCGGCCTCCCTCCTTCTCTTGCTGCCGGTGGCCTTCTTTAGCCTTCAGCAGGTTGAGCTCCACCAGCAGCCTCTCTCCTTCTTCGCTGCCGGCACTACATCTACACACACAGACATGTTCTCTCTCACACTGACTGACACACACACATGCTCTCACAGACATGCTCCAACACCTAGACGCATTCACACTGGCATGCTCTGACAAACATATACCTTTGCATGCGCACTCACACTCATTTCCTGTCCCCTCCCCATCAGAAGCACAGAGGCAGCCTCCTCCTTCAGCGCCCTTGGCAGTCGGAACTCTTCCTCTTTATTGAGGCCTCAGGGGCTGCTGTTGCTGCTCTGCTTCCTGCACCGGAGGGGGGCCGCTGTTGCTTTTGCTCCTCCTCCTATGCTCAAACGTCATACGGGCAGAGCCGATTCTGTCGTTGTCTGCGATGGCCCACCGGTGTGTGTGCCACTTTTTATGCTGCTTCTTGCCAGCCACTCGAACCCAGCACTTCTGGCTGCATGGGTGCAAAGGAGGAGCGGTCATGCCGTTGCCGCCCCTCTAGGATGCCTACTACTTTCACTAGCCCCAGACTCGCTGGCTGTGAGAAAGGAGAGAGGCTGCCAGCAGAGCTCATCCTGCTGGTGGTTTCTCTCTTTCTTTAGCTGCCGATGGGTTGAACTGTTGGTGGCCCCATGGCCTCTTCTGCTGCTGCCAGCCTGCCACCCCATGCAAATGCATAGTATGCACGCCAGGCCTGTATGTAAAAGAAACAGTTAAGAACATAATCTGCCATACTGGTTCAGACTGAGGGTCCATCAAGCCCAGTATCCTATTTCTAACAGTGGCTAAGCCAGGTCACAATAGAGAGAGCCGATGCTGTTAACCGCCAGGGATAATTAGTGGTTTTCCCCAAGTCTTCCTGATTTATGGATTTTTCCTCCAAGCATTTATCCAAACTTTTTATCACCTAGCTATGTTAACTGCCTTTACCCCATCCTCTGGCACCGAGTACCAGAGCTTATCCAATGACTTAGTAATAATGAAGAAAAAGAAAAACAATTGGTACAAGACACTAAAAAGTGACCAAAAAATGAGAAGATATGCTATGCTATGATACGTGAGCCTAAGGTACATCAAGCCCAGTATCTTGTTTCTGAAAGTGGCCGGTCCGAGTTACAAGTACCTGGCAAATCTCAAAAAGTAAGAAGATAATAAATTACCATCCTAGGTCAGACTGAGGGTCCATCAAGCCCAGCATTCAGTTTCCAACAGTGGCCAATCCAGGTTGCCAAGTACCCAAACAGTAAATAAATCCCATGCTACTTTCAATAATAAATATCAGTATTCCCTAGGCCAACTTGGTTAATAGCATTTATGGACTTCCTCTACTGGAATTTATGCAAACCTTTTAAAAACCTAACTATGCTATCTGCCTTAACCACATCATCCGCCAATGAATGCCAAAGCTTGTGTGTGGAGTGAAAAATAATTGTATCTGATTTGTTTTAAATTGCTACTTTCTCACGTCATGGAGTGCCCTCTGGTCCTTGTATTATATGAAACTGTAAATAACTGAGCCTGGCCCTGTTCTAGTCCTCACAAGATTTTATAGACCTCTATATCCCTCTCTCAGTCGTCGCTTCTAGGTCTCTTTAGCCTTTATTCAGTGGGGAGCAGTTCATCCCATTACCATTTGTCCCCCTTCTCTGAACATTTTCCAGTGAAACTATATCTTTTTTTGAGAGATGGGAGACCAGCATTGCACACAGTAGGCAAACTGCAGTCTCAGCATGCAGCGATAAAAAGGAATTATGAATTTCTTTTATTCACTATTCCTTTCCTTTTAGTTTCGCATTAAGTACGATAGCTTATGTGCTTTCGCAGGCTCATTTTTGGAGTACGAAGGCTTTATTTTTTTTTTTTAATTGCAATTAAGTTTAATTATCAAAAGTGCGAGCGACTCTATGAGCCCGTGCCCAGCATCTTAGGTACCTCGCAACGCTTCCGCCTATATAAACAAAAATATTTCGTTTTCTAAAGTGCTTAATGTGTAGGGATTTTTTTTTTTTTTAAACTTTCAACAGGTAGCAGCCTAACACTGGCGAAGGCACGCAAGCACGCGTCGATTGGAGGCGGCAGCCTCAGCACGTACCGCGCTCATCAGGGCTGGGACAGTGAACAAGCGTCTGGCCACGTGAGCCGCCGACGGATGACGTCGTCGAGCCCGACTTCCTGTCAGGGGTGGGGCTGTCTGTAAAGACTGAGGAGGGGAGGGGAGAGAGGGAAGGCGGCGGCCGCCCGTGCGGGTCTTCTCCTGTCAAACATGGGGCGCCTCCGGGCGGCGGCGCATAACCTCAGGCAGAGCCTGCGGGTGGACGCCATGCGCGAGGCCTGCCGCCAGTACCCGCTCTTCTGCTGCCTCTTGCTCGTCCTGTCGCTCGCCACGCTGCTGCTCCACAGGTAACGGGAAGGCGGCGGTGGTGACTACCCCGAGTATGGCACTGGGCTCTCTGTCGCGCTCCTTTCCTCGGAGGAGCTGGAGGCGCCCTCAGCCCAGGGGACGTTTGAGTTAACAAGCCCTAAAATGAAAAACAAGAGGAGAAGAGTACTTGGATAAAGGAGAGAACCTTTCAAACTCTACCCAAATGCTTATAAGAGATGTAGCAGGCTGCTGGGACAGCCAAAGTCCCCAGGCAGTGCCAAGAGGCTTTTCAGCTTCAGGCACATGCGGTAAAGGGGAGAGGGTCAGGTTAAGTAGGCGCGAGCTGCAATCACGCCACCAAAAAAAAATAAAACATTTAGAAGCCGAGAGAACAAATCTGTTCTGGCTGGTGTGGTGCGATATCAATAGAGGGTGGAGGAGGATGGGAGCGGGGGAAGTGGCAGGTGGACTAGAAATAGAGAGCATATAAAGAGAAACTATAGAAAGGAGGGAGAAAAGATAGATGGAGGAGACTCAGAAAAGTAGGAACAAGCAGAGAGGTAATGGGGAAGAGGGTTCGAGAGATCTACCCACATATTATTGTTGACATTTGTCAGCTTAAATGTAGCATGGTAGTTATTTTGTGTTTTATGGTAATCTATGTTGTAGTCTCCTCTAGAACAGTCCCAAAGTTCACTGCTTACAACAATAATGGTTTATTTGTATTGTATACTGTATTTGACTAGTTATTTTCTGTGCACTGTTTTGTGATGTAAATATTTGGTGTTGCACTGTAAATGTTGCCATCATGTATTATACATGACTATAATGTTTTGGACTGTCCTGCTGGAAAAAAAAAGTTTATAAATTATGATGCTGGAAATGTTACTACCCATTGTACCACCAGCCCACACTGATGTTTACATATCATAGAGGTTTTGGTCCAAGTTCTAGGATTTCAAGTACAGATAGAACATAATTGTGATTGCTGCCAATCAGCAGCATAGACTTACCGTTTTGAGTTGGGGGTTTTTTCCCGCCTAGGTCTTCAATATTGAGTTTGCAGTGTGATACTTTTTTTTTTCTTTTTCTAGAAGTTGTTTCCACTTTTTTGCACTGGTATGTGATTGTTGAATGGCTCCATCTTTGTGAAATATACACAAGAGGAAAAGCTGGAGTTATTGAGCAGTGGGAATGAGCTCTCTACAGGATAAATATCTGCAGCTTAGGTGGAATGTTTTTAGTCTGCTATTGATGCCCATTGCATGGACAATGCAGAATTCAGTTGAAAGGCCTAGATCAAGGAACTTAGGGTCTCCTAAACCTTTTCTCTGTTAGAATCTGATCAGGGCACAGATGTCACAGGCATAGTTCACAACAGCTTTAATTAAAGGAAAATGTATCCAACATAATATGGATATGTCCTGTCTTAAAATATGCTTGAGAAACAAAAGTATGGTTAGCAGGCAAGCGAGTGAGATCCAAAACAGCTCAACCAGATTCAGAGCAGCCCTTACAGACCCAGCTCCGTGGTGAATTTAGGGATTCATTGTGCTAGCAGAGTCACTCTGCTGGCTAGAGGTTTAAATAGGTGTGGTATCAAAGGTGAATCTCCTTTTAGTCCAATGAGACTTGTAAGCAAGTTTCGGGGTGCAGGGACCTGTCTGCTACAGCAGTGGTCTCCACCCTTTTTTGCACCAGGGACCGGCTTCAAGCAAGACCATTTTTCCGTGGCGGGGTGGGGGTGGGGCTTTGGTCATATGGGGGCGGGGTTATGGAGGGGGTTGGATTTTAGTGCATACTTATTTAATTATGACATTTATAATGTGAATGTGACTCAACTCACCATAGGTTCAGAATGAGTGGGAGCACCGGGCTTGTTTCCCTTGTTTTCCAAACTTCACACCTCTCTCCTCCACCTGACGCCTTCCTTCTCATGACCTCCCCTGGCTGTGAGCAAACCCCAGGAAGACACCCATTCATTCTTATACACAGACACACCCTCAGGCAGGCACCCATGCATTCACACACATACACCCCCAGGCAGACTCCCATTCATACACATGCACACACTAAAGGCAGAGACCCTTTCTCTTTCTTTTGCCAGCAACCTCAGAGCCTCTCTCATTCCTCTGCTGCCGTGTTGCTATTGGGGAGGTGCTGATTGCTGTTACTGGCACTGAAGCCCATTCTGCTGCCTCCTCTGTGCAGGCCCCGTGGGCTTCCAGTTCCTCCATGCTGATCTTGTACATTGTGAGATCTGCATAGAGAAAGTGCTATTCTTGCACATTCCCAAAGATTACATGTGTTAATCAGTAAAAAGTAATTTTTTTTTTACATTTGCTGTCTGATCTTAGTTTTCTAATCGGTTGGTCACAGGCTTTTTTTTCCACCTTCCCTTTCTTATTTTTTTGCCAATTCCTTTTATATTGTCTCTTTTTCTATTTCTTTTCTCGCCATCTGTCTTCTTCCCTCAAACACAGTGTCCGGTTTTCATTCTCACATGCTTTCTCTCTCTCACACACACACACACACACACACACTCACACTCACACTCACACACTCTCTCTCTCATACAATCATTCATACACACAGTCTCTCTCTGTCACATGCTGTCGCTCTCACATGCTTTCTCTGCAAACATTCAGGTCTTCACTCCCACACACAATCTCTCAACTCATCTCATACACGCACACATACACACTCAGCCTCTCTCTCACCTCTGGGCCGCTTCTTTATGGGTCGCCACAGGATGGGCTCTGCAGCGGCCCTGGTCTTCTCAGGCCGCACTGCTCCTCTTCTGCACGCGGCTGATGCTCCTCCTCCTTCCTGCCTGCGTGGCTCTGGCAACATTTTTCTTCCGGGGCCGTGCAGGCAGGAAGAAGGAGGAGCACCTGCACATTTAGACGTGACCTTTTTCTTCGGGTCGTGGTGACATGAGCTCCACCACGGCCCTGCTGATCTTCTTGCTGTGTGTATCTGGCACATAGCACAGCAGTAGTTTAGTGCTGGTCGGGGGTGGCGCCGTGGACCAGCAACAAACCCCCAACGTCCTGGTCCGCGGACCGGTGGTTGGGGACCCCTGGACTACAGGATTACCAGAACTGTTTTGGGAAGCCTTGCTCAGTGCAAAATGGGTTTGTTTTTTTTGAAGATTATTAGTTTTTTAATTTGAGATGTTTAATCCTCCAGACATTAGCTAGTCACCATTGGTCTGGTATACAAATTCTGAAATTCAGGCAAGCGACAATACCTGGCTCGTGACTTGGACCTTACATTTTGATTTTAGCTAAAATGGCTGAGAAGCAGTGTACCCTCCAATGTATTATGGCACTTGCTGTCCAGTTTTTCTATAATAGGAACTTAAAACACATACAGGCTGATACAGTACAGTGCACTTCAGCGGAGCGCACTGTTAACCAGAGTTTGGACGCGCGTTTTTGACGTGCTAGCTTTACCCCTTATTCAGTAAGGGGTAATAGCGCGTCGAAAACGTGCGTCCAACTCCCGCCCCCCCTCCCCCCGAAACTAATAGCGCCCGCAACATGCAAATGCATGTTGATGGCCCTATTAGTTATTCCTGTGCGATTCAGTAAGTAAAATGTGCAGCCAAGCCGCACATTTTACTTTCAGAAATTAGTGCCTACCCAAAGGTAGGCATTAATTTCTGCTGGCACCAGGAAAGTGCACAGAAAAGCAGTAAACTGCTTTTCTGTGCACCCTCCGATTTAATATCATGGCGATATTAAGTCGGAGGTTTCAAAAGTCAAACCTGCTGACAGCCCCGCCGTTCCTGTCAAAAAAGAGGTGCTAGGGATGCACTAGTGTCCCTAGCGCCTCTTTTTACCGCAGGCCCTAATTTGAATAATTTGTTTTAGTGAATCGCGCGCACAGGAGAGTGGCCTGTGCGCGTGCCGGGAGAGCGGGCACTCGCCCGCTCTGCGGTGAAATTTACTGTATCGGCCTGATAGTGCAATGTCAATATGTTTTAGATTCATTTGAAAGAAGACCATTTGAAATTGTGGGCACTAAGAAGCCTGAGAGTAAGGCAGATGTCTATCAGTTTTAAAATGTAGAGTGATATTGTAGCTTAGTAATAGCAGAAAGAAAAAGACCAAATGGTCCTCCCGGTCTTCCCAGAAAGTTTCTTATGGTAGTAACTGCTGTTCCCTGTACGTACTAGGATCAGTCCAGACCGTGGGTTATGTCCCCCGTCCAGCAGATGGAGTCAGAGCAAACTTCCAAGGGTGCTGACATATAAGCCTGTGCACCCCCTAGGGATCCTCAGTATCTCTCTGACTCCAGCAGATGTGAGTGGGGGAACCTTTGCTTCCCCAGTGTGTGGCCTCTGCTACATTTTTTTTTTTCTATCATCTTTTCTTCTTTCGGGACTGGATCAAGCAGACCTGGGCTTCTAAATTATTAAATAGACAAAAAAAAAAAAAAAAAAAAAGGAAAATTTTTTTTCTTCTCACTTCAGGGAGGCTTGAGCCCCTGCCCGGGTCTCTCAGCCCTAGTCAGCTTGCCAGCGGGACTGGGTATTTTCTCTTGCCTGCCTTTTTCTCTCTTCTCCTCTCTTCCGGCGGTGTGTTTTGTCATCTTTTCTTCACAGGTTCACCGTCGGACGGCTCAGGTGGATGCTGGTGGGGCCAGCCTCTCCCCTTACGCGCGCCGCGATTCGCACCCCCTCCCCCTCGGCCCCACGACGTCTCCATTCCCCGGGGCCGCGGCAGCAGGGAAGTCTCATTCCCCTGCTGCTCCTGAGGGGAGGGTTTGTTGTCTGAGCCTGGGCGGACGAGCCCGCTCCTCCCGCGGCGCGCAGTGCTCGGCTCCGGCCTAGGGACGGTCGCTGAGGGGACTCTTCTTCCCGGCCGCGCACCATGCAGCGCCTTAAGGGGTCTCCTGGCGCCGACCCGGGGCAGGGCGGATCGCGAGACGGGTCCTCCGGGGTTGATCTCCCCGGGGGAGAGACCGGACCAGCTTCCCCGACCTTTTTGCCGTCGGGCTCGGATCGCCGCGGCTCCAGGGGAAGGGCCCCGCCCCCTTCTTTGGCGGGAGCGGCGGCCATTTTAGAGCTGGAGAGCGCGGCTGACTCGGAGGCGGAGGAGTCTCCACATGGTTTTTCGCCGCGTTTCAGGCCGATCCTAGCGCCATCGTCCCCCCCCATCGCTGCGGGCCCCTCCAAGGACCTCTCGCTCGCCGTTCCTCCACCAGCAGGGGGGTTCACGGCGGACTTTGTCCTTTTGATGCATCAGGCGTACCTCCAGAGCCTGCAGCCGGCGGGGGGATCCCCAGGTGGTGCTCCAGCGAACCCCACGCCCGCGAAGATGCCCCGACTGGTGGGGGTGGGGGGGGCCAATCCAGCGCCCTCGGGGGGCGGCCATAAAACGCTCCTGGCTCTTCCACCCAGCGGAGTGGCTCCAACGCAGGATCCTGAGAGTGACCCGGCTTCGACGGCTGACGATGATTCGCTCCTGGCAGCGCACCTGGAGTGTGACGACCCGAGAGTGCTCCGGATCTTCCGTAAGGAGGAGCTGTCTGACCTCATCCCACACGTCCTCCAGGAATTGGATCTCGATCCGCCCGTCGAGCCGCCGGGGCCCCCAGCCCCCTCCGTAGCCTCAGGTAGCTCCAAAGGGGACCCTGTCCTGGCGGGCTTACATCCCCTAGCGCGAACGTTCCCGATTCATGAGTCTTTCCTCCATCTTTTGGTGCGGGAATGGGACACGCCGGAGGCATCTCTCAGAGTGGGCAGAGCGATGGACAAGCTCTACCCTCTCCCCGGCGATTTCTTGGACCTGCTTAAAGTGCCCAAGGTCGACTCGGCAGTCTCTGCCGTCACTAAGAGGACCACGATTCCCGTGACAGGGGGAACGGCCCTCCGGGATGTACAGGACAGAAAGCTAGAAGTCTGCCTCAAAAAGATCTTCGAGGTCTCGGCGCTGGGGGTCCGTGCTGCTATTTGTGGCTCTCTTACCCAGCGAGCCGGTCTTCGGTGGGTGCAGCAGCTACTTACTTCACAGCAACTACCCCTGGAGGAAACGGCGCAAGCGGACCGGCTGGTGGCCGTCATTGCCTACGGGGCCGATGCCCTCCACGATTTACTGCGAGTCCTGGCAAGGACCATGGTTTCGGCTGTTTCCGCCAGGCGCCTGCTGTGGCTTCGAAATTGGGCGGCGGACGCTTCGTCCAAATCCAGCCTAGGGTCTCTACCTTTTAAGGGTAGGTTCCTCTTCGGTGAGGATCTTGACCAGATCATCAAATCCCTGGGGGAAAATTCCGTACATAGGTTGCCCGAGGACCGCCAGCGGTCTTATCGTCCGTCTACTTCCTTCTCCAGGAATCGGTACCGCTCTCAACGGCGATTTCGGGGCTCCAGGTCTCAGAGTCCGAGAAACCCCTCGAACAGGTCTCAGTCATGGACCCGGTCCTTTCGGGGCCGTAGACCACCCAGGGACTCTTCGGCGCAGGGCTCCTCCGGCAAGTCTACCCAATGATGTCAGGCCGGCTCACTCCTCCCTCCCGAGGATCGGAGGACGACTAGCCTGGTTTTACGAGGAGTGGGCCAACATCACCACGGACCAATGGGTCCTAGATATTCTAAGGCACGGCTACGCTTTGGATTTGCGGTATCTCCCCAAAGAAAGATTCGTCTTCTCACCCTGCGGGTCAAGTCACAAACGCCTGGGAGTACAAAGCACACTGGACCGGCTCCTAGCCCTGGGGGCCATCTCACCCGTCCCCTCCGGAGAAGTGGGCTCGGGTCATTATTCCATTTACTTTGTGGTGCCCAAGAAGGATGGATCCTTTCGTCCCATCTTAGACCTCAAGGAAGTCAACAAGGTCCTCCGGATACCCCGGTTCCGTATGGAAACCCTTCGCTCGGTCATCGCGGCTGTTCATCAGGGGGAATTCCTGGCCTCCCTGGATCTGACGGAGGCCTACTTACACATTCCGATACACCCGGACCATCACAGGCTCCTCCGCTTCAAGATACTGGGGCAACACTTCCAGTTCCAGGCCCTCCCCTTCGGGTTGGCGACGGCGCCCAGGACGTTCACCAAGATCCGAAGAGAGGGGATTTTAGTACATCCATACCTGGACGACTGGCTCATCCGAGCGAAGACCTTCTCTCAAGGGCAGCAAGCAGTCGACAGGGTGGTCGAATTTCTTCAGTCTCTGGGCTGGGTAGTCAACTTCGGCAAGAGCAGTCTCCTCCCGTTGCGGCAGTTGGACTTCCTAGGAGCGCGCTTCGACACCGCTCAAGGCAAGGTCTTCTTGCGGCCGGACAAGGCCCAGTCGCTCAGAGAGCAGATTTGCCACTTTGCCTCTCTTCCAGTCCCAACAGCGAGGGATTATCTGCAGATCCTGGGATCGATGGCTTTCGCCATCAACCTAGTGCCGTGGGCCTTTGCACACCTGAGGCCTCTACAGATGGCGCTACTCTCGCGGTGGAAACCGGTCTCGCAGGACTATCAGGCGATACTACCTCTTCCGCCGGCGGCCAGACTCAGCCTTCGTTGGTGGCTGGACCCCAGGAACTTGGCACAGGGGTGTCCCCTGGAGTCGCCGGAGTGGATTGTGGTCACTACCGATGCCAGTTTGACCGGCTGGGGGGCTGTGTGTCTCCGAAGCTCGGCCCAGGGGCAGTGGACGCAGGAACAGTCGGCCTGGTCGATCAACCGCCTGGAGACCAGGGCAGTCCGGTTGGCGCTCATCCAATTCCTGCCCCTCATCCGACAACAGGCGGTCCGCGTTCTCTCGGACAATGCGACCACGGTAGCCTACATCAACCGTCAGGGAGGCACCAAGAGCCCGGGTGTGGCCATCGAAGCGGCCCGTCTCATGGCCTGGGCGGAGCGGTTCCTCGACCGCCTGGCGGCCTCCCACATCGCAGGCGTGGACAATATTCAGGCGGACTACCTGAGTCGGCAGACGCTGGACCCAGGGGAATGGACTCTCTCCGACGAGGCAATGTCGCTCATCACTCGGCGCTGGGGAACACCCGCCATGGACCTCATGGCAACGTCTTGCAATGCAAAGACTCCGCGGTTCTACAGTCGGAGAAGAGACCACGGGGCGGAAGGAGTGGACGCCCTGGTGCTACCCTGGCCCCCTCGTCTTCGGCTGTACGTCTTCCCTCCGTGGCCTCTGGTGGGCAAGGTGGTGCGGAAGATAGAAGATCATCCAGGGCAGGTCATCCTGGTGGCGCCAGAGTGGCCGCGGCGTCCGTGGTTTGCGGATCTACTCAACCTGGTAGTGGACGGACCTCTGCGATTGTCGCACCTTCCGCGGCTGCTCCATCGGGGTCCGGTATTTTCGGACCAGGCGGAACACTTTTGTCTCGCGGCTTGGCTTTTGAAAGGCAGAGTCTCCTGCGCAAAGGATACGCAGTAACCATGGTAGACACTCTTCTCAAGGCACGTAAGACCTCCACTTCAGTCGCCTATGTACGGGTCTGGAAGGTGTTTGAGGTCTGGTGTGCTGGGCGTGGAGCATCTGCGACCGCACCTTCGCTCCGTCAGGTCCTGGCCTTCCTCCAGGAGGGCTTGGAGAAGGGTCTCTCCTACAACTCCCTGCGTGTGCAAGTCTCTGCTCTAGCCTCCCTGGCTCGTACCACGGGAAATCCAGATCCTTCGTCTCATCCGGACGTCTCGCGCTTCCTCAAGGGAGTCAAGCACCTGCGGCCGCCAGTGCGGCACCCCTATCCCTCCTGGAATCTCAACCTGGTTCTCCGGCTCCTTGGACAGGCTCCCTTCGAACCACTGTGGCAGGCCTCCCTCAAGGACGTCACACTTAAGACGGTGTTCCTGGTTGCCATAGCCTCGGCGAGGCGCATCTCCGAGCTTCAGGCACTCTCGTGCCGGGAACCGTTTCTACGCTTCACAGACTCGGGAGTTTCCATTCGTACGGTTCCTTTGTTCCTACCTAAAGTGGTGTCCTCCTTCCACTTGAACCAGTGGGTGGAGCTGCCGGCCTTCCCGTCGGATGCGCCCCAGGCCCTCCGGCGTCTCGACGTGAAGCGTTCTCTGCTGCACTACTTGGAAGTGACCAATGAGTTCCGGGCGTCCGACCATCTCTTTGTGCTTTGGTCCGGTAATAAGAAAGGACTGCAAGCGTCTAAGACGACTATCGCCCGGTGGCTCAAGGAAGCGGTGTCCTCGGCCTACATCGGCGCCGGGAAGGCGCCCCCGGAGGGAGTCCGGGCCCATTCGTTGCGTGCCCTGGCCACGTCCCGGGCAGAGTCTCAACATGTTCCCATTCAGGAAATCTGTCGCGCGGCGACATGGAAGTCGCTACACACCTTCTCGAAGCATTACCGGTTGCAACTACCGGTAGGTGATTCGGGTTCCTTTGGAGACAGGGTTCTCCGAGCAGGGTCTTCAGGGACCCACCCGGTTTAGGGAAGCTTTGGTACATCCCACGGTCTGGACTGATCCTAGTACGTACAGGGAAAAGAAAATTATTCCTTACCTGCTAATTTTCGTTCCTGTAGTACTTAGGATCAGTCCAGACGCCCACCCGGGTTTGCTAAGTGCTGGTCAGACGCCTGCTCGTGTACGGTCTATCCTCTGTCTCTCCTACTCCTACATCCTGATGTTTGTGTTGTTGCCTAGTTCTTTCACAGTTCTCATTGCAAGTTGCATTGGTTATTTGTTTTTTGTGGTTACAATTTGATTGGTGCTTGATCCATCCTACTTTCCTGTCAAGTGTTTTGTCTCTGGGCTTTGATATTCTCGATACTGAGGATCCCTAGGGGGTGCACAGGCTTATGTCAGCACCCTTGGAAGTTTGCTCTGACTCCATCTGCTGGACGGGGGACATAACCCACGGTCTGGACTGATCCTAAGTACTACAGGAACGAAAATTAGCAGGTAAGGAATAATTTTCTTCTCTGTGCAGGTTACCCTCAAGCCTTAGGTTAAGGCTAGTAATAATTACAATCAGAACTAAGCAAGTGTCAAACCCATTACAAAATTACTGTTGGTAAAATTTTTGCAGGGTGGAGTAGCCATGTTAATTTGGACAGTGCAGCTTAAATGTGCTTTTGCACTTGACCGTGGAAGCAGCCTGTAACACTTTTCCCTATTGTCTGCATATCCATACCCTGGACTGTAAAAGTTGGGGCCCAGTGTTGGCTGTCATCTGAATCCAAGGCCCTTTCCCCCCTTTTGGTAAACTGGCATTTATAAGCATTATGCAGTGATGCTATTTTGTTTTAAGTTAAGCGAGTTCCATAATCTAGATTGTTCCATTTGACTGATGATTAGCTTCTGTATCCAAAGTCGTCCTTAGTAATATTACATCTGCTTGAAGTGATAAAATCAATTCCTGGACATGGACTGAAAAAACAAATAATGCTGGTTAGCTATTCATTGCTGTGTGTTTTCAGACTGAGTGTATAGTAAATAGACTTTTGTCTCCATATACTTTTATTTCCCACATTAATGCTTTGAATAGAAAGGGGTTGATTGCTGTCACAGGTGACTTGCAGATACTGCTGTGCAAGCCCCAGTGTATGGCTTTATCCTTATTTATATTCCACTTTTCAGGCACTTCACAGCTGATTATAATCAGGTACTGTAGGTATTTCCCTGTCCCCAGATGGGTCACAATCTAAATTTGTACTTGAGGCAATGGAGGGTCACAAGGAACGGCAGTGGGATTTGAACACTGCTCTAACCAGTAGGCTACTTCTCCACCCGTTTCAATTACTTCTACAGTGGTTTAATTGAAAGGTATTACTGCACCAAGCAAAAGCATAAAAATTCCAGTAAAATCAACTGATGAAATTCCAATTAAATCGCAGTGTTTCACCCTGCTTACAGTAAATGACACCTATATTTCAGATATATGAAAGAAAGAAGGGAGACCTGAAGTGGTATAGTGAAATTGAAAGGTGACATGGAGCAATGTGTGGATAGAGATGAAGAAATTACAGAAATATTAAACAAATACTTCAGTTTTGGTATTCACAAATGAAAACCCTGGAGAAAGACCGTTGTGTTTGAAAAGACTGAAGGTGGGGGTGGGGTAAACTAAACTCAATTTACAGAAGAGAATGTATGGGAAGAGCCAGGAAAACTGAAATTGGACAAAGCCATGGGGCCGGATTAGTTACATCTCAGGGAGCTCAGATTTGCTGGTGGGTCTGCTGAAAGACCTTTTCAATAGATCCCTGAAAACAGGAATGGTGCCGCGAGACTGGAGAAGAGCTGTGGTGGTCCCACATCACAATAGTGGTAGCAGAGAGGAGGCTGGAAACTACAGGCCAGTTAGCCTCACCTTGGTGGTGGGAAAATTTAATGGAGATATTGCTGAAGGAAAGGATAGTGAACTGTCTACTATCCAGTGGGACCAGAGGCAGCTTGTATTTATCAGGGGAAGGTTCTGCTGACTTTTTTTTATTGGGTGACTAGAGAATTGGATCAAAGAAGACCGCTCAATGTGATTTACTTGGATTTCAGCAAAGCTTTTGATACCATCCCACATAGGCTTGTAAATAAAATGAGAAGCTTGAGACTCTGCGCCAGGGTGGTGGCGTGGACTACAAACTGGTTGACTGACAGACAACATGTAATGGTAAATGGCACATACTCTGAAGAGAGAACAGTGTTAAGTAGAGTGCCACAGAGATCAGTTTTGAGACTAATTCTGTTCATTATCTTTGTGAGCAACATTGCATAAGGGATAGAAGATAAATGTTTTTCTATTTGCAGATGACACTAAGGTCTGCAATAGAGTGGGCATGCCTGAAGGAGTAGAGAGAATGAAAAGTAAGAGAGCTTGAATAGTGGACAAAGACTTGGCAGCTGGGATTCAGTGCCAAGAAGTAGAGTCCTGCATTTGGGGTGCGATAATCCAAAGAGCTGTATATGATGAGGGGTGAAAGACTAATGTGCATGGACTAGGAGAGGGACCTTGGGATGATTAGTGTCTGACGATCTGAAGGCAGCGAAGCAATGTGACAAGGCAATTGCCAAAGGCAGAAGAATGCTGGGCTGCATAGAGCTAGGAATAACCAGTAAGAAAAAGGAGGTGATTAATGCCCTTGTAAGGACCTTTCTGAAGCCTCACCTGGAGTACTGTGTTCATTTCTGGAGACTGTAACTCATAAAGGATAGAGACAGGATGGAGGCGCTCCAGAGAAGGGTGACCAAAATGGAGTGGGCTCTGTATTGGAAGACATATGAGGAGAGGCTGAAAGATCTGAATATGTATATCTTGGAAGAGAGGAGGCACAGGGGAGTTATGATACAGACCTTCAGATTCCTGAATGATTTTAATGATGCATGTTCCTTAAATCTTTTTTTGGAGGAAAGCAAACAGTAGAACTAGGGGTCACATTATGAAACTTCAGGGGGGACAACTCAGAACCAACGTCAGCAAATAATTTTTCACAGAGAGGGTGGTGGATGCCTGAAATGCCCTTCTGGAAGAAGTGAAGATTTAAATAGTAAACAAATACAAAAATTAATGGGATAAACACTGTGGATCCCTAAAGGCTAGAGTTGGAAATTAAGAAAAGGGGTGCATGGGAGAACCAGTATGGAGTGGTAGCTACTACCTCTAATAGAAGGCATGGGGATTACTACCCTTAACCAATTAGCTTACATGATTTTGATGCAACTACAGCATTGCTATTGTCTTCGGCGGGGAGGAAGATGGAAGGGGGAACTGGATTCGACAACAAACGCTGGTTCAGGTTTATGGTTCAGGGTACTGATAGCAGAGAAAAAGCGCAGGACTGCTTCTACGGCTAAGTCCAAAAGCAAAGCACATTCAAGCATCAGTGTTGTATGAATTATCAGGAAGGTTGCTCATCCTATAAAAATGTTGCTAGCAATAACTTTGTTATGGGTTTGACAGTTGCTTGGTTTTGATTTGTAATATTACTACCCTTGACATTTAATATTACTACCTTTTAACATGGGAGTAACCTGCATGGAGCGGCAGTTACTACCATAAGAAGCTTTCTGGGTAGATTGGATAGATCTGTCTTTTTCTGCTGTCCTTACTATGTTAGATGAAAATCCATGTAAAACATCTGACACTGGCGTATCGGCATCCACATGCCTGCTTCGGGGGAACACGGCATACCATCTCCAAATCTTTTTCGGAACGTATTGTGCAAGAGACTTTCTTAAACGGGGCTCCAGGTTGCCTGGCCAATTATAACTTTAATTTGGGAACAGAAAAACACCAGTGAAAAGAATGTTATAAACTGGAAGAAGGCCATCTTGTGCGGTCATTGGTCAAATAAATATCAGTCATGTCATATGTCAGTAGGAAACACAATCTCACTTAGTTGTAATGATAACATTAAAATGTATTTACAAAATAGATTTATTAAAAAAAACAGAGATCCAACTCTGATCCAGAAGGAACCACACACTCCAAATTGTAGATCATCTAGCTTCATGTTGTAACAATAATTGGTTGATGTTACCAAGTTAATGGAAATATCACATCAATAACTGCAAACCTTAGATCAGAAAATCATGGGTTTTTTTTTTTCCAAAATACAGTGAGACCGTCTGTGATTCCATATGCTGTTACTGCAAACAGCTGTGATATTGGATCATCCAAGCTCTTAAAGGACAAGTGGTCTTTCCATAGTAGCACAAATTACATTAATAATATAAATGACCCCAGTAGAGTTGTAATCAATAAAGAACTTTAACATAAGTGCAGGTCTGTGATACCAGAAATGATGATCTGGCAAATGATTGGTTACATGGAGCAAGGTTCACAAGGGTAATGTCCAATGCGATCATAATTTATAGGCGTAACTGATGGCAAATCAGATTGAACTAAAGCATTTCTAATCATAGGAGATTTATATGAAAAAGCAGAAATTGGCAACTCTTGGAAAATCAGCTCAGAAATTAATATATGCATTTATGTATTTATTTCTTATATACCCCTACTTACAAATATCTGTTCAGAGCGGTTTACAAGATAACATTCATAATTATACTATTTCCAAATAGTTCTGGCTGAAAATAATAGGATGCACACTAGATGATCAGGACTGTCCCTCAATCTTGGTAGTAACAATACATCACTGTTATTAAATAAAACCTGTTTAAGCGCATTTTACCATCTTAGTGCAGAAATCCCCGATTTGATTAATCTATGTGCTTGATCTCTTGCTTGGCATTTAAAGTCATCAGTTTCTGAACATAGCCTATGGAGATGAAGGAATTTACTCACCGGCAGACTTTCTTTTAATTGTGGATGGTAACTCTTAAAGTGTAAAGTATCTTTATCTAAAGATTTACGAAATAAAGAAAAAAATGAGCAATCATGATTTTAAAACCTGAAAAGGGAACACACGACTGAATGTTTGCATGAAATTCAGTTGGTGTCACATGCATTCAACTATTGAATAAATGATTCCAACTTCACAGATGTGACTTTCCTTATTAGCAGGATGTCAGTATATTGTTTCCAAAATAACATCTTAGATTTAAAAGATGTAGCAATGAAAAGATCTTCAAAATGCTCTACATATAGATGGGCAGTTTTGGGGGTCATTGCTGATATTGATAGCTTAATCGGGTTTGGAAATTTGATACACAAAAGGAATCGCTTCATAACTTTAGAGCTGATATTAAGAAAATCAAGTTTGAGAAGTTTCATCATGATGAGGGAGACTATAAACAGGGTTCCATTTACCCACGTATGTCTGTTTTCATCTCTCATATCCTAAAAAAGGGATGTTTCAGAGCTCCTCAGATGAATCTTCATCTAGGGATGAAACACATGAAAACAAACCAGGCCAACAGCGTCTTCGATCTTACAGATCTGGAAGACTACCAAATGTAGGAAGGCGAATCTACCTGTGACTTGATCTCAGAGTGCGCTCAGTCACCAGTCATAAACCTATTAGACTTACGGGTAGATTTTTAAACACCTGCACGCGTAAATCCTGGGCCTTATGCATGCTGGGTGAATTTTCAAACGGGCCCAGCATGCGAATAAGTGCCAGGGCCTGAAAAGGGGGCGGTCCGGAGGACGGGGTGGGGCTGGAGGCAGCTGGTACAGTGGCCATTTGCCACTGTGCTGGGAAGCCGCACGCCGGCAGTTGGCTGGCGCGTGCAAGTTGCTTCTGCTCCAATGGAGCAGTAAGCGACAAAACAAAAAACAGGAAGGTAGGAGAGAGGGTTTAGGGGGAGGGGAGTGTGGGTAGGGGGTAGGGAAGTTCCGTCCCAGTCCACTCCTTAATTGGAGCGGACTGGGAGAGAACTCGAGGAGGCCTGATCGCGTCACCACACAGCCATGGGATTTTATAACATGTGTGCGCTGGCACACGCATGTTATAAAATCGGTGCATCCATGTGTGCGCGCACATCTTTTAAAATCTACCCCTTAGTGTTATTTCACATTTATCAATAAATCTTGTCTTAGGTGTTGTCATTTGATCCTCTGGTCTCATTAAATAAAACTGATATAGAAGTGGCACACTTTTAGTTGATTTCGTGTGTTACAGTTGTGCCACAGGAAGTAGATATAGACGACGATGTCATTGTTTCTATAGTCCAGAAGAAATCTATTTTGGTCCCTCCTAGATCAATCAACCTGCTAATTTTTACTTTTCTCTACAACCAACAAACAATCAAGGAAACCTCTTGATATGTGGCTTTTTTGTACGGTTGCTAGCTTAGAGTCAACCTCTTGTTTTGGCTGACCCTTTCAGATAGCTCCTGTGTTTTTTATTCTTTAATTTTCTTTGTCAAACTTCTTTTTCTTTTCTTCTTTTTTGTATGTCAGTACTTCTTTAAAACAGTGCCTTATTGTGCTCCCGTTGTGCGATCAGACCCGTTTTCTAATGTGAACTTTTGAAAAGCAATTAATTTAACTTTGTGTCTACTTAATTATTGCCGCTGCTGTTTGGGTCCGCTTCTGCTTGCCCGACATGGGCCATGTTTCGGCAGAAAACTGCCTGCTTCAGGGGCCACGGGAAACCTTTTTGGTATCCAAATTACGGATTTGCCATCAAGAAGCACTTGGCTCCTGTTAAAATATATGAATAACCAATCAATATCATGCTTGTTCCATTTTGTTAAAACTATACCACTACTCAAGTCTAAAGCACTTACTATTGCTGCTTCTAAACTTGTTACCGTGCACGGCGCCTTCACTTTGAAATCCGGCGTCTCTCTCTATTCCTGCTCTAATATAGCTTTTCTAAGCCATTCACTGTGCCAATCACTTCGTCTCCCTCGGATCCTGGGTGCTAGCACCCAAGGGTGCTCTACTAATTATGCTAATTTGTGACGTCACCTATCTATTTTATTGTAATGATTTTAACCTGCCTGATTGTGTCTCTTAATGTGTGTTTTATGTTATTTGTGTATTTGCAGGCTTGGGTACTTATTTTTAAAGCCTTAAAAATACTTAAGACTGCTTCGCAAAAACTAGCGTAAACACTTACTTTTTGGCGGACTTTTTGGGGACCGCAGAAATCGCTAAATAGATGGGGTCGAAAGACGGACAAAAATTACGGGGAGTCTGCAGCAACATCGGGTAAACACATGGGGTCAAGAAATTAACAAGTGTATTTGACATCGGGTATCGATTAAAAATAAGCAAAAGAACTAACGCGGGAAAATCAAAGCAAATAAGGTAGTTCCTCATCAGATCCGCAGAATATAGGAAAAAGGCCCAGTTTTTAGAAAGTGAGCATCCAGTAGGTCTCCATCTAGTCCGCCAAAAAGTAAGTGTTTACGCTAGTTTTTGCGAAGCAGTCTTAAGTATTTTCAAGGCTTTAAAAATAAGTACCCAAGCCTGCAAATACACAAATAACATAAACACACATTAAGAGACACAATCAGGCAGGTTAAAATCATTATAATAAAATAGATAGGTGACGTCACAAATTAGCATAATTAGTAGAGCACCCTAGGGTGCTAGCACCCAGGATCCGAGGGAGACGAAGTGATTGGCCCAGTGAATGGCTTAGAAAAGCTATATTAGAGCAGGAATAGAGAGAGACGCCGGATTTCAAAGTGAAGGCGCCGTGCACGGTAACAAGTTTAGACGCAGCGATAGTAAGTGCTTTAGACTTGAGTAGTGGTATAGTTTTAACAAAACGGAACAAGCATGATATTGATTGGTTATTCATATATTTTAGCAGGAGCCAAGTGCTTCTTGATGGCAAATCCGTAATTTGGATACCAAAAAGGTTTCCCGTGGCCCCTGAAGCAGGCAGTTTTCTGCCGAAACATGGCCCATGTCGGGCAAGCGGAAGCGGACCCAAACAGCAGCGGCAATAATTAACTTTGTGTCTGCTTAAGTTAATTGCTTTTCAAAAGTTCACATTAGAAAACGGGTCTGACCGCACAACGGGAGCACAATAAGGCACTGTTTTAAAGAAGTATTGACATACAAAAAATATAAAAAGAAAAGAAAAAGAAGTTTGACAAAGAAAATTAAAGAATAAAAAACACGGGAGCTATCTGAAAGAGTCAGCCAAAACAAGAGGCTGACTCTAAGCTAGCAACCGTACAAAAAAGCCACATATCAAGAGGTTTCCTTGATTGTTTGTTGGTTGTAGAGTTGTTGTACAAGGAAACGAGGTTGGTTGTTGATTAATTTTTACTTTTCAGCAATTAGTTAAGAAAGATTTGACTAATGTGTTATCCTAAGTTGAGAAGCTTGCTTTGTGAGTTATGTATGAATAATCAAATTATCATCAAAATCTGCTGATAAAGGTGGATCTTTAGTAATTTTGAACAAAAGTTATTTTTTGGAGATAGAGCCCCAACTTTCTAATTCTATGTTCTCCCGTTTTAGAAATTGATGAGACTACTTCAAGCAGGAAGTTTTTTAGTTAGGGGATTAGATGTAGTATGTTTAAAACAAATAGGAGAACTTTTTTTTGTTTTTTAAACTCAATGCATCATTAAGCTCCGGAATTCATTGCCAGAAGATGTGGTGAAAGCTGTTAGTGTAGCCGTGTTTAAAAAGGTTTGTATAAGCTACTGGAGAAAAAGTCCATAAACCATTATTAAGGTGAACTTAGGGAAATCCACTACTTATCCTTGGAATAAGCAGCATGGAATCTATTTATTCTTTGAGATCCTATACCACATACATGTGGCTTGGATTGGCCACTGCTGGATTGGCTACCTCTGAGAGAAGATAATAAATTGGTATTTTCAGAAAATCAGTAATCAAAAAGGCTCGTTGTTTAGTAATCAAATGTCCATTAAGCTTGCTCCATTCTCTATAAGGTTAAGAGAATGGACATTTGATAACTAAAGAACGAGCCTTTTTGATTACTGATTTTCTGAAAATACCAATTTATTATCATCTTTGAGGTGGCCAATCCAAGCCACATGTATGTGGTATTGGAACCCAAAGAATTAATAAGATTCCATGCTGCTTATTCCAAGGATAAGTAGTGGATTTAATAATGGTTTATGGACTTTTTCTCCAGTAACTTATACAAACCTTTTTAAACATGGCTACACTAATAGCTTTCACCACATATTCTGGCAATGAATTCCTGAGCTTAATGATGCATTGAGTTAAAAAAAAAAAAAAAAAATCTCAGTTGTTTTAAACATACTACTTAGTTACTTCATTGCATTTTCTCATATTCTTTATACTTTTTAAGAGTAAACTGGTTTGCATTTACCCATTCCATTCATTATTTATAGAGCTCTATCATATCTCTCTTCAGCTGTATCTTCTCCAAGCCTTTAGCCTTTCCTCATAGTGAAATTGTTCCATCCCTTTTATCATTTTGGGTGCCCTTCTCTGTACCTTTTCTAAATCTGCTATATCTTTTTGAGGTGCAGTGATGAGAACGGCACACATACTTAAGATGTGATTTTGAAAGAGGCATAATGATATTTTATTTTCCATTTCTTTCCTAATAATTCCTAGCATTCTATTTGCTTTCTTGGCTGCTGCTGCACATCGAGCAGAGGATTTCAACATATTATCCACGATGACACCTAGATCATTTTCCTGAGTGGTGATTCCCAGTGTAAAACTTTGCGTTGTGTAGCTATAATTTAGATTGCTCTTCCCTAAGAGTATCACTTTGCACTTGTTCACATTAAATGTCAATTGCCAATTGGATGCCAAGTCTACCAGTCTTGCAAGGTCCTTTTGCAGTTTCTCCCAATCCTTTTGTGATTTAACAGCTTTGAATAATTTTGTGTCATCTGCACTTTTGATTACTTTACTCATTGTTCCCATTTCCGGGTCATTTATACATATGTTAAAAAGCAATTGTCCCTCTGTTGAGAAAGTTTACCATTTAGCTCCACTCTGCTTTTTGTCTTTTAACCTGCTCCCAATTCACCGTAGGATATTGCCTCCTATCCCATGACTTTTTAATTTCCTCAGAAGTCTGTCATGAAGGGCTTGTCACATGCTTTCTGGAAATCCAGATGTACTGTATCAACTGGCTCACCTTTATCCATGTTTGCTACATTTTTTTTGAAAGTGTAAATAGATTGGTGAGGCAAGATTTCCCTTGGCTATATACTTGTTAGCTTTGTCCCATTAAATTATGTCTTGACGATATGTTCAGTAATTTTGTTCTTTCTGATAGTTTCTACCATTTTGCCCTGCTTTGACATTAGGCTCAGTAGTTTGTAGTTTCTTGGATCACCCTGGAACCCTTTTTAAAAACTGGTGTTACATTGGCAACTCAACAGTCTTCAGGTACCATAAATGATTCTAAAGATAGTTTACAAATTACTATGTCTGCAGTTTAATTTTTCAGGTCTTACAACACTCTGGAATGTATGCTATCTAGTCCAGGAGATTTGCTACTCTTTAGATTGTCAATATTCCTTATTACATTTTCCAAGTTTACTATGATTATTTTAGTTCCTCTGAATCGCGATCTTTAAATATTTCTGGCATGGGTATCTCCCTTATATCTTCCTCAGTAAAGAATGAAGCAAATAATTCATGTAGTGTCTCTGCTGTGGCCTTGTCTTTCCTAAATGCCCCTTTTACCCCTTGATCATCTAAAGGTCCAGCTGTGTCCTTTACAGGCTTTCTGTTTCAAATGTATCTGAAAAGGTCATTATGTGTTTTTGCGTCTTTTCAAATTCTCTTTGCCTTCCTTATCAATGCTTTTCATTTAACTTGCCAGTGCTTGTTTCCTGTTTTCTTTATTCGGATCCCCCTCCATTTTTTTTAAAATGTTCTTTTAACTATAATAGCCTCTCACTTCACCTTTTAACCGTGCCAGTAGTTATTTACCTTCTTATCCACCTTTTGTATTGCCTGGGATACATCTAGTCTGGGCTTCCAAGATGGTATTTTTAAACAAGATCCATGCCTGATGTAAACGTTTGATCTTTGAAACTACTCCTTCCAGTTTTTTCCTAACCATTTTCCTTGTTTTATTATAGTTTTACAGTTAAGTCAAATTTGATAGCATCATAATCAGTATTGCTAAGTGGCACCAAATCCCGTTTCCCTTAAGGACTAGATCTAAAATAGTTCCCCCTCTTGTTGGTTCTTGAACTAGCTGCTCTATGAAGCAGACACTTATTTCATCTAGGATCATCACCTCCTTAGCATATTCTGATATGACATATACCTTAGTCGATACTGGGGTAATTGAAGTCCTAGCATTATCACTAAGCTGCTAATTTTTTTTTAGCTTTCTCTAATTTAATTTATTTTAGCAATTGTCTGGTCATTCTGCTCAGGTGGATGATAATGCACGACAATGCTATTTTATTCCCCTTTTCACATGGAATTTCTATTCATAAGAGTTCAACAGTGCATTTTGTTTCCTGCAGAACTTTTATCCTGTTTGACTCAATGCCCTTTTTAATATTTAGTGCCACCCCTTCACCAATTTGATCCATTCTATCACTGCAATATAATTTGTACCTTGGTTTCAGTGTCCCACTGGAGATGCTAATTTATATCTACCTCTTCTTTCAGTGCTAATACACTATAACTCTTCCATCTTAGTTTTTAGATTTCTAGCATTTGTATGTAGATATTTCAAAGTACGGTTTTTTTGTTTGAATTAACAACCTGCTTATCAGTTGAGAGGTAATTCTGAATCCTTTCAACTCTGTTTTCTCATTACTTAACACCTGGGCCACTTTTGCATGTATTGCATCCTCCAAAGATAAATCAATCCGAACCATGCGCTTCTGAGTGACTGGTTAAAAAAGCTGCTCTGTCTCCTTTTTTAAGTTGAGTGCCAGAAGCCTGTTCCATCCTAGTTAAGGTGGAACCGATCCTTTCGGAAAAGGCTCCCCCCTTCCCCAAAATGTTGCCCAGTTCCTTACAAAACTGAATCCCTCTTCCCTGTACCATCGTCTCATCCACGCATTGAGACTCCTGAGCTCTGCCTGCCTCTGGGGTCTTGCATATAGAATGGAAAGCATGTCTGAGAATGCTACCTTTTGTGGTTCTGAATTTCAACTTTCTACCTAAAAACCTAAATTTGGCTTCCAGAACCTCCCTCCCTGCACCTTCCTATGTCATTTGTGTCCACATACCAATACAGTTGGCTTCTCCCCAGCACTATCTAAAATCCTGTCTGTGATGTGTGAGGCCCGCTACCTTTGCACTGGCAGGCAAGTTACCAAGCGATGCTCATGTCCACCAGCCATCCAGTTATCTACATTCCTAATGATTGATTTGCTACAGGAAGTTTATTGATGGAATGTTGGGCTTAATGTATAGATCATGTACCCTTGTGATTTAAGCTCATTTGGAGAATAGGATGACTGGTAATGTATACCTATAGACCGTGTTGTACACATTCACTCTGGAAGATTTCACACTCTCTGGCATGGATTATAAGACTGAGATAATGTATGTGATGTAATTTATTGATGGTAAATTTATATTTCAAAGTTCAATTGTTCAGTTTTTAATTCCTCATACTGTATGATATGCAATTAGTGCTTCTAACTACCTAGTGTCCTACCTTTTCTTACTGCTCTCTGAAGTGAAATGTTTTGTAACATAGCCAGGAGTCCATATCGCCTCTGCATATTTCCTTCTGGTCTTAGGCCCACCTCAGCATGGTTTGGTCTGTCTCCTTCTGGTCACATTTGCGGCTGGGCTGCTTACATCTGCTTTGAGCTGGAGCTGGCTGTCTGGTCATCTGCCCAATTTGTCTGCGTTGGGGCTGATGCCTTGCTTTTCCCAGAGATGTTGGGGCTGAATGTTTGCCACATTTTTGGGCTCCGGCCTCACTCTTTTATGGTGCTGTCTTATGCAGTCACGGAGCAAAATTGCATGTCTTTCATCTGACTGCTTGGATCTAAGCATAAATCCATACCCCTACAAGGTCAGGGGTCTTGAGTTATTTGGGTCTAAAGAGACCAAAATGGTTCATCACATCCCATGTTTATATCTTCTTCCATGGGATTGGGGAGTGGAAGAAACTTCTGAATATGAGGCCTCCCCTCATTGGTTGGATATTCTCTTAAAACACACGTGTTACTTTTTATTCTGCATATCTTATTAGTCGGTTGATAACAGGCAAAGCTGAGCCTTTTGGGCTCACCTCCAATCATGTCCTCATTCTCATCAACATTTGCCAAGTTCCAAAAGGCTCCTTTTGCTTTGCTAGAACAGGGTCCATCTGCTCTGCAACTGACTGTTATAGCTCCGACTTTTAAATGTTTTGAAATATTCTAAAAGGCCCAAGTGCTGGAAAAGTCTCTAGGCCTAGTTTCTCTTAATGTTTAAATATCCATTTCTTTAAAATGTCCATTTATTCATGCATTGTAAAAGGCTTATATAAGCCAAAAATAAAAATGTCCATATGAGAGGCTTTTTAAAGACAAATATGGCATTATTCAAGAGCTTATCCTGACTCTATACACTAATCTATACATAATTTCTTCCTCCCAAGTTCTAATCATAACAGAATCACCAACTACAATGGCTATCTTAACCCTTCCCTTCTGGACACGTGCCCCTGGAGACATATCTTTGGTGCGAGAGGATACTATATCATCTTGAGGGCAGGTCCTAGCTATAGGATTACTTCCTGGCATACCGAGGTTATGCTCTGTTTCCAGGTGACCTTTCTCCTCCAAGGCAGCAGAGGGACTGTCAGAGTGGAGATAGGACTAGTTTACTATGTAACTTCAGGTACATAGTACCTGAGTATATAGAATATTACTATATACCTCAGTATATACATATAGGTACATGGTACCTGAGGTTGTATAGATATACAGAGGTAGACACATGAATGTGTCTACTTCTATATACCTCTCTGTCTCCCATAGTTCGTCCAGGTCTGCTACTCTAGCCTCCAGAGATTGGAATCATTCTGTGAGGGCTAGGAGTTCTTTGCACCAAGTGCACACATACAGCTTCTCATCAACTGGTAGATAATCATACATATGGCACTTGTTGCAAAAGACTGAATAGCCCCTTCCTCCCCTCACTTCTAGACTACTGTTTGCATCTTAATTTTGTTATTAGCAATTTAAAATATTTAATGGAGTAGGGATGTTAAAACCAATCTAAAGTACCTTTAATCTATTGTCTTATTTTATATTTGTCTGTGACCCTCAAAACACTATATTTAATCTCCTTACAAGTACCTGGTTACATACCTTATTGACTTTCGTTTTGAAATAATTACTTGTCTGTGTATCAGACTTGTTGTAAATTTATAGTAAGGGGTGATTAGGCATGCACCTTCAGATCTTGTCTTGTTTGGAAGTGTGTGGGGCCTGTGGAATCTGGGGCTGTGAGAACTGTGAAGCCTAGATGGCTCGCAGTGTTCTTTGGAGTCTTCAGCTGAGGCTGTTGGGAGAAATATTCAGATGAGTCTTCCTGTCCTCTTCTGCGGGAAGAGTGCAGGAACTGTGGAAGCTGGGGCTGTGAGAGCTGAAGCCCAGATGACTCAGTGTCCTCTGGAACAGTGGTTCCCAACCTTTGTGTGGTGGCACACCTAGCACAGAGTTCACTTTATCGTGACACACCATCTTTTTCTCTTCTCTTCTATTCCCTTCCCTCTCCTCTCCTCACCTCCAGTATCACTATCACCATGTTCTCTTCCTTTCCCTCTTCCACCCTGTGGCATCATCACCTTCTCTTCCTCGTTCCTTCCCTCTCTCCCATCACTGACCTTATCACCATCTTCCTTCTCTGTCCACCCCAAGCATCATCATCACCTTGTCCTGTCCTTTTTCCATCCCTTGGTATTATCATCACCATCTTTCTCTTCACTTTTTTCCCTTCACTATTCCTCCTCCACCTGGCATAATCTTTTTTGAGATGCAGCGACAATTCTGGTCGCCGCATCTCAAAAAAGATATAGTTGTGATGGAGAAGGTACAGAGAAGGGCAATCAAAATGATAAAGGGGATGGAACAGCTCCCCTATGAGGAAAGGCTGAAGAGGTTAGGGCTGTTCAGCTTGGAGAAGAGACAGCTGAGGGGGAATATGATAGAGGTGTGTAAAATCATGAGAGATCTTGAACGAGTAGATGTGAATTGGTTATTTACACTTTTGGATAATAGAAGGACTAGGGGGCACTCCATGAAGTTAGCAAGTAGCACATTTAAGACTAATTGGAGAAAATTATTTTTCACTCAATGCACAATTAAGCTCTGGAATTTGTTGCCAGAGGATGTAGTTAATGCATTTAGTGTAGCTGGGTTTAAAAAAGGTTTGGATGAGTTCTTTGAGGAGAAGTCCATTAACGGCTATTAATCAAGTTGACTTAGGGAATGGCCTCTGCTATTACTGGCATCAGTAACATGGGATGATCTATATGTTTGGATACTTGCCAGGTTCTTGTGGCCTAGTTTGGCCTCTTTTGGTAACAGGATGCTGGGCTTGATGGACCCTTGGTCTGACCAGCATGGAATTTCTTATGTTCTTACGTTGTTATCACTACCTTCTCCCTTCCCTCTCCCTCCACCCCATTGGCATCATTACCTTCTCTACCCTGGCATAATCACCCTCACTTTCCTCTCTCTCTCCCATCCCAGTTTCATCACCTTTTCTTTCCTCTACTCCCCTTCCACTTCCTGTTATCATCTCCTTATCTCTCACCCCTGCTCCATCTGAATAATCAACTCCCCTTTCCTTCCCTCTTCCCCCTTGGCATCATTACCTTCCATCTGGCCCCACACCAGTAGGTACATTCAGCTGTATTTTCCCTTTCCTATAATCTTGAAACCAGCAGAGTCTATAAGCAGCACTTTCCTGGTGCTGCTGTTTCCTCCTCTGCTAGTTTCCTTCTGCAATTGGACATGCACGGGGCCAGCAGGTCACACAAGGGCCCTGTGCAGTTTCAGTTGCAGAGGAGAGCCAGTGGAAGCTGGGGCTATGGGAATTGAAGCCTCAGTGGCTCACAGAATCTTCTGCTGGTGCAATGTATTCCAGAACAGAGGCGCTACGGCAGCAAAGGCCCGATTCCTTGGTTCAGCAAGGTTGGTACCTTCAGCAGACCCTGATGGGTGGATCTTAATGCTCGTGTTGGATTATAAATATGTAAAATGGCACTGATTCGTGGTGATGAAGTGTTTATTTAAAAGCCTATGAATGAGCATAGTGATCTTGAATCTGACATGCCACTGAACTGCAGGAGTAATGTGATCTCTGATACTGAAACAAATTTTAAATTCACTTTGCTTTCTAACATGACATACAACTATCTCTGTCCTTACCCAATCATTTTTATGATTATTTTTTTTTTTACATCTTGTATTAGCACTTAGCTTTTTATTTATTTATTTATTTATTTATTTATTTATTTTTGGTTTTTATATACCGGAAGTTCCTGTATACAATACATATCACTCTGGTTCACATTTAACAGAGATAACTATCGCCGGGAAGGCGGTTTACAAGGAACATATCGTATATAATAAACGGATAATCTAAAATAAAGTACAATCAATTATGAAACAACTAAGATCAACTTAGAACACAACTTGGAACATATAACTGAAGTAATATAAGCAATATGGACATTACATTATTGTTGTAAGACAAGGGGGGTGGTTGTTCTTCTTGCTTTAGCTCTCTGGGAAAGCTTGACGGAAGAGCCAAGTCTTGAGTTTCACTTTAAAAGTAGTGTGGCATGGTTCAAGGCGGAGGTCCTTAATCAGGATGTTTACTATAAACATCCTGATTAAAAAAAACAACAAAAAAAAAACCCAGGCACAAATGGAAACTTGGTAAAGTATGCTAATGAAATCTGCCTTTAAACATATTTACAAATTATGCAAATTTTCTGAGCTGTGCAAATAACCTGTGACTTTTTTTTTTCATGCTTCAAAATATATCGTTGTAGGTAGTTGATCCTGTCCAATAGGGTTTACTCTTGAATGTAATTTTCTTTGCACATCTCTAGATTTTGCTGCATTTACTTAATGAGTGCTATTAACTGGTTGCTATGACTATCTTACAGTGGATATCTAATTTCTCCCATCTTGAATGAATACATATCTCCTCTTCTTGTAAGCAAAGGACAGGTATATGTTTAAAGTATTCTTTAAATGTGATTAAACCAAAAGTGCAGTAGTCTGACCACCAAGAAGCTGTGTGAACATGATTCTTCTAATAGAAATTTCATTGAATGTAAAAAATCTAGAGTTGCTAAAGGAAATACTTTTTTTTTTTTTTTTTTTAAAGTTCTATAGCGAAAGCTGTCAAAGATTAAAACTGTTAATTTGTTTTTCTATTGTCTTTCTATTAGGTATCTTCACATACTTATGATCTTCTGGTCGTTTGTGGCTGGAGTTGTCACATTCTATAGCTTACTGGGACCAGATTCTCTCTTACCAAATATTTTTTTCACAATTAAATATAAATCAAAGGTAACTTTATATCACAGTGTGTCCTGTTCTGTGTTTAAGTATCACGAGTGTGTAATCTGTTTCATTTTCTTGTCAATGTAGAAGCCATTACTATGTGGTGAAATTTTGATTTTTCCATCAGTAAGCAGTCTGAATTAGCCATGCTGTATTAGGGTGACGTCATTTGACGGCAAACGATGTGGAGCTCTCGCCAATTGGGAGAGGTTTTTGCTGCTCTGCTCATGCATGGCAGTTCCTGCATAGTTGATCGAAGTAGAGGCTCCTTGGTTCTTCTTTTTCTACGCTATCGCATGGATGGAAGGAATCTCATCTCCTCAGAACTAGTTTTTCTCTCAATTTCGTGTCAGCTACCCAAAACAGCACTTTTTAGTGCTATACCGTGTCTAAGAAGCAGCCAGGATTTAAATACTGCCAATTTGGCAAAATGTCAGCAACAGATGGAAATAACTATTGTTATATCTGTCTAAGGCTCAAGCACAATCAAGCCAACTGCAGGGACTGTGGCCATATGTCTCTGAGAGTTGGCGCCAGAGGGCCAAAAAGATTGCAAGACTCCGGGAACGAGTCTACAACTCTTTCTAGTCAGGGAGTTACGCGCCATCACCACGGCACTCTGCACATTCATCACAGAGCCTAAAACCACAGCACCAGCCAAAAAAATGGCGACCTGAGTCAGTGGAGCTGTCAAAGAAGGCCCCGCAGCTCCCAACTTTCTGGGACAGCTCCCAGAAAGTCCTGCAATATTCTGAAGCATTACCCTGCTCTACCATGGCTAAGCCTTTAGCTTTGGACTTATGGATGCATGGAACGGCATCTGCACAGTTGATGCCATGCCCTGAGTTGTCATGTCATAAAGATGCGTCAAAGCACATGCACAATGTGATGTGACTTGACCCGATACTTTTCGATGCACTTCACGTACAACCTCGTCTCATGACGCACGCATATTGAAGACATCTCAGACGATGCACGCCACGCATCCAAAGCAATTGATGTACAACGCATCTGCATCGAAAGATGCGAGACCCACGCAAACCACTTAGAAGCAATTGACGTGGCACAACTCTACCCATGTTGTCCAACCGAAGCAGACGCAGAAATCCCTTCAGGTTCCTAGAAAGCATCCATGTCCATTAGGGGACCTCACACTCCAAGATTCTTTAAATAAAAAGAAACCAGAAGAAGGCCACCCTGCAGAGATCATTATGTAGAGGTAGAGCCTATTCTGCAATGTTACTTGGCCCAACCATGGATGTCCATAAGAACATAAGAAATTGCCATACTGGGTCAGACCAAGGGTCCATCAAGCCCAGCATCCTGTTTCCAACAGTGGCCAATCCAGGCCATAAGAACCTGGCAAGTACCCAAAAACTAAGTCTATTCCATGTCCCCTCAAAGACCACTTTCTGTGAGTTCCTTGAGCTCTTCTCAGAGTGGAATGAGGGTTTATTCATCTTTCAAGAAAATCCCTCAGAAGACAAAGCAAATCTTTTCAGGAAGAGCTGGTCCCATGTGAACAATCTTACTGGGAACTACCTGTGGCCTTCTATTAGTAGTCTGCCTCTGACATTGTTCGAGCAGCTATACCAACTAAGGGACATGGATGTTCATTATCCATTATGCTTGCATATCCCACGGACAAGACACACCTTCTCCTATCTCCAGACTCTGTCATCTCAGGCAATGCAACAAATTAAGGCCATTATAACCAACCTATTTATCTCGTTGCATCCGAATATGCCCGCTCTGTTCTCTTCTCAGCCGATGGAGCGGATTGAAATGGGGACATCGCCACCAGCTTCGCTCAGAGAAGTCTATCCTATGCACTCTTTGCCTGTGAGCCATCACAGCCCTTCAGTTTCAACAGGGCAACACACTCCCCTAGCTACTGCACAATCAGAGGGATCCCTCCCCCCCCCCCCCCCCAATCTCCATCTTCATCCACAAGACTACCCTCTGACCTGCTGGAAGAACCACCGGAGCCCACATTTCCAGAGGATTTCACCTATACCAGATTTGTAGAGAAGATAGACAACACTTTAAGGGTTGAGGTGCTAAAGATTCCAGACCCCTGCGCAGAGGTTTTTTTTATCCTTAAAATCTTAGAGAGACCCTTTGAACCATCAGCATTGCCATCTTACAAACTTTTGGACTCCATTTTACTGAAGTCTTGGGAGTCCCCACATTCAAATGTGCCAGTGTCCAGGAAACTAGACCTCAAGTTTAGTTTACAAAAATCCAAGGGTTACGGAGTAGTCCACTTACCCCATGCTTCCGTTGTGGTGGAATCCGCAATGAAAAAGTTGAAACTTCATTCTAATATATCACTTGGGAAGGATAATAAGGTTTTAGACTACTTCGGTTGTAAAGTCTTCCAAAGCTTCATGCTCTCCTCTACATGGTGTAATATTTATAAGAATGCCTCCAACAACTTAAGCCATTCATGTATGCAGAAACTGGAGAGCAGATTACCCCTCAGCACAGCTAATTCAGACTGCTTATCAATGGAAAAAAGCAAGTTTGCTTACCGTAGATAGGATGAATTAGCCATGTGGTCCTGCTCTTCTCCCTGGTAATCTCTACATTCCATGGGACATAGTCCCTATTCTTTATATGAACTAAGACTCTACTTCGGTCGATCGAGCGGGAACTGCCATGCATGAGCAGAGCAGCAAAACTTGGAGAGAGCTCTGCATTGTCAGATGACATCACCCTAAGACAGCATGACTAATTCATCCTGCTATCTATGGAAAACACAGTTTACGGTAAGCCAACTTGCTTTTCTCTCTGTATGTGCTAATGATCTGCCATAAGGGCCAGCACTGGGTCCAGTACAATTACATGTTCAAATAATTTAGGAAGACAGTCTGTGCAGGTTTTGCTATATACACAGATGATATAAAAACGAGTGATTTAAGACCTGGAGCTGTGAGTGAGTGTCTTTGGACTCTGGAGCTGAAATAAAAACACATTTGGGGTACAGTGGGAGGTATCCCAAAGCCTGGTATGGAAACATTATAAAACTTCTGGTAATATTCGCCAAATGTGTTCTGTAATGAGGAAAATGGTTTCAATGAAGTAAAAAAAAAAAAAGCCAAGCAAACCCTGAAACCCCCAAACCTTTTAAATTTCATCATGGTTGAAATGGTGTAGTTTGGTCTCATTTTGGAATAATTTGCCTCATTAATCTTTAGGAACTGTCTGAAGAGGTTAGTGTTGAGCTTCCTTGGCCTTTAAACCTTAGCATGTGACAGTGGGAAGAATTTAGAATGATCTGGGGACTTGGGCTGTCTGCTGAGCCCTTCTCAGTGCTGTGGAGTTCCAGCCTCATGCTGAGCTTGCAAGGTTAGGAAAAAGACTTGCATGGGAGCAGACCAAGCCCTAAATGACAGAGACAATAACTCCTATTAAAATATTCTCCTTTTGGGCGAGTGTAACATGCTGCTGTTTCAATTTAGCAAACTTTTAAATCAGCTGATGGATGGGGTATTTACTTTGTGAGGAGATACCGAGGTAGCTAAGAATTTGTAATTTGGAGAAAAGGACACCCAGAAGAGATTTCCCTGGATACCAGTATCAGAAGGAAGTATTAACTTTCACTGTAACATTATTCAGCCTGTGGAGTTGTCTTTGTTGGATAATTTAGGGAACTTTAGTATTTCATGACTGGAGGAGATGCTATGATAGCCTGAAAAAAATCTAGTGGTCACTGTGATGAAGCTGTGCTGAACAAAGGCACATGTCTGAGCTCCTTCGAGATCCTGTAAAAACTATTAGAAATAACTTGGAGCTAGAAAACAAGAAAGTAAGTGTAGAAGAGTAGTGCAGGTTCTGTAAGTAAGTTTAACCTTCCTAGAGATGACTAAAATCCAGAGAATTCTGAGAGAGGGGGAAGGTGCAAGACTGTACAAGGGCTGGTACCATGGAGAAAACTAGTGGTAAAAAAAAACCCAGAGAAAATGCCAAAGGATATTTCACTTTTTAAACTTATTCATTAAAATTCAAAACTACTCTTAGCGCGGTACAGCCAAAAATATAATAGGATATACAAGGACAAAAACAATAGCAATATTTTAAAAATATGATAGGCAGCTAAGGGGAATAATTAAAACAAAATTTGCCAAAGTGGAGTATCAAAAATAAAAACAAGAGCACAACACAAAATATATAGGTAACAATGTCTAAATGAGTTACTTCTGCTTTATCAAACTCCAGTTTTTAACAAATTTCATCTCAATGATTTTAAAACAATCAATGTGATTGACAGAAACAAAAAACAATATCTGTGCAAGAAGACCTCCCAAATACTGAGAAATCAAGTAGTTGCCTTAGAGAAAAATAATAATTTGATTAGAAAGCATCAAAGATCAGAAATATAGATGGATGAAAAAAGATTAGAATCATTGGATCACGTTTTTCCATGAACTAAAAGTCTTGCCAATTCTACTCTAGTAGCGGTCTGAATTGGTTTGAAGTATTATTATTGTATTGATATTCAGGAATGACATGCATAGTCCCTTTTTCTTTTTAAAGTTCTTTTTGAATTATCTCCTATGTATGGGTATGCCCACTTTGCATGGACTACTGGGTCTGTTAATATTTCCTAAAGTGTTCTCATTTTTTTAATTAAATTATTTTCATGTGTGGGAAGATTTTCAGACTCTTTCCTTTAGTTGCATTGTTATTTAGACAGATGTATAATTATGGAGAGTTTGCAAATGACTGTTTGTTTTTTTATTGATCCTGATGTATGATTCTTTTATTCTTCAGATATTTAAGTTTGTTGGTTTTGTTTTTTGTTATAATGCTCCTGCGATACTGTAGACTATTTTAAATTAAGTGTACACGCTTTGATGTAATCACAAATTTTAGTATATTAAATTACAATTTTGTTGAAAATCAAACAAAAAAAAATCCCTTCATTGGATCATCCAAAACTGTACAAGATAAAAATTTAATTTTGCTCTGTGTACCATGGCTACCAGAGAGCATGAGAGTTCATGTAAGCACTGATCCAATAAAGTTTGAAAGTGTGCATAAATTGGGGATTGTTAGAGAATAGTACTAAACCAGAGCTTTGCAAACCTGCCCTGATGACCCTACAGCTAGTTGCGGTGATGGCACAAGTACTTAACTACGCAGACAAGATGATCCTTTTTAAATTCTTAAAAATTGTGTGAAACAGTGGACTGCAATGGACTAAAAAGTTCATCTTTCAAGATTTGGCTAAAAGTTTGATGCATAGGAAAGAGTCCCTTTCTGCAAAAGAACTTCACATAAGAGGAATCAAATTTGCATCACTTTTTCCTGCAGAATTGATATTCATCTGTCATGAGTTGGGCAACAGTGCCTGTTCTGTCTTAGTTATAGATTGCTGATGGTCCATGAATACCTTTTGGCCCTTCTAATTTTTCTCTTTTGAAGATTGAGTTAATTTTTTATCTGAACAGGTTACTAGCCTGTAGCACAACCATCAGTTTGAAAAACCTGTGGTCCACTTTTTGTCTGACTCTTCTCAAGACTTGTTCGGAGTCTACACTCAACCAATATAGTTGTGAAATTATTAAAAATGTGTGTGTATTTTATTGATTTATCTTAAAAATAGAGCACAATGTGTTATTACTGCATGTGAGAGCAGCACCATGATTGAACCAATGGGAATAATACATGGCCAAATGCTTAATTCATCAAAATGCTTTATGGCATTAATGCACGCAATAACGCATTAATGCCATAACGCAAGCATTAAGAACAATAACACGGTGCAAATGAAAATTTTTTGGAGGGGTGGGATCAGAGAGGTGTTTGGGTGGAATTTAGTAAAATGAGGGGCAATATTGCACTGTGTGATAGCATATTGCATGCTATCTCACTGTTTTAATGCTGGAAATAACTACACCTTTTTTCCTGGCGTTAGGCTGTGCGATATGCCCGAAATGGCCATAACGCAATTTGTGATAAATTTTTTGAATTGCATTTTGGCCATTTCTGGGCTTGGGAGAGGAGTGGAGTGTAGAGAGAGAGCGAGCCTCTGGGGAGGGCCTCACAGTGTGCAACTATTTATATCTCTATAGGAGGGCCATCTAATAGGTCGAGGTGAGGTGTTGGTGGAGGTTTAGGGGATAGTTTTGCATGTAGAGTGAGATGTTTTAACAGCACAGTACACCTTGATGAAGATTTTACATCATTTAGAGTGAGGAAAGTCTCACAAAGATGAAATTTTGTACTATGTTATCTCACCCTAGCTTGATGGTACCCTGTTATAGAGTCCATCAAGCTAGGGTAAGAGAACATAGTAGAAATTTCAACTTTGTGAGACTTTCCTCACTCCAAATGATGTCAAATCTTCACCAAGGTGTGTACTGTGCTGTTCGTACATCTCGCTCTACATGCAAAATTACTTCACTACGAGGGCCTTCTAGATAGTCTCTCTCTCCTTCTCTCCTCTCCTTAGCGCGAGATGTGAAAAACAGGGATTAGTGCAGGGTGTGCTAAGTTTACTGCACCATGTGATACTACCGATGCAAAGCAGTAAGTTACTGCATGGTGCAGTAAGTCTAAAATTTCCCTAAACGCCCCTTTTTCTTAACATGGGTGTTATCAATGCTTTAACAGACTTTGAATCTAGGGGTTCGACTGTAATAAATGTATGTACTTGCGTGCTTATGTCTGCATCTCCAGAAGAAATTATTCAAGACATAAAACTGGAGATCTGCTGTAAAAATTAGTGAGAGAGCTTGTGAATCAGAGATGGAGAAGAAATTTTGTTGTCAAAACTAATCTTCGGCAACAGATAATGTTATTCATTAATATATACAATATAAAGTTTATTATGAGGGGGGAGGAGTTGGATAAAAAAAATATAAAGATTGCAGCTAGAACTTTTGAGCAATATGGCTGAATGCAGTGAAATGCTGTGACTTTTGGCAGAATGGCTTACTTCTTAAAATGCTGGAAAAGAGAAGCTACAATCTTCAAGCAAACTGGCACAATAAAGTGAGGATATGTTGATAAAGCAAAATAATGTAGTGCTTCATTTTTTTCCCATAAATATGGGAGCAAGTTTTTAAAAAATATAAAACAGATAAGGTACTGATGGAGTTAGTGATCAGTCCGTTGCAAGGATAAAAGGGGGGTAGGGTGGCAGAGGGACACCTACGTAAACAATCTTGAGCTCATTGGAGGAATAGCAAGATATAATAAAAGCAAGAAATGACGGGTGAATGAGATACATTACTGTAGAATGTTGCTCCATGCCTGCATTGGATCTGCAACTCTTTCTTCTTCACCAGATTGCAACTGTCTGTTAGCTAAGCGGTAGCATAAGCAGAAAAGAGTGACTTCCATTTCATCCTGCTACACCAGTCCTGTCCTTTGTCCCCTTACCAATAGATAGAAGCAAAGTACACCGTTTTCATCTATATCATTGCCACTACATACAGATTGTGCAACAGAGACAGCCTACATTCTTTTGCCTCCAGTATAAAGTAGGACTCGGTGGTGGTGCAGAGTGCCTGCCCTCATGGAGTGATTTGGGCAGTTTGGGTTGGCTAATTCTGCCTGTTTCTTGCATTTTTTTTGGGGCCAGGTGCCTGGTTTTTCCAGGTTAGCGAGCTCGATTGTGGAGGTTCCCAGTCCAGTGGGGACTTGGTAGAGCCAAGAGGGGGAGCAATGGCAGCATTAAATAGCATTTTTTGTCTCCTCCCCCCTCCTTCTGCTAAAGTTGCTTAAAAACATAAAAAAAAAAAAAGGAAGAGTGGCAATAGAGGAAAGCGTAGAAGGAAAATTTTGCCTGCTTTCTGTCTCCAATGGGAAGTGTGTGTGTGTGTGTGTGTTTTGTATTTATTTATTTTTTTACATGCAGGGGGTGATATAAACCAGATCCAATTCTCTGTGTTCCATGCTGTTTTTGATTTGCGGCCATCATTGCACTGCCTGCTGTCACTCTGTTTTTAATTCTTCTGGCTCGTCCTGCTCTTCATCTTATCGGGAGAAGTGAAGCCTTTTTGGAGATGTCCATTTTTGAATAGTCATTTTCTGCAGGCTGATTTGGAAGCTGAGCCTCATCAACTCTGAGAGCTTTCTTTTCTTTCTGCCCCGAGCTTGTGGTGGTTGGTTTGCCTGAATTGGACGTTTCCACAAGAATAGCTGCCATTTTGAATGCACTCATGATGCTATCTCTCTCTTCTCCTTTGCGATCAGGCCCTGAAGTTATATCCAGTGGAGTTCAGTCAACAGAGACTTTTCAGAGCTCCAGATTTCTTTTTTTTTTTTTTAATCTCTGGGGATTCCTTGGAATTCTTATATTTTTCAAAGGGCCCCCTAATGAAGGGTGCAGTCAGTTGTCAAGCTCAGGGCCCTCTCTCAGGCAGGTCAAGTTGGCTAAAGGCTTTGGATTTGTGACAGTGCCAAAAGGATAGCCTTGGTGGTTTCAGTTGGCTGCATGAGTCAGCCACATCACAGTTCTAAAAGGGAGAGGTCCCTTCGGAGTTAGGGGCGGGGACAGCTCATCTTTTTTCCTCAAGGATGAGATCTTCCTTACTAAATCAGTTGGTTTTATCTTCAGTATGTCTGTCGGAGGTGGTGGAAACTCCCATTTTTTTTTTAACTTTTTTGAAAAACCTCTTTTTCAAGAGGTTTGCAGGTTGTTGAGCATCGGTTTGCTCCACTAGATAGCGGAGTGTGTTTTTCTGTCTGAAGGAGCTTTCTGAGATTTGTATAGAGGTGCTATTGCTTCATTTGGCTGTGCCTGATGCCAGTGGACACCAAGCATCGTTTGTGGGTTCAGGTTTCCATTTCTAGTGGTTATATGGCTTACCTGATTTTATGCTGGGTGTCACTGCTCCCTTTTGACCCCAGCGTGGCTTAGCTGGAGTAGGGAGTCACTTTCCTTGCAGATGCCTTACTCGACTGTTCTGGAATTGTTCCTTAGGTCTGTAGTCTTGGCTGTGGCAGCAAGCAGACGTCTATGACTTTCCCACTGGGTGGCAACCGCTTCAGCCTACCTTTTAACTGTCTGCGTTTCCTTTTAAAGGGGAAGTTATTTGCTTAGGGTTTGGAGTGGTAAGTTTAGACCTTTATAAGGGCCACACTTGTTCAGGCTGTTCCTGAGAACACTACTGGGTTATTAGGTGCCCACTTTTCATATTCCAAAAAGTTTAAGCCAGGAAAGCAGTCAGCTTCTCAACTAGTCAGACAGGCAGCTGATCCTATTGTCTCAATATGGGGCATCCGGGCCCGCCCTTGTTTTTCTCTGCATGTAGTTTACTGCATTTTCTCCAGACGTGAATCCAAATATCTTTGGTTTCTGTCATCTTTATGGCCTCTCCTTGGGTCTCGCCTGACAGGAGATGGATGATCTAGGGCACTTTTGGGAGGTGCCTGCTGTTGCAAGCTGGGATTTTGGTGCTGTGCTATGCACAAGGTCCAGGTTGTTGCTGCTTTTCCAGTGTGGTCTAAAAGGAGGCTGGAGCTTGCAGGTCTATCCTCGACCTGAAGGGGGCAAATGCCATTCTCTGTATTTTTCTTTCCCCATTAAGTCTTTAGGTAATATTGCAGATGATGCTTCAGATCTAGTTCCCCTAGTCCCTGATTCTTTCAGAGGTGTGTTTTTACATACTATTGGGGGAAATTGATCATTTTTGTTTTGGAAGGCTTTATCAGATTTTGTTTTACATTTTTCTCTCAAATCACCTTTCTTTTCTGCATTCAAACCCCATATCTCATCCATTGAATATAATTCCATACCCCTCTCATTACAATCATTCTTGTACATAGGAGCTTTTACCATTTTATCTATATGTTCCGTTAGCTGTAACAGTAGGATTCTCCAATGCATCCCTTGCTTTTTTAGGGAGCAGTTTAAGAAATACATGCCAGTTTGTTCAGTCCTTTTATTATTGTCTTTCCCTTTCACTGAAATAGATCTGCCTGTCCTGCATAACACTAATCGTAAGATAAACCCATTATGAAATTTCTGGTGAATACACTTGAATAGAGTTCAGCAATAATCCCACACATCTGCATTTCCACAGTCACTGACTGGTATGTTGAAATGTTTACATGTCGAGTAAAGCTAAACTGTAAGATTCTTGGATCTTTGTTGCTGTGGTGAGGTTGGCGCAACCTAAAGAAAAGGCACTGAAGGTCCCCACCAATAGCTGGTGGACTTAAGCTAGAAAGAGATTGATCTGGAGCTTCATCTATACTGGCCTCTTTCCCCTTGAGTTGAGCTCTTGAGTTCCAGGGGCTGATAAGTCTTAGGCAAAAGTCTCTTACGAGATAGAGGGAGCGTAGGTCTGAGCCAGGCTAGGGTCAGTGGCAGGCGGCAAGCAAGAATGGTCAATGTCCAGGCTAAGGTCAAATCCAGAAGTCAGTCCGAGGGCAGGTGAAGGGAACACGAAGGACTGACAGGGCAAGGCAGGAAGAAAGGTCAGGGCTGGATAAGACAAGGCAGGCTGGGCTGGAGACAAGGCACAGGAGAAGCAGCAACTCATACTACACAGGAAGGTAGGCGACCTGTTGCTGAGGCAAAGGCAGGAGTTCTGAGAAGCACCTTATAGGGCTGCAGTCCTGACATCAGGGGGCAGGGTGCCTCGAAAGTTCCCACCATGGGCCCTTTACATGTGGCAGCGTCTGGCACGCATACTTAGAGGAGGAGTAAAGGAAGGGGAGGGATGGTGGCAGGATCCTACTGCAGAGCGAGTGTCTGGTGGTGCCTGTTTCGGGGGATGGAGAGCAGCTGGTCAGCGGTGTTGGATGAGTGCTGCGGCTTGCAGGTAGGCCCTGTGAGCTGCAAAATGTAACACAAACTAGCTAATCAGGTAGTCTGATGTTGGTTTTATTCTTCTTGTTGATCCCTTGTAGGCAAGTAATACAAACTGCCAGTTTACCAAGTCTTAACTGGGGTGTAAGTGCTTAACTTGTTCATGAAAGGGATAGATATTTGGAAATAGCTGATACTAAAATTTCAGAAACCAGTCCTCCACAGTCTGATCACCAGCTGGAAGACGCTGAGCGATTTAAAATGGAGTACTACTACTGGGGGAATTCTGCGCACAAAAACGTAAAATTCTGCATACTTTATATTGGTCAAAATAACACAATTTACATGACAGGCTTTAATTACATTTTAAATTAATACAGAAACGTTATTATTTAAGATGCAGACTTTTTAATATTTTGAGTAGAATTTCCCTAGAAATTCACTGTAAGAGTGTCCCACTCGCTCTCCCTACTCTCCTGGCCACTTTGCCCTCTCAGGCCCCAACTCTTCCACCTGCCAGTATGTCTCCCCTCCACCTCTAGGCTCAACCCCTTCCACTCTATTGCCAGTCCCAGAGTTTAACCCTATTCTCAGTACTGCCCCTCACACAGGCTCCCTCTGTCCCTCTCTCTCACACACATGCTCCCTCTCTCTAATACCCATACACACACCCTCATACAGGCTCCCTCACTCTCTCGCACACATACATCCCCTCATACAGGGTCCCCCCTCTCTTGCATACACACCCACACAAGCTCCCTTTCTCTCTCACATATACATCCTCACACAGGCTACCTATATCTCTCTCTCACACACCCCTTCACACAGGCTCTGTCTCACACATACACAAGCTAGCATCCTCACTATACACGATCCCTTTTTCATAAACACGAGCTCCCAATCTCTCTCTCACTCCGTTCGCGGCACACGGGGGCCTTCCATCTTCGCTGCGAACGTGCCCCGGGGCCTTCATCTTCGCTGTGAAATGGCAATTCTTCACAGGGGGGGAATTCTGCGCTCTGCAGTAGTGCAGAATCCCCCCCAGGACTGTTTAATGTAGCTGCCAGATATGTTGAAAGAGTTCAAAAGACTCATTTTTGTTTGATGTTTTTACAAAGACCAAAGTTACTACTGTCTAGTTACAATTTGTAAGGCCACATATTTGGAAATGAATTTTGTTGGGTACATGCAATTTTTAGTGATACTGCATGGGTGAAAGTTCCCTTCCCCCATAATTCAAATCTTTTTCCTGAAAGGTGTAGTATTTTCTGTTGCTTCTGTTCTAGTTGGTAGTGAAAAGTCCTTCAGCTTTCTGTATAGCATTGTACAATTGTAATTATGTATCTATAGTAAGAAATACAGTAAGAAATCAGAGTGCTCAAAGTTTAACAAGACTTTGATTTCAGATTTCTTGTCAATAAGGTTTGTCTTTTTTTTTTTTTGTCTTTTTATTTTTTATTCTTCTGCAGCGTGAACCACATGAATCATTTCCCCAAGGACAGAGCTGTGCTGTCTGTGGTAAAGTCAAATGTAAAAGACACAGGCAAGTTACAAATAAAACCTTTATAAACTTGGCAGTAACTGATCCAGACAGAAACTTTGGTCTTTGCCATGACTGAAAACGCTGCATTAGTTAGATTCTGGACAGGAAACCAAATTTGTGTGGATCAGGTGTCTGAATATATTAACAGCATTTTTGTGATATCCTGTTACAAACAAAGCATATCAAAACTTTTATGCTGCTGTTTTGCAGATCTACATTATTGCTTGAAAACTATCAGCCATGGTTGGGTCTGAATGTTTCTTCCAAGGTCGATGCCTCTCTCTCTGAGGTAACTAATTTATTATGCATACATTTCCTTGCAGCTGTGTTCAATCTCTATAGTTTCATGCAGCATTACTGTGAACCTCTCCAAAATACCAGAGCGTGAGGGGTACTTTTTTTAAATGAGTTAAGGGTGAGGGAAGTAGGGGATGCATTTGCAAGAGTGCGCATGACTCAAGACAGATATTTACAGTATCATTTGGATGAGTCTTTGTGAATCACATGTAATGTTCTGAAAGCATGGATGATGGTGTCACTTTTGCTAGTAATCAGGAGAGAAGCTTTGTCTGAAATACAGTGACTAGAAGTGTCCCATATGCACTTACCAATAGGGTTGCCAACTGGCTTCAGATTTTCAGGACAAGTTGATCCAGTCCTAGTTTTACCCCATTGCATGCTGGGACTTATTCTTAATTTTCTATTGCATTCCCTAAGAAAATCAAGATTATAAGTACCTGCATGCAGGGGAGTAAAACCAGGACTGGATCAACCTGTCCTGAAAATCTGGAGCCAGTTGGCAACCCTACTTACCAAATAGATGTGCTTTTTGGGATCATCAGGGAGGGCCTTGAAATCTTGTGCTTGAATTATTGTGCTAACACAGCATCCTGATCCGTATAAATGGACTGAGAGGCCTTGTCATCATCCTGGATGAAAATTATTATACTCTGAAAAATTATTGCGATCAATGGGATAAATTGTAATACAGATATAATCTTCCTTTATTATCCATATATATAAAAATGAGATGCATGGATTGATATGTCATGGAAAATTTAAAATTAATATCCAACAAATTGATCCACGATACAAAATGAGGCTTGCCATATAAAGAAGATATCATCAGTGTAGTACAGAGTGGTAGTTACAACCATAAACATCTTGGGGGGGGCAGACTGGATGGAGTTTAGGTCTTTATCTGCTGACATTTCTATGTTACTATCTGCTCCACTATATAATATCTTGAAACAAAGCAGTATGATACAAGTAAAACTCCTCAAAACACCGACACACACATTCACTGGAGGCTTGTGAATAAAATGAGAAGCTTAGGAGTGAGTGCCAAGGTGGTGGCCTGGATTGCAAACTGGTTGATGGACAGATGGTAAATGGAACTTACTCTGAAGAGAGCGGTGTTAAGCGGAGTGCCGCAAGGATCGGTGTTGGGACCAGTCCTGTTCAATATCTTTGTAAGCGACATTGTGGACGGGATGGAAGGTAAAGTTTGTCTTTTTGCGGATGATACTAAGATCTGCAACAGAGTGGACATGCTGGAAGGAGTGGAGAGAATGAGACTAGATTTAAGGAAGCTGGAAGAGTAGTCGACGATATTGCAGCTGAGATTCAATGCCAAGAAGTGCAGAGTCATGCATATGGGGAGTGGAAATCTGAAAGAACTGTATTTGATGGGGGATGAAGGGCTGATGTGCATGGACCAGGAGAGAGACCTTGGGGTGATAGTGTCTAATGATCTAAAGTCGGCGAAACAAAGTGACAAGACAATAGTTAAAACCTGAAGAATGTTGGGCTGCATAGAAAGGAATATCTAATAAGAGAAGGAAAGTGATAGTCCCCTTGTACAGGGCCTTGGTGAGGCCTCACCTGGAGTACTGTGTTCAGTTCTGGAGACCATATCTCCAAAGGGACAGAGACAGGATGGAGATAGTCCAGAGAAGGGCGACCAAAAAGGTGGTTGGTCTTCATAAAAAGACTTATGAGGAGAGATTGACGAATCTAAATATGTATACCTTGGAGAAGAGAAGAAGCAGGGATGATATGATACAGACTTTCAGATACTTGAAAGGTTTTAATGATCCATGGTCAACATCAAACCTTTTCCGTTGGGAAAAAAATCAGTAGAACCTAGGGGTCACGATTTGAAACTCCAGGGAGGAAGACTCAGAACCAATGTCAGGAAGTATTTCTTATTGGAGAGGGTGGTAGATGCCTGGAGGAAGTGGTGAAGACTAAAACTGTGAAGGATTTCAAAGGGGCATGGGATAAACACTGTGGATCCATAAAGGCTAGAGGATGGGAATGAAGAGAAGAGCCATGGGGGGGGGGGGGGGGGTGGCTTGCTGGAACAGAGGCTACTACCTGGTGAATACTACCCTTACTCAATAGTCGCATAGTTAATGCAACTCCAATTTTGCTCTCTGCTTCAACGGCAAGGGGAAATGTGGAATGGAGGATTTGCATTCAGACAACAACCAACAAGGACTGAACTTCACAATCTGGGTAAACAAATAAGCATGGGGGTAGCTTGCTTATTACGGAGGTTACTACCCTAAACCATTTAAGCCTGTTACATCACTTTGAATGTATATACAGCATTGCTCTCTGCTTCAACGGCAGGGATAAATGTGGAAAAGAGGATTTACATTAAGACAACATCCAAAAAGACATGTAATTTGATGTGGCGGTTACTACCCTTAACCATTAAGTCTTATGGTCATCTTTGATGCAACTCCAACATTACTCTCTGCATCAATGGCAGGGGATGGCAGGAAATTTGAATCAAACAGTTACCAGCAAGGGCCTGAACTTGGTGGTTGGTGAAACAGATAAGTTTGGGAGATTAAATGTGGGAGCTTGCTGGGCAGACTGGATGGGCCGATTGATCTCTTTCTGCTGTCATTTCTATACGTTTCTATATAGATTGGCTATGTCTGGTGCCATAGTGGCACCTGTAGCCGTGCCATGAATTAGTATAAAATATTGGCCATCAAGCCAGAAATAATTCTTGCATAATGCCAATTCATCCAATGCAAGAATAAAATCGGTTGGAACCTGGCAAGAGTGAGATCTATTCTCGGGTGATTTCCAGAGCTGTGGCCAAATCTGCTGCTTGTGGAATATTGGTATAAAGAGCTTCAAGGTCCAGTGTAATAAGAAACATTGCATCTGTAAGCGTTAACACATTTAGAAAGTGGCTCTAAAAGAGAGCCACAACCTGAAATTATAGGATATCCAGGCGGAGAATCACATGATTTATGTACCTTGGGAATCATATATAAAATAGGTAATTTATTTATTTAAAAAATGTATAGACTGCACTCCAATACTAGGTGGGTTATCCCAAACTAAATATTGTATGCCTCTTTCCTCTTGAGAAAACTTTGTTCAACTATAAACAAGAAATTTCTGTTTTAATGAGTAAACTCAGCTGTGGGGTTACCAGGTAACTGCTTACAATGTGGTGAATTATTGAGCTGTTTATGTGTTTCCATAAGATATTGTCAAATTTGTATAACCACGGAGCCGCTTTTTTCTGCAGGTTTAATCACTAAGGGGTACATTTACTAAGCCACGATAAGGCTATAACACACACAAACAGCGTTTATCATGCATATCATGGCAATATTGTGCAATATTCATAATCTTGTGCAATATTTTGTTTAAAAATCTGCACTTATTGAAATTAGCTGCTTTGCATATATTTGCATGCATACACTTTTCTAGTGCTTGCAAAGCAGCAAGTGCATATGTAATCCTATGCTAATAAAATATGGCTTGCCAAAATAAAAGGGAAGCCATGTTATTTTGATGAAAATTGAGGTGTAGATGTTTTCCTGTGGGAGCATTGGGATGCTAGTTAGTCCTGGGGGAATTCTGTACTACTGCAGAGCACAGAATTTGTGCAGAATTCCCCCCTGTACAGAATTGCCATTTTCTGCACAGAAAATGGCAGAGGAGACTCTGGCATGCCGCGAAGGGAGTGCGCGAAGATGAAGGCCCCGGCGTGCCATTCAAGGCAAAGATGAAGGCCCCCGTGAAAGTGAATGTGTGTGTGGAGAGGGGAGGGTGAGAGAGAGAGCAGGGGAGGGGAGGGTCAGAGAGAGCAGGAGGGTGTATGAGAGAGCGGGGGTGGGGGATGCTTGAGTGTGGGTGCCAGAGAGGGAGCCTATATAATGAGATTGTGAAGGAGTGTGTATATGTGTGTGAGATTGGGAGCGCGTGTGTATGAAAAAGGGATCGTGTATATGTGAGTGTGCTAGCCTATGTGAAGGGATTGTGTATGTGTGAGACAGAGCCTGTGTAAAGGGGTGCATGAGAGAGAGACATAGGTAGCCTGTGTGAGGATGTATGTGAGAGAGAAAGGAAGCTTGTGTGGGTGTGCATGCAGGACGGAAGGACCCTGTATGAAGGGATATGTGTGTGCAAGAGAGTGAGGGAGCCTGAATGAGGGGGTGTGTATGTGTACTAGGGAGAGGGAGCATGTGTGTGAGAGAGGGCGGGACAGAGGGAGCCTGTGTGAGGGGCAGTACTGAGAACGGAGTCAAACTCTGGGAGTGGTGATAGAGTGGAAGGGGTTGAGCCTAGAGGTGGAGGAGAGAGATACTGGCAGGTGGAGGAGTTGGGGCCTGAGAGGGAAAAGTGGCCAGGAGAGTAGGGAGAGCGAATAGAAGGGACACTTGCAGTGAATTTCTAGGGAAATTCTGCTCAAAATATTTAAAATTCTGCATCTCTAAGTAAAAACTTTTTTCTGTATTAATTTTAAATATAATTACTTAAAGACTGTCATGTAAATTGTGTTATTTTGACCAATATAAAGTTTGCGGAATTTTAAGTTTTTGTGCGCAGAATTCCCCTAGGAGTAGCTAGTGTATGTCCCAATGCTCCTGTGGCAACATTTAAATGACCACACAGCTCAAAGAACACCCCCAAAGTGAAAAAGTCCCCCCCAGGGGTCTTGGAAGTTTCCTTCTGTCTCTAGAGGCAGCCTAGCAGATCAAAAAGTTAAAAAAAAAAATTAAAATTAAAATTAAAAAAAAATTGGTGATGCTACAGCCCTTCCCAACTTCCTCCCCTTTCTAAAATCACTGGACATCAGAGATGTCTTCTCAAGGTATGGAGGGGGTTCTGGGAATTGGGGGAGCCCTTCGGCTACCAGGGACTTATTTTATTTAAAGGGGGGGGGGGGGGTCTGGGGATGGGGAGGCTACTGGACATCAGGGTCGTGAGCTATGGAAGAGGCATCCAGACGAGTTTTAAGTCCTTGGTGGAGAAGGGAGGGAGGGGTTTGAATTAGTGAAGGTGAAACTTTTGGAAAGGGGGGAGGCAGGACATCACTACTTGTTTTGGTTTTTTTTAAACTTTTTTAAGCTTTTCGGCCTGCTGGACCATCTCTGGAGGTGGCACGAGGATTTTTTTCACTTTGTGAGGTGGAAACATTTTCAGGCTGTGTGGCCCTTTAACATGACGGCAGCCCTGGGCGAAATGGGCTGCCATCATGTTTTGTGGGGGTTTTTTTTCATGTTCCATGGTGATATTTTTTATCGTGGAAAAACCCCACAATAAATATCGCCGCAAAACTGCAGCTGTATTTTCTAGGGAGTGGCAAAATATCGTGGGAGTGTCCCCCAACAATATTTCATTCCTTTTTGGTAAAATGTCGTGGCTTGATAAGTGATTTCCTAAATTAGTTACTGCTAAGTTCATTAATAGCACTACATTTACTCTTTAAGGAAAATTTTATAAGATTGCTTTTCAATATTGTCAAGGTCTCGCAGAACTAACTCTTTATAAGTGGTCAAGTGTAGACCACATGAGCCAGGAGGAATCCATCTTGATTTAGATTTTACTACTGAACAATCAATATGTACTGTAGAATTCTGAGGAAACAACTTTAACTAACTGAAGTTTCCTAAAAATCTATGACTATCCACTTGATTCATGTAATTCCATAGAAACATAGAAATGTCGGCAAAAAGGACCAAATGGTCCATCCAGCCTGCCCAGTAATCGTATGGTAATATCTGCTCTGCCCTGTAGATTACCACATGCTTATCAGTTTCCCACACCATAAAAGTCAGGGTCCTTGTTGGTTGGTGTTAGAATCCAATTCCCCATTATGCCTTGCCGTTGAAGCAGAAAGCAATGTTAGAATTGCATCAACAGTATCGAGGCTTATTGGTTAAGGATAGTAAACCACCACATCAGCAAGTTACTCCATGCACTCTCTTCTTCATTTCCATCCTTTAGTAATTAGGGATGCACAATCTTTAACTAAATCTTTATTTAAGACCTATTCTTGTACAGTTTTGATGGACCCAACCAACAAATTAATTACTGCTGATTGAATCACACTTGCTATGTCGTATTTGCTCTGTTCCATACTTCTTCAATTTGAGGAAACATCCCTTTTCTCATTCGCTGTGGCCACATACCCAGATGTCCATATCTCCCTCTTCCTAAAGAATACTGAGAATGTGATTCATTACCCCCCAAATCCGATTCCCTAGAAGAATCATCTGATGAAGAATCAAATGTCACCTTCTGTTTAAACTCCCTAAATGAAACCCTAAAACTTTCCAATATAACTGAAAATTTAATACGTGCTTCAATGTCTGTAATGTGTGTATTTGCTGGATCATGCGTTGGTCTGCTCAACAATCAACAACATGAGGTCTTGAGTCTTCAGTATAAATCTTAGGTTCTTTTAAAATCCTGAGCCTTTTATTTTATTTATGTATTTATTTATTTAAAGGTTTTTCTATACCGAGGTATGGCTAAGTGCCTTCACCCCGGTTTACATGTACAACCACCAAATACATTTGACAGTAGAAAATTTAACATTTAACAGTTTAACATTTAACAGTTTAACATTTAACAGTTTAACATTTAACCGTTTAATCTGTCATTTAATACATTCAATAAGAATGTAATTCAGTTCTCGCTGGTGGCTTGAATGATCTTTAAAGATCCATTTATAAAGAAAATGTCTGTCTGAGCTGATTCCTCTTGTATCATGCCAGCCGTTATCTGTTTGGTGTATAGACCAAGTAATTTTAATGCAGATGCTCTAACTTTTTTTTTTTTTTTTTGGATTAAATACTGAGACAGCCTTAGTACCGGGGCACCATCTGCAGTCAGAGGGAATGATGCCTACGTTTAAAAAGTTGGAAAGTGCTACAAAATTTGTTTTTGTCAATCTTGTTTTCTCTGTAATTGCTGCTGGTAACTGGCCTTGTTCAGGTATAGATCTGTTATAGTTACACAATTTTTTTTTTTTTTTGTATAATCTCACTTTACATGATGGACATATATCTGTGCTTAATCTGAATGTATTTATGTGTTTGTCTGGTCCTATTTACTTTAGAATTCATATTGCATTTTAGCAGAGTGTCAGTGATAGAAATGATATTTACCCCATAACTTCCCTACACCTCACAACACCTGTCATCTAGAACCAGAAACTCGAATGAAAACTTTTTTTTAAAAAAAATAGTGTTTACATTATGAATAAGGGATACTAAGTGCTTTTTCACCCTACAGGTTAAATGATTAGATTTTGATTGCATATTTTATTTCACACAGGTTCTTGAGTTAGTGTTGGAAAACTTTATTTATCCTTGGTACAGGTAAGTGTGTTCCTCAAATTCTAATGATCTATAAAATGAAGATTTCTGAACAAGAATCACTGTTCTGTTCTGAACTCCCGATGTCCTACCTTGAGAGCCTATACAGAAAGTTAAACTATTTTCTTTCCTAGCTTCCAATATCAGAGAGAATGCAGATCTTAATACCAAAATATTTTTTGAATGACAAACGGTTTGACACTCATTGTGAATGGTATGGTATTGACGATAGCTACACAGAAGCAGACCTGATACAGCTGTGATGAGAAACTGAGAGCTCAGTCAAAGGCAGGCGACTGCAGCAGAAGAGGAAGCTGTAACTACTAATAAATAGCAGAAGCCAGCAGTGGTGGGCAAGGAATTAAGGTGAAAAGAGTGATACTACTAAGAGCCTGCAGAGTAATTCAGAAGAGCTGCAAGCTAGTCAAGAGCCAGTTCCAAACAACTTTCAGCAGGAAGTAAGGTCTCCCAGGGATTTGAAGGGGCAAAAGGACCAATAGGAGAAGCAAGAGACCACAGATTGGGGTAGGGGAGCAAATAGGAACAGATCCAATCATAAGCTCAGCAATATTTTAAACAATAACCAGTTATGAAAAAGGGAAGGTACACAAAATGTTACAATAATTGCACAGCTTACATTCTAAGGTAATACAGGGAGGCAACATAATGAGAACATATATACATTTAAATATATTATGAAGGCAGAACAATCCCTTAGCAAAATTTGTACATATTTTCCATGGAAACTAAGGTAAGAATAATTATAAAGTGTTGTGGGACATGTGCTTTTAAGACCTCATAGATCCTGTCTTCAGATGTTTTAGAAAGACTTGTGTGGCCTCAGGAGCTCATGTATTGCATTATCTTTGACTAATTTTTACATTGGTGCACGAAGGTGTCTCCTGCAAAGAATCCAGTTTTTTTTTTCCAGGACACACACAGGAACTAGCACTCTGTACTTGTTTGCCATAGAAAGTGAAATAAATAATACAGTGCACTGTTTATTTTATGTATATGTGTGTGTATATATGAGTGTCTAAATTTTAGCTATTTTGAAACAAAATTAGGAAACATTTGCCAAAAATGAGAAATTTGATAAATGGGGAAAATACAAATGTTACTGCTGAATGTACGGTGCACTAAACAAAATGAAATGAACAAATGTTCAGAGTTCAGCTGTTTAACAAAGTGAAAGAAAACCAAGAAGAGGAGGAATGAAAAAAAGAAAAGTTGAAAAATAGAGAAGTTTCATGAAGGTAAGAGAGTGAACAGTATTGAGGTAAATATTCTCCACCTATTTACAGCAAAGAGTAGGCTGATCAGTAACAACAGAGATAACCTAAGTTCTCTTTTATTTATGGTCCCAACATCACATCTGATGATTCTCAATCTCTTCCACCTGCATTAAACTACCTAATTCCTAACTCCAAACCTCTTGGTGGTTTTTTATTGTGTGTCCTGTCAATCTTGCCCAAATTATTAACTTCAAGGAATAGGAACTGTCCATTATGTATGTTTGTACAGCGCTATATATATGATTTCTGCGATACAAATGATTAATAAGAGTCTGTAGTTATGGGAAGCTGTGTCAGACTGGTATGATCATTCATACAGATTAGATGCATGGTCGAAATGAGATGTACCCCTTGTACCAGTGTATAGGGTCCCCCATACCTCTAAGAAACAGATGAAAACAATTTCTGAACCCCTGTAGGCTCCTGTTTAAAACATTAAACATGACTTGTGCTGAATATTTTTATTTTTTTTACTGACCACGTGCAGCTATCAGACTGGGAAGATAGCCAAAGCTTTAATAAGACAGTAGAAGAGCTTCAGCGTTGTTGTAGTCTAGCTTGGCAGAGGTCCTGGAGCTTAAGTTATCATTGGCACCAGAGTCCAGATAAAAAAAAAAAAATAGAAGCTTTTATTTTTGAAAACTGTTAGACAAATGTTTATTGCAAACATTTACACATCTAGTCATTTGGAGCTTAAATGCTGAATAAAAATTAAAGCTATAAATATGTAATCAGTATGTAGAGATAAATGCTTCTAACTTTAATTATATTTTTGATTAGTTGAATAATAGTAAAGCAAAACAAAGCAGCTAGCTAGTCTAAGCATATGTGATGCAAACTATTATGAAATTATATTCATATATCTGAGGTTATTGAAATTTTATATCTAAATCATCCTAGCCATATAACCTGACTTATATACATTGAATATTGGAAAATGCGATCTTTAGTAAGAAAAATACATAAGGCCATTTGTCTCTGAGATAATGACTTGACCTATAATGAAATAAAATCAGTACTTAAATCTTTGGACCATGAGTCCATAATCTATGAATTGTCAAGTTAAATAGTATATATACAATGAAATGTAAGAGCTTGGGACTACTATACTGTCCAAAGTATAGTGTGCCTGGGACCCTGGCTACATAACTCATATATGGTGGTAACTTTTTTTTTTTTTAATATTTCTGTGTCTGACATAGCTTGATCAATTATATACTTTCCTCATGTAAAATCATATTCTTTTTAAAGAATATATCTGACTGAGTTATTGAGTTGGCTCTGATCTCATAAAAAAATAATTAACTGAGCTCAAAATAATGCATCATGGAGTTTAGTTCTGACTTTCTTGTTGGCGATTTTGTATCTGGCTGTGTTGGATTTGTTTCATGAGGCAGCTCTTGGTCAGTAAGGAAAGGATTTGAAAGCTAGAACAGCTGCAAAATTCTCTGTAGTTAGTTTGTGAACTTGATGATGTTTTAAGGTAATTATAAATGGGTGACAGTGCAAATACAGAAACACAAACTGAGAGCAGACAATAAGTTCCAGGCTCATCCAGTCTGCCAATCTTCCTCTCCTGCTGCAACATTCCTGAAGAACTTGTCACATTAGGCAGTCTTTGACTTTTTGATATCTATTGACATTTTGAGTCATTAAGTAGTTTCTGAACTGATGCACAATGCAGGTCCTACTTTTGGCTTGGTTTTTAAATTGGAAAACCAGAGCTTAATGTGGAATGGATTCAAACAACCCCATTGACTTAGTCAGACCATTTATCTACAACATTTTATTATACTTGGCTGACTCATGCCTGGGCTAAAATGATCTGTCCAATTTTTTAAGTACTTTAGGAAATCTCTTGTGAATTGTTGGGGCAGTCATTAGATATTATAGTAGGTAATTGGAGCAGTGAACTACATAATGCAATTGAGCTTTCCTAGCGTGTAGACCAGGGGTGGTGAACTCCAGTCCTCGAGGGCCTCAAACAGGCCAGGTTTTCAGGATAACCACAATGAATATGCATGAGATAGTTTTGCATACATTGGACACAGAACATGCAGATCTATCTCATCTATATTAATTGTGGATATCCTGAAAACCTGACTTATTTGTGGCCCACGAGGACTGGAATTTGCCACCTGTGGTGTAGACAGATGGGCTCAGACCAGTGGGTTTATGCTCCCCTGCCAGAAGATGGAGACGGAGCAAACTGACGTCACAGTATATATAACTCTGCAGTGACCCCGGTCTGCCACTGTTGTCTGTCTCCAGCAGATGGTGGACATTAATCCCCCTATGGGGATTGCTTTGAGCTTTTTGGAAGGAGAAATTTGAAATTCAAAATTCAGGAAATATAAAGCCCTGCTCTCCTGTGGTGATACCTAAAGGTCCCTCCCCCAGTTGAGAATTCCTGAGGTGATTTCCATGGTCCCTCAAAGGTGAGCCTTGGTCCGGTAGCTGGGTTTGCCGGTGTGGACTTAGCTGCTAGTTCAGCTGAAAGGCAGCAGGAGCAGGAGGCCAAGCGTGGCGGTGACGGCAAATGCCTTCTTCCCCTGCAGTTGGAGACCATGTCTACTCAGCTGGTAAGGCTGAGCTCAGGTAGGTTTAAAAAAAAAAAAAAAAGTTTTACCTGAATCTGAGACAGAGGGGTTCAGGACTCCCTCTGGTCTCTGTTCTCTGTGCACTGTCTACATTCATTCCTGCTCCCATTGGGGTTGGGGAACTGGGCAGCCTAGTGGGTTGAGCGGCCCCCGGTGGGCTAGGCCTCATACTTAAGCTTATTACTTGCATACCACAAGGTAGGCTGCGGCGGCAGTTTTCACGCACTCTTGTGCGTTTTCTGCTGCCTTCTGTAGGTGTGCACAGTGTATCAGCTCTGCGCACATGTTGTGTGCTCATTTTTTGGGCACCCTTTTTACGTGCTTAATTTGGTGAACGAGTTGTGCGTGTCCCTTGCCACGCTTTCTTCTAGGCGCTTATTTTTGGTCTCATTTCATTTTAGAGTGCGGGCCGTTCCGACGCACGTTTACTGCAACAATGGCGCCGGTAAGCAAGAATCCTAAGCGTCTTCCTATTTGTGTTGCCTGTCATATTAGGCTTCTCAGCCTTACCTGACTTCTAACCTGTATCAGCGCTGCTCAGATGCTGAGGGAGAGTTGTCTTCCTCAGATTTTGCTAAGCCTGGCTCTTCCCATTCTGATGATGGGTTGGTCATTGCCTTAACTGGGGGGACATCAGATCTTGGTTCTCCCTTGAGTGGCTACTCCACTGGCGAGGGCAGTTCTGTGGGACCAGCTCCAGTTCCTTCTGGGCTTGGTCTGGATCCGGCTGCTTTTTCTCGGGTGGAATTTTTTCAAGGCTTACAAGCCTTTCTTCAGGTGCAGTCCTTCGCTTCCCCCATTTCTGTCCGGTCGGACCCTTAGTCTCTTCCAGTCCTATACTTAAGTGCCAGGGTGTTATACCGGTATGTGGAACCAAGGCCAACGGCCGCTTACCTTGAGTAGAGGTTCTCAGAACTGGAGGCTCAGTGAGTACGTTGGGTAGAAGACTTCTGATAGTCCAGGTAGACCAACAGCGAGACTGGATCCAGGCAGGGTGATCCAAGGGTCAGGCTGAGAGTAGCGCAGTCCAGTCACAGTCCGGGTCGGGGCAGGCGGCAAACAAGCAGGAACCAAGGCAACAAATCCGAAGGCAGGCGGCAGGCAGAGTAATCCAAAGGGCAGTCCGGGTCTGGCAATCAACAAGTAGCAGGAACACAGCAAGAACTCTCCAAACGCAATAGTGGCCGAAGCAACACAGAAGAGGAGAAGCTCCCTTAAATAGGCCAAATCTCCCGTGCTGCCCGGCGGCTCCGTCAGCATCTGATGTCAAAAGGGGGCGTGGCTAAAGCTCCGAATCGCGCAGAGCCGCGCCGCGGGAGACGCCAGCATCAGGAGAACGCCGACTCAAATGGCAGGTAACACAGGGATCACCTCGGCTCCCTGCGGATGTTCCTGACAGGAATTCAGATGGCACTGATAATGAGATTGATCCTGATTCCCTGAAAGATGGGGAAATTGCTCCAGGGCTGGAACTGTATCGAATCATGTTGCGGTTCTTTTATAGAATGAACTGCCGGCCCTGATTTCCCAGACCTTGAAACAGCTGGGTGTTCCTGGTTCAGATGCTATGTCAGAGCCATTTACATTTTACACTTACATTTATTTGAATTTATAAACCGCCTAACACTGTGAGGCCTAGACGGTGAACAAATTTACATACATAATATAAAACAAACATGAGACAACACAAAATCAATAAAACATAACAAAACCATTAGAATAAATAAGCTAAAATAACATAAGAAAAAGCTAACTTGTTAAAAAAAAATTGAAATAAATAGTAAACATATTGAAATAAGTAGGCAAAGAAAAACAAATTAACTATAGGCCAAACTAAATAAAGTCTTAATCTGTTTTCTAAACCTATTAAGTGAGTCGCATTGCCTAATATGTATAGGAAAAGAGTTCCATAGAGTTGATGCTGTGATGGAATAGGAGCACTCATGAGTAATGTGAAACCTGGCTAATTTGGGAGATGGAATTTCCAATAGGCCTCACTGTGAGGTCAGCAGTCTGGTAGATTGGTAAAATTTGCAATTGCATTGACCCAGTGACACGTTTGGTCATTGAAAAGTTTGTATACAAGCATTCCAAGTTTATATTTAATGCACTCATTAGAGAGCCAATGCAGTTCAATTAGAATTGGAGTAAATGTTCGTCGTTTTCTGCCTGCAAGTAGCTGCACAGGAGAAATCAACAACTGCAGAGAACGAAGATGAGTTTGAGGGATACCAGTATATAAGCTACTGCAATAGTCGATAATGGGGAAAATGGAGGTTTGGGGGACTGTACGAAATTCTGAGAGATATAATGGTTTTTTGAGACCGGGAAGCACTTGGAGTCTGTAAAAGCCTTGAGAAATAACTTGTTTGATTTGTGGGCAGAAAGAGAGGGTATTATCTAGACGTTCACCTAGGCTTCTGATATGAGTTTGAATGTGAAAAGAGTAGCCTTCCAAGAGCACAGTCTTTTCATTGAAAGAAGAATTTGGACTATGAATAACTAGAAATTCCGTTTTGGACATGTTTAGGGATAATTTATTGTGTTTAAGCCATGAAGTGATGGCGGAAAAAACAAATCTGAAGGTGTTGTAGAGTGCCACTCCCCTCCAAGGAAGAATCACAATTTGGTTTCCTCACATAAAGCCTCTTGTTTTTTCCAGTGATGGATGCCATCCAGGAATTGATTGATCTGGAATGGGATACCCCAGAGGCAAATTTTAAAGGGGGTCAGAAATTGGAAAGCCTGTACCCCCTGGATCCGGCTGTGAGAGAGCATTTGCATTTTCCTAAAGTGGATGCTTGGGTATGTGCTGTGACTAAGCGGACATCTTTCCCCGTAGAGGGAGGAATGGCCTTGAAGGATATACATAATAGAAAGATTGAGGCTATTCTTAAGTAAGCTTTTGAGGCAGTGGCAATGAATTTCCAGATTGCCTCTAGTTGTGCCATAGTGGCGAGATTTTGTCTGCTTCTCTCTCTGGAGGTGGTTGAGTCTGGAGGGAATTCCAGAGTGGTTATGGAGCCTGCCTCCGCCTTTTTAGCAGATGCAGGCTATGATTTAGGCCAGACCTCAGCCAGAGGAGTGGCTTCGGTGATAGTGGCCAGGTACCAGAGTTGCGAAATTTGGTCAGCTGATACAAAGCCAGTCTTACCAAGATACCCTTTAAAGGCTTGCTCTTGTTTTGGGAGTGAGTTGGAGAAACTGGCCAGTAAGAGGGGGCAAGTCTCCGGTGCCTCGGTTGCTGGAGGATAAGAAAAAGTTACAGCACCCTTTTGATATGAGTCGTTTCCGGGATTCCAGGTGTTTCGTCCCTACAGAGGGATGACCTTTCAGTGGACTCGGCCTTTTGGTAGGTCTCAGTCCTTTTTATCCCCAGCAGTCCAAGAGAGGAGCAGGCTCCCAATGAAGGTTTGCCGACCCACCTTCCAAAACAGGAAATAGGGGGATGTCTTTCTCTTTTATTGGAGGTGGGTTGCGATCATATTTGACCAGTGGGTTCTGGAAGTGATACGCGAAGGGTATGTGCTGGAATTTCACAGTATTCCTCGGGACGTGTTTATGGTGTCCCCTTGCCACTCCCCGCAGAAGAAGCAGGCAGTGGAGTTCATGCTTTAAAGGCTCCTGAGACTGAGGGCTGTGATTCCGGTGCCCACATCTCAAAGTATGGGGCAATATTCCATTTATTTTATTGTGCCCAAGAAGTAGGGCTGCTTTCATTCCATCTTGGATCTCAAGATGGGACAAAAGGTGACTCATTTTCAAATGGAAACCTTACGCTCTGAATTGGCGATGCAGTCAGAATTTCTGACCTCCTTGGACCTGTCAGAGGCTTACCTTCTTATTCCCATATGATTGGAACACCAACGCTTTCTACGCTTTGCAGTGTTGGGGCACCATTTTCAATTTTGGGCGCTGCCTTTTGGTCTGGCCCAGAACATTCAAGATTATGGTGGTGGTAGCGGCGGTTTTGAGAAAAGAAGGAATCCTGGTGCACCCGTATTTGGACAACTGGTTGATTCGAGCCAGGTTTCAGGAAGAAAGCACCTGGTGACACACAAGATGATCTCCTTCTTATTGCTGGAACTCAGTTGGGTGGTGAACCTGACCAAAAGCAATCTTTAATCATCCCAGCTGTTGGAGTATCTGGGGGTCTGGTTCAACACGGGACAGGACAGAGTTTTCCTACTGGACATTTGGATCCAGAGATTGTCTCGAGTGCATCAGTTGATGAACACCATACGCCTGATAGTGTGGTCCTATCTATAGGTACTCTGCTTGATGGCAGCTACCTTGGAAGTGGTGCCATGGGCAAGGGTGCATATGTGTCCTCTTCCGCACTCTCTGCTATCTCATTGGAACACTCAGTCTCAGAATTATGCAGTTTGGCTCCACTTGCCGATGGAAATCTGCTCCTGCTTCCATTGGAGGTTGCAAGAGGATTATCTGAGGAAGGGAGTTCCCTTGTTCTCTCCGGCCTGGTTGGTATTCACGACAGATGTTAGTCTCCATGGTTTGGGGGGGGGGGGGGGGGGTGTGTCTCACTGTTTGGAGTTAATGGCCCACGGGCGCTGGAATGCCGAAGAGTCACACTGGAACATCAATTGCCTGGAGGTCCAGGTGGTACGGCTGGCATGCTTGCAGTTCAGCCATAGGCTGCAGAATCAAGCAGTATGCATGATGTCTGACATGACGATGGTGGCCTATATCAATCGTCAGGGAGGAACTAAGAGCCAGCAAGTGTCGAAGGAAATAGACCAGCTGATGGAATGGGCAGAAGGTCATCTGCAGATGATCTCATCCTCTCACATTGCAGGAAAAGACAACATAAGAGCAGACTTTCTCAGCAGGGAGAGTCTGGACCCAGGAAAGTGGGTGTTGTCAGCCGAGGCGTTTCAGCTGATTGTGGATCGCTGGGGCCTTCCATTCCTAGACCTTCTGGTGATTTCTCGAAATGCAAAGGTTCTTCGCTTCTACAGTTGCAGGAGGGATCCATGGTCCCTGGGAATAGATGCTCTCGTACAGGTCTGGCTGGAAGATAAATTGCTTTATGCAGTCTTGCTGGGCAGGATAATTTGCAAGATTGAAGGCCACAGAGGGCTAGTACTCTTGGTGGCGCCGGACTGGCCCAGGCATCCGTGGTATGCGGATTTGCGATGACTCCTGGTGGAGGCCCCCCCTTCATCTTCTGCCGCACATGGATCTGCTTCAACAGGGACTGGTTCTTCGAGGATCTGACTCTATTCTTTCTTATGGTTTGGCCCTTGAGAGGGTTCACCTGTTAAAGCATGGCTATTCCTCTGTGGTGATTGCCACTTTACTCCGCACTCGCAGGTTCTCCACTTCCTTGGCTTATGTGCGGGTTTGGAGAGTTTTTGAGGCCTGGTGTGAGGAGCAGGGTGTTCTTCCTCATTCAGTTAAGATCCCTCTCATTCTGGATTTTTTGCAGGATGGATTGAAAAGAGGCTTGGCCCTTAATTCCTTGAAGGTGCAGGTTGTGGCTCTTGCCTGTTTCAGGGGCCTGGTGAACGATGTCTCATCCTGATGTGGCCAATTTTTTGAAGGGAGTGAAGCACCTTAGGCCGGCCTTGAGGTTACTGGTTCCATTGTGGAAGTCTTAGTTTGGTACTGGACTTTGGTGGGTCCTATGTTCTGATCACTGTGTAGCCTTTCCTAATGGTTGTTGACTTGAAGACTGTGTTCCTGGTGGCTATAGGTTCTGTGCATCAGATTTCTGAGCTGCAGGCCTTGTCTTGCTGGGAACCATTCCTTCGGGTGATTCCGGGAACATTATAATTGCATACTGTTCCAACCTTTTTGCTCAAGGTAGTCTCAGATTTTCATTTGAATCAGTCCAACTCCTTGCCATCCCTGGATAAGGTCAGGGATGCGGAGGAGTTTTGTCTTTTTTGCTCCTTGGATTTTTAGGAGTCTTTTTAGGAGTCTTTTTGTGCGGTATCTGGAGTTCTCTTGAGTCTTTTCGAAAGATGGATCGCCTGTTTGTTCTCCATGGCGGGAATAAGCAGGGTACTCCAGCTTCGTGGTTTACCATAGCTCCTTGGATTAAGGAGGTGGTCACGGCCGCATATGTGAATGCTGGAAAGCCATTGCCTACTCAGGTTAGGGCTTATTCCATTAGGGCTTGGGCAGAGGTTATTCTGCCATCTCCTGTCAATATCTGCCGAGCTGCAACGTGGTCCTCTTTACACACTTTTTCTGGGTTTTATCGTCTACAGGTGCAGGCCCGGGAGGATGTTGACTGGCCCACGGGCAGCCTCCCACCCTGTTGGGGAATAGCTTTGGTACATCCCACTAGTGCCGAATCCATCTGTCTACATACTAGGAAATGGTGAAATTACTTACCTGATAATTTAGTTTTCCTTAGTGTAGACAGATGAACTCAGCTTCCCGCCTTCGGTTGCCGCATGAGTGTGTCAATAATCCTCCTGTGGGGCTCTGGGTCCCAAGGAATTACTGGTAAGTATTCATCCAGTCCCTAGCTTTGGGGTACCTAGAATCCTATGTGAGTTCAGTGTTTATGGTGGTTTGAGTACAGTTCTGGTTATCTGTTTTTAATCAAGTTTTTTGCTAGTCTGCCCACAGTTGCTTTTGAAGAGAATACTAGCAGGCTGGGTCACTGCAGGGTTATATATAATGTGACGTCAGCTTGCTCTCCATCTGCTGGCAGGGGAGCATAAACCCACTGATCCCGAGTCACTGTCTACACTAAGGAAAATGAAATTATCAGGTAAGTAATTTCTCCATTATTGCCCCTCAGAAGAGATGTTCAGATGCTGGGTTAAAATCTTCCCCTTGGTTTTCAAAGGAATTATGTGCCCTAAAATGAGAAGGCCAGAAATTAGATGCTGGAGGAAATTGCAATGTTACACTGATAAAGCTCTATGTATAGCCATTTAACTATCTGCATTCTGGCAATTACAGTAGCAATGGATTATTACTCAAATTTGATTGCAATTGCTGAACACTCCTTAAATAACATTATTTTGATTGATTAATCTATTTCTGAATTCATATAATTTAGCCATTTTTGACTCCTTAGTCATCCATAGCAAACAATTTGCAAATTACTTTGCCAGGAAAAGCTTGTTTCCTTATCACCCAGATCAATCCAAATGCATGGATTTTTCTCCCCTACCAGCAGATGGAGACAGAGAAGAAAAGATTTGTGTTAGTGGTACATAAGATAATGTGCCACCTGCAGTTATTCAGTATTATCTGTCTCCAGTAGATGATGAAGGTGCAAAACCTGCATGGTAGAAGATCAAATTTCTCCCAGCGGTTTTAATCTTTATTTTGGAGCTATCCCTCTGGTAGAGTAGGGGTGAGCAGTTGGGTTAGCTTTTATACTGGCTTCTTTATATGCATAGGCATTGGCCAGAAATATATCTGCAGTTTTGGCCAGATGATTGTTCTGGTTGTGCATTTGGGCAATGGATGTCTGGTCCAAATCACAGCTGGGAAGCCTCCCCTTCAAAGGCAACTTGCTGTTTGGAGAAGGCTGCGAGAAGCTGGTGAAACACTTGGGGGAATCCAAGGGGCATAATTGCCAGAAGATAAGTCCAAAGGGAGCTGGAAGACTTTTTTCCTAGTAGACAGAAATTCCAGGAGGCATGGTGTAACTGATCATTGAAGTCTTGCTCCTTGCAGAAGCAATATCTGAGCAATTCTCAGTCCTTTCAGGGGAGACACATGCCTGCTCGAGAGAGCTTTGGCTCTGGCTCCGGAGGCCTTAATGGAGTTTAGTGAAAAACACACTGTCCACTCTTCGTGCAAGAGCATCGGGGGTCATTTGAACCTGTTTTACAGAGTGGACCAAGATAACGATGGACCAGTGGATTCGAGCCATCATAAAAGATTATGCCTTAGAATTTGTCCATCCAGGGCCCAAGATGGCGGATCAGGAGGACATATTGGAGGAGCTTCTGATCACCTGCTCTGATTTCTTTTCTATTTTGCTTTTTCCAGAATGGTTAAGCACAAAGGTAGACTCCTGGAGGAATCGCCCCTCAAAGCTTACCTATGCGGTAATCTTTGAACCCTTACCTTATGCGGTAATCTTTGAACCCTTCCAGCCTGCCTATGTCCATTTGGGAGCATATGCCATTGCAGCTGGCACTAAGGAAGAAGCATGGCTGCCAGAAGACTAGGAAAGATCTTTCATTTAGCCCCGACGTCAGAGTCCCTCCTTCCCATGCAGTATTAGACACCAGCAGAATGTGCTGCGAGAGAAGATCTTTGTATACTGCTGCATTGAGTCCCATAGATAGCCAGCATTATCTGTCTATCAGTGTTGGTGACGTGCTCGAGCCGGTGACTGAAGTGGAAGGTTTGGCTGAGGTCCGTGAACCACCCGTGGACAAGGTGTTTCTCGCTTCAGACAGGAAGTTGAAATTGCAGGAGCAGATTCTGCAATTTCCTAGCATGTAGCCAGATGGACTCAGGACCAGTGGGTAATGTGCTCCTCTCCTAGCAGATGGGGAAAAGGAGTCAGATTTAAAAGCTGACATCACCCTAGATGTACCCCTGCTGTGACCTCAGCTCCTCAGTATCTCTGTCTCCTTAGCAGATGTGGACACTATCCCCTCACTAGCACGGTGCTAGCAGGATTATTAAAATGCATCTCTCTCTTTTTTTTTTTTTTTTTTTTAATCTTAAAGAAGATTTAGTCCTGCTCTCCTGCGGTGATACCTAAGGGTCCCTCCCCCAGTTGAGAATTCTTGAGGTGATTTCAGAAGTGTGCCTTGGCCCGGTAGCTGGCTCCCGGCGTGGACTTAGCCGCTGAAGCAGCTGAAAAGGCAGAGGGTGCAAAACTGAGAGCGGCGATGAAGGCCAAAGCCCTCTCCCCCCGCAGCTGGAAACAGTTTGCACTCGGCCGATAAGAGCAGATTCTGCAATTGTGCCTCAAGAATCCCTGGGTATGGGTTTACCTGTAGGCCCTTGGCTCCATGACATCTACGCTGGGCATTCTCACTATGTGTCTGCTTCAGAAAGCATTTCTGTCACAATTAATGATACAAAGACAATGACAAACCTTTTCCGTCGGAAAAAAATCAACAGAACCAGAGGTCACGATTTGAAGCTCCAGGGAGGAAGACTCAGAACCAATGTCAGGAAGTATTTCTTCACGGAGAGGGTGGTGGATGCTTGGAATGCCCTTTCGGAGGAAGTGGTGAAGACCAGAACTGTGAAGGACTTCAAAGGGGCGTGGGATAAACACTGTGGATCCATAAAGTCTAGAGGACGTGAATGAAGAGTGGGTGGCTCGCGGGAATGATGGCTACTACCTGGAGATAATACCCTTATTCAATAAACATACACACAGTTAATGCGACTCCAACATTGCTCTAAGCTTCAACGGCAAGAGGAAATGTGGAAAAAAGGATTTGCATTCACAAAACAGCGGGGAGTAGCTTGCTTGTTACGGCGGTTACTACCCCAAACCAAATAAGCCTAATACTTCACTTTCAATGCATATCCAGCATAGCTCTCTGCTTCAACGGCAGGGGGAATGAAGAAGGGTGGATCTATATACAGACAACAACCAACAAGGACTGAATTACATAGTCTGGGTAGACAAATAAGCATGGGTGTAGCTTGCTTATTGCGGTGGTTACTGCCCCTAACTGATTAAGCTAGATATTTCACTTAGATGCAGTTCCAACACTGCTCTCTACATTAATGGTGGGGATGGAAGGGAAATAGAACCAAAAGGTTACTAAGAGCCAAGAGTAACAGATAAGTATGAGAAGAAAAAAAGTGTGACGCTTGCTGGGCAGACTGGATGGGCCATTTGGTCGTCTTCTGCTGTCATTTCTATGTTTCTATAATTGAGTTCTCGGTCAGAGGACTTCGAGCTCCCTAGCAAATAGAATGCTAGGGATTTTTAGAAAAGGAATGGAGAATAAAACAGATAATGTCAATGCCTCTGTATTGCTCCATGGTGGGACCTCATCTTGAGTATTGTGTTTAGTTCTGGTCACCACATCTCAAGAAAGATATAGCAGAATTAGAAAAGGTACAGAGAAGGGCAACCAAGATGATAAATGGAATGGAACAATTCCTCATGAAGAGGCTAAAGAGGTCAGGACTCTTGAGCTTGGAGAAGATGGCTGATGGGGAGATATAGAGATCTATAAAAGAGTGAGTGAAATGAAACGAATAAACGTTATTCAGTTGTTTACTCTTTCGAAAAGTACAAAGACTGAAGACACAATGAAGATATTGGGTAATACATTTAAAGCTAATAAGAGAAAATATTTTTTTTACTCACTGCATAATTAAGCTCTGGAATTCATTGCCAGAGGATATGGTGAAAGCTATTAGTATAGCTACATTTAAAAAAGGTTTGGACAAGTTCCTGGAGGAAAAGTCCATTAACTACTAAGGTACAGTTGCAGAAATCCACTGCTTGTTCTTGGAATGAATCTACCCCTTGGGATCCTGACAGGTACTTGTGACCTTAGTTTGGCCACTGTTGGAAACAGGATACAGGGCTTGATGGACTCTTGGTCTGACCCAGTATGGCAAGCCTTATGTTCTTATGTTTACTCCGTCTTGGGGATGCTAGATTGTCTTTCCTGGTGGCTCTCATGGAATAGTTTGGTCAAGGGTATGGAGTTGGTTATCCCAAATTGGATTGTGGTGATCAAGGATGCCAGTCAGAGGATGGGGAGCTATCTGTCAGGATTGAACAGCACAGGGACAGTGTTTGACAGAAGCCACCTGGTCCATCAAGTGTCTGGAAATCAGAGTGATCAAAAAGAGGTTGCTATGCTTTCTGACTCTAGTCTACTACCAGGCAGTGAGAATCCTGTCTGACAGTATGATAGCACTGGCATACATCAATCGGCAAGGGGGTAACGAGAGCCCTGTGTTGTCCATGGAGGTCCGGGAATCATTTTGATGGGCAGAGCACCATCTCCTGGTCTTGTTTTCATCTCATGGCTGGGATAGAGAATGTGCAAGGGGATTTTCCCAGCAGTCATGCTGGACTCTGGGGAGTGGGTGTTGTCAAACGAAGCAATGTCTGTCATCCAGGCAAGGTGGGATGCTCCACAGTTGGACTTGATGGCATTGAGGATGAATGCCAAGGCTACATGTTACTTCATTTGGAAAGGGAAATAGGATCTGAAGGTCTCTATGTTCTTTCTCAACATTGGCTGCGGGCTGCATTGGATTCTGCTATACGTGTTCCTGCTATTGATAGACAAGAGTGTGAGCCAAAATAGGGTGCCTTCTCGTTACACGCTGTCTAATCAGGGTCTTAGGAGAAAGAAAAGGTAACTTAATGACATCAGCTATATCAGTTTATAAATGCTCAAATTATGCTCAGGGTGTGTCCTGATGTCCAAACCACAATTTGAAGCAAGTTAATTGAGAAGCCCAATAATAAAGTTTAGGGTTGGGAAGAGGCGCTCCTCCCTGCGTTTTGGGAAGCCATAACTGACCCGGTCGTACTCATGCCGCTTTATAGTGCCAGATAAACCTAGACAGATGTGTGACGCTCATCAAACACACGACATGGAATATTACACGAGATGTGCTGAAGCAAATATAACAACTTTAATAAGTTGATCCTGCCTGTCCAAGAAAGTGGTAAGACTACCCTGGCTTGCAAGCCCTGCTTTATTTTGAATATGAGACTGTCAACATTTTTGGAAAAGAGATCCCTTAAAGTCCCTTGGAACGTGTACCCCAAGATATTTAATCCCATCACTAGCAATCTTAAAACCAGGCAAACAATCAGGAATAATAGTTCTATCACAGGGAGGTTAGAGTACAGACTTATCAAAATTGACCTTATAGCCTGAAAGGCCACCAAACTTGCATAATAAGACTGATACAAAAATAGAAAGCCTAATAGCAATGGAACTTTCTCCTCCTGCCTTGCTTAATCTCATCAGGTAAAACGTGATAAGTCAGATATTCAGTGTAATAACCAGCAGGTAGTTTCAGTTCGTTGCTTGTCACAGGAGCTTGCACTAGTCTCACTGGCTAGGGTGAAATGCTTCCTGTGGGGGGGGGGGGGGGGGGTAAGCCTAAAAATATAGTATTGTGCAGTATTAGAATGAATAACTATTTTAGTATGTCTTTTGTGAAAGTGAGCACAGAAATGTTTATTTTTCATCAAACCTATACATACAACAGAAAATATGAAAGGTCAAATTTTTATATATAAAAAACCAAACCCCAAACTCAAAATTGATATATGCTAATTGACCTTTTCCCTCTTCTGAGTCTACCTGTGAGGCTGATAAACTTGAAATAGGGTCTTATTCAGCTATTGAGGAGGAAACTGAATATTTTCTAACACATGCCAAACTGGAAATTGCAAGTCATTTTCTCATTGCTGAGGTGCAGAACAGTACATATTATTTCTCTCAAGCTCATGCTCTTATATATTTATATATATATATATATATCGCCAATGTCTGATTTTAAAGAGAAGTTTTTAAAGAGACATGCACAAATTTTAATAAGGAAATTAAATGTATTCATATTTTTGTATAACATATTCATTATATATCTTACAGACATTTTTGGCCTTGCTATTTTCAAAGCTGCCTTCTGGCTTCCTGTTCTACTATAGGGAGTCACTAGTTGTCAGAGCTTCTTCCCTTCTGTCCTGGGAAACATCTCCCTTATTTGTTTAATGTACCTAGATGGTAATCTAGCTGAACACCTAGATGACAATAATATACTGTATCCATCGCAACACGGATTTCGAAAACACTACAGCACTGAGACATTGCTCCTCTCTCTAACAGATAACATTCTAAGAGGTTTTGATAGCGGTAAACACTATATTCTAATAATGCTCGACCTATCGGCAGCCTTCGACACAGTTAACCACAAAATACTACTAAATAGACTAGAAGAAATCGGACTACAAGGCAAAACATTAAACTGGTTCAGCTCATATCTAAAAAATAGGTTTTTCCAAGTTCAGATCAATAACACATTATCAGAAAAAATCAACCTCAAAACAGGGGTTCCGCAGGGATCAGCCCTGTCTGCGACCCTTTTTAACATATACATGCTGCCATTATGCCACTTACTGGCAGGACTAGGAATTATACATTACATTTATGCTGACGATATCCAACTAATTCTACCTATAGATGACACAATAGAGAAAACATTAAATCTAGCTAACATGTACCTAAGCATTATAAAACAACTACTGACACAAATGGAACTTGTTATTAATATTGACAAAACAGAATTTCTACACCTAGAACGGAAAAATACTGAAATCAGCCAAACCTCAATAATCCTCAAAGACAACCAGAAAATTGAACTAGCTGGAAAAGTACGTAACCTTGGAATAATAATGGACCCTGAAATCAATCTAAAACAGCACATATCACTAAAAGTAAAGGAAGGATACGCAAAACTCATGGTACTCAGAAAACTAAAACCACTACTAACTCAAAATGATTTCCAAACAATTCTACAGGCACTAATTTTCTCCAGCACGGATTACTGTAATGCCCTGCTGCTAGGACTACCAAATACTACGTTAAGACCACTTCAAATACTTCAGAACACAGCAGCTAGAATACTAACCGGAAAAAGGATGAGGGACCACATAACCGAAACCCTAGCGGAACTACATTGGTTACCGATTGAATACAGAATTAAATACAAAACCCTATGTACCATCCATAAACTAATTCATGATGAGAAATCAGACTGGTTAAACACAGCATTACGGGTACACGTCCCACACAGAAATCTTCGATCAGCAAATAAAGCACTCCTAACCATCCCTTCAGTTAAAACAGCAAGACTAACCCAAGTAAGGGAAAGGGCCTTATCATTAGCAGGACCCACAATTTGGAACACAATGCCTCCAGAGATCAGATTACAAAGTGATCTCAAGGCATTTAAGAAAAGTTTAAAAACATGGCTTTTTAAACAGGCTTTTTACAAGGAGACGGGAGAATAGAAATTATTCAGGAATAAGCAGATAAACACAGACACACAGTACTTATGACAATACAGTAGAGTAGTCTATGAACCCCACATCACAACTAGCATATTGATAACACTATGTATAATAAATTTACCCATAAAAGTACTTTCAGTACACTCGGTCATGATCCACTTTTCTAAAAATCATTTTGTCTAATGATATATTGTAACTGAACCTTTGATGGCACCTGTTAGAATGTACTATGTACACTTTTACTTACATTAAATATGTACCTACATGTAAACCGTTGCGATGGTATATAACGTAGCGACGGTATAGAAAAGATTTTAAATAAATCTGCTTTCTTCTTTCCTTTCCTTGGCATTTCTCCCTCTTGTGCTCATCAAAAATGGTGTCCATTCTTTCAAGGAGTGAAATATAGTAGTGAGAAGAGCAAGGATAAAGGAGGCCCAATTGAATAACGTAGTAATAAGAAATGCAACTGCTTGTACTCTGTGGCTGAAGGAATTGTATTTTCCTCAGTGCCTCTTTTCCTCTGCCTCCTAATGTAGAACATTATGTATTGGAATGTAAAGTATGGTAATGGATAAGTGATAGTGTCCATTTAGGTTTCTGTTTAAAGTTGCCTATAACACAAAACCTTACTAGAAAACTAAAATTTTGATTTCTCTTAATATGAAGATTGTATTTGAATTTGATGTTTGTTCATCTTCATACTCAGTAGCTGAGAGAGACAAAACATTTTTACAAACTGGATAATATAAGTAGTTTTTCTTAAGATTTTCAGATTTAATTGTGCTTAACTTGTTTAAATACTATTCTAAATGTATGACCTATTTCAGTTTCTAATTTTTTTTTCATATTACAGGAATGTGACTGATGATGAATCGTTTGTTGATGAGCTAAGAGTAGTCCTACGTTTTTTTGCATCTGTGTTAGTTCACAGAATTCACAAGGTAGGCCTGTATTTTAAACAAGAGGAAGGCAGTGGGGAATGCCCTTGCCAACATGAAACTCACAGTGCAGTGTAGCAGGGCCAAGGGGAACAAGCTTGCTGACAGAAAGCATAATGGAACTGTGGGGAACAACCCCTCTGTCAAGGACAGGAAGTTGGGCGATGGAGCTGGGTCATGGGGAACACTCATCTCAAAAGAGGCAAGAATGATGCCAGGGAGCCAGGTTCTAATAATTGGCAAAGAAGAGCAGGAGGCTGGGGACCGGGAAGCCACCCTCTTCTCCTTCCAAAAAGAGAAACATCAGGAAAGGACCGAAAAAAAGCTGGAGGAAAGTAGAATTGGGGGTCCTAGAACAAGAAAGGGAAGATTGCACCTGAGTTTGGGGGGGGGGGGGGAGGAAACGGAGGATTGCAAAAGTTGAGTGGGAAGGAGGATGGGGGAAGACTGCAGAGAAGACATGCACTCGCTATATACATTCAATTAGCCACCCTTCCCCCCCCCCCCCCCCCAAAAAAAAAAAAGTGGGAGTGGAGGAAGCGTGGCAAGTACAGTTTGTCTCTGGGCTGTAAGTTGTGGAGAAATTTTTCTGACTGTATTTATCTGTACCATATCATGTCAATATCTTATCCTTAACCCTGACTGCCTGTCAAGAAAACCATTAATACTGTTTGGGGTACATTCACGCCCCATAAATCGACGTTGGTGCAGGTATGTGATCATTTTTGACACAGACTCAAATACTAAAAAAAAACAAAAAACAGTACAGAGTATCTGTGAAAAAACATGATTTATTTTAACATTAAGACCGAGCCAGCGTTTGGGTAGGGCATGCAAGGTAGTTGCCCAGAGCACCATGAGTTGACATCACTGTTGGCATCACTGGTTCCATGGTGGCAGGGCAGAGGTGGACGCCAACCTGCCTCAGCCAGAGAGAGGCCTGGTGTGGCTGCAATGGATGCCATGCTGCTGCAGCCGAAGAGAGGCCTTCTGGGGAGGTTGGGGGGTGTTTTTCGCCCAGGGTTCCATTTGCCTTAGAACTAGCCCTGCATTAAAGGATTTTATAACTTAAATGAAAAATTTATTTCCCATGAAAACATTTTAATTTTTTATGAACTTGGAAAAAAAAATCCTTTTTCTCAGGAATAAATATTTTTTTCAGTGACTTGGATTGAAAGTATTAAGTAATTAGATATGCACATCGACATAACTTTTTTTTTGTCATTGAACATATTCAGAGCACAGCTTTATTGTAGTTGTGTACTGTCTGTACACACAAACGTTGCAGTCCTCACAATATCTTCGTGATTTGTGGTCTGTTGCTCTGAGACAACACAACATGCCCTTATTCCTGCAGCAAGTTCAGTGGCAGATACTATAATTATACTATATATATACTCCAGTGCAGTTCTGATAGACCCAGTTAGATTATCAGTAGTCTTTGATCAGTCCATCGATCAACTGCTCTCCTTGCTGATTAAGGAATAAGTGCTGTCTTTCTTGAGGTAATCTGCTATTCCAAGCAGGAAGGCTTCTCATCTGTCGCTGTCGAATCATGGCACCGGTTCTGGGAAGCACCGGCATCGGCCATGTTGCTCCCTCAGTCACACCCAGGAGCCCGAGGCACTCCCCACCAAGCCCCTTGTCAGTGCTGGGCACCGACTCCCCCCCCCAACCGCAGTGTCCTTTGAGGAGGAGCTGGATTGGAGGCTTCAATTGCTCTGAGCTCTCAGGAGTAGCGAATCGCCGGCCCATCGGTGCCTCCACAGACGCCAGAGCCCATTCCCTCAATCCTAGCACCGCTGCTGGGGCGCCTCGACATGCTTCTGGGCGTCCTTCCTATGCAGCCAGTGCATGGGGGTCCCTCAGTTCCCCTGCGACCATTGTTGCCTCCTCCTTCGGGGGCTATACCTATTACCAGTTCAGAGGAGGATGAAGGCTCGGACCTTCTAGGGCCATTGGGGCCTCTGGTGCCTAGGTTGCCGCTTCCGGCTCTGGCACCGGGTCCTTCGGGAGCTGCAGTGCCTTCGATGCCCTCAGTGAACATGATGGTAGTATAAGCAGAACGCGGAACAGAGCTATGCTCTGCTTGGCAACTAGTCCGAGGAAAGTAATAGATATTGCAAGGATTGCTGTGAAGCTCAGACCCACCATTGCGGGGATGTCTGTGGGGTGATCGGCTAAGACAGTGTTCAGCCAATACTTTCCCGTTGGAGCCCAGATTCCAGAGGGGGCTCTGGTGTCCCATTTTATTGCAGCAAAGCACCGATGGGGGAGTATGACCCTCCTGCCCTGAGCTTGGAAAGGTACGTTTTAAATACCGCATTGGTTCCTAAATCCACCGCAGTTGCTTGAGCCTAGAGAGGCTCATTTTTGGATTTTGCGGGAGTTACATTAGTGCTGCCTCATTCCATACTGGATGCTTCTTCCTGGCCCTGGGCAACAACTTTCAGGAAATTGCAGGACCTGCCTCTGATCTTTTAGTAACCCTGGATTTGAATGGAGCCCAGGGTAAGATATGAGCCAGCAATTAAGGAGGAAATTAATTTTCAGCTTCAGAGATTGAAGGAGTTGACCTATTGTTCCCCCCGCACACACAAAAGAAAAAAAAAACCAACCATGCATCCAGTGCTGCCTCCAATCCCTCTCCCAGTGTCCTCTCTTCTGGGCAGAAAAGGATCTTGAAGAAAACTACTGCCTGAGCAGGGAAGTGGGAGAGAGGAGGACTGATGCTTGGCCCTGGGGAAAGAGAGAGGGGATTCACCCAGTCTGCTGGGAGAAAGGAGGCGAGAGACTCCAAAGGGGTCGGGGAGAGGGAAAAGTAGTATTGTGGGGAGGAGGTGTTGAGTTAAGGCCATTCAGTCCTCATTCTTGTGTGTGTGGGAGAAAGACCTTATGTTGATGGCCTGGGGCCCCAAGCCCCCATCATTGTCCATTTGTAAGTGGGGGCAAGTCTTATGTTATCTCGCCCTATCTTGATGGTACCCTGATATAGAGTCCATCAAGCTAGGGCGAGAGAACATTGTAGAAATACCATCTTTGTGAGACTTTCCTCACTCCAAATGACATCAAATCTTCACCGAGGAGTACCGTGCAGTTCGTACTTCTCACTCTGCATGTAAAACTGGCCCCTAAACCATCACCAACACCTCATCTTGAGCTATTAGCTGGCCTTTCTATAGCGTGCGGTAATTTAAAAATTATCCTAAACACGCTCCTTTCTCTTACTGCAGGTGTTAATCATGTGGTGATATAGCATTTTGATGAATCTAGGGGTTATTTTGTATTTGAGGGTCTGTTTGCATTCTGTCTGTGTGATCAAAGTGAGGTATGCTACTAGTGTGTAGTAACCTGTACCAGTCTGACTTGTTCCATTTTTTCGAGGGGGTGTATTGGGTTGGGTGTAATATTTGCAGTGTTGTCATCTGATAGACTTTGCGGCCAGTTGTAGGGAGGCAGGGTCCTGGGTGGTTGCCTCTTCCCATCCCACCCCCAAGGAGAGCCAAGAATAAAAGCACTGCTTTAATATGAATGGAAAATATAGCATAATATAAAATATTATTCACAAAACCTCTATAAATTAATTGGACTGTAAGTGCATAATTGTAAATTCCTTTATATTTTCTTCAATTTTGTGTCTGTTTAGGTGCATATCCCAACTGTTATAACAGGAAAATTGTTAAAAGCTGCAATGAAGCACATTGAAGTAATAGCTAAAGCAAGACAGAAAGGTACAGTACTGTAAAGTAACTGTAAAAAGTCTAAATGAACAGACAATTGTTTTGTGAAGCAGAGAATCATAGAATCATATGATATTAAAGACCTTAAGGCCTATCTAGTTTGATCATTTTCCTTTCCTGGTGCAGTACTGCAGGGGCCAACATACTTCCAGTTTTATCTTCACTTTATGCGACCTAAGGATTAATCTTTTTTGTATTCCAGTTCAAGTTTGGCCCCCATACCTCCCTATGGAAGGCTGTTTAATGTATCCACTACCCATTCTATCTACCTTATAAATGGGCCATGACCGGCCCGCAAATGCGCAGTAGAGCACAGCTCTACTGCGCATGTGTGGGCAAGGACGTCGGTCTTAGCCAGCGTAAAAAAAAAAAAACATGGCAGCGTCGGGTGGCAATGGCAGCGGCGGCGTCGTCGTCGGGTGGCAGTGGCGGCAGCGAACGACGAGGAGGAGCAGCGGCGGCCAGTAGCGAGGGAGGGAGGGAGGGACTGAGTGAGAGGGAGGGACTGAGTGAGAGGGAGGGACGGACTGAGTGAGGGGGAGGGAGGGAGGGACTGAGGGAGGGAGAGGTGAGAGACAGGGATGTGAGGAAGTGGAAGGATAAGTTGTGGAGCAGAGAAAAAGGGAGTGGAGGAGGGCTGAGGGAGAGGGGATGGGATTGAGACAGGGTGGGGAGTGACTGAGGGAAGGGGAGAGAGGTGGGAGTGACTGAGGGAAGGGGAGGGAGGTGAGAGTGAGGGGAAGGAGGCAGTGGGAGACAGAGAGTGAGTAAGACTGAGGGGTGGGAAGGGGGTGAGTGACTGAGGGGAAGGGGGAATGAGGGAGAAAAAGTGTAGGAGGGTGCTGTTTTCGAAAATGGACCGAAAACAAAAATGTAATGTAGCCCGTTGTGACGGGCTTAACGGCTTGTGAAATAGAAAATGACTTTGCCTTCCTTTCAATTCAGCTGCAGATAGAAGCTGTTTGTAGTGTTAACTATGATGATATTTAACCTAATAACATGTTCTACTGGGTAGAGATGTGATGGTGACAAGTAACGTTAAAGGCCACAGAGAGAGAGGCTGAAATATTTTCAATGGATATGATTGTTGTGGAAATGTATTTAGATCAAACTACAAGACTAGCTTCTTCAGGGAGGCATAGATGAAATTAGGCACAAACTGCTTGGCTGTTAGCTATTATTTAGTTTAAGAAAGATCAGTGGTAAATTGTTATAAAAATGATTAATGCTAAAATAGAATATAAATCTAAATAAAATAATTATCAATGTAAATAAAATATTTTCTGCCACAATAAAAATATCAGTAAGTACAAGAGTGGAGAGACAAAAACATAGCTCGTTCATCCAAACTCCCAACTCTTAATTTTTTCTGAATGTGGAGAATTGGCATGAATTGTGGAACTCTGGATTACTCTTCAATTCACTGACCACCATCACCTGCCCAAAACGTCAACCAATATAGCAAGCTGCTTGGAAAGACAGGCCAGACATTAAAGACGAATCAATTCACAGACACAAGATTAAACACCACAGAGAAGACAAGTGTCATGTTTTAGAACCAAGCCACTGTATCATTCAGCTTATGATCAGAGCCTTCAGTTTCCTGTAGCAGATTTTTCAAGATTCTGCAGCAAGGGATAGAAAATTCTTTGACAGATTTTTCAAAATTCTGAGGCATATTTGTGTTAAGTTTTCAAATATTTATAGATTACATTTTTTATTTTTTATAAAAATAGGAATTTGTGTCCATTTAATTTATTTGCTACTTTATTAGAGGAAAAGGGCTGTGATTGGGGCTGTGGAGGTAGGAAAGGAAGGGATGTGAAAATGGGGAGGGGGGATCTTCAGGAGTAGAAGGGTAAGAGATGGAGGCACAGAGGGAAGGAGAGAAGCATGGGGAATGAGAGGGATGGGGAGATGGGGAGGATTGGGTATAGGAGTGGAAGAGTATGAGGGAAGATTGAGATGTGGAAGAGGATAGAGGGAGGACTGCAGATGGGGTAGAGGAGGAGGGAAGATGAGGAAGAGGGGTGGAGAAGGAAGGAGGAAAGATGAGGGATGGAAGTTGGTCCTGAGATTTTGGGGGGTAGGGAGATCCAGATAGAAAAGAGGGAACTATCTCCCCTCTGCCTCCAGCCATGTTCTCCTCTAGTCCCTACTCCCCCCCCCCCCCCCCTCTTCTTCCTCCACAATTATTTTATTGTCCTCATCCCATCTGGCCATACTCACATGCTACCATTCACCCTCCCCTACTTCCTTTTTCACGCACATTCTAATTCCCTAGTCATTGTCACACAACCCCTATCTCTTCTAGTCACACACATCCCTCCAGCCCTTGCATCACTCATCCTGTCTCTCAGGCCCTTTCCCATAACCTTTCTAACCTCTCTCTCTCTCAACCCCAATCCCTGTTTTTACACAACCTCACTAAATCTCATCTCCTCTTTCCCTTATTGCTGCCCCCACCCCTACCTTCAGCCTGTAGCACCAACTCCCTTTCTCCATCCTGCTTCCTCTGTGCTGCAAGGAGGAGAGCAGCAGCACCACATCAGGCTGCATTCTCATCCTTCTCTGCCACCCTTTCCTGATTACTACTTTCAACAGATTTTGATTGTACATTTGGTTGAATTTGGAATCTCTGGGTCAGTATTGCAGTGGTTTTCTCGATGGAAAAATGGATGAGGTCAAGCTGGGTTCAGTTTCGTCGTCTTGGTCTCAGTAGACAACAGGTGCGCCGCAGGGATCTGCCCTATCAACTGCACTATTTATTTAATATTTACATTGCTCCAGTATGTGAACTCGTAACTAGTCTGAGTCAATTACTGAGTATATACAGATGATGACTTTTTTTCCCCTCAGTTACTACATCTTGGACTAAGACATTGACGATGGCCTTACCCTGTTTGTCTGAAGAATGGATGAAACTGAATTGCTTGATCATTAATATGACTAAAACTGAAGTTATGATCTTGAGTCTGTTTCCCTCTGTGGATATCCCTACAAAGATTTATTGTAACAGTATTGTAATTCCAATTGTTATTAGCTAAGCAATCTTGGTACTCGATGATTCGGATTTATCCTTTTGTTCTCATATTAGCGGTGTTGTAAGGTCATCTTTCTATAAATTACATCCCTTGCTGGGGGCGCGCTGTCACCAACGGGAATGATCACATAGAGTGAGAGCTCCCAGAGAAATCTAAATCGGCCCGAATCAGCTGCATCCATCCTATAACAGTGCAATCAACATATCAAGAGTAATTTGTGGTCCGCAGTGGCATCCAAGAGAAAAAGCCCCGACCTTACACAGTTTTCCTACATTAAAGCGGGTGAAGACCGCGGCACGTCCAATCCAGAGCAGACTGAGAGTGAGGCCTCCGAAATGGAACCTGACCACGCGGTGCCTTCATAGCCATCAGAGCTGCCCACCCGTTCCGAGTTATGGGAATGGTTTATAGACCTTCGGAAGGACCTAAAACAGCATAAACAAGATCTTCTACAATCCATCTCTAATGTCTGCGAGGACTTGGCAGCTATGAGAACTAGAGTGGATGAATTGGACACCAGAGTAGAATGCCAGGACGAGCTGCTGCACAAAATGGCAGATGATTATCAACAATACCATGTGGAACAACTAATGATCGCAGAAAAGGTAGAGGACCTGGAAAACAGGTTGTGCCGCAATAACATTCGTATCCATGGTATAACCGAGTCGCAGGAATACACAGACTGTAGGGAGGTGGTCTTGAACATATTTCGATTCATAATGACGGACGGGGCTGAAGCTGGTACGTAGAGTGCGGCAGGAACGCCAGCATTACATGTTGAAAGAGTGCATAGGACTTAAGGTCCCAGAGTAGCAGAGAAACCCAGGGACATGCTGATATGTTTACAGACTTACCAAGAAAAATCACTGGTGTATAATGTGTCGCATAAACAACGGGAATGGCTTTGGGAAGGCCATAAAATATGCATATATAATGATCTGGCAGCGACAACCCTTCGCAAACGTTTTGAATTGAGAGCCGCAACGACAGTGCTGCAGGAATGCAACATTTAGATATCTGTGGACATTTCCTTCCGGCCTCATGTTCACTGTGGAAGGAGTCTCGCGTCGAGTAAAGAATTTAGGGGAAGCGAAGGAAGCATTTTGCAAAGCAAATTTGCCACTCCCTGTGATTGTACCACGTTCAGAGGCCGTGTCTAACAAAATGAGAAATACCCCTTGGTGGCAGAGGGTGGGTAACAGCAGGAGACTGGAGCACTAGAAGGGGACACTTCAAGTTTATCAGCAGAAGGATACCAGCTCAGAAGTTCGCTGAATGCAGGAGATACTTGAAACTCTGTTACTGCTTTGCACGATGGATGACTATTGCAATACTACTGCAGCGTGATATGGTGAGAACATGGCATCTTCCTCTTAGAACTACATAGCTGATTCTGGACTGAGGAAAGCTATGAGTGAGTTAGTTTTTGGTTGCCAGGGATGCAGCTTACTTGTTGGAGACCTAGACCCCCATGATAGGAGGTATCCAAGGGCGGGATCCACATGGTTTAAATGGGAGGGTTGGGGTGGGGAACATATCCATGAGCTCAAGGGAAAGGTTTTTTTGATATATTTTATCATGATGTTTGTTGGGGGTGATCATATTGTTAGGGGAGGCAAAAGGGACATCCCATTGAATATTGGGAGTTCGGGTTGGCTTTAAAAGTGTTGTCTCTTAATGTTAAGGGGCTTAATTCACATACTAAGAGGCAATTCCTGCTGCGAAACCTTCACTGCCAGCATGTGGACATAGTTTTGATCCAGGAAACTCACGTGCGCAAGCACCATGAAAGGTTGTTGCAATTTAAGGGGTACCCCCAATATTACCTAGCTGCTAGTACAAAAAACTCCAGATATGCCGGGTTAGGCATCTTTATTGCCCAACGGGTGACTTTTGCATACAGGTCCCATTTAACAGACCTGTTAGGTCGATACCTGCTACTGAAAATACAAATTAATAGGACAGTGCTCACTATTGTAAACTTTTATGCCCCAAATATAGACCAGGGCACATTTCTGCATTCCCTGGCCTATGTACTCACTACTTTCGCAGAAGGCCACTTAATATGGGGTGGGGACCATAACCTGGTATGCAACCCTAGGATAGACACGTCTAATTATAGAAATGCAGGAGGCTGGAAGGCCACGTTAGAATTATCTACCTTCATGAGTAATTGGGTTGTAGTAGACATATGGAGGCAGCGCTATTCCACTTCTGGAACCTACACATTTTTTTCGAATCCTCATATTTATTCAAGGATTGATTTCTTATTTATAGATAAAGGCATACAAAATCAGGTCACAGATGTGGGAATCGGTGACATCACCTGGTCTGACCATGCCCCGATCTGGGCCTCAGTAATGGTAGCTCCCCTGGACTCAGGCTTACAATTTTGGTGGATACGGGAAGACTTACTGAGGGATACTGATAATAGAAAAGTGATCGTAGACTCTCTTCAGGATTATTTTAACCTTAATATGGGTCAGTGAAAGCAGTGGGTTTGTTATGGGAATGTTCAAAACTGATGATACAAGGGCGTCTTTTAGCAATGTCTTCAGCTCTACGGAAAAAGAGGGGAAAAAGGCGAAATGAATTGACATGCATCATTTTAGCTCACTTGCCCAACAACACTCTCATTCTCTTAGTGATGCCACTATGAAAACATTACAAGCGGCACGCACTGAACGAAATATGCTGGATTCCTCTCAAATAGCGTATGCTTTAGAAAGAATTCAATAGAAATATTTTGAGGGACATATTTTGAGGGATTTTAGCCAGGCAACTGAAACGACGCCTCACCCAAAATAACATAGCTAAGATCAAGGATAGTACGAGAAAGGTATTGACCACTATGCAGGAAATCAGAGATTGTTTCACACATTTTTATTCCTCATTATACAGTAAAGACCAGACAATTACTCCTGCGGCTATAGACCAATATTTGCAATCGGTCACACTACCTGATCTCACAGAGACTCAACAATTTTTAGATAGTCCCATTAATATCTCGGAAGTGCAAACAGCCATACCAGGGCTTGATGGTTTCACGGGAGGATATTATAAGACATGTAGTGCGCAGCTTTTAGGTTCGCTTACTGACTTTTTCAACAGTCTCAGGGAAGGAGACCCTCTACCTCTCCACTCAAATGTAGCGGGTATCACAATACTAGCGAAACCAAGGAGAGATTCCACTTAGTGCGGGTCTTATCGTCCAATATCGTTACTTAATATTGATTTGAAGATTTTAGCAAAAGTCCTGGCAGCATGTTTGAATACAATTCTCCCCCAGTTAATACATAGGGACCAAGTTTTATACCACAAAGAATGGCGGCGGATAACATGCGTAAGGTTACAGATATATTATGGTGGGCTAAATCAGAACAGGTTCCTTTGGTCCTTTTAGCCATTGACGCCAAGAAGGCTTTTGATTTAGTGCATAGGGACTTTTTATTTGCAACACTGGTTAAGATGCAGTTCGGGCCTCAATTTCTGGGATGGGTAAAAAGTTTATATCACAATCCTATGGCCAGGATCAAGGTAAATGGCGGGTATGGAGACCTTTTTCCTGTACAATGGGGAACTTGACAAGGTAGTCCCCTGTCCCCACTTTTGTTCGCTCTCTTCTTGGAGCCCCTTACTACTAGAGTTAGGGAAACAGATCAGATTGAGGGAATAAAAACGGGGACCTTGCATCTAAAACTTTCACTTTTTGCGGATGATATCCTGCTGACCCTTACTAATCCTCTTAAATCTATTTGAGGCATCACAGAAGAGATGCGTGCTTTTAGTGCCATGTCTATGTTTAAAATTAACATAGATAAAACTGAGCTTTTGAATATATCTGCTGATCAGACTACTATTCAGGAGCTGAAGAGACACTACCTTTTTAAAGTCGCAACCACTTCCCTTAAATATTTAGGAGTACACATTGGTCTCACCGTGAAGGACCTATTTCATCTTAATTATGCCTCGCTCCTACACACCATACAACGTGATTTTCAAAAATGGGATAGGGAACAATATTCCTGGTTAGTACATGTAGCCATAGTAAAAATGAATGTTACCTAGATTACTATACCTCTTTATGTTTAAACAATTTTTATTGGGTTTTACAATAGCAGTACATATAACAACACCCGGAAGTGAGAGGAACTCTGATCTCACCCCAGAAACAGTATCACCAATAAAAAAAACACTCTTACAACACCCCCACCCAACCCCCCCCCCCCCCCCCTTGTTATAGAAGTGAGTAATACTTTTAGTACTGCAAAATACCCCCCCCCCCCCAGTCAGGCTACATCCATTACAGAAAGGGGAGTGAAAAATTAATCATTGACAACAAGACTACGAGCTCGAGGGGTCAACGACTGCAGGTACGGCTGCCATATTTCCAGAAATCGCTTACGACGCTGGGGTGTCATGATGACCATGGAGAGCCTCCAGGCTCTCCATGGTCATCATGAAGTGCAGACTGTTCCGCCAAGACCAAAAGGAAGGGGACTCAGCGGACCGCCACGTCGAAAGAACAATCTTCTTCCCCACTAAACAGGCCTTATGAAGAAGCAGGCGCGAGCCAGGGTCCCGAATCCGAAGCTGGGAGATACAGCCAAAAAGTAACCACATTGGAGTAATAGGAAAGGCAACATCCAACAGATCCGCTAGATATGTTGCCACACGATGCCAGAATCGTTGAATGGGGCCACAGGCCCAAAACACATGTGAGAGTGTGCCCTTACTATGACCACGTTTAATACAGGCCGCCGTAGGGGCTATAGCAAAATGGCAGGCCAACACAGGGGACACATAAGCCCGGCACAAAAATTTAAACTGCAACTCCCGGTAATATTGATTCCTCGTGACCCTGGCTATGCGTCTAAAACATCTTCTTAATATCGATTGGGTCACCATAAACTCCCCGTCCCCATTCCAGCGTGATTCCAGTACCAGACTCTGATCATGTTTTGACAGTCGTTGCAGACATTTATAATACATTGACAGTGAAGGAGCAACACGACGATCAAAATGGAACACAGTGTCCAAAATAAGGTAGGATGAGGGTAACTTTGCATCCGCTGAGAGGGCCCATATGTAATGACAAACTTGCATAAATGGGAAGGTGTGTGTCACCCCAAATCCATATTGGGTCATGAAATCAGAATAAGAGAAAAGCGTCCCTTCACGTGTTAATAGATGACACAGTAGTGTGATAGCTCGGGTGAACCAAGTCTGAAAGATAGAGGACTGGGTTCCCGGACGAAAGTCTGCATTCCCACCTATCGGCAAAAAATAAGCATTTAGAGTAGGAAGCTGCAACCGTTTAGTTAGATGCTTCCATGTCTGCTGCAGCGGGCCAATCATAGCTGTACAGGTTAAAAAAGAGGGCAGGGATACAGAGTTAGCTTGTATCACATACGAAGGGGCCAAGGGATACATCAAGGCTTTATCCGCAGACAAGGATGTATACATGGACTCGTCCACCAACCAGTCCCTCACAATTCGCAGATTACTAGCTAGATTATACCCAGCCAGGTCAGGTAGTCCAAGGCCCCCTCCACCGGTCGCACCCTTTAACCAGGATAGAGGAACCCTTGCTCTCCCCCCTCCCCCCCAAGATAAATTTTCTAATAGCGCTCTCTACCACCTTGACATCTCTGCGCTGAACCAGTATAGGAAGATTCTGAAAAAGATATAGCCATCTAGGCAACAGAATCATTTTAACCATATTTACCCGGCCACTAAGGGAAAGGGGAAGTCTACTCCAGCCCGCTACGTTGTCAACCATCTTCTGTACCTGGCAAGGAACATTGACGTGATATATACGTTCTGGATCTACTGGAAGCTGCACTCCCAAGTATCGCAACGACTCTCCCGCCCATCTCAGTGGAAAATTGTCCGGCCACGTGTCCCTCAAATTGGGAGGATAAGCCAGTGCGGAGGACTTGGTGGCATTCAAACTGAAGCTTGAAAAAATTCCAAAGTCCCAAATCATCTTCATTAAAACAGAAAGGGATTTCTGAGGATCCATGATGAAAACCAGCAAGTCATCCGCAAAAGCCACTGTCTTGAAGATGTGACTACCCATACGGACCCCCCCAATCTCTCGAGTGTGCTGAATGGCAAGGAGAAGAGGTTCGAGCTGTAGAATAAACAAGAGAGGCGATAAAGGACAACAACCTTGCCTGGTCCCCCTAGCCACCTCCAAAGGTTCCAACTGCATGCCATTGGCAATAACGACCGCCTCAGGCTGTGTGTATAGAAGGTGCAACGCCTGCAAGTAAAAACCAGTGAACCCCCATCCATCCCAGTACAGTGAAGAGATATTTCCACTTTACTCTATCAAACGTCTTCTCGGCATCAAAGCTAATAGTGAGATAGGAAATATCCATTTGGCGACACATTACGCTCGTGGCAAAAGATACTGTTTGATTTTATCTGGCACAGGCGCCCCCCTCCCCCCGGGTATCTAGGCACTTGTTGTATCAACCAAGGGACAGAGGTGGTCTAGGTGTACCTAACTTGGAATGGTACTATGCAGCAGCACAGCTGACTGCAATTACAATGCATAGACAGGTTTATGTGAAGCAATGGGTAACCTTTGAAGAACAAATTGCAGGGGGAATGCCACTCGCAGCGATGGTGTGGCAACCCCATGATACCTGGATTATTCGAGGGAAACTGTCTATGGTATTGGAAACAACTATGAAAATATGGTCTAAGTGGAAAGGGCGTTTGGTGGGTACTAAGATATATTTCTACTCTACCCGTCTGTAGTATAATACTCAGTTCGCAACAGGTCGTGAAAATTACTCATTTAGTGCATGGCAAACAAAAGGCATCCATCATATAGAACATCTACTCAGAGGCGATTCCATAAGGCCCTGGTTAGAAATTCAGCAAGTATATCAGTTACCAAAATGGGATTTCCTAGCCGGATGCCAGGTCACTCATTTCTTACACACTTCTCTGATTTTATCTTTAATATAGGATAAAACATTAATAGAACATTATTGTGAAGATATTGATAAAAAAAAGGGGTATGACTTCTAAGTTGTATGCTTTGCTGCTTGGCACAGAGACCCGGTCTTATCCACATGTTACGAGTTGGGAAACAGACTTAGGGCGGACACTGAGTCCAGAAGAGTGGACACAGGTGTATACCGCTGCTCGTAAGTGCTCGGTGTCAGCCACGCAACAAGAGAACTGTTATAAGCTGATTACTCTGTGGTAGATTACTCCGCATACTTTGCATCAAAGATATTCGCATGTGAATAAGTTATGTTGGAGGGACTGTGGACAACTTGGTACATTTCTTCATATGTGGTGCTCCTGCGAATGAGTGCAACGGCTGTGGAAAGAGGTAGCCTTATGGATTGAAGGCCTTTTGAGTGTACAGGCATCCAGGATGTTAGTTTCATGCTACTTAACTACCCACTACCATCCCTGGATAAACCACACAAGGCGTTTTGTCTGCAAGTTTTTATTGCAACCAGGATAGCAATAGCAAGTCATTGGAAGCAGTCTGAGTTACCTTCTCTTCACATGGTACAACGGAAAGTGCATTTTTATTGTAAAATGGCAGCAATAACTGTGGAGATTCACGACTCATCAAAATTTCAAGCAATTTGGACACCATTTCTACAATGGGAGAAACAGCAGGCTCACCAGTAGCTTATTCTTTAATCAAGATGTCATTCTGAAATTTCAAAGGTTATATTTTGAACTTAACCCCTATTCTTATAGAGTACTTACAGCATTGTGTTAGATGTAGATTGTACAAGCTCATGGATAGGTAGAGGGGGGAGGGAGGGATGGGGGCACATCAGGAGTTACAGGGCATGTTTTTGTTGTCATTGATGTACTTACGCTTTGGCATGTATCTAACACCACTGTTTGTTAATTTTGATGATAAAAATTATAAATTGAAAAAAAAAATTACATTCCTTGCAAAAATTTAAACCATTTTTGCCTTCTACAGGTTTTTGCCCTACGCTACAATGTCTTACAGTAGTTCATCCCTGATAATATACTGTATTTCTCTTTGTATTGGGTTGCCCACAAATACGATTAAGGCATTACAGATCATACAGAATACAGCTGCTTGAATTTTCACTGATGCTGGTCTTCAGAATCACATAACACCTACTGTATATTGCAGTCCCTGCACTGTTTCACTTGTTGCCTGGTGTATAAAATATGATTGCCTCTATCACCCATAAGAGACTGAATAATGAAGCTCCATTACGTACCCCAGAGACCGGGTCTCCCCCCCCCCCCCCCCCTCCCTGTAAGGCATTGACCCTCCTCCGTCGAAGTCATCTTCAGGCGCAGGGGCCATAAAAAGACACTGACTCGGACGGAGGCTTCATTGCCCAGGGGATAGAAGTCTACTGCCTCTGCTTACCACTCTGAGGCTCGGTATTAATTTTGCCTGCCTGCTTGCTCATCTGCCTGGTTTCTGCTTACCGACTCTCCCAGAGACTGGGTCCACCCCCCCCCCCCCCCCCCCCCCCCCGTGAGGCATCAACCCTCCTCCATTGACATCATCTTCGGGCGCGGGGGCCATTAAAAAGATGCTGACTCGGTCGGCGCCATGTGCCGGCGGAGCACACCTAAGGGGATCTCCCCTTAGTGCTCCCCCTTTGTGCCTCTCCTGGGTGCCTCCGTGTACATTATTCTTTCTGACAATAGCGTTTGATCTCTCACTGCAAGCTGTAAGTACTTTCTTTTATCATGGAGGAATTCTCAATTCAAAGCATGGTCAGCTTCCACCGGAAGAAATCAGCCAGAAACTCAAGAACCACTTTTAATAGAGAACGGGCACTAATTCCAGTTTGCATTATTCCCAACGCCAAGCTGATGGCGTTAACTGTCTTATCTTTATTTAATGCTCAGTCCCTTACCAAGAAGATTTCAGTGTTACTTGATCATCTCAATGATCACAAACCAGACATTTGTGGCATTATTGAGACCTGGCTCAAATCAACTGACTCCGTTTTAATCAATTAGCTACCTCATTCACTTATTTATTTTTAACTTTTATAATCCGACATTCTTACATCAAATGCAAAACAGAAAATGCAGGAAATATATTTCCATAGTCTAATACAATGAACATTTATATCTAAAATTGTTAACAAGGATTTTGATCATGATGTTTTAATGTAATTTTATTCTTTTGTTTTTTTAGTTTCATTTGTGTTTTTCATTTAATTTGTTCTTTTATTTTCTTTTTTGAAAATATTGTAAACCGCTTTGGTCATTTCTTGCATTTGGTGAAACGGTATATAAATGTATTAAATAAAAAAATAAAAAAAAAATAAAGGTAAGAACTTGGGGAAAAAAGGTTAATTAACAGAAAAAATAAATGAAAGAATTTTTAATGAAGCACAAAGGGTTGCACCTTTGTTGCGGCGCCTGGTGGTGAGGCACTTTTCAACTGCCGACGAATCTCTGTGACGTCGGGGGGGGGGGGGGGGGGCATGGTCTCCCGATCGGGTTCCTCTGTCACACATCTCACTATTTCCCCTCACCTCCCGATGTATATGATATCTTTTCCCTTCCCAGGTCAACTAAAAGAGGGGGAGGCATAATGCTGTTAGCACACAAGAAATTGCAATTAATTCAACAGGATCTCAGTATAATATCCCATTATGAGACAGCTTTCTTTAAATCCAGTTCTCTTCAAATTTGCTTAGTTTACACCCCTCCCAGTCTATTAGAACATAACTGTTCACCTTTAATTGAACTGTTCATGACAGTAATCGATCCTAACATTCCCACCGTTATTTTTGGTGATTTTAATTTACACATAGATGTGCTTCCTTTGTCAGCCAGCTGTGAAATGTTTCTATCTACCTTGGAAGCGTTAGGCTTCAGCCAAATCGTTAAAGCCCCAACTCACAAAGCTGGCCACTCCTTGGATCTTGTGTTTATTAATGATGCTTTTGACATAAATGAATCTCCCAGCAGCTTGCCAGTACCCTGGTCAGATCATCTTGTTACTTCCTCCTTATCATTCAAAACAGTCTATGAAGCTTCCCCCTCCGAAAATTGAAATTTAATTTAAAAGACCTTATTGCCAGCCTGCCTGAAGCTCTTGCAAATCTAGATATCTCTACCTCCTCTACCGCTGTTAACTCCTGGGAAAAGATTGTTACTTATCCAAGTCTCTTTGGTCTACTCTTAAGAAGTGGATCTTTCCTTTTGAAAAATACAGAGCCCCTTGGTTTTCAACACAATTAAAATTCCTTAAACAGGGTTTGCGCCATCTGGAAAGAATTTGGCGTAAACACCCCAATTCCACATCGCTTGCATATTATAGAGCAGCCCTCCATAAGTAAAGATCTTCAATAAATTCGGCCAAATGTGACTTTTATTCGGAGAAAATCCATAAATTTCAATTTAATCCTAAAACTTTGTGTATGTTTCAGAGTTCACTATGTCTAAATCTCTATCACTGTCCCCTGAAAATTTAAAAAACAAAACAAACGAATTTGCCACCTTTATAGAAAAAATTCACAACATTCTAAACAACTTGGCCTCCTCTCCTAAGCAAGTCATATTATTACCCTCCAATCCCGCCATAAATTGGACTGTCTTTGACAAGGTGCCATCGCTTGAAATTGCCACTGCCCTCAAAAAGATGAATCTTGCGGTTCTCCCGCATGACACAATTTCAATAAAATCGCTTCAGTCTATTCCTGACATTGTAGTACGACCTTTAGCGGACATTATAAACATTTCCCTGGAAGATGACACTTTTCCTGATTCTTTAAAGTGTGCGGTAGCCAAGCCCATTTTAAAGAAACCCCATTTAGACCCAGATAATCTTGCGAATTTTTGGCCTATTTCCACTCTCCCCTTACTAGCAAAACTATTGGAAAAGGCAGTAAACCGGCAACTTATGGATCACCTGGATAATAACCATTTGCTTTACCCCTCTCAATTCGGCCTTCGGAAATTTCACAACACCGAAACACTAATCATTTCTCTTTCTGACATCATGTTAAGAGACCTTGATAACGGAAATTCTTATTTACTAATTTTATTGGACATATCTGCTGCCTTTGACGCCATTAATCACGAGTCTATGATAATGAGACTCCAAGAAATCAGCCTAGCAGATTCGACCCTTGTGTGGGTCAAATCTTACCTCACAAACAGATCCTATACTTGCCAGGTTCTTATGGCCTGGATTGGCCACTACTGGACACAGGATGCTGGGCTTGATGGACCCTTGGTCTAACCCAGTATGGCATGTTCTTATGATCAGCCAAATCCAAAACAATTAATATTTCCTCGGGGGTTCCACAGGGTTCGTCCCTATCCCCCACACTTTAACATTTATATGGCCCCTCTCTGTAAATTTCTAGCAGGCTTAGGACTAGTTCACTTTATATACGCAGACGTCCAAATTCTTCTCCCTATTAAAGATTCATTAGAGACAACTTTGAAACTTTGGGAAATTTATTTCAGATCTGTACAACAATTACTCACCCAGATGTCCCTTTCTTTAAACTACTCCAAAACTGAAATTCTTCTGATTTGCAATAAAGTCACGGAAAATATAATAACAGACATTAGATTGAGGCCCCCTACTTACAATATTCATCAGGAAGTTAGGGAGCTAGGTTGCACTTTGGACAGTGAGCTCAACTTGAAGTCTTCGATAAAAGCCATAGTTAAAGACAGTTTTTATAAATTACAGATATTAAAAAAAAATTAAAGCCCTTGCTACATAGTGGTGACTTTCGTACAGTCTTGCAAGCTCTTTTATTGTCCAAACTAGACTACTGTAACGCCCTGCTATTGGACCTTCCGACTTCCTCGATTTGCCCTCTGCAACTCTTGCAAAATGCGGCGGCACGTCTTTTGACCAACACTAGAAAATACGACTACATTATCCCCATCCTGAAAGACCTTCTTTGGCTGCCAGTTCACGTTAGAATCCAGTTCAAATGCTTGATTCTAATTCACAAAACCGTATACGGAGAAACTATTGAATGGTTAAATGCATCTCTTCATATACATACTCCCCAACTCAATTTAAGATCCTTAGGTAAAGAACTGTTATAGATTCCGTCACCAAAAACAGCTCACTTAAACACGGTCAGAGAAAGGGCTCTATCATTGGCAGGTCCAAAAATTTGGAATTTACTTCCACTTGACATCCGGTTAGAGTCAAATATACACTCATTCAAAAAAAACTGAAGACATGGTTGTTTGAACAGGCATTTATCCAGTCAGATTAATCCCCTGTTTTACTCTCCCAATTTTACTTTAGGGAGCTTGTTTTATTATTATCCCCTGTTTTACTCTCCCAAGTTTACTTTAGGGAGCTTGTTTTATTATTTTAATATTTTAATCTTTTATTATTTTATTTATTATTTTATTTTACTATTCTATCATTTACAATCTATTTTATTGTTTATATTAATTTATCTACTTTTATTGTTTAGTGTTTTGATTTTACCTTTACTTGACAACTCCAAGGGCAATGCTTTTTAGCAATTTTTTATTTCCTTCTGCTTTTAGAGTAATTTAAGAATTTATTTGATAATTTTAGTTTAGTTCTTTTAATTAATGATTAACTGTATTTTCCAATGATTTGTCCTCTATATCTGTATTGTAAACCGACATGAAGTTAACATGAATGTCGGTATATAAAAGTGACTAAAATAAATTAGCTCTGTGCTGAAGATCTATCAGTTCTCCCATATCTTTTGTTCATGTAATCAGGGGCGTTTTGACTAATTTAGATGGTAGAACTTCAGTCTTGCCATGAGTGGGCATTCCCTTTTGAAAGCCTCATATTGCGGAATAGTCTCCCTGTCCAACTTCACATTAATGAATGCCACAAGTTGTTTGACACATCTTAAAACTTAACTTGTTTCAGCAGGCATTCAATTCAGCAGGTTAGCTGGTGTGTGTTTAATTTTCTTATGTTAACTGTTATTTGGAGATGATATTGATGTGTATTTTTAATTATGGATGTTTTTATGTAATTCGCCACAAACAGTGGAGTTAGTGAGTAATTTTATTTTAATTTTTTTATTTCAACTGCTGGGGCTGTACAGTGTCCCATGGTTGAAAGCAACAGTCAGGCCTGGCTGGCAGAGGAGGAGGACATGGCCTGATGTGCTGCTACTTTTTCTCCTCCTCCCATGTAATGAATGCATTCCCGTGAAGGTAGAGTGGAGGGAAAGAGGTTTGGTGGCGGCAGCTCAAAATAGACTGTACCTGGCTCCCTGGTCTCCTGTGGTGATTTCCAAAGGACCTGCAAATTACACAGGAAGGGGCAGATTTTATAGCCCTTCCCACAGCCACAGATTCATGGAAGACTAGGGCCCCAACTTATGATCAGGAGAACTAAAGGAAATTTTTAAACAATCCAGGAATGCAAGACTTTTGAGATTAAAATAAGACAACTGGGAACTGACAAAAACTTAACTTAAAGACCTAGGTTTCTTACCACATTCTGAACTAGCGCCCTATTGGCTGGCTTCTCAGGCGAGTGCCCAGTTGGCCTGTCCCTTAATCCAGTCCTGATATCAATATATGTAAATAGAAACAATGTTCCTATATAATATTTTGGCACTTATGTAGTGCTCTATGCCAGAGTGCTTTACAACAGATTGCATACATGTACAGCAAATACTTGTCTTGTCTTGTGCTTTTCATTGTAAAGGAAGACCTTCAAGATTTACAGGGCAATATTTAAAAAAAAAAAAAAAAAAAAAGGATAACAGCAAATGGCAGTAGAGTACATGAAAATGTTTTTTCAGTATGCCATTAACAATATTGTAACATTTGTTTTATTTCAAGTCAAAAATACAGAATATCTACAGCAAGCTGCTATAGAAGAATATGGACCAGATCTTCATGTGGCAGTGAGAAGTCGTAGAGATGAGTTGTGTTACCTCAGGAAACTTACTGAACTTCTTTTTCCTTATATTCTTCCTCCCAAAGCAACAGATTGTAGGTATGGTATTTATCATGTTTCATGTTCAGTTATGAAAAGAGTGGGTTGTTAGATATGTGTGGTGACCAAGTCAAACCTCTAAAGTATAGACAAATGGGGTTGAATAGGGACTGCATAGAGGCACCATACTTACTAATAAGTAGAATTCAAACCAGAATCTGCCTCATGCCCTAATGGTTCTGTATATGATTCTACTTGTGTGGGCTGGAAAAATGGGAGTGGTCGTCATAGAAAATAAAACTTCTCTGGGTTATTGCTCGCATGGAGCATTGCCTCAAAAAATGGACCTGTATGGGCTCAGGCATTGGACAGCAACTACCTCAACTCTCACTGAAAACACATGGCAGACTGATAGAGAATCCCACAATCTGCCTGACCCAAAACAGACACCTTTCTCCCTACTTAAAAGCTCTGCTGCATTTAGTGCAGTAATTAGTCTGCACCAAGGAACTTGCTTTAGGTCAAATTAACAATCAGTGAAAGTGAAGCTCTACAAGGGCATTCACTTTTAGTATAGTTACACAAAGTTAAAACTCAGCAGTGAAGAAGCCATTTTTTCATGAAACTTAAAGGGATCATTGTCTAGTGATGCCATTGTGCTATATTAGTTTGTTTTCTGAGAGGAACTAGCCTGCATGAAGGCAGCAAACCTTTTTGTTTGTTTTTTCAATGGAGGGTCTGGTGTTTGAATCCAATAGGCTATGTGTTTGTGGTTACTAGATGCCCCAGGTCATTAGGGGCAGGATTTTCTAGCCGTGATTCTATTCCTAAGAAAAGCAGGATAGTAAATTGAAGGCAAAGCCCAGATTCCCTGTATGTACCAGGATCAGTCCAGACAGTGGGTTATGTTCCCCGTCCAGCAGATGGAGTCAGACAAGACTTCGGAGGGTGCTGGCATATAAGCCTGTGCACCCTCCCAGTATCTTCCTGACTCCAGCAGATAGGAGTAGGGGAGCCTTGCTCCCTCTGTTTAGAGGACTCCTTTCTTCCTCTTTCTATTTCTTGGCTTTGTGGTTGGATCAAGTTTAAAAAAAAAGATATGAGGTTGGGAGTTACATGCGCTTGCAGGCAGGGCTGTCTTGTCTCCTTATCTTTTACTGTTCTGTTTCTCACAGGGTAAGTGTTTGCCTTGTTGTTTGTCTCATCAGGGTTTTTGATTTTAAGATTCTCGGACCAGGGGGTGGATGTTTTTAGGTTTCAACCTCTTCCCCCCCCTCCCCCCCTTGCCGCGGCCCGACCCACGGTCCCGTGAGGCGCATTCCACGGGACCGCCACAGCAGAGAGGTCATATTCCTCTGCTGTTACCTTCGGGGTCGGCAGGGTTAGCGGATGCATCTTCCCGCTCTTTTCCCCCGCGGCATGATCCCTCACGGCTCATCAGCGGTGCAGCCTTCACCCCCCCTCCCGCCCCCCACCGAGCATGCCGCAGTCGGCACGTTCGGCATGCGGGGTGCTGGGATCGTGGCTATCCCGCAAGGGGGTGTGCATGAGGTGCCTCCCTGGTGGGGAGGGCACCTCTCGGCCGCTAGGCCGTCCTTCTGGGCGAGAGTCAGCTCGCCTCATGAAGCATGGGCCATCCCCGTTCTCTCACTGCACGTGGGAACGGCAGCCATTTTAGAATCGGAGCTGCAGGGGCAGGAGCCCTCAGGAGATAAAGGGGAGGATTTCTTGGAGTTCCCCCCTGCCGATCCTCACTCCCATACCACCGTTAAGCCTTCGGGGATAGCCGGGAGCCCCCCCCCCTCCTCTTCTCCCCCGGGCCCCCCGCCTTTTCAGCAGAATTTATTATGCTCATGCATAATGCATATTTACAGTGCTTGGAGCAGCCTACGGAGCCCACGGGGGGGGGGGACCCTCACCTCCCACCTCCCAAGGTCCCCAGGACAGCGGATCCATCAGCAGGGGGCCAGGACCCAGTGGGGGGGGGGGGGGCCCTCCAGGGTTCTTTTTCTGCTCCCACCATTGGGGGTCCCAGCGGTGGACCCGGACCAGGGGGAAGGCGCTTCCCCTCCCCGTGAGGACGACGGACGACTCCCTCCTCGCGGCACAGGTGGACGGCGATGACCCGAGAGTACTCCGAATTTTCCAGAGGGACGAGTTGGATGCCCTCATACCTCATATCTTACATGAGCTGGACATCGAGCCCCCTCCTGATCCTCTGTGGCCGCCCACATCCATCATCTCGTCCACAAGCAAGAAGGGAGGTCCTGTCCTAGCGGGCCTGCGCCCTCTGTCCAGGGCCTTTCCCACCCATCCCACCTTCCTACAACTACTGGCCAGGGAATAGGATACTCCCAAGGCCTCGCTCAAGGTCGGCAGAGCGATGGAAAAACTATATCCCCTCCCTGAGGATTTCCTTGAGCTCCTTAAGATACCGAAGGTGGACTCCGCGGTGTCGGCGGTGACCAAGCGGACGACGATTCCGGTCACAGGTGGCACGGCCTTGCGTGACCTACAGGACAGGAAGCTGGAAGTTTACCTTAAAAGGGTATTTTTGAGGTCTCGGCTTTGGGGGTACGTGCTGCAGTCTGTAGTTCCCTAGCTCAGAGAGCGGGCCTCCGCTGGGTTCAGCAGCTCCTCAACTCGCAAGATCTGCCCCCGGAAGGAAGCTAGCCAAGCAGATCGCTTGGAGGCCGTCATAGCCTAAGGGGCGGATGCTCTGTACAATCTGCTCCGAGTCTTGGCGCAGTCCATGGTTTCTGTGGTTGCGGCAAGGTGTCTCCTCTGACTTCGCAACTGGTCAGCTGATTCTTCCTCCAAGTCCAGTCTGGGGTCCCTCCCCTTCAAGGGTAAGTTTCTCTTTGGGGAGGATCTGGACCAGATCATCAAATCGTTGGGAGAAAATGCGGTACATCGTCTGCCAGAGGATCCACCGATATCTTCCAGATTGTTTACTCCCGCAAGGAGCCGGTTCCGCACCCAACGCCACTATCACTCTCCCAGACAATCGACGCCTAGGACTCCTTCTTCCAGATCGCAATCGTGGTCTCGCTCCTTTCGCGGCCGCAGACCAACTCGGGAGGGAACGACCCAAGGGTCTCCCTCCAAACCCTCTCAATGATGCCAACCTTGCCCACTCTTCGACACTCCGGATCGGGGGGATGGATCTCTCTCTTCTACGAGGAGTGGGTTCGCATCATGTCTGACCAGTGGGTCCTAGACATCCTAAGACACGGTTGCGCCTTGGATTTTGTGAGGCCTCCAAGGGACAGGTTTCTTTTCTCCCCCTGCAGTTCAGAGACCAAACGAATCGTTGTTCACCAGATGCTGGACAGACTCCTGCGCCTGGGGGCCATCCTTCCCGTCCCCTCCGGAGAGGTGGGCTTGGGGCATTATTCAATCTACTTCGTGGTACCCAAAAAGGAAGGATCCTTTCGCCCAATTCTGGATCTCAAGGAGGTAAACAAGTCCCTCAAGGTGCTGCATTTTCGAATGGAGACTCTGCGCTCTGTGATTGCGGCGGTACATCGGGGGGAATTCCTTGCCTCGCTCGACCTGATGGAGGCTTACCTGCACATTCCTATCCTCGAAGAGCATCAGTGGTTCCTTCGCTTCAAAATCCTGGGTCAGCATTTTCAGTTTCAAGCCCTTCCCTTCAGCCTTGCGACGCCCCTCGAACATTCACCAAAGTCATGGTGGTAGTGGCGGCAGCTCTTCGACAGGAGGGGGTTCTGGTCCATCCATACCTGGACGATTGGCTCATTCGAGCAAAGACGTTCTCTCAGGGTCAAGCAGCGGTCTCCCAGGTAGTTCAGCTCTTGCAGTCCTTAGGCTGGGTAGTCAACTTCACCAAGAGCAGCCTCCAACCATCACAGTCCCTGGATTTTCTGGGAGCTCGCTTCGACACAGCTCAGGGCAAAGTTTTCTTGCGCCAGGAGCGGGCTCAGTCTCTTCGGGAACAGATTCAGCATTTTTCCGATCTTCCGTCTCCCACAGCCTGGTATTACCTTCAAGCCCTGGGATCCATGGCGTCCACTATTGACCTAGTAGCGTGGGCCTTTGTTCATTTTCGACCGCTATAAGCAGCGCTACTTTCTCGATGGAAACCGGTCTTGCGGGACTATCAGCGGGTACTCCCTCTACCTCGCCTTGCCAAAGCCAGCCTGGGCTGGTGGCTGGATCCACTTCATTTGGCACAGGGCAGACTGCTGGAAATTCCGGACTGGGTGGTGGTCACCACCAATGCCAGCTTGACAGGCTGGGGGGGGGGGGGGGGCCGTGTGCCAAAAGAGTTCAGCGCAGGGCTGTGGACTAAGGTCCAGGCAGCGTGGCCAATCAATCGCCTGGAAACCAGAGCAGTATGGCTGGCCCTCATACACTTTCTTACACTCGTGCGGAATCAGGCGGTCAGGATTCTCTCGGACAACGCAACCACGGTGGCGTACATCAACCACCAGGGCGGCACGAAGAGCAGACATGTCTCGCTGGAGATGGCCCGCCTGATGTCATGGGCAGAAAGACATCTTTCACACCTGGCAGCCTCTCACATTGCGGGCGTGGACAACATTCAGGCAGACTTCTTAAGTCGACAGCGCCTGGATACGGGGGAGTGGGAACTCTCCGATGAGGCGATGCAGCTCCTCACTCATCGCTGGGGAACACCTTGGCTGGCCCTCATGGCCACCCTCCGCAACACCAAGGCTCCGCGCTTCTTCAGTCGCAGAGAGGGAGCATGGTGCTGAAGGCGTAGATGCTCTGGTGCTTCCCTGGAACCGGCACATCCTACTATATGTCTTCCCTCCGTGGCCGCTAGTGGGCAAGGTACTTCGGAGGATACAACTACATCAGGGTCTAGTCATCCTGGTAGCTCCAGAATGGCTGAGACGCCCTTGATTCGCGGACTTGGTCAACCTCGCTCTTGACGGTCCTTTACACCTCAGCCACCTTCCGTGCCTCCTGCACCAGGGACCCGTATTTTTCGACCAGGCAGAATGCTTCTGTCTTGCGGCCTGGCTTTTGAAAGGCGACGGCTTCAACGCAAAGGATACCCTGAGGCAGTAGTCACGACTCTTCTCAAGGCGCGGAAGACTTCAACCTCAGTTGCCTCTGTGAGGGTCTGGAAAGTGTTCGAATGCTGGTGTGCCTCTCACGACACTCGACCCGGAATGGGTTCGGTCCCTCAGATTCTCGCGTTTCTTCAAGACTGTCTCGACAAGGGGCTCGCCTACAACTCCTTGCGTGTACAAGTTTCTGCTCTGGGCTCCTTAGTGCCGTCGCCCGCCCATTCTTCACTTTCATCTCACCCGGACATTGCCCGTTTCCTTAGAGGGGCGAAGCATCTTCATCCGCTGGTCCAGGATCCCTGTCCTTCGTGGAACCTCAACTTGGTCCTCAAAATCCTGGCGGGGCCTCCCTTCGAACCGCTTCGGGGTGCCACCCTCAAGGACCTCACTCTTAAGGCGGTCTTCCTGGTAGCCATATGTTCCACACGCAGGGTGTCAGAACCACAAGTGCTATCGTGCAGAGAACCTTATCTATGTTTCACAGATTCGGGGGTCTCCTTGCGGACAGTTCCTTCATTCCTGCCTAAAGTGGTTTTGGCGTTTCACTTGAATCAGATGATAGAACTCCCATCCTTTCCTGCGGATGAGTCGCGGGCTCTCCGTCATCTGGATGTCAAGCGCACCCTAATCCGCTACTTGGATGTGACCAGTGACTTTCGAGTTTCGGACCACTTGTTTGTTCTTTGATCAGGACTGAAGAAGGGCTCTAGGGCTACGAAGACTACGATTGCCAGGTGGCTCAGAGGCCATAGTGGCCGCATACATTGGAGTGGGTCGCACACCCCCTCTGGGGGTCAAGGTTAATTCACTCCGTTCTCAGGCGGCGTCCTGGGCTGAACGACAACCAGTCTCCCCCCAGGAGATCTGCAGGGCGGTGACCTGGAAATCTTTGCATACTTTTGCACGACATTATCGGCTACATCTCCAGTCATCAACTTCAGGGTACTTTGACAACAGGTTTCTTCGAGCAGGGCTTTCAGGAGCCCACCCTATATAGGGAAGCTTTGGTACATCCCACCGTCTGGACTGATCCTGGTACGTACAGGGAAAAAAATTATTTCTTACCTGCTAATTTTCGTTCCTGTAGTACCATGGATCAGTCCAGACGCCCTTCCCTAAGTTTATTGGGGTCTGGGGGATTCCTTCCTGCTCGATCTACTTTCTAACTTTGCTATTTCTGTGTTTTGCCTCCGATGCTTTGAGGCTGTTTTCCAGTTCTTCTTGCAAGTTCAAGTTGTTGCAACAGTTATGTTAGTCATTAATTCATTTGATGATTGTTTGCACTTGATCCATCCTTTCTAATTTGTTCTACTAGCTTTGATATTCTCTATACTGAGAGTCTGTAGAGGGTGCACAGGCTTATATGTCAGCACCCTCCGAAGCCTTGTCTGACTCCATCTGCTGGACGGGGGACATAACCCACCGTCTGGACTGATCCATGGTACTACAGGAACGAAAATTAGCAGGTAAGAAATAATTTTCTTTTCCCTGTACGTACCGGGATCAGTCCAGACGGTGGGATGTATCAAAGCTTCCCTATATATGAATATTATATAAAGTTAGTAGGCAGGTGAAACAAACTACATTAACATTCTGTACAGTTTTTATATAATTTTGGAGGTTAAGAAAATGTTTTGAAAGTTTTCCTCATCTTTGGCTGATTCCTTCTGTATTTATTGATGTAAGCAGACTTTCTATCACTGACTACCTGGTTGTACCATGAAACCACCATTTGACTAACTCACTTCAATGTACTTTTCGCTATCCTAGCTACTTAATATTCCTAGCAGATCCATGATAGTTACAGCATCCTGATTAATCAAACATATCCAATTATAAACCCTTTCATATCTCTGTCAATACCTACATACACCTCTTGTTTGTCCCTGTGCTACTGAACATAAAAATTGCCATGCTGGATCAGACTATCAAACCTAGCACCCTTTCTCTGAAGTGTCCAATCCAAGCTGCAAGTATGTGGCAGATCCCATAAAGTAGATCTAATTCTTGTTACTCAATCCTGGGGATAGCAATAGCTTTCTTTACCTGGCTGATGTGTTATTAGCTCATTGAAAAGGAAAGTGTCTTCAAAGATCTTCCAAGTGCCCAGGGAGATTCAAAATTTCAGACTGTGTCCTGTTAATCTTAAAATCAGTTACCTTCCCATACTGTTTAAGCTTTTCAGTCAAGATAGGCAAGGTAAACAGGACATCGTCCGCAAATAAAGATATTTTGGTTTCATGATCCCCCATCCTAATACCCACTAGATCTGAGTTTAGTCTTATTTTTTCTGTGAACAGTTCTATCACCAGCGTGAATAGGAGTGGGGAGAGTGGGCAGCTTTGTCCGGTTTCCCTCTGCAATTGAAACATCTCAGTATAACCTCCATTAATCTTAGTGCAGGCTTCCAGGGAGTCCTAAAGCTTTATAACCAAGGTGCAAAAATTATTTCCCAGACTCACTTTACCTAAAACTCTATGCATAAAACCCCAATGAACTCGATCAAATGCTTTTTTGGCATCTATTGCCAGTAATAACCAGAATTCCCTCCCTCAGAGCTGCCCATTTCAAATTTAAGAGTGTCAAAATATTGTCAGAGGTACTCCTCCCCAGTATAAACCCAAATTAGTCTTCATGTACCAAATAGGGTGCCGCTGTAGCTCTCCCTTGGACTTTACTATATCGGCCCGTAAAACAGGACCTAGCCCCACTATCTACCATAATTGTCATCTTATTCAAGGCTCCCTACCCAATCCACTTTCAAAGGTGGTAATCAAACCTATTCTGAAGATACCAGACTCTGATTCCAAAATAATTTATCACTATTGCCCAATCTCCAACCTCCCTTTTCTGTCTAAACTAGTAGAAAAAGTAGTCTACTACCAACTCCTCAGCTTCTTCTAAGACTGGTTAGGTTGCAAAAAGCTGCAATCTGGCTTCAGGAAAGGCCACAGAACTGAATCCATCCTATTAACCATTACCAGCAATATTCATCTAAATGCAGTCCAAGGCATTGTGACTCCATTCTAGTCTTAGATCTTTCTGCAGCTTTTGTTTCACCCTTCAAGATTCGTTCTCCTCCTTTCCACTTTCTCAACATCTATATTCCCTCCCCTATTCTTAATGCCAGTCCTCCCATCCCAGCACTGGTCACTAAAAATCCCCCTGTCTTTCCTCTCCCCTCCCCCCACCCCAAAGAACAAACAGGGTTGGGGGCAGATGGGAAGAGAGAGGGAAGGGGAAAGAGCAGGAGGATATGGGTGCAGGGGGAGAGGAGGTGAGGTAAGGATATTGGGAGGTTGGTTGATTTGGTTGCACCCCTACCAACCTAAAAAGCATTGTTCTTCTCCGGCCCCCGACTGCAATACTTAACATTTGTCTATAGTAAATCCATAGTGGAGTGTAGCTACAGGCAATTTGACATTTAGATAATCATAAACAATTGTGTGACTGCTTCCTTGTAGACCCTTGAGTTTGCTCGTAAGAGAAGTTCTGTCTGGTTCCGTGTTTCTGCCTTCTATGGACTTCCTTGCTGATCCGGTAAGATGTGAGTTCATTATGAAAATTTTGGAATGTATACAAAAGTACCTGCTTTTCTTGAGTTTTATAATTTAAATATTGATTTCAGTGTTATATGTATTTTTGAAATGGCTCATGTGGAGATTATTTGATGATGCAGTAATATGTAGAAACCTTGCAAAACTATATATTTTTTCTTCCATTCTTGTAATCAGTGAAATAGTTAAAATAGATGTAATTGAATTATGTAGGGATTGTACAAAAAACAAGACTCTTGCATGTCCTATACTCCTAGGAATGCTTGGGGCCCAACTCTCTTAGCTGAATAATGGAGTTTACCTCCCTTTTTGGCCTTTTATAAATGCTTTCACTCTGCTTTCCTGAAGTTTAGAAGGCATAATAAACAACTGGGTATTAAAGGGAAGGTCTCAGATTTTAATTTCTACTCTATGTATATAAAATGACTTTTTCTTGGTATTTTTCTCATTTTGAACTCTTGACATGTTCTGATTGTTTCCTAACTTATGTTTGATTGCATTTCAAGCAGAGCTCTGTTTGTAGCACTGAGGCGTCGATGCTATTTCTATTGTTTTGATGAGGTAGTAGTGCTAGAAGGATATTTTATAATGGCTTGTAGCATCATTCTTTTCTAACACTGACAGGAGAAGTTGGGGACTCGTGATATTTCTTGACATTCTCACAGGATGTCACTCTTTAAAATCTTTGTTTAAGCTTTTAGCTATATATGCACAAACACACACTTATTACAATGATGGCCAGCTGCTATTGTGAAGATAACATCTTTGTTTTCCTGTAGGATACAGTGAATCGCTTGCTTCTTATCTTCATAGATGATACACCTGTAAGTACTGAAGATGACATAAAAACAAAATTTTCGTAGCATTTGCTCTTTGGCGTGCACTAAAAATGCTACTGTGGGGCATTAGTTTGTTGGAAGCACCGGTTTGATTCTCAGGTTTGGCTCTTGCTCTTTGGACAAGTGTTGCTGCAGAAGTGGTACTCCCAGCTTCCAAGAAGGGAACCCATTGATGCTGAGTAGTAATGTCTACTGGCATCATATGGCACACGTACACTGGGCAAAAGCAAAAACCTTAATGTTTTTATTCTGTAATTTGCCTAGAATAGGTATTCTGGAAATTAGGTGGAATATAAATTACTGTAATAAATAAATTGTAGCCATGAAAAAGATTGTGGCTGCAAAGGTCAATGTAAGCTAAAATAATAGAAAATATACATAAAATATAAAATGGATAAACAAAATAAGACTCTAACTTTAACAAAAATCATTTAGGAGCAATTTTGTAACTTTGTGGAAAGATTAGCTGGTACATAAGACTTGCCATAGTGGAGCAGAGCAAAGGTCCATTAAGCCCAGTATCCTCTTTTCAACAGTGGCCAAGCCAGGTCACAAGTACCTGGCAGGATCCCAAGGGGTAAATAGATTCTGAGCTGCTTATCCCAAGATTAAGCAGTGGATTTCTGCAACTCCACCTTAATTATGGTTAATGGACCTTTCCTTGTCCAAACCTTTTTTTAAATGCAGCTACACTAATAGCTTTCACCGCATACTCTGGCAATGAATTCCAGAGCTTAATTTTGTGTTGAATACAAAAAATTTTCTCTTATTATCTAGTAACTTCATTGTGTGCCCCGTGCTTTTTGTTCTTTTCGAAAGAGTAAACAACTGATTAACGTTTACTCTTTCCATTCCACTCGTTATTTTATAGAGCTCAGCCATCTCTTCTCCAAGCTGAAGAGTCCTAACCTCTTTAGCTTTTCTTTATAGGGGAATTGGTCCATCCCCTTTATCATTTTGGTCTTCTCTGTACTTTAAAAAAAAATTCTGCTATATCTTTTTTGAGATGCGGTGACCACAACTGTACATAATACTCAAGATGAGGTCACACCATGGAGCGATACAGAGGCATTATATAATATACTCTGTTTTATTCTCCATTCCTTTCTTTAAAATCCTTAGCATTCTAGATGGTAGAAATGGGCCTTTTACAAAATTGTCCACACAATATGCAAGTAAACTTTCTTGTATATATTCTGGTCACCTCTGAGTTTACCAGGACTGAGAGAAGGCATTCCAGGGGGCCAAAATGGAGTGATTTTTTTCACTTGTGCACATACTTTTCGATTTTAGAGTGTGTACATAACATTTCATGAGAAACTTGTACTGTTTTAAGTGTGTGTGTGTGGAGACTTGATGGGATAATTTTCAAAGTGGATTTATGTGCACAAGTTTGCTTACAAAAACTGGAGTAGCTTCTGCTTTTATGTGTACAAGTGCTTTTGAAAATAGCCATCCCTATGTAAAAACGTAAATATCAACTCTTAACAAATCTTAAACAAAACAAAAAAAAAAAACCCTTTAAGTTGTTATGGACTTGGCCATGTTTCAGCAGATTTGCCTGCATCTGAAGAAGCCAGAGATTTCTACAAGGAGAGCCAACAAACAAATGCTTGTAAATATTGAAGTGAGAAGAAAATGACTCCTTTGAACATTTGTTTAATGTTTGTCCTCTGTAAATTTGCCAAAACATGGCCATGTTGGAAGTATACCATAGTGTTTTTTAGATTTGTTAGGGTTTTTTAAAGTTTCTGTTCTAGGTTTCTACTTTAAAATATTTTTGTTAAGGTTTAAGGGTTTAATTTATTTTCTTTCTACTATTTATATTTTATATCTTATAGTTTATATTCTTTTTGCCATTTTAGTTTATATTGTTTCTTTGCGGCCACAGTCATTTTTGTGCCTTTTACCTTGATTTGAACGTTTTTGCTTTTACCTACGGTGCATATTTTCTGCCTCATTTTTGGGTTACACTTGTATTAGGAGTCATGAAAGATTTGGGAATATCAGAGGAGGCCTTAAAGAAAGCAAATACTTGTCTAAATAAAGATCACGAAGCATCTCAGCTACAGGCTTCTCTTCTCACTAATGCTTCCCCCCTCCCCTGTCATTTACATAATTGGGGTAGCCAGCAGAGAATGAATCAGATTGTGATCTAAGTGCAATATTGCATTCTATGTACAAATCTGTTTTGTTATGATTAATACTTGTCTGGGGTTTGTGTTTTTTTTTGCATTGTTTTATTTCTTAGCCTGAAAAAGCAACGGAACCGGCATCCCTGTTGGTACCATTCCTGCAGAAATTTTCCGAGCCTAAAAGTAAAAAGCCATCCGTAAGCAGACTTCACTTTTAATTTTTAACCCAAAAAAAGGTTTTTGTTTTTTTTAAATTGTGCTGATGAATTTATATTTGTTCCATTTTATCTTACCAAGGAAAGAAAGCTTTCCTTTTTGCATACAAACTTGAGAAATATAAATGTGAAGGAGGACTAAGGCTGTGCCTTCTCCCTTTCTGAAGGTGCTGAAGCTGGAACTGAAGGAGATAAGGGCACAGCAGGATCTTTTGTTCCGCTTCATGAATTTTCTGAAGCAGGAAGGAGCTGTGCACATGTTGCAGTTTTGTCTCTCAGTCGGTAAGGTAGATGGCCCTCAACAACAACATTATTATTATTATTATTTTTTGTGTAGCAGCAACATGGTTGTGAACAGAATTCATAGTGTTAGAAGCTACTTGTATCAAAGAGCTTCCAGCCTTAGTTTAGTACAGCAGTGTTAGGTATCATTCTGAAGATAAAATGGGTAGTTGGTAGGGGAGCTGAAATGTCTCTGGGTTTACAGTTCTTTGCATTAATACCTATGCTTGTATTACCAGCCTTAAGGAAGTGATCCCTGTATATGGCCATAAGCATGTGATATAGAAATGTAGATTATAGCAGCAGATCTAATTATTCTAATTTCATTCCTGGTGCAACCATAGTGGATCTCTGGCTTTCTCGTCATAATTTCACAGCTAGGGATTCTCTGTGCTTTATCCCATGCTTTCTTTAGTTCTATTACTGTTTTTGTCTTCATCACCTCCACTGGCAGACTGTTGCATTCGTCCGCCACACTTTTCTTGCAGAAATATATACATTTTGGGGGGGGAGGGTGAAGTTGGGGGGTGGTGGTGGCGGCAGCAGTTTCCTTCTGCTCCTTTGGGCTTCTGTTTCTTTCAGAATCGGGGCTGAGATACAGTGCCATGAGCCTTCGTTCCCAACTACCTGGGGATTTTTCCTCAAGTTACACATACAGGATGATTTTAAAAGCATTCTCATGCAAAAATAGCCATAGTCGCGCATATGTGGGCCGTGTGCGAGGAACATGGATTATAAAAAGCAGCAAAATACACTTGTATGTATCTGTGCGCATGTGAGGAATAAGGGGGTGGAAAGGGCGGGGCCAAGACTTGTGTGCATAACTCTGAATGAAACCCGCAGTGCACAATATGCTGGATATCTGCATATCTTTACTGCTGCTCCTGATGAGGAGCAAGTCCTGTAGATCTCAAGTTATAGGGCTTATAGGAAAGGGGGAAGGGTCCAGGTCAACTGGGCAGTATGCAGGATGAAGAACCAGATTGGTCTGAAAGGGGTATCCTCCAATAAGGGTGAGCAGTAAAGGGCGACGGACAAAAAGGCATGCCAAAAGCGCCGCGAAAAAAGGGTGCGATTTATAAGGGCGCGCCACAAAAAGGCTCGCCTTAATACAGGCGAGGGTTGCTTGCTGCCATTCCCGGCAGAAAGCCCGCCCCCTTTCCCCAGCTCTCCCCCTTTCTTCAGTTCGAGACTGTGTGCGCCGGCCGGTGGCGGGGCCCTCCTGAATCGCCAAGTGGGGGGTGCAGGGGGGCAAGCCCCCCCCCACAAAGCTACATTAATTGGGGGGGGGGGCAGGCAGAGAGTGACTATCAAAAAGGTGGCACGGCGCTCTTATTAAGGCGCACCCTTAATAATCGCCCTTATTAAAATGTGCCTTTTTTTGCGGTGCCTTTTTTGGTGCGTCGCCCTTTCCTGCTCGCCCTTATTGAAGTAAACCATCTGAAAGACCTCACTATTAACTGGACAAACTGGTAGACTAATTTGAAAACTTGGAATGTGCCTCTTGCGAGCATGTTCTAAAATTCGCTGACACATGCACATAAAAGCTCATATGGTCCTATTGAAGACACATGCATACTAGCTTTGCTCAAGTTACCTCTTAAATTTAGGAGCATACTTATATGCCTTAGCATCTTATACATGGTTGGTGCATTTTACATGTGTGTAAGTGTACGCATGATTAAAAATTCTAGCATATCCTTGCTCACGTGTATGTGCACATGTGCGCTCGTTTTAAATTTTGACTTATTTAAGTCCTAAACCCCTAGATTCATCAAAATGTGTTAATGCATTGATAATACCCACGTTAAGAAAAAGGGGCATGTTTAGGGAAATTTTAGAATTACCACACCATGCGTTAACGCTTCGCATTGGTAATATCACGTGGTGCGGTAAACTTAGTGCGCCCTGCGATAATCCCTATTTTTTGTGAGAGAAAGAGAGAGTGCTTATCTACAAGGCTCTAATAGTAGTGAAGTATTTATATCTCTATAGGAGGGCCATCTAATAGGCTGAGGTGAGGTGGTGCCCTTTGGATTGGCTACTATGCCCAGGACTTTCTCCAAGGTCATGGTAGTGGTGTCTCTGTGCAAGGACAGAATTCTGGTCCATCTGTATCTGGATGACTGGTTTATTTGGGCCAAAAGTGAAGGCTAGAATCACTTGGCATCTCGCAAGTTGAGATCCTTGCTTCAGGAGCCTGGCTGAGTGATGAACTTGGCCAAGAGCAGTTTACAGCTATCTCAGGCGCCTAGAGTATCTTGGTGTGTGATTAAATATGGAGCAAGGCAGAGTGTTTCTACCAGAGAGTTGTATTCAAAGTTAGTTACTCAAGTTAAAGCCCTGAGATGGACTGTTCACCAGATGGTGTGGTCCCACCTGCAGGTCCTGGGATCAGTGACTGCTACATTGGACATAGTTCCCTGGGAAAGGGCGCATATGCAGCCCCTTCAGTGTGCGTTGCTCTCCTGGTGGAATCCTCAGTCGCAGGAGTACACAGTGAGACTCCACTTGCCATTGGAGGCGAGCATCCAGTTGCAGTGGTGGTTACAAGCAGATCATCTCAGGAAAGGGGTTTCCTAAAAGGCATCAGACTGGTTAGTGCTTACGACAGATGCATGCCTTCTGGGTTGGGGGGGGCTCACTGTTGAGAGTTGGTGGCGTAAGGTCGGTGGAATGCCGAGGAGCAGAAAGACCAATAATCGGTTGGAAACACGTGCAGGTTGCTGAGCAGCTGGAAGCTTGAGTGATAAAGATAATGTCGGACAGTGCCACAATAGTGGTTTACATCAATCATCAAGGTGGAACCAGAAGCCAACAGGTGTCAGTGGAGGTAGATGTGCTCATGGTCTGGGCAAAACAACATCTCCAGGACATATCCGCCTACCACATTGCCAGGAGGGACAGGGACTTCCTCAGCAAACAGATCTTGGACCGAGGAGAGTGGGAGTTGGCAGACAAAGCCTTTCAACTCATAGCAATACTCTGGGGTCACCTGTTCTTAGATTTATTGGCAAACTCCAACAATACGAAGATACCATAGTTCTTCAGTCACAGAAGGGATTCAAGAGCGCTTGGGTTAGTTTTGGCTTATAATTTGGCCCTTGAGAGGGCTCAAGTTGCTGAAACTTGGTTATTCTTCTGCAGTGATTTCCACTTTGCTCCAGGCCAGGGATTTTTCTACCTCTCTAGTTTATTTTAGGGTTTGGAGAGTGTTCAGTAGCTAGTGTGAGGTTCTCACCCTCTTAAAGTTGTAATTCCACTGATATTGGAATTTTTGCAGGAAGATTTGGTTAAACACTTGGCCTTAAACACTCTGAAAGTGCAGGTAGCAGCTCTTGCTTGCTATAGGAGGTGAGTCAGTGGTGGATCCTTGTCTTCCCATCCAGATATGTCCAGCTTTTTGAAGGGAGTTGGGCATCTACATCCTTTCTTGCGCCTACTGGTGTCTCTTTGGGTCTTTAATCTGTTTTTGCATTTTTTTGGTGGTCCTACATTTTGGCCACTGTGTGGTCTCTTTGCATCTGCTCACCTTGAAAACAGTTTTTCTGGTAGCCTCTGGCACAGTGGGTCTCTGAGCTGCGAGCTCTTTCTTGCTATGAGCCATTTCTGTGAATGACTGTGGGGACAGTACAACTTAAGATGGTACTTTCCTTTTTGCCAAAAGTGGGAACACTGAGAGGAGAGGATCACCTTGCTGGTGGCTGAAAGGAATCGGTAAATTTTTGCTTGGGACATTGTCTTTTTTTAAAAGTATTGGGGCAAAGTTAACTATTTGGGAATATTATTTAGTGTGTTTGTGCTTTTAATAGTCAGGCAGTGAATAAACAAGTTGGACTGTATTTTTAAATAGTCAATAAGGCAGCTAGTAAGCAGTAGGTAGTGTGTTTATTTTTAAAAGTCTGCAGAACTGAGTGTATTAACAAAAAAAACCCAAAAAAACCCACTAAAAAAAAAACCAACCCAAAAAGTAGCTATAAGCTAGGAGCAGTGTATACCTAAGTAAAAAGGTTGAATAGTTCAGCTCAGTTACTCACCTTGGAAAGATGCTGAGGTAGTGTGATTGGGTTTGGATAGGTACCAACATTTGTTAATCAAGAGAGCAGTGATTCACTCTGGCTGACTAACTGAAGTTAGACTGTTTGTATTTCCCAACCCTCAATTTATAGGCAGGTGCCACTTTCACAAAAAAAAAAAAATCAACAAAAACTTTATTGAGAATTCGATCAGACCCCGGAAGGCCACTACCAGACACATAGTGAATTCACTAATACATTTAAAGGACGTTAGACACATTCCTACTCCCATAGCAACCTAAAACTTAACTAGAAACTGATCAAAACTGAGATGAAGGCAGCAGTCCAGCAGCAAGATGGAGGCTTCCCAGTCTTTTGCATAGAGAGTCACATGTAAGATTTTTTACCCACCGGTGAGAAGTTGTACATGTGCATGCGATGCAAAGAGCTCCTGGCTCTCAGAGAACGAGTCTGATCTCTGGAGGCTAGAGTGGCAGACCTGGAGGAACTGAGGCAGACAGAGAGGTATATAGATGAGACCTTCAGGGACATAGTAGTCAAGTCCCAACTTCAGACTGGCAGCCCTGGTGCTGCCTTGGAGGAAGAAGGTCTCATGATGGGAGAGCATCAACCAGGTGCAGCAGGAAAGGATCCTGTAGCAAGGACCTGCTCTCCAGGTGATGCATTGTCCTTTCGCACTGAGGATATCTCCCCAAGGCCTACTGCCCAGGAGGGAAGGGTTAGGTCGGCCTTCATAGTTGGTATTTCGATTATTAGGAATGTAGATAGCTGGGTGGCTGGTGGACGTGAGGATCGCCTGGTAACATGCCTACCTGGTGCGAAGGTGGCAGACATCACGCATCACCTAGATAAGATTTTAGACAGTGCTGGGGAGGAGCCGGCTGTTGTGGTACATGTGGGCACCAACGACATAGGAAAATGTGGGAGGGAGGTTCTGGAAGCCAAATTTAGGCTCTTAGGTAGAAAGCTTAAATCCAGAACCTCCGGGGTAGCATTCTCTGAAATGCTCCCTGTTCCACACGCAGGTCACCAGAAGCAGGCGGAGCTCCAGAGTCTCAATGCGTGGATGAGACGTTGGTGCAAGGAAGAGGGATTCAGTTTTGTTAGGAACTGGGGAACCTTTTGGGGAAGGGGGAGTCTCTTCCGAAGGTATGGGCTTCACCTTAACCAGGGTGGAACCAGACTGCTGGCGCTAACCTTTAAAAAGGAGATAGAGCAGCTTTTAAACTAGAACAAAGGGGAAAGCTGACAGTCGCTCAGCAGCGCATGGTTCGGAGAGAGGTATCTTCAAAGGATTCTAATGATGCATTAGAATTAGGGCATTCCGACAGTGAGGTTCCAATAATTAGAAAAATAGTCCAAGTGCCTCTAACTAAAAACTCACCTGAGCTAAAAAGTTCTAACTTATCCCTATCAATTAAAAAGCAGAATGAAAATACAAACAAAAAACAAACTTTGAAATGTTTGTGTGCTAATGCCAGAAGTCTAAGAAGTAAGATGGGAGAATTAGAATGTATAGCAGTGAATGATGACATAGATTTAATTGGCATCTCAGAGACATGGTGGAAAGAGGATAACCAATGGGACAGTGCTATACCGGGGTACAAATTATATTGCAATGACAGAGAGGAGCACCCGGGAGGAGGTGTGGCACTTTATGTCCGGGATGGCATAGAGTCCAACAGGATAAACATCCTGCATGAGACTAAATACAAAATTGAATCTTTATGGGTAGAAACCCCTTGTATATCGGGGAAGACTATAGTGATAGGGGTATACTACCGTCCACCTGGTCAAGATGGTGAGATGGACAGTGAAATGCTAAGAGAAATTAGGGAAGCTAACCAAATTGGTAGTGCAGTAATAATGGGAGATTTCAATTACCCCAATATTGACTGGGTAAATGTATCATCGGGTCACGCTAGAGAGATAACGTTCCTGGATGGAATAAATGATAGCTTTATGGAGCAATTGGTTCAGGAACCAACGAGAGGGAGCAATTTTAGATCTAATTCTCAGTGGAGCCACAGGACTTGGTGAAAGAGGTAAAGGTGGTGGGGCCACTTGGCAATAGTGATCATAATATGATCAAATTTGATTTAATAACTGGAAGAGGAACAGTGTGCAAATCCACGGCTCTCGTGCTAAACTTTCAAAAGGGAAACTTTGATAAAATGAGAAAAATTGTTAAAAAAACTGAAAGGAGCAGCTACAAAAGTAAAAAATGTCCAAGAGGCGTGGTTATCATTAAAAAATACCATTCTAGAAGCACAGTCCAGATGTATTCCACACATTAAGAAAGGTGGAAAGAAGGCAAAACTATTACCGGCATGGTTAAAAGGGGGGAGGTGAAAGAAGCTATTTTAGCCAAAAGATCTTCATTCAAAAATTGGAAGAAGGATCCAACAGAAGAAAATAGGATAAAGCATAAACGTTGGCAAGTTAAATGTAAGACATTGATAAGACAGGCTAAGAGAGAATTTGAAAAGAAGTTGGCTGTAGAGGCAAAAACTCACAGTAAAAACTTTTTTTTTTTAATATATCCGAAGCAGAAAGCCTGTGAGGGAGTCAGTTGGACCGCTAGATGATCGAGGGGTTAAAGGGGCACTTATGATTTCTTTGCTTCGGTGTTTACTGAAGAGGATGTTGGGGAGGTACCCGTAATGGAGAAGGTTTTCATGGGTCATGATTCAGATGGACTGAATCAAATCACGGTGAACCTAGAAGATGTGGTAGGCCTGATAGACAAACTGAAGAGTAGTAAATCACCTGGACCGGATGGTATACACCCCAGAATTCTGAAGGAACTAAATAATGAAATTTCAGATCTATTAGTAAAAATTTGTAACCTATCATTAAAATCATCCATTGTACCTGAAGACTGGAAGATAGCAAATATAACCCCAATATTTAAAAAGGGCTCCAGGGGGGATCTGGGAAACTACAGACCGGTTAACCTGACTTCAGTGCCAGGAAAAATAGTGGAAAGTGTTCTAAACATCAAAATCACAGAACATATAGAAAGACATGGTTTAATGGAACAAAGTCAGCATGGCTTTGCCCAAGGCAAGTCTTGCCTCACAAATCTGCTTCACTTTTTTGAAGGAGTTAATAAACATGTGGATAAAGGTGAACCGGTAGATATAGTATACTTGGATTTTCAGAAGGCGTTTGACAAAGTTCCTCATGAGAGGCTTCTAGGAAAAGTAAAAAGTCATGGGATAGGTGGCGATGCCCTTTCGTGGATTGCAAACTGGCTAAAAGACAGGAAACAGAGAGTAGGATTAAATGGACAATTTTCTCAGTGGAAGGGAGTGCCTCAGGGATCTGTATTGGGACCCTTACTTTTCAATATATTTATAAATGATCTGGAAAGAAATACGACGAGTGAGATAATCAGATTTGCAGATGACACAAAATTGTTCAGAGTAGTTAAATCACAAGCAGATTGTGATAAATTGCAGGAAGACCTTGTGAGACTGGAAAATTGGGCATCCAAATGGCAGATGAAATTTAATGTGAATAAGTGCAAGGTGATGCATATAGGGAAAAATAACCCATGCTATAATTACACAATGTTGGGTTCCATATTAGGTGCTACAACCCAAGAAAGAGATCTAGGCGTCATAGTGGATAACACATTGAAATCGTTGGTTCAGTGTGCTGCGGCAATCAAAAAAGCATACAGAATGTTGGGAATTATTAGAAAGGGAATGGTGAATAAAACGGAAAATATCATAATGCCTCTGTATCGCTCCATAGTGAGACCGCACCTTGAATACTGTGTACAATTCCGGTCGCCGCATCTCAAAAAAGATATAATTGAGATGGAGAAGGTACAAAGAAGGGCTACCAAAATAAGGGGAATGGAACAGCTCCCCTATGAGGAAAGACTAACGAGATTAGGACTTTTCAGCTTGGAGAAGAGACGGCTAAGGGGGGAATGATAGAGATGTTTAAAATCATGAGAGGTCTAGAACGGGTAGATGTGAATCGGTTATTTACTCTTTCGGATAATAGACTAGGGGGCACTCCATGAAGTTAGCATGGGGCACATTTAAAACTAATCGGAGAAAGTTCTTTTTTACTCAACGCACAATTAAACTCTGGAATTTGTTGCCAGAGGATGTGGTTAGTGTAGTTAGTATAGCTGTGTTTAAAAAAGGATTGGATAAGTTCTTGGAGGAGAAGTCCATTACCTGCTATTAAGTTCACTTAGAGAATAGCCACTGCCATTAGCTATGGTAACATGGAATAGACTTAGTTTTTGGGTACTTGCCAGATTCTTATGGCCTGGATTGGCCACTGTTGGAAACAGGATTCTGGCCTTGATGGACCCTTGGTCTGACCCAGTATGGCATTTTCTTATGTTCTTATGTTATGTTCTTATGGTTTCTGAGTTTCATTTCAATTGGTCTGTTTCCCTGCCCACACTGGACAAGGATAGAGATGAGCATGATTATCATCATATTTATTTATTTAACCATTTTTTTTTTCTATACCGGTGTATGGACCTAACCTTCACATCGGTTTACAATCTTTTAAAAACATAAAAACTATATCATACATAAAAACAATAGTAAATAACAATAGCTATTAAAACTACAAACATTTCTTACAACAAATCTTGAATCTACCATAATTTATTTCTTCAACACTTTATCGAGACTGCTCAGTTGTTCTCTGTTGCAAGCCTTGGATGTCAAGCGGCATCTGGTGCGGTATTTGAAGATTACTCACTCTTTCAGGAAATCTGATAGACACTGCTCCATGGTGGAGGTAAACGAGAACCGGTGACACAGGCAACTATAGCCCATTAGGTGAAAGAAGTCATCATGGCCACCTATGTGGATGCAGATGTCCCATTACCTAGACAGGTCAGGGCACATTCCACTAGAGTTCAGGCGGTTTCGTGGGTGCAGCTTCGGTTGTTGTCTCCCATTTAGATTTGCTGAACAGTGACATGGTCCGACTTACAAACTTTCTTCTAGCATTATAGCTTGGACATTAGGGCTCAGTAGGACATGGCTTTCATGCATGTTGTGTTAACGGGACCACAGGCAGCCTCCCACCCTTTTCAGGAGTAGTTTTGGTACATCCCACTGGTATGGATTGGCCTGCCTGAGTGCAGAGGAAGGAGAAATTAATACTTGCCTGATAATTTAATTTCCTCTAAGGAAAGCAGGCCAATCCACAACCTACCCTGAGCTGCCTACTTGCTTTTATCTCGTCCTTTATATACTGAGGATGAAGAGTGTTGTTTCTGTTAATTTGTTTGAAGGACTGGTAAGTGACATAACCAGCCCCTAAGATTAGTTGATGTTAACTTTTTCCTGAGCTCAGTGTTTCCCAGTTGGTTAAGAATCACGAGTGGTTGATTGTTAATAGTCATGTTCAGGTGTAATTAGTTTGTCCAAAGTTTTTGGCTTTTCTAAAGATACTGGTAGGCTGATATTAGGGCAGAGCTATATATGTCAGTGACATCAGCAAGTCATCTTTACTCAGTCTACTTCTGGTAGGAGTCCAAAATCCACTGATGTGGTATAGCCTACCTTAGAGGAAAGGAAATTATCAGGTAAATAGTAATTTCTCCATCCCTATGCCTTCTGTTAAGAGTAGTAACTGCATACCATGCAGGTTAGCCCCTTGCACCCTTTTCTTTATTTCCAGTCTCTAGTCTTTAAGGTCCACCATATTTATCCCAATCCCTTTTGATTTTGTTTACTGTTTTCATTCTCACCACTTCTTCCAGAAGGGCATAAATCACTCAAAGCAATGAACTATTCACAACATAAAAACACAGTCACACAAAATTAATCATTTTTTTAAATTAACAAAACCTACAACATATACACATTAAGACTGCATTTCTTTTCCAGTGGAGGTCAACTTGTCATCTAAACAAAGCAGCTGCTTGTGCATAGTAAAAGGTTTCTTGTGCTCTAGCTAAAATGTCTTCACAGTGAGAAAACAGGTTTTTTTTTCCCCCAAGCTATAGCATTTCTTCACAGTTTAGCTACATTATTGCTTATTCAGGCAAAGGAATGTCTTATGCTTCTCTTGGCAGCATTCCATTTAACGTGGGGTTGTCTATACCTACATGTACACCAAAATATCTTCACATCCACTATCCCTGTATTCTAATACATGCGTTTTTGTCTTGTAGTGCTCTAAGTAAGGTTTTTTAGTTTACCTGTTTCCATTTAACTTCGTATTCCGTTCTGCAACAGTGCGCTGTCGGCCTTCGAGTCACTATCATAAAGTTTGATTTTGCTATCCTCTTATTACAGCCAATCATGTCTAGCGGGTTCCAGCAATGCCCTCTGTGTGCAAGGATTGTGTCTCCTGTGCTTAGGGGCATCCTAATGATTAGGAGTGGGGCAAATGTGCAACCATGAAAGGATGCAGGTCCCACATGGAACTGATGGAAAGCATCTTGGAGCTCATCTCCCCTTTCCTGTGTGGCTTGCCAAATTGTCTTCTGGGTCTAGGTGGGTAAGAATGATGAACACACAAAGTTTTCAGGGTCTCTTATTTTTTTTCGGGCCATGGTGGCGTGAGCTCCACCATGGCCCCATTGGTCTTCCTGCTTATGGGGATAAAAGCTGTGCTCGGCCGTGCATGTGCGCAGCATAGAGAGAACAGTGGGTACAAGTTGAGTTATTGCATGTTGTTGAGGTTGCCTGCTGGGGAGGCCTTTGTCATCCCATCCAGATGTTTGCGATTCTTAAAAGGAGGCAAACATATTAAACCTCCAGTAAGGGATTTGAACTTGCTTTTGTCTTTCATAGCAGGTCCTTGTGTTTGCACCTATAAAGAGGATTTCTCTGAAGCTTATTACCTTAAAGGCAGTTTTTCTGGTAGCCATTTGTTCAGGCAGAAGGATTTTGGAGTTGTAGGTCTTTTTTTTGTAGGGAGTCATTTCTGGTGATTAGGGAGGATGTTTTCAAGATTTGGACAGCCCCTCCCTTTCTTCCAAAAGTGGTGTCAGTGTTTCATCTAAATCAAATGGTCTGTTTGCCTTCATTTAGCAAACTTTGTGAGGAGCAAGGGTACAAGAGCCTTCATTTCTTGGATGTTCAGAGAGTTCTTCTAAGGTATTTTAAGTCACAAATGATTTCAGGAAATCAGATCATCTCTTTATTTTGTTCAGTGGAGCAAATTAAGGTGAAGCAGCAACCAAGGCATCTCTTGCCTGTTGGGGTAAGCAGGTAATCACAGCGGCTTATGTTAAGAATAAGGCTGTCAAGATGAACAATAACAACTATATTCCCACAATTCAACTACAATTTTATAGATGCACAATTTTGACTGTCATAATAGGCATCATCTCATCGTATTGTTAGACTTTATTACTCTGCCTTATGTGTAATCATAGGTCAGTCCTGAGTATTTTTTCAAAAATGTTTTGTATTTGTGCAATGTGACATCCTTCACAGTTTAAAATTTCAAAATTGCTCTTCAAGCATTCATTAGTGTAATTACACTGAACTTGAACTTATCTTTTGTTTGAAGAATTCATTCTTTTGCCCGTCAATTTCCCAAGGTTCCGGTACCAATGCCCGACACGGAGCCATATTTCAGACAGCGAAATCCTTTATCATGGGCTTACTTAATTAGAGCAGCATGGCGATTCTCAGCGGGTTTTGTTTTGTTTTTTTTGACATTTCAACTGGAACTTTGGGAAATTGACGGGCAAAAGAATGAATTCTTCAAACAAAAGATAAGTTCAAGTTCAGTGTAATTACACAAATGAATGCTTGAAGAGCAGTTAAATGGTGAAGAATGTCACATTGTGCAAATACAAAAATTTTTAAAAAAATACTCAGGACTGACCTAGGATTGATTGCTCATAAGGCAGAGTAATAAAGTCTAACAGTACTATGCGATGATGCCTATTATGACGGTCAAAATCGTGCATCTATAAAATTGTAGTTGAATTGTGGGAATATAGTTGTTTATCTTGAGGTTGAGATCAGCAATTCCCATAAAAAAAAAAACAAAAAACGGTCGTTCAGAGCAAAAATATTAAGAATAAGGCGTTGCCACAAAGAATCAGAGCACATTCAACTAGGGCCCAAGAGGCATCCTAAAATAACTCTGACTAATGTATGAAGACTTCTGAAAAGGAAATTGTGTAGCACAAATTACTTTATAAACCCTTGAGTTAATGTTTTAAGTATTATGTTAGGCTATATTATGAATGTCGCTTTGTAAACAGTTGTGATCTTCTTTTGGAATAACAGTATATAAAATGCTTAAATAAATAAATAGTTTGTCTCCTCATGAGATTTGAAAAGCAGTGACATGATCCTCCTTACATTCTTTCTCAAAGCATTATTACTTGGGTGTGAGGGCCAGAGCAGAGGCCTTGTTTGCCTTAGTAGTATTATAGCGGGTTTGGCGGGGCCTGCTCAGTTAATGAATAGCTTGAGTACATCTCACTCATCTAGACTGGTATGACTGGATGAAGAGGAATGAGAAATTTATTCTTACCTGATAATTTCCTTTCCTTGAGTCCAGTCAGACTAGCCCAGGACCTTCCCAGTTTTTGTGCCACTTTTTCATGTTCTCAGTTGATAAGAAAAGGAAGTTAGCAGGTGAAAGGAAGTGAATATTAGATGACCTTACTGTTTGTTCTGAAGGCTGTGAAGGCATGTTAAATACCAATTCTGTATATAGTTCTACTTTTTGTTTACATTGAACTTTCTTCTCTATTATTGGAAGTCCTTTTGGTTTTAAGGCGTTAATTGCTTAGTTTTGGAGTTTGTTACAGATAATACTGGCATGTTGAGGTCAGAACTGATGCCTATCAGGGTTGATATTTACAAACCTATTTGTCTCTGTCTCCATCTGCTGGTTGGTGAACATAATCCTCTCGTCTGAACCGGTCTGACTAGACTCAAGGAAAGGAAATTATCAAGTAGGAATAAATTTCATCTAGTATGGGGACCCATATGTGTGTGGGTTTTTTTTTTTGTAGTAAAACTAATTCTTGATGCTTGGTCTTGACTGATGGGGATTAAGATCTGCCCAGGAGCCTTAATTTAGAATTCAAATGAAGATGTCTTTTGAGATCCCTCCTTGTTTTATTTTCTTTTTTGTACTGTTATTTAAGTGTCTAAAATAACTGATATCTTTGCTGCATTTTTAAACATTCATACTTGGTTTTCTAGTGGGTGAGGGAAGAGGAAATTTACAAGCAAAAAGGAACACTGTTGATATAAGTTCTTGTAACCTAATGTATGAAGCTGAAAATATTGTTTGAAGTTTGTCCTATGTATACCAGTGATGGAGCATGTGATGGGTAATTCAAAAAGATTAAAAAATAAAACTTTCCATCTATAGCCTGAGACTGGCTACAGGTGCTTCTTTAATTAGGGTGGAGTTAAGATAGCCTAAAGGTTGAGAGCCGCTTGGAAAAGAAGTGTTTCAGCAAGTCTCTATCTTGATTAGAAGCTACACACCTGCACTTTCTTACTACAGAGTCCTGCAAGAACATTACAACCTGCTTGGTTTTGGAATTTCCACAGTGAGTATGCATGAGATAGATTTGCATATCTCCATTTTATGCAAATAGATCTCATATATATGTTCATTATGGAAATTTTGAAAACCCCATCAGGGTTGCAGTCCTGGAGGAGTGAGTTGGGGAGCGCCTATCTTGGAGAAAAAGCTTTTAAGGTAGTGCGTTCGAAAACCTGCCCTCATGACTCCATAGCAAATCAGATTTTCAGGATATCCATAGTTAATATGCATGAGTGATATTAAGATCTACCATATACAGATTTCTTTCATGTACATTCATTGTGAATATTCTGAAAATGTGACTGATTGTGGGGTTTGGAAGACATATTTGGGAACCACTGCTTTTAGGGGTGATAAACCCCAGCTCTGCCAGAACCTTAAAGCAAAGAGATTGCTTTATAGCTTTGCTTCATGTGCTGTGTTTGAGGCCTGCTCAGCTACACCAGTTCTTCAAAAGCCCTATCCTCAAAGCCTAGTGAAACCTCTTAATCAGGTGGTTCCCAGTGTGTGTTCAAGACTGGATCTAGTTTTAGGTACCACAATTATGTAATGATTCTATGAAGAGATTGGTGACTCAAAGTTGCTCAGTTTCACTAGAGCCTCTTAATACCAAAAACTGGATAAAACCTTTTATTTTTCCTTTAATCACTTCATTTCTCAGTCGGAACTGCATTGAATGAATGATTGCTAAATGTGAATTAACATAACATTTGTTTGCTGAGAAATTAGTCCGTTGCTATTGACTACTTGAAATAAAGCTGCCTGCTTGCCAAAGCCTGACTTTGGGGAAAGTTTCTCCTTGTCTGTCTCTTGAGCTTGATAAATTTAGTTTTCTTAAGAATTGTATTATATCAGGGGTGGCCAACTCTGGTCCTCAAGAGCCACAAACAGGCCTGTTTTCCAGGATACCCATTATGAATATGCATATGAGAGATTTGCATGCACTGCCTCCATTGAATGCAAATACGGTATATATATCTTGCATATTCATTATGGAAATCCTGAAAACAGACCTGTTTGTGACTCTTGAGGACTGAAGTTGGCCATATCTGTATTATATAGTCACTTCCTGATAAACTTTATTCACTGTGGATCCCTAAAGGCTAGAAGCTGGAAATGAAGAAAAGAATGCATAGGGTAACTTACTGTTGTGACTGTTACTGCCGTTAACCAATAAACCTTCATACTGTTGATGCAACTCCATTATTGCTCTCTGCTTTAACGACCGGTGGAAAAGGGGAATTAGATTCAGACAGCAACCAACAAGAACATTGAATTTTACGGTCTGGGAAAACAAGCTTGGGAGTAACTTGCTGATACGGTGGTTATTACCTTTAACCAATAAGCCTGATACTTTTGATGCAACTCCAGCATTGCTCTCTGATTCAACGGCAAGAGGTAACAGAGAATTGGACTCAGACAGCAACCAACAAGGGCCCTCACTTTGAAGGTCTGGGGAAGTGATAAGTATGAAGGCGACCTGTATGGCACGGTAGATGCCACTATAAGCTTGCTGGGCAGACTGGATGGATCGTTTGGTCCTTTTCTGCCGTCATTTCTATGTTTCTATGTATTTTAGGAGCATCTGTGCTGTATATGAGAGAAAAATAACCCTTCTTTTAAATGAGTATCTTCTAGCCTTTGCTAAAATACATCCGGGGGTCATATTCAATAGGTCGTTTTAGTGGACAAATTATCCAGCTAAAGTTAGCTGTATAACTTGTCCTGTATATTTAGCAAGATAAACATCCCGATGAATATACTTGTTGAAAGTTATTGTTTGACACTGTCTGGTTGGGACTAAAGTTATCTAGCATTGTGTGGCTGAATAACTAGCTACTTACCTGGATATCTTCAAAGATATCCGGGTAAGTAGCACTCCCTTAAAAAAAAAAAATATATATATATATATATTGCAGGCCTGATTTCCACTGGAAACCACCCCCCCTCCCCCGCTCCTGCTGGCCAGCAACTCCCCCCAACCCCTAGAAATGTTTTTAATGCAGATATAATAGTGCTGCCAGGCCCAGACCTCCAGCCCTGTTTTGTATGTAGGGATCACAGTGCAATGCAATCCTGGCCACTTCCAGCATGATTCTGGTAGTAACGCTGGAAGTGTACTGTATCAGTGAAAATGTATGCTTCTAGCGTTATTACCAAAATCATGCTGGAAGCGGCCGGGATCGCACTATACAGCGATTCCGGCATACAAAATGGGAGCCCTGATGCAGGTATGGGGGGAGGGGGGGGGGGTAAAGGTGTGATTTCTTTTTATCTTTAGCAGTGGGAGAGAGGAGAGAGGGCTGGAGGCCAGGCCCTGGCAGTGCTAATACTGTATATCTACACTAAAAACATATCTAGGGGTTGGGGGGGTGTTACAGCCAGTGGAGAGGAAAGGATGGAATCGGACTGGGAAGCCTATAACTTTTTTTTTTTTTTTAAACAGGAGCACTACTTACTGGATATCTTTTATCTTTGAAGATATCCAAGAAAGTAGCTAGTTATCAGGCCACACAAGTCTAGATAACTTTAGGCTTGCTCTGAAACAGGTCTAAAATTATCTGCCTAGTATTGAAAATCGGCTAAGTTAGCTAGGTAACTTTACTCCTTCCCAGAACGCCTTTTTTTTGGCTAGATAAAAAAAAGTTATCTGTTCAAATAGCTTTTGAATATTGACCTTCTCTTCTCTTCCTTGCCCAGAGGAGTTCAATGACAGAATTTTGCAACCAGAGTTAACAGAGGAGGAAATGATACCTCTCCACAAAGAAGTGAAGAAAATCTATCAGACCTATTGTCTGGATGAAAGCATTGACAAAATACAGTTTGATCCTTTCATTGTGGAAGAGATTGAAAGAAGTAAGTATGAGAGTAAAAAAAAATAATTTTGATAAATTACTCAGGATAAGCATTTTTTATTAATATATAGCAGCAAAAAAAAAAAAATCTGAGATCATTTTGAATGGTTAGGAAACAATATTTAATCTGATCTCACAGATTTCTTGTAACTGATCAATGCACTGATGTGCTCTGTTTAAAACAGCAGTATTAGAAAACATTTTAGAGAATTTATTTGGTAGTTAAAACAAAAAAATGGAAACAATTCTATTTAATTTTCAGTTTTACTGAAGAAATGATTATTTTTAAAGGTTTTTTTGCACATTTCTCCCACTTATCTTTTATGAATCTAAACAGATCGGGATGGATTTGTTTGTTTTTCACTGATCCTTCACATATTTCTTAAACAATGGTACAAATCTGATCACTAAAAAATTTACAGCACACAGCATTTTACATTTTTCTCCTTCCCCCCCCCCCCCCCACCCCCTTTCACCTTCTTGGTTAGTGCTGTACCTTTCTGCCCCAGGAGTTTGAGAAAGTGGGTCTCAGCATACAAAGGTTCCTATTATCAGTATATTCTCTCCAGTAACATATTTATTCCATGAGGGTGGTTCTTTTGACAGAAGTACCTGGATCTTCCTGCTTGGACCGATGCCAATCTGTCTATCGGGAACTTGTTTAGGAAGCTTGGAATCTCTTAGAGTCCAAATGGGTCAATTGGAAACGAGGGCTGTAAGAAATGCACTGCAGGAGCTTGCATAACTTCTATTAGGTCAATCTCTCAGGCAACACCATAGCTTAGGTGAATCACCAGGGAGGCAACGAGTCCTCAAGTGACCAGAGAGGTGAGCTTATGCTTTAAAGTGGTAAAAAAGCACATGAGAGTGCTGTGAATGGCTTATTTAGAGGTGATGGAGAATATTCAAGCATAATTCTTGAGCTGGCACATTAGAACCAGGAGAGTGAGAGCTATTGGATGTGGCTTTCTTCCAGTTCACAAACAGTTGGGGAGATGCAGTTATAGCTTTGGTGGCCACTGGTGAGTATTTTAAGGTGGTAGCATTTTTCAGCCGCAGGAAGGAGAAGGATTTTGCGGGTCTGGATGCTTTTGATGCAATCTTGGTCTGACCACAGTATTATGTATGGGTGTTGCAGAATATGGCCGGGCATTGGAGGCTGGGGTTTTTAGTGATCTCCAATTGACCCAGGCACCTATAGTCCATGGATCTTGTCCATGGACCTGAGATTTCCTCAGGTCAGGGGTCTGTTGTCATAGGGTCCAATGACTATCGGGGACCAGGTTCCATTTGGTCCTCAAAAGGATTGCTTGACTAAGAAGGGCTACTCTGATGGAGTGATGCCTGTTACTAGCCTGAAAGACATCCACTTCACTAACTTATGATGGACAGTGGAGGATTTTTGAAGCATAGTGGGCTGAGGGAATGTTTTGTGTTGCAAGACTTTGGTGGTTTTGATCTTGACATTGTTACAGGAGGGTCTAGAGCATGGCCTGGTGCAAAATTTCCTCAAGTTGCAGGTGACAGCTATTTCTTGTTATAGGAACAATTTTCAGCAGCTCACTCAGACGTTTTATAATTCCTAAGGGGTGGAGTTAAGTATATACATCCTCACAGGAAGGAGCTCCTTCATTTGGTCTTGAAATCCCCCCTCCAAAGAGCGGCACTTAAGGATATGACTCTTAAGTGCGGCTTTTTAATAGTGATCTGTTTAGTCAGACAAATTTCAGGGTTGCAGGCCCTTTCTTGTAGGGAACCCCTTGTGAGGTTATAGGAAGTCTGTCTTGTCCAGTTTGCCTTACTCAAATGTTTGTCTTCTTTCAAGAAGGAATCTTGAACAGAGGGCTGCGAGGCACTTCACCAGTTGGTTGTTTTCTAGGTCCTTTTGCAGTATCTAAAGATCTCTAATCCCTTTGGAAAATTAGATTGTCTCTTTGTTCCTTTCAATGGTCCTTTCCATAGCCTGGCATATTAATGAGGTCACCAGATTGGCATGTATCTCTAAAGGTTTATCACTGATGGAGATTTGCAGAGCAGCTGCTTGGACCTACTTACATTTCTTCACAAAGCATTACCATATGAATGTTGAAGCCAAGGAGAATGCTGCCTGTGGCTTGGGTGTTTTGAGAACATGACTGGAAGTTTCCTACCCAGTCTGAGGGTACTTCTCATGAGTCTGGAATGTTCTGGCTGGATGAAGAAGGCAAAATTTTGTCTTACCTGCTAATTTCCTTTCCTTGAGTCCAGCCAGAGCAGTCCAGGACCATGTATGTTGTTATTCTGTTCTCGGGTATGTGTTAAACTCTGCTTCTTAAGTTTCTTTAGTTCAGAACCTATAGGGTTGCAGTTGGCCACAGTTCAGCTAGTTTGGGTTAGGATTTTCATGTTTGGAGGTATGGCTTCTTTGTATCCCTTGCAAGATCCCTGATTAGAAGGGATATAGGGACCTCAGTGGGAGCTCTGAGAGGAGAAGATCAGCTTGCTGGTGACTGGAAATAATTCAGTAAGTACTGCTTGGAGACATTTTTAAAACTTAAAAGTATTGGAGAGAAGTAAACTATTGGGGTATATTAAGAACATAAGAACATGCCATACTGGGTCAGACCAAGGGTCCATCAAGCCCAGCATCCTGTTTCCAACAGTGGCCTGAATTTAGTGTGTTTTGTTTTAAATAGATAGAAAGTCAGGCAATAAACAGAAGTTTGTATTTCCCATCCCTCTCCCACCCACCCCTAGCTCATCCTTTAAGTTATAAGCAGGTGTCACTTTCATATTTAAAAAATAAAAAAAAGAATAAAAAGAATAAAAATAAATTGGCCTTAAACTCAGAAATTCCTCGCACCTTATCAAGAGTTTGATCATTCCCTTGTAGGTTACTACCAGATATATAGTGAATACACTAATACTATTAAAGAACCCTAATTGTGCGCAATCCTACCCCACAGCAAACTAAAACTTAACTAGGAACTGAACAAATTTAAGGTGAAGGCAGCAGTCCAGCAGCAAGAGGGGGGCCTCCCAGTCTTTTGCATAGAGTGTCACATTTATGATTTTTTTTTTTTTTACCTGCCGGTGAGAAATTGTATATGTGCATCCGATGCAGAGAGCTCCTGCCCCTCAGAGAACGAATCTGATCTCTGGAAGAGTTCAGGCAGACAGAGGTATATAGATGAGACCTTCAGGGATATAGTAGCTAAGTCCCAGCTCCAGTCTGGCATCCCTGGTGCTGCCTTGGAGGAGAAAGGTCTCATGATTGGAGAGCATCAACCTTGTGCAGCAGGAAATGATCTTGTAGCAAGGACCTGCTCTCCAGATGGTGCACTGTCCTCTCGCACTGAGGAGGTCTCCCCAGGGCCTTCTGTCAAGGAGGGAAGGGTCGGGTCGGCCGACATAGTTGGTGATTCGATTATTAGGAATGTAGACAGCTCGGTGGCTGGTGGGCATGAGGATCACCTGGTAGCATGCCTACCTGGTGTGAAGGTGGAGGACCTCGCGCGTCACCTAGAATGCATTTTAGACAGTGCTGGGGAGGAGCCAGCTGTCATGGTACATGAGGGCATCAACGACATAGGAAAATGTGGGAGGGAGGTTCTGGAAGACAAATTTAGGCTCTTGGGTAGAAAGCTGAAATCAAGAACTTCCCAGATAGCATTCTCTAAAATACTCCCTGTTCCACGTGCAGGTCCCCAGGGGCAGGCAGAGCTCCGGAGTCTCAATGTGTGGATGAGACGCTGGTGCAAGGAAGAAGGATTCAGTTTTGTAAGGAACTGGGGAACCTCTTGGGTAAGGGGGACTCTTTTCTGAAGGGATGGGCTCCACCTTAACCAGGGTGGAACCAGGCTGCTGGCCCTAACCTTTAAAAAGGAGAGAGAGCAGCTTTTAAACTAGAACAAAGGGGAAAGCTGACAGTTGCTCAGCAGCGCATGGTTCAGAGGGAGATATCTTCAATGGATACTAATGAAGCGTTAAGAGTTAGGGCATCTCAACAGAGAGGTTCCACTAATAATAAAAGTAGTCTAAGTGCCTATAACTAAAAACCCAGCTGAGCTAAAAGATTCCATTTTATCCCTGTCAACTGAAAAGCAGAATGTAAATACAAATAAAAAACATACATGAAATATTTGTATGCTAATGTCAGAAGTCTAAGAAGTAAGATGGGAGAATTAGTGTGTATCGCAGTGAATAATGACCTAGACAATTGGCATCTCAGAGACATAGTGGTATAGTGCCATACCAGGGTACAAATTATATTGTATTGACAGAGAGGAGCATCTTGGTGGCTGGGTGGCACTTTATGTCCGGGATGGCATAGAATCCACCAGGATAAAGATCCTGCATGAGACTAAATATGAAATCAAATCTTTATTGGTAGAAATGCCTTGTGTGTTGGGGGAAGAGAATAGTGATAGGAGTGTACTACCTTCCACCTGGCCAAAATGGTGAGACAGTGAAATGCTAAGAGAAATTAGGGAAGCTAACCAAATTGGTAGTGCGGTAATAATGGGAGATTTCAATTGCCCCAATATTGACAGGGTAAGTGAAACATCAGGGCATCCTAGTGAGGTAAAGTTCCTGGATGGAATAAGACAGTTTTATGGAACAATTAGTTCATGAGAGAGGGAGAAATTTTAGATCTAATTCTCAGTGGTAAGAGAGGTAACGGTGGTGGGGCCGCTTGGCAATAGTGATCATAATATGATCAAATTTGAATTAGTGACTAGAATCCCATGGTTCTAGCACTAATCTTTCAAAAGGGAAACTTTGATAAAATGAGAAATATAGTTAGAAAAAACTGAAAGGTGCAGCCTCAAAGGTAAAACATATGCAACAGGCATATGTTTTACCTTAAAACAACAGACATTGTTTTAAAAAAATAAACAAAACATCCTAGAAGCACAGACCAGATGTATGGTCCAAGAAAACAAACCGGTAACCGATCCAATGTAGCGGATGTATTCCATGCATTAAGAAAGGTGAAAGGAAGGATGTGGTTAGTGCAGTTAGTGTAGCTGGGTTCAAAAAAGGTTTGGATAAGTTCTTGGAGGAGAAGTCCATTAACTGCTACTAATCAAGTTTACTTAGGGAATAGCCACTGCTATTAATTGCATCAGTAGCATGGGATCTTCTTGGTGTTTAGGTACTTGCCAGGTTCTTGTGGCCTGGTTTGGCCTCTGTTGGAAACAGGATGCTGGGCTTGATGGACCCTTGGTCTGACCCAGCATGGCAATTTCTTATGTTCTTAAGGCAAAATGATTATCGGCATGGTTAAAAGGTGAGGTGAAAGAGGCTATTTTAGCCAAAAGATTTTAATTAAAAAATTGGAAGAAGGATCCATCAGAAGAAAATAGGATAAAGCCTAAGCATTGGCAAGTTAAATGTAAGACTAAGAGAAAATTTGAAAAGAAGTTGGCCAAGAAGGCAAAAATTCACAAAAACTTAAAAAAAAAAAAAAAATATCTGAAGCAGAAAGCATGCAAGGGAGTTGGTTGGACAGTTGGATGATCAAGGGGTTAAAGGGGCAGTTAGAGAAGATAAGACCCTCGCGGAAAGAATAAACAATTTCTTTGCTTCAGTGTTTACTGAAGAGGGTGTTGGAGAGATGCCCGTTCTGGAGAAAGTTTTCATGGGTAATTATTCAGATCAACTGAACCAAATCAGAGTGAACCTGGAAAATGTGCTTGGCCTGATTGACAAACTGAAGAGAAGTAAATCACCTAGACCAGATGGTATACACCCCAGGGTTCTGAAAGAAATTTAAAATGAAATTTCAGAACAATTAGTAAAAATGTATAACTTATCATTTAAATCATCCAATGTACTTGCAGATTGGAAGATGGCCAGTGTAACGCCTTATTTAAAAAGGGATCCAGGGTGATCTGGAAATCTATAGACCAATGAGCCTGACTTCAGTGCCAGGAAAAATTGTGGAAACTGTTATAAAGAATAAAATCACAAAATATTTAGATTAGCTGTGTCCCATCAAACCATGTCTATGTGGGTTTACCCAAAGGAAGCCTTGCCTCACAAATCTATATTTTTTTGAAGGGGTGAATAAACATGTGGACAAAGGTGAACTGGTAGATGTGGTGTATTTGGATTTTCAGAAGGCGTTTGACAAAGTCCTGCATGAGAGGTTTCTAAGAAAACCAGAAAAGTCATGGGATAGGAGGTGATGTCATTTTGTGGATTGCAAGCTGTTTAAAAGACAGGAAACAGAGTAGGATTAAATGGTCAGTTTTCACAGTGGAAAAACAGGTAAACAGTGTACTTGTGATCTGAACTCGGACTGGTGCTTTTTAAATATTTATAAATGATCTGGAAAGGGGTATGACGAGTGAGGTGATCAAATTTGTGGATGACACAAAATTATACAGAGTAGTTAAATCTCATGTGGATTGTGATGAATTACAGGAGGACCTTGCAAGACTGGAAGATTGGGCTTCCAAGTGGCACATAAAATTTAATGTGGACAAGTGCAAAGTGATGCATATAGGGAAAAATAACCCTTGTGCAGTTACAGTGTTAGGTTCTATCTTAGGAGTTACCACTCAGGAAAGAGATCTAGACGTCATAGTGGATAATTCATTGAAATCGGCCCAGTTTGTTGTGGTGATCAAAAAAGCAAACAGAATATTAGGAATTATTAGGAAGGGAATGGAAAATAAAATGGAGGATGTTATGCCTCTGTATCGCTCCATGGTGAGACCGCATCTTGAATTCTGTGTGCAGTTCTGGTCACCGCATCTCAAAAAGGATATAGCTACACTGGAGAAAGTGCGGAGAAGGGCAACCAAAATAAGGGGCATGGAAACAGTTGCCCTACGAGGAAAGGCTAAAGAAGTTAGGGCTGTTCAGTTTGGAGTAGAGATGACTGAGGGTGGGATATGATAGAAGTCTACAAAATCATGAAAGGACTTGAACAAGTTAATGTAAATCAGTTATTTACTCTCTCAGATAATAGAAGAACCAGGGGGCACTCCATGAAGTTAGCAAGTAGTTCATTTAAAACAAATCGAATACATTCTTTTTTCACTCAGCGCATAGTTAAGCTCTGGAATTCATTACAGCAGTTATTTTATTTATTTATATTTATATTCCGCTTTTTGCATTTTTTGTTGGTTTGGATAAGTTGCTAGAGGATAACCTTTTCCCTAAGCCTCTGGTAATTCAGATTTAAAAGCAATCAGCCTAGGATCCTATTGGAGGCATAGACACAAAAGAGAGTAGGACAACTTAATCATAAAGCCCTAAAAACATAAAAATAAAAAAAAAGTCATTACTACTTGGCCTGGCGCTATAATTATGAACAGGTAAATGTGAAGCTAAAGTGAGTAAGTGCTATGGGTCTTTGAGTTTGACCATCAGGACCTGTTGTGCTGTGGCCAATGCTTTTTTTTTTTTTTTTAATGTAATGGTTTGCCTTTCCTTTTCATCTCAAGGAGGGTTATAATGAATACAATATATATCTATATGTATAGTACTTAAATCATCAAATTCCTTTTCTCGCTGCTGCTCTATGCTGATGCATGGTTTGCACATGTGGTAACACTGGTGTTGATGTCTGCATCAGAGCTAATTTTGTTGGTAGCAACATATTAGATGATGGTAAGTGAGGACCCTTTGTCCCATCTAGTCTGCTTATTTGTCATGTTGTGTGATTGAGCATTAGGGTTCAATAAATAGCCCAACACTCTCAGGACCCTTCCCCATCTGCCCTTGTCACTGTACGGTTTTGGTTGCTACAAACTCTGCAGGTAGTTTGTTCCAAATCCTACAATTAATTATGATATAGGATGAAGCAGGTTTCATACACGATCTGTTGCATGCATCCACGACCTTGCTTACAGAAAATTCTTATGTAATCATGAACTTACCTCCTTCCCAACCTCAATTTTTCTATGAATTTTCTCTATTAGTTTTTGTGTGAAAAATATATTAGTGTCTTGTGAAAATTTAAAAATGCTTTATATCAAACGCAATCTAAACCAGCTTTGCGTACTACACTGCTCCTACTTTTTAACCACTTAAAATGTCCCCAATTAACTTAGCTGTCAGTTTCTCCCAACATGGCCATGATTCGAAAAGAATGTTTCTTCGTCAGGGGAGTCCTTTTGTCTCTTCTCCTCACTGTCTGGTTTCATCACTTCATTCAGATGGCGTTTTTACTTCCGTGGAGGCATGCAACAGATCATGTATGAAACCTAGTTCATCCCATATCATAATTAATTGTAGAGTGTGAGTGGGGTGCTGTGGAGTTTTAGTATTAAATACAATATATTACCTCACTATGGGCGGAGATTTTTGCATGGTAGTTTGTTCCAGACATCTATCATTCTCTCACTAAAGTATTTCTTTTGTGTGCTCAGTTATCTATATTCAGTTTTCACTGATTTGTGAGAGGTGTCAGTTGTTCTCTCATCTCCCCTTTACAGAGACATTTTTGTGACACATAGATGGTTTATCATTTGCATTTGGTCATTTTTTATTTAATTTTGCATAGACCCATAGTTTTCTTTAGGTTTTATTAGTTTGCTGCTGGGCTTTGTCTAGTTATTGTGCCCCTATATTTTTTTTTTTTTGGGGGGGGGCACATTATCCTAGTAAAAATGTGCTGGCAGAAAAATGAAAGAATCTATAATTACAGCAAACAGAAGCTTGAAAGAGAGAAAAATAGAATGTAGGAGATACAGAGATTTCTATACTTCGCATTTCCTGGTCATTTATGGTTAAAAATCAGAAAATGTTTTTTTGTTGGTGTTATCTTTCTCCCTCTCTTTCTATATCTATATAGCATATCTATCTATATATCTATACACACACTTTTTTTTTAACATTAAATTGAAACAGTTACAATTGTAGATTTGTTGGTCTATACATCCAGATACCATGTCCATACCTGAATGTAACTCCTCTTGTTTTTATTGCATAGTTGCAAAGGGTCCATATAAAGATGTGGTGAAACTTCAGACCATGCGGTGCCTGTTTGAAGCGTACGAGCATGTTCTTTCTCTCTTGGAGAATGTGTTTACTCCTATGTTTTCTCACAGTGATGAGGTGAGTAGCCAGAGGAAATAGAATAAAAAATTGGGGCTACTTTGAAAGAGTGGTAAAGCTTCTTTGTTTGGGATTTTTAAAATATGTATGTTAAAAGTACAGTAGAATCTTGCATTGTGGAACGCACAAAAACTTTTAAATGTTTTTTGCAATAGAGCCCTTTTTTTTTGACCTGTCAGTTTGCTCCGTCTCCTTTGAGCCTCCAGCTCAGTTGGAGCCAGGGATGGGGATTTGTCACCATGAGCCTTCATTTGCCACTATTGAGGGATTTGTTTCTCCTTTTTTATATCACCTGCTAGCGTACTTAGTTTAGTTATTTCAGCAACAGTCCTCTGTTGGATCACACACTGCAGTCATAGTCCTTAAATTTGGCAGTTGGTATTATCCCAGGACAAGCAGGATGCTAGTCCTCACATGGGTGACGTCACTAACTGAGCCCTAGTGCGGGAAAGCTTTCTGTCAAAGTTTCTAGAAACTTTTGACTGGCACTGTGGTGCCACTGAGCATGCCCAGCATGCTATGATATGATATTCTCTGCCACAAGTGTCTCTCTTCAGTCTTCGTTTTTCCACCCTGCTGTAGGCATCGCGGGATAGGAGCCGTTGAGATTCTCTCAACACACTTTTTGACTGTAAAGTCAAAGTTTTCTTGATATTCTCTCTCACAAATCTCTCGGGGTATTTTCTTCACCGGCTGGTGAGTACCTCTTTCTCAATTTTTCCTTCCTGCTGAAGGAAAATTTTTCCTCTCACAAATTCTAACTTCTTTTCGACGGCTGTTGACTAGAAATATGGCTACAGGATTTAAAAAATGTCCTGTATGCGCTCGAAAAATGTCGATTACCGACCCGCACATCGAATGTGTGCTGTGCCTCGGAGAAAAACATGAGGTAAATAATTTCCCACAATGCACCGAGATGACTTCGAAGGGCCGCAAAGCTCGACTGGAGAAAATGGAACATCTGTTCCGTCTTCAGCTCATCCCATCGCCTTCGACATCATCGAAGTCATCTCCGGCCGGAGTGACTAAGCGCCTGTTACTTAAAAAACCCTGCCCGGGACCATCGGGGGATCATTCGTCGCCTTCATCATCTTCGAAATCCATCGAACCTCAAAAATCAAAGCACAAGCATAGACATCGATGACCATCGATGTCTGAACCCGCTCCCCAGGAACCATCGACGGCGAAGCGGCCACGGACAGAGGAAACGTCGGCGCCTGGGCCTCATCCTCCGTCTTCGATACCTGATCCTCTGCAGGGCTCTGCACCGGATTTTACACCTCAGCCTCCGCCACCACTTACAACTGCTCTGGTACCATCAGTTGTAACGCTGGAATTGTCTGATATCATCAGACAAGCGGTATCACAGGCTTTCATGGAACAACAATTGATTCCAACGGGCTCGTCAATGCCGATGCTTCCAGCATCGATGCCGGCAACTTTGCCGATGCCAGTGGGTCCACCAGTGCCGGTGTCGACGTTCACACCGAGGACAAAAGGTGACTCGATGTCGACACCAAGAATAATAACTGCGTCGACATCGATATACGCACAACTGCCATCGACCTCTTCGAAATCGATACCAATGTTACCGCTGACAGCAGTTTCAACACCAATGCGACCACCTTCAACATCGACGTCGATTCCTACTGCTATTCCATCGACACAATCACCACTGGAAGAGCTTTCTTCCAGCGTCTACTACAAAGATATCAGGATGTCATCGACACTTTACCAAAAAAAACAGTGGAACAGACATCTCCATTGCCACCTATCGGTGACCCATTGCTGGGTCCATCAGGAATACATCTACCACCCAAATCCACCACAAAATCTCCTTATAGAGATGATGAGGACGATTCTTGGGATAACCACAATACAGACACGTCTTCTGAGGGCTTCATGTTGGAACCTTCACCACCGGAACCGAGAAAAAAGTCCCCACCAGAAGACCTGTCATTTTCCACCTTTATCCAGGATATGGCAGACACCATTCCTTTTAAGTTGGAAGCAGAGCAAGACACTAGACAGCACACTCTAGAGGTCCTGCAATTTGTAGATCCACCCAAGCAAGTTTTGGCCATCCTAATTCATGAGGTGCTCCTAGATCTCCAACACCGGATCTGGGAGCATCCATCTACAGTTTCACCAGTAAATAAACGGGTGGATTCAACTTATCTAGTTCAGACAGCACCTGGTTTCTAAAAGGCACAACTACCACATCAATCAGTGGTAGTTGAATCTGCCCAGAAAAAATCAAGGCGTATCCGCCCTCACTCCTCAACTCCCCCGGGTAAGAATCACCACTTCCTCGATTCCTTGGGAAGAAAAGTGTATCAGGCTGCAATCCTAAATTCCAGAATCTCTGCATACCAGTTATACATGACACAGTATCAGAGAGACTTATGTAAACAGATGGAAGAATTCACAAATTTTTTACCTGCACAGTTTCAAGAACCAGCATGGCCATAGTGAACAAAGGCCTAGAAGCAGGGAAACATGAGGTGAGAGCGGCTTATGATAGCTTTGACACTGCCTCCAGGACTGCAGCTGCTGGAATTACTGCTCACAGGTATGCATGGCTCAAGGCCTCGGATCTCAGGCCTGAGGTCCAGGAAAAACTTGTAGATTTACCATGTTTGGGAGACAACTTATTTGGAGATAAGGTCCAAGAAGCAGTCCAACAGCTAAAGGACCATACAGAAACATTACGTCAGCTGTCCCAAATGCCTCTGGATACTTCTACACAACCTCAAAGACGCTTACCCCGGAGGGAACCTAGGCGTTCTTACTACAGGCCACGAAGATGCTACTCCCAAACTTCCAGGAGTAGATCTACTAGGCCTCAACAACAACGCTCCCAAACAAGACAACCTAGAGCTCCTCGCACGCAACCTCCGCCTCAGTCAGGCCCAGTGGCGGGGTTTTGAGATTCAAGCCAGAGAACAAGTCACACCTTTAAATCCTCAAACACAACTTCCAGTGGGGGGAAGAGTATCCCACTTTTACACACACTGGCAAACAATAACAGACCAATGGGTACTCTCCATAATCGCCCATGGTTACAAACTAAATTTCCTCTCCATTCCACCAGATTCTCCACCGAGTTTCTGCCCACAGCAAAAATCTCAGCTAACTCATCTACAAGCAGAATTATCCACCCTTCTGAGAGCCAAGGCTATCCAGTTAGTACCTCGGACTCAGCAGGGCAGAGGATTCTATTCCTGTTACTTCCTCATTCCAAGAAAACAGGAGGCCTACGTCCCATCCTCGACCTCAGAAATCTCAACAAATTTCTAAAGAGAGAAATTCAGGATGGTTTCTCTAGGCACCATTCTCCCACTTCTTCAAAAAGGAGATTGGCTTTGTTCTCTGGATCTTCAAGACGCTTACACTCACATCCCAATATTCCCTCCTCATCGCAAGTATCTGCGCTTCATTTATTTATTTATTTATTTTAAAACTTTTCTATACCGTCGCTAAGTTATATACCATCGCAACGGTTTACAAATAGGCACATAGACTAAGGTAAGTAAATGTAGGATATCGTACATTCTAACAGGTGCCAATAAAGTTCGGTTACAATTTCATAAATAAAATCATTATTTGAGTAATGTTGGTCAAGTCCAGGTATATTATTGAGTTACTATCGCTTTGAAAAATTACTTCTTAAATGTAGGATTGAGTAAATTCATTCTCATCTGCATTACCCTGTACTTTCATTCTCTACCCTCCACACTCTTTTTGATGAAGGCTTTTTTAAAGAGCCATGTTTTTAGATTTTTCTTAAAAGTTTTGAGATTATTCTGTAATCTGAGTTCGTGGGGCATCGTGTTCATGGTGGGTCATCAGCATTTCCAATACACAGTACTGCCATTCGGACTCGCCTCTGCTCCCAGAGTTTTCACCAAATGTCTGGCAGTAATAGCAGCACACTTGCACAAACAAGGTGTCCATGTTTTCCCATATCTAGATGACTGGCTCATCAGAAGTCAATCTCACCAAGGAGCAATAACTTCTCTCAACCAAACAATTGCTCTACTTCACTCCATGGGCTTTCTCATCAATTATCAAAAGTCCCATCTCACACCGTCTCACCTGCTCCACTTCATAGGAGCAGAACTGAACACCGTCCTTGCAAAGGCCTTTCTACCCGAGGATCGAGCAGAAACATTGTCCTTGTTGGCAAACTCGATTCACTCAGACACAAGCAACAGCTCATCATCTTCTAACTTTACTAGGCCACATGGCCTCTACAGTTCATGTCACGCCTCTAGCAAGGCTTGGCATGAGGGTAACCCAATGGACTCTAAGATCACAATGGATCCAAGCCATTCAACCACTACATTCTTCAATCCAAGTAACCCACCAACTACGTTCCTCCCTTCTCTGGTGGGTAAACAAGGACAATTGGCAGAGAAGCCTTTGCCCAGGCAAATTAGGGCTCTTTCTTCTAGAGTTCAGGCTGTATCCTGGGCAGAGTTACAGTTGCTATCTCCATTGGAGATCTTTAAAGCAGCAACATAGTGCAAGGAAGCCTTTCTCCATACATTATCATTTGGATGTTTGAGCACAGGAGGATGCGTCATTTGCAAGGATGGTCTTGATGGAACATAACATAAGAACATGCCATACTGGGTCAGACCAAGAGTCCATCAAGCCCAGCACCCTGTTTCCAACAGTGGCCAATCCAGGCTATAAGTACCTGGCAAGTACACAAAAACTAACTCTATCCCTTGCTACTGATGCTAGTAATAGCAGTGGCTATTTTCTAGGGAGTAGCTTTGGTACATCCCACTTGTGTGGACTGGCCTGTCTGGAAGAAGGTGGTGAAATTACTTCTTACCTGAGAGTTTTTTTTTTCCTCTAGGACAGGCAGGCCTGGACAGCCTATGCTGCTGATGGTTCTAGATTGCTTTGTCCTTTCTCAGGACCATTATTAACAGCAGAATTTGGAGGCTAATAAGAGGTTTCTGGATCAATGAGTATCTGGGAAGTGAAGGCTTTCTTTTCCTGCTGCTATTGCATTTCTGCATTTATTTTCTTGAGCCTAGTGCTTTTTGGTCTCCTGGAAGTTTAAAAAAAAAAGAAAAGAAAAAAAAGTGAATTCTTGTGGGTTCAAGAAGTGTTTGTTACAGTTCCAGTGTTCAGTTTTCCACAGCAGGCTTTTCCAGGAATGCTGGCAGGCTGATGTCTGTGCAGTACTATATAACAGTGACATCAGTGAGTCAGTTTATCTCAATCTCCATCTGCTGACTGGAGTGCATAACCCCCTTGTGTGGACTGGCCTGCCTCTCCTAGAAGACTGGAAGTTCAGTTAAGAAGTAATTTCAGCATTCTATTGTGTTGCAGATATGCAGTGATGGGTATTTTAAAAGAATAGTGAAAAAATATAATATGTGAAATATTTTAAAAGTGCAGGGGGGGTCTACATGAGAAGGGCCAACATTAATGCTTACCTTGTAGTAATTGAAAATGTAACTTTTAACTCATCATGTTTATGGTTTGATCCTCAAGTATTCAAGAGCTAGGTAAAGGCTTAAAATTTAGGTCAATTTAACTAATCAGCTTGGGAAATGTTTCTTAGGCGCTCATTTCCATCATTGGGAAAGTAATCTGCTGAACTGCATTTCCCATGATTTTCCCATGCATTTCTCTTTTGCTGGAGAGCCAGAAACTCCAGAATGTGTGAGATCCTGCTGGAAATACATTTGCTTTCTGTGTAAAGGAAGAGGGACTCTGGGCCAGTCCCTGCTGGCCCAAGGCTCTTTTCAGATGGGGAGAGAAGTGATGGAGGTATGGTGGAAGGGGAGAAGGGTTTGAGGTCTGTGTATCTGTATTTGGAGTTTGTGGGTGCTTGAGACAAATTTCTGTTCTTTAGTAATGCTAGGACCAGTTAGAGCTGGAGAGCTGCAAATCACACACACATTGATGTTAGACTTTAATTGTTAGGTTGACAAATGTATTTTCAACTTTTCCCATTCACTGCTATAAATGTACAGTACAGAGTACCCATAACAGAGCTAAATGTTTTCATTAATTTTCAATTTTACTGCAGTTCTGGAAAAAAAATTGTCATTCATGTCACAGGATGTGAGTTATTCCCCTATCTTAATTAAATTGCTTTTAAGTTGCTCCACTGGAATTCACAGGATTCCTTGGGACAACCCTTAACTAAAACATTGCACATTGTCTTTCTCACATTCTTATGATCAGGTCATATAATGTTTGTGAAATTGTTTTGACAACCTGTCTATTACTGATTATTGAGATTCAATGCTAATGATGTCATTGTGAATCTACCTGTTACAGCTGCTTCTGTGAGAGCTGGAAAACTGTAGAATTTTAAAATTGTAATAATTTTCTTAATATTTTTAAAGCAGTTGTGCTAGCTAGAATCTTTAAAATATCAACTTGCCCCGCAGTAGAAAACAGAGCTTTCACGAAAATTGAACAGGATGTTTCAGCCAGAACTATTGCAACCCACTTTCCAGGATGCGTTCTTGGTCCACAAATATGAAATAGAAACTTATTGTAAATTTGGGCATAGGAAAATACCTATAGTACCGGATTATAATCAGCTTTGAAGTGGCTGACCAATCATGTAAGGCAGAATATAAAAATAAACATTTCCCAGTTGAAATGTCCTGAAAATTTGGTGTTGATTGTACCAGAAACACACAACTTATTAAAGGGGAAACACAGACATGCAGATAGTGGTTTCATATGCCTTGTTACCTCCAGAAAGCATGCTAAAAGTACTCCTGTCAGGATCACCATGGACCCCCTGTGACAGATCCTGAATATTTGGTGTGGATCCGATACAAAACCAAAAACTTATGAGGGAGCAATAATTGTGCTTGTGTATTGTGGAATATGTGCATCGAAAGAAAATATACCAATCAGGCCTCATGTACCCTCTGACATGTCCTGAAAATCTGATAGGGAGGTGGGACAGACATTCATTAATTCAGTTCCTTGCTAATGTTTCTAAATCTGGTTTTCTTTTAGTATTTCAGACAACTATTGAGAGGAGCTGAATCCCCAACAAGAAACTCTAAATTTAACAGGTATGTTCTTTGGACCACTTCAATATAATCTTTATGACATTGAGTTTTAAACTTGTACACTGAATTTGATTTCTATCAGTTACTTTGTGATGGATATCATCATTGGTGGTAGGATGGTCAGATTCTGTATTCCAGTGGGAATATAGCAGTCTTTGTTGGAGACAAAACTAAAGACCATTAGAGGTCTATGAATGCAATGAACATTACTCATGCCATGTCCCCTCGTTTTTGGAAAACGCCATCTCTGTGCCTTTCTATGTCTTTCTCTCTGTGGCAGTAGGAGTGTGCTCAAGTCCTTGTAGTCCTGAAACAAGTCTGGTTTTTAGGTTATGTTTCACATGAATTCTATAGAACAGTTGCCTTTTTTGAATTGATGTGCAGTCCTTTGGACGGGTGTTTGAACAAATTAAACTTTGTGTCTGTTCCAGCTTGAGTTATCACCCTTAAGGCAAGTGGTGGTGGTCGCCGAAATGTGAGCTCATGTCAGGTTTTCAGGGGGGTTTTTTTGGAGTCAACTGTGAGGTTGCAAACTGCGCGTCTGTTTAAGATGAATTAATTTTTCCTTTTTGTCTTTTCAAAGTTTCTTGTTTAAGTGGGTTTGTGGATGATTTTGGAATATAAAACTTCTAATAAATTTTTTTATGAGTATTTAATGAACCGGCATATGAATGAAACTGATTGTGGGTGCTGCTGATACCACTTGAGGCCCAATTTGTGGCAAGAGGTGGTGGATGTAAATTAAGAGAACACCATTTTTCTGATGCTGAATTCTATAGAATTCATGTGAAACATTCGAGTTCTAATAATTTTGTATGGTTTTCCCTTATTTCTTAGTATTTTTGTGTTTTTGAAGGGAATTCTGCTTTTGTTTTTTGTGGCTTTTAGGTTAACCATATTTACAAATCAGTCTGGCTCTTTGCAAATATTTCTTGCCTAGTCATTATACAATTATGAAAACCAGACCTGTTTGGAATACAAAAAGACTGGAGTTGAAAATCATTTATTTATGGTTATAGGTCAAAAGGTTGCCATTCTCTGTCTCATGTAGTTGTAGATTCCCAAGGACATCATAGACCAACTTTGGTCAGACTGGGTTGCTGAAGGCCACTTCTAGGCCTGAATAACTATATTCAATTTGTTCAGAGTTCTTTATTCTTTCAAGTATTAAAGTTTTAGGTAGAGAAGGCATTCAAGGTGTGAGTGCACTGTTTCCAGTCATCCACTAAGTTAGACTTTTCTTTAGGAGGGACAATTATCAGGCTGTTCTTGAAAAGCACTGCTATGTGAGCTGTAATGTCGAACATGTCCTTGTGGTCAGCTACTTGTTGTTATACTAGTCTGAGCTACAAGTAAAAACACACTTTTGGCCTTTAAACAGAGATTAAAAAATTGTATGGGGGGTTAATGCCGTCCACCAAATCCCACTGGGGAAAGAATTATGTTACAGCCATTACCAGAGCAGGAGGATTAAACCTGTTTTAAACAAAAAAGAAAAAGTTATTCTCTACTCCAGCACAGGTTGTCTTATTCATTTCCTGCATAAAATGGCAAAGATTTTGATACGTTGTCTAACCAATGTCTTGTGGGACACAGACACTAAATCTAGTGTTTCACAGAAAAAAAGGCACCCAATAAATACGGTAGGCAATTTCAGTCATTCTCTGAGGATATAGTTGGGCTTTACTTAACCTTTGTTACAGCCTAAGGCACTTTCTTATCACATGCCCTGTGCCATCTCATACAATCTATTCTCTCATGGTTCATGCTTATCTGCACCGTTGTGCTTAAAAAAAAAAAAAAGGACAATGGACCTACTTATTTTAGAGAAGTCTTTCTTATTAATGAAACAAAGCTTCCTCTTTGTATACTCCCTCTTCTATCTTTGGTTTTCAAAATATCTTCTCTTCTTTCAGCTGAGACATATACATTCATTCATTGTTTTTAATAGCTATAGGAATAGGTTTAACACAATGGTTCTCAACCTTTTTTTCCATCGTGACACACCTAACTGACTATTCTCATGTGCATTACACACCGCATACTAGAATTAGCTGAACTAAAACATTCTCCTAGGACAAGCAGGATAGTAGTCCTCACACATGGGTGACATCATCAGATGGAGCCCAGCATGGAAAATTTTTGTCAATGTTTCTAGAACTTTCACTGGCACACCGAGCATGCCCAGCATGCCACTATCCATGCGTCCACGTGGGGTCCCCTTTCAGTCTTTCTTTCCGCAAAATGTTTACCTTGCACTTATGGAGCTCTGCTCGTTTGAGTTATATATATTTCTGCACCGGGTACCTCTTGTTCCCGTTGATGCTTAGGGCGGTGTGGTAAGTTTTTGCCATCTTTGCAGTCTATTCCTGACGGTGCAGTTCCTTGGTGACTTCTGATCATTGACCACTCGCCGGCTCTTTTCATGGCGTCATTGGGTTTTCGACAATGCCCCCAGTGCCCGTGGACCATATCTATTATGAATCCACATGAGGTCTGCATCCTCAACCTGGGGCATTTGCACGACGTCCGGGGTGCAGTCTATGCGATAAAATGACCCCCAAGGGTCATCTGGCTCGGTTGGACAAAATGGAGAAGCTATTCGGATCCAGAAAATCTGATCCTTCAACTCCGGCATTGGGCGACTCGACTCCCAGGGACCGTGGGGAACTGATGGATGTGGGTCCATCAATGTCTGCTCCCCCTCTGGGACCCACACAGGAACAAGGGACCCGGGGATAGGGCCTTTTCGGCATTGTCGTGCTCCAGGACCTCGGGTTTGTCTCCATTCTCTCTGCTGGGGAAAGACCCTACTGAGCACTGTGGGAAGGCTCGGAAGTATAGACACCGGTCACCATCATCGCACGGCACTGGACTTGGGGCGGCACCAGTGTCCATCATGATGCCCCCGAAGAGACCCCACAGAGAGGAGGCATTGACCTCCTTTGTACCCAGGAGTCCCAGGCATTCCTTACCGGTGTCTGTGCTGGGCACCAAGCTTCCCTGGGACTCTGTGGAGGCTCCGGTGACATCTCTTCCTCTTCTTCCTTCTGTTCTCGCTTCGGACTTCAGGATATCGAATTGCTTGCTCCACCAGTGCCTCCCCCAGAATCTGAGCCTGCTCCTGCGATGCTAGCGCTGCTGCTAAGCACCTCAACGTCCTTTTGGGTGTCCTGTCCACGCAGTCGCTTCTGGTGCCTGGGGGTCCCTTGATGCCCCCCGAGTCTATCCCCATTGTGGGCTCCTCGAAAGAGGAGGATGTTTCCCAACTGAGGGCACCATTGGGGATTCTGGTACCTTGCCCAGTCTGATCCCCAGTCCTTTGGGGACCTCTGTGCCCCCTGTTCCATCGGGGCCATCTGTGCCTTTGGTGCCAGGACTGAAGGGCTTTGTCAGGGGTCCTCCTCGAGGGCCCCCAGGGGACTTCAGAGAGGAGGAGGATGCCGCCTATGATCCCTGGGGGGATGATACTTCGGAGTCTTCTTCACAGTACTCCAGAGACCTTCCTTCAGATCCATCTCCTCTGGAGGATCTGACCTTTGTGGCTTTTGTGCGGGCGATGGCTGAGCCCATCTCTTTCCAACTCCTTACGGAGGAGGATGCCCGCCATAAGATGCTGGAGGTTCTCCAGTTCGTTGATACCTCAAAGGAGGTCTTGGCCATCCACATCCATGACATATTTAAGGAATTACTCCTCAGAATGGAACAGATCCCCTATGAGGAAAGGCTGAAGAGGTTAGGGCTGTTCAACTTGGAGAAGAGGCGGTTGAGGGGGGATATGATAGAGGTCTTTAAGAGCATGAGAGGTCTTGAATGAGTAGATCTGAATTGGTTATTTACGCTTTTGAATAATAGAAGGACTAGGGGGCATTCCATGAAGTTAGCAAGTAGCACATTTAAGACTAATCGGAGAAAATTATTTTTCACTCAACGCACAATAAAGCTCTGGAATTTGTTGCCAGAGGATGTGGTTAGTGCAGTTAGTGTAGCTGGGTTCAAAAAAGGTTTGGATACATTCTTGGAGGAGAAGTCCATTAACAGCTATTAATCAAGTTTACTTAGGGAATAGCCACTGCTATTAATTGCATCAGTAGCATGGGATCTTCTTAGTGTTTGGGTAATTGCCAGATCTTGAGGCCTGGTTTGGCCTCTGTTGAAACAGGATGCTGGGCTTGATGGACCCTTGGTCTGACCCAGCATGGCAATTTCTTACGTTCTTAGCACCCTGTCTCTGTGCCTCCGGGGAACTGTAAGACAGATGCAGTCTATTTGGCTCAACCGGCTTTGGCATTTGAGAGGTGTCAGCTCCCGCACAAGTCAAAGGTGGTGGAGTCTGCCCTCAAGAAGACCAAACATTACAATACACATGCGCCTGCGCCTCTGGGACAGAAGCACTGGGCATCGGATGCTCTAGGTACCATGTTTCTCCGAAAACAAGACAGTCTTATATTTAATTTTTGCTCTGAAAAAAAGGTTAGGGCTTAGTTTCAGGGATGTCTTTATTTTTTTTTTCCATGATTGGTGAATGAGGACAGGCTAAGCCCGCCGCCTCTTTCATTCACCAATCAGATTCAAATTTCGGCCAAACCTTTTGGTTCGGCCTTTATCGGCCTGCTGCGGGAAATTTCGTTTTCCCGTGGTTCGGGCCGATTTTATTTCGTTTGCCCTCCCCCCCCCCCCCCCTCCAAAAAAAAAAACTTGCCAAAATTCACTGGTGGTCCAGCAGGGTCCCGGGAGCGATCTCCCACTTGTCACATGGAAAGGGTAAAGGGCCATTGGCGCCATTTTGCTTACTGGCAGCCAATGGCCCGAGAGCAGGAGATCGCTCCCGGGACCCCCGCTGGACCGCCAGTGAATTTTGGCAAGTTTTGGGGGGTGTTTGGGAGGGTGGGGGGTTGCAATGAATTAAATTTGGAGGGTTGGGGGTTTTTTACAACCCCCCCATCTGGGCCCCCCCCAGGGACTTTCAGTAAGTCTTGGGGGGGGCTCAGGCAAGTCTTGGGGTGCAACCGTGCCGCGCTGGTGCACCTATAACTAGGGCTTATTTTTGGAGTAGGGCTTGTATTTCAAGTCCTACTCCAAAAATCCTGAAAATCAAGCTAGGGCTTATTTTCAGGGTAGGGCTTATTATCGGGGAAACACGGTAGGAAGGTGTACTAGGGTACAATGTTGATTGCCTGGATTGCCACCTACCAACTGTACATGACCCAATACACTCATAACTTCTGGAAGGAGGTTCATGGGTTGGCCAAATGCCTCCCCCCAACAGCAGCAGGAAGCTTTCCTGGTAGTTGCCCAGCAAGATTTGGAGTGTGGCAAACATGAGGTGCGTTCCGCCTGTGATGTGTTTGAGGCAGTGGTTAGGGTGGTGGTAGCGGGCATTGAGGCCCGTTTAATGACGTGGCTCCGAGCATCGGACCTCCGGCCAGAAGACCAGGATAAGCTTGCAAACCTGCCCTGTACTGCAGAGAACCTGTTCGGAGACAAGTTGCAAGATGCTGTGGCTCAATTGAAAGATCATCCTGAGACCCTCCAGAATCTCTCCATCGGGAAATCCTCGCATCAAAGCGGCAGGAGGTCTTTTTATCACCAGAGGAAATACTATCCTCCAGCCTCACATTCTCGTATGCTGCGAATGGGTTCTAGACAGCAGCGGCTCCCCAGCAAAGCCCTGCGATGGGGTTTTGACTGGCCCCGAGGTAGCATAAACCCCATGACCATACCCTCTACATTAGGGCCTCCGGTTGGGGGTTGGCTACAGTCCTTTCAGGACCAATGGCCACAGATCACCTTGGACCGGTGGATCCTATCCATTATCCATCAAGGGTATCGGTTACATTTTCAGCATGTCCCCACAGACTCCCCCACTAATGTTGGGGTCAGACCCCGCATCAGGAAGTCCTTTGGACAGAGCTCTCCGCCCTTGTAATGGTGGGAGCAGTGGAACCCGTCTCGTTACATCAGTGGGGACTGGGATTCTACTCCAAATATTTCATGATTCCAAAGAAAATGGGGGCTACGCCCCATCTTAGAGCTGAGGGCCTTGAACAAATATCTGTGAAGAGAAAAGTTCAAGATGGTCTCGCTGAGCACCCTGATTTCCCTCCTGCAAAGAGGGGACTGGCTTTGCTCTCTCGACCTAAAAGATGCATATGCCCACCTAGGAATTTTTCCTGACCCCAGGAACCTACGATTCTTTGTGGGCAACAGTCACTTCCAATACAAGATGTTGTCGTTCGGCCTAGCTTCGCGCCCACGAGTCTTCACCAAGTGTCTGGCAGAGTGGGTGCTCACCTCCACCACCTGAGGGTGCAAGTCTTCCCCTGCTTGGACAACTGGTTGCCGTAGAGCGCCACGTGTGAAGGGGCTCTTCGCTCCCTATGCCTAACCATTCAGATGCTGGAGTCCCTCGGGTTTATCAAATACCGAAATCCCATCTTACCCCATTAAATCAGTTTGACTTCATAGGAGCCCACCTGGATTTGAGCCAGACTCTGGCCTTTCTTCCTCGTGACCGAGCACTTGTTCTAGTGACTCTGAGTGTGGCCCGCTGCAGCCGAAGGGTTTTAGACTTAACTGCTGCTTCGGCTACTGGGCTACATGGCTGCATCTGTACATGTTACCCCCTTTGCCTGCTTATACATGTGGAGTGCTCAGTGGACCCTGTGGTTGCAGTGGTAGCAAGCCTCCCAGGATCTCAGCATTGCGGGTAAGAGTCTCATCATCTCTCCAGACCTCCTTGTCATGGTGGGAGAGTCGGACCAACCTGGAGCAAGGGGAGGGGTTCCCTTTCAGGGCCCCCTGTACCAGATTGTGCTCCACTGTGGGCTGTCCATATGTGCCCCTCAGCCCACAGTGGATGCCTCCACTGTGGGCTGAGGGGCACATATGGACAGCCTCCGCACGCAAGGTCGCTGGTCTCGTTGAGAGGCTCCATACCAGATCAACTTCCTGGAGCTTCGAGCCATCACGTTTGCGCTCTGGGTGTTTCAGTATCCCCTATCCAATCGAACAGTCCTGATCCAGACCAAAAGGTTTGCGATGTGGTACATCACAACCAGGAAGGTACCAGATCGCTGCTCCTCTGTCAGGAGGCTGTCCAGATTTGGGTCTGGGCTTAATCTCAAGGAATCCTGCTCCGGGCAATATACCTGGCCGGAACGGAGAATGTAGAAGTGGATCAGCTGAGTTGAGCGCTTCACCCCCACAAGTAGTCCCTGGATCAATCAGTGGCAGATCTCATTTTCCACCTATGGGGGATTCCAGAGGTGGACCTTTTTACCTCTCCTTGCAACAATAAGGTGAGAACCTTTTGTTCCCTGTACAGGGAGTCCGGCTACAGATGTGTTTTTTCTGCCATTGGAGCAGGGACCTTCTGTGTATGTATCCTCCGCTTCTGCTGTTGTCGAAGACTCTACTGAAGCTCCGCCAGGATGGGGGGGGACCATGATTCTCATCACCCCTGGTAGCTGAGACAGATTTGGTTCCTGATCCTCCCTTGACCTGATCATGCATGCCATTCCAACCTCCGGGCACTGTCTCTGACGGCTTGGATGTTGAAAGGCTAGTTCTGTGGCCCTTTGATCTCTCTGACGACATGTTCTGAGTCCTGATAGCTTCTCTAAAGCCTTCCACAAGGAAGTCGTACACTCTGAAGTGGAGGAGGTTTTCTGTATGGTGTGAGAGTCATGGCGTGGATCCATTCTTCTGTCCCACTCTGAAAGTGCTGGTCTGAAGACCAACTTGGTCAAGAGTACACCTCAGTTCTATTACCACCACTTAGTTGATGGTTTGCTGGTCTCCATGCAACCTGTGGGGTCTGCTTCAGCTGAAGCCTCCCATGCGCCGGCCTGTTGTGTCCTGGGATCTCAACATGGTTGCAGTTACTTTGGCGCGCAGATTTAGTGAGCTTCAGGCGATCGTGACGTATCCCGCTTACATGAAATTCTTTCATGACAGGATGGTTCTGTTACTCCTGGGGGAATTCGATGCAAAAAAATTTAAGTCTGCACACAAAAACTTAAAATTCTGCAAACTTTATATTGGTCAAAATAACACAATTTACATGACAGTCTTTAAGTAATTACATTTTAAATGAATATAGAAAAAAGTTATTATTTAGAAATGTAGAATTTAAAATATTTTGAGCAGAATTTCCCTAGAAATTCACTGTAATAGTTACCCTTCCACTCACTCTCCCTACTCCCCTGGCCATTCTGCCCTCTAAGGCCCCAACTCCTCCACCTGCCAGTATCTCTCTCATCCACCTCTAGGCTCAACCCCTTCCACTCTATCGCCATTCCCAGAGTTTGACCCAGTTCTCAGTACTGCCTCTCACACAGGTTCCCTCTGTCCCTCCCTCTCTCACACACATGCTCCCTCTCTCTAATACACATACACACACCCTCATACAGGCACCCTCAAACAGGCTCCCTCACTCTCTCACACACACACATCCCCTCATACAGGATCCCCCTCTCTTGCATACACACCCACACAAGCTCCCTTTCTCTCTCACACATACATCCTCACACAGGCTACCTATATCTCTCTCTCACGCACACCTTCACACAGGCTCTGTCTCACACACACACACAATCCCTTCACACGAGCTAGCATCCTCACTATACACGATCCCTTTTTCATACACATGCGCTCCAATCTCTCACACACACTCCTTCACATATAGGCTCTCTCTTTCTGGCACCCACACTTAAGCATCCCCCCCCCATGCTCTCTCACCCCCTGCTCCCCCTCTCACCCTCCCCTTTCTCACACCCCTCTACCTCTACGCACACACGCACGCACGCATACACGCCTTCATCTTCTCTGTGAGCGGAGTACACTTCGTTCGCGGCACATGGGGGCCTTCATCTTCGCCGTGAACGGCGTGCCGGGGCCTTCATCTTCGTGCATGGAATGCCGGGGTCTCCTCTGCCATTTTCTGCGCAAATTCTGCACTCCGCAGTAACGCAGAATTCCCCCAGGATTACTCTGTGCACTCGTCCTAAGTTTCTGCCTAAGGTGGTGGCTGATTTCCATCTCAACCAGTCCATTGTCCTGCCTACCTTTTTTCTCAGGCTGCATTCTCACAAAGGCAAATGGGCTCTGTACAGCTTGGACCATAAAAGGGCCTTGGCTTTCTACCTTGAGCGGACAGCAGGCCACAGACAGTCCACACAACTCTTCATTTCATTCGATAAGAATAGATTGGGAGTTGAGGTCACCAAGCACACATTATCCAACTGGTTGGCAGATTGTACTTCCTTCAGCTATGCGCAGGCGAGCCTTCAACTTGGAGGCCAAGTCCAGGCTCATTCTGTCAGGATCATGGCTGCATCGGTAGCCCGGAGTCCCCGTGGCCGAGATCCGCAGGGCTGTAATGAGGCGTTCTCTCCACACGTTCGCTGTCCATAACTGTTTGGCTAGAGATGGCTGTAGTGACAGCAGCTTTGGTCAGGCTGTCCTGCGGAACCTCTTTAAGTAAAAACACCCAACTCTTCCTGCCTAGAGCCCATTTTTCGGGTCAGGCTGTCTGCCTCTGTTTTCCACAGCACTGCAGTTGATGTGCCCGTTGGCACCAGGTTCGGTGGCTGCAAATTTACTAGAGTTCGGGAGCAGCCTGTAGCTTGATATTCATCCATGTGTGAGGGCTACCATCCTGCTTGTCCTAGGAGAAAGTAGAGTTGCTTTCCTGTAACAAGTGTTCTCCTAGGATAGCAGGATGTTAGTCCTCAGGAAACTCGCCCACCACCCCACGGAGTTGGGGTTTCTCCTTCGTTTATTTTATTTTTTCGTAATGCTATGTTACGAGACTGAAGGAGGACTCCGCATGGATAGTGTAATGCTGGGCATTCTAAGTGTGCCAGTCAAAGTTCTTCATGCCGGCCTTCATCTGATGATGTCACCCTGTGTGAGGACTAACATAACTTCTGTCCTAGGAGAACACCTGTTACAGCTAAGCAACTCTGCTATACTAAATATTATTTGTTAAAAATGACAAAGGAAAGATAACAATATACTTGAAATATTTACTTTACTTTTTTTTTTTTTTTACTGCAAATACAATTGATTTAAAAGCGATTGTTGCTATACAAACTTGAGATTGATCTCAAGCTGTGTTCAGTGTCTGAATGAGGTGAGGGATGTCACAATGATAACATTGAACATACACTCAATATCTCAGATAATGAGCTGCCTTAATTTTAAGACTTGTGCATATGAACCACATATTTAAGTATTACCAATCTCTCACACATGTTCGCGCACAAATTTTAACGATAGGTTACTAATCCTTGCTGTTTCACTCTCCTGGTGGTCTTCAATCCCTAGCCTCCATCAGTTCGCAACCCCTCTGCCCACTGGGGCTCAAACTTCATGGTCCCCCTTTCTTTTTCCTTCCATATCCAACCACCCACTTCTCTTGATCTCCCCCCCCCCCCCCTCCCCAGTGGTCCTTGAATCACCAAAGCTTACCCTGCTTCTCTAGGTTTCTCAAGCTTTTTGGTGGTTACCAAATCCCACCCCTGCAATAGAGAACAAGAAGCCATCTTTACTTATCCTCTCCAGCATCTTTCCTCCTACCCAGCAGAAATAGCTGTGGCCGATGAAGCTCTCAATCCTCATAGGCTTTTAAAGGCTATAATCAGTCCGCTATCCTCTGTCTCATAGGACAGTTGGGGTATTGGCCCACACTGCATGCTTCTATCTGTCTCCTGGGAGGAGAGGGTAGACAAATGAACCCTTGCCTTCATCTGGCTCTGCTTTACCTTCTTGGGTCTGATTGCAGCCTTGCACAAGAAGGTAAAGTTGGCAACATTGTGGGGAATGAGAGAATAGATAGCATCACTTTCAGGTCTGATGGGCAAGATAGGGTTAGCATTCTATGGAGAAAGAAAACACTGGAAATGTTACTTCTGGGTGCCTGTGCAGAAGAGGGTTGGTGTCCCAGGGGCCCAGAAGAGGAAGAATCAGCCGTGTCCATCATTCAGGCAGGGGAACACGCAGGAGCCAACAGTGCCCATTATGGGTTACTGGTGCATCTCCCCCTCTCATCAAAGGTCTGCATGGAAAGATGCCTCTTCAGCTATCTTTAGGGTATAGAAGCAGACAATGAAAGGGGTGTACAATTTCTAAACCCTCTTGTTTTAACCACAGTACATAACCATCAAGAGATTCTTCATTTTGTCCTAGTCAGATCACCATGCTTCCTGGTTATTCTAGGTCTCCTGTTGCTGGACTAACATGAACTTAATATGAATTGGAAGATCTAGCAGGTGATGTTCAAATCAACTTATTGTCAGAGGCCCAAAACTTATTATGAAGAGGCCCAAAAAATAGGATCCAAAAATGGGAATCCGAGCAATCCTGTTTTCTGGCACTCAGATGTGATTGGACAACTGCCAGAAAAGTATGCAGCATAACGGGATGTCTGATGTCCTATAACTACCTAATAGATTTGCAGCCTGAGGCAGAAATTCATTTTTGGAAAACCTATTCTTTGTTAGACCTGGAACTGAAGGCCCTTTGTGAATACTCAAAGGAAAACTTCAGAAAGGATTTCTTCGACATTTGACTTCACCAACAGGGTTGCCAATCTTCTTTGTGACAATGAAGGATGGTGCCCTCCAGCCTGGTATTGATTATCAGGCCCTTAATGCATAGCTATTAGTTATCATTATCCACTGTTACTTATTAACAAGCTCTGAGAAACACCTCCAAGAAGCCCAAATATTTACTAAACTCAGTTTCATGGAGAGGGTGATGGATGCCTGGAATGCCCTTCCGGAGGAAGTGGTGAAAACCAGAACTGTGAAGGACTTCAAAGGGGCGTGGGATAAACATCGTGGATCCATCAAGTCTAGAGGACATGAATGAAGAGGGGGTGGCTCGCGGGAATGAAGGCTACTATCTGGAGATAATACCCTTATTCAATATACATACACACGGTTAATGTGACTCCAACATTGCTCTAAGCTTCAACGGTAAGAGGAAATTTGGAAAAAAAAAAAGGATATGCATTCACAAAAAAGCAGGGTGTAGCTTGCTTGTTACGGCGGTTACTACCCCCAAACCAAATAAGCCTGATACTTTACTTTCAATGCATATCTAGCATAGCTCTCTGCTTCAACGGCAGGGGAGAAAGTCTGTTACTTCACTTTCAACGCATAGCCAGCATAGCTCTCTGCTTCAACGGCAGGGGCAATGTAGAAAAGAGGATCTAAATATAAACAACCAACAAGGACTGAATTACATAGTCGAGTAAACAAAAGCATGGGTGTAGCTTACTTATTGAGGCGGTTACTACCCCTAACTAAGCTACATATTCAATTAGATGCAGTTCCAACACTGCTCTCTACATTAATGGTGGGGTGGATGGGAAATAGAACTAAAAGGTACTAAGAGCCAAGCATAACAAGTAAGAGGGGGGAAAAAAAAGTGCATAGCTTGCTGGGCAGACTGGATGGGCCATTTGGTCTTCTGCCGTCATTTCTATGTTTCTATGTTTCAGTTTGAGGGGCACATGTAATCTTACCCAGATCAGGGAAGAAGATGAGTGAAAGAAGGTGTTTTGAATGTGCTATGGCCATTTTGAATAACTGCTGATTCCGTTTGGACTAAGAAACGCTGCTGCTACTTTTCAAAACCTGGTGAATGAAATATATCGTGATATGCTGGATCAGAGCATAGTCATATGTCTGGATGCCATCTTGATATTTTCTGAAGATCTGGTAGAACATGATCAGGGGGTCCTTCAGGTCCTAGACTGTCTCTGGAAATACAAATTGTATGCTAAGTGTTGCATTCGGTGACTCACGGGCCCTTCCCACAAGCTGCCACTCTTACCTCTCTCGCAAGGCTTCCCCGGGGGTACATTGACTCTGACTTCCTTCCTCAATGCGGTGGCAGGCCATGCCTCAGTGTGACTGCACATTTCTTCATTAATGGCAGGACGCCGCCGACTCTGGTCCTGACTCCCCTAGCGCGCGCACAGCACCTGCGCTGAATTTAAAGGGCAGGCGGCGGGAAAACTAGAGAGGCGCCCATCGATGTCAGAAACCCTGCACTCTTTAAGTCTGCCTGGGAACATCTCCTTAGAGAAATACATTGCCTTTGCGTTCCTGACTTCTGTTCTTGGTTCCTGCTGTGTTCTTTTGTCTTGCTCCTGGTTCCGTTGTCAGTCTGGTTCATCTTGAGTTCTTGTTTTTTCCTGGTCAGTCTTCTTTGTCTGCTTTCAGCATTCCTGCTGTTCCTATGGTACCTCAGCTTCCTCTTTGTTCCTTGTCTCCTAAATTGGACTTCTGGTTTTAACCTTGGATCAGACTTCTGGCTTGACCTCTGATTGGACTTTGATGCTGCTTGACCGCTGCCTGTTTACTGTTATAGACTGAACTCTGCCTGGCCCGAACGCTGCCTGAATCTTGACTCTGAGAGAACTCTGCATGCTTGACCTTAGCCTGAAACGTGACCCTGTCGGCCTGCTGTCTGCCCTGACCGCTGCTTGACCTGACTCCACTTCCTCTTACAGTGCTTGCCTGCAACATCATCCACATGACGGATGTTCACCTCCACAGGGGCCTGTGCTAAGTCCAGCTAGTCCCGGCACCCGAGGACTCAACCTGCGGGGAACGGGGCTGGTATTGGTGAAGCTCTAGTTGGGCCTCTGCTTCAGCCAGCTCTGCCTGCCTACTCTGTTCATGGTCCTTGGTTTCTCTCTTGGGTCCTGCTATGTTCTGGTTTCCTGCCTCCACTTAGTAAGTTCTAGCGGTGGGCTGCACTCAAGAGCCCAGCCTGTGGGGAATGACTGCTGCTTCATGCAGAACATCTGCTTCAGAGCACCTGGTCATTCTGCATTACACTCCTGCCCAGTCACCATTTCTTCTCTCTGCCTTCAGTGAAGTGGGCCATGACAACCCTATCCCAGGGATCCAGTGCCTGCTGAGTCAAAGCTGTCAAAACAGCTCCTTGATAGAGTCCTCATACCGATTCTGCTCTTTCATCCATCCATAGATCACTGGCTTGCCCCACTATCCAGCTCAAAGTCTTGTGATGAATGCACTGTTCACATTCCCTGCTAGTGCAGATGCCCCAGCCCTGCTCTAATGCAAGCATGGCAGGGGAGGGAAGGGATTCTGGCCCTGGAAAACTTCAGTTCAGGTTTCCATCAGCATATGAAGCAAGAGGTAGCAGTTTCCTGCCAAGCCAGGGGAGAGAGGTGTTCTGATAGGGGAAGAGAGAGCACTGGCAGCATCACATCTGTCCCATTTGGCCCAGGAAAGGAGGAAATTCACAGCCCTCCTCAATTGCCCTTCCTCCTATCCCTCTTCTGCTTTATCTGCTACTTTTGATGTCATAGATCACCGTCTACTCCTTGGCACATCATACACTATTCGCTCTGTCCTGGTTTCTTTTTACCCCTCTCATCATAATTTTGCTATATTCTCTGGTGGGTTCTTCCTCTACCACTATTCTGTTAACAGTTGGTGTGCCTCAAGACTCTGACCTGAGCCGCCTTCTCTTTTCTCTCTACACGTCTTCCCTTGGTGCTCTGATTTCCTCCCATGGATTTCAGTACAACTTTTATGCCTATGACTCAAAGATCTACCTCTCTATACCAGAAATTTCACTAAGAATCCAGACACCATTCTCAGCCTGCTTGATTGACATCACCACCTTTTTGTATGTCTTGTAGCTACTTTAAACTTAATTTAGCCAAAATGGAGCTTCTGGTCTTTCCTGTCAAACCTACTTCCTTTCTTCCCTCTTTCTCTGTATCTGTGGATAGCACTGTCATCCTGGTTCTCTCGTTTTGTATTCTTGGGGGTCATCTTTGATACCTCTCTCTCCTTCGCTACACAAACCCAAAATACTGCTACAGTGTGCCATTTCTTCCTCGATAACAATGTTAACATCCATCCATCTTTCTGACCATGCTACCAAAATGCTCATCTACTCTTATTGTCCACATGCATCTCGCTTTTTGTTGTCCTCCAACTGAAATTTATTATAAATTCAGCTGCACAATTTATCTTCCGTCAATATCACTATGACATGTAACTCCTCTTAAGTCATTACTACGTTAGTTCCCATCTCTTCCTGAAAACAGTTCACCAGATACTCATTCTGCAGCTTCTCATTACCTAACCTTTTTCCCTATACTTCTCTGTGCCATTATCCTCCTGACTCCAGACTTTCTACCATTCTATGCCTTATGCATGGAATTGACTTCCTGAGTTGATGCATCATGCTCCCTCTTTGGTCATATTTTAATCCAGGCTAAAAGCTCACCTTTGTGAGACTGCTTTTAAATCCTAACCAGTTCTCTACAATAAATATACTTCTCATAGGTTCATGTTTGTCTTGAATACACTGAAAACTCTATGGAGTAGGGACTCTCTTATGAGTATCTACATAGCACTGTATGTCTAGTAGCACTTTAGAAATGATAAATAGTGGTATTAGGAATTGAACGGGCCTGTTGAGCCCCAGCACAGGAAGATACAGATTTCTGTTGGGCCTGGGAAGAGGAGAAGAAAGATGCGTCCAGACTGTTGATATACATTTCCCATGTCACGCCTCTCAAATCTTCACAAACACTGATTGAGAGCCACTGGGTACTAATCAATTTTTCTTTACTTTTGAGAGAATATTATGCTATATGCAGAGGAACGTTCATTCGGGAGAGAATTTAAGGACACCACTAGGCTGAGAGTTTAAAATTACCCTCCATGGTGTAGTTTTGGGGATGTTATATTTGAGAATATGTATAGGTCTGTATTAAGGTATCCTGCACATGATTTAAGTCACCATTGTAGCATGATTGCATGTTTGTAAAGTGTGTGAGCAGACTGTAAGGATACTTAGAAAGATGGCACACAAAGTACCATTTATCAGATAATAATATTGGGATATGAATCAGAGAAGCAAAAAAATGTGTGATGTGATTATGATCTAAAACTTCACTCTAATCCAGGTATGGTGGTTGCACATAGCTTTCTTGATCAGACACAAATCAGGCAAGGATTTTGTAACGTTTCCTGCCGTTTTCAATATTTTTGTGATGTGAGGAGATAAAAACTCCTTGCAACCAGCAATGCCTGGATTAACAGTGGAGTTTGAACTCATGGGTTGTGATCTTGTGCCCATCTCTGTCTCTTTCTAGAATACATGCTCAGCAATATTAAAATGTTTGCATGCCATTTGACCAGAGGATATACAATGCAAAATATATTAATGCTTTGTAGTCATGTCAAGACCAGTCTATATCTTATTTCAAGTCTGTCAGAATTAAAGATGCCCACCAGTAAGTTTTAATGGTTAATGCTGTTTAATCAATCAAAAGATGTTTCAGTTTTTTTAAAATTAGAGACACTTCAGTGGTCTGTAGCCATCCATCTTAAGCTCTAATTCCCAAATTGTCAGAAGCTAATCAGAATCTGGGGACCTCCTCGAGTTGCAAGTAGTGGGGTTAGTGAATTAGTACGGATTTCCCCTTCCCTCAGAATTTGTGCTTGCCCCGTCTTTCCAATTGACATTAAAAATGTGATGTCACTTTTCACAGGAGAAGGTGTTTATTCTTTGGTCCTTGCTAAATTCTAATCCTCACTTTAGGATTTAGCCCCTACTTAACTTCTGCCTGTAATAAACTGACCTAGATACAGGGGGGGGAAACCCCTCAGTTTTAATGTGTCATTGAATAATTTGATATCAGTTTGACAGAAAAGCACCATATGTATGGGGGAAGAAAGTAATAAGCATTAGTGTATTCTGCAGGAGAAGCTATAGACGTTGGCAGCAAGGGTACTTTTAAAAAGTGTATGTGTGCAAAGTGATTCAAGACTTGAAAAAAAAAATCCTTTTAAAATAACAGTTGTCAAGGAAAGGCAAATTAATAGTAAAAGAAATAACTTTAAATTGGCTTTGGATCATCATAAAAAGTAATATATTCCATATATGTGGCTGAAAGCACACATAGAGCTTTTTATAGTCCATCGTTTCAGAGACAGTTATTGTTTCCTAATGGATGTCTGTGCCATTAGTGTTTTCATGCTACATAAAAAAAAAAAAAAAAGAATCCTGTAGAAAGAAGCACACAGATCTCGGTTCATGCTTTCAAATGTCTTATTATCTGCTCATTATGTGCATTGCCTCTGGCCTTCTTTTTCTGTGGAGCCATAAGGGTGTTTAACTCCCTGTGCCTGTTATTGCAGAAGTAGCCTGAATTTGGATGAGTTCAGGTAAGTCTGGCGCCAGCATGCTGTCTGCTTTCAGTTGGTGCTGCCTGTTTAATATCTTGGACTGCAACCAAGATAGCAGCACATTGGCTAAAAAAAAAATAACACAATACTGCCTTTATAGCCATTGTCAATTTGTGGTTCCCTCTTTAAAATGTAAACTATATTTAAAAAAAAATAAAGCCATAAGAAAAGACTGTAACCATAGACATTTTAAAAACTGTACTCCTGTTTGGTAAAGATAAGTGGTGGAAAACAGACTAGCACTTCCATTTTGTTGTATTCTGTCATTTTATGTTCCAGCATATCATGATTTTGAATAGTTGAGGCTATATAATATTAGGTTGCAGAAATTACAATAGGTAGGTAAAAACTGAGTAAAACCAATGAATTTTTTTTTCTCCCTACCGGGCACATGCTTTCCCTCTAATACCAGTTTAAGGAAACAAGGTTTATAGTCTTGAGTCTCCACGTCTCTCAAAACCTTTCAGTTCATCAGCCACTTCCTATCATATCACCAACATTCAGATACCTCATGTGGCAGCTATTGCTGTACATTTGATCCTCAGACTAACCCATTCATCAAGCACACCAGAGCTGTGGGAACTGCACTAGAGCAAATCCTCAAGATTCTTCATTCTCGTCTTATATGCTTGTAGAGAGGGAGTGAGGGGATAGTGTTTGATTTTTTTGTACCGGATGTTACTGAAGGGCTAAGGGAAAGAATTTTGAGGGGAGAGAGGCAGGGGCCTGGAAACGGTGATATTCCTTTAAATTTTTTTTTTTTTTAAATTTCTCTACTCTTTCTGTAAGGCAGGCGATCTAACAAAGCCGTGAGGAAACAACAAGAAATAGATGCCCAAAAGAAAATCTTTGCCAAATCTTTAATAGGTGGAGACGTAAAATGTTGATTAAAATTGGGCAATTTCATGTTGTTTCCTCTACTCTTTCTGTACCACAAAGTTCAAAAATTATTTTTTTTTTTGAAGCGGTGGTAAAGATCTACAGTGCCTTTCAATACTCTTCAGACTCATACATTTTTCACATTCTGCTGTGAAAAAAAAAAAATCAAAATGTATTAAAGTACAAGTTTAAACATAGAAATATAATTGCAGAAAAAAGACCATATGGCCCATCTTGTCTGCCCATCTATTTACCACCACTTCCTTATAGATCCCCTGTATTTATCCCATGCTTTTTTGAATTCATATACTGTTTTGGTCTCTAACACTTTCACTGGGAGGCCATGCATTTACTACTCTCCCTATTAAAAAAAAAAATGTTTCCTAAGATTATTCTTGAGTCTATCCCTTTTCACCTTTATCCCATGACCCCTCATTCTAGAACCTCTTTTCTGTTTAAAAACAAAACCTTATTTCTATGCATGGAAACCTTTGAAATATCTCTATCATGTCTCCCCTATCTTGCCTTTCCTCTAGGTGTACATGTTTAGATCTTGAAATCTATCTTTGATCTGCATAACTTATTCTATGCATTCATCATGACAGAACAATTGTAGAAGTATTCTGAAAGTAATTAAAAATAATTAAAAAAAACAAACAAACAAAAACCCCAAACCACAGTCTTGATTGCAGAAGTTTTCACTCTTTGTCACTGCAAATCCAGATTAACTCCAGTTCAAAAAATTGCCTTAAGGCCTATTATAAATTAAATAGAACCCACTTGGTCTAGTCACATTGGTTGAGCTGATTTGAGTATTACTGGATTAAAAATCAAGCTGCTTCTGTTGTATGAAATGAAATTGAAGCAAAGCTTGCTGAAGAAAGAGCCGCTGAAAGGAATTCTAGGATAATGTTGTTCAAAGGTACAGACACTGCTGCAATCACTGTCCTTCGAAGTCCGTAGCTGTGGGTTAAGGAAACTGCTGCGGAAGGTCACTGTGAGGCCTAAGATTGTTAAAAGAACTGCAGAGGTCGATGGCTAATACTGGGGAATATGTTGACTGTTAAACAATTTGGAAATTACTCCTCAAACATGGCGTGTATGGGAGGGTGGCAAGAAGGAAAGACACTGCTGAAGAAAAGCCATATGATGTGCCATAGCGGTTGCAGAGAAACATGTAAAGGACACTGCACTCATGTGGGAAAACGTTTTGTGGTCCAAGAATTTTTTGAACTCTGTGCTAAATGGTATTTGTGGTGTAAAACAAACACAGCAAGCACATTGATATAATTTTTCTCCTTCTCTGGTACTGTCTAATCCAATCTGCTTATTTAGAGTCAAAACCGGGTTTGTGGAGTGGGGACCTGCAGGAGAAACACTTACTGTGAAGAGGAAATAACTCTGAACTCTTTTGTGGCAGCATGCAAGGATTCTTTACTTGGGGAAAATAAGATAGTAAAATAAGAAACATGTACATGGTCACCTGGCTCTGGACACAGGAATTGTGCTGGTGTGGCCAGAACAATAGAGAGGAAGATGGAGACTCAGCTCACTAGTGCGACTTACATCCTGTCTAGATGCCCCTGCAGATCCACCCCCTTCCCTTAGTGGATCAGGTGGCACAGCTGGGGATTGTTAGTTCCTTGTCTGTTCTGGAGATGCCGTTGGTCCTCCACCATACATCATCCTGTAACACCATCCCTATAGTCAAGCATGGTAGTGGCACCATTATGTTGTGGGGATGCTTTAAAGCAGTAGGGACAGGGAGGCTTGTGAAGATTGAGGCTGATCCTGTGGAGGAAAACCTGGGACTGGGGGAGAAGGTTCACCTTTCAGTAGGACAATGATCTTAAGCATAAAGCAGCAATAGAGTGGTTTAGCAAGAAGAAAGTGAATGTCCTCGAGTGGCTCAGTCAAAGCTCAGACCTGAATCCAATAGAAAATCTGAGTCAAGACTTGATGATGATGGTCCACAGACAATCCCCAGCCAATTTAAAATAACTTGAGCTCTTCTGTCAAGAAGAATAGGCAAAAACTGCCCTATCCCGCTGTGCAAAGTTGGTAAAGCTTACCTAAACAACTTATGGCTGTTGCTGCAAAAGATGCTTTCACCAAGTACTAAGTCAGTGTGAAAGCTTTTGCAGTCAAGACTGTGTTTTTATTCTTAATTACTTTTGGAATATTTTCTGTAATTATTCTTTCATGATGAAAGTGAAGAGTATGTTGTGCAGATCAGTGAAACAAACCCCTACTTCAATGCATTTTTTTTTTTAAAGGTAGACTGTGAAAAATGAACAAGGGTGTGAAGACTTCTACAAGTCATTGTATATGTATAGATCAAATAAAAATCAAGACTGGTGCTGTGTATGGGATGAGATTTGTCAATAAAATGCTGTTACATTTTACAGCTAGACCTACATTTTCAGAATATAATTTCAGACTTCAGTTGTTTGCTTTGAACAGAATACTGTCTTTATTACCTCAAGTATATAATCCATTTTGCATACTGAGAGAATTTTATACATTTGGCACAGTATTCCAACACTGGAAGTATATCAGCAATGTCCAGGCTAAGAATAAAGCTTTTTGCCTGTTAGATGTCTGCTGGGTTTTGCACCCTAAATATAGTTACGATTTAATTTCTTTTTCAGCAGTAAGCTTGGATTGAAATGTGGACGTCACAAAAATCTATTTTTAGAAACCAGAACTTTTGAAAATATATGTACTATGATATAGATGTCTAATTTTGTTATGCATTTCTCAGACCTCATTGTAATATCAAACCATATTTTAGATTTTTGATTGATCTTGAATAAATGACTTGATTCATTGCACACATTTTGGTGTGCTAGTACCTTGCTGCTTATTTGATTTTTTATTTCCCCCCCCCCCATATTTTTACATTTTTACTCTTCCCCCCCCCCCCCAGACAGAATGCCTGGACAGCATAGAGAACTGTCACTAGTTCTGAGGCCTAGAGAGATGTCTCCTCTGGTCTCTCAGGAGCCACCACAATAACAGTAATAGTCATCTCTCATTTTGTGGGCTCAAGTGTGAAATCTTTGACGTGCTGTTGAGCTCAGGTGGCCCCATTGGATTGCAAACTTTGATCCAAGTCTGCTGTTCTTCCTTGCATGGTGGTATGACCTGAGCCATAGAGCTGGCACTGTATGTTTAATTTTATTGCAGTCTTGGGGAATTCAGAGTTTTTGGGGAAAAGTCTCTAAGGTCGTTAAATATACATGGTGCAACTCAGATGGAAATCTTGAACTGCTCTGGATGATGTGTGCTTATGTAGTATATTCTGAACCCACCAATCCAATTTATTGGTTTGAAGTTTAGATATTCATAAAGAATAGTGTGTTGAATAAAATTGCTGTATATATCCAGTTCAAAATGTGTTATGGTGTGCTTTAAGTTAATTATCCACATTTATTACTCATTTGATAATTCTATCAATTTGTTCATCTTGTTCAGCTTTCATTGGCAAACGTTTTTATTTCTGTTTAACTTTTGACTATTTGATATTTTAATGGTGAACTGCCTTCTACTCATTCTTTTTTTTTAATTTTATTTTTATTGAATTTCAAATAAACAGAAGAACATTGTTCAGACATCTCTCAGGCTTATTACTTACAATATCATAAAGAAAAAGAATATATTGAAATTATGTTTACATTAGCACATAACCTGGATAAATAAAAAGAATATCAGGAGTCCAAAAGAAAATAAAAGAGCAGAGACAGAAATTTTTCAATAATTTCTGCACATTTAAGCCCATGTTATATATTTTTACCAATCCCAAGCAGAGTCACATCAGGAATTGAGAGTCCAGATATATACGTAATTATTCTGGTTCTGTAAAGACATATCTTGAATTTTGGTATATGATTATACATTTAGCTGGAAACCTTAGATGAAATCTTGCCCCTCTTGAAACAGCCTCATTCCTCATTATCAGGAATTTCTTCCTCCTTAATTGAGTAACTTTAGTTATGTCAGGAAATACCCTTATTTGCTGACCATAGAATTCTTGGGCTTGATTTCTGAATGCCATCCTTAATACTGAGTCTCTTTCTGAGGTAAATGTAAATGTTACCAATAATGTAGAACGGGAATCTATTATTATTTCCTGAGACATTTCAAGAACTGCAGATAGATTCATTGATATTCCATCCTGTTGTATATCATTTTCACTTCTTTATTCATAGGAATATAAAATATCCTAGATATCGCTGGAATAGCTTGCTATGGATATTTCAGGACATTCATTAAATAGCTTTTGAGCAAATCTCTAGCAGATGCCATCTCCAAATTTTCCATTTTCCTGTTGTATATACTTTCAGATTTAATCAGGTTATCTTCAACTTTAGTTTCTACTTCTTTCACAGATGTCTCAAGAAGATTCACCTTGTTTTCCAAAGTATGCATTTTATTCATATTTTCTTTAACCAGTAAGGTTAAGTCTTTTATCGATTTGTCCATTGATAATAATACACCCCATATTTGCTCCAAGGTATTACCTTAATATCCAGCTCTCTTTTTCCTGGCTCTGCCGGGCCCTTCCCTCCGCTGGTACTGAGCTGCTCCTCTACCAACACACCCTTGGAGCTCTGTAACGCTGAGCTCACCGAAGCTGAAGATCCTCCATCTATGCTTCTCGGGGTTACGGGGTCCTCTGAGGGTAATGATCTTTCCTTCCGCTCGCTTTTCGGGTCCTCCGAATTCTCAGGGGATCCATAAGGGGGCCTGGGCACTATTGGCGCGCCGGGGCTGAGGGATGTTTCCTCTGCCTGAGGCGTCAGCGTCTGCTCAGCGTTGACTTCTCTCGCGGCTCCTCCTTCCGGCAATGAAAACATGGGCCCCGCTAGCATCGACTCAATCGTTGGTTGACGAAATCCAGGAACAGGCGTCGATGTAACAACCTCTCTGATTCTCGCCTTCCTTTTGGTATGAGGCATGTTTAGTTTCAAGTAATAAGAAAACAGCTCCAAAATTCGGCTTGTATCAGGGAAAATCCAAGGACTGAGTCACTAGCGTGTTTCCTGTGCAGTGGCCATCTTTGCCTTCTACTCATTCTAATGGTGTGTCATTTAAGATCATACTATAATTCTGAGTCAAATGCATGACTATTTTCCATTTTTAATTTATATACTATTATTATCCCAGGACAAGCAGGATGCTAGTCCTCACATATGGGTGACATCACTGATGGAGCCCTATCACGGAAAACTTTCTGTCAAAGTTTCTAGAAACTTTTGACTGGCACACTGAGCCCACTGAGCATGCCCAGCATGCTATGATCCCTCGAGCCACTGAGAGCTCCCTTCAGTCTTAGTTTTTCCACGCTGCAGTTAGCATCGCAGAGCAGGAGCCCTGTGAGATTTTCTTCACACAACTTTGTAAAAAAAAAACCAGATTAAAATCCCTCTTTTCTCATTCCCCACATCGGGGTCTCTCTTCAACCACCGGCCAGTGAGTAGAATTTTTGTTTCCGACTCTATTTGAGTTCACAATACTTTGTCAGATAACCATCGACTGCTGCCCTGGTTATCATGGCCACAGGTTTTAAAAAATGTCCTAAATGTAATCGAGCGATGTCGATTACTGATCCACACCTTGAGTGTGTGCTTTGTTTGGGACAAACCCATGACGTTTTGTCGTGCCCAAAATGTGCAGAAATGACCACTAAAGGTCGGAAAGCACATCAGGAAAAGATGGAACACCTTTTCCACATCCAGCTATTACCTTCTACATTGACGTCTACCTATTCATCTCCGGCCGGAGCGTCGAAAAAGCTGGTTATTAAAAAGCGTCGACTGGAGGGCTCGGGAGACCGGTCGTCACCGGTGACGACTGGGAGACTTCGTCAATGCCTGGGCTTGAAAAAGCCACTGAACATAGTATAAAACATTGACATTGGCACTGACATTCTTAGATTCCGGAGGCCCTGTTATCACTGGAGCAGCCTGAAGCCTAAATACCAATTTAACCCTAGGGTTCTCTTTACCTATGTATCTGAGCTGGTCAATGTGAAAGGAAACTCCTCAGTTGGGTCTAATAACCCTCAGGAGAAAAGTAATGAGTTTGCGCTTTTTTTTTAAAGAAAAAATTTTAGCTGTTCAAAAAAACCTTACCATTCAGACCCCACAAAAGATCATTTTACCTACCAATCCCTCAGTCCATTGGGCTTCATTTGATTTAGTTTCTTCCTTAGAAATCGTTAATTTAATCAGAAAGATGAAACCAGCCAAACATTCGTTAGACAAGATGCCCAGTAACTACCTTAAGATGGTTCAAGACATTATTGCCAAACCATTGGCCGATATTGTTAATCTGTCTTTAGAAGAAGGTAGATTCCCCGATGATTTAAAATGTGCCACAGTTAAACCTATTTTGAAAAAAGCCCATTTAGACCCGGAAACTTTAGCTAACTATAGACCAATTTCAATTCTTCCGTTTTTGGCCAAATTAATTGAAAAAGTGGTAAATCGTCAGCTTATGGACCATCTAGAAGATCATCACCTTCTTTTTCCTTCTCAATACGGTTTTAGGAAGGCTCATAATACAGAGACTCTTTTACTGTCTTTGTGTGATACTATTCAAAAAGGTTTTGACCAAAATACTTCCTACTTGCTAATCCTTTTAGATATAACAGCAGCATTCGACACTGTTAGTCATGAAGCTCTAATTTTAAGATTGCAGGAAGTTGGGCTCTCAGACAAAACATTGAGCTGGTTTGAATCTTTTTTTTCCAATAGATCCTATTTAGTAAAATTGGGTATAGCTCAATCAGAGAAGGTGGAACTCCATGCGGGAGTCCCACAGGGGTCCTCCCTTTCTCCAACCCTGTTTAATATTTACATGGCACCACTTTGTAGATTTTTGGCAGGGCTAGGATTAGTACACTATCTGTTTGCCGATGATATTCAGATCTTGTTACCCATTAAAGATTCTCTATCCGATACTTTGAAATTATGGGACATGTACTTTACGTCTATAAAACAACTTCTTATGCACATGTCACTTTCACTAAATGATGCAAAAACGGAAATTCTATTCATCAGTAACAAGATCACTGAGAAAATAGAGACTGATCTACTAGCCCATACCCAATCTCATAAGATTGTAAGAGAAGTAAGAGATTTGGGTTTGATCCTCGACTCCGAGTTAACCATGAAGCCATCAATTAAGTCTATTATAAAAGATGGCTTCTATAAGTTGAGAGTCTTAAGAAAATTGAAGCCCCTATTGCATCTAAGCGATTTTCGAATTGTTTTGCAGGCTCTGATTTTACCAAAATTAGATTATTGCAATGCGCTCCTGTTAGGAGTATCCTTGTCATCTATTCGTCCTCTGCAACTTCTCCAGAATGCGGCTGCTCGCTTGCTATCCAACATAAAGAAATATGATCATATTTCTCCAGTGTTGATGAAGCTGCATTGGCTGCCGGTTCAGTCTCGCATTCACTTTAAGTGCCTTACTTTAATTCACAAAGCTATATATGGAAACAATTCTGAATGGCTTAATGCATCCCTGCGTATTCACGTCCCAGTACGAAATTTGAGATCACTTGGGCAAGCTCTACTTTCAATCCCGTCACCCAAACTAGCCCACTTAGGCTCCGTTAGAGAGAGAGCATTGTCCCTGGCTGGTCCTGGGTTGTGGAACTCCCTTCCGGTTGATATTCGATTGGAGGAGAATATCAATAGCTTTAAAAAGCAGATTAAGACCTGGCTTTTTCAACGAGCTTTTAATGAGGTCAATTGATTCCTTCTTTCTCTTACTTTGCTAATGGATGACAATAGGAGATAAGGGTTCACTGGGATAATAAGCCGTAAAACAGGACAAGAACTGCCATGGTTTAGGCCTGGTTAATGATAGAGGGGTAGCTAGAAGGGCTTAAATGGGAAAATGTAGGTTTTAAGACTTTTATTTTGTCTTTTGTTTTAAGTTTTTAATCTAATGGATTTTATTTATTTTTAGCTTATTACTATATTGGAATCAACTATGTAACTTTTAGTGAGTTTTTAGTAAGTTACCTGTTTTACGAGTTCTTGGTTTTTATGAATTTTGCTACTGCAAGTTCTAATCATTGTTAACCGTCTTGATATTATTTTGAAAGTCGGTATATAAAGCTAAATAAATAAATCTACAAGAATCACCGAGGCCTTCTACACCAAGGCGTTCCCCACCTCTAGAGGTGCCAGACATCGAGCCGCCACAGGGCCCTGTGGTAGAGCTGATGATGCCTTCACTGCCACAACGTATAGCTGCTCTGCCTGCATCAGCTATAACGGAGGAACTGAGCGGATTCATCCGCCAGGCAGTGCAAGAAGCGCTTCAGGAATACCGACCATAGACGCCGATACCCTCGTCTATGCCGGTGCCATCACCGATGCCGGGGCCAGCCCCGAAGACAGGATAAGCACCGATACCATCACCATTACCATCCCCGATGCCGTTTCCGATGCCAGTACCCATACCGGGGATTCCAATACAACCAGATGCTTCGATTTTTCAACCGCTTATGGAAAAACTCAATGCACTCATCTGTGCTTTGCCATCACAGCCTATTCCTACTAAGCCAGAAGGTATAGGAGATACTTTTGATCAGTCCCCACTCGATGAACCTCAACCAGGATCTTCAGGACTCTTCAGACCAGTGGTTCCATCAATACCACTGAGTTCTTCTCCTACTTCTCCTTCCAAACATGCACCGTATGACTCCTGGGAGGATAGAAACACAGATTCATCATCGGAAAGTTTTATGTCTGAACCATCTCCTCCTGAAGGAAGAAAAAAGTCTCCACCAGAAGACTTACCCTTCACCACCTTCATAAAAGATATGGCAGACACAATCCCTTTTAAATTAGTGTCTGAGGAGGATACAAGGCAGCAAACATTAGAAGTACTTCAATTTGTGGATCCCCCCCAAGGAAATCCTAGCCATTCCTATCCACGAGGTCCTGGTAGAGTTACAACATAGATTGTGGGAACATCCATGCTAGGTCCCGCCAGTTAATAGGAGAATGGACACCACATATCTAGTACAGCATATCCCTGGTTATCAAAGGGCACAACTACCACACCAATCAGTAGTGGTCGAGTCTGCTCAAAAAAAATCTAAAAAAATACGATCCCATTCGTCTACACCATCAGGGAAGGATCATAGATTCCTAGACTCTCTAGGAAGGAAAGTCTTCCAAGAAGCAATGCTTAACTCCAGGATAGCGTCTTACCAACTCTACATGAAGCAATACCAGAGAAATCTCTGGAAACAAATGCAGCAGCTCACTGATTCCCTACCTCAGCAATACTAGGATGCAGCCAATGCAATTGTCCATAAAGGACCAGAAGCTGGAAAACATGAGGTTTGTGCTGCATACGACAGCTTCGAAACTTCTTCAAGGGTTGCAGCTTTGGGGATCAGTGCACACCGTTGGGCCTGGTTAAAAGCCTCTGACCTCAGACCTGAGGTACAAGATAAATTGGTAGACTTATCTTGCATGGGTGACAACCTTTTTGGATCAAAGGTTCAGGACGCAGTAGCCCAACTTAAAGAGCATACAGAGACACTGCGTCGGTTATCTGCTGCCCCACAAGACTCTTCTTTAGCGACTGTCGTCAACCGAGAAAGGTTACCAGAAAGCTGTACTTCAGGCCGAGAAGGTATTATCCACCAGCACCTAGGGGCAGATCTTCCCGCTCACAACAAAGATCTCAGCCCAGGCAACCTAGAACTGCTAGGCCTCAACCACCAGCGCAAACAGGACCAGCTGCATGTTTTTGAGACAACGCCAGAGAACAGCAGCCATCTCTACAATCCCAACCCAAACATACCAGTAGGAGTCTCCTTCTATTACAACCATTGGTTACAGATAACAATAGACCAATGGGTACTCTCCATGATATCACGAGGTTATCAACTCAATTTCCTATCAATTCCAAAAGACTCTCCTCCAAAGTCTCTTTGGATAAACAAAAATCACATCACTCTTCTGCAAGCAGAATTATCCACCCTTCTGAGAGCCAGAGCGGTGGAACCGGTACCCCGGCCTCAACAGGGCAGAGGATTCTACTCCTGTTATTTCTTCATTCCAAAGAAAACCGGAGGCCTACATCCCATCCTAGACCTCAGAAATCTCAACAAATTTCTACGGAACGAAAAATTCAGGATGGTCTCTTTAGGCACCATGCTTCCCCTTCTTCAAACAGGAGACTGGCTCTGTTCTCTGGATCTACAAGATGCTTTCGCTCACATTCCAATATTCCCTCCTCATCGCAAGTATCTGTGTTTCCTGGTGGGTCAACAGCATTTCCAATACAGGGTTCTACCATTCGGACTTGCCTCAGCACCCAGAGTATTCACAAAATGCCTAGCAGTGGTAGCGGCACAATTATACAAGAGAAGTGTACATGTTTTCCCCTACCTAGATGACTGGCTCATCAGAAGTCAATCTCAACAAGGAGCTCTGGCTTCTCTCAGATGAACAATCTGCTCCACTCGATGGGTTTTCTCATCAATTACCAAAAGTCCCATCTCATCCCGTCTCACCTACTACAATTCATAGGAGCAGAGTTGAACACCATACTATCAAGAGCCTTCCTACCCGAGGATCAGGCGGAAACTCTCCTTATTAGCAAACTCACTACGCTCGCAAAAACAAGCAACAGCTCATCAATTTCTAACTCTGCTAGGTCACATGGCCTCTACAGTTCGTTACCCCTGTGGCCAGATTAGCCATGAGAATATCCCAATGGACATTGAGATCACAATGGATACAAGCAATTCAACCACTGTCAGCTCCCCACCTTAGGTTGGGGAGCTCACATAGACAATCTCCAAACCCAGGGTATTTGGACAAAACTCAAAGCAACATTTCAAATCAATTTCCTGGAACTTCGAGCTATACGTTATGCTCCACATGCGTTCAAGGACTGCCTTTCACACAAGACTATTCTGATTCAAACGAACAACACAGTCGCCATGTGGTACCTGAACAAACGGGGGGTACAGGCTCGTATCTCCTTTGTCAAGAAGCCGCACAGATTTGGGACTGGGCCCTGATACATTCCATGGTTCTCCGGGCCACTTATCTAGCGGGCATTCACAACGTAGTTGCAGATCGCCTCAGTCGTCAGTTCCAACCTCACGAATGATCCCTGGATCCCTTAGTAGCGACCAAGATATTCCAACGTTGGGGACAACCAACAATAGACCTCTTTGCATCAGACCTGAATCACAAAGTGGACAGGTTCCTCTCTCTACACAATCAGAAACACCAGCCAGCCAAGGACGCCTTTGCTCGCCCTTGGAACTCAGGTCTTCTATACGCGTATCCCCAGATACCGCTAATACCCCAAATTTATTTATTTAACATTTTTATATACCTGGATTCATGTAGAATATTACATATCATCTCTGTTTACATTGTAACTAACAAGCATGTAAGAATGCAATTACATTGAAACAGGGCATAGAAACTTGGGACAAATACATGTGGAATAAGGGATGAAAAACGATATAAAGTATAAGAACAATGAATAAGACTTTTTTTTTTTGAGCTAAGGCTGGTCTGGCTGAAGATCCAGGTACATACTGGAAATAGATTAAGGTCAGGTGCTATGAGTAAACTTGGATTGCTCGGTTGTAGAGTTGGTATGCTAAACTATGTGTATAGACTGAATGGATAGTTAGTCTGATAATTGGCCTGTTGGCTAGTAAGGTGATGGAGGAGGTATCTCATTGGCATAACTGAAACGCTTGTTCGAATAGCCAAGTTTTTAGTCTCTTTTTGAAAGTGATCGGGCATTGTTCCAACCCGAGTACTGGAGGTAGAGAGTTCCATTGTGCAGGACCTGCTGTAGACATGGCTCATTTGCTGAGAGAGGATTTGATGAGTGGGACATGGAGAGTGTTTCTATATACTGCTCTCATCGGTCTAGGAGCTACGTGTATTCAAAGTGGCATGTTGAGATCCAGTGGAATGAGCTTGTGAATGGCTTTGTGTATGATCGTTAGTGATTTGTAAAGAATTCTGAACTTGATTGGGAGCCAGTGTAGGTCCCTCAAGATAGGGGTGATGTGATCTCTTTTGTTGGTCTTAGTTAGAATCCTGGCTGAGGCGTTTTGCAGCATTTGTAAGGGTTTGATGTTGTTAGCAGGGAGGCCGAGTAACAGAGAGTTGCAGTAATCAATTTTTGAGAAAATGATTGTTTAGTGAAGCTACAACAGGACAAGGAGTCCATGATACTCATAGCCCCACATTGGCCTTGACAAATGTGGTTTCCCATACTTCTCGACCTCTCGATCACAGAGCCAATTCGCCTGGGCATAGCTCCCACTCTCATAACTCAGAACCAGGGCAGGTTGCGCCATTCCAACCTTCAATCCCTATCTCTGACAGCTTGGATGTTGAAAGCTTGATTTTACAACCACTCAATCTTTCAACTAATGTCTCTCAAGTGCTTATAGCTTCACATAAACTTTCCACACGAAAAAACTATACTTCGAAGTGAAAAAGATTCACCTTGTGGTGTACACAAAAAGACATGGACCCTTTTTCCTGTCCCACACCCTCTTTACTAGACTATCTATGGCACCTTTCAGATTCTGGTCTCCAGACCTCATTTGTAAGAGTACACCTAAGTGCAATTTCAGCTTACCATCATACAATAGGAGATGCACCAGTATCCGTGCAACCTCTTGTCAGTAGATTTATGAGAGGTTTAATTCACCTTAAACCACCAATACTGCCACCAGTGACAGAATGGGACCTTAATTTAGTGCTAACAAGGCTCATGTGTTCTCCTTTTGAACCTATGAATTCCTGCGATTTTAAATTTCTCACATGGAAGACTATCTTCCTAATAGCCATTACATCTGCTAGAAGGGTTAGTGAGTTATTTATTTATTTATTTAATTTCTTTTACTATACCGATGCTCAAGACTAGGTCTTATCGTACCGGTTTACAATGTAACTGAGGGGAAACCAATTAACATCAAGGTAGAAAGTAAAGTTACATTAAACAGGGAGCGTAAAACCTGGGCAATGGAAGACAGTACAAAATTTAAACTAAGAAACAATTAGAGAGAGATAAATATATAATCAACAAAAACTATAAGATACGTAAACATAGATTTATCCTAGGCAGTTATTAGCATGGTATGTCCAGTGGGAGAAGGAAAGGGTGAGGTTGGGTGGGGGGGAAGGGGAGAGGGAAAAGAGGGGGGGTAGGGATTAGGGAGGGGTGGGAGAATGAGAGTCAGTGATGGTTGAGGAGATCCTTCAGCGGTAGGTCCTTCCTACCGCTGTAGGCAAGTAGGTAAGCACTTGTCACATACTCACCCTATACAGAATTCCTCCATGACCGGGTGGTACTCCGTACACATCCAAAATTCCTTCCTAAGGTAGTTATGAAATTCCATTTGAATCAATCCATAGTTTTGCCCATATTCTTCCCAAGACGACATTCTCACCAAGGTGAGAGAACTTTACATACCTTGGACTGTAAATGTGCGCGTGCATATTATTTAGACCGCACTGCAGTCCACAGGAAATCCACTCAACTCCTTTTGTTTCTTTTGATCCAAACAAACCGGATAATCCAGTGGGCAAACAAACTCTAACTGGCTAGCAGATTGTATAGAGTTCTACTATGAAAATGCAGGCCTTCCTCTCCAAGGACGAGTAAAGGTGCATTCAGTAAGAGCAATGTCAACCTCAGTAGCACACTATCGTTCAGTGCCAGTTCTTGACATATGTAAAGCTGCAACTTGGAGTTCTCTTCACACTTTTGCAGCTCATTGCTGCTTGGATAAAGAAGGAAGACAAGATTCAGCTTACGGACAATCTGTCTTACAGAACTTGTTTCCACCATAATCCCAACTCCTTCTACATCCAGCGTGCTGTGATTTAGGCTGCCTCAATTTTTCCAACAGTACTTCAGTGTTTGTCCACTACAAAATGATTCAGCCTATAGCTTGCTAATCAACCATATGTGAGGACTAGCGTCCTGCTTGTCCTGGGATAAAGCAAAATTGCTTACCTTGTAATAGGTGTTATCCCAGGACAGCAGGATGTAGTCCTCAAGAAACCCTCCCGCCACACCGCGGAGTTGGGTCCGATACGTTTTTATTATTTTATTTTTGCTAATGCTTATTGCTATACATGAAACTGATGGGGAGACCCCTGTGGCTCGAGGAATCATGGCATGCTGGGCATGATCAGTGGACTCAGTGTGCCAGTCAAAAATTTCTAGAAACTTTGACAGAAGGTTTTCCGTGATAGAGCTCCGTCAATGCCATCACACACATGTAAGGACTACATCCTGCTGTCCTGGGATAACACCTATTACAAGGTAAGCAATTTTGCTTTCATGCTCCAATCCTGCTGAAATAGTTAAATCTATCTTGTTTTAGTGGTATTGATGCACATTGTCACCCTTCAGTACAAAGTATAAAATAGATTAAATTTTCACTAGACAAAATGATGCAGAAGCTGGTGGCACCTTATAGATCAAAAACGTATGCCTCAATAAGTTTATTAAAGACCAAGGGTCCATTTCGTCAAATGTAGGTGGACTCCTGTCCTTGAAAACGTATGCCTCAGTACCTCTCTTCATCTATAAGTGACATTTGACCTCTCTCCTGAAACGCCATTAGTGTTGCCAATTTAGTATCAAATTGTGGTAGTTTGTTTTTTTTGTTTTGTTTTGTTTTAATGATGTGAACACTTGTCCACTGGAAAGTAGACCAAGGCTACAGTTGATTTCACATAAGTCACTGAACAGTTTTTAGCGAGTAATGAGTTTTGACTAGTACCCAATTCCCAGTCCGATTGTGAAAGGATATCACTAAAAAGCTCAACTCCTTTCTCTGAATAGAGTCTAAAAATTAACACATCTAAATTTTAAATTTCAACACAATTTATATCAATAATTGCCTTATGTGGACCTTCATACTTCAAGAGATCTCCATGTGCCTCCTTTGGTTACCAGTAATATCTTTGATGTAAGTGTGGAATCATAAAGTGTAACCATAAATCTACCATTACTCTTTTTGTATTTTTATATGTTTTATTTATTTAGATTTTTATATTCCGCTTTTCGGCACTTCAAAGTGTACATCAAAGCGGATTACATTCAGATGCTATAGGTATTTCCCTATCCCCACAGGGCTTACAATCTAATTTTGTACCTGAGGCAACAGAGGGTAAAGTGACTTGCCCAAGGTCACAAGGCGCGACACTGGGATTTGAACACTGGTTTCCCTGGGCCATGGTCTAACCACTAGGGTACTCCTCCCTATATGTTGCAAATAAAATCAGTGATGTTAACCCCTGCAGATCAGTCTATCAATTTTTGTTTCTTGTTCATGTCTGTTTTAATATCTTTTTCAACTTAGACCAAGTATTGCAAAACATAGCTTTTTTTGTGTGCATGTACCATGAATCACATCTGTTTATAAAAGTGAAGGCTCTGTAAATTGGTGCTAATCCAGAGAGCCATCCTAGTATCCCTTGCTCTTTCTGCTCGTTTTGCTTTCTTGAACTGTAAATATGAATCGGGCATTCACAGTAGTAAAATGTTAGTAGAACACTGCTAGTTCAACAAAGTAAAATTGAAATGAGACACTTACCGGTATTTATTTACAGTTTTTGAATGGCAGCTTGCCATGGGTGCCTTATGAGCACAACTCAAAGGTTCAAGATATTAACAAAACAGTGATACTTAATAAATGAGAGAATCAAATAAATCTAGGGAGAAAGGAGACAGGATAAACTAGTCTGAAAAGATGGGATTTTAACCTGTTCTGGAAGAGCATTAACAAGGAGCATCTTGGATATCAGGGATAATTTTATTCTAGGAAGGAAAAGACCCTGAAGCAAGAGGAGGATGTTTGTGCGCAATTCATAGAAGTGTATGAGACTGAATGGGAGAGGACTGCAGCAGAGTAATGCTGAATAAGAGTGAAAAGATAAGAAAATGCCAGATCATGAGTATAAGAGGAAAACCAGACAGGACCTGATAGGAAGCCAGTAAAGTAAAGCTAGGAGAGGTCATAAAATGTCATAGGTGAAAAAGCACATGCCTTTCCCTATGTCAGTTGGATTGCATATTAAAATCTGAACCACAGAATGAGCTGATGCTGCACTTTGAACAGTTAATGTAAATAACGAAAAGTGCAGACCAAGTTTCATTGATCCAAGGAAACCTTTAATGTGTGATCATATGGCAACTCCACTGTTCTATTTCAAATATTATTTCAATACAAAATGGGTCCCATTATTTATATTAAAATCTGAAACACAATCTTATAAAAGAGGAAAGGTTTAGGGACTCATTATTGCAGTGCATTTTAACAAGCTGTTTATGAAGGGGTCCCTATTAAGTGACAATTAGCCAAATAACTTGCACCTTATCCAGCCAGATGCAGACTTCTGAATATTTTGGGCATTTACCTCATTATCCAGCTTAAATTTAGCTGGGTAATGTAGGGGCATTTCTGGGAGGAGTTAGATTAGCTTAAGTTATCAAGCTAACTCCAATATTAGTTAGCCAGAGAGCTTATCTGGCTGTGTCTGCATAAAAGAACTGGCCTAAAGTTAGCTGGATAAACTTATCTGGCTGTCTTTAAGAAAGCCGGCTATATTCAGTAGTGCGGTTGCACTACTGAATATTTCTCCAAAGTTAGCCGGATAACTTTGCAGTCTGACCCGTGCTGAATAGCACCGCCTAAAGGCTTTATGCCCCTTATCAAACAGCATATTAAATGCTTGCAGTAACCTGTTATAAACGCTTTGTGTTAAACACATAATGTTTTTATCTCTAAAGGTATAGGGCGTAAACGGCACCATTAATACAGATCTGTTAGTGTTTTCTGTGTTTCATTTAATAGAGCTGCTTTGCATAATTGCACTTATTAGCAGCTCATTTAAATTAATGCAGTAATGTGTTAGTGGTAAAATCTCTGTTGCAACTCAGGCATTTAATACATGTTAATGCCTGCGTTAACGTTAACACAATTTTTCCTACTGTTGTGTATAATAGTTATGCAAAAGTAGAAGGCAGTTCTCCATCACTGAGTTTCTTTGCAGAACAGTAGCTATTCCATGGGCCATAGAATCTGATTATATATATTTTTTTGACAATTATTAACTTGACATCTTGTCTCATTATTCATTAGTTAATTTAAGATTCAGTGACATGAATGTCAGCTTTAACATAAAATGATCTTCCTATCTGTTAGAGGCGGTTCATTCAGATTTTCAAAAGTAATTTTGATGGCAAGAAAGAGCTTTCATTTCCTTGCCAAGGGTGTGTTGTAAAGGCAGTATACTTGGCAGCATGCTTTTATGAATTGGCAAAAGCTGAATGCAGGAATGCCAAAATCAAATGACTACACTAAAGATCATACCGTTTGTTTGTCTTTCTTGTGTTTGTCTGTCTCTTTTCCCTTACAGTTTCTGCCTCTTGGTATTTTAATTTATTTTTTTACATATAAGTTGCTCTAGCGAAGAACAAAATGTAAAATACTGCACCGAACCCGCTTCCCTCTGGCAGGCTGCCTTTTCAAGCCAGGGGGGTTTCATCTCATCTGTTTACTCTTATGCTCATTCTGTTCTAATACTCCTATCTAGCATTTTGCTTCCTCTTGCTACTGCTTTGACGCAAGTCAGGGTCTCTTGCACGCCACGTATGCTTGTATTAATGCCTAGATGCGCGTAAAAAGCTTAAATAAGCAATATATATATGTGTTATACAGCAATTGGAGACTATGGCTGTCATGTTTTACAGCTGATCACTCCTGATGCAAACAGTAAATGTTGAAAAGTTCTTAATCTTTACCTGATTTCTTTTGGACTACATAGCTACTAACAGAATTTTTTTTTTCTGTAATTGAACACATTTTCAGTTTCCGGTTATAGTTTAGGTTTTGAGAATCACAAGTAATTCCATGTATCCAAATTTAGAAGCATTGTAACGTTGTATACTAAGTTTCCAGGTTTACAAAGGAGCAGATTTTAGGAGCCCTCATTTCCTCTCACTAACTTATTTCCAAATGAAGGTCCACTAAAGCCTTAATTGCAATATTAGTGTACATTTCATTGTGCATTGACTTTGAGCCTCTGCCCTTTGAATAAGTCTGATTTTATTAAAATTTTATGGCAGTTTTTAATGTTCTTTCGTTTGCCCTTTCCAAGAACAGTGTAAATAGAGAGAGGAAATAGTGCTGGGTTTTTTTCTGTTTAAATACATGTAATATTTAATTTTTATAGGCTGCAATATGTTTTCTTAGATCAACAAAAGAGATGTAGGTCTCGCATGTGGTCTCAAATGCTCGTGCATGATAATATCCTTTTCTTGGTCCTTCGAAAGGTATTGCAGCCTGCAAAGATTTATAGTTTTCTTCAGGGCCAATGTGGCCACCCAAATTCTTTCTTTTAATATGGAATGGGTACAGTTAATCCATCTTTCAAGATCATGTTGTGATTAAATCATATTTGAAGCCAAATCCATTAAAAAAAAAAAATCAGTTATGTAAAAAAAAAAATATTTGAGGCATGCTGTTTATATTTTTGCTCCCTTCTGTGCTGGCTGAGGCCAGTAGAAGTGCTGCAGCACTCCCAGTGTTTTTCCTTTGATCCCACATGGTAGGTAGAAGAGGAAGAATCCTAAGAGAGCCTGCCGTCCAGAGTTATCTTTGTAATGACTGCGCCCTTTAATAAGTAGGTAGGGGGAAGGATAAAAGTATGATGATACCAGGTAGCTGCAAATAAAGGCCCTTAAATCCAGATGCAGCAAGCCTTTTCTACCAACAGGGGGCAGCATTCCCCCAAACAATAATTCATGTTTAGTTAGCATGCTCATTCTGAATAGCACCCATCTGATCTGATACTGAGTGCTGGTGTACCACCATAGAGCAACATATAGTGACATAGTAGATAATGGCAGAAAAAGACCAGTTGCCCATCCAGTCTGCCCAGTTGAACCACCCTGCAAGGATATATCTCAGCTGACAGATGTAGAAGTTTTACTGCTTGTAGCATATCTTTCCTTATCCAATCAGTTTTTCTTCCTCATTTTTTCTCTACTATCCTGGGTAGATGAGCAATAAGATGCCATATGTAATTCAACAGTTAGCATGCCCCCAGCCACCCATTACTCACTCCAAGATTTTGTAATAATTTAAACAGTACCCAACCACTACCAACCTGCTGGCACCAACTGGTTGGTTTCTAGGGAGTTAGTCTGCTTATACCAACCTAGCTTACCCTATGGTTTGCAATATTATTAGCTCGTGATTTTGCTTCCTTATTCATCCTTTGTTGATACTCTATCCCAGACAAAATCTGGGGTTTTATGCATTCCCCTTGCATCTTAGTCCCCAGGTTGCCAGGTGTTAAAATGTTAATTGTTCAGATGGAGCACTGAAGACCTTGGGCACATTAGCCCTTTTCCAATCCATATGATAATATGCTATATATATATATATAGATATTTCTTTTTTTTCTGTCTTTTAACTAGCCCTTTTCAATTTTTGGCTCTCAATCCAATTAGTCTGCTCTAATCTAGCATATTATCATATGGATTGGAAAAGGGCTAATGTGCCCAAGGTCTTCAGTGCTCCATCTGAACAATTAACTTTTAACACCTGGCAACCTTTGATCCCAAGTGGTAGGTATATATTTCTTAGCATTGTAAAGGTCCTTGTTGCCTGAGCTTTACCGACAGTTGACTGGATTCTGAAGAGGATTGGATAAGCACCCCATTTTCAACTAGACTAATTCTAGTAGCTCTATTTCTGTCCTAATGTACTAGTGAAAACAACCATAAATGCTTAATTGTTTAATTGCCTTTCAGATAGCAAACTGTGCTGTGACCACTTTGGAACAGGCATTGTACAGTACTAGGGTTAAAAGGAAAATCAGTTGAGATATTGATTGTATAATTGGCATATAAACAAATCACAGCTATATTTTTGCTTATTAGTTAGTCAGTACTCCTCTCTTGCCATGTTAGTTTTCAAGAACCAAAGTGGGCTTGTATTGAGCTTCCAACATTCCTTTCATTTTGAATGTATAATCTTGATGACCTGGTTAAACGTCATTAAAAACAAGCTGCAAACAGTTGAGTCTGGATGTAATTTTGTAGGTTTCTAGGTATAAGTGACTGTTTTCTGAATTTGCACTACAATTTGTTTCACATTGTGTGCTTTGTTTCTATATACCACTTAGAAGCACACAGAAAAGAGGAGAATCCTTTGGAATCAGCAGGATAGGCAGCAAAATTAAAGGGGTTTTCAGGAGTACTACAATGGAAGGGGCAATGCTGCCTAACTACGATGTAACTGAAGGAGATGATGACTTGGTGAGTAACATAGTGGCCTTTTGTTGTTGTTTTAATATTGCAAAGGTTTAGGATGCTAAAAAAAAAAAATAACATAATAGATCAGCGATTCTCACTCAATGTGTCACCAAGCACTGGCAGGTGTGTCGTGGCTCCCGGTGTCCCCCTGCCCCAGTTGTGCTTCCCTTCTCCCTAGGTGCCGACTGACCTATCAGGGGGTTGATTATCCCCCGGTGGGCCGATGCAGTTGGTAGCGGACTTATACTGCATGCTGCTGCCAGAGGCCAGGCCGGCAGCGGCTGAAGAGTGGAGAGACCCTGCATGCTGCCAACGGAGGCCAGGCTTATTGGACCAAATAATGAGAAGAGGTTCCACATAAGAGAGGAAACTTGCTTGTGTGTGAGTGGCAGCTTGTGTGTGTGTGGTAGAATGGGTGCCTGGGTGCGTGAGTGGCAGCTTGTGTATGTGTGTGTGGTAGAATGGGTGCCTGGATACGTGATTGGCAGCTTTGTGTGTGTGTGTGTGTGTGGTAGAATGGGAGCCTGGGTGCGTGAGTGGCAGCTTTGTGTGTGTGTGGTAGAATGGGAGCAAGAACATTTGTGTGTAATGAGAGACTGGTCAGAGGTGATGTGTTTTTTATGAGAGAGAGAGACTGGTCAGGAAGATGATTTGTGTGTGTGTGAGACAGACTGGTCAGCAAGGTGACGTGTGTGTGTGTGTGTGTGTGTGTGTGTGTGTGTGTGTGAGAGAGAGACAGACAGAGACTGATCAGTGAGTTGACTTGTGTGTGTGTGTGTGTGTGTGAGACAGACCGGTCAGGGAGGTGCTTGCTGTGTGTGTGTGTGAGAGAGAGACTGGTCAGGTGACTGCTGTGTGTGAGAGACACTGGTCAGTGAGGTATGTGTGTGTGTGAGAAACAGACCGGTCAGGGAGTTGACTGCTGTGTGTGTGTGTGAGCGAGAGACTGGTTAGGGAGGTTACTGGTGTGTGTGTGAGACAGAGACTGTGTGTGAGTGACTGGTTGTGGGCTCTAAGGAAGAGGACTGTGAGGACAGAGCTTCAGCAGCCACTGCTGTTTCTGGTGTGTGCTATTGGCCTGCAAGGGAAAGGAGTAGGAGAGTTGCTGGAGAGGGTAAGTAAAGGTGGTTTTTAAAGTTTCTTTTTCTTGATTGACTGCCATTTTAATTATTGGGTATTATGTGATATATCTGCTGTTTTGAAATATTTTATTGATACTTGGACAATTTTTAATAATTTTTGAGTTTTTAATTGTTGGATGATCTGTTCAGCTGTTTTGTAACATTTATTAGTATAGTTTTGCAACTATGTGGGCATCTATAGCAGCTTGGCTTCTTCTGTTTTCCTATGGTAATAGGAGGTGTATTAGTGTTTAGGGCCTGTTTAATATTTGTATTTAACCCTTTTCATAGATAGGGTTGTTACTGTTTGAGTGTGTTCCATAATACAGGTGTAACTTTGTGCAGGTTAGTCTTTGTGCATTATTGCAGATCCTGGGACTATGTTAGGTGCTATATTTCTCTTTCCATTTCTACATGTTTGCATTGCATGCAGAATTACCTTTTTGGTTTTCCATTCCAGTTTGTCTCCATATTTATAATTTGTGGTCTTTCTGCACTTGGTGAAGGTCAGTTCTGTGTGTGTGACCGAGGTGAGGTATTTTACTAGCATGTAGGTATTTGTATCAATCTTATTTGTTGTTTTTTCTCAATAGGACATGCATTGTTGGTAAATTACTGTGTTTTCATAAGGAGGGGTATTGTGCTTGCCAGTAAAGGGAGTTTGTTTTGCTTTTACTGAGATGTCATCAGAATCAGAGTATCTTTTTTTTGTTTGGTGAGCTGTATGGGTAATGCTCTAGTTCTGCTCTGCACCCATTGTTGGGGGTCGAGGGGGGGGGTTCCTGAGGATGCAGAATGTATATTTACATTTAGCCCTGTGACGATCACATGTTCAGTGTGTCACCATGTGAGAGTCATCTATCAGGTGTGTCCCGGCTGAAAAAAGGTTGAGAACCATTGTAATAGATAATAGCTGATAAAAACGAACCAGCCCGTCAAGTATTTTTTGGTTAATTCTGCTAAGGATATATATCCCAGCTGCCAACCATTGAAGCTTACTGTTTAATAAGAAGTTATAACCTCCAAAGTCAGTTTTTTGGTGTCTTCCTCTTTGGTTCAATACCATCCTAAATAGATGAATATATAGTTTCAATACATAATTCAACACCCAGGCTCTCCCTCTTCCAATGTCTTAATCACCAAGCTGTTAGATTCCCATGTTTCTGCTGGACTTTACCTGACCACCAACATGCTAGCATTGACTTAGTTGGTTTCCAAGTAGCTGTAGCCTGCTGGCTTTCATTCGGATACCCTGTAGCTTGCAGTTTATTCTTCCAGTATCTGCATTACCTCTACCCTTGCCTCTGCTCTAATTCTATCACAATTTTGGTTGCCACTTCCCGTTCCAGTAGGCTATTACAGGCATCCACCACTCTTTCAATAAAGATGTGTGCTCATTTCCTCCGAACCTTCCTTCCTGCAACATCAAATCGTGACCCCCTTCTCTTTGAATTTCCTTTTTTTGGGGAAAATTTTGCCTTCTGTGCTTAATAGAAGTTGGTTAAATATTTGAATTTCTATCATATCTCTTCTTTGTTGCTCCAACAAGTATATTTTAAGTACCTTAAACCTCTCTTTATATGGTTTGTATTACAAGAATTGTATAATTTTAGTTACCCTTTTCTGAACCATTTTCATCTTCTCAATATCTTTACGAAGATGAGGCCTCCAGAAATGAACACACTACTTCAGGTGGGAGTTTCACTCGCAACCTATATAAAGGCAATTTCATCTTCTTTCCTATTTAATAACACCCTCTATGCAACTGTGCATGCTGTTAGCTTTTCCACTTGTTTTATTACATTGATTTGAAATCATCTGAAGGGTTATTCCAGTTTTTGTCCTAATGACATGTATAGTGGATTTTTGCATCCCATATGTATGATTTTACAGTTTTTAACATTGAAGTTCATTATCCAAAACCTTGACGCATAGAATGTGAAGGCAAATAAACTTAAGGTTAAACTAGTCTGCTCAATTTCCTTGACCGTTCTTCCTGTTTTTTCAAGTCCCCTTTCATTTTTGTCTCAGTCCTTCCTGTATGTCTGCTCTGTTATAGGTCTTATATCATCTGCAGACAATATTTTTCTCCTAGGACAAGCAGGATGGTAGCCTTCACATATAGATGACAGCATCAGATGGACCCTGGCATGGAAAACTTTTGTCTAGAAACTTTGACTGGCAGACTGAGCATACCCAGCCTGCTGCTATCCACATGTCCACGCGAGGTCCCCCTTGTGGTTGTGGCGCTTCAAACCCTGGAAAGCGTTTTTGCTGTGTGATTTTTTTTTTTTCAGGGGTTTTTTTGCGTCGAGTCCCCCTTTGCATTCGGTTCCTTCGTATGGTAGGTACCCTTGGCTTTTGCCGTCGTTATTCGCAGTCTATTCCTGACTCCCACTTTGGGGTCTCCATCGGTCATCGACCACACATTGGCCTCTTTTTCGATGGCAGCATCAGATTTTCGATGGTGCCCCCAGTGCCTGCAGACCATGTTCATCACGGATCTGCATGAGATGTGTATCCTCTGCCTAGGGGCCTCGCACGACGTCCGAGGGTGTCATTTGTGCGATCAAATGACTCCCAAAGGGCGTCGTGCATGCCTGGATAAAATGGAGAAGCTTTTTGGCTCTCCAAAACTCTCCACTTCGGCATCGGTATCCTCCAAGCCTAAGGACCGTGGGGAGCCGTCCCCGTCTCTTCCCCTGGCAGTCCTGCTCTTCAGTACCCCTAAGGATCAAGGAGAGGGAGATTGATCCTCGGTGGTCTCTCCCCTCCCCCTAACCTCGGGGTCACCGTCGTCCTCTGCACTGGGGAAAGACCAGGCCGAGTGCCGGAAACCCAGGAAGCATAGACACCGGTCACCGTCCCGCCACAGTTCCGGTTCTGGAGTGGCATCGGTGGCTGCCAAGCCGCCATCAAAGCGGCATCAGCCACTGGAGGCCCCATCCTCCGGTGCTCCCGATAGTCCGAGGCATCCCCCACTAGCAATGGTGCTGGGTGCCGTGCCACCTCGTGATCCCTCCAAGGGTGTGCCGGCGATGCCTCTTCCCCCTCCATCAGTCCTAACTACTCAGGACTTTCCTGGGTCCTCCGAGGAGGATGAGGCCTCAGGGACTGGGCGCCTATGCCTGTGGTTCCCCGGCCTGCCGCCGGTTCCTCCCGGCATACCAAGGCTGATGCCCCCCTCAATGCCCGGGGGTCAATTGATGCCGTCTGTGCCTTTGGGGCCCAGGCCTACCGCCCCTCCTGGTCCCTGCCCTCGGCATCCAGACCCTAGCGAGGAGGAGGGTCCCTATGACCTGTGGGGCAATGACTCCTCAGACTCATCCTTCGAGTTATCAAACGACCCCTCTCGGAGCCTTCCACTCTGGAGGAACGTGTCGATCTCCACTCGAAGACCTGTCATTCGCCAGCTTTGTAAGGGCCATGGCAGAGGCCATCCCCTTCCAGCTTCTGTCAGAGGAGGATACCTGTCACAAGATGCTGGAGGTCCTCCAAAAGAGATCATGGCAGGTGCTAGTCCACGACATCTTTAAGGAGCTTCTCCTCCGTATATGGGAACACCCGGTGTCTGTTGCCCCAGTAAACAGGAAAGCTGATGCGACTTATCTGGTTCAACAGGCTGTGGGCTTTGAACGGCGGCACTTACCCCACCAGTCTGAGGTGGTGGAGTCCACACTTAAAAAGGCCTGACATTCCCGGTTACACTTAAAAAGGCCGGACTCTCCCGGACATGCCTCCAGGATGCGAACACAGGGAGCTCGAGGGCATAGGGAGGAAAATGTTCCAGAGGGCTATGCTGGTGACCCGTATTGTGGCCTACCAGCTATACATGACCCAATATGACCGCAACTTATGGAAGCAGATCCAGGAGTTTGGGGAGGGCCTTCCTCAGCAACAGCAGGAGTCCCTTACAGCCATTGCCTTGCTGGGGCTTGAGGCGAGTAGACATGAGGTCAGGTCTACCTGTGATGTTTTCGAAACCACAGCCTGCCTAGCCACAGGAAGCGTTGGCACCAAAAGACTGGCTTGGCTCCGGGCCTCCGATCTCCAACCGGAGGTTCAGGACAGGCTTGCGTACCTCCCCTGTACAGGCGAGAACCTGTTTGGGGATAAGGTGAAAGAGGTCATGGCGCAGCTGAAAGATCAGCATGATACTCTTCAGAAACTCTCCGCCAGCTCCTCTGAAGGCCCTTCCGCTGCTAGGAAGTCCTTCAGGCCGGGCTCTCACAAGCCCTTCTACCAACCAAGGAAGTACTTCACTCCAGCTGCCCGTACTCACCTGCCTCGTTCCAGCCCTAGAGGTCTGGGCCACCAGCAGCGAGATCCGAGGACCCAACCGCCCCCCAGAAGGCCCTGTCCGCTGGTTTTTGACTGGCGGTGAGGGAGCGTGAGCCAGACGCCGGTTCCCCTGGTGGTCGACCCCACCCCCACCCCCCCAGTCGGTAGCAGGCTCCTTTGCTTCACCCGCCATTGGGAAGCGATCACTTCGGACCATTGGGTCCTCTCCATTATCCGCCAGGGCTACCACCTGAACTTCAGCAGGCTCCCAGAGACTTCTCCTCATGTCCTTAGTGTGGTACTCCCGCCCATCAGGCCATCCTTCAATAGGAACTTTCCACCCTTCTAGCAGCAGACGTGGTAGACCCGTTTCCCCGTGAGCAGTGGGGCCACTGCTTCTACTTGAGGTACTTCCTCATTCCGAAGAGGAATGGCGGCTTCCGCCCCTTTCTCAACCTCAGGGCGTTGAACCAATTTCTCGTAAGAGAAAAGTTCAAGATAGTCTCTTTGGGCACGCTGATCCCGCTCCTCCAAAGAGGAGATGGCTCTGCTCCCTCGACAAAGGAGGCTTACACCCATATTGCAATTGTCCCCAACCACAGGAAGTACCTCCGCTTTCTGGTGGGGAAGGCACATTTCCATTACAAAGTGCTTCCCTTTGGGCTGACTTCAGCCCCACGCGTCTTCACGAAATGCTTGGCAGTGGTGCTGTCTACCTCAGCGTTGTTTGGTCCACGTCTTTCTGTACCTGGATGATTGGCTGATCCGGAACCCATCACACTCAGGGCCCTGAATGCTCTGGCCTTTACGTTTCAGACCCTACAGACCTTGGGATTCGTTATCAACGCCCCCAAATCACACCTCAATCCGTCTCCATGGCTGGATATGGCACCAGGTTGGATACGGCACAAGCAAAACCTTTTCTCCCCAGGGATCGAGCGGTCGCCCTCTCCTCGCTATATACCCTTGTTCAAAACAGAAAGAGGGTGCCGGCCCGTCTGCTGCTCCGCCTGCTGGGCCACATGGCGGCCTCGGTCCATGTGACCCCCCTTGGCCCGCCTCTGCCTGAGGGACCCTCAGTGGGCCTTGTGGTTCCAGTGGCGGCAGGCATACCAGAATCTGGAGGTGACTGTCACGGATCCTCTTCGTCTCTCCCTGACCTGGTTGGGAGACCCTGTCCAATCTGGAAATCGAACTCCTGTTCCAGCCCGCGCCACCATAGATGACCCTCACCACCAATGCCTCACCTCAGGGGTGGTGGGCCCACATGGACAGCCTGCATACCTAGGGCCTTTGGACTGCGGCCGAGTCCCACTGCCAGATAAACTTCCTGGAGCTGCGGGCAATCCAGTATGCCTTGTGGGCCATCCAGGACAGGCAGTCCTCAAAGGTCATCCTCATCAGAACAGATAACCAGGTGGTGATGTGGTACATCAAAAAGCAAGGTGGCACGGGCTCTTTCCCTCTCTGCCAGGAAGCGATACAGGTCTGAGATTGGGCCCTCTTCAGAGGGATGCATCTACGGCCACCTACCTGCTAGGCCACCTGAAGACACTGGCGGACCGCCTCAGCCGGTCTTTCCAGCCACACGAGTGGTCCCTGAATTTGGCGGTGGCAGCCGCCTTATTCCATTGCTGGGGTACGCCGGACATGGACCTGTTCTCCTCTCCCCACAATCACAAGGTGATCATGTTCTGCTCCCTGATTCTGGTGAAGATTCATTCGGCTTGCAACGCATTCTCCCTTCACTGGGGACAAGATCTCATGTATGCGTATCCCCCCTGTCCCGCTCCTCTCGAGGACTCTGACAAAGCTGCAAGAGGGTGGGGGTGGGGGGGGACGACGACACCATGATCCTGGTGGCACCCTCTTGGCCAATGCAGGTGTGATTTCCTCTGCCCCAGGACCTATGCATGAGTGCACTGGTTCTGCTGGGGATGCCTCCCGACCTTCTATCGCAGAACCAGGGCACCCTGCGCCACCTGAACCTCCGGGCCATGGCCTTCATGGCGTGGATGTTGAGCGGATGATCCTCCAGTCCTTACAGCTCTCGGATGGTGTTTCCAAGGTCTTGACTGACTCCCGGAAACCTTCCACCTGCAGATCTAACAGCTTGAAGTGGAAGCGTTTCTCCACCTGGTGCGGCGGCCACGGACTGGACTCTTTCTCCTATCTGCTCCTCCGCCTGCTGGATTATCTTTGGCACCTGTCCAAGTCTGGTCTTCAAACCAGCTCAGTCCGGGTACACCTCAGCGCCTACCACCAGGGGGTTGCTGGGGTGACCATTTCAGTCCAGCCACTGGTCGGGCGTTTCATGCAGGGCCGGGTTCAACTGAAGCCCCTGTTTTGCCCGCCGGCAACCCTGTGGGATTTCAATGTTGTCCTGGCAAGGCTCATGTGGCATCCGTTTGAGCCTCTCAAATCCTGTGACCTGAGGTTCCTCACCTTGAAAGTTTTATGTTCCTGATGGCGATCACTTCCACTCGCAGGGTCAGTGAGATCCAGGCCCTGGTTACGTACACTCCCTACACAAAATTCTTCCATGATCATGTGGTGCTGTGCACACATCCAACATTTCTGCTGAAGGTGGTGACTGCTTTCCACATCAACCAGTCAATCATCCTTCCTACATTCTTCCCATGGCCTCATTCTCACCCAGGGGAACGTGCTGTCCACACCCTGGACTTGCAAGCAGGTGCTCGTGTTTTTACTTGGACCGTACAGTGAGTCATAGACAGTCTACCCAGCTCTTTGTGTCTTTTGACACTAATAGGCTGGGGGCATCGGTGGGGAAGCAGACCCTATCCAGCTGGCTAGTGGATTGCATTGCCTTCTGTTACGAGCTGGCAGGCCTCCAGCTGGCTGGCAGGGTGAAGGCTCACTCTGTGCGGGCTATGGTGGCGTCAGTGGCCCATCTACCTGCGGTCCCTGTCGCTGAAATCTGTAGGGCCGGAATCTGGAGTTCTTTCCACACATTCACGGCTCACTACTGCCTTGACAGGGATACTCGCCAGGACAGCGCTTTTGGCCAGTCTGTCCTCCGCAATCTATTCCAGTCCTGAATCCAACTGTTTTCATCGTGCTCTGTTTTTCTCACAGCGCTGCAGTTGTGTTGTGCCCGTTGGCACCTTGTTCGGCTACTTTGGTTCCCTCTGATCAAATGGGGCAGTCTAGAGCTCTGTAATCACCCACATGTGAGGACTACCATCCTGCTTGTCCTAGGAGAAAGCGCAGTTGCTTACCTGTAACAGATGTTCTCCTAGGACAGCAGGATGTTAGTACTCAGGAATCCTGCCTGCCTCCCCACGATGTTGGGTTCACCTTTGGTTGTGTTATTTTTCTTACTCGTAGTTTTGCTATGTTACGAGACTGAAGGGGGACCTCACGTGGATGCACGGATAGCAGCAGGCTGTTCCGGGCTCCATCTGATGATGTCACCTACATCCTGCTGTCCTAAGAGAACACCTGTTACAGATAAGCAACTGTGCTTTCCCCTCAAGCTCTTCAATAGTATTGCTAATAAAGATATTGGGAAAAGAAAAGTCCCAGCATCAAGCCCTTGGATACCCCACTGGTCACTTTGCCTTCACTAGAATGAATTCCATTTACTGCCACTACATCCTCCTCCTCAACCAGTTCTACACCTAATTTTGCAACTTTCTGGCCCATTCCCAATCCATTCAACTTGCTTACCAGTCTTCAAAAGTCTTATCAGTGTCAGAAGTTGTACAGAATTCTAATTAGGCAATGTCTACTGCCCCTCCCGGATCCACTACTTTTGCTACCTCATTAAAGAAATCAATAGTAGTTTCCTTTTGTGAAAACATTGTCTGGTGTCCTGTAATCTGCTTGCAGGTGCTGCATTGTTTGTTTTTATTTCCTGAATATCATTTCTAATAACTACTGAAGTTATTTAACCTGCCTTCTCCTGGTCCTCACTTTTGTATAACAGGGCTATGTCTGTTTTCTTATTTATTTATTTATTTGGCATTTTTCTATACCGATATTCTTGTAAACAAGTTACAAATCACCTCTGTTTACATTTGAACAATAAGCTTTGCACAATGATGCATTACATTGAACAGGGGGATCAGGACTTGGAGCCAAGCAAAACGGGGAAAAACAATTAGATAACTTGGTACAAGTAATTCAATTGAGGAACAAATAATGGAATATCTCTCCTCAGAGCGGCTTTCTTGTGATGTAGTTCAACAACGTTGCCTAATCTGAACCGTAATGGTCAACCGAGTTGGGCAAAAGCTTCCCCAAACAGCCATGTCTTTAATCTTTTCTTAAAGGTGTTTGGGCATTGTTCGAGTCTAAGCTCAGGGGGGAGGGAGTTCCATTGCAAAGGTCCCGTCGTGGAGAGGGCTCTCTTCCTTAATGTGGATTTGATGGGGTGGGCCGACAGGGTGTTTCTGTACGCTGATCTCACTGGTCTGGAGGGCATGTGCTGTTGAAATGGGAACTTAAGATCCAGGGGTGAAATATTGTGGATGGCTTTATGGATGATCGTTAGAATCTTGTAAGAGATTCTGTATTTAATTGGGAGCCAGTGAAGGTTCGGCAAGATGGGTGTTATGTGGTCTCTTTTGTTAGTCTTTGTCAGAATCCTTGCTGAGGCATTTTGAAGCATCTGTAGTGGTTTGGTGTAGTTAGCTGGGAGGCCGAATAGTAGAGAATTGCAATAGTCTAATTTTGAGAATATGATGGATTGGAGAACTGTTCGAAAGTCCTGGAAGTGGAGGAGTGGTCTCAAGCAACTCTCAGAATTCCTGGAAAACAACAATCTGCTCTCCCCATCGCAATACGGCTTCCGTAAAGCCCGAAATACGGAATCTCTACTGATCTCACTGACCGACTCCACCCTTCTGACTCTCGACAATAAACAACCATGCCTGCTCATTCTCTTAGACCTATCGGTAGCATTTGATACAGTGAACCACACCATTCTCATCGACCAACTATCGGACATCGGCATCAAAGGCATCGCTCTCAACTGGTTCAAGTCATTCTTTCAAAATAGATACTACAAGGTCAAAATCAACAACAGCGAATCACACCCTGTCAGCGCCACCCTGGGAGTCCCACAAGGTTCATCACTATCTCCAACACTATTCCAAGACTTGGAGTTTAAAAAAGCAGTCCTTGGTGGTGGTGTTAATGAAACTTTTGCAGTTCAGCTGGCTGTCCATGATTACTCCAAGGTTTCTGACTTGAGAGGTAAAGCCTGGTTGATTGGCTGGGTGTGTGTTAGACAGTGGGAAATTTCCTTCTTGTGTGATGAGGAGGATCTCCGTCTTCTTGTTATTCAGGATCAGGTGAAGTGCTTTTAAGAGGTTGTTTATGGATTGAAGGCTGGAGTTCCAGTATTCCAAGGTTTTGACGAGGGATTCAGTGATTGGTAGTAAAATCTGAACATCGTCTGCATATATGTAATGAATTAGGTTTAGTTTTGTGAGGAGTTGGCAAAGCAGTAACATGTATATGTTGAATAGTGTTGGAGATAGTGATGAACCTTGTGGGGCTGACAGGGTGTGATTCGTTGTTGTTGATTTTGACCTTGTAGTATCTATTTTGAAGGAATGACTTGAACCAGTTGAGAGCGATGCCTTTGATGCCGATGTCCGATAGTTGGTCGATGAGAATGGTGTGGTTCACCATATCAAATGCTACCGATAGGTCTAAGAGAATGAGCAGGCATGGTTGTTTATTGTCGAGAGTCAGAAGGGTGGAGTCGGTCAGTGAGATCAGTAGAGATTCCGTATTTCGGGCTTTACGGAAGCCGTATTGCGATGGGGAGAGCAGATTGTTGTTTTCCAGGAATTCTGAGTTGCTTATTTACTATTTTTTCCAAAATTTTGGAAATAAGCGGTAGGTTTGCAATGGGGCGGAAATTGGCAGTTCTTCAGGACCTTTCCTGTCTTCAATGAATTGACTGTGCACTCAGCACAGGCCTAATCTCTTTTAGCATCCTGGGATGCACACATTGGATTGCATGGCAATTTCTTATGTTCTTAAGCTAGGCATATGAGTGATTGCTCATTCATTTCGGAGCATCACTCACAGGTTTTACATGATTGCTCACATTAATTTTTCTTTGTGCTATATATAGAAATGCAGTGCTAATACTGGTGCTCAAGAATTGTTGGTTTAAAAAATTGTTGCTCACACAAAAAAAAAAATTTGGACACACCTTACCCTCCTTGTTGCTCTGTATAGGTTTATTCTGAGTAAAGCTCTGCATCATTAGTGAACTATACCATATCAGAGTGACTTGCTTAGGGTATATTAATAAATGTAACTAGCTAACTACCCGCATAACTTTAGAAGATTATTTTCCATTTCACCCTGAAGTGGAATCTGAGGGGAGGTCTCGAAGACAGTCCCTGCCGAAGGGAGTTTGTGTTCTTGGCACCTGTCGCTTGCTGAGTTTAGGAGGCTTGGCTGAGCCCTAGAGGATCCACAGAAACAGCCAGGTAACAGCAGGACTTATGTGTAGCCTTCCAGGTCACTGGAGCTCATCTGCTTCTCCTTTAGGTGTTAATTGTTCTTCTTTCACGGGCCACCTTGAACTCACTCTCCCCAGCTGCTTTTAACAGGTAATGCATGAATATGTAAGAAAGCTCCTACATAGTCAAGCAGCGGGATGGATGGGGTTGTTTCTTCATTTGTCTGCTGCCCTCCCTGCTCCTTCTGCATGGTGACTCTGAAACAGGGTCTGATCTCAGTCCTATAACCTCTTGACCAGTGAACTGCCCTGCAGTGTCAGCATTTTTCTGTGAGCCAACGTGTCTGATAAACTCACCCTTTGGATAGGCTGTTTTTTTTTTGTCTCCGGGCATATTTGGGCTCTTCGTGAGTCTGTGACCTGTCCCTTTACTTGGCAGCGTAATTCATTGTTTGTGAAGAAAAGCTATAGCCCTTACGTTAAGAGAGATCAGATAACCTGGGCACGCATTGTTATTTTCAAAGTTCTTAATCTTGTTTTCTATTGAAACATCCATGACCTCTTGGGGGGGGGGGGGGGTCAATATTCACATTTGGTTGCATACAGTGGTAGAATCCTACAATCTAAAGATATAAAAGAAATGCACATTCCCAAAACTGACCTATTATGGCTCTTGCACACCAGCACTCTCCCTCCAGGCCTCCATCATTCTTCATTTCTCCCAAGCACTCCTGTTCAGTCATCCCCAAACACTCACATCACTGCCCAGAATGCCCCCCCCCTCCACCCCAGCATCCTCTTCCCTGTGCTCCCTTCCTCCCCTGCTTGACTCAACCTGACCCCCCTCTTTCCTACCCCTTCCTGCTCAGCAGCATTCACACTCCCTCTCTCTCCACTACCTCTCCCTGCCCAGCATCCCCCAACCATCTCTCACCCATTCCCCCCCCCCCCCCACACACACACACACACGCAGGGTGAAGGAGTTAGCATTGTCTCACTCTAATCTAGGTGAAGGAAGAAACAGTCTCCCACTGGGACAGAAAAAAGAGAAAGAAACGAGAGTAGCCTCCTGTCAGGCCCAATAAAGGAGAATTCAAGCAACTCCCACCCGGGCTGACACAGCTCCCAGGACCACATAACGCACCAGTGTTTCCCAACATACCCGTTGAATCATTGCCCTAAACGTCCTTCCTTGCACCAGTCTTTCAACTATGAATTGAAAATATGTAAATGTCTAAAAATGTGGTTCTGCCTCTGAAGTTCCTAGTCTCTCTCAAGTATCACAAGGAGACAGTCGTCTTAGAGTATTTAGTGCATTCTTTATTAGAAGCATGTCAGTCACAGCAAATATTTATAGAAAGAAAGAAGCTGAGAGAGAGAAACTATGGAAAACAAAAAGCTATTTTTTAAATCAGATATTTACATATTTATGAGTTATCAGTTTCCATACATGCTAGTAAATTGGATTAGCTACACCTGTATCTTGTAACATCACTACATTAATCTAATGATCATCATAATAATTGATCTAAGATAATGTTAGAGAACTCCGATTTAAGCACAATTCTTGTATGATTACCCTATTAATCATATAAATGGACTAGATCCATGTCACCTATCTTATACCTTATATTATATAAACATGTACCAACACTGGTTACAAAAAGTATCTATGAAAGTGCCATTACAAACTAAATATATGTGCCTCTATGTGAACTGTTGTGATGGTGCATTACTAAACGATGGTATAGAAAAGATTTTAAATAAAAAATAAATAATATTGATTGCAAACTGTTACAATCATCTCACAGTTATTTAGTCTATGGTGCCATCTAATGGATTCATGCTCATATAGCAGCAAATTGAAATAAACCTTTCCAAGCCTTGTGCAGACAATTACTCTGATAATATAGCGCAGCAGAATTACTTTTAATTGTTGCTTTTTCATGTCAGTGCTTCCTCTTTATCGTCCCTCATTCTTTCTCATAGCTCATAAAGAGTTCAGTGTCTTGTAACTTGAATGACTTATACCATAGCAAGGGAACCTTGGTGCTCAGTTAACTCATTATATTGCAAAATACTGCCATCAGTTCCCTTCTGATTAACAGAAACTTGGACCCGGGCCATCCATTGCCAATTCATTATAAAGAATTTACAGATCCCAGCCATCATTTCATAGCTGTACTTTGCAGGCCATTGTCACAGTAAATTTTAGGGGTTGCCTTTGTTTACAAACTTAAAGTGCTTTGTGGTGATAATTTCTTCTATTTCCCTGTTATACAGTAGCACTTCTGAGCAAGCCATGGATTTAGTTTCCTGTCCAACATAACTCTCCAACTCCTTAAACGGCTTTTGTTATGTTTACTAAAGTCATTTGCGAGATCGTTTTTGCCTAGGTATATAGTGACAACCAGTTCACCTCACCAGTATATTTGAAAATATGATTTTCTCCCAGCTGTGGACGCTGAGATGAGCAGTGCCCCTACCTTCACATTGGGTTCATTATTTTAATTACGGGTTTTTCTCTCCAGCATCCATCTTAGTTACATTATTAATTTAAAATATTTTTAACCTGAATCCTCCAAAGTTTGGAGGGAACACATTTTCATTATGTATGTAAAAGATGAAAACATATGGGTTGACTAGTGAAATTGTGGAAGGGCAGTGCAGTAAAGATATACATGATAGAATCAAAATATTTAGAAGTTTTGGGTTTTTTTTCAAAATTTTGAAAGCATAAGAGTGAATTTTCAGCCAGTGCTAGAAACACTTGGGGTGAAATGTGAGGTAGAAATAATGATTTTAAGATGGCATGTACAGTAACAGAGGGTTTAGAAGACCCATGGAGAGGATGGGATGGATCAGGGGGTGAAAAAAAGGCAAGCTTAATACAATAGGTTTTCCAGAACAAAATGAAATTCCATGTATGATATAGTAAGAGCTGTTTGTAATAAAATTAGTTACCTATCCATTGCAGATTGAAGAAGGCATTGTGGTGTTAGAAGATGATTCACCTGAGGAGGCAGCCATTAGCACACCCAGCACACCACGCAACCTCTCGGCATGGAAAATCAGCATCCCATATGTGGACTTGTTTGATGAAACATCCCTTGAAAGGAAAGATAGAAAAGAGAGGATTCCTGTTTTTTGCATAGATGTGGAGAGGAACGATCGAAGGGCAGGTAGGTGCCTCTGTGGATAATGTGTATGCTTAACGAAAGAAGTGCACAGTGTGCTACTTTTGGATCCTCCTTCAGTAAATATTCCTATCAGATAAACAGGAAAAACCTCATTCTGAACTGAGCTATTCAAATTTGTTTTTTCTTCACACAAGTAACTATTTAGTTAAATAACATTTCAAGTCCTGGTTACATTTTCCAGAACTGTGCAAGCAATCCAGGTGCCATACTTGTCATGTTGCCCTCACTTCATTGGTATCTTCAACAATTGTAAGCCATAATAAGACTTGCCAAAAGTCCAGCGGGGGTCCGGGAGCGACCTCCTGCACGCGGGCCGTATTGCCAATACGTATGACATAGTGAGGGCAAAGGTAGCGCCGGCGCAATTTGAAGATTGGCAATACGGCCCGCGTGCAGGAGGTCGCTGGACTTTTGGCAAGTCTTGTGGGGATCAGGAGGCTCCCCCCAAGCTGGCCAAAAGTCCGCGGGGGTCCGGGGGCGATCTCCTGCACGCGTGACGTTGGGATCCAGGAACCAAAATGGCGCCGGCGTTACCTTTGCCCTGTCACATAAGGGCAAAGGGCCACCGGCGCCATTTCTCAACGCAGCCGTGGCCAGAGAGCTGGAGATCGCGTTGGGACCCCCCCACTGGACCCCAGGTAATTTAAAACATTTTGGGGGGGTTCGGGAGGGTGGGGGATTTGTTTTAAAGGTTCGGGGTGGGTTTTAGGGTTTTTTTGGTGTGCCGGTTTTCCCGCCCTCCCCCGATTTACGATTTTTAACAAAAAAAAACACGATAAGATTTCCCTCCCCCCCCCCCCCAGCCAAAATCGATCTTTAAGACTATCGATCACATGATTCACATCCCTACTAAGCATCAGTGTGGATAATACTTTAAAATCGTCGGCTCAGTGTGCTGCATCTCAAAAAAGCAAATAGAATGTTAGGAATTATTAGGAAGGGAATGGGTAATAGAACGGAAAATGTCATAATGCCTCTGTATCGCTCCATGGTGAGACCGCACCTTGAATACTGTGTACAATTCTGGTCGCCGCATCTCAAAAAAGATATAGTTGCGATGGAGAAGGTACAGAGAAGGCAACCAAAATGATAAAGGGGATGGAACTGCTATGAGGAAAGGCTGAAGAGGTTAGGGCTGTTCAGCTTGGAGAAGAGACGGCTGAGGGGGGATATGATAGAGGTCTTTAAGATCATGAGAGGTCTTGAATGAGTAGATGTGACTCGGTTATTTACACTTTCGAATAATAGAAGGACTAGGGGGCATTCCATGAAGTTAGCAAGTAGCACATTTAAGACTAATCGGAGAAAATTCTTTTTCACTCAACCACAATAAAGCTCTGGAATTTGTTGCCAGAGAATGTGGTTAGTGCAGTTAGTGTAGCTGGGTTCAAAAAAGGTTTGGATAAGTTCTTGGAGGAGAAGTCCATTAATGGCTATTAATCAAGTTTACTTAGGGAATAGCCACTGCTATTAATTTCATCAGTAGCTTGGGTTCTTCTTAGTGTTTGGGTAATTGCCAGATTCTTGTGGCCTGGTTTTGGCCTCTGTTGGAAACAGGATGATGGGCTTGATGGACCCTTGGTCTGACCCAGCATGGCAATTTCTTATGTTCTTAACTTAGTAGCAGATCGCCTCAGTTGATGTTTCCATCCCCACGAGCGGTCTCTGGATCCCTGTGTAGCGAGCAAAATCTTCCAACACTGGGGTCACCAACCATCGACCTCCTTGCATCCGAACTGAATCACAAAGCGAACAGATTCTGCTCCCTGCACAGATAACCAAACACGTTAGCTATGGACGCCTTCACGTGCCCCTGGAACACAGGCCTCCTATACGCGTATCCTCCGATACCACTAATAGCCAAAACTCTCGTGAAGCTACAACAGGACAGGGGCTCAATGATACTCATAGCCCCGTACTGGCCTCGACAAGTATGGTTTCCGATACTTCTCAATCTCTCCATCCGAGAACCCATTTGCCTGGGCATAGCGCCCAATCTCATAACTCAAAACCACAGTATGTTACGCCACCCAAACCTTCAGACCCTATCCGTCACAGCCTGGATGTTGAAAGCCTGAGCCTACCACCGCTCAATCTTTCAACTAGGGTTTCCCAAGTGCTTGTAGAGTCATGAAAGCCTTCCACATGGAAATCTTATCTTTCTAAGTAGAATAGATTTAACCTGTGGTGCACACAGGCATCAACCCCTTTTCCTGCTCCACTCCATCTCGCACCTTTTGCTACAAACGAGACTGAAGGGAGACCCCTGTGGCTACAGGGAGTATGGCAAGCTGGGCATGCTCAGTGTGCCAGTCAAAGTTCTAGAAACTTTGACAAAAGTGTTCCATGACAGGGCTCCGTCTGATGACGTCACCCATATATGAGGACTACATCCTGCTGTCCTGGGAGAACACCTGTTACAAGTAAACAACTCTGTTTTATATGGCCCTCCTATGCAAACTTAGCAGAGACTATCATATCACATGCCACTTCTATATTGATGATATCCAGCTTTTGGTCTCACTCAACACAAACCAAGAAACTATCATCACCAATCTTAGCAATTACCTGGAAAAAACTGCTCACTGGTTATGCTACAACGAACTAAGCCTGAATCCGAAAAAAGACACATGCTATGGATTGGAAAAACCTGGCCCTCGCAAAAGTATGACCCTTGATGGAATAACCCTGCCCCTTTCGGAGTCTGGGTGTCATCTTAGATTCCCAACTTACCATCAAAAACCAGATTCAAATGGTGACCAGAGTAGCCTTCTTCCAGCTCCACCTGCTTAGTTGTCTCCATTCCATCCTGGATAACTCTACTTTTGCAACTGCTATTTGAGCCAGTATAATCTCCTGTCTGGACGATTGAATGCACTCTGTGTCAGAATCCATAAAACCCTAAACAGCCAGCAATAGCTCATACAAAATGCTGTAGCCTGCATGACAATGAACATAAACAAATTTGTCCTTAAAACCCTACACTGGCTCCTGACACACTACTGCAGCAAATTCAAACTCCTGATCTTAGCCTACAAAATCCACAAAGGACTTGCATCTACCAATTAAATGAATCTTTAACACCGTAAATACCCACACTGCTCCTTATACTCACTAAGACAGTCACCTAGCAGTGCCCTTCCCCAGAACAATCTGCCCAATCAATACCAGGAAGAGAACTTTTGCGGGATCTGTCCCAACCCTATGGAACTCCCCACCATTTCATATCAGACTTGCCCCAGACCGCTCTTTCTTCAGATAATTAGTGAAAGTTTAACTCTGTGAAGCAATCTTTGGCACAAGCCAGTAAAACTCTGAGCTTTGCCGTGAACCCTTATATTCCATTGCTGATTAGGTTTCCACTGAATCTAACCACACCCCTCTGCTAAATGAAAATAGCCTAGTAATCCATCTTAATCTATTTGTGCTTGACTTGATGTCCCTCTGAAATATATTCTAATTGGTTTAAAACTGGCATTCTGTTCTATATTTAACTTTGTATAGTTAACGACCAACTATTAGCTATATACTACTTCTGTATTGTGCTTTATTTTAAAATCAGCTGCTACTGAAATAATCGTAGCAGCACAAAAATAAAAATATACATAATAAAATATAATCAAATTATACAAGACTAGAAAAATAACCTGGTGCAAATAAAATTTGATAAATATTTGTCAGTTTTACTTGCTAGGTGGTATCCTCAAACACTAACTTGAATAGTCGTGTTTTAATGCTTTCTTATCTGATAGTATCCAATAGTATACTGTCATTATGTTCCACATTATTGGTCCTGCCACTGATATTGTGCGGTTTCTTATTTCACACAAGATTGTAGAATACTTGGTATCACTAAAAGACCTTTATTAGATGATCTTAATGTACAGTGTGGAGTGTATACATGTAAGGCAGCTCCTAGACATACTGTGTCCTCATTATCACTTCTCGGCATTTTGGCTAAGATCAAGTGTAGTTTCTTGTGTATTAACGTCAGTATCTTATATTCAGGTCTATCCAGTACCGAGCGGTAGGAAGAGCTGCGTTAGTGCCTGCGGCACCCGCGGTTGCCACACGCACAGTGCAGCTCACCTACCGCTCGATCCTGAACACTAATTTTATTTAAATGTAAACCACGTCCGTGAAGCCTTAGGCCCGCGCAACCCATTTTACTGGATAGAGCGCCTATACAGTATCCTGGGTGCGCGGGCCTAACGCTTCATGCCACGCTGGTATCTGTCATTTCAAATGTCATTTGAAATGACAGATACCAGGAAGTCGGGTCCGATCGGATGCAAAAGTAAGTTGCTTCGCCGCTGTCATCTCTCTCCCCTCCTCCCGAAGCAGGGCGCTGTCATCTCTCTCCCCTCCTCCCGAAGCAGGCCGCTGTCATCTCTCTCCCCTCCTCCCTCCGGGAGGAGGGGAGAGAGATGACAGTGGCGAAGCAACTTACTTTTGCATCCGATCGGACCCGACAGCGGCGAAGCCAAAAAAAAGCGAAAAAACCAAAAGGTAACCCTGACCGGACCCGACCCGACTTACTTTTGTAGAAGATATCGTTGCTCCCCTACCTCCCCGGGAAGATGGCTGCCAGCACGGGGGAAAGCGGCCCCTGTGCATTCAATTGGCTGCTCAAGCATAGGGGAGCAACGATATCTTCTACAGATGGCCGGACGGCTGCAAAAGTAAGTCGGGTCGGGTCACCTTTTGGTTTTTTCGCTTTTTTCTTGGCTTCGCCGCTGTCGGGTCCGATCGGATGCAAAAGTAAGTTGCTTCGCCGCTGTCATCTCTCTCCCCTCCTCCCGGAGCAAGGCGCGAAAAGCAGCCTTGCTCCGGGAGGAGGGAAGAAGAGACACTGACACTGTACAGCGGCGAAGACACTGACACTGTACAGCGGCGAAGCAAAAAAAAAAAAGCGAAAAAACCAAAAGCAAAAAGTAAGTCGCTTTGCCGCTTAGTGTCTCTTCTTCCCTCCTCCCGGAGCAGGCTGCTTTTCGCGCCCTGCTCCGGGAGGAGGGAAGAGCGAAGTGACTTACTTTTTGCTTTTGGTTTTTTCGCTTTTTTTTGCTTCGGGAGGAGGGGAGAGGACTGGAGCTGCCCCGGAGACCGGCACCCATGATCGCGGCCGGGGCAGGTGAGCGGGGGCTGGGGGAAAGCTTGCCGCCTACCCTTACCCCTGCCTCTACCGCAGGGGTCAGGGTAGGCGGTAAGTTAGCAGGTTAAACGCGCGACAAACGGCAGGGAAAACTAGCGATAGTCGGGGCGCGGGTTACTAGATGCTAGGGAATAGCTAATTCGCTCGTTTGCATGCAATATACATGCCGCGTGCGGAAGGGGTTGCCCGGGGAATTTAGGACGCGGTAGGAATAGGTTAAAGGGGATTCGGGATCGCAGGAAGGGCTAACGCGGCCGGAAAGTGAGTAGAGAGCCGGTTAGGGACGGGGAAACCGCGGACGTACTTTACAGGATAGACCTGATTGAATCCAATACTGAATCTGCAACCAATGAAGCATTAATAAGATAGGAGTTGTGGTCGTACCTAGATGTACCAGTCAGTACTCTGGCTATCGTCTTCTGCAGGATTTGCAGTGCACTTTACTATGTTATCACACCTTCTGCTCAAACCAGTGGGAATTATTACATTGTACCGTATAATGGCTCTAATTGTAATATACTTTGAACTCTGTGGCTGGAAAAGCATATCAAACAATTATGGTGGTGATAATGACGACGATTAAGGGCCTTGTAAAACCCATCAGGAGCAAGGGTCAGAACGTGACCCAGTACTCCCAAATGAGACTTTATGCCCGAGTGGAACAGGGGATACACACAAAATAGAGAAGAGATCAGAAGGTGCAGGAGCTGTTGCATGAGTTAAATATAAATAAATAAAGTAAGTGAGAGGTGATCCTGCAGTGAGACGGTCTTAATCCCAGATAGACTTTGAGCCAGATTTAAATTTCAGAAAAATATTGCACAAAGTCTTGGAAGTCAGTTTACTGTGTAGTTTAGAAATATCTCAACTTTTATATAATGACTTCAGTAATTTACAGCATCTGCAAGAAGAAAAGAAAAAATTTAGTTGAATCTGGTTCAACTAAAAATTTCTGCATATGCTATGGGAATTTTTTCCCCAAAGTGCTAAATTTTAAGAATCTGCCAATAGCATACGAGAAGCCATGCTGGGTTAGATCATTGAGCCCAGTGTCCTGTTTCAGATAGTGGCAAGTCCAGTTCACAATTACCCCGCAGCCCTATAACGTAGTATCTCCCATTGATAGTGATGTCTTTCCTAGTCCATGTGGCTAATAGTTATGGACTTTCCTCCAGAAACTTGAATGTGAAATGATGTGATATCTCAGATCAAATGTCGGTATATTAATAAAATAAATAAATTTGATTTTGGTAAGACTGCTGAAGTAAGTGGCCTCTTGCTGTACTTTTGGTTTTGCTTGTAAATAAAGATTTTGTGTGAAACCAGCCAGAGTCTGGCTTCCTTTTTGTACTCCTGGCTGTTTACCAATGCGTGGCCATTCCTGACACACATGCTGTCAAAAGTGAGATCCTGGCCCTAAGTAGGAAGTACAGACAGGAGCCCATAGAGACAGAGAAGAAAATGTATTAATTTTTTTCTGGGGCCCGACCACAGTCCTCAAGAAGCACAAATAGGCCAGGTTTTCAGGATATCCACACTGCATCTATCTCATGCATATTCATTCTGGTTATCCTGAAAACCTGGCCTATTTGTGGCTCTTGAGGACCGGAGTTGCCACCCCTTATGTAGACGTAGGACCTGAGACTCCAAGATTTTCCAGTGCTTGCACTGACACCTCTAGACCAGTAGATGGTGCAATTGCTGCATATTATGCATCAGAAAGATCATATTATTATCATGTCTTTCTGCTTGCAAAGGGAAATCCTAGTATATCCTTGTTTGGTTCTGGCATCAGACACCAGGGCAGGCCCAAAGCGGACATGGAGCCAGAACAAGTTTGTCAGTGTGGGGCCTCTAGGATAGTGGTAAGGGAAAGGGGTGGTGGTGGTGGTGGATATGAGTGGGCTGGCAGCAGTGTGTAAGCTGCCTAATGGAGGCTGCTACATGCATGACACCTGGTAGCACTTTCTGTAATTGTGCACAGACTTTTGGAAGCAGTAAGCGTGAGAGCCCTTTTGGACTCGTCTGCTTGCAAGTCTTTGGGCAGAGTTTCAGAGCCGTAGAACAGCAAAGGGAAACTCTCTATTCTTCATCCTTGTTAGCATAGCCTCTTTTACTGAGGGGACTATAAGGCGTATCTGTGACACAGGGACTTAAGACATGGCTGTTAATCCAGGCATATTTAGACTTGCAGGTCTTTTGTAAAGATTAGAATTATACAGAATTAGAAATGTTAAATTTGGTATGAGAGGGTAGTATGGCTTTGGGAGTATCAGCTCAGAAAGATATAGAGGCAAGATTTATCTCTTTCTCTAAGGACAATAGGATGGCAGGCTGCACACATGGGTGGCATCTTCTGATGGAGCCCGGCACGGAAAACTTATTCTCCTATATAGCGCCCAGATTATGGAATGCAATCCCATTAGATTTGCGCTTGATAAGTGATTACAAATAATTTAGAAAGATGTTGAAATCTTACCTTTTTAGTGACACTGTTATGTGATTTTTATTTTCCTGTTTTAATGTTTGGTTTATTTGTAAACTGTATGTCCTATTGTAATCAGCATTGAACAATTTGTTTGGTAATGAGTGCAGAAAATTAAGGTTTTATAAATAAACTTTGACTGAGCCTCTTGGGCATGCATCAGCATGCATTATACCATGCATCCACGTGGAGTCCCCCTGTCTTCTTTTCGAGGGAAGCCAGAGAAGCATCGGCATCTGTGCCCCTCTATGCATGGTGCAGGGCAAGGAGATGCACCAGCTTCAGCTGTGATGCCCTCAAAGCATCGCCAGTCCTCCATTGATACTCGGGATTTGCCATGGGTCTCCACCAGTCCTGATGCCCACCACCAATCTTCCTCTCTGTTCCAAAGAGGATCTGGTCGCACCTCTTGAGCCCCAGTCAGTCTTGCATCTGCACTCTGAGGAAGAGCTAGAGAGGCAAGTGCAGCTGGCTGTGGAAAAGTCTGTGGAGGGCCTCTGGTTCATGGCACTGAGGCAGGCAGTATCCCTACTCAAGCCACTGCTAGAATCTCTACATTCACTCGGCATGTTACCAACACAGCTGGTGTTGGTACCTGGGACAATATCGATGCACAGCGGGGCATAGGTGGCACCACCAGCCAATCCGGTGCATGCCCCTGGTTCCTCGGATGAGGAAGCCCCCCCCCAGTGACAGGAGTGACACTGGAGCCCCAGCCCCCATGACCAGTTGAGTCGGTTCCTATACTGCTGGCCCGAGGTTGTGCAACTAGGGCCCCTTCCCCTGCATATGACAGGGTGAAGGCCCTTATGACCCCCTGGGGGAATGACGCCTCCGTTGTTTCAGATAACGCATCAGATGGTCTCCCCTCAGAATAGTTTCCTTCCGACAAAAGAAAAGTCTCTCCCGGAAGACCTCTCCTCCCCAGGTTTTGTCAGGGTGATGGCAGAGGCTATCCCATTTCAATTGCAAAGGAGGATAACCCGACACAGGAGGCTGGATATTCTCCAATACGTGGAGCCTCCCAAGGAGATCTGGCAGTCCCAGTACACGAGATCCTTGTGGAGTTACTGATGAGGATGTGGGAGCGCCCCCTCTCAGCAGAGCCATAGCCAAGCCATGTGGCACCTGTGACCAAGTGAAAAATGGTTCCCTCACCCTCATCACTATACCCTGTCCCCTATATATAACCTCTGTTATATATAGGGGACAGTAATTTTTATTTTGATCCAATAGTTTCCTCCTGCTCCTTTAGGATTCCAGCTCAGTTGGAACCAGTATGGGGAGCTTAGCACCATGAGCCTTATGTTTTTATAAAAATGTATAACCAGCTCTATCTAAAATTCTAGGCTGAGTACAAAATTACATACAGATTAAAACATATAACATCAAAAGATTCACAAATATGGCAAACAAAAATATTTATACATCCATGCATAAAATATTCACCGTATTTAAATTGTTTCTAATGTTGAAATAATGAGCATAGATAATATTTTTTATCAGTTTCTAGATGAGAGGATTCAATATCATCAGACAAATCCAGTGTACATAATGTAAGAGGCTAGGAAACTGCCCACAAAGTTTCTCTTTGAAAATTTGGGGGCTAGTTGGACCCGTGACTTTGCTTCTGCTTTGTAGCAGATACAAAGTCAACACCATAAAGCACACAAGGAATTTCAAAAAGAAATCCCAGCATGTTATTTGCCAGCTCTACCCTTCCCCTTAAAGCCTTGTGCTCTCCCACCCCACCAGTCACTCCTTCCCTATTCAAAAATTATGCGTTCAGAATACATAAAAAGAAACATTCAAAGTACAGTCTTCTGAATTAAAAATATCACCAACAGCATGTATATCAAATTTACATGCTGTGCTGCCAACCAGAAAAGCAAAAAAGATTCTAGGAACCCATATGGTATTATGCCTATGGTAATGTGTGCTGGGTGTGGGCTTGATCCTGAGAAAGCCATGGGTAAACTGAATTACAATTACAGTATAGTAAATCTCCTATACCAGAATAGAACAAAAATCAGCACAAACTGTAACAACCCTACCTATGAAAAGTCAACACTGTAAATATTATACCAGGTCCTTGAACACCAATATACCTCTTATTAGGAAAACAGAACAAACCAGGTTGTTATAGATCCCTATGCAGAAACTACAAACTAGCATAATCCCTCACCTCAGTCACAGTCTGTGTTTAAGGGTCATTCAGAACACAGACAGACCCTCAAATACAGAATAAAGAGACCATAAAGTATAAATAAAAGCATGCTTACAGAAAACGAACTCAAAACCACAACAAGCCAGACTGTATGCAGTGCAAAATGAAAAAACAAATATCACCATTCCTCATAAATCATCAAATAAAATCAATAAATATAAAACAATCATAATAGTAAAACCATACAATAAAAAGAACAAATATTTCAAATTAGCTGAATAGAATTCCAATAATTAAAACTCATAAAACTTTTCCAAATGCCAATAAAATATTTCAAAACAATATACAAATCAAATCACCAAATCATAAAAACTAATACGGATTTTAAAAATCCCTTGCTTTCCATACCTGGCAACTTTTGATTTCTAGATGCCCTGAGATTGTCATGGATTAGCAGAGGAAGAGTAGTGTGGTTGTTATGCAAAAACTTTCTCCTCTCTCTGTCCCATATTCAATCATACATACACACACCCACACATGCTTTCTGCTATGTTCAATCACACCCACACTCATTCTATGCCATGCTCACTCACCCACACCCTTGCTCTTTGCCATGCCCAATCACACACACGTGCTCTGCCTTGCTCAGTCTCACCCACACACACACACACACACTTCGCCATGCTCATTCACACACACGACCTCTGCCATGCTCAATCACACCTACACCCTCACTCTCTGCCATGCTCATTCACACCCAAGCGCTCTGCCATGTTCCATGCCACACCCACATCCAAGCCCTCTGCCATGTTCAATGCCACACACACTTTACCATGCTAAATCACATCCATGCTCTCTACCATGCTCAATCACACCCAAGCACACAACCTCTGCCATGCTAAATTATACCCCCACACAACCTCTGCCATGCTAAATTATACCCCCACATGACCTCTGCCATGCTAAATTATACTCACACATGACCTCTGCCATGCTCAATCACACCCACACCCACGCTCTCTGCCATGCTCAATCACACCCACACACACGCTCTCTGCCATGCTCAATCACACCCACACACATGCTCTCTGCCATGCTCAATCACACCACAACTACGCTCTCGCTCTCTGCCACGTTCAATGCCACATACACACACACACGCTCTCTCTGTCTCTCACTTGTTTCCCTCCTCTGGAAGCAGAAGCAGCAGCCTCTTCTTCAGTCCCAGGGCCCACCAGATTCCTCCTCCTAGCATCGGGTCTGCATTGCTCTTGTTCCTGCTCTGGAGTGAAGGAAAGCTGATCCTGCTTCTTCTGGCAAGTGGGCAGTTCTGCTCTTACTATTCCTGACTGTGGAGGAAGAGGGTGAGATGATTTATTGTTCTTGCGGCCCCGCAGGTCGCGCTGCTCTTCCTGCTCCTGAATGCCTATAGCGAAGGAGGCTAATGTCTCTTGTAGCTCTATGGGCCACGCTGCTCTCACTGCATTTAGGGGGAAGGCCAAAGCGACGTATTCAAGCTGAAGGGCACTTTGCTTTTCCTATTCCTGACTGGAGTGGAGGAGGCCAACGATTCATCTCATGGCACCGCGGACTGCACTGCTCCACTGGTGCAGCAGCATTCGTATTTTGTCCCGATTCCCCCCACCTTCATGGATGTCCCTGAGGGGAGTAGGGACACCAAGAGCAGTCACAGCAGTTTATTTCTCTTTCCCCCGGTGGCAGACCTCAGCACTGTATTGGAAGGAGGGGAGATGGCTTTTCCCAACATTGTACGTGAGAGGTGGCACTTTGATGGATGGCGCCTATGGCTATGGCCATATCGGCCATAGACCAGCTACGGCTCTGCCTCTCAGTTCCTCCTGTTAATAGAAAGGCAGATGCAATTTATTTCATCCAGAAAGCTCTCAGATTCAACATGTTAGCTGGGCACACCAATTGGTGGTGGTCTAATCCGCTCTCAAAAAGACCAAGTGCTCTTGGACCCATTCTTCAGCAACCACGGGGAAGGATCAGAGGGCCATGAATGCTCTTCTGAGGAAGATGTTTCAGGGTGCTATGCTCATCGCCCACATAGCACCTATCAGCTTTACATGAGCCAGTATAGATGGGACCGCCTGAAGCAAGTGCAGGTGGTGGCTGGGTAGCTGCCTCAACAGCCACAGGACACTCTCTTTAGTCACTGGTGCATAAGGGTCTGGAATGTGGAAAACATGGGGTCTAGTCAACCTAAAATATTTTCAAGATGGCATAGAGGATCTCTAATGCAGGGATCAGTGCCCATAGACTCACATGGCTGTGGGCCTTGGATCTCCTTAAGGAAGTGCAGGACTGACTCACTGACATACCATGCATTGGAGAGAGTCTCTTTGGAGATAAAGTGAAGGATATGGTGGCCCAAATGCGGGACCACCATATGACACTCAAGCTGCTCTACACTGACACCCAGGACCCGTAGTCCTATGCTAGGAGTCCTCTGGGTCTGGCTACAGGAAATCTTTCTTCCATCTGAGGGGATACTATTCTCTGCCTTCTTGACCCTATCAGCAACAGCAGGCTCCTTGTAGCCATCTTAGGCAACAGAGGGCCCCAAAATCCCAGTCAGCACTCACACACATCATAGGGAGCATAGGGAGCATAGCCACATCTGCCGTACCTAGGGCGATCTACCCTCCAGTCAAGGGTAGGCTTCGGTTCTGTGCAAGCCTATGGACCATTGTAACCTCAGACCAGTGGGTTATGGCCATCGTCCTTAGAGGGTATAAATTAAACCTATTGAGTACCCTGCCAAATTGCCCTTGAGTCCTTTTTGGGGACCACTAGTATATCAGGAGGTAATTCTTGTGGAGCTCTCCTCCATCTTAATGGCCATAGTGGTCAAGCCCATTCCACCAGGGCAAAGAGGGTGGGGATTCTACTCCCGGCACTTCCTGATTACAAAGAAAATGGAACTCCATCCCATCCTAGACCTAAGGACTTTGAACAGTTTCTAAGAAAAGAAAAGTTCAAGATAGTTTCCCTGGGTACTTTGATTTGCTTCTTGCAAAAAAGGGGACTGGCATTGCTCCCTTGATCTGAAGGGTGCGTATACTCACAATCAAGATCTTCCCCCGGCCACCAGATGTATCTTCAATTCGTGGTGGCAAAACGGCACTTCCAGTACCGTGTTCTACCATTTGGGCTAGTGTCAGCTCCATGTGTTTTCATAAAATGCTTTGTCATGGTGGCAGCGCATTTTCACAGTCTGGGAGTCCATGTTTTCCCCTATCTGGTCAAGAGCACTTCTCGGGTGGGGCCTATGCACTCGACCATCCAGGAGTTGGAGTCACTAGGGTTCATCATCAACTACCCCAAGTCCCATCTCAGTCCATCGCTGAAATTGGACTACTTTGGAGCCCTGTTAGAAATGGCTCAGGCTAAGACCTTCCTGCCCAGTCAACGGGCCATCAAATTGATGGCCATAGTGGCAGAGATTCAAGCAAGCCAGCAGGTTTCAGTGTGGCACATGTTAAGGCTGTTGGGCCATATGGCTGCAACAGTACATGTTACACCCTTGGCATAATTGCATATGCGAAAATCCCAATGGACCCTAAGGTCCCAGTGGCACCAAGCCACACAGGATCTTTGGGACAGCATCCGAGACACTCTACCCCTCTAGGACTGTTTGACTGGTGGTGGGTAATTTATAGTCTGGAACGGAGGGGGTCTCCTTCCAAAATCCTTGGGTCCAAATTGTGCTAACAATGGATACATCCACCCTGGGCTCAGTACTCATGTCGATGAGCTCCACGCCCAGGGTCTATGGTCCACTCAGGAACAATTGTCAATTTTCTGGAGCTCCAGGCAATCAGGTACATTCTGTGGGCTTTCAGAAATTGGCTGTCCAAAAAAATTGTATTGATACAGACTGACAATCAAGTGGCAATTTGTATGTCAACAAGCAGGGAGGTACGGGATCATACCTGTTGTGTCTGGAAGTGCTCCAGGTATGGTCATGGGCCCTCTCCTGCTGGATGGTGCTCAGGGCCATGTATCTGGCCGGATCAGAGAATGCAATTGCAGACAGGCTGAGTCACTCTTTATGACCCCACAAATTGTCTCTGGTGGCAAATTGGATCTTCCATCTGTGGGGAAGCCCAGATGTGGATCTGTTTAGTGCGCCTTGGAACAAGAAGGTTCCTTAGTTCTGCTCCCTGTACCGGACACACAGCAGATCAGTCTGACATCTTAGCCCGCCATTGAGGTACAGGTCTCTTGTATGCGTTTCCTCCAGCTCCACTGGTGGTGAAGATTTTGTTGAAGCTTTGTGAGGGCAAGGGACTATGATCCTCACAGCCCTCCACTGGCTGAGACAGGTCTGGTTTCCACTCCTTCGGGAGATGTCCATCAGGAAACCGATCAGGCTGGGAAATTCCCCAGATCTCATCACCCAGGATTGGGGCAGGTTGCAGCATCCCAATCTCCAGGCCCTGTCTGTTGCTCACAGCCTGGATGTTGATGTTGATCCTACAACTACTCGATATCTCTCAGAAGATGTTTCTCTGGTCGTTATAGCTTCCAGAAAGCCTTCCACTAGAAAGTCCTTTGCACTGAAGTGGAGGAAGTTTTCCATGTGGTGTGAGAAAAAGGCTCTAGATCATTCTTCCTGCTCTGCACAAAAACTACTTGATTACTTTTTACGCCTTTTGAAGCTGGTCTGAAGACCAACTCCATTAGGATTCATCTGGTTGGCACATATCACCACGGTGTAGAGGGTAATCCTATCTCTGTACTGCCTATAGTTCATGTGAGGTCTGCTTCAATTGAATCCTCCCCTAAGCCCTCCCGCTGTGTCCTGGAAACCTCAACATGGTTTTTGCTCAGCTGATAATCTCCTTTCGAGCCATTGTGCTCCCGTGACCTGAAGTACCTGATATGCAAGGTCATATTTTTAGTGGCAGTCACTTCGGCATGCAGGGTCAGTGAGCTCCAGCCCTTAGTGACTTATCCACCATATACTACATTTTTCCACGATAGGGTAGCCTTGTGCACTCACCCTAAGTTCCTGTCTAAGGTGTAGTCTGACTTCCATCTTAACCAGTCCATCATCTTGCCAACGTTTTTCTCAGACCCCTTTCACACCAGGGCAAATGAACCCTGTACAGTTTGGACTGCAGAAGAGCTTTAGCTTTCTGTCTGGGGCAGACAGAAGCCCATATACTGTCCACCCTACTTTTTGTTTCTTTTGATCAGAACAAGTTGGGGATCACAGTTACCAAGTAGATGCTTTCCAATTGGCTAGTGGACTACATCTTCTGTTATACCCAGGCAGGATTACATCTTGGGGGCCATGTCAAGGCTCACTCTGATCGAGCCATGGCAGTGTCAGTGGCCTACTTGTTAGCAGTTCCCATGGAAGAGATCTGCAAAACTGCAATGTGGAATTTCATCTACTCATTCACGTCTCATTACTGTTTGGATAGGGATGACAATGCGACAGCAGGTTTGACCAATCTGTCCTTTGGAACTTGTTTGAGGTTTAGAACCCAACTTTGTTCCCGCCTAGGGCCCGTTCTTTTTGTGCAGACTGCCCCCCCCCCCCCCCACTCCTGTTATCAACAAAATGTTATTGTGCCCATTGTCACCTGTTTTGTTGGTCCCCTTTTATGTTGGAGTGGGGGAGCTGCCTGTAGCTAGGGATTCATCCATGTGTGAGGACAGCAGGATATCCGTCCTCACGAAACTCGCCTGCCACCCTGCGGAGTTAGGTTTCCACTTTGTGGGTTTTGTTCTTATTTTAATTTATTATTTTAATACTCAATTCTAAGTTACAAAACTGAAGAGACCCAACATGGATGTGTGGTATATTGCATGCTCAGAGAGGTTCAGTCAAAGTTCTAGAAACTTTGACATTAGTTTTCCATGCCAGGTTCTATCGGATGATATCTCCCATGTGTGAGGACCGACATCCTGTCCTTGGGGAACATCTGTTAAGGGTAAGCAACTCTGTTTTGGACTGGAAAATAAGTGCCATAAGAATGCTATGGCACAGAGACCAGAGGGATGGGGAATGTTTTAGGATGTAATGGATGTCTTGATTTGTACTGCACTTTGACGATGGGTGTGATCTATTCTAAATTCAGAATCATAGAACTATTTTGTGATTTGTGTTTTGATGTGGTTTAATGTTATACCATGCTATGAGTACCACTGGTGGAATATAAATAAAATATAAATAAATCATTATTTAGATTTGTGTTACTTTTCCAGTGTGGCCCCACACCTACAGATCTCTGATTGAAGCTACCAAATTTTCAGTTGTCTGCTAGACTGTAACTAAATGGTTCCAAAGCATGTCGTGCTGGCTTCACAGCAGTCAGATTTTCAGGTTTTTCAAGATGAATATGCATGAGATACGTGTACACATTGGAAACCCAGTATATATGGACTTCTCATGCATAGTCATGAGGATATTCTGAAATCTCTACTGGCTCTGGGATTACACGGACAGGTTTTGGAGCCACTGCTATCGCTCAAGCAACCTTTCTTTAGCAACCTGTAATTAACTGTATGGTCAACTTGACTGCATAAGTTATTTGTAGAAAATCAAAACTAAGGTAGTTAGGTGTGCATACTCTGTCGCTGTCAAACCGAGCATGGTAAATTGAGCACCATTTTTATTTCCTTGGTGATCACATCATTGGTTTTAAATTGTATCGGGAAATAACTGGGTGCAGTCTCAGTTAATTTACTGATACTTGTTGCAGCATAGTAGTGGCAGTCCCTGATTACAGTTACAGATCCAGCATAATCTGTAATGACCTTTTGTGCTTTTCAGCAATTTATGTAGTATAGTTGTTAAGTTAAATGTGTGTTTCACTCAGGATCATTTTGCCTTTGTGTCAAGCTTGAACCAGTGCAAAGAAGTTATATTCTATTCCTTTTTGTTTTAGATGGACATGAAGCTGAACACTGGTCAGTCTACAGAAGATACCTAGAATTCTATGTTCTTGAGTCAAAACTTACTGAATTTCATGGTAAGCACTTTTATTATTTATATATTTGATTTACATTCTGCCTTTCAGACACTTCAAAGTGGATTACATTCAAGAATTGTAGCTATTTCCTTGTCCCTAGAGGGCTCATAATTTGAATTTGTATCTGAGGTAATGGACGGTGAAGTGACTTGTCCAAAGTCACAAGGTCACCCTGGCTTCTGTGGTTTGCAGTCTTTTGCTCTAACCACTAGGCTAATCTTCCACTATTACGAATATGATAGAATAACATGGTTTCCTTTCTGATACATTACTTTCAGAATGTTGCATTGTTTTTGCTTTGCTATGTACCGGTACTTCTATCCTCTTTTGAAGCCAGAACACACCCTAACTCTTGCACCTTGCCAGATACTTGGTAACATCACATTTATGACTTATATTTGCTATTGGCTTTGCTCTCCCAGGTGGGGAATTAGCCAACAGCTAAGTAGCTGAATCTTATCTCTTAACTCCAGGTCAGAGTTCATAAATGAAAGGAGAAAGCTATGAGTTAGAGATATTTTGGTTCGGTCATTAATTGCCCTGTAATTATTTTATCTATATTTTTCCACTCTTTAGTTCTAAACTATGAACTTTAGTAGCTGCCTGTTACTACAAGGCAGAATGGTGTGCTCAGTGTTATGCAGCAGGTATAATTGCCGGAGTGACTTGCATGCTCTTCCTCCACGGTTGCACCAATTATCTTGTAGCTGCTTGTTGCACTCACCAGTGTATCATCAGGTCACCCAGATTGTATAATTGTTTTAATTTCTGGAGGGGGTGATTTGGCCGAGTATTAATTGATGAACACTTAACTTATTGTTTTTGACTAGGCACATTCCCTGATGCTCAACTTCCATCAAAAAGAATCATTGGTCCAAAGAACCATGAATTCTTAAAATCCAAGAGGGAAGAATTTCAAGAGTATCTGCAGGTATAGAGTATTTGACCATACTTTGTTATCTTGAAAATGTGGTAATCCAAGCTCCTGTCTCTGCAACATGCTTTCTTGTGTGGGTTTAGTGCCCATACTAAGCTTTTTGTTTTTGAGCCTATTAGGATTTAGACCAATCCAAAGACTGTTCTCACATCCCTGCGAATGGCCTCCATTGGCTGATGGTTAGCCCAAATTGGGGATTGTTTAGAACAGGGGTCTCCAAACTCAAGGGCAGCATCCCCAGTCAGGTTTTCAGGATTGCCACAACGAATATGCATGAGATCTGTTTTCACGCACTGCCTCCTTTGTATGTAAATAGATCTCATGCATATTCATTGGGAAATCCTGAAAACCCGACTGAGTGGCAGCTGTTGAGTGCTGACTTTGCAGAGACGCCTGGTTTAGGGCTTTGGGAGTCCTGAACATTCTCCTTTGTTATAGGAAGCTGCTGTTTTTTGTATACCGCCTTGAGCTGTGGATCAAAGCATGGGATATACATTTTTTAGATAAAATCTTCATGAAATGATAAGGAAAAGAGGAATATAAAGCCAGCAAGTTGAAGATGGTGGTTTCTGGGCCAAAGCTGTTGGTTCCCTGCCAAACTGCATTGGCTGGCTGTTGCTAATGATAATGCAAAATAGACCAAATGTGACAGTGCTGAGATGAGACTACTTACTATAGACAGGAGGCTTATTTTTTTAATATAGCTCAGTTTGAATCATTTTTATATTTTATAATGCGTGATATTTAGACATGCATTATCAAGTATTCTCAGTAATCCACCTAATCCTTTTGTATTCGCCAAAGAAACTTCTACAGCATCCAGAATTGAGCAACAGTCAGCTTTTGGCAGATTTTCTTTCGCCGAACAGTTTGGAGACACAATTTCATGATAAGATTCTGCCAGATGTGAATCTCGGTATGTAATATTGTGTATGATTTTTGGACCATTAAGTAGCATTGTTTGTAGGGTGAAAATGTTCTATGGTAAATCTGAGAGAAAATTGAGTAAGGTTGTGACATTAAATAGCAGGTCATTTATTTCAAAGTAATTATGTTGAGTAGTGTAGAATAATTAATTAAAACTGTTCGCAGAAAATTAAGTTTTCCTCATATGAGCATTGAACAAAATGTCATAAAATGTTGGTACTGTGGTAAGGATGGTGAATCAGACGTGTGCTTGAAGTATCATATAAAACACTTCTTGCTATTATAGAAAAACTGTTTCGCCATCTTTCCTCAAGAGCACACACACAAGCCATCAACAACATAATTGGATATTCTGCATGCAAGAATGGGAGTGTATGCATGCATATGGCTCTGTTCTTTACCCTCCTTCCAGAGTTTGCAGTCTGTATTAGGACATTGCTAAAGTTGCTAACAGATCGTGTTGCCAGCCGCAAGACAAAAAGGCAAGAGTATAGCCAGAGAAAGCAGCAGCAACCGCTAGAGAGCATAGAGATTGAACTGAGTGAAGGGTGTGGGGATGGAGGGGAGGTGGAAGAGGGTGATGGGAAGAAGAAAGAATAGATTGTTCTCCACGTCCTCCTCAATCCTTGGTACTTGCCAGTCTAGCAAATCTGATAATGACAAATATTGAAAATGCAAACTGAAAAAGGTAGTCCATCTTTGCACCATGGAGAATGGTATAAAGCAGGGCTGGTGCAAGAGTATTTGACATGCTAGGCGAACCTCTGGTCATGGCTCCCTCTTCAATTTACATATTGGTGGGAGCTCCAGCACAGAAATCCCTCCTACCGATGGCAGTGGCTCCAGCAGAGTGCTTCCTTCTTTAGCGGTATTGAATCTGGCAAAGCACCCCATCAATGCACTGGCAGGATTTTGCTGCTCCCCAAATTTTGGCGCTCTAGGCAACCACCTAGTTTGCCTAATGGAAACACCAGCCCTGATGTAAAGCATAATAAAATCATAGTACAGGACAAAAAATAGCAAGATATCAAAAGAAATATTACAGGTTATGAGCTACCTGACATTGTCCGTTGCATTAGCTCTAGGTTAATGTGGTTACATGACTTGCTGTAACAACTTAAGCAGTATTACCTGATGTATGCTCAGTGGAAGCCCAAATATTTTGTGCAGGATTCATTTAATTATAAAATCAGTGTGGGCAGCATGGCTGGGCATAGTTTGTTCTTCAATACAGTCACTGAAACCAAATTCCTAGAGAAAAGCAGTTCTATGTAGAATTTCTGATGAATTGTTAAAACCGATAACCTCCCCCTTCCCTTCCCCCTCACAAGAAAATCAGAGCTTTCGGTTTTAACCAATAAGCACTGGGATCTGACCTCATCCTGACACTCTTCATTTGGTTTAGCACTATCAGCTGCTGCAGTCCTAAATAAGTGACTTTCAGTGGATTGGAGCTTGCACAATTCCTATACTTTCAAGAACAGAACTGGAGTATGGGAACCACACAGGTTGAATGTAAATAGATTGGATTGGAAATTATCTGAGTCACCTGATTTCAGTTTTCCTAGGACAAGCAGGATGGTAGTCCTCACAGATAGATGACGTCATCGGATGGAGCCCGGCACGGAAATCCTTTGTCAAAGTTCTAGAACTTTGACTGGCACACTGAGCATACCCAGCATGCCTCTGTCCATGCATCCATGTAGGGTCCCTCTTCAGTCTCTCTTTTTTTTTCCACGAAGAAGTTGCATTGCGGTGATGGAACTCTTCAGAGTGTGTTTTTTTTTCTCCATATTTTCTTACTGGTTCTTTGTTTTTTTTCTGTCATGGGGTTCGTCCTCCCAGCAGGAAATACTTCTTAGGGAGCTCTCTGCCCTTGTAATGGCAGGAGCGGTAGAACCTGTTCCCCTCTGCCAACAGGGCCGAGAGTTCTATTCAAGGTATTTCCTGATACCAAAGCGAACTGGGGTCTACGCCCCATTCTCGATCTCAGAGCGTTGTACAAATTCCTGCAGAGGGAAAAGTTCAAAATGGTATCTCTGGGCATCCTGATCCCATACTGGCCCAGACAGGTCTGGTTTCCGCTCCTTCAGGACATGTCGGTCAGGGAGCCCATCAGTCTGGGAACCTCCCCTAATCTGATAACACAAGATCAGCACCATTCATTGTTGTATCCAGGAGCAGCCTATAGCTTGGTATTCACCCATCTGTGAGGACTACCATCCTTCTTGTCCTAGGAGAAAGAGTTGCTTACCTGTAACAGGTGTTCTCCTAGGATAACAGGATGTTAGCCATCAGGAAAACCACCCGCCACCCCGCAGAGTTGGGTTCTCCTTTTGTTTTATTTTATTTTTCACTTGCGAATTCTGTATTATGAGACTGAAGAGGGACCCCGCATGGAAGCACAGATAGTGGCATGCTAGGTATGCTCAGTGTGCCAGTCGAAGTTCTAGAAACTTTGACAAAATGTTTCTGTGCCGGACTCCATCCGATGATGCAGTGGAGCCTCTGAGGCTGTGAGCAACCCAGCAGGTCCTGAGTGGGACTGGTAGCCACAGAGGGGGCTGCCCATCCATGTAGCCTCCAGACCTATGAGCAGCTCGACTGGTTTTTCAGCCGGAGCGGGGACTGTGGCAGCAGATAAGCCAAGCTGGCTGTGAAAGGGATGTAAGTATACTGGAGTTGTAAAGGAGTTCGATGGTCAGACTATGAAACTGGGGGAAGGGAATTATATGCTAGGGCCCTGAAGGGTGGCGTGATCTATAAAGGGGGGTTTAAGTGCTGGGTTGTATGACAGGGGACCAGGCTTGAAGGGAATGTGAGTGCTGGGGCTGTGAAGTAAGTTGTGGAAGAGGCAGGCCTTGAAGGGGATGTGAGTGCTGGAGTTGCTGACAGAACTGTGCTTTACCTGGCACAGTTCAAGAATCTTATCCAGTACCAACAAAGTGCTCCCAGACAAAAACAAACCAAAGTGAAACAACAAGTGAATGTACCTTTATTCAGCATAATCTCGAACAATAAAACCAAAATAGCTTCCAGAACCCAAAAAGGAGTAGTGCATCATTTTCTCACCAAGTCTTAGCTTTTTCTCTTTCTTTTCAGCTTTCTCTTTTTGAGAGTCATGTGTTTGCAGTCACATTCAAGCCCTATTATGACTGGGTATATGGAGGATGTGCTGTCAAGGGGAGCGTTTGAACATTGTGAGATTATGTTGAAATTCTGAAATAATTACCTGTTAAATGTACCTGCATTGTGACAACACTAAAAAAGACTGATTTTTAGTATCCTCCAGCAGCTTCTAAATAGCTGAAAAATAAACACTTCAGTTTACATTTGATAAATACCTAATACCAGAAGCCCTATTTATATATCAAAAATCTGGATAATGCAGTTCTCTGCATAAAATTGTTTTGTCAGTTTCTCTGATTTCAAAATCTGTTGAACTACTTTGAACATTTGGAATCTAAATAAAGCAAATGCTGACTCAAGTCTGAGGTTTTTGTACTTTTCCACTCTAGAGAAAGGAAATGTCTGAAAAATGTGTGGTGACACGCCTGTGACCACAGCTGGATGTATGTCTGTATCTCCTGCACACAGACTGGTGTTTGTTCAAACCATGTTTCAGAGGGCAGTCAGTGTACTATTTTATTTCTTGTCAGTTGGTATGAGTGTAGAAGGGTATTATTCTGTGCTTTTCAAAATCAGTCTCCTTTGCTATGTGAATCTGTGTCCTGGATAATGTTTCATAATACTGGAAGGTTGTCTTGAGGAATTTTGCCATTCTCTTTCTTTTACCAGGATTGGGCCTATGATTTCGTATGCTGTTTCACACAGCATATATAAATGCTCGTGGTGTATCTCGACTTTTTACATCAATAGGTGCACAATTCAGTGTGGTGGATGGGGGAGGTTTAGCGCAAAATTCTATAGCCATATTGGTCATGGAGAAAATTAGATTTGTTTTGTAAGCTGTGATGCCTTTTACTGCACCATAAGAAAAGATGTAGTACATGACTTTTCAAGACCACATAAGTCACATCTAAAAAAGAAGTCATTGTAGTACTGAAATCTAGTTACTAAAATGTTTTTCTGGTGCAATAACTTGTATCACAACCAACAAAGATTCTAGTTTGTTTTTTTTTTTCATATCCTCTTATGCTGTGGTGGTATGAAGAGTCCTGTTACACTGCTGTTCTGAGCAAATCTGTTCTTTGCATGTTTAGTAATCTCATTGGGTCATATATGTTGCCCTTCACTTAAATTTGTGGGGGAGGAGATCAGGGAAAAGCTGGCAGAACATGGAAGAAAGTCGGGATGGCTTCTGAAATGCTTGACGCTTCTGCTGCACTGATTTGTTGTATGTCCCTGTTGTATGTTCTCTGAGGACAGGCAGGATGGTAGTCCTCATAAATGGGTGACATCATCAGATGGAGCCCTGACACAGGAAAACTTATGTCATAGTTTCTAGAACTTTGACTTGGCACACTGAGCATGCCCAGCATACCACATGTCCACGCAGGGTCTCTCTCCAGCTGTAAGCATCACAGTGTGATGAGCTCACTTTGGCTTTTTTTTGGCCTTTGTGGGAAAACTTTTTTTCTCGCATTTTTTCATGGGTTTTCTTCATAGTGTTAGACGCCGGGTCCTTTTCTGTGCTTCACAGTAGTGTTCATAGTCAGGGTTTTCGACACTTCTGAATAAGTTTCCTTCATGGTCGATTCCCCCATGGCGGTGCCTTGGTGCCCACCGGCCATCGATGCTCGCTGCCATTGAATTTGATTTTGCATCACTTTAGTTTTGGCCTGTCATGGTTATGTCTGGTTTTCAGTGATGCCCTCAGTGCCCGAGGACCATGTCCATTACAAACTCCCATGAGAATGTGTCCTCTACCTGGGGGCATTACATGATGTCCTGGTTTGCCGCTTATGCACACAAATGACGCCGAAAGGTCGTCCTTTTTGGCTTGATAAGAAAGATGGAATAGCATATCGGGCCAAGGAAGACCGAGCCATCAGCATCGAAGAACCTCGGAGCCTCACCGATGGACACTGAGACAACGATATTGGCGGAGACCATTGGTGCCATCGGTGGATAGGGATGCCAGACACCGACCAACGTTGATCTCCTCCATGCTGAGGATGTTGGTTTCCTCGTCATTGGCCTTGGCACTGGGGAAGAATCGGGTCAAGCATCGAGGAAAGCCGAAGAAGCATTGGTATGGTCCCCATCAATGCACAGTACCGGCCATGGGAATACATCAGCTCATGCCGCGATGCCTCCGAAACGACCCCGCAGCGAGGAGCGCCAGTCCTGCATCGGTGCCAGGGGTCCGCGAAGGTCTCCACCAGTCCTGATGCCAGTCGCCGATCCACCTCGCGGGTTTGAAGAGGATCTGGCCACCCCTCCTTCCTCCCAGTTGGTGTTGGCAACATTAGAAGAGGCGCTGGCATGGCAAGTCCAGCTGGTGGTGGAATGGGTGATGCAGGGCATTGGTCCTGTGGCACTGATGGCACTGGAGCCAGTACCATCTGTCCTGGAACCGCTGCTGGAGAAGCTCAATGCACTCATTGGTGCATTACCGACCCAACTGGCATCAGTTCCTGGGACATCATTGGTGCCCATCAGAGCACTGCAGCCTCCCCCTGCTGATACGGTGGTCGTTGCTGGTTCTTTGCAGGAGGAAACCACCCAGGTCAGCTATGCCGGCGCGTGCACCTCTGGATGAAGGCAGAGTGCTTAGTGCCCCATCCCTTGTTGCTTACAGTGAAGATCAGAGTTCCTATGACCCCTGGGGGAATGATACCTAAGAGTCCTCAGAGAGCTATGAGGGTCTCCCATCAGACCCTTCTCCAGGAGAGCAAAGGAAGTCTTCGCCTGAGGATTTAATCTTCACTGGGTTTGTGAGGGTGAAGGCAGAAGCCATCCCATTTCAGTTACTGGCAAAGGAGGATGCCAGGCACAAAATGCTTGAGATCCTCCAGTTCATGGATCCTCCTCCTAAGGAGATCGTGGCGGTCTCAGTATACAATATCCTTAAGGAATTGCTGCTGAGGATATAGTAACACCCCCTCACAGTGCCTCCCATTAACAAGAAGGCTGACTGGGTTTACCTCATCTAGAAGGCTGCCGGATTCGGTAAGCATCAGCTGCCCCACCAGTCAGTGGTGGTTGAATCCGCTCTCAAGAGAGCCAAGTATTCTCAGACCCATTCCTCGGTGCCCACTGGGAAAGACCACAGAGCGATGGACACTCTTGGGAGGAAAGTGTTTCAAGGGGCCATGCTTATTGCCCGCATTGCTTCCTATCAGTTCTTCATGAGCCATACTCATGGGACATCTGGAATCAGGAATCAGGTGCAGAAGGTGACGGAGCAGCTGCCTCAACAGCAGCAGGACACCTTCATGTTGCGGGTGCATAAGTGCCTGGAGTGCAGAAAACACAAAGTCCAAGCGACCTAGGATGTTTTTGAGATGGCATTGAGGTCTCTGCAGTGGGAATCGGCGCCCACAGAATAATATGGCTGCGGGCCTCAGATTTCCGACCAGAGGTAGAGGAATGACTCACTGACATGCCATCTACAGGGGAGAATCTCTTCAAGGGTAGGGTAAGGGATGCAGTTGCCCAGCTACGGGATCACCATGAAACCCTCCAACAGCTCTGTCAGCACTCCAGACCTGTCCTCTTCTAGGTGGTCGGTGAGATCGGGACTGAGGAAGTCTTTTTTCGCTAGAGAAAGTACTATCCTCCACCGCCTCGCTCCCGTCAACAGCATCAAGGCTCCCGTGGCTGTCCCAGGCAACTCCAGGAACGGGGTTATGACGGTCATAGGGAGCGAAGGCCAGTCGCCTGTGCTTGGGAATTTAGACCCTCTTGTCGGGACAGGCTGCAGTTCTTCACGAATCAGTGGCCCAGTATAACCTCGAACCAGTGGGTTCTTTCCATCATCCGTCAGGGGTACTAATTGAATCTATTGGGTGTCCCGCCAAATTGCCCTCTGAGTCCGTTTTGGGAGCTGGTTGCACATCAGGAGGTACTGCTAATGGAGCTCTCTTCCCTCTTAATGGTCAGAGCAGTTGAGCCTGTCCCACCAGGGCAAAGAGGGTGGAGATTTTACTCCAGGAACTTCCTAATTCCAAAGAGAACAGGAGGACTCTGTCCCATCCTAGACCTAAGAGCCTTGAACAAATTGCTAAAAAAAAAAAAAAAGTTCGAGATGGTTTCCCTGGGCACCTGCCATTATGAGAGATTGGTTTATAGAACTCCGGTCCAAAATAAAAACACAAAGAAGAACTACTTGCATCATTTTCGGAACTCCGAGATGATTTTCTAGCCTTAGGGCACAGGGTCGACGAACTGGATATGAGAATTGATGATCAGGATGCGACAATAAAAGATCTGACACAAATTATCTGACAAAATAAACTTGAGACTAAATCGGAGCTAACTGTGCTTGCAGAGAAACTTGAAGACCTAGAGAATAGGTCGCAGCGCCACAATATCCAGCTCAGAGGGATCCCTGAAACTTCAGAATATGCTGACAGTATGGCTACTGCACAAGCTTTTTGCACTTTCCTACTCACACAGGCAGCGTCTGGGAGCGAACAAGGAGGAGCAGCTGAAATTACCACTCTTACAATTGAGTGTGCACACCGGGCTTTGGGGGCCCGCAGAGAAAACAGAGCACGGGACATTATTCTCAACTTCATTAGCTTTATTCAGAAGAAGCAAATACTAGCAATTGCGCGTAAGAAAAGGCAATGGGTATGGAAAACCCTGGAAGTGGCTATATTTCAAGATCTTGCCACTAGCACCCTAAAAAAGAGGTATGAGCTGAGGCCAGTAACAGAGTCTGTACGACGTGCAGAGATAAAGTACCAGTGGAATTTTCCATTTGCCCTGTCATTTCAACATGAAGGCAAAACATACAGGATGAAGAATACGGCGGACGCCACAGCAGTCTTTCAAGATGCAGGCCTAGCACTTATACTACCGGAACCTCCTACGGCAGCTTCTAAACCCCGGGAAGCCATGATCTCTAAATGGCAGAAGGTAGAACGGACCAAGCGACGCCCAAATAATAAATTGGTGACATCCCGTGAAGATATGTCGGAGCAGGGCTGACTGTGAATTGATTTATTTGAATCCAGTATTAGGAACAACGATTAAGCCCACGAGGACACTTAAAAACAGACTGCAAAAATCACAGGTTTGATCAACAAAGGATTTGTGTTGAAGGCACAATTCACTGCAGACTAAAACATAAAATGCTGGTTTCCAGTGTTACTGCTTACATTTTCACTTTTGAATTAAAGTTATTATGCTGGGGGGAGGGCCTTCTTGAGCAGACTGGCGAGTTCCCCATGCGGGGATCCTTAGCAGGAGGCAAGCAGATTACAAAGGGTGGGGGGAGGGGGTGAATAGATTACCCGCAGCAAAAGGAGGGGAAACATCATAATTCTATGGTAGTGTGCTTTGCAGGGTATGGCCTCATTACTGTATTAGCAATGTATTACAAATGGTATAGGAATATAAAGTACATAGCAAGAGCCATACTTAACTCATATACTATATTTGTTATACTTTTGAGATATGATGATTAGAATTGCTACTCTAAATGTTAAAGGTTTAAATACATACAGAAAGCATTATTTACTTCAGAGAGATCTGAAGCGACTAAACATAACTATAGCATTCCTACAAGAGACACATATACGGAAAAGACATGAACATCTGATTTCATTTCGTGGATATCCATATACATATTTAGCTGCAGCGGGGAAGGATAGTAGATATGCCGGGACTGGCATTTTAATATCTTCCTCCATTTTATTTGACACACTAGAGCAAATCATTGATGACAAAGGCAGAAGTGTCTTTCTTAAAATCAAGCTGGGCAAAGATGTATATTCCCTCTTGTCTGTTTATGCGCCTACTCAGGATCAAGCTTCCTTCCTCTTCAAAATGCAACAGGAGAGGGCTATGTCATTTGGGGAGGGGATTTTAATCTTACTATCAAAACGCAACTTGATAATTCTTATATGAACATCCAGCACAAGCACCCTTCGGGGCAAAAAGCTAGGGCTATGTGAAATACCACCATGAAGACGTGGCATTTAGCAGATGTTTGGCGCCAACATAATCCAACCTCTAGTCTAGAGTATACACATTCTATTCCAAACCCCATAATTCATATTCCCGTATTGACATCTTCCTGGTGGACACCTATGTGATCTTAAAGGTTAAACAAAGCGAGATTGAACCGATCACTTGGTCGGATCAGGGGATGGTCTGGCTGGGTATCTCAACTCAGGTAGGACATGGGGGACAGTCTTTCTGGCGGCTTAATGTATCATTACTAAAGCACGAAACATTTGTTCAGAAACTAGCACACTCTTTGTCTGAATATTATCAAATTAATTACAACCAATCGACCTCCGTGAGTTGTGTGTGGGAGTGCTATATAGCAGTGATTCGAGGACATTGCATAGCAAGAGCAACAGCTGTTTAAAGGGAAAGGGAGTCTGAGCGCCAACTATTAGCTGAAATTAGTCGCTTATCCAAACACCACTTCCAATCCCAATCTGCTAAGGTGTACCGACAGCTAACGGAGGCTCGTTTTAAGATGAGTACATTAGAAGACGCCCAAATAGCTTATAACTTGGAAAGAACTCAACAAAAATATTATGAGGGCAGTGACAAGGCTGGTAAATTATTAGCCCGCCAGCTGAAGGAGCGTATCTCTCAAAGCATAATCACAAAAATAAAAGATACTAGTGACCATGTTACACTGAACCCCATGGAAATTAGAAAATGTTTCACGGTTTTTTTGCCACTCTGTATAGCACTAACACAAAGATTCAAGTTAATGAAATTACTGAATACTTAAAAACTATGGAGATCCCTCAGCTAACACTGGAACAACAACAGACCGTAGATGATCCCATATCAGTTGAGGAGGTGAATCTGGTGATTAAATCATTAGAAAATAGCAAGTCCCCCAGCCTAGATGGCCTACCTGGGGAGTACTATAAGGCACTTTCGGATTGCGTGGCCCCACACTTAATGGAACCTTTTAATAAGTGGTTCCCTGTATGCACAATCCAACACCGCTGGCATAACTGTGCTGCCTAAACCAGGCCAGGACCACACTTTATGCAGCTCCTATCGGCCAATCTCTCTAATCAATCAAGACCTAAAAATTCTGGCTCGAATACTAGCATTATGGCTAAATATTTACCGAATCTGGTACATTCAGATCGAGTAGGATTTGTGCCTCAGCGCATGGTGGCCGACAATGTGAGGAAAATTTGGACCTGGTTTGGTGGGTAAAAAGGGAAAACATTCCAGCTGCGCTCCTTTCCATTGATGCAGAAAAGATATTTGACATGGTCCATTGGCCTCTTTTGTTTCAAACATTAACCAAAATGAATATTGGTCCTTTTTTTTTTACAATGAATTTCCCAGTTATACAACAACCTTCAAGCCATGGTTAAAGTGAACGGGGGCTATGGGGAGAGATTTAAGATTGGGAGAGGCACCCGACAGGGCTGCCCGCTCTCCCCATTATTATTCACTTTATTTTTAGAACCCTTTGCTACCAGGATTCGGATGTCTGACGACATATTGGGGATTCATTCCCTTAAGGGAATGTAGTTTTAAACTGTCCCTTTTCGCAGACGGCATGTTCACTCTGACACACCCCATGCAGTCTTTAGCAGGTGTGGAAACCGAGATTATGAAGTTTAGCAGCGTCTCAGGATTTAAAGTCAATCTGGAAAAATCCGAGTTATTAAATATCAATCTATCCCAGACCGATGTACAACTCATAACCCATAAATTTCCCTTCTGATGGGCAAAAAAAGCCTTAAAATATTTAGGGGTCTATAATCAATGCTATCTTAAATTACCTTTATGATCTTAACTACGCCCCATTATCCAGGACCATTGATAAAGATTTGGACGAGTGGCATAAGGGACCATTTACATGGATCAGGTGTATCGCTATAATCAAAATGAACATCCTACCTAGATTTTTACACCTATTTGCTACGTTACCCATGCTACTGCCGCCTGCTTATCTGCGCAAGACACAAAAAAAAAAGTGACTTCATTTGGAGTCATAGACCACCAAGGGTGGCTTGATGCATTTTATATCAACACAAGAGACAAGGTGGCCTAGGGGTACCTGATTTACAAGCCTATTATGCAGCTGCTCAGCTAAAAGCAATTTTCGATCTGGCACGAGTGCGAAATTCCAAACAATGGGTCACTGATTTTCACGCCTTGCTTCGGGAGGAGGGGAGAGAGGACTGGCAATCTCGAGCATAGGAGAACCGTCCACTTCCTGGTACCTGTCATTTCAAATATCATTTGAAATGACAGATACCAGCGTGTCCGTGAAGCGTTAGGCCAGCGCACCCAGGATACTGTATAGTGCTCTATACAGTAAAATGGGTTGCGCAGGCCTAACGCTTCACGGACGCTTCTTGGACGCGGCTTGCATTTGCAATCATTTTAAATATAGTATCGAGCAGTAGATGAGAGGACTGTGCGTGCGGCAACCACGGGTGCGCCCGGCACTAACGCAGCTCTTCCTACCGCTCCTTACCGTATCGGCCTGAAAGTTAGTACCTGGGGCAGTGGAGAGTGAAGTGACGACAGGGGGAGAAGTAGGATTTGAACTCTGGCTTCCCTGGTTTTCAGCCTGCTGCTCTAACCACTCTACTCCATTAGGGTTGGAACCTTTAACAACTAATTGAATCACAAAGAGAGGTGTTAATATTCACAAATAAATATTTAACTTGGGTATAGAATCTGTATGGGAAATCTTTTTGTGCTGAACTAAGATTATAGTAATCCACTGCCTCCTGCCCATAATGGGCTTCAAGCAGCTATCAGATCACATTACCATTATTCAAATCATTTATAGATTCATTATTTTATAAAGTGAAACTACAAAATAAATCCTTCCAAACACAAACCAAAACTAAACAATGTAGAACATACATATACTTATCAACTAATATCTCCAAAAAAAAGAGTATTTATCTTTGTCTCTGATCTCTTTTGCAAACTGAAAGTGCTTATTTCAAGTCAAAGCTGCCTTCCTCCAAAGAGCAGAACACTTATCTTTATCTTAAAGTTCTTTTACAAACAAAGTGCTTCCAGAAAAGAAAAGAGCACTTTATCTCCCGCTGTGAATTCAGATTGAAATTAGGGCACCTTTGTTGCTCTTGCTGTCATTTAAAATAGAGACTGCTCCCGCTCTTTAGCTTACAAGTGCTTACATTCTCTTTTATCCACAAGTGCTCTCTTTGGAGGACTGCAGCTTCAGTTTGAATTAAGATTTCTGATACTGACTCTATACCTAAGTTAAATATTTATTTTTATATATCTGCACCTCTCTTTGTGTTTCGGTTTGTTATATGTGAGGTGTTGCTTACCATTTTCTTATTAATGGTTACTGTACCTTTAACAACTATTCACGTCCCAGGAATGTTCCCTATCCTTTTATAGTTTATCTACTTATCTAATCATATTTATCACATTGGCGAGGTGCAAAGTAATAGCAATATGAGATGATAAAAACTGAACGAGTAAAAACAAAATACATCATAAAAGACTAAAAACTGTCATACAAAATGAGGTCCATAGTCAAAATGTTTGATTAATTTTTGGACTTAGCTGGACAAACCCTGATGGTTTAAATTCTCTGCCTCATTGGCTAAATTTTGTCTGAATACAAGAGGCAGCACTGGAGGTGTTCCTGGGGCTCTGTTTTACCATACCCAGGCAGCACCAATATTCAACACTGGCTGGACAGTGTTAGCCAAATAGCAGGTTTAAGATCACCCTGACACCTATGCTTCCTCTGAAGTCTTTGAATTCTGTTCACACTTTGTTTTCCATTTAAAAAAAAAAAAATCATCAAATGGATTGCTGCATAGAAAAGTAAGAGTGTTTGGTTACTTGTTCCAGATCACTTCAGAAAATGATAAAAATGGATTTTCACATATTGTTGAAGTGTTCTGAGCGTGCTGCTTTGCTTTTCACGAGTAAATACTTTTTATTAACCATGGTGTTTAAAGGGGCCAGAAAAATGGCAGAGCTAGGCAAGCATATTCAAGATCCTATGTACATAGGCTCATTTTTTTTTCTTCTAAATTACAGGGAAAATTATAAAGTCTGTCCCTGGGAAACTAATTAAAGAGGTAAGAAGGGTGTATTTTGAGATACTGTATTCATTTGTTGTCTGCATTCTTCTTTTCTTGGCAGACTTGATTGTGTTTCATTATAACTATTCAGTTTTTAAGGTTCATTGCATATCGGCTAACTTTTACTGTGTCCATTGCAGAAAGGACAACATCTAGAGTTATTTATCATGAACTTCATTAACTCTTGTGAATCTCCGAAGCCTAAACCAAGTAGACCAGAACTGACGATTCTGAGTCCCACTTCAGAAAACAGTAAAAAGGTCTGTCTTGACAATTTTGCACAAAAAAATGGAGGATATAACGACTTAGGTGTTGATTACAATCTGTTGAGGGGGTGGTGAGGGAGGGCAGTTTGACCATAGAGGAATAGAGGAATAGAAAAACACTCTTGCTGCATCCTCCAACCTTTCACAAATTCACTGAGCTGTCATCTGAAGATTAGTTCAGTTTTCTACATGTTTTTAAATAGTAAATCTCTACTCAGTAATAAATCTGAATGAAGCAGGTAGCGCTATATGAGAACATAATTCCTTGTTTATAGTCACAGAAGTGTGGAAATGGCTTGAAATCCCTAGATAGTTGGTTCAAGTTCTATGTCTCCTAACACTAGGCCATGTGGTGTCTGGTTTCCCCTGCTCTGTATAATGAGACAAACCAGGCCGCTACAGTATGTTTCTTCAACTTGTTTGGAAAATAAATCTTTTCTGAGCTCCTCCACTCAAATTTAGGTTTGTGTACAGGAATCCATATAAATTTTTTTTAAAAACTGCTGTAAGTTTTATTCAGAGGATATTTAATTTCTTTATGGAGATTAGGAAGTGAAATATTTGTTAGGCCAATGATGAGCAGAGGTTCTTTCTAAAGCATGGCTGAACTTTAGTCCCCTTCCTAGGACAAGTCATGGGTAATGTTAAACACGCTGACTCCATGCTAAAGTTCCAATAGAATAAAGGGTAACTTGTTCTGCCTTTTTGGAAATGGAAAACTAATTTTTTAGGCATTTGTGCCTCTGGATAGTATGGGTGCTGCTTTTCAAGTACTAACTACTTATAGAAATGTAGATTAGTGTACTCGGTAGCATTGCAACATGTGCAGGAGGACTTGGATTCAGTTCCCAAAGCAGGCTGGGAATAATGCGGAGGCAGTGATGCTAGCCCTCCAGAGAGAACTCTGGTCATATTTTATCTGCCTCGTACTGGTTCAGGATGCACTGGTTTCTGCAGTGACTGGGCTAGATGGGACAGTGGAGGAGGAGTCTGAAAATTGGGAGAAACCCTGGGTTAGTTACAAATGACAGTTCATGGCAATGTAGTTTTGAATAGGAGGAGCAAGGGAAATTTGCAGGCCAGAACAAAAAATGTAATTAAATCTATTCATATTCCCACAATGGACTGGGTTCATATGCAGGTATTAAGTGATGATGGTTTTAGTTTTACTTAACCTTTTTCTTTTTGAATGTCTGCATGGCTGTTTTCAGACTTCATTTTTTTCATATTTTTAGCTCTTCAATGATCTCTTCAAGAATAATGCAAATCGCTCTGAAAATGTGGAGAAAAAGCACAATGAAAACTACTTTATGGAGATGATGACAGTAGAGGGCGTTTATGACTACTTAATGTATGTCGGTAAGAAACTGTGCTTTGTATTTCACATGCAGAATTAGACTGCTGAATAGTAAGTGCCAAGTCTCTTAATAAAAGCATTATATGCTTCATTCTCTTGAGTAGTTGATATGTATAAATATTATAGATTGTAAAAGTTATAATTTTGTAGTTACTGAAATATGCTCGGTGAAGGAAAGACATTGGAATGTGAGCACTATAAACACTCCTTCCTTTGATCTAATGTAGTCACCCTCCCCTTCTCAGCATTTGCTGGTGGTGTATAAGCAGGGCCGCTGGTTTGCTATAAGTCTGGAGCCACAGCAACTGCTACATAATTTGTCTCCCCTCCCATGGAAGTTGCGGGAAATGAGCTCCTGAAGTGGGAGCCACTGCTTTATTTTTTTTTTTTTCAGTTTTCCCTACACAGGTTATTTCTGCTATTTTATTTATTTATTTATTTATTTATTTATTTATTTATTTATTTATTCATTCTTTATTCAATTTTCCAAATCTTTACAAAACAGAAAAGTATCATAAAGCATGTTAACTCACATCGCATTTAAATTGAGACAAATTACCAAGTAAAAGAAGAAAAAAGTTTTTACACAATATTACACAATCTACATACTTTTTCTATTAATAAAAACATAGGGTAATATGGAGATCCAAGATTTTATTAGGACAAACACTTAAGAAAAAAGATTTTTAAGAAGAAATAGGGAGGAAAAGCAATTTATCCTTCTTATAACACCTGTGAGTTAGGTAGAACCAGTCTCCACTATGCGACTATCTAACAGATTCCTTAATTGAGCTGGTTCAAAGAAAATATATTTATTATTTTCTAATTTTAATATACATTTACATGGGTATCTGATATTGAGTTGACCACCTATTTGTCTACCTTCTTGACTCATGCCCAAAAAGAATTTCCTCCTAATCTGAGTCGCTCTGGTCAAGTCTGGATAAATCCAGACTTTTTGTCCAAAGTGTAACTTGTTCCTATTCCATAGAAATAGTCTTAATATCATATCTCTATCTGTGGGAAATATGAAAGAGACCAATAACGTTCCATGAAACTCTATTTGCTCTTCCAAAGAAGTTTCCAGGAAAGCAGTAAGATCGATTCCCGCATCCTGAGGTTGCTCTGATGGTGGTAATTCACTCAAATTTCTTGGTGAAGTAGCAAAAAATATTTTAAAGACTGGCGGTATTGCCTCTATAGGCACTGAAAGAATTTCAATCAGGTATTTTTTAAATTGGTCCGTTATTGGGACCAAATTAATAGAGGGAAAATTTAGAATCCTTAAATTCAAGTACCTTGATTTATTCTCCAAATTTTCAATTCTTTTTACAGCAGTATCTTCACTTTGAATCAATTTTGTTTGTACTTCCTTAATGGTAGTTATTTGGTCAGTCATATCTTTCACCTTTTTCTCTTGCTCTTTTATTAAAGATTCCATAATCTGAACCGAGTTCTGTGTATTATTCACCACTGTAACTAGAGAAGACACAGATTTTTCTAGCGCAATTAGAGCATTCCAAATAGAGTCCAGAGTGACCACGCTTGGTCTCACTAATTTTGGCATAGTAAGGCTCTGTCTTACCCCACTCTGCCGGCAGACCTCGCCTATCCACGAGGATTCGTCTGCCGCGTCCTCTCTTTTCCTGGTTGTTAAAGTCTCCGCTCGAGCCTGGCATGATCTTTCCTGCCTCTCCAGCAGTCGCAGCCTCCATGCTGCCCGCTAATGCTCTCACAGGTACAGGTAGTGCTACCGCCGTCACTCCTCCAAGACCAGCCTCCAACATCGATCCCCTTTTGGCCAACAACTGCCGCGGCTCTCGATTCTGGTACTGAGGTATGCTTTGGTACAGAGATGAGGGCGTCTTGGGTGCTCCCGGGGTTAACGATGCATGTTTGCCCATGAGGGCCTGGCCATGTCCTATAGCCTGCACCTCCGCGGGCTCCCTTCCCGGAGTAGAGATGCTTGTTGGCATGAAACCCCCCTCAATTGTAGGTTGGGAGGGGATAGGTTTGGAAGGTGTAGAGGTTTCCATTCGGACCCTACCCTTCCTCTTCATATGAGGCATGATTCTCTAAGGAAAAAATCGTCAGACTGGGAAGCTCATCAAATGCTGACCTCTCCCTGAGACGCCATCTTGGATCTCTGCTATTTTTTTTAAACCTATTATGCCAAACTGCTTTGGTCTTATAATGGAATTGCAGTCAATCAGATTTTTATAAATGTCTTTTTCACTCTGCCCTCCCTTCCAAGTCAGTCTGGTGCTTTTTTTGTTTTGAAGCTCTGCCTCCTTTGTCCCACAGGCTGAATCTCCTTGTGTTTATTTTTTATGTTTTTGGAGGGATAGGGTTTAACCCCCACCCCCCACCAGAAGCAGAAGCACCATTATTTTTTACACCCTCCCATGCATCAAGCCACTGCTTTTTAAATCCTATCTGAATGTGCTATGTGAGGTTGACAGATATCACTGCTGTCAGCATTGTGTTGCTAATGAAATTGATCCCAGCAGTTGCAGCAGCAGGGTAAGAGAGAGGATTGTGGAAAGGGGAGCAAAAATAGGGTGAGAGTGAGAAAGGGGAAAGAGAGGATAAGAGTTGCATTTTACACTGGGGTCTGTTTTACATTCATCTTTCAATTATATTAGCGCCATTTGTTTATGATGGAATTTTGATATGTGTACAGTTTTATTGTTATTTATTAAGGCATGTTTTGTCTTAGACTTTGAGAGTTTTGGGTTTAGTTTATTATGGTCTTTGATACTCCATTCACTGCCTTGTGCTTCAGTGAAAAGGCATTTAATTGTAAATCAGATTTGAAAGGGGGCATGGAAAAGTGAAGGAAATGTGGGGAAGGAAGGAACTATCGGGTCTATCCAGTACCGAGCGGTAGGAAGAGCTGCGTTAGTGCCTACAGCACCCGCGGTTACCGCACGCACGGTGCAGCTCACCTACCGCTCGATCCTGAACACTAATTTTATGTAAATGTAAACCGCGTCCGTAATGCCTTAGACCCGCGCAACCCATTTTACTGGATAGAGCGCCTATACAGTATCCTGGGTGCGCGGGCCTAAGGCTTCACGGCCACGCTGGTATCTGTCATTTCAAATGTCATTTGAAATGACAGATACCAGGAAGTCGGGACTGCCAGCCCCCCCTCCCCTCCTCCCGAAGCAGGGCGCGAAAAGCAGCCTTGCTCCGGGAGGAGGGAGCGGCGAAGCGACTTTTTGCTTTTGGTTTTTTCGCTTTTGTTTTTGCTTCGCCGCTGTCATCTCTTCTCCCCTCCTCCCGGAGCAAGGCTGCTTTTCGCGCCCTGCTCCGGGAGGAGGGGAGAAGAGATGACAGCGGCGAAGCAAAAAAAAAGCGAAAAAAACCAAAAGGGGACCCGACCGACCGACCCGACTTACTTTTGCAGCCGTCCGGCATCTTTGCTCCCCCGCCTCGTCCGGCATCGTTGCTCCCCCGCCTCCTCCAGGAAGATGGCTGCCAGCACGGGGGAAAGCGGCCCTTGTGCATTCAATTGGCTGCTGTGACGCCAAACGTCGTGACGTCACGTCTTGAGCAGCCAATTGAAAGCACAGGGGCCGCTTTCCCCCGTGCTGGCAGCCATCTTCCTGGAGGAGGCGGAGGAGGTAGATCGTGTTCCTGCTGATGGCTTCAGAAAAGTAAGTCGCTTTTGAAAAAAAAAACCAAAATTGCTTTTGGTTTTTTTTAGCTTCGCCGTTGCTTCGCCGCTGTCAGTGTCTCCCTCTCCTCCCGGAGCAAGGCTGCTTTTCGCGCCCTGCTCCGAGAGGAGGGGGGACACTGACAGCGGCGAAGCAAAAAAAAAAGAGAAAAGTCGCTTTTGAAAAAAAAAAAAACCAAAATTGCTTTTGGTTTTTTTTTGCTTCGCCGTTTTTTTTGCTTTGCCGTTGCAGTCTCCGTGGCAGCCCCAGTCCGGACATCGGAGGGGGGCTGCAACGTTTTTTTTCGCTTTTTTTTTTGGCTTCGGGAGCAGGGGAGAGGACTGGGGCTACCACGGAGACCGGCACCCATGATCGGCGGGGGCAGGTGAGCGGGGGCTGGGGGAAAGCTTTCCACCTACCCTTACCCATGCCTCTACCGCCTGGGTCAGGGTAGGCGGTAAGTTTGCAGGTTAAACGCGCGACAAAACGGCAGGGAAAGATAGCGATAGTCGGGGCACGGGTTACGGGATGCTAGGGAATAGCTAATTCGCTCGTTTGCATGCAATATACATGCCGTGGGCGGAAGGGGTTGCCCGGGGAATTTAGGACGCGGTAGGAGTAGGTTAAAAGGGATTCGGGATCGCAGGAAGGGCTAACGCGGCCGGAAACGGAGTAAAAAGCGGCTTAGGAGCGCAGGGTAAACGCGGCCGCACTTTACAGGATAGACCTGTATGTGAGTAAGGATGGGAACCAATGCAGGGTTGAGTTGAGCAAGGATTGGAAGACTGGATGTAGGGCCAGATTTAGGTATAGGCAACATAGGCGCATAACTAAGAATCCACATTCTGAAGGCACTTGAAAACTGGGATTCTCCAAGGACAAGCAGGATGGTAGTCCTCACACATGGGTGACATCATCAGATGGAGCCCGGCACAGAAATCTTTTGTCAAAGTTTCTAGAAATTTTGACACACTGAGATGCCCAGCATGTCGTTAACCACGCGTCCTCGCGGGTTCCCTCTTCAGTCTTTTTTTTTTCCGCGAAGCTGAAACATCACGGCTGTGGAGCTCGTGCATTTTCTGTGAGAAATCATACTTTTTCTTCCTTCCCACATTGCAACATGTCCATTTGCGTTTTCAGCGTTTTTTGCTCATTGTTTTCAGTAAGTTTTGTGATATTTTGTGGTCGATTACCACCTGTGTTGTCTCCCTGTGGCCGCCGGCCATCGACCGCGCACCGCGTTCTTTTCGACATGGCGTCTGGCTTTCACTGCTGCCCTCAGTGCCCCCGGACCATGTCCATCATAGACCCTCATAAGGTCTTTGTCCTCTGCCTGGGGACTTCGCATGATATCCGTGTGCCCAGATGACCCCTAAGGGCTGTCGGGTGTGCCTAGACAAAATGGAAAAGCTGGCACCGGAAAATTGGATTTGTCATTGGCGTCCGGGACTTTTACATTGCAGAAGGGAGTCTCAGCATCAGCTCCCCTCGGTGTCCTCTTTGTTGCTGATCCTCGATCCTGAGGTAGGGGCAGGGGACCAGGTGAGTTCGATATCCTCGCAATCCAAGTTGGGTTCCTCTCTGTCGCCATTGATCCCGGAGAAGGACCGAGGTGAGCACCAAGAAAAGTCTAGGAAACACAGATATCAATCATCCTCTTCGAAGTCAGACCATGGGAAAGCATCGACTGCGTTGGTGCCTCCCCGAAGCGGTCTCGTTTGGAGGAGGTGATACCCTCAAGTCCTCCCAAGGACTCTTGGCGGTTTCCACAGATACCAGTGGAAGGTTCGGTTCCACCCCATGACTCCGGGTTGATCCGATTCTGCTGTTGCTGCCTCCTCAAGCCATCCTGTCCTCTGCAGCTTTTGAGGAGGAATTAGAGAGGTGCGTGCAGTTAGTGGTCGGCCAGGCCCTGCAGGGCATTAAGTCTCTGGTTCTTCTGGAACTGCCACCGCCGCAAGAGCTGACTCCATTGGTGTAAGTGCCTCTCTTGGAGTGGCTGGACCTGCTGCTCGGTGTCTTACTGACGCAGCCAGCTCCGATGCCCTGAACCCCTTTGCTGTCGAGGAGAGCATCAGTGCTGCCACCACCGGTCCCCATTTCAGTGAGCGACTTCTTGGACGAGGAAGGTCCATCAGGGTCGACGGTGCCTCAGCAACCTCTGGCACTCCCAGGGCCATCGGGGCCGATGCCCTCTGTGCTCCTGTCGCCGGCAAATCCATCTGTGCCCATGCAGCCCAGGATCCCACCGGTGTCCTCGGTACCGTCTTCAGTTCCACCAGTGCCCCTGCAGCCCTCTGGCTCGAGGCTTAGGGCTCAGGTGGGAGCTCCACCCCACGTCTTCGGACATTCAAAGCGAAGGGGAAGCCCCCTATGATCCGTGGGAAGGAAACTCATCTTTTTCCTCTACAGAGGAATCGGAGGACTTGCCTTCTGAATTCTCTCCATCGGAGGAGAGGAGGAAATCCCCCCCAGAGGATTTTTCTTTTGCTGGGTTTAAAGCCATGGCAGAATTGGTGCCTTTCCAGCTATTAACAGAACAGGATTCTCGTCACAAGATGGAGATCCTGCAGTTTCTTGATACTCCTAAGGAAGTGGAGGAGCATCTTTAAGGAGCTAGTCATTCGACTCTGGGAACATCCCATTTCCATTCCTCCTGTGAACCAGAAGACAGACACGGTCTAACTGGTCCAGCCCACCACCGGGTTTGAACACAGTCAGCTTCCTCACCAGTCAGTGGTGGTGGAATCGACCCTAAAGAAGGCAAAGAGACTTTGGACTCATGCCTCTGCCTTCCCAGGCTGTGAGCACAGAGCTCTGGACGCTCTTGGAGACCGGGTGTTCTAGGGCTCAATGTTAGCAGCCAGGATTGCTTGCTATCAACTCTGTATGGGGCAGTACTCCAAAAACCTCTGGAAACAAGCCCAAGAGTTGGGGGGGAACGCCTCCCGCAACAATTTCAGGAGGTCTTCCAGAAAATAGTTCAGCAGGGCCTGGACTCTGATAAACATAAGGTCTGCTCTGCGTGCAGTGTGTTTGCGAAAGCTATGAGAGTTGCTGCAGTGGGCATTGGGGTGCATGGCATGGCTTGGCTGCACACCTCCAACCTGTGCCCTGAGGTGCAGGACCGTTTGGCAGATCTGCCCTGTACAGGGGAGAATCTTTTCAGTGACCAGATTAAAGAGGCGGTGGCCCAACTGAAGGACTATCGTGAAACCCTTTCAACAGTGGTTAAAAATGTAAATATTATTCTGCACAACTGTTTGGTATTTTACAGATTTATATTCTAGAAAGTAGACAACCTTCGCAGAGGAAAGGGAATTCATTAAAGAATTGTGTAAAAATATAACATTAGAAGCAAGACCACAACATCTAAATAAAACAAATTCCACAACAGTGTTTCAGCTTTGTGGCATGCCCTTGTGGGTAAAAACACAGCTTCAACCACAGACATTACCATCTAGTGCTTTCTGTGACTCACTCCTACAAGGAAACTTCATTTTACTGTGGGGAGGAGGAGAGTTAAAATTCTGTTTTTCTCTCTAGGGTGGTAATGGAGCTAGATTGCTCTTTATTATGAATTTTTATAATGTGTTAGTATGTATGTAGGTTTCCATTTGATTATTCTGCCTGTTCCTGGGTGAGGTACAGTGTTACTTTTTTAATATTTAATTTTGTTTTGACCCAGGGAAGTTCTTCCTGCTCCTTTGTATGTTCAGCTCAATCAGAACCAGGGCACTGATTCGATGCCATAAGCCTTCATGCACAAACTACCAAGGATTTCCCTCTATTTCAGGGCTTCCCAAACTTTTAACCTGTGTTGACCCTATTTTAGGACTTAAATTATGAAACCCAGAGGATGGCAAAAAAACAAATTAGCAGGGTGCCCTACTCCTCCACTCTCACCCTTCCCACACCAGTGATCCTCTCTCCCAAGCTTCATCCTCTCCAGTCAGTACTTTCTCTCAACATTGCATCCCCTCCGGAGGACTTCCTCTTTCAAACTCTGCCCTTCCTGCCAATGCCCTTTTACATCACCCGTCCCCCCTTCAGCTGATTCTCTCACTCCAAGCCCTTCTTATAATCCTCAGCTGATCGTTTGTCATCCCTTCCCTCTCACCCCATTGCCTCCTTGCTATCATCTCCACACCTGTCTCTCAATTCCCAGCCTTACTGCTGCCAACCCTTCTCTCACATCCATTACAGCCGATCCCCTCTGCACCCCCAGTTCCTCTCTATCTCCTAGTTGATCATCTTCATTCCCCCTCTCTCATTCTCTGCAGCCAGTCCCTCTATACCTGATCCAATAATCAAACCTCTCTTGCATTTTATCCTTCTCTTCAAACAGTTCCTCCTCCAACCAGAACCCTGGCTAGGGTGAGCAGCAACATTTTCCTTTAGGCCCCGGGCCAAGGTGGATGAAAACTAGTGAGGTTGACAGGAGCAACTATTTTTATCTTAGGTAGGTTTGGTGAGGAGAGAGGAGGCAGTGGCAATCTCAGCTGGCCCATGTACACTCAGCCCTTCCCCTCCCCTCCCCTTATAGCTGGACCCAAGCCAGATGATGATCTGCAAGCGACAACCGCATTATTAATACAAATTAGCATGGGGCCTGTGAACTAATACAAGCTCGCAGGCCCTGCAATAGCCCCAATCTATCCTCATGCAGTGCTTCCTGTTACTACAGAAACTCATGCAAGGGCACTGGCACTACAGGGCCTGTGTGTGTGTGTGTGTGCTGGCTCACAGGCCCCATACTGACTTGCATTACTAATGCTTTTGCTGCAGGATCCAAAGAACACTGCCATATGAGGCACTTGTGACCCCAGCTGAAGGTTCTGTGGCCTCATTTGGTCTCCCGACCCTAGTTTGGGAATCTCAGCTCTATTTTTTAATATTCCCTACCCCGCCATACCTAGAAAGCAATGCACTAAATTGTGGAAACTTCAGCAAATGGGGCTTTGCATGGAAAAACACACAGAAACCCTGAAATTCCAGGGTTTTTGTGCATTTTAGCATGCAAAGCCCCATTTGTACATAGTTTTGCAAAATTTGCCAATCACAATAATAATCTTATGTGCATAATCTGCTATGTGCATACATTTATTTAATTTCAAAATTGAGCTCCTGTGATCCAACAGTATGCAAAGCAGCTTAATTTTGAGAAAAAGGTGCACAAAAACATTTTTGCATCCCATGTTTTTTGCACCTTGATGGAAGTGTAGCTATCTCTTTTGCTGATTGTCTCAGCCAGTTTTCATGTACTGTTTTTCTTCAGAGCTCATTTGGATCCACAGAAAAAACTACACTGGGAGAGTCCACTAACATGCGGGAAATCCCTTGGGTTTGTACATGAGCCTCTTAGTACATGGGCCCTCAGTCCGGCCACTAGGTGTTGCCCTTAAGCTGCGACCATGATTCGCTTTCCCATGTGCACTATGAACGCTGCCCTCACAGCATCCCTAGATGACCTGGGCAGTAGAAGACCTAACTCGGGGATCAAACCAGGGACCTTCCACTGCAGTGCACAGAACTTGCCACCTAAGCCATTGGACTAACCCTTAATGTTCAATTTTGTGTCTGAATAATCGTTTGTCCCTGGGTCATATGTAAAGAGAATTTGGATTGACTAAATAGGCTTTTCATTCTGGTGCTGACTGATTAGTATTTTGGATATGCTTGGTTCTGTTTTCGTTGTTGGTACTCTTTATATTTTCTATCCCTGAAATTTGTTGGGTGGTGGTTTTTGAGATATTTCTAGGGCCTGTTCAGTTGTGAGAAGCAAATTGATAGACGTGTACTGATAAATTTGATGCTGGGGCATTTGAAATCTCTGAAAGGCAAATATTCAGAAAAGCAGCTAACAGACAACTTACTGGATAAGTTAGCTGGATAAATTATTGTGGCTAATCAGAAGTATAAACCTCTCGCTGAACTTACTTGAAGGGGCATTAAGGTAATATTTCCTGAATACTTTTCAAACCTAATCGGCTTTGTTTGAATATACCCGGAGAGGAATACCTGGATAACTTTACCTTAACCAGATATATTGAAACATGTGAGTAAGGGGCAGAAAAAATATTTTAAAAAAGGTTTGCAGGCCTCATTCTCCGCCCCCCCTCCCCCAACAAATTGTAACTGTCAGGCCAAGCATCCAATTCCCTCTCCCCCCACCAAAAAAGATTCCAAAAAATCGGTACTCTTGGCCCAAGGAGCCTTCCCCCTACCAATTCAGCAAATAAATTTGGCCTCCAGGGGCCCTGCCCATAGCCACTCCCGGCTGCACCCTCCCCACCAAAAGCCTCCAGTGCCCAGCACTGGACACTGCTGGGAGCACTACAGTTCTACCACATCCAGCAGCCTGGGGGTTTGGAGGGGTAGCCATGAGCAGCGGGGCTTGGCCATCACTTTTTTCCGAATTGGGGAATGTGGGGAGGATCCTTGGACCAGTAGGCCCACAACATTTTTTTACAATCTTGTGAAGGTGGGGGGTTTGGGCGCTGGGCCTGATATTAGTTACAGTTTGTTAGAGGGGGTGGCTAGATCAGGCTGGAAGGCCCCCTTCTGTTGTATTTTTTTTATGCCTCTTAACCAGCCATGTTTCGAATATAACTGCTTAAGGTAAAGTTATTCGGGTTCACATTCCCGGGCAACTTTAACTCTGCCTGGGCTAAAGCACATCCAGACTTAGCTGAAAAACGTATTTGGCTCACTCTGAATATGGAAGTTAACTGGATAAGTTTTCCGGCTACATCGGCTCTGCCTCCAGCTTATCCAGATGAAATGTATCTGGTTGAACAGGCCACATATTTAACCTTCAGGGTTTGTTCGGCTAACTCGGCTTGTCCTTTTTCTTCCTCCCTAAGATTTTGCATTGCCTGCCTCCCTCTCTACTGTCTGTATATTTCTCATATTGTACCCCGTTCTGAATGTGGGAAGGGCGGGCAATAAGTGCTTTAATATAAATAAATAAATAAAACTCAAGTTATCCAGACAAACCACTTTGGATGGACCTCTGACCTGCTAAATTTGTTTTAGAATACAAGTCAGGCGCAAATTCTGTATTAAACAATCCAACTCTTTTTTTTTTTTTTTTTTTTTTTTTTTTTTGAAACATTTGATCCCCACATTTATTTATTTTAAATCCTTCAGATTTCTGCACAATGGATTATAAGTTAGATTATATACTCTGCTTATTCTGTATAAAATATGAGTCCTTGTTAAGTTGTTTTGAGGGGAGGTGCTGGGAATTCTTTGTCTTGTTTTTAGGGAGGAGAGTTGAATTTTTGGTTTCTTCCTAATATATTTCTCTGGATAAGGCATTCTTTAACAGAAAAATTTGATTTTTGTAAAAGTAATTTGTCTTCTGCTTCTGTATGTTGCTTGATGGATTGTCATGCCTTTGTATGATAACATTTTCCAGACACTGGAGTTAACTTATCCTTGTTTGAATGCCATAAGCATTGTTGCTTGATCAGTTAGAAAACCTTTTTTTGTTCAAACACAGTTTATCAAAATGTAATGAAAACAGAATAATTCATCTAGCCTAGTAGTTAGAGCAGCAGGCTGTGAGCCAGGGTTCATATCCCGCTGCTAATGCCTTGTTACCTTGGGCAAGTCACTTCAACCTCCATTGCCTCTGGTACAAACTTGCAGCCCAACGCACAGTTTTACCAACACTTGGGATGCAATAAGGAGTTTCACCCGTGGAAAATACGCTGGAGTAAAACGGGGAGTACTGATTAACACCCTCACATGGAAATCTAACGCAGATGAGGGCATTAAATAGTGCTCCCCAATGCAGAGAGCTGTGCTGGCCAAACACACACTTTCTTAGCAATGGAAACTTAACTCCGGCTCAGAGTTGGAATTAGGTTTCCACCTTTTTTCTGCCCGCACCTAATTTATTTATTTATTTTTTTAATGTATCTTTTCCACTTCTCCACCACTAATCTGGACAAATATAAACGTATCTGGTTGCATAATGGCGGCTGCCACTTATCCGGGTAAGTGGTGGTGGCAGCTAACAGTGCTGTTCGACATGTCATGGATGCAGCCCCCCTATTTCTGAGTGTGCCAAATGCACATTTTGATCTAAATGCCTTTTTTTTTTTTTTTTTTTTTTTAAATTCCCAACACATTTGCATATCATTAGCTTATTGCATTGGGAGTTTAAAAAAAAAATGTAATCTAGGTGTTAAAAATGCATGCTGAAATCCAGTGCACCACTTTCTTAATGCCCAGACTACTTCATCGACTTGTTAGATTGTAAGCCCTCTGGGAGAAGGGAAATACCTACACTATCTGAGTGTGATCTGCTTTGAAGTGCCTGAAAACTAGAATATAAATCAAATAAAATAAATACATTAATTCTCTTAACTTGGACCAATAAAACATTCTTATCAGTGCTTCTAGAGAGAGTTCCAAAAACATACATTTCTAACAGCCTGCTTGATGTTTTCAATGTTATCTCCCCTGAGGCAGCTCTGACGAGTGATATACAGTCTGTATTGGAGTTTTCTCAAATTAACGATTAGAAATAGGTGTGTTTTGGAATCTTCTCTAGATGCACTAATGAGAAACCTTTGTATTGATTGACATACTCTATTTTGCCTTTTGGATGTTCAGTGGCTTTCTGCCAAGCTGCCTCATTTTCTGCCTGATCTGTTATAACACTGTGGTTGCTGCTGAAACAAGAAGCAAATGTAAACAAAAGCAATTGTAATAATTTTACAGAGCCGTGTCTAACACACATTTTGGGGGGATATTTGCAGGCCGCGTGGCTTTCCGGATCCCTGACTGGCTCCATCACCTCCTGATGGGTGGACGAATCCTATTCAAAAACACGCTGGAGGAGTACACAGACTACTACCTGCAGTATAAATTAGAGCAGCTATTTCAGGAGCACCGCCTGGTTTCCCTTATAACCCTTCTGAGAGGTTGGTGTAAAAACATTCAGATTTTTCAAACATTTTTCCATAGTTTTATTTGAGATTCAACACGAATATCAAAATGTGGCAGCATTTGCTTTAGGAAAGTTTGCATCCAGAATGAAACAGAAGGAGAGGCGATAATTGTAAATAACCTGCAAAAGCACAATAGCTTGATAATCAAGTGAGGTTTCTTCATCTCAGCTTAGAAATATTATTTAGGGTAGTAGATGGGATTTCTGTATTATAATTAGCCAAAGAGTAGGGCACATTTTGCATTCTATCTCTGCTTCAATCAGGGGACAATTTTCAAATTGTCTGCATCGGGATACCGGCCATGGTGCCTTTAAGAGCAAGGACGTTGCACCAATTGCCATATGTGTACTTTCCCTTTCAAACCTGCCTCAGAGTATGGTATACCTGCTGACATTTGCATCTGTTGTTTTTTTTCTGCCGGTATTTTTTTCATGAAAGGTCATGTGTAGAGTTGAAAATGCAATCTATGCCTGTTTCCTTGGTCAGACCTAAAAATGCCCCCAGGACTGCTTCCTCTGAATGTAGCTAAAAGTCCACTTGTTGATCCACAGTGTGCGGATTTATAGCTACGTTGGGGATGGGGAATTTTTAGAAAACTGATAGATAAGGGTAAACAGCTTTTTTTTTTTTCTTTCTTTCTGTGTAAATTGTTTTGGAAATTGTTTTCTGTATGTTTGGGACTATCAAACATGCAAAGCAGCACATTTACCAATTTTTACCTCATCAATAGGTCAATTCAGGTTCAACTTCAGTGAAGCTTGTGACTCTCACGGGATATGCTGCTAATTATTTTTTATTTATAACATTTTCAAAGCTTAAATTCAAGAAAGCTTTTGTTGAGAACAATACAGAGGGGGAAAAAAAAGATCAGTTATCAAAAGAATAAGGAAGAAAAAAACAAATGCCCTCTGGTACCCCATCAATCCACAATTTAGAAGGGCAGCCAAAACCCAATTCTAGAAGAAAAATCAATATGCATAGAGTAAATCAAGCATTAAACCGAGCATAGACAGGATCATTCTTTATTATTTAAGCATGACTCAATCTCCGGGAGAGGAGGTTGTCCTCAGGCAGGGGGGAGTCGGATAGATCCATCTGGGCTTCTCTATCACTAATGAACTTAGCAAGTTGAAATAAATCAAACATATACTTTTACTCCTCTGAATTTCACCATGCATTTATAGGGAAAGTTCAATCAAAATGATACCCCTATCTCTAGGACTCCAGGTATCATCATTAGAAATCATTTCCTCTTGTCTTCGCCACATCAGGAAACATTCATACTTTCATATTAAACAAGGAAACTTATCTATTGTAAAAGAGAGGTTTTAGAAGACCATCCCTTTCCATATCTAATACCAGAGTTGCTATATTCATTAAACTGGAAAATATTATTTAGCCTTTATTTTTATTTATTTATTTATTTGGAGTTTCTTATATACCGATAGCCGTTTGCACATCGTATCTGTTTACATACAACTAATAACTTGTGGGCATAGCCCTTACATCGAACAGTAAAAGTACAGTGGAAAAACAAATATACAAGAGATATGTGAAATTAAAGCTCTAGGAAACAATATACAAAGGTCTACGTAACAAGCTCTATGAAACAATATACAAGGGATATATAAGTATATAATATCGGAGAATGAAAGAGGGTTTCTTGGACAAATATAATAATAAATATATCTTAAAGAGAGCAATTTAGATGAAGGGGACATGATACTAGCAAAAAACAATAACCTTAAACTAATAGGTTATCCTGAGAAAGTGTAAAACAGCCGTGAGGAGCTGAGAAATTCAGATATTCAGGAAAGTGGGTCGGTGAGAAAACAGCCTAGTGTAGGTAGAAGGGTGTGGGAGAGAGGAGGAGGGTGAGGGAAAGGGTGGATGTATAAATGAAAGGTGGATGTATAAATGGCTGGAAGTTTGTAGTCTGACATTAATCTGTGGTTCACTACCAGCTTGGAAGGACGTATCAAGTGGCATGTCACATAGGTTGATACGGGGACCATTACCTAGAAATGCATAGAGTGATGGCAGATGAAGATTGCAAGGCCCATCTAGTCTGCCCATCCATGAGGCAGTAACTATAGAACATACTGAATTTGAGACTTTACCCTCATTTCTTTGCAAGCAAGGATCTTCTGTGCTTTCCCATGCTTTCTTGACTTCTGTTGCAATTTTGGCTTCCACTGGGAGAATATGCCAGTCATCATAACATTTGTAAACTTACATTATTCGTGAGTCTACTCCACATTGCACAGATTTCTCATGCATATTCATTGTGAGTATCCTGAAAACCCGATTGGCTAGAAGTCCCCCAGGACAGATTTGGGAACCACTGTTGTGCTTTATTTATATCTCAGAGATATTTGAATGTCTCCATCTTATTTCCCCACTCCTTCTGCTATTCCAAGTGATAGATATCTAGGTCCTTAAATCTCATTTGATAGGGCCTCGCCTATGGTAGCCTGTCTCTGGATTGCCCCTGCTCTGTCTGTTATATTGAATTTATGATCTACAGACTTGCCCACAATACTCCAGATGAGGTCTCACCAATGTCATGTACAGAGACATGTTTACTTTTTCTACTGGAATTGTCTCTCCCCATGCATCCTAGCATTCTTCTGGCTCTTACCACTACCCTATAGCACTATATTGCTACCTTGAGATTATTGGATATGTTCACCCCAGTCACTGTCTCCTGATCAGTGCACATCTACCTCATCTTGTATTCTTTTGAATTTATGCACCTCAAATGCATAAATGTATATTTATTTGCATTATGTCTTAGATTCCAATTTGCTGACCACGCCTTGATCGTTTTTTGTATGCTCTGGTTCTTTCCACCCTGTTATAGATCTTTGTATCATCTGCAAAAAGACCAGCTTTCCTTACCAACCTCTCTGCAATAACACTATAAAATTATTGAACAAAACTGGCCACAGGACAGATCTCTGCATTCTACCAGTTATGCCCCCTCCCTCCCGCTTCATATAAACTCCATTGACCATTGCCCTCTGTTGTGTCAACCAGCTCCTAAACTAGTTTACCACCGTAGGATGCACCTGTAAATTGCCATTTGATTTATGAATTTACTGTGTCAGAAGCTATACTAAGATCTAAGTATACTACATCCAGCACTTGGACTTTATTTGATTTTGTCACCAGTTAAAGAATTTGATCAGATGTCTTTGACATGAGTTTACACTGGTTAAATCATGCCATGTTGGATCCTGTAATCTTTTGAATTTAAGATGTTTAGAGACCTTTATTTTCAGTTTTTATTTTTTCAGGAATTTTTCAGTGTCTATTAAAATAAGAACAAAAATAGGAAAAATCAATGTAAAAAAAGGACTCATTTTTTTGTTGTTGTAATAAACACTGATAAATTCCTGGAAACAATAAAAACTGAAAACAAACATCCATAAATATATTCTACTATCTTTTCCTCTAGTAGTGACTTCTAAATTAATCCACCTCAGAGGTCACCAGCTGATCTGTAGTTAGCAGCTTAGTCTGTATTCTTGCTGTTAAGAGTGACATCTGCACATCTCGTGTCCTGTGGAATCGCTCCTTTCTTCTTCTGCTTTAACTGTATTTTATAATTTTATTTTGTGAATATTATAGGTGTAAGTCGCTTAGACCAAATGGGCCGGATTTTAAAAAGGTTAAGCGCGCTGGGCCTAGAGCCCCGGGACAAGTGTAAGACCTGGGGCTTTACAAAAGGAGCGGTCCGGGGGCAGGGCCAGAGGCCATTGCCGCTTTGTCGGAAGATTGTGTGCCGGCAGCATGCCGGTGTGCACAACTTGTGCCTGCCCAGAGGCCTGCCTTGAGCCTGACTTCAGTGCCGGGAAAAATAGTGGAAACTATTTTAAAGATCAAAATCACAGAGCATATAGAAAGAAATGGTTTAATGGATTACAGTCAGCATGGATTTACCTAAGGCAGGTCTTTCCTCCCAAATCTGCTTGCTTTATTTTCAAGTGGTTAATAGACATGTGGATAAAGATGAACCAGGAGATGCAGTGTATTTGGATTTTCAGAAGGTGTTTGTCAAAGTCCCTCATGAGAGGCTTCTAAGAAAACTAAAATGTCATGGGATAGGTGGAGATGTCCTTTCATGGATTACAAACTGGTTAAAAGACAGGAGACAGAGAGTAGGATTAAATGGTCAATTTTCTCAGTGGAAAAGGGTAAACAGTGGAGTGCCTCAGGGATCTGTACTTGGACCAGTGCTTTTCAATATATATATATAAATGATCTGGAAAGGAATATGACAAGTGAGGTAATCAAATTTGCATATGATACAAAATTATTCAGAGTAGTTAAATCACAAGCGGATTGTGATAAATTGCAGGAAGACCTTGCAAGACTGGAAGATTGGGAATCCAAATGGCAGATGAAAATTTCATATGGAGAAGTGATGCATATAGGGAAAAATAATCCATGCTGTAGTTATGCAATGCTAGGTTCCATATTAGGAGCTACCACCCAGAAAAAAGATCTAGGCGTCATAGTGGATAATACATTGATATATTCTGCTCAGTGTGCTGCGGCAGTTAAAAAAGCAAACAGAATGTTAGGAATTATTAGGAAGGGCATGGTGAAAAAAACGGAAAATGTCATAATGCCTCTGTATCGCTCCATGGTGAGACTGCACCATGAGTACTGTGTGCAGTTCTGGTCTCCGCATCTCAAAGATATAGTTGCAATGGAGAAGATACAGAGAAGTGCGACCAAAATGATAAAGGAGATGGAACAGCCCCCCCCCCCCCTGTGAAGAAAGGCTAAAGAGGTTAGGGCTGTTCAGCTTGGAGAAGAGATGGCTGAGGGGGGATATGATAGAGGTCTTTAAAATAATGAGAGATCTAGAATGGGTATAAATGAATCAGTTATTTACTCTTTCAGATAATAGGAGTAAGGGCACACCCTGAAGTTAGCAAGTAGCACATTTTAAAACTAATCTGAGAAAATTATTTTTCACTCAACGCACAATTAAGCTCTGGAATTTGTTGCCAGAGGATGTGGTTAGTGCAATTAGAGTAGCTGGCTTTAAAAAAGGTTTGGATAAGTTCTTGGAGAAGTCTGTTAACTGCTATTAATCAAGTTGACTTAGAGAATAGCCGCTGCTATTACTGACATCAGAAGCATGGGATCTGCTTTGTGTTTGGGTACTTACCAGGTACTTGTAGCCTGGATTGCCTACTGTTGGAAACAGGATGCTGGGCTTGATGGACTCCTGGTCTGACCCAGTATGGCAATTTCTTATGTTCTTGTGCTGTTGACTTCTCTCAATGCGAAGGTTCGTTGTGTCTTCAGTCGCAGGAGAGATCAAATGTCCTTGGGCATCTATGCCCTCATGCATGAGTGGCTAGAGGGCAAGCTATTATATACCTTTCCCCCATGGCCATGTTGGGCAAAATGATTCAGAGGATCAAGAGTCACACGGGAATGTTTCTGGTGGCACCAGATTAGCCCAAAAAACTGTGGTATGCAGATTTGCGAAGGCTCCTGGGATCTGCTTATGGCAGTGGCCTGTTCTTCATGAAGTTCCGACTCTATACAGTATGGCACTTGAGAGGGCTCGGTTGCTGAACCATGAATATTCTACTGTGGTGATTGCACCTTGCTTTGAGCAAGAAAGGTCTCCACTTCCTTAGCCTATGTGCGGGTTTGGTGAGTCTTTGAGGCTTGATGTGAACCTCGAGTGGTTTCCTCTCGTTTGGTTAAGATTCCGCTCATTTTGGAATTTTTGCAGAGTTGGCACTTAATTCATTAAAGGTACAGGTGGCGTCTCTTGCCAGTTTCCAAGGTCAGGTGAATGGTGACCCTTGTAGGTTAATCCAGCCGTGTCCCGTTTCTTAAAAGGAGTGAAGCAGCTTCATCCTCCCTTGAGGTTATCGGTTTCCTTTGTGGAGTCTTAATCTAGTTTTGGATTATTTGGCAGGCCCCACTTTTCGACCAATGCGTAGCCTTTCCTTGAGGTTACTGACCTTGAAAATGGTGTTTCTTGTGGCAATATGCTCTGTGTGTAGAGTATCCAAACTTCAGGCCTTGTCTTGCCAGGAGCTGTTTACAAAGGTGACTCCGAGGGGCGAGACAACTGCGTACTGTTCCTTTTTTTTTTTTTGCCAAAAGTGGTCTTGGATTTTCACTTGAATCAATTTCCCTGCCGTCTCTGGACAGGGAAAGAGATGCGGAGGAATATAGTCTATGGCTTTTGGATTCAAAAGGCATATCTTGAGGTATTTGGAGGTTTCTCAACCTCTCAGGAAGATGGATCACCTGTTTGTTCTCCATGATGGGAACAAACAGGGCGAGCCGGCATCGTGGGCTACAATAGCCTGCTGGATTAAGGAGATAGTCACAACCGCATATATAGGATGCTGAGTAGCCGTTGCCTACTCAGGTTAGGGCTCATTCCACTAGAGCTCAGGCAGTGTCATGGGCGAAGGTTAGATTGCAGTCTCCCATCGACATTTGCCACGCTGTGATGTGGTCCTCCTTACACACCTTTACCAGTCTCATTACCACCTGGATGTGCAGGCCCAGGAGGACACAACCTTTGCATGGGTGGTGTTGATCAGCGCTCAGGCACTTCCCGCCCTGTTCTGGAGTAGTTTTGGTACATCCCACTGGTTTTGGATTCACCTATCTGTATGCTAAGAGAGGAGAAATTACAACTTACCAGATAATTTCCTTCCCTTCCCACTCTTGGCTGCCAGATGGTTATGTTGTTGTCCTCCTGCGTGGCTGCATGTTCCAAGGGTTACTGATAAGCGTTACTCCAGTCCCTAGTCTAGTATTAAAACACTTATTGTCTGAGCTTAGTGTTTTCCTGTTGGCTAAGTTCTGGAATGGTTATATGTTAATAAGCTTTGTTAATTTGTCCACAGTTGGCTTTTGCAGAGAATACTGGCAGGCTGATGTCTGTGCAGGGGTTTATGTACCGTGATGTCAGCTTTACTCTGTCTCCATCTGCTGGTAGAGCTGCATGATCCACCTGTCCTTATTAAATAAAGGAAAGGAAATTTATCAGCTAAGCAGTAATTTCTCCTTATAAAATCAGTGGATGATACAAAGCTGGAAAAAGCTGCTTGCACTTTGGAGAACAGACTTAGAATTTACAGTGATTGTTGAAGATTAAATGGCTTGGAGCATTGCCACAGCCTTTCATCTCCAGACTACTGGTTGAAAGCTAACCAAATTGGTTACAGTCTGGAAGCTGTTTGGTGGCCTGTGTGAAATATGTTAGTAATTTGTATAGTTTCTGGTGGACATGTATTCACAACAATAAAAACATCACAGATTGACACCGATTGCTCCATTATTGGCAGTCTGACAATGAGCATAGAGACTCAACTACCCTTTTGCTCCCAGAAAGAGCCCTTCTGAGCAGGATTAAAGCATATTGACAAAGCAGTGTAGGGACACTGGCATTATCTGTGCTTACCTGTTCTGAAGATAAATTAAGGACTTTTGTTTACAATGTTCTTGATGTGGCAGCTTTACCAGTCACTGACAGTTACTAGAATATTTTCAAAGAAAAAAAATATTCAAAATGATCTTGAAGGAATCTCGAAAACCTCCACCAGTATTATAACACATTCTAGGAATGCTTGGAACTGAGTGGAGAATTCACCTACTAGTGGTTGGAGCAGCAGGCTGAGAACCAAGGAGGTCTATAATAGGGTGGACAGAACCAAAGAATACAAAAAATGATCAAAGAAAGTAAGAGGTGTGGTCAAGAGTTTGGCAACTAAGACATTATGCAAATAAGTATATAGTTATGCATTTGGGGTATAGGAATTCAAGAGAACCATATGAGATGAGGTAGATGTGCACCGATCAGGAGAGAGTGATTTGGGTAATCATATCCAATAATCTCAAGATAGGATAGTGGTATGAGCAGAGGAATTCCAATTCTCCCACTGATGCTCCTTGTGACCTTGAGCAAGTTACTTTCTCAGTGGAAAAGCAGGACAATAATTGGACACACAAGTGGGTGACCTTATGCAATGATATTGAGCATAAAAGCTGTCTTAGAACTCAAAAAACAGAGTGTGGCTTTCTGATCATGCACAGGGTTTTCTGTGCAGCCACAGCAGTGCAAGTCTCCTTCTGCTTGTGTTAAAGGATGCATTTTTGCTTTCTCTCTCCGAAGCTGCTCTTTGAAAGTCTTTGCTTAGAGTTATTACCTATTTCTTTGTTTTAATTTCTTCATTAGTATTTTTTGTTTTCATTTTTCCACAAGTCTCAAAAAAACAAGATTTTCTGCTAAAGTTGTGAAAATTGAGTTAGATTTACCTTCATCTCTCTGTGCAATAATAGACAAGAAACTGGGTTTCAAAAGATGCCCGAAATAAAATGTATTCCATGCATTAGAAAAGGTCGGAGGAAGAACAAATATCTGCCAGTGATTTAATGATGAGGTAAAGGAGGCAGATAAAGCTAAAAGGGCATTATTCAAAAAATGGAAAGCAGGCCCAAATGATGAAAATAGGCAAGAGCATAAGCATTGGCAAATTGGCATAGTAGTTAGACAAGCCAAGAGAGATTTTGAGAAAAAGCTTGCCAGTGTGGATAAAACTAATATATTAAATAAACACCACAAATCCTTCACACCCTGGTGTTTTTATTTAACTAATATGGCCATCATAATAAGCACTCCCAGCTAGCAAAATACCTTCTTTGCCTTATTCTTAATCATAGGCCTGTGATCAGTCTTTTTTTCATTTTTTACATTTATGCACTTAAAATGAACTTATCTTAATGCTGTATGAATGAAATGGTGTTCCCCAATATGGGCCCATGTTTCGTAATCCTGATACATGGGGATGCACTCTGCTTGAAACCACTACTTCTTGTGAAATATTTTTAATGTTGAAACATTACTGAAAAAGAAATCAACAACTAAATTCCGGGCAATGGCAATGAAAGTACTTATTGCTTTTTGTAAAAGCACTGCCGAAGCATAAAAGTCCTATGGTAGCACAGAAAGAAGTGTTTCAGTACCGTCCATCAGTATGGCGCAGGAATTTTTTTCACATAGCAGTGCTGCACAAAGTCCCCAGGAAACCTGTGTCACCTCAGGGATTTCCAATGGTGGGAGTAAGTCCTCTGCCTGAAGTGGAAGGTGGTTCACTTCCTTCAGGGAAGTCCCTTTATGAATCAGAAGGGGAAAAAGTGGCATCAGTGCATTCTGAATTCTTTCTGGAATTTTCCCTGTCAAATCAGGGGGGTTTGCTCTTCTATTGCCATTATCATCAAGGTTGTGGTTTATCATACCACCATGGTTTGGCAGAGGAGCTGCTCTGCTGCTCGTATTTCTTGTATAATCTGGTAAAGACTATCCATTAGTGTCAAGGAAGAGGAAGACCAAAAAGTGGATTGTCATCAGGCTGCTTCAATTTCTTTAGCCTCTGCAGATGCTGGATCTATTCCGGTACATAGACTCCTCAAAGATCTACAAATGATGTGGCAGATACCAATATCATGCTTTTTCCAGTGGTCCAGAAATTAGACTTAAAATATAGGGTACAGGCCTCCCCAGGCTTTGGTGTGTATTAGAAAGTACACCACTTGATGGTGGAGTCTGTACTCACTCATGATCAATCTAACATGCCTCCTGGGAAGGACCCAACGATGTTCCATATGTTTGAAAAAGAGGACTTCCTGGGTCCATGCTTATCTGGATTACAGATTTCAGTCTTTGAATGTGTGCAGAAGGTAAAGCCTTTGACAGAATCACCAGACCCAGAACAGGTATAATTCTGCCAAGCTTTCATATATAGAGGAAAGTGAGAAGCATCTGATCCACTCTGTGTATGAAGCTTCTGACACCAGAGCGAAGACTTCAGCCACTTCTATTGGAGCTTGAAGGCTTGCATGTTTGAGAGTGAGTGGCCTTTGTGAAGATGTGCATGACCCTCTACTAATGTTCCCTGTATTGGGGGCAGTTCTTTTCATGATAATGGGAAGGAGACTGTGACTCTGATTAAGAAGTATTAGTCTACCCTACAGTCATTATCAGCAGTGGCAGGGAACCAACTGGCTCTAGCCTGACAACTGTAGTTTTACAAGCATCCATTCTTCCAAAGACATCCTTCCTGTTCTTTGAGCTCCAACTATTCTCCAGCAGCAGCAGGTTCTTGCTTGCAGTCAGCAGAGGGAAAGGCATCAGCCAAAGGTCCAGCAGCAGTCACAGCCGAAACCTGGATCTAGTCTATGGTGTCCTTGAAGCCTGCCGCTTCCAGGGAGAGAAGGGTCCAAGACTTCCTTCCAAAATGGATTGGTGTCACCAAGGACCAATTGGTCTGGAAAATTGTGGAGTATGGCTGCCATTTGTGTGTTTCTCACCCTCCTCCACCACCCTCACCCAATGGGTTTCAGTCTTCAGCTGTGACCCCTCTCAATCTGCCTATCTGCAGCTGGAGGTAGAGTCGCTTCTGCAAAAGAAGGCAGTTGAGCTTGTCCCTTCTCAGGAGTGTGGCCAGGGGTTCTCCCCAAATTTTCTGATTGCCCCAAGAAGTCAGGTGAATTAAACCTATTCTGGACTTGGGGGTGCTGAACAAATTGTTGGTACAGGAGAGATTCAAGATGAATGCTCTCTAATTGATTATTCTCTTCATTCAGTCAGGGGATTGGATGTGCAAACATCCCCATTCACTCCTCCCGCTGGAAGCTCCTCAGGTTTGAGGTGAAGGGAGTGCATGCACTACCAGTAGAGGGTGCTTCCTTTTGGTCTCTTGGTGGCCCCAAGAGTGTTCACAAATTCCTTGCAGTAGTAGTTGCTTATCTGCGTCAGCAGGGAGTCTACGTATTCCCTTACCTGGACGATTAGTTGGTGACTGGTCCATGTCCAAGCAACCATCCAGCATTCCGGGTTCCTGTTTAACTTCTACAAGTCCAACTTGGCCTCATCTCAACAGATTTAGTTCATAGGAACCTGGATAGACTCATTCAATGAAAAGGCTTTTGTTTCCTTCAAAAAGCTACATTATTGATGGGCCTTGTGAGCTCTCTTCTCTAGCAGGACCAAGCAGCAGTGAGATTGGTCCTGAGACACATGGCTACAGCGGGTCTGAATACTTATGTAAATGTAATATTTCAGAGTATTGTGTGTATGATTGAAGAGGGGACAAATGCATAATATCCATTTTAGAATAAGGCTGTAACGTAACAAAATGTGGAAAAGGTGAAGGGTTCTGAATACTTTCCAATTGCACTATAGCCAACAAAACGGTCTTTTTGTACTGTCATTTACTATGTTTAGCATCCCCTACCCTGGATCCTCTTCCTCTTCCTCCATACTTCTCCCATGAACTCTTCCTATGTTCTCCCCCTCCTACCTAATTCGCCAGTCTTTGAGCCTCCCAAAGTATCTCAAGCAGTTGAGCTTCTCTCTCCTAGTCCCTGTCCCCCTATTGACCATCCCAGGTCCTCTCTCTTCTCCCCCCCCTCCCCCCCCCACACACACACACATACTTTGTGGCCCTTTTCTGTGTTCTTTCCCTTCACCACCTACCCACCATGGCCCCTTTCTTGGGTCCTTTCCAGCCTTCCCACCCCTCATTTTTTAATGCGCTTGGGCCTGGTGGTGGCAATCATGGAGACCTTCAGGTGCAGCTATAGCACAAAGCTGGCACACACACACATACTGCAGTGGCTCTTCCATTCACACAGATCTGATTGATTACCGGAAATCCATGCAGGAGAAAGGGGTGGGAGCACAGTAAGGCATATGAGTGCTTGCTAGCCTTAGGTCCTGCAGTGATTTCCTGTGAATTAGTAATGTCTGACTATCTCCATGACTGCTGCTGCCACTGAACCCCCAGACTAGGTTGTGCCTGCTTTGGAGAGCAGTAGGCCCCCTGTGAAGTAGAGAAATGGGACAATTTCTCTGGTTGACTCTCTTAATTCAGGCCCAGCCTCTCTCTCCCTCCATGCTTTGGCCCAGTGTCTCTTTCTCCCCTGTCCACGCACACATTGCCCATTGTTTCCATTCCTCTTTCCCATGCTCTCTCTTGCTCTTTCTACTGTGTCCCCTTCACTTTCCATCATCTCCTCCCCTTAAGTGGCCTAACTTTAAAAAGCCATCTCCTCCCCAGGCAACTCCAAGGTCAGGCAAAGCACTTAAGTATAACGTACTTGAGTGCTGGTAGAAGCAACAGTGTACAGCAAGTCTTTCCTCAGTTCCTCTTACACTTTTGCGGCAGTGGTGATGATGGAGAAAATCGTGGTGGGCAGTAAGGGAGCTCGCAAATCCTGCACTTGTTGATCCTCCCCCCTTCACAACTGCCAGCTTGCAGGCAGAAGTTGTGGGTCCCAACGTCTTCCATGCACTGGCTGCTGAGAAGGGGTAGGATCTCCACGTGCAGGACTTTTTTTTTTCTTCCTAACCTTATGTTCTTCTCCTTTCAAACATTTGTTCAATGAGGATTATACAATGTACATGCATAATTAAAGCACAAACATGTCACATAAAACATTTATATAAAAACATATTTTAAAAAAATCATAAACTTCCTGTATATCACTAGCCATTTCATTTATATAAAATTTATATTCTGCAATTACATAGGTGCTCATAGATTGCAAAAGTATATTCACAATAAAGTAACATTATAACAGCAAGAGTATATAAAAGACAGGTATCAAAGCAATGTAAAACAAATATTTTCAATTTGGCCCCATCATCAGACTTGAAAGCAAACACGAAAAGAGAGATTTTCAAGCCTGTTTTTGAAAGACTTTAAAGTTGGGCCAATCCGTAGCTGTTCGGGGATGCTATTCCATAATCTGGTCACAGCGACTGATATTGCTCTCTTTCTTGCCAATTTTGGGGTTGGAATTTTGAGAAGGTTTTTGGTTGCGGACCATAGTTGCCCTAAAGGTTTTTACATTTGGAGAGTGGATGTCAGGTAGATGAGTCATTGTGAATGAGGCTCTAAATAAGGTTGGGAATGCCATGCAATCCATTTCAAGTGGCATACCAATATGCCACTTGAAATAGTCTCTCTTTTAACATTTTTCAAAAGTTTAAATCTTTCTTTTCACAATTCTTGTGGCATAAGGCTATATTTCACAAAACAGAGCTGAATATGAAAATAATTCTCCTGCAATGTATACTTTTTGTTATGTTTGTAATGTATTTTATTAGTTTTATTATATGCTTACATTTTATTGTAATTTAATTATTATTTTATATTTACTGTTTAAAATTTGTAATCTGCTTAGCAATTTATCTTCATAATATGCAGAATATAAATATTTTTAATAAAAATAAATTTTTAAAATTTGGAACCACAAGTAAATTTTGCTTGCTTGAGTGCAACACACGATATGCTACAAAAGAAATTAACAAATCATTTAACCCAAGGGTACTCAAATCAGTCCTTAGACCCCCACCTAGTCAGGTTTTTATGATATCCCTTATGAATATGCATGAGAAATATTTGCATACAAAGGAGGTAGTGCATGCAAATAAATCTCATGCATATGTATTAGAGATATCCTGAAAACCAGAAGTGGCTGGGGGGGCCCCCAAGGACTGATTTGGGCACCCCTGATTTAACCTGTTTGGGGCTTCTCCATATACTGTAAAACCTTATGAACAAGAGAGAATTTTGAAAAGCAGTCTCTGTTGTACTGGTAGCCTTCAAATAAGGACTTATATGTTCCCTATAAGTGACACCAATAATAACCCTCGCTGTAGAATTGTAAACAATCTCTATGGCACTGCTTTTCAACCCAGTCAGGATTTCAGGATATCCACAATGAATATGCATATGAGAGATTTGTATACAGTGGAAGTAGTGCATGGAAATCTGTCTCATGCATATTCATTGTGAATATCCTGAAAATTCTGACTAGGCTAAGAAACACTGCTCCACAGCACATAAAACCGTTTTATAGGTAACACAAGATAGTTACAGTAGTCATTTCTGCTCAAAACTAAAGCCTGGATTACTGCTCTAATATTTCCATTAATATTAATAACGTAGTGGCCTTAGCATTTTGAAATAAAAAGCTTTAACTGCTTTCCTTAACTGATTCTGCAAAGTTAAAAGACATCCAAATACACTAAATTCTTAATTTTCTCCACAAGAATTGGAGTGTTCACATTCTTAATCCGCAAATAAACACATGGCAACAAACTCGTATCCTGCCCTATCCATAATATTTTAGATTTTTGTACATTCAAAGTAAACATATTATCACACATTCATCTATATTAATAAATGATATACATTGGTCTAAAAGCTTCACTGGCAAACAACCATCAGTGCCCCAAGGAATAATCAGCTGCGTATAATATCTTACATATAGAGATCTTAATACATCAATGCTGATCCTTATGGCACTCCAGATGTTAGGAGGTAGATTGTCTGCGTGAAAGGATAGACTGTCCTTTGAAATTAGTGTACAGTTTAATGCATAGATTAAAATAATTTTCTAAACTCTTGATGCAGCAAGCTAATGCTATGCCAATGCATCGGGAGTTAAAAAAAAAAAAAAGAAAAAGAAAAAAAAGAAAAGAAAGAAAAAGGTGCAGACTGTAAAATGTGCATTCAGGCTTGGGATGACAGGTCCATGATAGCTCTGGAGCTCAGTCTGTAGGTTCTCACCACATCTGACTCCAGCATCCTCAGCAGCATGGTCCTGAGGCGAAATAATCTGCTTCTTCCGTACCCTTCTTTGACTGCTCCTTACAATCCTCCTCTCCTCCTGCTCCCTCCGGATCTTCTCTCTCCTGCCACGACCTCTGTCACTGCCAAACCTTCTGCTGCTGTCATTCTTTGGCAAACTCGCAGGGCAATTCACAACATCAGGAGCAGCTGTGGAATACTATCTCCATCATCAAAATCACACCCGAACTGCATGGACACACAGCCTCACCACCCCAATGCAAACCATGGAATAAAATGGCCCCTGAGTCGACGCTGTCACTTAACTCATGCCCTGACCGTCGTGGTAAAAAACACACACATTAAAAAATACGCACTGGCATTAAACATGGCTCCCTGCATGATTAGATAATCGCCTCCTTTGCATGCCAACATGCATTTGTGCAGAAAAAAAACACGGGTCAGTAAGCTCATATAAGGCTTTGCGCGGGAAAACATGCATACAAACCCCCGCGGCATCTTCAGCGCACCTTATTATATCGGCCCCATAAAATGTGACAATGGGAAGTTGCTAGGTGCTCCCGAGGCCTCTTCTTGCCACATCTGACACACACATGCTGAAAACTTTACTCCACCTCTGACCTGGAGTAAAATTTCCAGCCCTACTAAAACCCGAGCTAAGCCAGCACATCTCTGTGCATTTTGGGGGTACTGCTTAATGCCCTCATTTGCATGGGATTTCCATGCAAGGGCGCGAAGCAGGGTGCAGTTTTAAATGTGCATTTTGTGCTGATATAACTCCTTCCTGCATCAGTAGGGAGGTTCACATGCACAGAATCAGTGTTCAAGTGTGGGTAAAATTTTGCATTCCGCTGAATGCACTTTATTGCATTGGCCTGCAAGACTTTACATCATGCTCTCAGCCTCCCAAAGCTGAGCAGTTCAAGTCTGTTGAAACAGCTGCAGTTTGCACTTCAAACAGCCACATGTTGCTTGTGAAATGTTGACTGGGTTAACCCTGTGTAAGAAGCTAGTGAAAGACCGGAGTCATTGAACTAAAGTGAATATCTCGTTGCATCCTTTTGCATGGTTACTTCTGAAAATCTCGGGAGTTCAGAACCAGTATTAATCATGATACTTTTAAGACTAAGAAATGTTTAAAGATGTAAGCTTTTAGGTCTATTGAGGTTCTTTTAACAGAACATTTGACTATAGTCTTAAAAACTTGCATATTTAAATATTTGTTAGCCTTATAAAAGTATCATTTCTGCTAAATCTTTTTGCTAGTTTTCTTATATTTTTATTTTTTTCAGGCTAAAACAATGCTTGTCTGCATATACATCTATTTAGTCATGTTTACTATAAAAATAGCAAAGTAGGATATCCCTTCAGATTAGATTTAGCCCCTTTGGGGTAAATTTTCAAAGGTATGCGCGGGCATCCATATGTGCGCGCTACTCGGCACGCACACATGGACGCCCCATTTTATAACATGCGCGCGCAAGGGGGTGCATAATGTGTGCGCCGACGCCCGCAGCCTTTCCCCGTTACCAACCCCCTAAACTAGCCTCCTTTCCCCTAATTCTCCCGCCCCCTAGCCCTAACAACCCCCCCCCCGCCAGCACGCAATCCTCTGACAGGGGCAAATGGCCACTGTGCAGGAGGCCTCTGGCCCCCACCTCCTGGACCACCCCCTCCCTGCCCCTTTTTCGAAGCCCCAGGACTTAGACACGTCTCGGGGCTTTACATGCGTCACCGGGCCTTTATAAAATAGACCTGGCACGCATAGGGCTTTTAAAATCTGGCCCTTTGTGAGTAGGATGTGATTTGGTATGCATAGTTTGTCATGTTGACGTTTAGAATTTTTAAAGGCTAGTAACTTACAAAAAAGTTCTAAGCTAAGGAGTTAGAACGTAATTTACTAAAATTAAGCATGTTTTTGCTGGTTGTTTCAGATGCTGTGTTCTGTGAGAATAGTGACCCTCGCTCGTTTCAAGACAAACAGAAACGTGCAAAGAAGACCTTTGAAGAAATGATGAATTACATTCCAGGTGGGTTGTTGCACAGCATCTGACAAAGGCAGTCAGCCGAGACAAACTGACACACGTGAGCACATGAACTCACCAATCTTATAACATGCGCACACAATTTTATATCGACGCGCGCAAATGCCGTCTCAAGCTTGTAAGTGGGGGGGTGGGGTGGGGGAGGATTTTAATAGTTATGCGTGGTAACGCCAATACCAGTTTCCTCAGGCCGTTCCCAGTTTACCCACTTAAAGTATAGGACTTCCATACTCCCCTGGATAGCCTGCCTTTCTTTTTCTCTTCCTGCCCCAACTCTTAAAACACTGCTGACTAGGCAAGATTTTTTTTTATTTTTCTACTTACACGCCATCCAAGGCTGATGTAAAGATTTGCAGATAGGGACCCCAGCGCACACTGTGTGCATAAGAGTTACGCACTGGTTTCATTGGGAAAATCAGGAATGCCCATACACCTTTTTCACAAAACATTTTTTATTGCGTACCACCTTTTAAAATCCACGTGTCCAAGTCATGCACATATCTCCAGGTTTTGCCGCGTGCAAGCCTCTAAAAATCTACTCTAAGACTCCATATTAATTTATTTTTTTTTACACACACTGAGCTAATGGAAACTATTATGTGTTTTATCACGTCAGTATCCTAAATCGACTTAAGTCACTGTTTTGTAAAAATATCCAGAATAGGATTATTTCCCTACAATACAAATATTTTTAAGGTATTTAGAAACTCATGCGTCTGTTATCCTGCATATGAATAGTAAAATAAGTAGTCTCATGAGAAAGCTGATCAATAAGTGCCTTTGCAGTCACAAAAGAGATGACTTTTAGAGAAAAGTGTGCGTTAGCAGTGGATTTTGGGAAAATTCTCTCTTGATTATGATATTTAGAAAACATCCTTGAAAATCTTAGTGAAATGTCTTAATATGCCTCTTGACATGGTATAAAGATACAGCAAGCGGTGTGTGTGCCGCATGGTATTCGTCCGGGTAAGAAAAGGGTTGTATCTCACTTCCCAACAAAATAGTACCCACTAAACTTGAAGGGATTTCCAGAACAACCAAGCATACCTTAACTGTAAAAAAAAAAAAAAAAAAAAAAAAAAAAAATTTTCTCTGAGGACAAACTGATTTTCCCAATCATGTGTTGTCATTTGACTACACCTGATGCTGAACAAACAAATAGCCTCTAGAGCTGTCTGGAAAGGCAGAAGTTTTTTTTTTTGCACAAGTGTTACAGTTACTACACTGCAGTGGCCCCTTGGCTTCCCTCTGAGTTTGTTTGTTTTTTTTTTTTTTGGACCCAGCAGTTTCTTCCTCATTTGTACACTGAGCTTAGAACCAGGACTGGAATCTGGCAGCATGAATCTTCATTTTGCAACCATCTGGGGATTTTTCTCCTATTTTATATTCCTTTCCTGCCTTAGATCCCCCTCCCTCCATCAAAAAAAACAAAACACACATCTAGTCTGGTTAAAAGCCGTGCTCAGACTCTTCCAGAACCTGCAATCATGGGCCCTGAATCTGGCCACTAGGAGTCGCTCCTGAGCAATGGCCATGACTTGCTGGTCCCTCCCTCCTTGCAGCTGAGAACGTTGGCTCCGCTGCATCCCCAGCCGATCCAGGAATTTAAAGACCTGATTTTCTGCATGGCAGTGCGCTGCCACTGAGCCACCAGGCCACCTTCCTCAGTTTTCCTTTTGTTCAACAGACACATCAGATATGTTGTCTTCATGCACTGCTGTCCCTGTAAGAAGAATCTTCTTTCTTCTGTCCTACTCGGGACTCTTTTTGGCCAATATTGCCCAGTATTTGCATGAGTTGGGGATTTCAGCAGTTTTTGAAGTTGTATTTATTTCTAATCCTCCTTTCATGATCATAGCTCAGGGTGGAGAGCAGCAGTCATAAAATGACAATAAATAGTGTATTATAAAACAGGAAAATGTCAAGACAGCTTTTGTTTTTCTTCAGTAGCATCATATTAGCAAGCTGCCCAGCCAAACCACCACCTTACTTGAACTGTCTTCTTTCATGAGGAAAATTTCATCGTTTGATTTTGCCTTGTCTATTTTTCTCATGATGTCCAAAAAATAGGCCAGCTTTAAATTTTTTCCCAAATGAAACCAATAATGTCCATTATTAGCCTTCACAAGGTTTGCTATAAGTATTTGGGACAAGACCACAGTGACTATGGCTGGGAGATCTGCTCAGAGAAAAGCCCAGAAGTGTTAGGATGAGTAGCTAAGATAACTACCTTTAGAGCAGGGCTTCCCAAACCTGTCCTGGGGACCCCACAGCCAGTCGTGTTTTCAGGATATCCACAATGAATATGCAGGAGATACAATATGAAATTATGGCTATGGGGTCCCTAGGATAGGTTTGGGAATTCCTGCTTTAGAGAGTTCTGGGCCAAAAGCTCTTTTTCCCCAGAACAAGGAACCTGAGGAGTGAGCTCATGTAGAGGTGCTTCCTCTAGCAGTTATTCAGGCTAATCCTCTTAATCGTAAGGACATTACACAGGCTCGAGTCACCTCTGCCTCCAATTAAATTTCCTGACAGTCTTATCATGGAGTCTTGAGTTAGAATATCGACATTGCCACCAGTATCTCCAGTGAAATTTTGGACCATCATATGCAAAGGTGTAATGCATCTTTGGAGGGGGAATGCAGCTTTATTCCTTTTGTTTAGTCATGGTAGTATCCATAGTGTGTTTCTATAAAACTGGCTAATCCTTTGAGCATGAGAGAAAACGCAAATCACATCTGGCTAAATTCTTCTCTTAGAATATTGAAGAAAGCATCAATACTGAATGAATTCTTTTACAAGGTTGACCATTATTCCAATTTGCTATTGTTCATGCACAATTACTTATCACCTTGTATCTTTAACTGTGTGTGTACGCAAAAACATCCAACTTGGTTTTCAGACTTCATGGAAAAATTTGTCCAGTTCATGTATCTATAGGGATGTTCGTTTTCAGTTTTTATTTTCATTTTTTCAGATAATTTGTTTTTATTTTAATGAACAACTCTAGAAAACACTTGTGTAACAAATTTCTATTGTTTAAGCATTTGGCATGTACTATTGTAGAATTAAGATCTTTTTTTTCTTTTAATTTTAAAGGACCATCATATCACCGGGTGGTTACTTTGTCTCACGAGTTTCTATCGCTTTACTTGTCATCTATAACCATTGGTCAAATGATTCTTTTTTTAAACTTTTTTTTTGTTTATTTTCATTGCTTATAGAAATAGATACTTTCCCAATAGGTGTCTCCCATGCAGATTGTAAAAGTTCTGTGTGGTATTTATACATCCATATTGGTCAACATGGCACCATGTTTCAAAAGTGCTGCTTCAGGGGCTGGACCCACAGATCAATATGCCAACTCGTGCATTTTTCTGTGAGTGAAGAGTCCTGGTATTTAAATATCCAGATAGAGCTATCATGTCAGTGACCTTCTCATTCAGTGACCACTTGTTTACACACACGTTTTTCTAGAGATAGTGATTGTATACACTGTTAAATTTAGGATCCTTTTTTGTATGATTATTATAATGAGCAAACATTGGGAGAAAATCAGCGGTAAACATTACTCATTTCATTCCTCTGATTTTTCTCCAATTTTTGTTTTTTCTTATAATAAACACTGATAAATTGCTTGGAAAAATAAAATAAAAACTGAAAAAATGCCTGTTCATATTTTGCAGCTGGATCAGCTTTAATCAGTAGATGTCTCAAACTATATTCTTTTGTAAGAGTACAGTGGTCTTCATTTACATATACACAAAACTCTCACCCACATGACCATGAGGAAATACTTAAAAAATGGGAATCCGTATCAGAATAAATGTGCTCTTATTAGTATAATCTATAGGCTCTTGCCCGCAATGGGCTACAACCAGCATCATAGATGAGCACTGAATTCACGTCATTTACTTCTACTTTCTGTTACCCATCTAGATGTTACATCTTATCCCTATCAAAGGCAACATATTCAAAATCCTCTACTACAGCAACAGCTGCAAAGCAGACCATGTACAAGAGACAGATCTCAAATCTACTCAGCAGGAAAACAAAAAACATAACCCATTTATTGACTACAACGTTCCATTATCAGAAGATCAGTTTCTGGGAAAGTCCTCCTTATAGTAGTTACTTTATTTCATAGAATAAGTGAATTCTAAGCATTAATGGTATATCCTCCATATATTCAGATTTTTGAAAGCAAAATATTACTGAGAACTTGTTCAAAATTTCTTCCAATTCCACTTAAAGAATCAATAGTTGTACCTAATTTTTTCCCAGGGCCTCATTCCAAAACAACTGAACAAGCCCTCCACACCGTAGATTGCAGAAGAGCCCTCCTTTTTACAAATAGGACAAAACCTTACAGAAAAGCTTCTCAATTATTTTTTTCCTGTGATGCAAATAAACATGGACTCGCTGGTTAATATCTGGCTTTAAAAGATTTTAGTCGTATCCTTATTGACAGTAGTTTGAATATGTGGAGATTTGTTTTCACTCTTGTTAAAGATTCTTTTGATCTCCAGTTCCGTCCCTCCCGTTGCAGCCTGTGCGAAACACGGCCCATGCCTGACTGCTTTAATCCTTTAAGATTTGACTGCTGGATAACTCATGTTAATCAAATAAAATTAACTTCTGCTACGCTAGTATGGTCTCTGTGCCTGTAGATGCTATATGCAATCTGACGCACCTTTACCTCAGTGGATTTATCCTGTTGGTGTGTTCTTGATCTCCATTGTGTTTGGTGGTATTGTAGATAAACAAGGCCATTCAGTGGGGAAAGAAACACTTTCTTCCTGGTTATTGAACTGTTACTCATTGCTATAAGAATGCAGTCATTAGCCTACCAATCAAGGAGAAAGTTGATCAGATTAAAGGAATTGCAAATCCAATAGCTTTTCTCTTATCAGCTTCTTTACAAGATATCTGTAAAGCAACTACATGGTCTACAGTTCATACTTTTACCAAACATTATGATTTAGAGGAACAATCCCACACAGAAAATATTTTTTAGCTAAGCAATACTGAAAAATCTGTTTGATTAATAGCTTCAACTCTCTCTCCTTAATCGGGTTGCACATCTGTAATAAGGCATATAAAAATCTTTCTTGATGAAGTCCTCAGCTTGGAGATCCCTGCTTGTACAGCTGTATTTGCCTGTTTGTCCACAGAGAAAGCACAATTGTTTACCAGTAACAGGTGTTCTCTGTAGACAGCAGAACAATCCCACCCTCCTCTCCTTAGAGTTGAAGATCAGCTAGTGAAAAGATTGAGGAAACTCGTGCAGAAATTCCCACATTTGCTCAGAAAGACTAGGTCTGAATCAGCACCATCGGAGATGTCACACACTTGTGTGATTGTTTAATCCTGTCTGTGAAGAGCACCTGTTACAGGTAAGCAAGTTTGCTTTCTCTCACAATTCTGACAGCTAGCTTCTATCTAAATATTTTCTTTCATAAGCAGCATTGGTAGGTGGTTTGAAAAATGTGTTCTAAACTTTTATGGAGTGAGACTTGCAAAAGGCATTAAGAAAGAATTATATCTAGATGGAGAAACAGACTTCTTGTAATAGCAAAGCTCTGAGCATGAAATGAGGACATTCACTGATAGGTGGTTCATCTTTTAAGTATCCAGATTATTGTAATGCCAAACTGATTTTAAACTTGTCTTTTTTGTATAGAGTTGATAGGAAAATGCATTGGTGATGAAGCAAAGTATGAAGGCATAAGACTTTTGTTTGATGGTCTGCAGCAACCAGTTCTCAATAAACAGGTAATACTGATTCTGCATCTTAGGGAATAAGCAAAGATTACCCTGCCTGAAATATCACAATTATCTTTTCTTGGTTCTATGGATGTCGTCATTACTCATCTTAACTGATCAAGAATTTTTCCAGTAAACAGAGACAGATTATGTTGTTATGAATACATGTTGAGCATTTTTTTGTTTCCTTTTAGCTGTCTTATGTCCTGTTGGATATTGTGATAAGGGAACTTTTCCCGGAACTCAACAAGGTATGTGGTAGTAAAACCAAGCACAGTAGCTTCTTTGCTGTTACTTGGATTTATAACAATATTAGTAGCAATAAAAGTGTTTCATTTTCTTCAGCTGCTATTTACAGCAGCAGCTCTAGCAAAACTTATTTTGCTGGTAATTAGTTTACAGTTAGCACAAGCAAAATCAGTAAAGCATCTTTTCGTTTCCTGCTTATTCTTACCTTTCTTATCAAAAGACAAAACATGGTCCAAAAGCTTTAAAATTATTTTAGCTCCTTGACTTCCAGGATTGATCAGTGATTTGTTTACAAACCACCAGCAGAGAAGTGGAATACAAAAGAGTTGTCCCTGTGGCTTTCTGGGGTGACTTTTCTACGCAGAAACCTTTTCTTTTTAAAGGGAAAGAGTGAGTGGGTGGGGGGAGTTAGAGAAGAAAGATGTTAGCTTTTTTTGTTACAATTTGTTTCATTTTTTAGGAGATACTAGTCAGTTTCTCACAGCATTTCCTACTTAGGGACACTCGCCATTGTAAATCTAAGAATACTATGGCACAGGCAGGTAGTACACTGATAAGTGGAAAGCATAAAAAGCTGAAAATGAAACTCGAAGGAGCTTTTAAGAAGCAGTTATTGCCTTCAGAAAAGGTGAAAAAATGTGAGGAAGTATAAAAACATTAAAATTTAAAATAAGAATAACCAGCAAGTTGATATTTTGAAGAATTCTACTACTGCTGTATTACAATATCAGTCCAAGATGTTATAAATTCTGTCATATATCTGAACATATAGATAAGCCAACATGGATTTAGCCAAGAGAAGTCTTGCCTCAAATTTTCAGCATTTTTTTTTTGAGGGAGTAAATAAACATTTATTTATTTATTTAACAGTTTTTTATACCGACCTTCATGTGGATAAAGGTGAGCCAACTGGTATAGCATATCTGGATTTCCAGAAAGCATTTCACAAAGACCCGCAAGAGAGTGTCCTATTGTAGATTGCCAACTGGTTGAAAGAAAACAGAGTAGGGCTAAATGGCAAATTTTCCCAAGGGAGAAAGGTGAATAGTGAATGCCCCAGGGATCTGTTCTGGGACCACTACTTTTTAATATATTTATAAACTGGAAATGAGAGTAAGTGAGGAGATCAAATTTGCCAATGATACAAATTATTCAAAGTTGTTAAATCACAAAAGGATTGTGAGAAATTACAAAAGGGCATTGTAAAACTGGGAGACTGAGCTTGCAAATGGCAAATTAAATTTAATGTTAACAAGTGCAAAGGGATGCACTTAGGGAAGAGTAATCCAAATTATGGCTTTGCAATGCCAGGTTCCACATTAGGAGGCACTCAGGAAAAGGATCTAAATGTTATCATTGAAAATATGTTGAACTCTTCTGCTCAGTGTGCAGCAGCAGCCAAGAAAGCAAATAGAATACTAGAGATTATTAGGAAAGGATTGGAGACTAAAACGGAGAATATCACAATGCCTCTGTATTGCTCCATGGTGCGACGACATCTTGAGTATTGTGTGCAGTTCTGGTCACCACATTTCAAGAAAGATAAAGCAGAATTAGAAAAGGTACAAAGAAGGGCAACCAAATTGATAAAGGAGGTGGAACAATTCACCTAAGAAGAAAGGCTAAAGAGGTTAGGACTCTTCAGCTTGGAGAAGAGATGGCTGAGGGGGAGATATGATAGAGGTCTATAAAATGAGTGGAATGGAACAAGTAAATGTTAATCAGTTGTTTACTCTTTGGAAAAGTACAAAAACCAGGGGAGACACAATGAGGTTACTGGGTAATACATTTAAAACTAATAAGAGAATATTGTTTTACTCAAGGCATAATTAAGCTCTGGAATTCGTTGTCAGAGGATGTGGTGAAAGCTATTAGTGTAACTGCATTTAAAAAAGGTTTGGACAAGTTCCTGGAGGAAAAGTCCATTAACCATTATTAAGGGAGAGTTGCAGAAATCCACTGCTTATGTTTGGGATAAGCATCTTGGAATCTTATAGGAAAATTGGTTCTTACTTGCTAATTTTCATTCCTGGAATACCACTGGGTAGGGTTCAGGTGAATCTTCGCCAAATTCACTACCCAGCTCAAGGACCCATACAAAGAACTACCGATTTTATCGTCTGCAGTGTATTTCTCTGTCTCCACTTATCTGGACTGATTTGGGGTATGAATGGGAACTATCTCTTGGGATCCTGCCAGATACTTATGACCTGGGTAGGCTACTGTTGCAAACAGGATATTGGGCTTATTGGATCTTTGGTCTGACCTAGTATGGCAAGTTTTACGTTCTTATGTTCTTAAAGGATAATTATTCAAGTTTTTCAAGATGACTGAACTTTTATAGGTTAGCACATTCCTGAATGTATTGCACCTTTTAAAAGTAAAAATTGCCTTTTTATTTTTCACTACAAATGTGTTTGCCAGATTACTAACAGATGTATCATGCTAGAGAAAGCTGTTATGTCTATATGGAAAATAAAAAACTGTAAATCATTTGAAAAGTTGAGAGATCATATTGTGACACAAATTCCAATAAAGATAAAGGATTCTATTGATGATTGTAATCTACAAAATTAATGGTTGAATGGATTGATCACAGAAGAACTGTGTGGGAATCCAATTTTTTTTTTTTTTTAAGACGACATAGCACCTCACAGATATTAAAATAAAGGAAGATTGTTTTAAGTAAATCCTATAACAGTGTGCTTGAAAAGACCAAAATTACCAGCTCGTAAGCATTAATAAAGAGTTACTGTTAAAGAAAAGGTCATCTTATATGTTGTCATGCCAGTGTAACGACAAAAAGGTAATTGTGAAGTCCTCAAAACATATGAATATTCAGATGGAAAGAAAAATCTCACAGGAAAAAAAGTCCTCAGTCCTACTGGCTGGATAAAATGACAAGTAAAAAAAAAAAAAAAAAGTGTGGTGTTACTTTGGAGATCTGCATCTCTGGTATTCCTATACCCAAGGAGCTAGCTGCAGTCATGGAACATATGCTGTGCTTCGAGCAGACCAAGCTGTTTTATATAGATGAAGCTGCTGAATCACAGTGTGTGCATGTGCACACACACACATACAAACACATCTACACTCCCCACTCCAAGCATTTTTCATACGTTTGTTCAGAGATCAGATTTGCATGCATTTAAATATGCATATTTTTTTTACACTCAACATACTGTACTCCACACCTTTCAGGACCAAAAATGTTTTATTGAGGAACAAAGCATATACGTAAAAACAAAACTGAAATCCAACAATTGGCTATGTCTCCACCTCCCTCTCCCCCGAGTCAATAAGAGCATAAAAAATGTCATGCTGTGTCAGACCAAGGTTCATCAAACCCAGCTTCCTGTCTCCAAGAGTGGCCAGACCAGGTCACAGATACTTGGCAGATCTTGATTAGACACAACAGCACCTTTGATTGCAATTACATCTGTGAGTTTTAGGATAGGTTTCCAACTAATTTGTACACCTCAGATTCTTAATATTAGATTCTTCTTCTTTATAAAGCTGTTCAAGCTCTGTTGAGTTTCTTAGAAAGTGTTGATGGATAGCAATCTACAAGTTATGCTACAGATTTTTTTGATTGGAATGAGGTCAGGGCTCTGACTAGGCCATTCCAGGACATTTATCTTTTTTTGCATTAGCCACATTAGTATGGCTTTGGTTATGTGATTCAGGTTATTGTAATGCTGAAAGGTGAACTTGTGTCCAACTTTCAGCTTTCTTGCAGAGAGTAACAGGTATTCCGCAATGACTTTTCTCCATTCATTGTCTCTTTTCTCCTGACAAGTGCCCCAGTCCCTGCTGCTGAGAAACATCCACATAGCATGATGCTGCTACCCCTATGCTTCACGTTAGGCATGGTGTTCTCTGGGTGAAGGGCTGTTTAATTGCACCTGTCATAACACTTTGCTTTCAGGCCAAAGTTCTATTTTAGTTTTTTCAGACTACAAAACTTTTTTTTGCCACATGGCTGCAGTATCCCTTAAGTCAGGGGTTACCAACCTTCCAGGGAATATGGACCCCTTTCCAGCTTCAACAAGTTTCACGGACCCCCAAACACTTTTTGCATGCCACTCAAGAGAAATGATATGCACTCCAGAATCGTTCACAATGTGTACAACTTTGATCTAAACTGAATACATAGGGAGGGAAAAATTGCCCTTGTGATTGAAGGTTGAGGCCATTCCACCTTCCTATCCAGCAGCAATGGAGAAAAGAAAGCAATTATGTATTTATAGTTATGATTGTTGCTATGCAGTCTGCTTAGAACTGTGAATAAAGCAGACTATAAGCTTTAAAATAAGTTCAAAAGACAATCCAGGTTGTCAACTTAAGAAAATCAGCACTGATACCTGCAATTTAGCCTATGGGGTGTCCTTTGGAAAACTCAGGCTGGTGCGGGAAGCCAGTACTTTTGTTCCTGTGTAGTTTTCCTCTGCTTGAACACATGCCATGGTCACACCTGTACGTTCAATTTGGGAGCTCAAGGGTCGGGGTGACGTCACAAGCTGCAAGATGGCGCTAGGGAGGCAGTGAGCGGCGGAACGGAGGGAGGCAGGCAGGCAGGTGAGCCGAAGCTGCCCCGCATGCAGGAAAGGTAGGGGAGCCGCCGCCCCGCCCCCTCCCCCTCCCGTGCACACACCCCCACCCCCCCAGCCCGGGCTCTGCCGCTCTGGCAATCTTCCAGTTGCCTGCTGGTGCAATTCTTTTGGCATGATGAGCTCGCACCGCCTGTACGTCCCATTTGGTGCCTTGAGCGCCCAAATTGGAAGTACAGGCGTGCGTTCATGCATCTTCACCGGCGGGGGCTGCTGGAAGCCGCCTCGCAGAGAGCGCCCGATCTGCCCCGGGCTGCTGAAGCGGGAGAAGGAATGCTGAAAGAGAAAGTGAAGGGACATTTGTGAGTCAATGTCCTTGTCCCTGTCAGCGCGGGCCCGTATGGGAGACCGGCACCCATGGACGCGGCCAGGGCAGGTGAGCGGGAGCTGGGGGAAAGTTTGTCTGTGAAATTTCACGGGCAAACTTTACCGTCTACCCTCTAACGCAGGGGTAAGGGTAGACGGTAATTTAGCAGGTTAAAGACGCGGCTAAACTGCAGGTTAAAAAGGCGATAGTCGGGGCGCGCGTTACTGTATGGGAGGGAATAGCTAATCGGAGCGTTTACATCTCATATACATGCTGCGGGCAGAAAGGGTTACCCGTTGATTTAAAGAAGCGGTAAGGATGGGTTAAAAGGGATAGTGAATCGCGGGTTGGACTTACGTGGCCAAATTGCAGGTACAAAGCGGGTTAGAAACGGGGTAATCTCGGCCGCGCTTTACTGTATCGGCCTGTATGTTTGGTTTGCATCCGGGTAGGCCTGCTTGAAGAGCCATGTCTTTATACCTTTTTTGAAATTGTGTAAAGATGGTTCTAGGCAAAGGTTAGTAGGGAGGGAGCTCCAGAGGGAGGGGCCAGCAATTGAAAAGGCTCAATTGTCTCTCTTTATTCTCCATTTCTTCCTTCATTCCTGTCTCATTCTTTCTCCCCTCTCTTTCCCTTCAAACTGTCATCCCCAGTCCCCTTTCCTATTCTGCTCACTTTTCTGGTTTAGCTCAGCTCTTCTCTCTCTCTCAGGCCAGAGACAAAGCATGTGTGGCAGTAGTGGGAAATGTTTCCCACTGCTGTGATAACCCAGCGTTCCTCTACTTTCCTCAGTGTGCAGTAGATGCTGCAAAGGTGCTTCTAGCTATAATCTGCCCCTCTCTTCCCCACATCCTCATGAAGTGCAGCAGTGGGGTTTGTGATTCTGAAGGACTGCAATCTCTGCCTATTTTTCCCACCTCTGCTAAACGTGTGACAGGGTGGTTTTAGGCTTCTAATGGGTGCGAACATCCCTTGTCCCTCCTCCTCCTAGTCTGCAGTGATGTAGGGTGAAATGTTCAGGGACATAACAGACCCCATTCTCTCTCCAGGCCTGTGGCAGCAGCTCAACTAATCATAGATAGCAGCAGCCCTCTCATTTTCTCCCTAGCTAAACTTTCTTGCATTTGTTCTGGAGGATCCCTGGGTTGATCTCACATACCCCATAGGGTCCATGTACCCCAGGTTGGAAACCACTGCCTTAAGTGTTCCTTTACATACTTCAAATGGGATTGAAGGTGCATTTTCTTGAGTAGTGACAGGCCAGATTTTTGGGGTGCCATGGGATAGTGTCATACATTTTGGCCAGTCTTGGCCATGGAAGCCTGTAGCTTTTTCAAAATTGCCAGTGGCCTCTTGGTTGCTTTCCTGTTTAGTCTTTTCCTTGTTCGCTTATCTAGTTTGGAGGGATGACCTGATTTAGGCATGGTCTTAGTGTGCCAAATACCTTCCACTTCTTAATAAACATTTTGACCATGATCCGATGGATATTCTATGTCTTGTCAATTCTTTTATATCCTCCCCATATCTTTGTATTTCCACAACTTTGTCCCAGAGTTTTTTGGCAGCTCTCTTGTGTTCATGGTTGGGACTTTCTAATGTACTGCACCGTAGAGAGAATCAACAGGAACTGCTGAATTTATCCTGGCTTCATGTGAATTAATACGGTTTAACACAGATGGGGGCTGATTCACTTGGTATGTGCTTTTGAAGGCGATTGGTTATGTCAGAGCTTTAAGTATTTAGGATTTCTAAAGTAGTATGGGGGTGGAGGGAGTTGTACGTTTATCCTGCTGAGCTATTTTATTTTTTTCTTTCTACTTCATTTTCTAAGCAGTTCTGGAATATATTTTTCACTTGGCATTTGTGGAGAAGGATGAATGGATACATGAACAAACACTGTTTTAATGCATTTTACTTCCAAGCTATAAGGCAGGGGTACCCAAACTATGGTCATTGAGTTTGTTTTGCTGGCCCACCATGTGTGTGTTTTTCTTGGCATGGCTTAATCTAGCCCGCTGGAGAAGTGGGTTTTTTGTTTTTCAATCATGGCGGCAGCAGGAAGTCTGGCAGAGTTGCTCAGGCCCCACCAGTGGGAGAAGAGGTGACTTGGCAGAGCTGCTGAAGAAAGCCAATAGCAGGGAGGCTACGCCATGCCAGCGAGAGAAGAAACCCTGGAATCTGTACCCAGGAAAGCTGCTGGTGAGGAGGTTGGGCCTCGCTAGTGGTAGAAGAGGCAGCTCGAGCCAAGTCATGGGCAGGCTTTAGAGAAATAATGCTATTGCCAAAAATATATAGTCAGTAGTCTAATGGCCGATGTAATAAAACTGGAGCACAATTTTTAGCCCCAATTTTTTAATATTGCAAGCGTTATAAACTTGCAGCCCCACTCTGTGCTATAAACTAATATTATGCAAATCAAACCAGCACTAAAAATCCACAGTAATCCTAAAAAGTGTGTCAAAACTGGTGTTAAAGCTACAATGAAAAGTAAAGAAAATGGTGTTAAAAACCAGCTCAAGTTTGGAAAATTCTGCAGTGTTTCCTTTTGGTTGATGGAAGTTACCTGGTAGGCCTAGGGTGTGATTTGTGGTGCATAGCTGTCCATCTGGAGTGGAAATCCAGGTATCACAGGCTGTGCCTCCTTGGGCCAGAGATTTCCACACTGGTCTGAGAAACGTTGTTCCAAGAATGACAGGCCTGTGATAAAATGGAGTCACACCAAAAGAAAACTCAGACCAGTCATTCTTCCAAAATTTCACTTTGTTAAAACCACATTCAAAATCAGAACTTACAAACATATTAAGTTTGATCATACTGTACATATTAATGTATAGAATATTAAAATCAGATAATATACATATTAAAAACAAATATATTACAGGTACATGGCCACACTGTGTGTTTTGTTTTGTTTTAAATCAAATGTAAAAATGGGACATTTAAAAAAAAAAAAAAAAGTTTCCCATCCTTTTGTCTTTTGTCTGTGTTCTTGAGTGAATCTTTAGAGTGCATCTGTTGGACAGTGATTGTCTGTCTTTTTGTCCACTTGTGTGTTTAGAGGTGCTAGTGGGTGTGGGGAGGAAGAATGGCATGTATGGTTCGGGGGAGTTTAGCCATGGAGGGGAGATGGGGCGTAAAGAAACTGGCATGCATACGGTGGAGAGTACAGTTAGAGGCGGGGAAGAAAAAGTGGGTGGAGGGATCAAAGGGAGGGGAAGGAGGAAGCATCTATGGCTGGACACCAGGGTGGCTGTCAAGGTCAAATGCATTCTTGACAGACATCCAGGAAATGCTTACCCATAAAATGTATCAAAAAGAAAAAAAAAAGCTACAGAAAAGCTCAGAGAAGCACCTATACACAGCACCACAATGGACTAAAATGGCCACTAGAAATGTGGGTTAACTTTTACTCCTGCCCTGACTAAGGCATTAAATTTCCCATGTTAAAAAAAAAAAGCACTAAAATGTCTCCCTCCTAATGCGGCTTTCTGCATTGCATGTAATAGCTAATAGCTTTGTTTAAATGTTATTTGCATGTACTTGCACTAAGCATACTGCAGGTTTTTTTAGCATGTTTTTTTTTTTGTTGCTAAAAACCGTATTACATGCATGAGTAAGGTTAGTGCCAAAAAAGCCATGCTAAAACCAGGGTAAAAACCCCCAGTAAGCTCAGTGTGGCTTTTTACATTGTCCCCTCTGGGAGACTAGGTAATCTGTGTTCATATTCTTGGCATTCATGGTCACTGATTACAGTTCAGAAATTCAGTACTGCTCACATTTAGTCAAACTGTCATGATAACCATTCCTTGTATTAGGCTGTATTACTTTAATACCAGAAACTGTTAGGTCTTCTGGTTGATGTAAATGCTCCAAAAATAATTGTATTCTTGCGATATTAACTATCCCTTTTCTAATACAACCCTTTGCATTCTGTTGTCTGTAAACACTGGGTAGTTTTCCCAGCATAGAGTAATCCAAAGGAGCTTACAACAGCATACATAACGCCAGTGCCAGGTTTGGACAAATTCCTTTAACAGTTATTAAGGTAAAGTTGCAGAAATCTATTGCTTATTCTTGAGATAAGCAGCCTGGAGTCTGTCTATCCCTTGGGATCCTGCCAGGTACTTGTGACTTGGATTGGCCACTGTTGGAAACAGGATACTGGGCTTGATGGATCTTTGGTCTGACTCAGTATGGTGAGTCTTATGTTCCTGCGTTCCCTAGATTGCTAGTATTCAGATGGGGAGGGGGATAAATTGGAGTGAATCTCCAGAGCTCTGTACTTTTAGGATCCCCTACTCCCATGATAGCTTCATCCCTTGTAACTGGCTACAGAGCTCAGTCATAGTACAATCTTCCCCCTTCCAGTTTTCCCTCTTGCTGGCGGGAATCATAAGAGAACATTGCTCTTATCTGCTGGTGCTACCTCTGCCAACAAACTGGCATGGGAAAAGCATCAGTGGGAAAAGGTGAGGAGAAAAGCACCAATGGGGAAAAGGGAAAGAGAGAGAAAATACCAGTAGAAGAGGGTATAAAGAGAAAAGAACTGGTGTTAGGGGAGGTTGTGAGAGGCACAGCACTGGTGCTTTCCTGTCTCCATCTCCCTATTCTTTTCTCTTTATTCCCACCCCTTTCTCTGGTGCCTCTGTCTGTGCCACCTCCCCAAGCATTCGCTCCTTTCTCACTTTAGCATCTTTTAGCCTTCACTGTCACCTCTTCCCTCCCTGGTAGTCCTCACATGTGGGTGAGTACCAAGTTACAGGCTGCTCCTGGATATAAAAATGACCAACAGCACCTGACTGGGTGCAAACGGGCACAAGAAACTACAGTGGTGTTGGTAACAGAAGGAGGCAGCCTGAACCTTAACAAAGGGCTCTAGGCAGGGAGAGTTGGGTTTAAGACTGGAAGAGATTACGTAGGAAAGATTGGCCAAAGCTACTGTCGTGCCAACCATCCTTGTCCAGGCAGTAGTGGGTAGCGAACGTGTGTAGGGACCTCCATGTCGCAGGCTTGCAGATTTCGGCAATGAGAACTGCCCTCAAGTGGGCTACCGATGCCGCCATAGCTCTGAGTGAGCCTTGACACAGCCTCAAGCTAAAGGCCCGCCAGAAGGAGATACAGTCTGCCAGCCAGTTTGACGGAGTTTGTTTGCCCACCGTAACTCCCAATCGATTCTTATTGAATGACATAAAGAGTTGTGTGGACTGCCTGTGGCCTGCTGTGTGCTCTAGATAGAAAGCTAATGCCCTTTTGCAATCCAGACTGTGCAGAGCCCATTCGCCATGGTGTGAATGAGGCCTCGGGGAAAAGTGTAGGCAGAACAATCGACTGATTGAGATAAAAATCAGTCACCACCTTAGGCAGAAACTTAGGATGCGTACGCAAAATCACTCTTTCATGGAAGAATTTGGTGTAGAGTGGGTATGTCATCAAAACCTGAAGCCCACTAACCCTGCATGCCGAAGTGACTGCCACCAGGAAGAGAACCTTCCCGGTCAGGAACTTTAAATCGCAGGAGTGCAGAAGCTTGAAAGGATCACGCATGAGCCACGCCAATACCACGTTGAGGACCCAGGACACAATGGGAAGCCGGAGGGGAGGCTTCAACTGATGCAGACCCCGCATAAACCACCCTATTATGGATTGCACAGAGAAGGACTTACTACTGACACCCTGATGGTAAGCGCTGATGGCACTCAGGTGAACTCGGTCTGAATTGGTTTTCATCCCAGCCTCTGAGAGGTCCTACAAATAGTCCAGCAACTTCGGAGTGGGATAGAGGAATGGATCTAAGCTATGACCCTCATACCAGATGAAAAACCTCTTCCACTTTAGACTGTAAACTTTCTGCTAGAAGGCTTCCTGGAAGCTACCAGTACTTGAGACACATCATCAGAGAGAATGCCCTGAGACAGAGCCCAGGCCCATATATGTACCATCTCTTGACAGAGGAGGAACGAGCCAGTGCCCCCTGTTTATGTACCACATCGCCACCTGATTGTCAATCAGGACTGCTTTGTGGGACAAGCGATCCCAAAACACCCGTAGAGCGTAGCGAATCGCTCAAAGCTTCAGGAAGTTGATCTGGCATTGAGACTCCTGAGCCAACCAACGACCTTGCATGTATGACCCCAACCCAGGGGGAAGGCATCGGTAGACAGTATGACCTGGGGCAGGGGGACTTGAAACGGAACCCCCTGCTCCAGATTGGAAAGATCCTCCCACCAAAACAGGAGACCTGGAGAGGCTGCATAATGCAGACATGTGCACTGAGGTCTTGGGTTGCCTGTGCCCACTAAGACTGCATATCCACTGGGCTCTGCACATGCAGACCAGCTAAGGGGATAACATGGACCGATGTTGCCATGTGACCCAGCAGACGAAGCAACAGGCGGACCGAAACATGCCGGCATTGGCAGATCAAAGCTTGCAAGGGATGACCGGGCAAGTGCTCTATCGTGAGACAGAACACTCTGGCTTGAGCCTTGTCCAGTCTGACCCCAGTGAAGCCTGTATGTTGAGCTGAGATGGGACTTGGTAATTGATCACAAACCCCAGAGACTGCAGCAGCCCGATGGTCAGACTGAGAGCGCAGTGCGCATCCTGCTGAGTGTTGCTCTTGACCAGCCAGTCATCCAGGTATGGGAACATGTGCATGCCCTGATGATGGAGGTGCACCCCCACAACTGCCAGGCAAGTAAGTAATGAAAACCCAAGGGACTGATGCAAGGCCGAACGGCAGCACTCTGTATTGAAAATGTTCCCTGCCCACAACGAACCAGATATTTCCTGCAACCAGGGAAAATCTCGATGTGGGGTTAGGTGTCTTTTAAGTCAAGGGAGCAGAGCCAGTCTCTTCTTTGCAGGAGTGGGATTAGGGTGCCCAAAGAGAGACTATCTTGAACTTTTCTCTTTTAAGAAGCTTGTTTCAAAGCTCTTAAGTTGAGAATAGGGCGGAGGCCCTCTTTGGTATCAGGAAATACCAAGAGTAGAACCCCCATCCCTGCTGGCGCAGGGGACAGGCTCAACCACTCTGGCCATTAGTATTTCCTGATGAGTGGATGAAGCCCACGATGGACATGGGAGGGTCGCTGGGATATCCCTGAAATTCAGCCTGTACTCTTGGCGAATGATGGAGAGAACCCACTGGGGTCAGTAGTCGGCAAAAAGACGTAGCCTGCCCCAACTGGAGGATAGGATGGCAAGGGTGTGGCAGCCTGGCTTATGCTCCCCCCACCTCCAGTCAAAACCCTGTAGCAGGGCTCTGCTAGGGGGCTGGTTGAGTCCTGGGGGTGCACTGCTGCCTGGGGCAAACCTTGGGGAGGCTGCTTGTGCTCTTGAGGCAGGAGTGTAATATTTCCTCTGGTGATAGGACTTCCTAGATCCCTGTTGCGAGGATTTTCTGACTGAGGACAGCGGTTCAGAAGTACTGGCCAAAAGATGCTGAAGGGTCTCATGGTGGTCCTTCCACTGGGCCATTGCATCCCTGACCTTATCTCCAAAGAGACTCTCCCCCACATGCAGGGCAAGTCTGCCAGTTTCTCTTGGACCTCTGGGCGAAGGTCCGAGGTACAGAGCCAGGCCATCCTGCGGGTGCCAATGACTGCTGCAGCTATCCTGGCTGCCATCTCAAAAACATCGTAGGTGGATCTCGCCTTGTATTTACCCACCTCCAGACCCAGCTGTACCACCGCCGAGAAGGCGTCCTGCTGCTGCTGAGGTAGGTGCTCTGACAGTTCCTGGACTTGTTTCCACAAATTCTGATTGTATTGAGTCATATACAGCTGGTAGGAGGCAATACGGGCGATAAGCATAGCGCCCTTGTAGACCTTTCTACCCAGGGCATCCAAAGCTCTTTGCTCTCAACCCCAGAGGAGTAGAGGCGTGGGTGTGGGAGCACTTGACTTTCTTGAGGGCAGACTCTTCCACAACAGATTGATGCAGGAGATGGCGCCTCTCAAATTCCAACGCTTGTTGCACTAAGTAAATCGCATCTGTCTTCTAGTTGACCGGAGGTTTGATCACGGGGGGTTCCCAGATCCTGAGGAGTAGCTCCTTGAAAATGTCATGGACTGGGACCGCCACTATTTCCTTTGGTGCATCTACGAACTGGAGGACCTCCAGCATTTTGTGCCAGGCATCCTCCTCAGTGAGGAGCTGAAATGGGATGGCCTCCATCATTGCCCGGAAAAAGCCTGCAAAGTTCAGGTCTTCCGGAGGGGACCTACACCTCTCATCTGGTGGAGATGGTTCCAAGAGAAGGTTGCCTGAGTCATCTGAGGAGGACTCGGTGGTATCATCTTCCCAGGGATCATAGGGGGCTGCATCCTTGCTAAGGTTCCCTGGGGACCAATATGGAGGGTCCCTTACCAAGCTTCTCTGTTTAGGCATAGAGGGCATTGATGGCTCTGGAGGCACCAATGGCACCATGATCCCTGATGGCCCAGGGTCAGGAACAGGGAATTGTGGCCATGGAACTAGTGGCCCTGTGGGTGCTGTTGCTGCATTGATTCTTCTTCCTCAGAGGACCCAAGAATGGGAATCACTTCAGAGGAGGGCATCAGTGGCCGCTGGGGCACAGCTGAAACCCCAGACATCGGTAGTACGCCCCAAAGAACTTGGATCAGTGGTGGAATGGTCCGTGGGCACTGGGGGCATTGTTAAACTGGATGACACCATAAAAAAACCAGCCAGCGAGCGATCGATGGCTGGTGGCTACCGGAGAGCAACATCCTGGGAATCGACTGCCAACAAGGGAGAAATTTACACCCTACCGTGTGAAGACCGGTGACGAGGGACCCAATGAAGAAAAAACAGCAGACAATTGACCAGAGAAAATACTTGGAAAAGGATGAAGAGTGGAGCTCCACTACTGCGAGGCAAATACTTTGTGGAAAAAAGTAACTGAAGAGGGACCCCCATGTGGACGCACGGATACTGGCATACTGTTTCTAGAAACTTTGACAAAGGTTTTCCATGCTGGGTTCCATCTGATGTCACCCACATGTGAGGACTACCATCCTTCTTGTCCTAGAAGAAAGAATTTTTCTGTATAATATATGTACACAACAGGTGTATAAGAACACCTGAGACAAAACTGTGTATAATATATTAACACAATAAGCAAGAGCAATTTTCCCAACTAATATGGTGTAATTATATACAAAAGCGTGGCGGAAGCTGTCACCTTTTCTGAGTAGAGTATCTCCTGGCTCTCCCCGACTAGTGAATCAGCTAAGTGAGTTCTTGATTGGAGACCCATAAGGGCTGGAGATCCCTATCTGTGTGTCAGCTGTCAGCAGGGAATCTGAATCTGTCATAGGGTATGTTGGGGTTATATGTCTCTTTTGGAATAGAACATGCACTGTTTGGATTTCTTTGTGTAGCCCTTTTTTTTTTTACTACACATGTTCAGAAGGGATCTCTTTGTTAAGAAAAACTTACTGTGTATATTCCCTAAGATGGTGGACCACTGCTCTTAATCACCATATTGTAAACCTAACACATTCTGTACTGGGCAGCTGCCATATGCTTCAGTGCTCAGCTTTTTGCCGAAATGACTTGTGCTGTAATAAAGTGACTCTTAATATGCTAGCTAGCTTCAAGTAAGTAGCAGTCTTATGATTTTAATTGTATTCAGTGTCTATCTGTTTTGTGATTTTGATGCTTAAATAAAGGGAGAGCAGTGTGTAGGCAGTAAGATGTGCCTCTTCTAGCAAAGGGAGTGAAGGGGGGCCAAAGGGAGGTTGAAATTGTGGTTGCGTGCTGACCTTATACATAATCTAAGTTGTACTTTCTGTAATACTAGGGGGGAAAAGATGAGGGCCGGAGGAGACTGTAAAGCATGAGGTGAGAACTGTTTTCTCAGTGATAAAACTACATACAATCATTATAAACAAATCATAACTATAAGGCAATATTTTTCTCTTATAAAGGACAGTTATACACAAAATCACACACTAATACAAGACTTGGTTCTGAAGATATTACTGAATATGGAACTACTTTTGGGGGATTAAATAGGTTTAGATTTTGATGTAACTTTGAATGTCGTGCATCAGTCTCTTCTGTTGCTGATTCTTTAAGATTTGGTGACTGAGGCCAGATTTTTGATTCCCATTTCACAACAAAAATTGCACAACCTCATAATTTTTAGGTTGAAAAAAAAAAAAGAATACCAGTTAAGCCACTTTTCTGTTTGACTATAACCAGAGCACCCAGTTTCCTGCAGCAAATTTTTTAAAATTCTGCAACAAGTTGGTAAATTCTGTGGCAGACTTTTCAAAATTAATTGGCAATTATATGGCAAATTTGCATAATTTTGAATAATTTGCTTTTTTTTTCTTTATATACAAATAGTGTCATTTTCTGACATTTCTATGTCCAATTAATTTGTTTGGTCCTTTAGAGGAAAATTCATCTTAGTGATTAGGGCTGGGGAGAAAGAAGGAAGGGAAGGGATCTGGGAACAGGAAGAGAGGATATCTCAGAGGGCATGGGGAACTCAAAGGAGGGTCATAAGAACATAAGAAATTGCCATGCTGGGTCAGACCAAGGGTCCATCAAGCCCAGCATCCTGTTTCCAACAGAGGCCAAACCAGGAATTTTAGGCAGGAACAGTAGAGGGATAAAAGATAGAGGAGGATAGAGGCACAGAAAGCAAGGGAGGGTAGGATAAGGGGGGAGAGAAGAGAGATCATTAATGGGGAGGATCAAGGATGAGGAGGTGGGAAGAAAGGGACTATCAGGGATGAAGGTAAAGGAGGAGGGAATATTTGAATGAAGAGAAGAGGACAGGGTGGACTGGAGGTGGAGGAGAAGGAAGGAAGTCACAGTCCCCACAATCACACCCCATCTCCTCGTTTCCTGATTCCCTTATATCCCAGAACTCCCTCCAATTCTCTAACATTCTACGCCCCATCCGATACCCCCCAACTCCACTTGAATCCATGGTGATCCCCTCATTTGCATTCCACATCCACTCCAGTCTCCTCACTCGCCCCCATTTTTCCCTCATTTTCACAGTGGCATTCTCCCATCCCACAATCCTCAGCACTTTCTTCCTCACTCACTCCCCACCTCATAAACCTCTCTCCCCTGCTGTGATTCCTTTCTCTCTGTCATTCTTTCACCCAACCCAAGATCCCCTCACTCTTTCCCTCATTTACTTTCTGCTGGTACTCTCTCCCATCCTTCACATTCTCTCATTCATTTTCTCCCCTCCTGACTCCCCTCACTCTTCCTCATTCACTATGCACCTCCCAGATCCCCCCTCACTCTCCCTGCTTCAGTTCTCTTCCCTATCATCATCACCTCTGTCTTGTTCACTTCCTCCCCCAGTCCCCTCACTCTCTCTCTTGTTCACTCCCCTCCCCCCTCTTTTGCTTCCTGCCTCCCTCATGATCCCCCTCACTCACCCTTCTTCATTCTGTTCCCCCACCGCCAATGATCCCCCCTCACCCTCCTTATCTGGAAATAATAGGAGGATGGTGGCTTTGTAGTGCCTCAGGCCATGTCGTCCTCCGCTCCTGGGTCTGAATCATGCTTTGAGCCACATAGTTGTAAGTGCAACTCAGACCCAGCAGCAGAGGAGAAGACACTGCCTGAGGCACTACAAGGCTGTCCTCCTTCTATTTCTAGATAAGGAGGGGCGAGTGAGGGGATGGAGGGGAGCAGAAGGCAAGCAATGTGCCCATCCCACTGTAGCAAGGATTGATATTTGGCAACCCTTTCCACAGCCATGGAATCGCAGGAGACTGGGGGTCCTAACTACAGCCGTCGTATCCTTGTGTAATACATGACCATATCCAGTAATGCTGCTGTGCTCATGAGGCTATTTGGTTATCTCTTAAAACATTCAATAATGTATTAAATTGTAATATATTAAATACCTTGCTTCTTTAAACTCAGGTTGTTTTCTTTGGTAGATTCAGATTCTGTTTTTCCTTTGCTACATAATATTTAGTTAACCTTTCAAATATTTACTAATGGAAATCATATCAAATGTAGTTTCCTTATCTGCGAGGTAAACATGCCTAACTGTAAAATCTTTTTATCCATGCAGTAAAATATTCCATTCCTTCAAGTATGATAATTAAATTCTTTTCTGATGTTATTTAAAGGTTGCTGCTATATCAGACATTTGTCTCTGACTAGTTCAGTTAATGCTACTATCATTAAGATGTCTGGATGTAGAAGTAATTTTTGATTGTGATTTTTTTCATTTTTGATAGGTGCAAAAGGAGACTTCCACAGTGCCATCCTGGATTTAAAGGGTTGGAGCCTGGAATAATAATTGCATATTAATGTACCAGATGTGTTCTGTTTTCTTTTCCATTGTACATTCTCTTGTAAATACAGTTTCTGTAAATTGAAATTGAAACATTTGCTGTTTCAGCACAGGCAAAATAAACCAAATCTTTAAAAAAAAAAAAAAAAAAAAAAAAAAGTATGTTTAATGCTTTCCCCCTCACTTTAAAGACTTCCAATAGATTATATTAAGAGCCTCAGCAATTGCATCGTCCGATATAGACTCACTGAGCACCCCAATGCAAAATATAGGGGGACTGGATTTGTTCAAGTTGTATTTGGACTGATGGGGGAGACATGAGTTCTGACAAATATCAGCAATCATTAAAATTAGGTTCTATTTAAAAAAAAAAAAAAAAGAAAAAAAAAAAAGGGGGATTTGGGCTGTTCATTACCCACCACAGACCTACCTGGTAACACTGATTCAACCAAATTATGGCCTTGACTCGGAAGCCTCACATGCTACTTCAGGCAGGGGTAACTCTAGGTCAGACAGCTGGGCAGGCCTATCTTTTCAATGGAAGATGTTTTAAACTAGAAGCAAAAGCATGCCAGCCTAATAATCTGTGTATAAGCACACAATCTCCTCAAGTTGCTACTCTTTTACTGCTAGTTTTTGCTACACATGGTATAACTTTTGGCATCTTTGTTTTTCTTTCTTGAGTTATTTTCATTTACCTCTATCCTTTAATTGATGTTTATATGAACTTTCTCGTATTTCTGTCCTCCCTCTTCTGTTAATCTTTATTAAAAAAAAAAAAATAAAATAAATAAATTTTATTGGCAGACAATACCATGTTTTCAATTTCATTCCAGAGGCACAGAGAGTGAAACTGATTTCTCCAAGGTCAAACAATGGCAGAAGGGAGGCTTGAATTCCTGTTCCAAGATGTCACCTGAACCATAGTTCAGTAACCACTGGACTATTTCTCTTCTCTATATGAAACTGTTTTGTTTTTGAGCATATACACAATTTTAGATTTATTTTTAAAATGCCCTTTTTCAACCTCTTTCATCATTCCTAAAAGAGAGATTACTGCTTTTAGGTCCTCATACACCCTTACTTGGACGACTAGCTGATCAGGGCAAAGTCTCCAGAGGAAAGCACTCAATCAACCAACAGAGTCCAGTCTCTACTGGAGAGCCTCGGATGGGTGGTCAACACGAACAAGAGTTCCCTGCAGCCCTCACAATCGTTGGAGTACCTGGGGGTCCACTTCGACACCAAGAAGGACAAAGTCAGCCTGACGCCCGCAAGGAGTTCAAAGCTGTGGAACCGGTTGAAATCCTTGTTGAGCGACCCTCTCCCCACGGCATGGGATTACCAACAGACCCTAGGGCTGATGGCATCCATACTGGAAGTGGTCCCCTGGGCAAGGGCCCACATGAGGCCTCTACAACACTCACTGCTGTCACGTTGGAACCCACAGTCGCACAATTACACCGTACGCTTACCTCTCCCGGGCACAGTCCGGACCAAACTACGCTGGTGGCTGCAGCCCAGCCACATGAGGCTCAAGACTGTCATCCACAACCTGGACTCTGCTAACGACAGTCGCCAGTCTACGGGGATGGGGAGCACACTGCGAGGAACTAACTGCCCAAGGGCAGTGGAATGCAGAAGAGGCAGGATGGAACATCAGTCGCCTAGAAGCGCGGGCAGTCAGACTGGCAGTCAGTCTGCCTGTGGTTCGCTCAAAGACTCAGAGGCAAAGCGGTCAGAGTGATGTCCAACAACGCCAAAATGGTTGCCTACATCAACAGGCAAGGGGGAACCAGAAGCCAACAGGTGGCACTGGAGATAAACCCACTGATGGCATGGGCGGAAGCAAATCTACAGGAGATCTCCGCCGCCCACATCGCCGGGAAGGACAACATCACGGCGGACTTCCTCAGCAGAGAAAGTCTAGACCCAGGAGAATGGAAGCTATCTCCCGCAGCCTTCCGGATGATAGTAAACCGGTGGGGAACACCGGAAATGGATCTCCTGGCGAACAGAACCAACGCCAAAGTACCCAGATACTTCAGCCGCAAGCGGGATCTACAATCCCAAAGGATCGATGCCCTGGTGCAAACCTGTCCACAGGGCACCCTACTATACACCTTCCCGCCATGGCCCCTTTTGGGCGCAATGATTCACAAGATACAGCTACACAAGGGACTAGTTCTTCTGGTGGCCCCGGATTGGCCAAGAAGACCGTGGTACGCAGACATGAGAAGACTGCTGGCAGGGAACCCTCTACCCCTGCCCCCTCTCAGAGACCTGCTACAACAAGGTCCGATCGTTCACGAGGACCCGACTCAATTCTCTCTTACGGTCTGGCCATTGAGAGGGCTCGCCTGAAGAAGAGCGGATACTCGGGGGCGGTAAGACACCCTCCTCCGAGCATGCAAGTTCTCCACATCGCTAACATACATAAGGATCTGGAGAATATTTGAGGCCTGGTGCGAAGATCACGACATCAAGACACGCTCACTTAAAGTTCCCGTGATGCTGGAGTTCCTACAGAGCGGACTTCAGAAAAGACTGTCCCTCAATTCCATCAAGGTGCAGGTGGCAGCACTGGCATGCTTCGGCACCAGGGACGACAGTGATAGCCTAGCCTCTCACCCGGATGTGTCACGTTTCCTGAGAGGAGTCAAACACATTCGCCCACCGCTGAAGTGGCCTGTACCTCTGTGGAACCTCAACCTTGTCCTGAACTTCCTATCTGGATCCACCTTCAGACCTCTTCGAGGCCTATCACTCCGTCAGCTGACCCTGAAGATTGTCTTCCTCCTGGCAGTTTGCTCAGTGTGATGCATCTCTGAACTACAAGCACTGTCTTGCCGTGAGCGCTTCCTTAGGTTCGCCCCAGGATCCATCCAGCTGCGCACGGTACCGTCATTCCTTCCCAAAGTGGTCTCCCACTTCCATCTGAACCAGACCATCTCGCTCCCTTTGGCGGGAGCCCTGGAGAATTCGGAAGAAATCTGTAACCTGCGTCACCTCAACGTTGGCAGAATCATATCAGATACCTGGAAATGTCAGAACCCGTACGGAAGACGGACCACCTTTTCGTCCTTCACAGCGGGAAAAGACTAGGGGAAGCAGCCTCGTGGGCAACCATAGCCCGCTGGATCAAGGAAGTTATCAAGGCGGCCTACGTAGAAGCAGGGAAACCTCCACCTCTACAGGTCAAGGCCCATTCAACCAGAGCCCATGCAGCGTCCTGGGCAGAAACAAGAATGATGTCGCCTGCCGAGATCTGCAGGGCGGCGACATGGTCCTCCATCCATACCTTCTCCAGATTCCTACCGTCTGGATGTTCAGGCTCGGGAGGACACGGCATTTGCAAGGGCAATACTAAGTGGGTCACAGGCAGCCTCCCACCCGGTTCGGAAGTAGCTTTTATACATCCCATTGGTTCTGAGTCCATCTGCTACACGCTAGGAAATGGAGAAATTACTTACCTGATAATTTCGTTTTCCTTAGTGTAGACAGATGGACTCAGCAGCCCGCCCTTGGCTGCCGTCACTCAAGGTATTGCAAATGATTCAAGGGTAAGCCTCCTTTCGTTTACCTAGGTCTCCACCCAGCTGGGTGTCGACACTTTCCGGTTGAGCTCCCTGGCGGTCTCCAGCTATACTCAATCGACCAGTTCAAATTAATCCAATTAATCAAGTTATGACGTTTATATAGTTACGAAGTTATACAAGTTAATCAAATTAACCAATCGGTCAGTCAAACATATATCCACAATGCTTTGCAAGGAAGAATACTGAGGATCTGCACTTCCTGCAGGGGTATATGTACTAGGGGCTGACATCAGATTGAAATCTGATCCGTCTTCAACTGCTAGCAGGAGTACACTATACCCATTGGTCCTGAGTCCATCTGTCTACACTAAGGAAAATGAAATTATCAGGTAAGTAATTTCTCCATTACACTATAGTAAAAATAACAATCAAAATACAAAAAAAAGCCTATATCAAAATACAAACAAAGCAATTGGCAAATTAGCACCTCTTGCTATAGTCCCTGCTGTGTCCTATTTTGGTGGTGGGCAAAGAAGTGATAGGTGAAGATGTTTGGAGAAAGGAGCAGAGCTGTCTCTGGCCCCAGTAATGGAAGGTGTCAGAGATGGGCTCAAAACTGGGAAGTAACAAGTATAGAAGTTGATGTCCAGGCAGCGGAGCGGGGCTTTGTGCTGCACTCCCAGGGGTGTCTGCGGCTCCGAGACCTGGAAGTTTAAAACCTCGACGCTGGAATTTCTGAAGCATACAGTGACGATCACTTTCTCATGCAGGGTGAGGCAGACAGGCTCTCCCACCAAAACCAGGAGACTGTGCAGATATTGTTCTTGTTATCACCGTCCTTGGCCTCTGTTCTTTTTTCAGCTCTCTGTGGACCTTAGGACCCAGAGCCTGATAATGGGGAGAGATCAGGTGCAAAAAAAGCAAAACACAATTTGATACATTTTCTGGCTTAAGTGATCTTATCTTAGTCCTGTCATGCAGTGTGTGTAAGATGGTTGCCATTCTGGGAAAGCACAGCTGGTAGATAAAAAAAAGTAAAGTTATATGCAATGCTCTAATATTTGAGCCTATTTTAAATGTTTAGGTTAATTTCCTGTAGGAAAGTTCTCCTTCTCAGACCATTATGTCTGTGTGTCTGTTCTACCCTTGTAACTTTTGATGCGTTCATCCAGTTTCATGCATTCAGCTGTTCATTCTGTCACAGATATTAGAGTGCTCAGTGATCCTAGCCTGTATTTTTAGAGGGTAATCTGCAAAGGGACATCTGCGGGTAAAACAGTGTTTTATCCTCAGAAATGGCCCTGATATGTGGGTGGGTAAGCTGACGCATGTACGTCATGTTCTGTGCATAAGTTTACCTGAAAATGAGTGCCGGCATTTCTAGGGGTGGAGTTGTGGATGGCTTTGGACTTCTGCACATAGTTTGGGATTTTCAAAAGAATGAATGTAAATTTTCAGGAAAAAAAAAGTGTAAATGATTAAATGGTGTAATTGATGTAGGTAAATTTGATGGGATAATTTTCAAAGCAGACTTGTGTGTGTAAATTCTTAGAAATTTGACATAACTCATGCATGTATTTGTAGAGGTTTTTTTTTTGTGTACGCAATGATACAAAATCCCACCCTATAAGTACATCCAACACTTAGAATCCCTCTTTTTTTTTTTTTTTTTTTTTAAACTTAGAGGGCGTGCCTCATGGCACTGTTCCATGATATAAACAAATATGTCATCCCCTTATGGAAATAAACTGCTTTGCTTGCATAAAAATGCTTAATGCCTGCAAAGCAGCGTATGCAGAGGTAATTGAACACAAATAAAATAATGTGGTGGATATAGATAAGTCAGCCCTGTTATCACGATAGAGGGAGGTGTAAATACATTTCCCCTGGGAGCATTGAGTCACTAACAAGGGTCCCCAATGCTTGGAAAATTTAAAGGGCCAAGGAGCCCAATACACTACCCTCCAATCATTACCCCAGGGGTCAATGTCGATCCCCCCCCCCCTGGCACCCCCACCCCTTGCTACTGCCTACCAAGGTGGCTCTGGGCCCACAGGGAAAACAAAATCCTCTTCCTGCACAGCAATGGCCCTTACCCGCCACCTCCTTCCCTTCAAATTGCAAAGCGAGATGATATCCACCCCCCCCCCTTTCCAAATAAAAAAATCCTTGGTGTCTACTGTTCCCCCCCCCCCCCCTTAATCTCGCCACTCTTACCCCCCCAAAACGTAGGAGCCTGGTGGTCGGGGGAGGATTGGTACACCCCACCCCTCTTCCCAAGCCCAGTGCCTTGCAGCATGGTCTTTGATAGCTCACTGGGGCCCCCTAAGTGCCATTTTTCAAAATGGTGCCAACCCGACCTTGCCCCTACCATGTGATGGGGGCAAGGTCTGGGGAATCGGACTCGCTTTGCGATTTGAAAGGGAGGAGGTAGGGGGAAAGGGCTGTCTCCTTGCAGGAAGGGAAGATACCGTGGCATGCTTTATTGCGTTTTGTTTTTTTTTTTTGCCGCAATGAAAATTGTGCCACGGTACAGCTGTGCTAATTTGTCAGGGAAGGGGCCAAAAATCACAGAGATGCCTCTCCCCCTCCACTATATTTGGCCTCTCCTGCCATAAACTATCACAGCTTGGTAAATATCCTTGTTTTTAAACATTTTTTTTTATTGGCTTTCCAAAATAAACAATACAAAACACAACATACTAAGGTGGGTGAGTTTCTGAACCCGCCTCAGAACAATCTACCAATGTGAGTTTGCATAAATCGCCCCCCCCCCCCACCCTCCCAATCCCCCTTCCCCGCACCCTAGAAGTAGTCCATGACTGACAGTACACATCAAACCCAATCCATCTTCCACATGCTACACAGTAAAAAAAGAGAGACAAGTTAATCATTAATAACAAGGCTGTGAACCTGATGTGAAAGTGACTGAAGGTAAGGTTGCCACGCTGCAAGGAACCTCAGTCGATGTTGAGGAGCTGTCTGAGATGCCAGGCTCTCCATTGTCATCATTGCATGCAGACTGTTCCAGACCAGAAAGAGGGGGTTTCAGTGGATCTCCACATATGGAAAGCATTATCTTTTTCCCCACAAGACAAGCTTTACGAAGTAGCAGGCAAGAGCCAGGATACAGAATCCTAATTGGGGGAAATACATCTGAAAAGTAACCACAGGGGCAAGACTGGGAAGGCGACATCCAGCAAATCTGCTAAATAAGTCGCCACACATCTGCAAAAACACTGGATAGGAACACATGTCCAAAAAACATGGGATAAGGAGCCCTTGACATGTCCACAGCGAGTGCAAGTCGCCAAAGGGGCTATGGCGAAATGAAAAGCCATTATGGGTGATACATAGGCCCGACTAAGAAACTTAAATTGTAGTTCCCAATGGTACATGTTTGAGATCCTGGCTATCTGTCTGAAACACCCCCACAGAATAGATTGAGTCACCACAAAGTCCCCATCGCCATTCCAGTGTGTCTCTAACACCGAACTTATGTCCACTTCCAAATGTCTACGTAAGGTCTTGTAATACATGGACAAAGGAGGAGCGACAGCCCTCTCAAAGTGAAACACCCGATCCAGAGCATGGTACAAGGAAGGGCTCTTAGTGTCTGCGGGTAGGGCCTGCATAGAGTGGCTGATTTGGAAATATGGGAATGTATGGGTAGCCCCAAACCCATCTGTTGTCATAAATTCTTGGAAAGACCAAAGTGTTCCCTCCATCGTTAATAAATGACCCAATAGTGTGATGCCCTGGCACTCCCAAATCCTAAAACTTGAGGACTGAGTTCCTGGGCTGAATTCCACATTCCCTACTACTGGGAGGGTAAATCTCCTTCTTAAGTTTCCTATAAGAAAATAGTTCAGTTCAGCTGAACTCTCCGTGAGGTCAGAGCACCCAGTGATGTCATCAAGCATTATGAAAATTGCCTTTGGATAGTGCCTATTTCCTACAGGGAAACTGGCCTTGTAAGCACAAATGCTCTTTTATTTTGGGCCCCTGCAAGTGCTCTTGTTGGGAGAAGGGGTGTTTTTTGTATGCACTTTCATTTTTTTTGTTTGATGCTTTTCCTTTCTCAGGAATAGTGCTCTCTCTCCCATACCTCCCTGCCACTCAATCACTGAGCTTCACTACCGCCAGATCTACCTGTGTCTGTCTACTCCAGCTTCAGCCTTACAGTTCAAACTGCAATCAAAGCCCATGATGGCACAGGGCATTTTCAAAGCTTCCCTGCCATTGGGTAGCACCTGTGATCAAAGAAGGAAAGTGGGCAGCATGAAATATTCAGACATTTCCTTCCTTAAATATTAGTCACCGACTTATATGTAACTGAGAGTCCGTGACAGGATGATGGCAGGGCTTCCAGACCTTGTAGCAGCAGCACAGCCAAGGCAGAAACAACAATTTCCAACATTAAAATTTCATGCTGTCTGCAAAGTGTCCAACTTCATTGCCTTTGAAAGGTACTGGGATGGGTAAAGATTTATTCAAGAAGGATTTTTTTTTTTTCCATGGGAGCAGATGTTCAACAGTTAGTGCCGGATTGGTAGGGGAAGTGGGGGAGCAGCTGCCAGAAGAGGATAGGACATAAATCCAAGCCTGTCATTTGGCACAGTCGTTCCCCTCCTTTTTATAGCTGCCAACATTTTCCACATGCAGTAAGAGGAAAATGGACATCCTCTTCATGCCTGCCCCTGATTAGCTAAAGGTACTGGAACTGTGGAAAAATAATACAAGCAGACACGAAGAGGAAGCAGAGGAAATGCTAGCACGTGCATGGAAAGAAACCCAGAGGAAGCTAAGCACCCACTGCTTGCTGAATAAACTTGGAGATAAGCAGTAAAAACCTGCCTGCCTCTTACTGATGGGCTGGAGATTTTCCACATTAAAAAAAAACAAACCACCAGCTCAGTTTGTATTACAAAAGAGAAATGTGTGGCAAAAATTATACTGGACAATAACCGTTTATCACCAGGGGATTACTTTTATTTTACATGTGCACACTAGACACTGTGCACGGAATTAAATTCACAGTAAACACGGTAAATGCAAAGGACCCTGACACAGCCGAGTTTCGCATCAGGCTGCGTCAGGGGGGACCGGAAGAGTCACAAATTTTTATGCTGTAGAGAGGGCAATGTATTTGTTAACAGCTGAGGCACGCGCTGGAAAACCAGCTTAATGGTTGAAATGTGAAAGGTCTTTCAGAATTTAACTCGTAGCATGAAGCTAGATATGGATGCTGAAAACATCGCGGCGAGAAAGTTCTTCAAAGCACCCGATGTTTCAGAAAAGGAACTTTATTGGGAAGAGTAGTGAACCGGATAGGTCTCCTAATGCAGGGTAAGTAAAAGATGGAACCGGCGATCCTCCAGTCACGGTGTATTTAAGAGAGAATATCCAAACGATTTGCAAAACTTAAGCCATTATAAGGCTGGGCAAGGATGACGGAACCAACACGGGAAGAAAAATTTAAATAACCCGATGTCTTGAAGATGGGGGGTGCTGGCGATATTTAATTGTAGAACAGATCGGGAAGGTCTCCAAATGTTAAATTGAGGGGGGCAAAGTCAGCAAATACCTCAGCTACATCACAGTCTGTTCTACAATTAAATATCGCCAGCACACCCCCCCCATCTTCAAGACATCGGGTTATTTAAATTTTTCTTCCCGTGTTAACAAGCATTGTTGCTGCGTTAATGTGCACTGTTAGTAAGTAGACCCCCCTATCAATCGCAATGGGGCCTATTTGCTAATAACGAGCATTTCCAATGGAAAACAAACATAAGAACATAAGATATGCCATACTGGGTCATACCAAGGGTCCATCAGGCCCTATTTCCAATAGTGGCCAATCTAAGTCACAAGTACCTGGCAAGATTCCGAACATTAAATATTTCCCATGCTACTAATGGCCACAACAAGCCGTGCTATTCCCTATTGATTAATAGTTTATGGACTTCTCCAGGAAGTTATCCAAACCTTTTTTAAACCCACCTACACTAATTGCCTTAACTATATCCTCTGGCAATGAAGAACACTGACCTGCGTCTGGAACCCTGCCATAAGAAATTCAAACAAGGCCTCAAAACATGGTTATTTGAACTAGCGTTCACACAATGATTCCAATTAAACGGAGATGCCATTTAATTTGCTACCCCCATTAACTCCCTTCTCCATGTCCCCACTACCCATTATCTTTCCCAAAATTTTTCCCCTCCCTTACGCCCACCCTATCCCTGATTATGATACTTCGTTTGGTTTTAAATAATAGAATTTTCCTTTGTTCAATATAGAACTTGTTTTCCCTCTCAGCCCCGTTATTGTATTATATGCTCTATGGTTTTGGTGTTGGTTCGTAAATGATTTTTAGTTACTTCAAATTCATTTTTGTATATTAAACATTCTACTAATTGTTGGTTAAAGGTCTGCACAGCCTGTTTTTCGTCAATCCTGTTATTTGTAATTAATAATTAATACTAATTAATACTGTTATTTGTAAAGCCTGTTGCTAAGTTATTGTTAATTGTAAACCACGGTGATGTATATTCTTACGTACTGCGGTATATAAAAATCTCTAAATAAATAAATAAATAAATAATTGCATGTTGAATGAAAAATAATTTTCTCCAATTTGTTTTAAATGTGCTGCTTGCTAACTTCATATAAGAATATAAGAAAATTATCTCTACTTTTCAAAAAATGAAAATCTCATATGAAAGTTTTTCATGGTCATCCAGTTTGAAAAAGTAAAAAATTCAGAAATAAGACAAAATGAACAAGAGAAAAAAAAAGGGGAAAAAAAATAAACTAAAGAAACAATAGTATGCCAATAGAATCAAAAACATAAGCTGATGGATATGATTGTACAAACAAAAGAACAGGTACAACACCTTATTTGTTAAATTTCCAAAGCACCAGTTTACTAAAAGTACTAGTAAGGCTATCAATCTAATTTTCTGAGATTATATCCAAGAAAGTCTGACAAACATGCAGGCTCAAAAAACAAACATTTTCTCTTTTAATAATAAAAAACAGGAATACTAAATTGTACACCTCATTTCTAAATATTTCTCATGCCTCAATTGAGTAAAAGGAATAAAATCTGGAAAAATATCCCAACAGAGCTGTATCATGTTTCTGAACAGTTTTAGGACCCAGATTTAACAAAGGAAACAATCAAAGTTAGACCTTTTCTCAACATGATCCTCTAAATCTTTTCATTCCCATATCAGTTCCAGTGCCTCAACCGTAGAAGAACTTCTATCAGATTTATGTAGGGAGAAAAAAATAAGCAAATAGGCATAGTGATTCCTCCTTTAGACAGAACCTTTCCCTTCCCTAAACACCTGAACAGTACAGTAAAGCCATTTGCCGCTGTGCCTGGGATTGCAGGCTGGGCCGTTGGCTGGCGCACACAATCTACACCTCTGCCCGGAGGCAGGCGCAACTTATAGGACAAAGGTAATGGGGGGGGGGGGGGCGCATGTTATAAAATTGGGCATAGATTTTAAAATCTGGCCCCATGTGAAGAATCAGCAAGTTCATCATAAAATGGATTTAGGGGATTATGTGTCACATTGCTGTACCTGTTCATCTAAAGGAAAATCTATGATGGAAACTCAACACTGTGCAGACAGTTGGATCTGGCATCCCTGATCCATGATTCACAAATACGTTTTATTCTCAGTCTTATAACACACGAAACACAATTCTGTATAAACCAGGTGACAGGCACTATCAGTGTGGCAATGCCTGACCTCTTTATACCTAAAGTAAATGGACACATAGATGCATCATGACTGTGTCATTGTAAAACATATAAGGCCCTATCCAATAAGTTTCTTCTATTTCTGTAATTCCAGTGAAACTCATTAGGTAACAGGTCATCTCTCTCCCCAATCTGCTTGAACCAGCAAAACAGTACATTTCCTACTGTTTATTTTAAGGACTTTATAGAGGATCGCCAAGGCCACACATCGGATATCTCACTACTGCAATTGTTCAGAGCTGTTTCATGCAGGTACCCAAGGAGGAAAATCTTCAACACTATTTACTTGGATAAATGGCTGTCCAAAAATAGCTCTTTGCCAGTTCACAATGCAGCTCAAAGTCCATTTAGCTGCATTTTGGGGAGGTGCACCTGGGGGAGCATTTTGCATGAGATTAGGTTTAAAAAAAAAAAGGCCCAGTTTTGTTTTCAAGGCCATGCATGCTATGTTCCTCTCAGTCTAGGATGTTATCCATCCCTTCGGTTAATGTCGCTGATCCTGAGGAGAGCGAGGAACGGGCCTTTTCATCAGCTGGCCCTGGTTTGTAGAATAGTCCTACCTAATGATTTAACATTAACAGCATGTATAAAAACATTTTAAAAACACTTTTAAGGACTTGTTTCAACAAACATTTGAGCTGGATGACGCTTAATACTTAATTGTTTTGGGGCTTTTCTGTACTGAGGCACAGGTTTTTATCTGTCTTTTTTGGTTTGATGTGTTCATATTTATGGGGTTTTTTTTGTTTTTATATTTTTTTCCAGTTATTTTCTCCTATTTTATGTGTGGATTATTGTAAACTGCTTTGAACTGTATGTCTAAGCAGTCTATAAATGTATAGAAAATAAATACCCACACAAAAAGCAGGTGGAAATATCCATGTGTTCTTTCCTTTCGAAAAATAGATACAAGGATCTGCGGGCTTTGCAGCTAAGTGAAAATTAGCACAGGTGTGATAAATGTATTGCACCTTGCATAAATTACCTATGTGATGTGGAAGCTGGGAAATTAGCCTAACCGTGCCCTGCCACCACCCCCCCCTTTTTTTTTTTTTTTTTTTTTAATTGTATTTATAATAATCATAGACTCACAAAAAGGAAAAACAGGGAGGAGAACTTTATTGAGTCGTAAACATCAATTCACAAATAGTATAAAAATTCATTCAGCACGGTGAGCCACCTTCCTGCTAATTTTATGTCTGATACAGTGACATTTTTTTATATACAATAGTAAACTTATACAACCAGCTTCTGGTAAAAACGTTTGGCTACAACTCAGAGATCTCATTATAGTGAGTCAATCAGATGGTCCACATTGCCAGCCCCTTTGTCAGTGATAAGGTGTATAGTCAAATATTTCATACAAAAATGTCAAATCACACTGAAATGGTATTCTCAACTTGGTTGTTTTCATTTGCAAAGTTCATCAACAGGAGTTTTGTACTGAATAGTTTTTTAATCTACCTCCATCTGGTATGGGTTTCTACTATGTTACAACCCAAGGCAGTAAACCAGAAGCAGAGCCCAGATCACAAGTTCAGTGTCCCTTGGAGCCACAAGATAGTCACCAATTGTGAATGTTTTAACTTCTGGTTTCTCATCATGTATTATTAAACAAGAAAATGTGTAATCTTAGCCCTGGCTTTGGCACAAAAAGAGACAGCCATGGGTCCCCCCGAAGCCGTGGATGACTCCTTATCACTATTGACTGGGAAAACTAATGGACTTCCACAGCTATTTGCCTTCCACCCTAGCAATTAACTTCAGGGGCACTTTTTCACCGTTTCGTCCTGCTTCACTAATACTTAGGAAAAGTATCTGGGCTCACTTCCCTGTTTGCTGCTCCTAAGCACACTCCTTTCATCTCTGAAGGATGCTCTTCTTAGAATCCTGCTCCTGGTCAGGTATTTGACTCTGGAGAGATGACTAATTCTTTTATGCACAGACTTCAGACGTCCCTTTCAGGCCTCTGAGTTAATGTTTCCGAAGCTCATACTCCTCATCTTGAGCACTGGCATCCCTCCCGCAGAATCATTCTGGCCTTTTCCATGACAATTCTTCCTCCCAGACCTCTCTCTCTCCTCCAGAGAAAACAGTCACCCACTCCCCTGCTACAACCGGTATGCATCCATATCCAGTCTCCCTGCAGGGGAGCTACTGAAGCATTTCACTACTTAAACAGAGGGCGACGCTTTATTTTTATATATAAACTATAATTTAAGTTTGAATTTCTGAGGTTTTACTTCTGATGCATAACCGGGGAGGAGTATAAGCATTTGGTAGACACATGAAGCAATCTGAGGGCAACAATATATCTTCAGGAGTCCAAAAATCCAAAGAATGTTAATTTTGTAAAATAAAAACAGTTCTTTTATTTAACAAAAAATGTAATTGTACAGAAACACCATTTATGTATACCATTTTCAAGAGATATTTAAACTTATTACTCAGTCTAAAGCCTATACTTTCTGCATTGGATATACATTTTTTACAATATAAAAAATATAAATTCTTAAAAAATTGCACATTTTTTAAATTAAAATGCTGATAATTAGTCCACAACCGTGCAGACCTTTTTTGGCTCAACAGTTTCTCCTTTTTCTTTCAGCTCAGACAGAAACAGTACTGAGTTTCCTGGTGCCAAGGGCTTTCATCCACAACGACTTGGGGATTTTCCCCTATCTTAATAGACCCACTGCTCCTATGTTGTTTATGGCAGCAGCCAGAAGCCACTCACCGGGGCTCCTTCTAGAACCCTGATAATAGATTCTAAATCAGACTACTGTTACCCTTAAAATGATGACTCCTCCCTCACTGCCTCGGCAGCATCCCCAGAATTTACAAGATTAAAAAGGGCTTTTAGACCACAACAGTAGTTTTCCAATCTCACCCCCGTTAACCTCTGCATTTCAGGGCTACCAAAATATGTAAATCAACCAGGCTCTTGGACCAAATCAATCTCAGAATCCGTGTGAGCATCCTGTAAAACAAAACTGTTAGAAGACATTGGGCTAGAAGAATCTCAGCTCTTGGGACACGCTAAGCTTAGGAGAAATGACCACACTGCACACGGTGGAATTCAAACTATAGTTCATCCCTCTATATCAACCACTGGGTTTATGTCTACTCAAGAAAAATTACAGTTAGAATCCTTATCTATGATTTAAGAAAAAATAAAAAAATAAAAAATATATATATATATTTACAAATGTATTTCAAAAGTGCATGAGTAGCATTAGAAACACCACTGCATAAGCTAATCTAAGGCTTCCATGTAGAGGATTTCCTGAAGAAAACTGGATTCGCCCTTCCACCGCTGGATAAACTTGTCCCATTTTATTAATGTAGTTGGAAACTATGGCAATGTCAAGGTCACCTATATGGAAAGAAAAAGACAAATAGAAAGAAGGAGACACAGCTCTGTTATACTATGAGAAGGCATAGGGTATTTAACCTCTTCATCTTTATTCTCTCTCTCCATATATATATATTCCTAGTCAAGTTTATTTATTTGTTTAACATATTTATATACCATTTTACCAGTAAGGATACTGACCAAAGCGGTTTACAAAAAATGATTATAAAATAATCAACAAGTTAAAATTAAATATAAATGTACTAATCTAAAATAAATAAAAAATATTACTCTAAAAGTATGAATAAAAATACAACGTACAATATGATCAATAAAAGAAAATGTGGTGACATAAAAGTAAAGAGAATGGCCAATACGGTTAAAAAACTTAAAAGTTAAGAAAAAAAAATAAGACAATGAAAAATAAAAGTTAGGATGTCAGAAGGTCATATATAGAATTAAATCAGCAACCATATCTAAGGATACCTCCTAATTAGGGGGTTCCATATCCCTGAATGCTTCTTGTAACAGGTGGGTTTTCAAAGCCTTTTTAAACTGCTTTCGACAGGGGATTTTCCTCAAAGGATCAGGTAAGGCGTTCCATAAAATGGGGCCAGCGACCGAAAAAGTTGAGACCTCTGTGTCCTGAATAAACAGTTACTGCAGTATATGCTGTGGCCCCACATCCCGTGGGATGCCACACAAAATGACGTGCCCAACTATAAAAACTAATTGCCTTAGTTTACGTCCGGCATTACACTTCCTTGCAGTTCACATTCTCTGCCCTAGGGGAGGGAAGGAGCGGTACAGTATTCCTCTTACACACTGCCCGAAGGCAGAAAGGTATCAGCCAAACGGGTGTCCTTTAGCTAATCATCATACGTAACCCGCTCTGGGAATAGGGGTCCCACTGCTGAACAAAATCGTAAATAAAACAAAGGAAGGGGAGGGTTAAATGTGCAAAATCTAATTATGAGTTGGGGGAGGGGGGGTCGGAACAGAGGACATCCTGAATAGCCCATTTTTGTGCGAAGCTTTTTGAGGCGGTGTTGGCAACAGCCCAATTGTGTTCCATTCTAATTCTGGATCTTATCTCTGATTTAAAATAGAGCTCACAATTGACTGCTCTTCCATTGGCTCTTTCTTCCTCCCTTGTACATCTTATGGCCTTGCTTGGCTGTTGCTAAAAAAAGATTCACCAGATGGCCCAGCTGTCTTTCTTTTGGAGCTTTGCCTATCAGTTGCCCATCGCTAAGTAGCAGGCCGATACAGTACTGGGACTACTCTGGGACGCGCGTTTTCCCTTACCCCTTATTCAGTAAGGGGAGGAAAACGCACGTCCATCCCGCGGCACCTAATATCGCCCTCTACATGCAAATGCATGTTGATGGCCCTATTAGGTATGCGTGCGGGATACAGAAAGTAAAATGTGCAGCCAAGCCGCACATTTAGGGGCGGATTTTAAAACAATACGCGTGCCGGTACTTTTGTTCGCGCCAAAAGTACACCAGATTTTATAAGATACGCGCGTATCTTATAAAATCCAGGGTCAGCGTGCGCAAGGGGGTGCACATTTGTGCAACCTGCGCGCGCCGAGCCCAGCGCGGCCTGCCTGTTCCCTCCGAGGCTGCTCCGATTTCGGAGCGGCCTCGGAGGAAACTTTTCTTCGCCCTCCCCCCACCTTCCCCTACCTAACCCACCCCCCCAGCCCTATCTAACCCCCCCCTTTACCTTTGTTGGCAAAGTTACGCCTGCTGAAAGCCCCACTCCGTCCTCTGGTCCCGGGGGCGTGGTCCGGAGGCCTCGACCACGCCCTGGGCCGGCACCACGCCCCTGGGCCCGCCCCTGAAACGCCACGGCACGCCCCCGAAACGCCGCGTCGTTTCAGGAACGCCCCCGGACACGCCCCCTCCCTCCCCGTTTTGAAAGCCCCAGGACTTACGCGCGCCGGCGGCCTATGCAAAATAGGCGCGTGAGCACACTGCGCACATAAATCCTGCCAGATTTACGCGTGCAGGGGTTTTAAAATCCGCCCCTTTACTTTCAGAAATTAGCGCCGACCCAATTTCTTCCGGCGCCGGGAAAGTGCACAGAAAAGCAGTAAAAAGTGCACAGAAAAGCAGTAAAAACTGCTTTTCTGTGCACCCTCCGACTTAATATCATAGCGATATTAAGTCGGAGGTCCCGCAGCTGTCGGGCCGAAAACCGGACGCTCAATTTTGCCGGCATCCAGTTTCCGAGCCCGTGGCTGTCAGCAGGCTCGAGAACCAACGCCGGCAAAATTGAGCGTCGGCTGTCAAACCCGCTGATAGCCGCCGCTCCTGTCAAAAAGGAGGCGCTAGTGATGCGCTAGTGTCCCTAGCTCCTCCTTTCCCCGTTTTTACCGCGTCACCTAATTTAAATGGAGAATCGCGTGCACCGGCGAAGGGCTGGTGCGCGCGCCGGGAGAGCGGGCATTCGTCCGCTCTCCCGCGGACTTTACTGTATCGGCCTGTAGGTGTGGCGAAAAAGCAAGCCAGAATTTCATTAGTAAAGCCTTAAGAAAGCTCAAGAAAGGAGTCAGCCTCGGATTGCTCCAAAAAAATGTGTTGCACTGATTCCATACAGGAGCAAAACGGGCACAGGGATGGCATGCCCGTAATAGCCTCGGAGCATGCTGCCTGTGCACATTGCCCCATGCACAATCCGCCACGAAAGGACTCCATAGCGCTTAGGTGTTAGTTCGCTATAAAAGCTTTCCCACCTTGGTCTTGCCTTGTCTCCCAATAAGGAGCGCCACGTTATATTTGGGTGAGAGACCAAGGCGAGGTAATGGATGCTATGGAGTAATAGATGGTACATTTTCTTTCGTGGCAATGCCTCAAAAGCTACTGGCGAGAGTTTGTGTAGCCTAGTTAGGCTTTGGGATGGGGTAGGGATAGGGGTGGATGCTGGGGCTTATGTGCAGGTCCGGAGGAGGGGGGATGGAAGATGGGCAGGGACCTCCGGCCTGAGGAGCCCCTCCCGGTAGGGTGGACGGTATCATGCATGCATAGTTGGCAACTGCGCGAATGGTCCCAGCTGGGGATGTTAAATCTGTCAGCCTAGTTTGTAGTGCCAGTTTGGCGGGCTACACCCATGAATTACGGTCGGCCTTTATAAGGTGGCTGACCTTGGTGATTCCATCCGAGGCAAATCGACCACATACTGTGGGGGACTCCAACATCTCTACACCTGGAGAGGGGTTATAGAGGAGGGGCTCTTCTGGTAGTCTCCCGCGGGGGTGGATTAATCCCCTCAAGAAGGAAATCATGTGACAAGACTTAATAAGGTCTCTATAGAAGGTGACAGCATCAGGAGGCGACCAGCGCACCCTTCTAGCTTCATTACAAAGAGCTGCCAGTCATACTGCAACCGGCCCAACTGGCGAAAATAAAAAGGAACACAAAAACAGTTAAGTGTAAAGTTCTAGATTGCAAATCCAAAACCAAAAGGACTTTACACATATTTGACCCTCATAATATACCAATATATCACAAGATATTTCTTCAAGGCAGAAAAAGACCTCAGAACCTCTATGCAAGTTATATAAAGAACATTAAGGGGTAGATTTTTAAAAACTACGCCCGTGTGTACTTTTGTTTGCACATCAGGCGCACCGAGCCGTGCAGCCTGCCTCCATTCCTTCCGAGGCCGCTCCAATTTGGACATTTTGGCTTTTAATTCTGATTTGGAATAGTGCTTATGGGAGATAAATCTGATTTTCCGGTTTGATATATTGATGCATTTGCACAAGAATCTTGTTTTTAGTTAAATGGTGGTGTGTGTAGATTGTATTATTTGGTCCCTTTATTCATATTCAAGTAAACTTTAAAAGCCCTGCACGTGAAGTATGAGGGTTAAGCGTGTGGCCAGGCCCTGCGCGCATTTTTGGAAGGGCCTGGCCACGCGTGTAACCCCCGTTGCGTGCCAAAGTGCTAGGCCTTTGAAAAGGGGCTGGCCAGGGGGCATGGTCTGGGCATGGCGAGGGGTGGACCGGGACAGTGGCGATGCTTGCGGGATCTCTGTGCTTGGCCCGGTCTTTCCCCTGCGCCAAGGAAGCAGAAGATCCTGATGATCGGGAGAGTGGTGAAATCACTGAGGCTCGATCACTGTTCCCGTGATCCTTGAAGGTACTGGTGAGAGGAACAGCAAGGGAAGCGTGTCAAGGGGCACCCCGCGACTTCTCGGCATCGATGGAACCAATACAGGAGTAGAAGGAGTGGATTTTGGGGCCCAAAAAGTTTCTCCATCTTATCGAGATGTGCCCAACTGCCTTTGGGGGTCATCTGGTCACACAGACGGCACCCGCAGACGTTGCGCGAGGCCCCCAGTCAGAGGATGCAAACCTTATGCGGATCCATGATAGACATGGTCCGTGGGCATTGGGGCACTGACAAAAACCGGTCGACGCCATAGAAAAAACACACGGCAAGCGGATGATGACTGGTGGTCACTGTGAGGAGAGAAGTTGGGAATTGACCGCAAAGTTGGAAAAAGGTAACAAACAACCTACCACACTGAGGAGGCACCGACCGCGAAAGGGACCAGACAAGGAAATCAGGATAACCCGAAAACTATCAAGGAAAAAACAAGAAAATGAAGAGCTCCACTGCACCACGGAAAAGAAGAAACTGAAGGGAGACCTCACGTGGACGCGCAGATAGCAGCAGGCTGGGCATGCTCAGTGTGATGGTCAAAGCTTCTAGAAACTTTGAGAAAAGATTTCCATGCCGGGCTCCATAGGATGATGTCACCCCACATATGAGGTAATCCTGCTTGTCCTAGGAGAAATTAAGGAATTCAAAAAAGCTTGGGAGTGGGTGCCAAAGTGATGGAATGGATTGCAAACTGGTTAGTTGACGGGAGACAGTGTGTAATGGTAAATGGAGCCTCCTCGGAAGAGAGAACGGTGTTAAGTGGAGTGCCACAGGGCACAGTTTTGGGACCGGCTCTGTTCAATATATAAGCACTAGCCAGAAGTGTATAAATCAGGCTTAAAGTTTTTGCTTTCATTCTGTGCTTAGAGGAAAAATTGTTCAGACTGTGGGATTATAATCGACTTGTAAAAGTTTCTAAATGGCCCTTGAGAGTATCAGGAAAGGACAATAAATAAAATATTAAACAGAAAGTGGTGGATGGACCAAAGCTGTGACAAGTCAGAAGTAACAGAACAAGTACCAAGGAAAGGAGACTATCAGACATAGTCATGCTCGTGGATGAAAACAGGCAGGCATCTTAGAAGGTAGTAAATGTAGAGGAGAAACTGGATGAGAAGACAAAACAAAGCTGGCCTACCATATATATGGTTTCATAACCTTCTTGAAATATTCTTCTAAAGCACAGATACCATGAAATAGACTTTGTTAACAGTATCATAAGACATACTACAGTGAAATAAAGGGTGATATGCTGTAAACAATGAATTACATTATAATGTATGGATATTGTACTTATACTTACCACTGTCATGCTTTAAGCCTTCATTTTTTAATATAGCAAACCCATCTCCTCCGGCAGCAATATAAGAAGGAAGTACAACTTTGTAGACTTTGTTCATTTCCAGAGGTTCGTAAGATGGAACACGACACTCTGTACAAAGCACTTCAAGTTTGACAACTCTGCTTCCCGAACTTTTGGAAAGGTCATAAACTATCCGTATACCTGAAGAATAAAGAAAATATATACTATTTCTTTTTTCCTATTTATTTTAGGCTTATATATTCCCTTCCTTCCTCAAAAAAAAATGGGACCCAAAGCTGTTTATAATTTAGAAACAAAATACATCAATAAAACACAGTACATAAATCATAGAACATACCAGAACAAAATGCATTAACAAATAATCACATATAAAATCCCTAAACACTGCTGATGACAACCCTCACTCTCAGTGGGGGAATAAAAAGCAGTAACATATCTCAAAAAAATCCAAACACATTCTCCCTAAATAAACAGCAATACATATAATCATTACTATGGACCAGCTGCAATACAAAATAAAATGGTAAAACATCCAAAGATGCACTCTAAGCTAGAACTCCCATAACAATAACAAAATTAAATAAACGTACACTCCTACCCAACAAACCACATAAATAAAAAAAATAAATAAATCCCAAAACAGCCACCTTTACTGCCAGTCTAGTTAACAAGCAACCAACTGAGAAGAAGTTTTATCACCAGGTCCTACTGGCTCATTCTCAAAGGGGTGACCTTTGGGAGAATACCACTGGGAACATATCGCCTCTACCGTAAGCCACTTCTTCAAGAGGCCTACAATGGTGCCAGTAAAAGGAGCAAAGCCTCAGTGTCAGCAGCGTCCTAGCACAACAGGAACCAGAGATGGGGTTTCCTTCTTTTCTGGGGGAGGCAGAAGGAAGAAAACCCTCCTCCAGGCAGCTTTAGCAGGCACTATGCAGCTGGTCGTCTCCCTTTTGCTGCAGGCCACCATATACATCATTTTCATGCTCCTTGATTAAACAGACAACAGCTAGGATTCCTTAAAGGTAAATGTTAATGTTACTATTTGCTGAAAGTCTGGTCTACTTGAAAGTGCTTGTTAGTTACAATGCTTGCATTAATTGCCCGTTTGATCTTGAATCTGTTGCCTTGACCACATCCTCTGGCAACAGATTCTACACTTAATTTTCCACTCCGTGCACAATCATTTTCCATGATTTATTTTAAATCTGTTAGGGGTAGATATTCAAACCATGTTCAGCGCTATTTAGCCGGATAAGCAGGATATATGAGGCTAAGTAGCAGCCGCTGAATATGTGCCTACGCTCAGCAGCCACTGCTCAGCTGTATAAGACCCTTAATACGGGTAAAAGTTAGGCATGGACTGGGCAGATCGAGGGTGGAGCAAGTTAGGCCTATAACTTATATGGCTAACTCCTGATATTTGGAGTTAGCCAGATAAGTTTACATCTAAGTTTAGATGCCTCATGGAGCAGATCTAAACTTGCCAGGTAGACTGATCCGGTGAAATGTGCACACATAAGCGTATTATTCAGTGGCTTTGTCGTGCCGCTGAAAATACTTCGTAACTTAGTTCTAATCAGCTAAGTTACTTACCCGGCCAGCTTTGAATATCTACCCCTTAGTTGTTAGTTTCATGGAGTGTCTCCTTGTTTTAGTATTGTTTGAAAGGGTAAAATTACTGTCCTTTATTTGCCCAATCCACCCCATTCATGATTTTCTAAACTTCTATCATGTCCCCCTTCTCAGTCGTCTCTTTTCATAGGGAAGCCGTTCCATCCCCTTTATCATTTTTTGTTGCTTTTGTCTGCACTTTGTGCAAGTTGTTTTTCAGGGATAATTTTCAAAGGAAAAGTTATGTGCATACTTTCCTTTTGAAAATTGCTGTAAAGTCTGTAGGTACCGTAAACTGATGTACCGTCTATCTCCAGCACACACTGATCCCCTTCCCCAGCTCCACCCCCCCGCCCTCTAACACCCCCCCCCCCCCCCGCCCAATCACAGCACACTCTTCCCCCCTTGCCCAGCCTGGCCCTAGTGCACTCCTGACCACCCTCCCAACCTGACCCCAGCACTCTGCTCACCCTCGCTCCTCATCCCAGATCCAGCACACCCTAACCCCAGCCCTGATCCAGCTCTCCCTTTTTCCTCCCCAGCCTGACATCAGCACATTCTGTCCCCTGCCCAATGCCAGCACTTTTCACTCACCCAGCCCAACCCCTCTCCTTAAGTCAACCTCAGCACACTCCTGACCTAGCACACTATGACCCCCCCCCAGCACACTCCAACCCCCCTCTTCCTCAGCTTGATCTCAGCATTCTTTCCCCCCCCCCCATCACTGTCATAGCCAATGCTGACCCCCTTCTTCAGCCCAACCCCCTGCAAACTCTGATTTCCAGACCAATCCCAGCACTCCCTTCTCCTCTACCCAGTCTGGCCCCAGCACATTTCTGATCCCCATCCCTAACCTGACTCCAGCACATTCCTGCCCCCAGCTCAGATCCAGCCCACTCCTGCCCTGCACCCAACCTCGCTGACCCTTTCCCTCCTATTACCACCCCAAAAAATAAACAAGAAAAGAAACCAAGAAAAAGTCAATGAAATTAAAGTATCTCTCCCTCCACCCACTTCAGCTAAGGTCCATCCTGGCCCCAGGCCCTCCTGGACCTCCCACCACCCCAACTCTCACCCCTTTGCAGGTCCACAGATCTTCCTGGAACAGGAGCCATCCCCTGCTGCTGCTGCCCCAATCTTCTAATTTAACAAAATGGATGCCGGTCAAGCCAAGGCCAGAGCCATTATACTGTATGGCATGTGTACCTCACTAATTGCAGACAACACCAAGCGTATTGAATATATATAGATAAGTCCCTATTATGTAAAATATTAGATAAAAGTATATAAATCCATCTTTAACTGCTTTGATCTTTAAATGGAAAAGCAGAATATAAGCAAATAAAATAAACAGTAACACAAGCATTAACATGGATTAAATACCTGCGTTATCTATTGCAACTAATGAGCATGTGTTATCACTTTTAATGCACATAAACTAGCTTGCATAGCAAAATTAGAGTATACGATGACAGATAAAGACCAGTTGGCCTTTCCAGTCTACATTAGTATTAACATAAAATCTATGCTAATGAGGTAATAAGATGCAAAAATATGCAAAGTAGCTCACTACCTATTAGCACGTCAAAACATTTCCATGTTAAAATGTACAAAACGGAATAGACTATTAACACAAAAATCTTAACTATATCTCAGAAAGGTGCTGACTTGATATTTCGTAACCTATATATAGGATAAAGTGTGTCCAGATGGTACACAGTACGCTCATAATTCATATTGAGGGATTTTAGTGATGTGATATAAATCAAGAGACCAAAGGTTCAATTATTTGAGAATTATCATTGGAAGCTCAAGATCCAATTGCACCCTTAATTTTGGATATTCTGAACAAAGCTGTATTGTTTATAAGAAAATTAATTTCAATGAAAACATTAAGAATATAATTCATTGGCAAAAGGCAGAGAGATATGAATTTGGGAACAAGAACCATGTGAAGAAGGGAAAAAGATCTAGAAAAGGAGCTATAGTGGCATATGGACATTGTATGAGAAAAGTTTATGTCTAGAATCGTCCTTAGTCTGTCACAAATTAATGAAACTTACACTACTGTAGGCCAGAATACCTCAAGAACAGAATTGAAATAGTTTAACAAAAATATAATAAAAACGCCTGATTTATGCTTTTCTTACTAAGAAATACTTTATGGAGGTCTTGTTATATTTCGTTAACTTGATAATTAAAAAAAAAATACATATGAGGGATTATAGTTATTGTGTGCATCTTGTAGTGCTTATAAGAAAACCAGTCCCATCCTGCAATGGTTAAAGTAGAGATGAGTCAGAAAATTGTCCTTTGTGTTCCCTTGGGGAGGATACTTGTCCTTAAAGTGGGTGCAGTTAATATTAAGAAATACTCGTGAGTCACTGTGTTAGTGTCCAGAATTAAAGTCTTTACTGTTCAAACAACGGTGATGAATGGCGCAATAACTCAAACTGCAGCACCACAGAATTCTCGTGTTTTATTTTCTTGCAGTGTCTTTTCCTCTATCTGTGCAGGACTCACATATCGGGGCCAGGGAAACTTCCACTCTCTTGGATTAGGTAAAGTGGATCTCCCAGCTGGGCAGAGTCTCTTTTGACTGGTCAAAATCCCCTTCCAATCTGATAAAAATGGTAAAGAGTCCATGGCTGAGAGGAAATCTTCTCTCTCCCCCAAGGGTGGTGGTGGTGGTGTTTGATCTCCCTTACTCACAGTTAGCAGATCTTCAGGATCTCTTTAGCTCTTACAGTCTCTTGATTTCTTCTTTCTGGATCCCTGATGGGAGAAATCCCCTTGAAGCAAGCAGCTCTCTTTGCTGCAAACAGGAAGGATGGGCAGCCAAGGCTTCCTCCTGGATCTTGAACTCAAACTCTTTTGTCCTCAATAGAATTTAATGCCGAAGTTACTCCTTACAATGGGTCACTACCACTTCAGGAGCAGGTCTTCCTTATCCCTGGGTGTCCCAGCACAGGGCTCCTCATGCCATGAGTCCAATAAAGGCTCCTACCTACCACTTAATATCTTATAACTGAAAAAAATAAACCCAGAGGGAAAATCCCAACCAACAAGCGAGTGGACTGGAAGAGGAAACCTCTCCTGACCCTGGTCAGGACCACCAAAGCAGGGCTTGCCTGGCTCCTACTGACTGGGCCTGAAAAAACAACTCATGAAAAAGTCATCTCTGCCTCCTAACTCTGAGCAACCTAAAGCGACTGCCTCACGACCTCTCTGTAGGGAGCTGCTATACAGACTCGCAGGGGGGAGGGCCATTCCAGACCCCTCAAAGGGAGAGGCTGCATTTGAACGGTAACCTCCCGCTCACATTAACCTGCACTACTCCAGCTGAACTAAGGGCTCACCCAGATCTTACTGGTACTGTGACCATAGGGTCCGCTATACCATGAACCATCACCAGCTGTACTGAGGAAGTTCTGAGATTACTTATTTTTCAGCACATTTCTATTATGTCAACTAGTAATAACCAACCTGTTAATAAAACAAACAAAAACAACTTTACATTTTTGTGTTACATGCTTGCACGCTAACTTCTAACCATTTACAGACATGTCTGTTTTCTAGGCAATTGCAGCAGAACAATAATAAAAAAAAAAAGTATTAAAATGTTTAATCATATTGAGGTAGATTTTAAAGCCTTGTGTGAACAAAAATGGCCACATATGTGCGTAAGCGGGCCACGGGGGAGCTACGCAAATTTTAAATAGCCAAGAAGGGTGCGCGTACACAGAGGTACGCACATGCAGAAAAAGTAAGTGGAAAAGGGGCAGGGCATGGGTGTTTTAGAGGCGGAGCCAGCACAGACGCACTTAACTCCAAATTTTCTTCAGCCACTTTGCTACAGCTCCTCGTTAGGCGCACGAGACCAGTGAGGAGCGAGAATCTTTGTAAGGCTCAGTCTGATGCTCTATATATGGACCTTTGTAAGGGGGCACTTTGATTCAGGGTGAGTTTTCAGGAGATGGGTTGAGGTTAGGGAGTGGTGGTGTTACAGAAACATTCCAGTACAGTTTTTGTTGGTAGGTTTCTATTTATACTTTATGGTCTTTCTGTTTTGTATTTGGTGAGGGTCTGTCTGTATGAAAACGATGGTACTTATCACTAGCTTTTATGGCATTATGGTCATCTCTTCCTCATTTCTATTTTAAACAGACGTTTGTTCATTATTAATTTCACTTGCATGCAGAAAGCAGTTTTAAATGTTCTTGCAGAAAATATTCTTCCATACACATTTTTTTTGTAATTGCTGTTAGTAGCTTAGGCGATTATTTTAATGATGAACTTGGCCAATATTCCCTCTAAGGACTATGTTGCTGTGTGCATAAAATTGATAGACTTTTTGAATTAAAGAAAGTAGTGCTCACAGGGTAAAGTAACAAAAAATTTGCTCACAAGCAAAACATTTTGCACACAGCAACCCAATCCTTAACACTGGTCACATGGTGGGTTGGGAAGGAAAGAAAAGGGGATGAGTGTGGTGAGAGTGACTAAGAAGGGAGGGAGGGGAAGGGAAGAGAAAGAATGGGGGAGGGAGAGGGTGTACAACAGAGGGAAGGAAAGAGTGAATGGTGTGAGACAGGGTGACAGATGGAAAAGAATAAGCAGGAAGGAGGGGTGAGTGACAGAGGGAAGGAGACAGAATGACAGAGGGAAAGGAAGGGGATTCAGAGGGAAGGAGTGAATGACTGAGGGGGTGAGTGAAGTGGAGTGGAGGAGTAAAGTGGAATGGAGGGGTGAAATAGAAGGAAGTGGGTGGGAGTGGAACAAAGGGAGTGAGAAGAAAGGGTAGAAGGGTTCGTGAGTACAAGCATGTACGTGTATATGAGGGAGAAGAAAGTGTATGTGCTCCTCCTACCTCCACTCCGCTAATCCATTACATAGAAACATAGAAATGACGGCAGAAGAAGACCAAACGGCCCATCTAGTCTGCCCAGCAAGCTTCATACTTTTTTTTCTCATACTTATCTGTTTCTCTTAGCTCTTTGGTTCTATTTCCCTTCCACCCCCACCATTAATGTAGAGAGCAGTGATGGAGCTGCATCCAAGTGAAATATCCAGCTTGATTAGTTAGGGGTAGTAGGGGTAGTAACCGCCGCAATAAGCAAGCTACACCCATGCTTATTTGTTTTACCCAGACTATGTTATTCAGCCCTTATTGGTTGTTTTTCTTCTCCCCTGCCGTTGAAGCAGAGAGCTATGCTTGATATGCGTGAAGTATCAGTTTACAATCTCATGGTGACTGGAAATGGAGAGGGGGATATTTTTATTATTAGTTTTAATTATTGGTTATTTGATATGTCTGCTGTTTTGAAATATTTAATTGATTTTTGGATATTGTGACATTTTTTATCCTTTTTATTCTTAATTATATGTTCTACTTATCTGTTTTGAAATATTTTTATTAGTATTGTTTACTATCATGACTGATTTTATATTTCTTGATTTTGTTTTATGAAGAATGGTGATATTTCTAGTTTTGTATTATTGCACTGCATATGAATCTGGCTTTTAGTGGTTTCCAGTTTGGTTTTTTTGTCTGCATCTTTCTATGTGTACTTTATGGCCTTTTTATTCTGATCAGGTGAAGATCTGTCTGTGTTCTGCATTTGTGACTGATGTGAGGTAGTCTTAGCAGGGGAAAATGCCTTGTACCTCTTGGGGTTGAAGGTTTTGCTGATTTTTGGTAGAGGCTGGGATCCATGATTGAAGGGGCTCCTCGGGTGCTAAAAATGATGATGGTTAAGACTGCTGGGAGCTGGGGGGGGGGGGGCTCCAAGGGGGAAACGCCCCCCCCCCCAGCCCACATTGTTGTCGATAAATTATAATGTGTCCACAGCACTAAAACATTTGCCCAGCCCTGTACTAAGGATGTTCTCGAACCTAAGGTACAGTCTTCCTTCCTAGTTAACCACAGCATACAGTTTTGTGAATTCTGGTGTTCTTCATTCGAATGACATGGTCTGTCCACCAAAGCTAAGCTGTCACCAACATTCATCTGATGCTGGCAATCTGGTACATTTCAAGGACTTCTCTAATGGAGATCCTATTTTGCCACCCTATATTGCAGATGGATTTACTTAAGTTGCCTGAGGTTTTTGTGATAGAGCTCCAGGACTCACATCCATACACCAAAATGCATAGCAATACTGCCTAGTATACTTTGACCTTAATTGGCAGTCTCACCCCTCTCTCATATCGCAGATGACTGATGTCTGCCACAGGACAAATTTGCCTTGGCAATGCATTTATAATCTTGTTGGTAATGGTGGCGGTATTAAAAAGAGTGCTTACAAGATAAAATAATTTATTAGTTGTATAAAATTTAGTGCCCTTGCAGAAAACTGTAGGTTCGACATACACCTTAGATGGAGATGGCTAATACATGGCTGCTTGTTTTTCAGCCGATGGTAAGCCCTATGTTTCCAGCTGCCTAGGAGAACAGGTCTATGGTAACCTGGATATCCACCATTTTAGAGCAAGCCTGTAGAAGTCTCAGGTTAAATGACCCTCCAATGTACTGGACAAACACCCTGATTCATTTCCTGGAGAGGATGTAGGAGCATCATGAAGACAACAGAGAAGAAAGCTGATTCCAGTACACAGCCTTATTTTCAGGCCGATTCAGTAAAGTCCGCAGGAGAGCGGGAGGTGCCGACCTTTGGGTACGCGCTAATTTCTGAAAGTAAAATGTGCAGCTTGGCTGCACATTTTACTTTCTGTATCCCGCGCGCATACCTAATAGGGCCATCAACATTTGCATGTTGAGGGCGCTATTAGGTGCCACGGGTTGGATACGCGATTTATGATGTAGGAATGGTAATGCCCACTCTAGATGTTCTTGGTTCACGTTAAGATTTCCTTATCCCGTAGAATGTGTAGCCGGCACCACCTCTACTAAGACTTGACTCCTCTGAGAGCAGCGTTTTACTCAGTACTGAACATAAGAAATGCCATGCTGAATCAGACCAAGGTCCATCAAGCCCAATATCCTGTTTCTAACAGTGGCCAGTCTGGGTCGCAAATAGCCAGCAGATCCCAAAAAATAGATTGATTTCCCATTACTCATTCCCAGGGATAGCAACAGCTTTCAGAAATCTCATGGAACAAGCGCATTGGATCTTTGAAGGAGTGGTAGGGGCTATAGAGCTTAATAGTTAGTGTGGATGTACAGACTGGATAGGCCATATGATTTTTTTCTGCTGTCATGTTGCTATGTTTCTAATCTAATTGGATAATATTTTATGGACTTTTCCTCGAGGAACTTGTCTAAACTTCTTTTAAACCCCACTATGCTAGTCACCATGTCTTCTAGCCACAGATTCTATAGCTTCATTGTGTGCCAAGTGAAAAAGTATTTTCTATGATTTGTTTTAAATCTGTTGATTGCTAGTTTCACGGAGTGTCCCCTTGTTTTATTATTTGAAAATATAAATTTTATTTATTTATTTATTTTAAGTTTTTCTATACCGGCATTCGCGATAAATATCGCATCATGTCGGTTTACAATTAACAAGTAGATAGGGAACAAAAGGCAATAAATAACATTGATCTAAGTAATAATAATAAAATAATAGTAATAGTAGTAAAAAACATTAAACAAGAGAAGGCTAAGGAATGCAGTTACAATAAAACAAGGGAGTAATATAACTTGGATCAGAGAAAAGAAGCAGGGGTTTAAATATATATAACATATATGCCAAATTACCATCCTTTATTTATCCTTTTCACCCCACTAATGATTTCATAAATTTCTATCATGTCCCCTTTTATCCAGCTCTTTTCCAAGCTGAAGAGCCCTAACCTGTGTACCCACTCATTTTAGAAGTGTTATTCCATCACCTTTATCATTTTTGATGCACTTCTCTATTTCCACTATGTCTTTTCTGAGATGGTGCAACTAGAACTGCACACAGTACTCAAGGTGTGGTCACACCATGATTTGATACATATATTTTCCATTTTATTTTACTTCTGTTTTTGGATCATTTCCAACATTGTATTTGATTTTTGACTGGCATGGCATATTGAACTGAGAAATTCAATGTATTGTCCACTGCAATGTCCATATGATATTTCTTGAACATCCTTCCTAGCAGGTAGTGTGCCTCTTTGGTTTTGAGTCATTGTCTATCAGTGTGTATACATTGCATGTGGCGAAGTTCATGTTGTATTTGGTTTTGAACCACAATGTTGGATGGTTAGCAGGAGTGGTAACCTGGCAGACTATGGAGGGGTAAGGTATTTTTAGGGTTTCTTTTCAGAACCTGTCCCTGGAAGAGGAGAGCATCACTATCCCTGAAGAGGTAGTTGCTCTGTCGCCCATGCAGAAAATGAATCCCCCATTTACCCCAGTTTGTGGCACAATGACCATTGCATGTAGGCCACCTTTATGCAGGATTGTCATTAGAGTCCTAGCATCCACAGTTTATCCTTATCCCAGGACTTTTAAAGTGGCAATTTTCAAAGGGACTTCCTTGGGTAAATGGATTTACCCACTTATAAACCCCTCTCAAAATTACTCCCTTTATGCAGAAAAAAGGGGTGGCACCAGGGGTGATGTTAGGGTGGACCTGATAAAATACTTGTGAGGGTAAATAAGAAGAAAAAGTGGGGGAGGGGGAAGGCGATTGCTGTATTCTTGTATGGGCTGTTGGGGATGAGAGTCAGAACCAACCTCTCTCCTCCTGTTTGTTAATTGTTCATTGTTATTATATTTTCTAAAAGCCAATAAAAACCGTTAAACAGTAAATAGTTTTATTTACTACAATCACTTGAGGTCAACTGCAGAACCTAAATGCTGAAAACCAATAGATTTACTGATATTAATCAGCCAAGATCAAATATATCAATGCATAAAATGTAACTTACCCCCAACCTGCAGAAATTCTCCAGTTCCTGATCCATATCTGTGCACACTGTGCTCAAATGCTGCTTTTAGTGTTGACCCTTTTAATGCAAGCAAATCAAATGTACCTCCAAAGGGCAAGACAGAAATGAGATCCTCCAGAGTAATGATTCCTGCAGGTAGAAGAGTTAATAAAAATGGCCATATTTATAAACAAAAAAACATAACCAAAATGTCTCCAGCAGGCACAAAATTAGATTGTGCAGTAGTTCCAAGGAAGAGCTTAATAAAAGTAAGACGATTATTTCCTACAAGGAAATACAAATGAACCAAGAACTTTTGCAGACTAGTTAATTTTATACACCTTGTACAGTGGTTCTCAGCAATGGCCGCAAACAAATTTGGTTTCAGACTATCCAAAATAAATATTCAGATATATTTGTATACATATGGTCTAAGAACAAGATTAATTAGCATATTTCATTTAACCTGAAAACCAAACCTGTTTGTTACCCTTGAGGACTGGAGTTGAAAACCCCTGACAGTTTTATTTCTTGCCAAGACCCTTTTGCATACAGTCTAGTAATAAGAGCAACAGGCTGAGAATCAGGGAAGCCAGAATTCAACTTTGGCTTCCCCCATTGATGCTCTTCAAGTCACTTCGTCCTCCATAGCCTCAGGTACAAACGTAGAACCTGATTTACTAAAGCTTTTCTCCCATTTTGAGGCTAGTAAATGAGACCCTTATATGGTAGGCCCCCTGGGGCAGGAAAATATCTAAAGCACTTGAAACGTAACCCACCTTGAGCTCTGGTTTGGAAAGGCGAGTAATCAATCCAAATCCACCACCATCCACCTCTATTCCAGGAATTAAAGGCTGTTTGAACCCCTAGCACTGGATATTTCTTGCTGCATCAGGCCAGCAGTAAATCCTGCCTACAAAAGCACTGAAGCTGCACTTTCAAAATAGAACTTTGAAAATTCTGTTTACTATAGAAAAGCCTTCGAAAAATTTAAATACCTCAGTATTAACAATGACACTATGAAGCTTTAATATGTGATCTTTGAAATATTCTCTCTCTTGTGCCGCATCTTTATAGGCCAGGCATCACAGCACCATTCTGACCCTAAAAGCCACAATTCAAATCTTACCAGCTGCAAGATGCTATAGTAATATCACTTGGGCTTGGGCAGAGGACCTAAAGTGTAATCTTTGTGTCAGGCTGACTAGGCCTCACTATTCTTTAAAAAAAACAAAACTTCCCGCAATGGGAGGTATTACTATTTTGAGTGATAGTAAGGATCCATCCCTTAAAGCAGGGGTCAGGAACCTTTTTGGCTGAGAGAGCCATAAACGCCACATATTTTAAAATGTAATTCCATGAGAGCCATACAATATGTTTAAAACTAAATACAAGTAAATGTGTGCATTTTATGTAAGATCACACTTTTAAAGTACAATAAGTCTCTGAAAATATTACACCAGGCCTTAAGACACCAATACATCTCCTATTTGGAAAACGGACCAAGTCAGGCTGCTATAGAGTCCTACACAGAAACTACACGCCAGCAGAAAACCTCACCTGAATCACGTGCTGTCCCTCACCTAACATAGAATAAAGAGACCAAAACGCATAACAAGAAGCATGCAGACAAAAACTGAATTGGAAACTGCAACAAGCCAGAGTCTCTGTATGCAGTGTAACAAAGGAAAAAAGAAACATCACACATCCTTATAAAACAAATCAAGAAATATAAAATCATCAGCAGTAAAACTGTACTAACAAAAAGAACATATTTCGAAACAGCTGATGAGTGGAATATCCAATAATTAAAAACTCATATAAAACATTTCCAGATACCAACAAAATATTTCAAAATAGCAGACACAAAGATCCAGTAATGAAAAATAATAAGGATACAAAATTTTTTTTGCTCTGCATACCTGGGAACGTTTGATATCCAGGTGTCCTGAGATTGTTCTGAATTAGCAGGAGGTGGGGTGGTTTGCTTGGAACTTTCTCCTCTCTCAGTCACATACCAGCGCTCTCTCTCACACTGGCTCTCAATGACACACCTATACACACATGCTCTCAGTCACTCACATATACAAATGTTTTTTCTCTCTCACTTATATAGGCTCTTAATTACACATTTACACACATGCTGTCTATCTTTTCACGCTTACACACACACAGGCTTTCAATCACATAAATACATGCTGTCTTTTTCTCTCACACACAGACTCTCATTCACATGCTTACAAACATGTCCTCTCTTTCTCTCATTTACACACAGGCTCTCAATCACATACTCACATGCTCCCTCACCTAAATCAGCTCTCAATCACACACATACACACATGGTCTCTCTCTCTCATTTAAACACAGGCTCTCAATCACATACTCACATGCTCCCTCACCTAAATCAGCTCTCAATCACACAGACACACATGGTCTCTCTCTCTCATTTAAACACAGGCTCTCAATCACATACTCACATGCTCCATCACCTAAACCAGCTCTCAATCACACAGACACACATGATCTCTCTCTTACTTATACACACAGGCTCTTAATCATACATACACATGATCTCTCTCACACACAAAGGATCTCAATCATACACACATACTCTTTCAAACAAACAGGTTTTCAATTACAAACTTACACATACAGGTTCCCAATGGTAAACTTACATTCATGCTCTCTCTTTCTCTCATTTACACACAGGCTCTCAATCACATACTCACATGCTCCATCACCTAAATCAGCTCTCAAATCACACACAGACACACATGATCTCTCTCTTACTTATACACACAGGTTCTCAATCATACATACACATGATCTCTCTCACACACAAAGGATCTCAATCATACACACATACTCTTTCACACAAACAGATTTTCAATCACAAACTTACACAAACAGGTTCCCAATGGTAAACTTACATTCATGCTCTCTCTCTCACAGGCAGGATCTCAATCACAGACATACTCTCTTTCACATATACAGGCTCTCAATCATTCACATACATGCAATCTCTCACTCACACACACAGGATCTCAAACACACATGCTTGCTCGCTCATTCATTCACTCTCTCTCTCCCCCTTCCCCCCCCCCCCCCGGGAACTCGCGGCAGCAGCAGCCACCTCCCAACGCTAACCTCCTTCATTTTCAGCCCTCGCGGAGGCGAAGGCTGAGTCCCATCGGCCGCGGTTGAAGATTTTCATTTTCCTCCGAGCCGCGCTGCAGTCTTCTTCCCGTCGGACACTAGCGTGCCTGCGCGGGTCTTCCCGCGCAGGCACCCGATGCTCTCCACTTCCTCTTCCGGGCCGCGGGAAGAAGAGAGCACCGGTGTGCTCTCTTCTTCCCGCGGCCCGGAAGAGGAAGTGGAGAGCATCGGGTGCCTGCGCGGGAAGACCCGCGCAGGCACCCGATGACTCCAGCGCTGGCACCCGATGACTCCCGCGCAGGCACCCGGATGACTCCAGTCGGCGTGCTCTCTTCTCCTCCCCCCCCGCGGCCCGGAAGAGGAAGTGGTGAGCATCGGGTGCCTGCGCGGAAGAAGAGACCACGCTAGTGTGGTCTCTTCTTCCCGCGCAGGCACCCGACGCTCTCCACTTCCTCTTCCGGGCCGCGGGGGGGGGGGGGGGGGGAGAGAAGAGAGCACGCCGGTGCCGCTGACTCCAGCTGTCCTGCCGCGTTCCGCCCGGGCTGACAGCATTTTAAGCCCGGGCGGCGGAGGACCGGGGAGCAGCTGGGTCAGCGGGGAACCGCGAAGTATGGCGACACTTGTCTGCGAGCCAGATGCAGCCCTCAAAAGAGCCATATCTGGCTCGCGAGCCATGGGTTCCCGACCCCTGCCTTAAAGAGTGGGTAAAATTTTCAGAAGTCATATAAGGTGACCAACGAGTTACTGGGTGGCAACTCTTCAGGGCTCCAGGGAGCGAAAGCCATAAGGAGAGAGGTGCCCTTTTCTGTCAACTTTTGGGAGTCAGTGTGGAATAAGAAGCTTATCCAGGAAGCCGTTCCTACCAATGAGGTATTTCTTTCCATGTGGGAAAGAAGAAAAGGAGGTCAGTTGGTCAGACCAGGTTTTTAAAGGAGGGGGGCGCCCCTGTAAGAACTTTCAGGAATCCAAATCTCACCTATTTCACTCAAACAGCACGAGGGATTGGTTTTGATGATTTTTCCTCTGCAGGCTACTTGGGACTTTGAGAGAATTATCTTTGGAGAAGAATTGTATTCTACATTTTTGCATTTCTGAAGAGTTTTTCCTGCCTTTTGTACCTTGGGACTGAATATTTTTGCCTTCAGTAAAATTAAGTTGTTTTGGAACACAACTCATGGTTGGTGGACCGAATTTCCAAGAGACTGAATGTGACCCCCTTGGCCTTACAGGTTATCCTGTCCTCTACAACAGACTCTGGATTCCAGACTTGCACCGAGTGGGAAAATGCTCTGTAGTATCTAAAGGTGGCCACTGGTTCAAGGGAGGTCTCATCTGTGTTAAAATGCATGCGTTAAAGCAAGCCCAACCAGCATCTGGATGATCCAGGTAACAACCAGGAGCCTTGGATAAAAGAAGAGATGATCCAAGGAGATAGCTTATCATTTGGAATGCTACAAGCCAGTAGACTCTTGATGTTGATCAGAGTCTGAATCTCTTTCATGGAGGATAGCTTCCACTTTGTTGTAGTGGAAGCAAAATTGCAACAAGATTCCCCTATTTGAAATTATGGTGGCCTGTATAGACAGCTGACCATCTTGTGCAGTAATGCCCCCTTCTAGAACTGGAAGGTGGTTGGTCAAGTTGAGAAGACCATACTCCTGTTTATTCATGGTTACAGAATGTGTAATTTGTCTCCCGAGCTATATGCAAAAAATATTTGGTGCTGTACAGAATTCAAGTATTACAAAATCATATTACAGTAGGTTTATATATTCAAGGCTTCTTCATAAGAGCTTCATTAAATATTAGTAATCTGGCCTCTTCAGGGGCTTATGGGCTTTCAAAATGAGAAATGCAGCAATGCTTAATGCATCTCTACTCTGGCTAAATTATGTTGCAGAATGAAAACCACAAGATAAGTCAAAAACAAGGCTTATAGTATTTCAGTGCTTGTAGTTGTAGACTGAGAGGTAGATTTTAAAATGCACACACATGCGCCCATTCACACACGTATCGGCAAGCAAGTGAGGATACGCTAGAATTTGTAATCATGTGTTTGCTTACGTGCATATGTTTTAAAATGCACTAACAGAGTATGCATGCTCCTATTTGAAAAGGTTACTCAAGCACAATTAGCGCGCAAGAGTCTTCAATAGGACCACATCAGCTTTTACGCGCGTATGTCAGCAAATTTTGAAACATGCTCACGCATTCCCAGTTTTCCAATTAGTCTGCCAGTTTGTCCAGTTAACAGTGAGTTCTTTCAGACCCCTCTAGGTTTTCATCCTTCATGCCCCCCAGTTGACCCAGACCCCTCACCCTCTTCTATAAGCCCTAAAACTTGAGATCTACAGACCCGCTCCTCATTAGGAGCAGCAGAAAAGTTATGCGGATATCTAGCGTACAGTTTTGTTTTTGAAATTCAGAGTTATGCATGTAAGTCTCGGCCCCGCACCGCCCCTTTTGTGCCCCCTTATTCCTCACGTGCACAAGGGTACATATGCATATATTTTGCGGCTTTTTAAAATTTGCATGCGGCCCACGTACATGCGAGTATGTGGGCATTTTTGCCCGAGCAACACTTTAAAAATTGACCTGTGAGAGTGGTATTGCACCTAGAAATTACAATTCCCCCCTTCCATCTCAGCTGCAACAATTCTCATCTATACTTTGGGGTAAAAAAAATAAAAAGTCCAGCCTGTATTTTTATGAAACCTTAAAGGTGAATTTTAAAAACCTTACACACACATTACTTAAAGCAGTGGTTCTCAACCTTTTTTCTGTCGGGACACACCTGACAGATGGTTCTCACATGCGTGACACACTGACCCATGATAGTCACAGGGCTAGATGTAAAAGTACAGTTTGCATCCACGGGAACCCCCCTGATCCACAATAATGGATGTAAAGCAGAATTATGACATTCCCCATACAACTCACCCTACAAAAAAGATATTCTGGTTCTGGTGTCATCTCAGTAACAGCAACTCAAACTCCTTCTACTTTCAGGCTCAATAGCCCTACTTATGAAAAGACAGCAGTTTATCACCAATGCATGTCCTCTTGAGAAAACGCAACAAATAAGACTGATAAAACACTTACATGCTAGTAAAATAGAGCTGTAACAGACACAGAACCGACCTAACATACTCCCAGGATCTGTAGTAATGCACATAAACCAATCCACACACAGTTACACCTGTATTATGGAATACACTCAAACAGGAGCAACCCTATCTATGAAAAGGCAACACTACAAATATTAAATCAGGCCCTAAAAACCAATACACCTCTTATTAGGAAAACAGAACTAGCAAGCAGCTATAGATCCCCACACAGAAATAATTGTAAAACTATACTAATAAGCAGAATAAATGTTTCACAACAACTATGAACAGAATAACATCCAACAATTAAAAACTCATAAAAACTATTAAAAATTCTCCAAACACCAATAAAATATTTCAAAAAAAGCAGACACATCACATAATATTAAATAATTAAAATGGCAGTCAATCAAGAAAAATAAATTTAAAAAGCCACCTTTACTTACCCCCTCCAGCAGCTCTCCTACTCCTCTTCCATGCAGGCTGTAGCACACACCAGAAGCAGCAGTAGTGGCTAAGCTCTATACTCATGGTCCTCTTCCTTAGGGCCCATGTCTCTCACACACACACACACACCATACCAGTCATGCCCCCATGACCAGTTTCTGTCTCTCACACACCAATCATCTCCCAGTCTTTGACAAACACACCAGTCACCTTCCTGAACAGTTTCTCTCATGCCATACACACATACACAGGCTTCCCACTCCCATGTTCCACTTACATATATTGGCTTCTCACTCTCATAATCATTTTCTCTCTCACACATACACTCACCAGTCTCTCACTCCCATGCTTGTTCTCTCCACATGCACAGGCTTCTCATTCCCATAATCACTTTCTTTCTCTCACACACATACACAAACACACACACCAGTCACCTGATCTCTCTCATGCATACACACACACAGGCTTCCCACTCCCATGTTCTCTTTCAGATATACAGGCTTCTCACTCCCATGCTGTGTGTCACACACACACACAGGTTTCTCACTCCCATGCTCACTCTTCACATGCACAGGCTTCTCATTCCCATAATCACTTTCTCTCTCTCTCTCACACACACACCCGTCACCTGATCTCTCTCATGCATACACACACACAGGCTTCCCAGTTCATGTTCTGTCTTACATACACAGGCTTCTCCCTCCCATGCTGTCTCACACACCCCCAGGTTCTCACTCCCATGCTCACTCTCTTCACATGCACAGGCTTCTCATTCCCATAATCACTTTCTCTGGTACACACACACACCCCAGTCTCTCTCTCATTTCCATGCTCGCTCTCCACGTGCACAGGCTTCTCATTCCCTGAATCACATTCTCTCTCTCTCACATTCACATACACACCAGTCACACAGTCACCTTACCAACCAGTCTCTCTCTCATACATGCACACACAGGCTTCCCACTCCCATGCTCCGTCTCACATAATCAGGCTTCTCACTCCCATGCTTTCTTTCACATACACCCCCACAACACCAGGCTTCTTACTCCCATGCTTTCTCACATACCCAGATTTCTCACTTCCATGCTTTTTCTCTCTCTCACACACACACACACATCCCTGACTGTCTGACACTCTCACATACACATCAGTCATCTCCTTGAGCAGTCACTTTCATTGTCTCTCACAATTACACATACATCAGCTCTCTGACCAGTTTCTCTCAATCACACACATACTCTCAAATCAAATACATTCTCTCACTTACACACAGGCTCTCAATCACACACATTCTCTCACTTACACACTGGCTGGCTGCTTCTGTCTCTTTCTCTCACTCACTCCCCCCCCCCCAGCACAAACGGTAGCTGCTCCTCCTCCTCCAGCCCCCGCAGGCCAAGAAGGAAGAATTCCATCGACCGCGGGAGGCTCTTGCTGCTCTCTCCTTTCCCGATTACCGTTTGCTGCAATAGCTCGGGGGCCGATGCTGCAGCGGCCGCTGCTACTTTATCACGCGGCACGGTCTTTCTCCTTCCCGCGCACCACTTCCTGTTCCGGGTCACGGGGAGGGGGGGGGGGGGGTCGCGGGAAGAAGAAAAGGCCAGCCACGGGTGCTACAGCTTCTTTTAGTACTGCTGCCGTTCCCACTGGGCTTGAACGTGTTGATAGCCGAAGAAAGAGCAGCGGGAGGGACCGGGAGCACGCGACACACCTGCCGGTGCTTGGCGACACACTGGGGTGTCGCGACACACTGGTTGAGAACCGCTGACTTAAGGGATGCACAAATATGTTGGGCAGCGTGTGCCGAGCAGATTTTAAAAGCTGCTGAGATACACGCGTATCTCCCACAGTGCACACATCTTGGAAGTTTTCAAAAAGACACTGGGCAAGGCCATGACCTGGGTGAGGCCTGGGTATTTCAAGGCCTGAGATATGTGAGTAAACACTTATGCGATCTGGTGCGTGCTGAGGTCCCCTGTTGCGTAACTTTACTTATAAGTTAAAAAATAAAGAAAAATAGGCAGATCTGCGGGGTTTTAAGGATTGGGGCTAAAGAGGGGAGTGAAGGCTATTAAATTAGGGGGGCGTTGGAGGACCTCTCTCAACTGGACGAACTGGGGCCGAACTGGTAAAACTGGGAATAGCCTTGGCACGCACCCCTTTTAAAATCCGCCGATTTACATGGCAGAAGCGGCATTTGCACGCACCCACTTAAAATTTGGCACACATGTGTGCGCAGCCAGGTTATTTTATAACATGCGCGCACACGTATGTTAGAAAATGACTGTCTCTGCATGCGGGTCGATGTATGTACCCTAATGCATGCCTGCATTCCGGTTTGAAAGCTACCGTCTCATTTTCACTCCAGCATACATTGGAGTAGAAATAACTCTGCAAATTTAAAGCTGAAATACAGAGTTACAGAAAAATCTTACCATTATTGCTTCTTTCATCAATAGGTGAACGGATGCTCCCCCCATTTAGGATGCACAAGGAAACATGATTCCACATCTTTTCATCAGGGTATCTGATATTGTTGTAAATCTGTATCAATTACACATCATACAAGGCACATTTCAAAATAGAGCACAGAGTTTGCAAAATACAACATGCAGCTTGTATCGGATAATGAGGCCAATTTTTAGCCTCCCCATAGTGCTTTATACCCATGGGCTTGCAAGCCAATTTTCAAAGAGAAACTCCCTGTGGAGTTTCCCTTTGAAAGTCCCATGATAGCTAGTGTGTGTGGATTCTATACCCCATGTAAAAGGAAAAAGAACTTTAATATCCCCCCTTTTCCCCACAGGGTAAAGTATGTGCGCTGTTGATAGTGCAATGAGGGATAGCTGGGAAGGGAAGGGAAGGAGAAATTTTCAAAGGGGCCTTTCTTCACAGATTAACAGCCTTTTACCTACCTTGAAAACTGCCCCTCCCATTACGCTATGATTAGGACTTCTGATGAACTGCAAATGTAGGTGCCTATTTTTCAGGCAATTAGGTGTATTTGGAAGGTAGTGAAAATAAGCGTTCATCACTGTTTTTGTGTCACGAATGCTACCCTTAGGGACATTTTAAATTGATTCAATTTTTAAACATAAAACCATATAAAAGCCTATCACAAATAAAAATAAACCTGGATATCAGGAGGAGAGAGGTAGGAGTGTGTCTATGTATGGCGGGGATGTATAGAGCTAGGGAGTAGTGGCAGTAGATTGAAGGTCAGGGTATGTGGCTAAGGGATGGCGGGGGAGGGGTCCACTCCTTCTGCAACACCTCTTCTTGGACTGGCAGGGATTGGGTTCCTCACTGGTCCACTCTTCCCATGTTACCTCTTCTTGGGCTGGCAGAGTTTGTGCTCCCCTCCAGTCCTGCTGCGGAAGCATCATCCAGCCGCTTCTCTCATGCCTCTTCTTGAATCGCACTAGCTAGATGCTACATAAGGTAGGCCCTATTTTCTTGGCTGTTCAGTTAGAAATGAAAACCCCAATTTCTCCATCAGGCTTTTTCAGTTTTAACTGACAGTTAGTAGCCCTAGCTATTATAAATGTACTACTAATGCACATTTATTGTATTTTGTTGAGGGGGGTACAGATCATTTCTTTGGGGGTAACGGGACTTCTCTTGGAAAGGTCAGTGTACTTTGTAAGGGAATCACATAAATCTAAGTGAAATATTCATAAATTAGTCAGCAAACAACGTAAGGTGCAGAAGAACTGACTTGCAGGTGGTTAAGGGCATGGCCTTTCTTGTATATTTTTGTTGTTTGCAGCCCCTGTCCCATTTGGTCCTGGGACCATGCAAGGCCCCTTGACTTTCCAGGATTTCCACATGGGGGGGGGGGGGGGGGAAAGAGTTTTTCAAGGCCCTTAAGGTTTTGTACTTATGGGGGCTCTTCCTGCACACCAATCAAATGCTCCAAAAGACTGAATCCACACCAGTTTTGTTGTTCAAAAATAAAATCTTTACTGACTGATGGCAGGGAAATCCAAATTTCAAAATACACTATTGAATAGTGTTCACACTGTAATTCAATCCAAAAAGGTAACAAAATCCTCTTTCACCTCTTCTCATTCCTTCCCCAAATCAAGTCAGCTCTTTGGGATGGGACTCCCCTTCCATTCTGGCCCCCTCTCCCCCCCCCCAGTACCTATAGGGTAGCTGCAATCTTTTCCTCCAAGGCACTTATCTCTTTCTCTCACTCTTCTATGGAGCCTTGGGATGATTTTAGCTGTATCATCCTCCGACTCGGATGAAGCTTCCCAGGCCGGCTGCCCTTCCTTTGGCACCTCCCAGTACACTGGGGTCCACCAACTCTCCAAGGAAATCCTTTTCTCCTTAGGGCTTCCAACTTCACTCTGGAAGATTTTCCCAGGCAAGTTGTCCAATCTCGGATACCTTCCAGTACACACATCCCCAAGCTCTTGGGACCCTCTTCTCTCCAACTTCTAGACTCCCAACAACTCCTATCCTAGAATCCTTTTTCTCCACTCTTTTGAACCTACTCTTGGAAGGGAGAGGCCTTATGTTGCCACTCTGTGAAGAGATAGCTCCTAACACCAGCAGGTCTCCAGAGCTTAGAATACTCTCCTTATTCTACTCCAGCCCTTCCCTGTGAACGGTTAAGGATTCAAGTTTCCTCCATGAGGAGAGATATCTGCTCCCTAAGTCCTGAGTTAAGGCAGATTCTTGACTCTCTCTGTATCACATGGGCACAGGAGTTTTCTTAGATCTCAAACCCCTCCCAGTGGGGAGTGGTACACCTCACTAACATACTACCAAGTACGTTGACCTCACAAATAAGAGCAGGCTCTACATGGAGACCTCTGATTCACATTGCTGATAGAATGACCTGTTGAGGCCACAACTGCCATTCCACTAAAGGGCAAACACAGCTACTGGGGGCACTATTTGACACCCTGTTACATACTGTTATAATGAACCAAACCTTAACTGAATTTTTCTTTAAAAAAGAAAAAGTCATCACATTGTTAACCTCCATCTCCAAAATGGAAAAGAATTAGGCTACAATAAAATTGTCTTTGTTTTAATTAATTGAAGATTATAATAGTAGAACAGCAAAATACAGTTATTTACCTGCAATAAATGTTTTTCAAAGATAGGAGAATAAACAGATGCACAAGTAGGTGACTTCATCTGACAATACCAGCTACAGAGCATGTCTTAGAAAGCCGAAGAAAAGCCAAGAAAGCCCCACCCAGCCACCATACAGCCCCCCGTCAGATGATTGCTAACAGGCATACAAGTTATGCAAATATATTTTATGGTAAGGCAACCTTAAACAATACAAAAAGCCCTAAGGGGCATGTAGTTAGGTTAGCAGCAAAAGCTTGTCTTTTTGCAGTTGACACTAAGATGATGAGAGATGACTGGTACACACCTTGCAGTCTCTCAATACAAGTCTGTCTTCTTGTTTGGACATAATATGACTACCTTTTTGTCTGTCTGTATTAGGATTATTCTGTTGGCATCCTAATCTGTGAAAGCCCTTAGAGCATTCGTTACAGCCCTTAGTTCTAGGATATAGTTGTGATAATCCTTTTGTTGAAGTGAGTGTAAAGCCCTTGAGCATGAGCTCCCAAGAAACTGTCAGAACAATGTGATGAAAGGAAGTTGGCAAGGGTAATTCTTTGGAAAAATTGGTAGGGAGAGCCACCAGGACAGAGACCCTGAGCTGTCCTATGATACAGATGTGCTCCTTTAAATCCTGAATGGCTTGATTTCATTCAGACATTAGGGTCTATTGGGCTTATCTCATGTGGAGACGTGCCGTGAGGCTAATATGAACTGTTGATGCCATAGAGCTCCAGGCTAGAGTATATCAGCTTTGCAGATAATCACAGTTGGTGGAAATCGGGACATTTACAGCTGTCTTGTTGGAGTGATATTTTAGATCATAATTTTGTATTGGCTCTGCTGACAATTTAAAAAAAAAAAAAAAAATTCACGCAATATAAAAATATTTTTAAAAAATGGTTGGAGGCGGATTGTTAATGATTACACTATAGTGGATCATAAGTATGAAGCTTTCCCTTCCTTCCTCAAAAATATTTGTGTGTGCTGATATTTGTTTAAATTATTGATACAAAGATACTAAATGAATGGTTAATTCAGTATTGGATACTACAACATTTGGAGTGATACATTTAGAAATTAGATTGAGAATAATTATTAAGAGGTGATAGTTTTTGGATTTGATATAGCTCCAGGCTGACATCTGCTGACTCTGAAGAACTCACATCAACAATCCTATTGGTGGTGAGATAGGCTTTCACCTGAGTCGTGATTAGCAGAGCCCCTATGAATTCCAATTGACGTGATGAACTTAAATTGAATTTGGGTAATTTTTTTTAACAAACCCTACTAACTATAGCATCCACATGGTGGTGAGCATAGATTTGTTTGCTCTTGCCCAAGATATATTCTTGAATAGCCAATTGTCCAAGATATACTATGGCAATAGCTAGACATTATGAAATTTGTATGGTGCCAACAATAGATCAAATGGAGATATGTAAGTACTGGAGAAGGCATCCCCTTCTCCATAAATCTGAGATACTTCATGTGTCTGGGCTGCATTTGGCATGGCATCCTTGAGACACACAGAGCATAGCAAATGTCCCTTGCTTAGAAGGGAATTATGGTGCCCAGGGAAATCATCTTGAACTCTTCTTTCAGTAGATGTTCTAGGTTGGGATAGAATCTGCTAGTTTTCTTAGGAACCAAAACAAGCTTAAAATAAAATCCCTGCTTTCTTTCCTGTGGAAACACGTTTGACTGCTTTAGCTTGTAAGAGGGGAAGTGCTCCATGATTAGCATTTCCATATTAGGAAAATACATTTCTTTGGAAGGCAATTTGGGGAAAATCACCAATAAATGCAATCTGTAGCCCTCTTTTATAATTCAGAAAGCCCAGCTGTTCCAGATTATCAGGTGCCAATGGGAAGGAGAAAGAATTCATATCCCCCAAAAGAAGGAAGCACTAACCCTGCCCACAACTTTGTTGAATCTAGGAACTGTATTTAGCATCCAACTTCTTATCTACAGGAAGCTGGCGAATGGAGTTTCCCATATTGTTATGCATCTCTTGAGAAGTTGGCAGTAGGCACTGCCATCAAAATATTAGGTGCATTAAGAAATGTGAGAAAGTAGAGTAAAGGTGCCCTGGGTTCACTCTCACCCTCCAAATTAAATGAAGTTGTCTTTGCCATTCTTTGAATAATAACTGGGAAGAAAAGATCCTCTTCCCTCTCAAATACAGCTTGACTCCTGCTCACCATGATCTGAATGAAAACTAGGTCTCCATACAAAGGATTCAAAATTGGTACCAAACCACTTGGTGCCAGTTAGTAGATTTCAAGCACTAGTTCCTCCAGCCATATTCAAAGAACTCAGTACCAGCACTTTAGCTTCTTTAAGGTACAAGGCCTTGAGTATCCTGCTGATCAAGTACTGTTCAAAAACTGCTGAGACCAAAATGGAGGGTTCTCAGTGGAAGAGGACATGCCCTCCTGTGTAACCAACAAGGATGGACCCTTGGAGACCACTGTAGCTAAGTTACTTCATGAAAGGCTGGGCTCACCTCCAGATTGTACTGCTTGGGACAGGAGAATGCAGCATTCTCCATTTCAAATGAGTACCAATGAGGATCCAGGTCAGTCTTTTGCAGATGCTTGACATCAACTGTCTTCAATCCCAAACTCATTATGAAAGAGAACAGGAAGGTTCCCTGCTCCTGGGCTTCTTCTCAGATCCTGACTCTGAGAATGATCAGTGCTTCCTGAACGTTGAACGATAGCCAGTGGTCAGCATTGCTCCTGTGTCCCTCAATACCAAAGCCTTCATTTCCAAAATGAATGGATTGGATTTGGGGGTTTCCCCCCAATGTCAAGGAATTGCAATCTTTGCTGTTTATTGGGCTTAGCTGACATCTTAGCACAGATGTCACAACTAGGTTCATCATAGCCTAAACCCAAACAGCACAAGCAATTTACCTGGAGTTCTGTAATGGACATCTTTCACTTGCAGTGTAGATACCACTTGAAGCTACTGGCTCTCTTCTCCAACATGGTGAGAAAAATGGACACAGCAAAATCAAAAGATGAAATATTTGGAGTATGAGAGGCTGACTAAAGTCATCAGAAGATAGTATCACCAAGAATTAAAAAAAAATGAGTTGGGACCAAGTACCTTCAATAAAAATAAATGTACTTATAGTGATGAAAAACCTAAGGATCTTAATGGGACTGGAAAAAGAAAGGAAACCAACTGAGGCGGCACAAATTGTGAAGAAATCATGAAAGTGATACAGCGTGAAGAAATGTGTCCAATGTTGTGTAACATAGTAACTTGGTAAACGATGGCAGAAAGAGACTGAAATGGCCCATCCAGTCTGCCCAGCAAAATATTTAGGTTTGTAACCAGCACTCTATGCAGGTTACCCAGTGTCTTCTGTTTAGGGTTGTAACTGCTGCTTCATGCAGGTTACCCAATGGTTTTTGTTTAAGTGGAATTCCCTGCCTTTCTTGGAAGTACAATACAATTATTATTTCAGTGTGGTTTTGGGTTGAATAACTAACCCATGCAGGTCATTACAACATTTTGTTTCCTCTTCTTACCAATTAAGGACCCTTTGTATTAATCGTAATCGATCCAAGTTGGCTGTCAGCAATGAACACAAGTGGATGGATAGGTGTAAAACAGGATTTTATTGAAGCTTCAATAAAATCCTGTTTTACACCGATCCATCCACTTGTGTTCATTTCTGACAGCCCCTTTGTATTTATCCCACATTTGTTTTGTAATTCTGTTACTGTCTGTCTCCCCACCATCTCCAGGAGGGCATGCCATGTATCCACCAGCCTTTCCATGAAAAAATATTTTCCGACATTGATCAGGAGTCCAACTCCTTGTAGCTTCAAGCTGTGACCCCTAATTCTACAGCTTTCTTTCCATTGGAAAAGGTTTATTTGTACATTAAATATCTTTCGGATATTTAAATGTCTATATCATATCCCCCATCTCTCCACCAGGACAGTGATTCCAAACTGGGGTCCACAAGACCATCACAGGAGTCTGCTGGAAGGAAGGCAACCAAAGTAAAACTGTTGAGAAAAAGAGCAGGCTGAACCTGTCTAATCCCGCTGCCTACTCCCATGCCAAGAGTAGGAGAGGAAGATCACAGGCTCAGGAAGCTTAAACCATCATGGAGAGGAGGAGAGTTTACCTCCATGAGGAAGCAGTGAAGCATACTGCCACTAGCATCATGTGACCAGAGGTGGCAAGGTGATAACCCTGAGGGGCATTTCTGGCCCTTGCTAAAATGTGCTCTGGCTGCCCTGCTGGCCTGACAGTGAGGGAGATAAACTGCACTGTCGGAATAGTATGGTTATAGTTGAGGGTAGTGGAAGGAGGGCAGAAGCCGTGGGGAGTAGAAGGTAAGAGGGAGAGAACAGGAGTGAAAGCATTCAGAAAGGGGCCTTAAGAGGGTGGAGGTCAGGGGGGGAGAAAAACCCGTGATATGGCCATAGTGGGAGGAAAGGAGAGAGAGGACCAGGGAAGGGGGTCGCAAGGGGTAGAGGACAGGAGGCAAGCCAATTAAGGAAAGGGTCATGGGAGAAGGGAAGTGGTAAGCCACTTGGGAAGGGGCCAAGGTGGGGTGTAGTACGCAGAAAGGGACCATACAGACGGGCCAGCATACTGAGGAGGACTTTAAAATAGCATTGTCATGGATGGGTAAACGAGGCCCTAAGGTAAGTAAATGTCCTCAGCTAAGTAAAACATTAAAAACGTGTATAGAAATGGGGAAAAAGGGGCATCATCTGGAAAGCTGTGTACACGAATGCTCATAGTATGAGAAATAAAGTTCCAGAGCTAGAGACACTCATGGAAGAAGGTGACTTAAATGTACTGGCTGTCACAGAGATGTGGTACATGGAAAACCGTGACTGGGATATAGTTATGCCAGGCTACAATCTAATCAGGAAGGACTGGGTAAGGAAGAGTGGAACTATAAATATGTATCATATACTAAAGCAACAGTTTACGAGATGAAGTGGTGACACTATGTGCTAATCTGGAAAGAAAGAATGGAACATGTATTTATATTGATGTAATATACAGACCTCCATTGCAAACAGAAGAAATAAACAGATCTAATGGAGGATTAGTCACAAAATTACTATGAAAGGGAAACTGCTGTTGCTATTGGATGTCTTTTAAATCGTAGAACAGATCTCCATGAGGAGAATCCATCAATTGGTAATGATATCCTCACGGGAGGGGGGCAATATTTTACCATGTACTTACCACTACCAGTGGGGACAGTATATTTTTTATATACCGGTGGGTGATTGTCTGGAATCCAGTGATCACTGGATGGTGTGGTTCACAGTAGCTGCAATGAGTTGGCTAGGGTTCAGCAGCCTTTCAAGGTGACCCCTGGTGGAAGGGGGGGGGGGGGGGGGGGGGGCAGTGGCGGTAAGTGATGGTTATATTTGAAGCAAGGAAATGTTTCCAGCCAATTGAAAGCTACTTAGCCCAATGCTACAGAACTCTGTCTCTGATCGATCTGCCTTTTTTGTGTATATTTAAACTGGAACTGTATCTGCTGCTACCAGACTTGTCTGTCTGCATAATTCTGTTGTCCAGACTTGCAGCTGGCCTGACTCCAAAACCAGAGACTGAGTGCTATATCATAATCCACTGGTATCTCAAGGGGATCTTAATTCTGGGGCATCTGGAGTCCTAGGCAAACAAGTGTTGGGAGCCTGACATGCAGAAAGGGATGGGAGGAATGCAGAGGCACCTCAAGGCAATCTGCTGCCTGAGACTAGGGATAAGATGGTGCCCTGCCCCACCCTGCCCACCCCCTCACAGATACACTGTCACATGCACACTTTTTTTGTTGTTGTAATATTTTTATTAGGTAATACAACAAGCACAAATTACACCAACTTCAAATGTAATACAGTGAAGAACAGAAAAATTCCAACTGATAAGTAAGAACATAAGAAAGAACATAAGAAAATGCCATGCTGGGTCAGACCAAGGGTCCATCAAGCCCAGCATCCTGTTTCCAACAGAGGCCAAACCAGGCCACAAGAACTTGGCAATTACCCAAACACTAAGAAGATCCCATGCTACTGATGCAATTAATAGCAGTGGCTATTTCCAAAGTAAACTTGATTAATAGCAGTTAATGGACTTCTCCAAGAACTTATCCAAACCTTTTTTGAACCCAGCTACACTAACTGCACTAACCACATCCTCTGGCAACAAATTCCAGAGCTTAATTGTGCATTGAGTGAAAAAGAATTTTCTCTGATTAGTCTTAAATGTGCTACTTGCTAACTTCATGGAATGCCCCCTAGTCCTATTATTCGAAAGTGTAAATAACCGATCATCTACTCGTTCAAGACCTCTCATGATCTTAAAGACCTCTATCATATCCCACCTCAGCCATCTCTTCTCCAAGCTGAACAGCCCTAACCTCTTCAGTCTTTCCTCATAAGGGAGCTGTTCCATCCCCTTTATCATTTTGGTTGCCCTTCTCTGTATCTTCTCCATCGCAACTATATTTTTTTTGAGATGCGGCAACCAGAATTGTACACAGAATTCACCATGACGCGATACAGAGGAATTATGACATTTTCCATTTTGTTAACCATTCCCTTCCTAATAATTCCTAACATTCTGTTTGCTTTTTTGACTGCTGCAGCACACTGAGCCGACGATTTTAAAGTATTATCCACTATGATGCCTAGATCTTTTTCCTGGGTGGTAGATCCTAATATGGAACCTAACCGTGTAACTTTAGCAAGGGTTATTTTTCCCTATATGCAACACCTTGCACTTGTCCACATTAAATTTCATCTGCCATTTGGATGCCCAATCTTCCACTCTTGCAAGGTCCTCCTGTAATGTATCACAATCCACTTGTGATTTATCTACCCTGAATAATTTTGTATCATCCACAAATTTGATAACCTCACTCGTCATAATCCTTTCCAGATCATTTATATGTATATTGAAAAGCACCGGTCCAAGTACAGATCCCTGAGGCACTCCACTGTTTACCCTTTTCCACTGAGAAAATTGACCATTTAATCCTACTCTGTTTCCTGTCCTTTAACCAGTTTGTAATCCACAAAAAGACATCACCTCCTATCCCATGAGTTTTTAGTTTCCTTAGAAGCCTCTCATGAGGGACTTTGTCAAATGCCTTCTGAAAATCCAAATACAGTACAGTACAAAATACACAAAAAGCAAATTGACTTTGAACACCTCTGTAGTAATGAAATGATATTTGAGTAAAGATTTACCTTTTTCTCTACCCAACTTTTTAAGCCTTACTCCCTGCTTCCTCGCCCCCCCCCCCCCCCCCCCCCCGGCTAACAGGTCTGGTAAAAGAAAGGACACGGAGCATTATACAGTCCTAGTAGGCTTAGCTCAGCTGTTAATGTCTTATTAGCCAACATATGAAAATTAGCCAAATAAACTTTACATTTAGCAAATGCTTGTGCAGATTCTCCCTGAAAATGCGTTGTTTCTAGTAAATAGACATCTGTCAGTACAGTTATCCAGTTTTCCACAGAGGGACCCAGTGGTTATATCCAATACAATAAAATTATTTTCAAGGCTATTACACAACCTTCATTAAGGAACTCGAGGTGTTTGGAGGAACAACCTGAGTCCCGAGGTGTGACTCCCTGTATACAAAAAGCAGGGGACCAAATATCAGTGGGAATTAACATTTTCTCAAAATATGACTTTATTGAAGCCCAAAATGTTTTAATCTTGTCACAGTCCCATAAATAATGAATTAATGAGGCTTTGCTCTCCTCACATCTCAGGCAGCAATCTGAAGCTGTAATATGCGCTGCGTAGGCCCGACTAGGCCAAAATATTAAATGATACTTTATCTTGATGTGTACTTCTCGACGGGAGATCCCTTTCAAAGATTTCATCACTAATTTGGCACTATTCTCCAAATGCGTTTTGGTTAGGGATACCTTAAGTTCTGAAGACCATTTAATAGCAAGGTTAGGAAAAATGGAGTTACTGTGTACAGATTGTAAAAATTTGTACAATTTAGACATGGATATAGAAGGTGAAAACCATAGAGAATGTAATAGTTAGAAAGGATCATTGATTATGGAGTTCCAACCCCCTGATAAGACCTTCTTAATCAAGCAAATTTGCATGTAAAAAAAATAGTCTATCTTGAAATGAGTGTCCATACAATAAGCAAATGAATGTGATTCTCCCATTCTTATTATCCACAAAAGATGATGATATAGAGATTTTGTTTGAACTAATTATATGTAATAGTCTGCTACCTAAACTGGTACTAAACTGTGGTTTACAGTTACATTTAATTGAGTTTATGAAAGTTCTCTTTTAATAGTTTTCCTGTATACTTGTGTTAATGTATTCTGCCTTGAGGCGACTGTTTTAATGTATTTCCGCCCTGGAGGCGACTGTTCAGTTCCTTGTAAACCGGTGCGATATGTATTCTTTACAGGAACATCGGTATATAAAAATTAAAAATAAATAAATAAATAAATAAACAAACTGTGGGCTCCCCTCCATTGGAAGGTACAAAGAAAAATATCTTGATAGACCAAGAAGGGATCTAATTTTCCACCAAGTCCATCCCATAGCCTTAAACAATATTAATTGAGTGAAGTCTACACCAATTTCACAGGCATTTGCATGTAAACGATATTTGAGGCTTAATGGGAGCAGAGGCATTTTCCAGGTCTATTATTGAACCCTTCATAATTGGCCATATCAATCTCCTTATACAAGCATTAGGCAGGCCAGATTGTACATACGTAAATCTGCGAAACCAAGGCCCCCGACTTCTTTTCGAGCAATAATATTGGTGAATTTCATCCATGCACAGCGGGCCCTGCCAAATGAAAGCAGCAAAACTGCACTGTATACTCCTAAGATCACTTTTAGTGATAATAAATGGCGCCATTTGCAACTTATATAGCAGCTTGTGTTACAGAATCATCTTCACTAAGGCCATTCTGCCTAAGAAAGATAATGGAAGACCAGTCCAACTGGTCAAGATCTTTTCAAAATCCGCTATAAGGGAAGAGATGTTAAATGAGTACCAGCTATCTGGGAGATGATGAATTTTGATACCCAAATATTTAATGGAGTCTTTTGCCCAACTGAGGGGAAAACCTGCCCAATTTGTTTGTAAGGTCCCCAATATGTCTATAGCTACGAATTTTAAAAGGTTCAATTTCAGACTGGAAGAGCTCCCAAAAGTTTTATAGTGTCCAGAACCTTTGGAAGTGAGCATTTTGCATGAGATGGTACCATGAGCATATCATCAGCAAAGAGCATTATTTTCAATTCTCCATTTCTTATATTCACTCCTGCTACTGCTTTATCTCCAAGCAGAGTGTATATAAGGGGTTCTAGTGAAAGAATATATAATAAAGGGGATAAAGGGCAACCCTGCCTGGTACCTCTGAAGAGAGAACATAGAAGATGCTTGATTGTTAACTGAGATAAATGCTTTGGGATTTTTATACAGCCCTCAAAACCAAAAACCTGGAGCACCCTCAGTAGATAAGGCCATTCAACATGATTGAATGCCTTCTCCGCATCGAAGCTTACTAAAAGTGGATCTGGTATTGAGGATTTGTGGCAGGTGCAAAGGCCAATAAAAGACGTCTGATATCAGTATTAGCTTTATGCCCCGCCACAAAGCCAGTCTGTTCTGGAGAAATAAGGTGTGGCAAAATATCTTTCATTCTACTTGAAATAATTTTTATGTAAATTTTAACATTCTGATTTAATAAAGAGAGGGGGGTCTATATGATCCAGGATCTATGGGATCCTTACCTGGTTTTGGGAGCACTATGAACACCGCCTTCGGCATAGTCTGAGGAAGCCTACCTTGTGTATTCATGTCATTAAAGAGGTTTTGTAAAGTTGGAGCAATATGAGAATGTAATGATTTATAGAATAGAGAGCTGAGTCCATCTGGGCCTGGGGATTTATGAAGTTTTAATTGTTTGATCACTCCCAAAATCTCCGAGACAGTTATTGGTTTGTTTAAAATTTCCAGGTGAGTGAGAGAGAGATTTGGGAGACTAAGCTTTTGTAAAAATTCCTCCTGAGAGTAGGTTTCAGAGTTTTCAGAAGTGTAAAAGGACTGATAAAAGTCCTTAAAAACATTCGCTATTTGAGGGGATTTCATAACTATGTTTCCATCTTGAGTTCAGATAGTGTGAATAAATTTGTATGCCCTTTGGGTTTTGACCAAATTAGCCAGCAAGCGAACGGATTTATTACCATATAAATACAATTTTTGACGATATATGAATAGCAAATCTTTTGCCTTCTGATGTAAAATGTCATTTAAAGTGCATTGGGTTGCTAAGAAAATATATTTCCAAGTCTGTAGTTGGGTACTATTCCAGTAATTTTTGTAGTACTACAGTTTCCCTAATTGCAAAATTTGGTTGTTTCGGGATTTATGTTGAGCTGCGGCATAACTAATTATGTCCCCCCCAAATAACAGATTTGGCCGTTTTCCCAAAACAAACTAGGATCCTTAGTATGGACTTCATTATCTTTCGTGTATAGGGCCCATTTATTTTACTAAATATTCTTTAAAAGATGGGTCTTTACCTAGCCATTCTGGCAGACACCACTGAAATGGGCCAGGTGGGTTAGGAAACAATGTTATATTGCAAAATACTGGACAATGGTCAGAAATAAGAAGGGTCCCAATTTCTGCAGAAATCACATGTAAACAGACTCTGAAACTAATATAAAATCTATACGGGATTTAGTGGGATGTGCTTTCGTATAATCCCTTTCGCCCGGGTGTAGGGAGCACCAAATGTCTATAAAGGATAAATGATCACAAAAATATTGTATTCCTTTTTGTTTCCCTAACTTGGAAATTGTGGTCTTGGAGCATCTATCCATGCTAGGATCAACTACACAGTTGAGATCACCCCTTAAAATCAATTGCCCCCCTCCTAGTACAAGATAGCTATTTATTATGTTTATAAAAAAAAAGTATGACATTGATTAGGGGCGTATGCTGAAACCAAGATCACATTTTTACCCGAAATGTTGCCACTGACCATTATAATTCTTCCCTCTGAATCTTTCCAGGATTTCTGAAAGGTAAAAGGAAGCTGACAACCAATTAGTATCTCCACTCCCTTTTTATGCGTGGTACCTGAGGAGTAATAAACATGGGAAAAGCCTTTCTTTTGCAATGTCATGCTCTTTAGCAGACATATGAGTTTCCTGAAGAAACATGTCGTCACCTTTAGATCTTTTAATGTGGGACAAAGCCTTTTCACGTTTAACTGGGGAGCTCATACCAGCAATATTCCAGCTCATAATTCTGAGTGTTTTAGCCATTAGGACAAACAACAGTCAGCTGTGACAACCCCCTATGTACCAGAAAGATCATTCGTAACACTGTATGGGGTGCTACAGTCATGCGTAAAGAAACTTTTTTTTTTAATTTACATTTTTTTTAGTGTTACCAATCATCTTAAACACCATAATAAACCATTCTCTATACAATATCCAAACATTGTTTTACACTTTTGTACTTTTATACCACTCCTCCCTCCCTATCCTCCTCCTCTCCGACCAGTGCGATCAAACTGTTAAAACAGAAGGGGAAAAAAAGGGCTTTTTTTGCCGTGTTAGCCCAATTGGCACACATATAATGAACAAAAGACCTCATAAGTCCATTTAAAGATGCAGGTTAGACCACCTCAAAAAAGGGTCCCAAATAAATACATGAATGGATTTCTTGTCCTCTCTCACTCTGTTAGGTATGAGAGATTATGTAGGCTCCCATAGTCTACAAATAACTGCTGAAGATGCGGGTGGTAGTGGCTTTTTCCATTGCAAGGACACTGCTAGCCTGGCAGCGCACAAAACGTGATTGATGAGATGAGCCTGGGTGTAAGACCATCCACGAGAGTAGAAGGATAGTAGATACAAACAGGGGTCAAATTCCACCCTCAGTGATATCTCCCAAATAATCCTTTCAATCCACCTCCAGAAAATGGTCATTTTCGGGCATTGCCACCAGACATGCAGGAAAGTCCCAATTATCCCACACTGTCTCCAACATTTATCAGAGTAGTCTGAGTATAATTTATGCAGATGAAGCGGTGTGAGATGCCATCAATATAACAACTTGTAATTAATTTCCTTCACAACTCCCAATACAGAGCTCTTAGCAATAATCGCATAACAATATTCCCACTGCTCAACAGGCCACTCTTTATCCCATTCAGCCTCCCAACCTTTCACATAGGACCTTTGAAAGATAAGGACCTGGAGATAAGAGCATTTGATAAATTTTGGATATTAGCCCCTTGCCGGGGTTTTGTAAGTAACACAATTGCTCAAAGTCTTTAAAGTCCCGAGCCACATGGGGGCGAATAGCGGAGTTAGACAAACAGTGGTCAATTGTACACAGTGATAATAATCACAGGGCTCCAAATCAATTTGGTGTCTTAATTCTTCATAAGTAAGTAACTGAGTGTCAATAAATAATTGACCACACCACCACAGCCCTTTTTGTGATCACTTTCTATACAAAGCTGACAACTGGGGGATGCTAATATCCCCTCTATACAAACCCAGGGGCATTAGAGGAGTCAATGAGGAGTGGCCTGTTAGCTGTGTCCTCCATTGCTTCCACACTTGAATTGTATGGTGAGTGAACGGATTCTTCTCCCTCACATTCCCGCTCAGTATGGTGTTCCCCCAGACCTGTGAGTAGAGTGTTCCTCTCAGAAGACATGATTGCTCCAATTCTATCCATGGTTTGTTAATTGTTCTAGCAGACCACTCATATCACTTTCAGTTGAGCCGCAGCATAGTATTTAATAAAATCAGGGACCGCCAAATCCTCCCTTTAGCCTTGGGAGGTAAAGGACTCACCTAGCCACCCTAGGAGGCCTCTGTTTCCAAATAAACCTAAAGACTCTGGTTTGAAGGGTTCGTAAAAATCTATATGGAACCATGATGGGAAGGGTTTGAAAATATTACAACCATTATGGTAGTATATTCATTTTAATTGCAGCTATGCGGCCGAAACATGAGAGATTATAGGCGGACCATATGCCTAGGTCCCTAATGGTGCGTTCTAATAATGGGATATAGTTAAGGGAGAACAGCTGTTTCCAATTGGCTGGGAGCTGAATACCTAGATATCAAATGCTTTGTTTCACCCACGTAAATGGGAAGCTCCTACATAGGTTATCCATCTGTTTGGCATCTAGAGTCAGAGTAAGAAGTTCAGATTTACTCATGTTTACTTTAAACCCTGATAGTTTCCCATATTTACTTAATTCCTGGACCAGGATAGGCATAGACAATTGTGGAAATGCTACTGTTAGCAGGACATCGTCTGCAAATAATGAGATTTTATGTTGAACTTGTCCTGATGGCATCCCTTTGATGTTCACATTTTGTCTAAAAGACCAGCGCTTCTCAACCGGTGTGTCGTGACACACTAGTGTGTCGCCAAACACCGGCAGGTGTGTCGTGTCTCCCGGTGTCCCACTGCCTATTGCACTTCCCTTCTCCCTTTTTTCCAGCCCCCAATGGCCAATTGGAAGCCTCCTTTCTTCCTACCCCCATTGCCCAATGGGAAGCCTCCTTCATTCTGCCTGCCCCCATGCAGGCCAATCGGAAACCTCCTCCCTTCTACCTACCAGTGGGAGTAGGAAGAAGGGAAGAAGCCTTTGATTGGCTGGTGAGGCAGGCATCGCCTAGCCCAGGGGGTGGGGTGGAAGAAATAGTTTCGGACACCGACGAAGCAAGGCCACCACAGCCCGTGGCAGCGAAGAGGAAACCGGATGCCGACGAAGCATGGCCGCCACAACCCGTGGCGGCGAAGAGGAAACTGGACGCCGAAGCATGGCCGCCATAGCCCATGGCGACGAAGAAGAAACCGGACGCCGACGAAGCATGACCGCCACAGCCCGTAGCGGCAAAGAGGAAACCCAACCCCGACCGAGGCTACCACGGGAGCCCATCCCCGTGGTGGCACAAAAAGAGGGCCCGCTGGAGTAAAGCCGTGGCGGAACTGGAGCCCATCCCTGCAGTGAAGAAAGAATATGTTTTTTGGTGAGAGCTTGTGTGTGTGGGTGTGAATGGATGCCTGGGTGAGAGCTTGTGTCTGTGGGTGTGAATGGATGCCTGGGTGAGAGCTTGTGTGAATGAGTGCCTGGGTGAGAGCTTGTGTGAATGGGTGCCTGGGTGAGAGCTTGTGTCTGTGCGTGTGAATGGATGCCTGGGTGAGAGCTGGTGTGAATGGGTGTGAGAGCATTTGTGTGTGTTCGAGAGCTTGTATATAAAAGAGACCATGAGTGTGATTGAGAGACACTGGTCAGGAAGAAGACTGGTGTGAGAGAGACAGAGACTGGTCGTGGGGTCTAATTGGAAGTGTGTGTGTCAGTGACTGGTTGTGGGCGCTAAGGAAGAAGACTGTGAGGACAGAGCTTCAGCAGCCCTTGCTGCTTCTGGTGAGTGCTATTGGCCTGGAAGGGAAAGGAGTAGGAGAGTTGCTGGAGAGGGTAAGTAAAGGTGGCTTTTAAAATTTATTTTTCTTGATTGACTGTCATTTTAATTATTGACTATTATGCGATGTCTGCAGTTTTGAAATATTTTATTGATATTTGGACATGTTTTAATAATTTTATGAGTTTTTAATTGTTGGATATTATTCTGTCCAGCAGCTGTTTTGTAACATTTTTAGTATAGCTTTACAATTATTTCTGTGTGGGGCTCTATAGCAGCTTGGCTTATTCTGTTTTCCCAATAGGAAATGTATTAGTGTTTAAGGCCTGGTTTAATAGTTGTATTTCTTAGATATGGTTGTTAATGTTTGAGTGTGTTCCATAATACAGGTGTAACTTTGTGCAGGTTAGTTTGTGTGCATTATTGCAAATCCTGAGAGCCTGTTAGGTGCTATATTTCTCTTTCCATTTCTCCAGGTTCGCACTGCATGCAGAGTGGCTTTTTTGGTTTTCCATTCCAGTTTCTATCTCCATATTTATAATTTGTGGCTTTTCTGTACTTGGTGAAGGTCAGTTCTGGGTGTGTGACCAAGGTGAGGTAGTTTACTAGCATGTAGGCATTTGTATCAATCTTATTTGTTGTGTTTTCTCACTAGGCTATGCATTAGTGGTAAATTACTGTCTTTTCATAAGGAAGGCTATTTTGCCTGGTAGTAAAAGGAGTTTGTTTTGCTTTTACTGGGATGTCATCACAACCAGAATATCTTTTTTATATGGCGAGTTGTACAGGGTAATGCCCTAGATCTGCTCTGCACTCATTGCTGGGGGTTGAGGGGATTCCTGTGGATGCAGAGTGCATGTTTACATTTAGCTCCGTGATGGTCACATGTTCAGTGTATCATGCATGTGGAAACCATCTGTCAGGTGTGTCCCGGCCAAAAAAAGGTTGAGAACCACTGTAAGAGACTATGCCAGGGGTTTCATCACTAAAGTAAAAAGTAAAGGAGATAATGGGCAGCCCTGGCGGGTCCCCCTTCCTAAGGCAAAGGATTTGGAGTAGTGGCCATTAATTTTAATGCAGGCCTTTGGGGGTTGAATACATTGCCCAAATCCACATTAAGAAATTACGGCCCAGTCCCGCTTTTTCTAAAACTTTAAACATAAAAGGCCAATAGATCCAATCGAATGTCTTTTCTGCATCAATGGCTAATATTACTGCTGGGATTTTGCCAACCTTAGCCACTCTGGTTAAGTTTACAATTTTCCTGATATTATCTGCAGCTTGTCTGCCTGGTATAAATCCATATTGATCTACATGTACTAACTTGGGTAGTATACTGTTAAGCCTCCCCACCAGTATTTTTGCCAGGATCTTCAAGTAACGAAATAGATCTATATGATCCACATACTGAACTATCTTTTCCAGGTTTTGGAAGGACTGTGATCCCCACTATCTCCATTGAACTTAGGATGCCAGAGTTATTTAAAATAGTATTGAAACGTTTCTGTAAATGAGGGCTTATAATATCCAATTTTTTTTATAAAATAGACTTGAATAGCCATCCAGTCCTGGTGCCTTGTTGATCTTCAAGGAAGAGATGGCGGCATATATTTCTCCTTGTGAGATTTCCTGATCCAGGAATTGTGATTGCTCACAGTAAGGCTAGGCAGACTAATTCCTTTTAAGTAATTGTCAATAGCCACTGCCTCAACTCCCACTTCAGCCTCATACAAATCTCTATAGAAATGCACAAACCATTCCCAGATAGAGCCATTATCATATCCGACATTGCGGATGGGATAGAAGGTAAGGTTTGTTTTTAAGCGGATGATACTAAGATCTGCAACAGAGTGGATACGCCAGAAGGAGTGGAGAGAATGAGACGAGATTTAAAGTAGCTGGAAGAGTGGTCGAAGATATGGCAGCTGAGATTCAATGCCAAGAAGTGCAGAGTCATGCAAATGGGGTGTGGAAATCCGAAAGAACTGTATTTGATGGGGGGTGAAGGGTTGATGTGCACAGAGCAGGAGAGAGACCTTGGGGTGATAGTGTCTAACGATCTAAAGTCAGCAAAACAATGTGACAAGGCAAAAGCTAAAGCCAGAAAAATGCTGGGCTGCATAGAGAGGAATATCTAGTAAGAGAAAGGAAGTGATGATCCCCTTCTACAGGGCCTTGGTGAGGCCTCACCTGGAGTACTGTGTTCAGTTCTGGAGACCGTATCTCCAAAGGGACAGAGATAGAATGGAGGTGGTCCAGAGAAAGGCGACCAAAAAGGTGGATGGTCTTCATAAAATGACTTATGAGGAGAGATTGAAGAACCTAAATATGTATACCCTGGAGGAGAGGAGGAGCAGGGGTGATATGATACAGACTTTCAGATACTTGAAAGGTTTTAATGATCTATGGTCAACAGCAAACCTTTTCCGTTGGAAAAAAAATCAGTAGAACTAGGGGTCACAATTCGAAACTCCAGGGAGGAAGACTCAGAACCAATGTCAGGAAGTATTCCTTCACGGAGAAGGTAGTGGATGCCTGAAATGCCCTTCCAGAGGAAGTGGTGAAGACATACTGTGAAGGATTTCAAAGGGGCATGGGATAAACACTGTGGATCCATAAAGGTTAGAGGATGGGAATGAAGAGAAAGCCATGGGGGTTGCTTGCTGGAATGGAGGCTACTACCTAGTGATTACTACCCTTACTCAATAAGTCTTCGCACAGTTAATGCAACTCCAACATTGCTCTCTGCTTCAATGGTAAGGGGTAATGTGGAAAAGAGTATTTGCATTCAGACAACAACCAACATGGACCGAACTTCACAGTCTGGGTAAACAAATAAGCGTGGGGGTAGCTTGCTTATTACGGCGGTTACTACCCTAAACCAATTAAGCATGATACATCACTTTGAATGCATATACAGCGTTGCTCTCTGCTTCAACGGCAGGGATAAATGTTGAAAATAGGATAAGTATGGGAAAAATAAGTGTGGGAGCTTGCTGAGCAGACTGGATGGGCCATTTGGTCTTTTTCTGCCGTCATTTCTATGTTACCAACTCCATCCCCTTATCAATCCCTCCCCCACCATCCTGTGCGGCATTTGCCATTGCTCTGCACAAGGAGAGCCGGGGTCACTAAAGCGTTACCGGGTGTGTCTGCTCCATTAGAACCTGCATTCAATACGAAAAACAGAAGTAACAACCTTGCATCATGAACCACACTCTCAGTACGTTCAAAAGTTATTATGGTGTTACCAAAACTTGTCCCGCCAACACATTCACTGGCAGTCGCATGTTCACTTTCAAATTGGTCGACATACTTTTTGGCCTCTCTTCTTATAAAGAGGAAGATTTCTCACTTCCTCATATATCGATACTCTACTCATAGGAACATTAGTTATTCAACTCATTGTCGAACCGAACCAAGAACAATAGCATTCCCCCATGTTTCGCTGTGGAGAAACAAACGAGTCCATATGAAATTCTTACAAAGATGAGGCATTCATGTTTGCTCCAATTGTTCCATGTATTTAGTTGTTTCTGATGGGGATTCAAATGTGCACGTTGGGCCGGCATTCCAAATGCGGAGCCGTGCTGGATATAGCAAAGCAAAACAAATCTGTTTAGCCACTAATATGGTGCAAATAGGGGAAAACTCCTTTGCTTTGTCGAGACTTTGCTGGAGAAGTCCTGAAATATTCTTATAGGCACATTCTTGTACGGTCTGTAGTTTGCAAGAGCTCATCCATAGTTGCTGCTTGTGATGGTAATTCAGAAATCGGGCTATAACTAGTCGCGTCTGCGTATCGCCTGGTCTACGTGGCTCCTAGCCTGTGGGCCCGTTCTACCACCAAAGCTGTTGCCAGCGATAGCAAACTCAAGGCCTCTGGAAGCCAGCCAGTTAAAATTTGTGCCAGCTCAGTTTCATCTATGTCCTCTGTAAAGCCCGCGAAACGCAAATTGTTCCTTCTCGATCTTTTTTCCAAATCTTCGATTTTTTTCTTCTTGAAGGAGTTGTTTAGACAGTTTATCCAGTTGTCTCGTATGAGCCAGCGAATCGCTTTCTACCAAAGAGACTCGACCTTCCAGATGTTCCATACATGGACCAAATTCTGTTAGTGAGCCTTTAATCTCAGCAATCTGATTAGCAATCGCTTCTAATTTCCCATGCAAGGTTTCTGTTACTGCGTGTGATATTGCTTCTATGACCGATGGATCCAGCAACGTGCGTGAGGCCTGTTCTCCTGAAGCAGCCATCTTGCCTTCCCCTGGTTTCAGTTTCTCCTTTTCCTTTCTTGTGGGCCGGATTGGCATTCCCGATGGAGATTTGGACATGGAGTCAATACTCATAAGGATTGTGGAATAACGCCAAAGTGGAACGATTTAACTGAATGTGTAGGTCAGGATGCAGATGATTAGAGCAGATACACCCAGAGCGCGTAAGGAAGACGTCCTCACAGTCGCATCGCATCATGTGACCCCCCTACACACATACTCTTATACACACCCACAACCTCCCTCACAGCCACACTCAGGCCCTAAGACCTTCTCTCTCCCCACCCCCACCCCCCACACAAGCTCTTACTCCCCCGGATTTTCTCATACACATAACACGCTCTCACTGGCCCCCCTCACATACACACACACACCCCTAGGCAAGCTCCCATTCATTCTCACACTGCTCCCCCCCCACCTTCCAGGCATGCACTCATTCATTCTCTCATACACACACAAATAGACCCAGGCAGGCACCAGTTCATTTAGTCACACACACATGCAAACCCCCAGGAAGGCACCCATTCTCACACAGACAGACCCCAGGAAGGCACCCATTCATTCACCCACCCATACCCAAGAAGTTACACATACACACACACAGGCTCTCAACCCCCCCCCCCCCCCGACACACACAGTCTCTCACCCTCCTACTGACACACATGGTCTCCCACCTACACACACAGGCTTTCACCCCCCTCCAACAGACACACAAGCAGTCACCCACACACACCCATAGGGACTAGACCTTTTTTTTTCCAGACACTGCGTCTGCCTCCTCTCTTAGGTCGTCAGTCTCACGGCAACAGGAGTTGATGTCGGGAGAAACGCAACTCATCATCTCCTGTTGCCCGGGGTTGCTATTGAGTGGATCGGGTGGGGTTTGTTTTATCCCTGCCCGATCTGATGTTTCACTTTGGATGCAAGGTGAGGCATCAGCTGTGGTAGAGGTATTTGAGGGGCACCTTTTGCTGCTCCAAAATTCTGCCACCTGAGGCTGCCGCCTAACTCTGCCTCATGATAGAACCGCCCCTGGAGGAAAGGCACATTTCTCTGCTTCCTCCAGCAAAGACAAGTGATCTGCAAACCTGTTTGATGTGCCTCAGACTGAGTTTTGAAACCCAACTTTGGGTCTATGGCAAGTTTCAGGTTTGTGTGCATAAAATATGATTTGTGTACAAAACTATTTTTGGCACAGAAAAAATTTTGTACACATAAAGCATGTTTATACTCGGAAAACATGTTTTGTTTGCACAAACCATGTTTTTGGTCCATAAATCTCATTATAGGTCCAGGTGCTGGAACTCCAGCTTCTGCCCATACACTGACACAAGCACTGGAAACTTTACTCCACCACTGATCAGGAGTAAAATTTCCAGCGCTAAGAAAACTTGCATTAAGCCAGTGCACCTCTCTGCATTGGGGGTAATGGTCAATGCCTTCCATTTGCATGAATTTTGTGCACATAAATCAAGGCCAAAGACTCCCCCCAGTTTAAAATGCACATTTAGCCTGTGCCGAGCACAGATTTTAACTCAAGGTTGTGCATGCACATGTTCCAATCAGCGCACTTTTTTTTTTTTTTTAACTCCAGATGTATTAGCACACCATTAGCTTAACCTGTGTGTTAAGAAACTGTGCTCTGAAATTCAGCACACAGTTTTAACCCGCACATTATTGCACTGGCACCTAATAAATGAAATATGCTGGAGGAGGGAAGAGAGAAAGGATAATGGTGAAGAGGACTGAGGAAGAAGGTAGTGTGCAGGGAAGGTGAAGAAAGACACAAAGGGAGTTAGTATCAGGAGCGAAGAAGAGAAGAGTGGGGCGGTACTCCTCATTTCTAGGATATAGGATGGTAACAAAAAAATAAGCTAGAAAAGCCAGTGCACTTTCCCAGAAGGAATTAGGAAGAGATCCACGTGCAGGCCGAGGCTGTGATAATCTTGAACCTTGCTGAAGCCACTTACTGACAATTCAAGGACAATTAGTATCTACCTGTTGATGTCTGGCATGTTGATTGCATAAACAGCTCTTTTGAGATCAACTTTATTTTTTTTTTTTTAATTTCAATTCATTCTCCCTCCCTCTGCCCACCACTGCCTTTTACCAAATCTTTTGCTAATCTCCTGGTGAACAAAACGTAACATTAGTTTAGTTTATTGTTGTTTATATACTGATGTATCAGACAAACCAAGACACTGGTTTACAGGATTAAATATTATAAGAAATACAATAATTCATAAAATAGTAACAGCTAAAACTACACAGGATAAGAATAAATTAGCTGTTAAGACAAATAGTATAAGGCTCAGCATAAAAACATCATAAAATTAACTATAAAATATGTAAAACAATCTAAAAAACTAAAAATATTGGTAGTCTTTGCAATAAATTTAAATGATCATGCTGTTTCTCATTTCTCAGTTATGCTCATCCACCTATTATACTGAAAGACGTGGAGGAGACAATACAGCTTCCATTTCTTCTGCTGGACACGAGACAAACGACTCAAAAACTGGTTGAACAGCACGGCTCTAAAATCGTTCACATTTGGTTTTTTTTTTTTTTTGTTTGTTTGTAACTAGCAGCCACTCAAAAGCCAAATGCACTTAAAGAGATCATGCTAATTTTCTCACTGCGTTTCTTACCATAGCATCACAAATCATGTTTCCCATGTTGCATTCTCGGTACCGGCATTCCAACATCGTACCATTTAGATAAACCACTGTTTTACCTATAGCCTCGGAGGAGTAGTTCCTTATTTCTTCCTTCCATTTATCAACTTCTGCTTGCAAGTCTTTATCTATGGAAGCAAGAATTTTATCTTGAAAAATGAGTCTTATTCAGCAATGCACTTCACATTTCAAGCCATTTGTTGGCAATGACTGGGCCTATCATAGCATACTGTAATTGGTACCCATCTGTTGTGAGATTATTCATTAGGGCACTCAGCACCACTTGATCACAGAAGTTACTGACAGTGTTAGAATATGAAAATTCTAAAGTAAACCTGTTTTCTGTCAGCCAGCCCAAGATGTATGGACTACGAGCACATATGTGTGCTATTAGAAGGAACATATTTAACAGCAGCTTGGCTGCAATATCAAAGTGGTGAATTTCTTGGCCAAACTCGGCTTATGCTGTGTCATCTTCAATGATCTGCCCCCTCTGTTGCTGCTGCGGCCCTGCCCAGAAGACTAGTGCAACTGGGCTGTTGAGAGTTCATAGCCTGCTAACAATTTCTTATACTGCTGCCCCTGTTTTGATTTCGGCTATGGAAACCGCATACCGTGGAAGGGATGAGATTTTTGCAAATAAGAGCCAGGTTTGGGTTAGCAGGGGAGGTGATTACGGAGACAAACCATAGTAATTAATCATCTCTGTGGAATGAGCCAGAGGTCCTGCTGCACATCTGAGCCCATGGTACCAAGAGGCCTAGCTGCCTGCTCAACCCGTAAATCCCCTGTTTTAATCTCAACAAACAGGGCATTTGAGCGTGTGAGCCCGGTCCTATGAACCAACTGATAGGTTTGAGGTAGGAAGAAATACCATTCAGGAATGTGCCCTGTAATCTAGAAAGCATAAATAATACAAGGAGGGCTCAATCAAACCAGCAGTTTCCTGTGACAGATCAGGGGTAGATTCTGTGGCAACAGAAAATTCAACAGCAATTCTGAAGCACATTTGCATACATTTAAATTATTCTGCATATTAATGCAAATTTGTTTTACATAATAATCAAAATAAAGTCGTTTTCCAACCTGTGTGTGTGTCTCTGACTAGACAAAGATTTAAATCAGCCCGATACAGTAAAGTGCGGCGGGGCTAGGCACCATTTTACGCGAATTAGACACACGTTTGACGCGTTATCCGGATGTACGATTCAATATTGGTAGTAGGGCGTCCTCAGCCCATGCGGAAACTGGCACGTACAAATTTGTGCCAGTCGCATGCAGATGGCATGTTAATGACCGGATTAGTTATTACCCTCGATACAGTAGCACACGTCCACAATAGCGCGTCTTTAATACATTTTTTTTTAACATGTAAATTTTGCGCCTGCCCTGGCGTTAGTGTGGTGCAGTGATTTGTGGCAGGCAGACGCATTGGATAGCATCATGGATTATATGTACATTTTGGCTTTGGTGATCTTTTTGTTACTGATGAAAGCCAGAAGAAGAAATGAGAGGCGAGCAATTGGAGACAACATCTGAGGAGAGGAGAACCCAGCAGCAAGACCAGTGGAGGTAGAAAATGTGTGTACATGTGTTTTTGTGTATGTGTATGTATGTCATCAAACGACAGCAGTGGCTCTGCTTTGTGGCCTGTGCATGGACATCCAAAACATTTATGTTGCCTGTTCTTGCAGATGCTTCCATTATTTATTTATATAATAAAATATTTATATTATTTTATGTTATGCTGATTATTGTGTTTTTCGTACGGCACGGCAGGACAGAGTCGTCCATGCACAGGCCAGAGCTATTGGTGGACAGGCCAGGGCCATCCGCAGACCATGTCCGCAATGTATCTTTCGCCCCCCGGACAACTCTCTTTGGCATGCCCGAGCAAGATGTAGTGCGAAGGTACCTGCTCAGCTCACAGGCAATCCTGGCCCTATATGAAGATCTGTGCAGTGACCTTGACCCTCTGGCCAACTGCAACCATGCTATGCCAGAGTTGATGAAACTTCTTGGTGAGTTACATTTTTTTGGTACCAGAAGTTTTCAGAACCCAGTGAGTATTGTTGCGGGTATGACCAATGGCCTCCTTCTCACGACATCTGGCACAGGTCTTGAAGGCCATGAGGAGGCGGATGAGGAAGTACATCATGATTTCTAATGATCCAGTACAACTGCAAGAGATCCACAGTGGGTTCATGGCTATTGCAGGGATGCTGAATGCGTTGGGTGCTATAGACTGCACCCATATTACATTGACCCCAAAGTCGGAAGAGGAGAGTTTGTTCCGGAATCATAAGCAATTCCATTCGATGAATGTGCAAGTCGTTTGTGATGCGTACCTTCAAATTGTTAATGTTGTTTCAAGGTTTCCTGAGAGCTGCCATGACGACTACATTTTTGCGCATTCATCCCTTGGAAGCAATTTTCCAAAGGGGAGGTACAGTGAAGACTGGCTGCTTGGTAGGTGACATCGGCTATGGGGCGGGATTCTAGATAGCAGTGAGATGATGCCATGTGTCAAGGACTGTGGTGTTAGGATAAGGTATACAATACAGTATGTGTAAATTAATGTGTGATGTGTTTATGCTTGCTGTTCTCACTGTGAAGTGCTTTTTGATGCATTCCTGATTATACCCCACATAGGTGATGGCAGCTATGGCTGTACGCCCTGGTTGCTAACTCCGCTCCAGTCTCCACACACTGCAGCCGAAAAACGCTACAATGAGGCTCATGCCAGTACAAGAAAAGTGATCAAGCGGACCTTTGGAGTTCTGAACGGCAGATTCAGATGCCTGGATCGCTCTGGTGGAACCCTGCAATACAGTGCTGAAAAGGCGAGCAATATAGCCTGCTGCATGCTACACATTTGTTTGCAATTTGGCGTGGATGCTGAGGTTGCAGAAAACTTGCCGCCAGATCCACCTCTGGAATCGGCCGCAGAGGTGGACAACAGCATGGGGGTTTGCTGAAGGATCATCGAGACTTATTTCTCATGTAAGTTATCAATTATACCTATATCTCTTCACATTGATGCGCTGCTTTTATTCTTCTACATTCCTCTGCAAAATCCTTGATATTATCCTTTTCATGCCTGTAGAGCATGTTTAATCCTGATTTGCGTTTTCTTTCAGGAGCTGTGATTCATGAAAGAAAGATGATCCCTGCACTGAAAAGTTTAATTAGGCTTTATAAAACTAATAACTTTTTTTTTATATATCTATCTGTTCTCTCTCTTTTCCATGGCAGTATTATTTGGCTTCATAAAACTAATACATTTTGTTTTTTTTATTATCCATTCTCTGTCATTTCCTTCAGTGTCTAGATGTCTGCGTTCCTGAGGCTCCATGGGACCTTCGGTGACAGGGACACCTCTCGGGACGCTGCGCAAGGCCTCTTCCTTTGGCGTCTTGATTTCGGCATCCCTGAGGCTCCGCGGGACCTTCGGCAACAGGGATGCCAGAGGGAGGGACATACACGCATGAATATGTAACGCCCTCCCCTGTGGCCATGCCCAGACGGCCATTTTGTACGCAGTTGGGTAACCATATTGTGAGGGAGGCTACCCAACTTCTCGGAGGGAGATGTAAGGTTGCTGGCCAACTTGATAGTCCAGGATGAGTGTCATCTTTATTTTCACCCTGTGTGCCTGTGGGACCAGGATCGGGCCAATGAGGCCTGGTGGACGCTCAGGGCGACTTTCAATGCCCAGGCTTCCTTCCCACGGGAGGAAGTTCCGAGGCCTCTTTAGCTGTAGGCCAAGGGAGCGTCTATGTTGGTGTTGTCGGGAGGGTAGGAGGTGCCATAATACACCAAAATTGTTTACTGTTGCGAAGCGGACAAAGGCCGCATTAAGACGTCCATTTTGTAGAGTCCATTTTTGTCCAATGCTTTGCACTCACAACAATATGGCTGCAGGGCTCATGCAAGAATGAAGAACAAGAGCTGTGGCTTAGTGGGTGAAGAAACATAGAAATGACGGCAGAAGACGACCAATCGGTCCATCCAGTCTGCCCAGCAAGCATCACACTTCTTTTTTCTCATACTTATCTGTTTCTCTTGGCTCTTAGTAACCTTAGGTTCTATTTCCCTTTCACTCCCACTATTAATGTAGAGAGCAGTGATGGAGCTGCTTCCAAGTGAAATGTTAAGTTTGATTAGTTGGGTAAGCAGCAGCATAGCTCTCTGCCGTTGAAGCAGAGATATGCGTGAAGGACCCTTGTGGACCCTTCAGCCTTGTGCACCATTCCTCAAAGCATGTTATTAAATTATACATGCGTGACACTTGTATATTATCACAAGCATATTATATATGTACATGCACTATTGTGGTGCCAACCAGAAAACCGTGAAAGGTTCCCTCTGGAGCACTAGATGGGCAACCGTGGTGTAATAGGGTTGCCCGTCTAGTGCTTCAAAGGGAAATTTTCTTAGAAATAGATGGCATAGGTCAATTTCTTGCATTGTTGAATGTTTTCTATTTGTTTTCTTCTGTTGCCAGGTTGAGGCATTGAAAAAGAGAGCCCGAAGACTGAGGAGGGAGGAACAGGACTTCCTTCGGGCCCTGCGCGCCTGCACAACACCGCAGAAGGTATGTGTTGTTTGTTTAACATTAAAAATTTGAAATGTTAGGCTTACAATGATGCAAGAGATGAGGTATTGTTTAATAATGTCAATAACAAATGGTAATCGCTGTGTCTCCATCCTATCATTCAGGATCTTTTCATGTGCATCAGTAACGCTTTCGTTTTTCTCTTTTCAGACAAGTACTTCTGCCTCGGAGGAAAAGAAGGAACATGAACCACCACCCTTGTTCACCACCACCATTGCCACATCCACAAGGTGAGCCTTTAATATAGGCCAATTGTCATTTTATGCTGTCAGGCCCGCCGGTCCCATTTTCCATATTTTGCACCCTAGTAATTACCGGTACTTCTTTTTTCTCATTTCAGATGTGCAACCGGTGTCACCGTCAGCAGCATCACCACCACCACCCAAGCCACCATCCCCAGCCCCCGTTCCTCCAGCCCCACCAGCCATGGAGGTCTTAGTCACTGAGGATGATTGTCCAGGTCGCACCAGAGGTGGGTCGCCAGTTTGAGGCCGGCGCAGCATCCGGGGAAGGGCCACGGGAGCAGGCCGGGCCCTCTCCCATGGAGGCACGCCTGAATGCTGTACTGGCTCTCCAGGTGCGGTTGACCCGCGGCCTGGATGTCATGGAGGGCCTGGCGGTGCAGATGGTGGCCATCCTCCAGGACCTGCAGCATGGCCAGCAGTTCCATGGCAGCAGCTCAATCACTGCTGGTTATGTCCTGGGCTCCTCCAGGACGGCCACCATCTCCCCATCTATGACGATGCCCCTCCTCTGCCCCCATGGCATAGCCCCTTCCCTTTCCTTCCCCTACTGTAAATTGTTTTTGGTTGTGTTGTGTACATAGTTTAAAAATATATAGACTGAGTTTTGAAATAGTCTAATGTATTTATTTTGCATTTTTCTCTTTTTAATATAGATTTTTTTTATTCAAACAATATTTGTTTTAAAGAGTTGGTTGTTACAGAAACTATAAGTGGTAGTGGTGGTTATGGGGGGTGAGGGATTTGCAAAGGATGATGTTACAAGGGGAGAGGCATGACAGGTTTGGAGAACAGAGGGAGACAGAAATCATGCTTTATGGGTGACAAAGTAACATAAGTACTCATAAATATGAAACAGAATTCGTTCCTTTAATAGATAAAACTTTTATTTTAACTAATTCTTATGGGTGGTTACGGGAACGACAAGCAGAGACAACATCTCTGATGGCACTGATCAGTTCCTTCATAAACATCGATTGAGAAGCCAGTGCGCCCCATTGATGTCGGCTCGGATTTGCCTCAGTTCCTGGAGCATCAAATCATTGTGTTGGTCCTGTCACGATGTTATTCCAGACAAAGTGCTCACTTACCGAATAACGCCTGTTCCAGGTTGCGTGACACCGTTGCCTGTCCTGTGCCGCAGCAGCCTCTAGCGGAGATGGTGCTGATGCTTCAGATGTCTCTAGGGGTAATGATGCCTCAGATGTCTCATGTTCTTGGCTTGCAGAAGAGACTTCAAAAAGGTTAAGTGCAACAAGTTCCTGGGTCTCGCCATCCTGTATGTGTTGGCTGGGGGAGTCAGCGTTGGACATAGGGAAAACAAATTCTGGTGTGGGAATGGATTGGTTATCTTCTTCAATAACATCAGCCTCATTTTATTTATTTATTTTATTTATTTAAAATTTTTATATACCGACATTCATCCAGGATATCACATCGGTTTACAGTGTAACACAAACAAACGCCAAGCATGGCACTTTACATTGAACAAATAAAACAAGTTAACAAATGAATAAATGAGGGTGTGAACAAGGGGAAAATTGCATTAAATACTCAACTAGGTTTGTAATTATTGACTCTATCGATGGAGAAAGATAGGTTGAAGTTCTAGTTGTCAGTTTTCCTCCCAAGAGCCCAAAAGAAAACATGCATACCTTCACTTGTTCCAGTGTCAGCGCTGTACAGCACGGGCACATAGACCACAACCTCTGGCTGCACAGTAATGAGAACAAGCTCCTCCAGTGGTATCAAGACTATATGACATGGTGGCCCTCCACCGGTCCTCTTTGCTGCCACCTCAATTTTGGCAGACTTTTCTTTGACCTCTTTTCAAGTATCGCGCCACTGGAGTTGTACCTGTTTTACATCCCTGGGCATAACAGACAGGGAGCTGACATCCAGTGCGATCTTCTCCCAAATCCATTTCTTCATGGAGCAAAACACCTTTGGAAGAGAACTTTGTAGTTCTCGCATCCAGCACGGCACAGTAGCTCCTTTTCTGCATCCGTAAAGCGAGCACCACGTGTTCACTTCTTGGACTGCTGGCTACAACTCGTGCCTGCCTGCTGTTGCAGATCTCATGACTCTGTCTCTACCTGTGAAATGGTACATTTTGATGCCATGATAATGTCTGAATGAAAAAAAACAAACAGACAGAAGAAATGGGATAAACGAATGGAGAAACAGGAGGAGCACATGGACAGCATCAAGAAAAGAGCCAAAAACAGAATAAATGAACAGAGAACAGTACCGGCTGCATGGCTACTAGAAACAGACACTGGCACATGCAGTTATTGGCCACAACAAAGAAGAGGAGCACATGGACAGCATCAAGAAAAGAGCGCCCAGAAAGGTAGCTAGCGGGGCCTCTGACCATGGACGTTCCTACCTCTTTTCAGATGAACGTCCATGGCTCCGGGCGTCCGTCTGGGGCATGCGGCGGAGTGCCGCAACCTGATGCACCCAGAAAGGTAGCTAGCTGGGACTCTGACCATGGATGTTTGTCTGTCCATGGCGCCCGGAAAGCTAGCTAGCGAGGCCTCCAACCATGGACGTTCCCACCTCTTTTTGAACGAACGTCCATGGCTCCAGGCGTCCGTCTGGGGCCTCCCGGAAAGAAGCGTCCATGAGTGCATCTCTTACCTATTCAAAGTAAAGGGATGCCGATGTTTTAGATGCTGATCTTCCGATTGATATCAAAAGCACCAGTTCAAACTGGTCTGTATGATCCTGATCCGACCCAAATACAAAAGGGTCGGATCAGGATCATACAGTATTTATATACACATCCAAGCAGGATTATGACATGGCGATGTCGTCACGGTGGGGGAACAATGATATTTGGCAAGATCTATGAAAACCTTTGAAATCATAACATTTGGAATTGAAAACTCCTGTTTGCTAGAAATATGACATATATTGAAGTTAGATTCACTGTCCAGTGCACCCGGGATATGTATAGACGTCATACAGTAAAATCAGTAGCGTTATGGATGTCTTTCCGAGCTCCGCATGTGCTTTTGGCGCCGCTTTGATTAGCGTCTCAGAGTACAGAATAGCACATATAAAAAAACAAATCGCGCACACATTAAAGGAGCAGGTGCGGGACACATCTGCATTTTTACCTTGTCGGTACTGTATCGGCCTGAATGTGAGCTAAAAACATGGTGGTGTGTTCGTGCCTGCTTTCGCCCTCGCTCCACCCTCTCTACCTGTGTGGCGACTCCCTCCATGCCTGATGGACAGCTTGATGCCGCGGCGTCTCCATGCCGCATCTCCCCGGCGTCCCCGGGCCGGCTCGACGCTGCGGATCCGCCATGTTCCTGATGACGTAGGGCACACGCGTGCGCTCTGAAGTAAGTACCAGCAAGGGCGCGAACCTCAGGGGCGTCCTCCTGTATTGACGTCATCCGCTTCCAACATAAAAGGTCTTTTCTTTTGCTAACTCCTCGAGTTAGCAAGGACTCCGATTGGACTAGCTCCAGCTGTCCAAAGACTCCCTTGCACCACAGGATTGTTTGTGGGATTCCTCCGGACCCGCTTCACTCCTGCAGCATTGCCTCTCCGGACCTACCAGGGGTACCCGCTCCTCGGGGGCCTCATTCTCTTTCTCTGTTTCAGATTACAGAAGGAACTGGTACGCGCTCCTCGAGGGCCCATGTTCCTAAACCTTCTGAAGACTCTCCATTGCCTGGAAGCGATCGCAAGAGATGGACATTGTGAGTTATTTCAGACTACAGATAGGAACCGGCACTCGCTCCTCGAGGGCCTATGTTCCTGAATACTCTGAAGATTCTCCTTGTCCAGAGGCTATTGCATCTGCAGACATTGTGAGTTATTATTTCAGATGGTATATAGGAACCAGCACTCGCACCTCGAGGGCCTATGTTCCTGAACACTCTGAAGATTCTTTAGTGACTAGAAGCCGTTCCAGATACAGATCAGTGTTAGTGACTACCGCTCTCTCAGAGCTTCTCTGGAACCAGGTACTCGCTCCTAGAAGGCCATACCCTTTCCAACTACTGAGCCATATCAAGACCTTGTGTGAGATATCATCTAGTACCAGCTATGAATATCTGCATATCCTGTCTATGAACTATCTATAGTCTCTTTGCAGCTCAGCAGCCTGGGAATCACAGTTCCAGTATATGAGGGACTTCAGCCCTGCCGGGTATACCAGCTCACTCCTGCCACCTTTGGTGATTATACTGCTTATCTAATAAAGAACTATCTGTGTCTGTCTCCATACTCCAGCCTAGCCGGTGGTCCCTCTCGGGACTCCCTCCTGAGGGCGCTGTCATCTGCCATCGGTCCAAGGATTCACCTATTTACTCTGTCCAGCTGAGCACCGTCTCCATTACTCCGCTGGTACAGATTGCCAACTCTGCAGTCTACATTAACATTGCCATTCCTTAGCAGACCCATAGGAGGCAGTTCCCTACAGATTGCTATTCCTCCCTTAGGGGAGGGATTTCCATCAGACTGCTATTCATACCTGCTCGCTCCTCCCATCCACATCGCAGACCCTGCAACAGATTGCTACAGCACGCAGTATTACAACAGATTACTGGCTCTTCCCCTTGTGGGAGTGTCCAGCTGCAGGATCCTATCCGATTGCTCTCTCTAGCAGCTGATCCAACAACAGATTGCCAACTTCTCCCTTTATAGGAGCGTCCAGCAGCAGATCAATAACACATGGCTATTAAAAAATGCATATAACCTAACTTAAAACATCTGAAACTAGAAAGAAACAAGAATGTCAAAAGATACTAACTGAAGCACGAAGAGATGAAAAGAATCGATACAACGTAATGACTAAAATTTGAAAGCCATTATTTTTTAAAATTTTATTCTATTTTAATTTTCTTTAACCTTTGACCATGTCTTAAACTAAGTCAAAAGTCTCAGAACATTTTGATTGGTAGATGTCAGTTCCTATTTATGAAAACTAACTCCGTTACCCATTATTTGTTGATTTTATAGCTATGACTGTTGCTTTTGTAAACCGTTGAGATCTTTTACATTGAACGATGGTATATAAAATGTCTAAACAAACAGCCAGGGAATTTTAGGTATCAATGTAGAGGAGAGGTGGAGGAGATCTCTCTCTCTCCTCATGCCCGAGAGGGAGCATCAGGGACGGGGGAGATAAGAAATGGAAGATTGGGGATGGGAAAGAGGAGAAGGACAATCAGAATGGGGAAAGAAGAGGAAAGATTGGGAATGGAGGGAGGAGAAGAGGACGAAAGATGTTCTGGGGTCGGCGCAGGGGAATCTTGACAGAAGGAACTGTTCCTCCCCCTGGCTCCAGCCCTCCTCCCCCACCCTGGTCCCTACCCCTCTCTCCCCATGCCCCCTTTACACCCTGTCCTGTATCTCCTTTCCTCTGTCTATCCCCAGTTCTTTTTCTATGTCTAATCCAGGTGCCCATATGCACGCCTCAATTTCCCTGCTTCCCTTTCATATACACCCCATCTCCCCAGTCCCTCTCTCTCACAACCTCCCCCCATTACTTACCCATCTCCCAACCCCCTCTTTCACACAACTGCCCCCCCAGCATTTCTATCACAAATCCCTGCCCAAATCCTCACCTTTGTTTTCCTCTGCCCTCTCTCCCTTCACTGGTGGCAAGAAAAGGAGAGAGACACCATATCAGGCAGTGTCATCCTTGGCCACTTGGGCCCAACTGCTGCTTTTATCTGCATGGGACGCTGTGCATAATCCCACAGTCAAAAAGCCGCATTCAGGCCCTGGGCAGGAGGAAATAGCGTGTCACACTGCTGTTCTCTTCCTCTTTTTGAGGTGATCAGTGGGAGAGGAAAGGGGAACCAGAAAGTAGACTGGGGGGAGGGAATTGGAGTGCACCACCACAAGATAGCCAGACTTCACCTTCCTGACCTGGCTGTACCCTGCTCCCTGGTCTCCCGCAGCTATTCTGCAGGGCCTACCAACTTCTGCAGAACAGGCAGATTTTGCAGCCCTTCCCCTCAGCCAAAGAATCAGGCGAGACTACGGAACCTGCTCACAATCAATTCATAATAAAAGGAAAATCTTGAGAAAACAGGGAAGACAAGTATTAATAGAGAAAATATTTTAATTTTTTGTGGTTTGTATTTTCTTACTGCAAACTGAGACAGCTCTGTGATGTGCGCAGAGGATTCTGAGAAATATCCGACTGGAGCAGTGATGACTCAGTTTAATAAATATGCCACTGGAATGAATTAGCACTTGCCTCCACTTACCCTGAATTACTGAATATCAGTGAAAGCCAATTCTATGAAGTAGATTACATCTTGATCTGCTAAGCTGAATGTTACAGGCTGAGAGTTAGCTGATGGCTGTCATCCTCTTACTGTAATAATTTACTTAATCTCTTTTTCTAGCTGGCTCTATTCCCAGTTTTATCATTGTTAGCGTGACCATCCATTATTCAACAGACGTAGATCCATCCCAGCCAAGGGTAATAAGTAAGAAGTTAGAACAGTATAAATCATGGCCTCAACAAAAATAAACTATCCTGCTGCTCTATCAAACGGGCCGATACAGTAAAAATCGTGGGAGAGTGGGCGAGCGCCCGCTCTCCCGGCGCGCACACAGGACAGTCTCCTGTGCGTGCGATACAGTAAATTAATTTATTTAAATTAGGGTCCGCGGTAAAAAAGGGTGCTAGGGACACTAGCGCGTCCCTAGCGCCTCTTTTTGGACAGGAGCGGTGGCTTTCAGCGGGTTTGACAGCAGACGCTAAATTTTGCTGGCATTGGTTCTCGAGTCCGCTGACAGCCACGGGTTCGGAAACCGGACGCCGGCAAAATTGAGTGTCCGGTTTTCGACCCGCGGGCCCATTTAAAATTTACTTTTTTTTTTTTAAACTTTTGGGGCCTCCGACTTAATATCGCCATGATATTAAATTGGAGGGTGCACAGAAAAGCAGATTTTACTGCTTTTCTGTGCACTTTCCCGGCACCAGAAAAAATTAACGCCTACCTTTGGGTAGGCGCTAATTTCTTAAAGTAAAATGTGCGGTTTGGCTGCACATTTTACTTTCTGTATTGCGTGGGAATGACTAATAGGGCCATCAACATGCATTTGCATGTTGTGGGCGCTATTAGTCTTGGGGGGGGGGGGGGTTTGGAAGCGCGTTTTCGATGCGCTATTACTCCTTACTGAATAAGGGGTAAAGCTAGCACGTCAAAAACGCGCGTCCAAATGCTCCGGAGCGCACTGTACTGTATCGGCCTGAAAGTATATTAGATTCTTTAGTCCCTCAAACACAAATCAAGATAAAATGGAAGCCACTCCCTCTGCGAAAAATATCACTGCACAGACTTCTGATGCCAACCCACCCGTGAACAAAGATGACCTGGCTAGTTTAATTCATGAACTTAAACTGTTGCATGCAAACATCACTGGCATCATCACTGTAATGCAGAAAGACACCACTGAAATTAAAGGAGAGGGTTTTGCAAACTAAAATTCAAATAGGGGAGCAGATGGATGGTGCTGGGGCGGGCTGACCAATCACACAACAGGGCGGTGCCTAAGGGCCCACAGCACCCTCCTTTAGACTTGGATGGGTGGTCAGAGGCCAATGACCCTTGTTGCTCTTATTGTCAAGTCCTCCCCGGATGGTCTTCTTGCTTGTTTGTTTGAGAAGATAAAGTCCCTGGAAAGAACAGTTTTTGACCTTAAAGAAAAACAGGAGAACAGGGAAAACAGACAAATAAGAATGAATATAAGAATACTGGGAGTCCCAGACAGTGAAAATAAGGAGAATACCACAACAATTGTGCAGGAGATTATATGGTTTTATCCCCAATTACCAGGCAATCATTTATTTAATATAATAAATGTTTTACTAAATTTCTAAACTCTCTCAATTTCGTGTCTGGTCTAAAACCATACAAGATATATAAATTAATTATAAGACAGGAACAATCTGAAGTGAAATGTAAAAAGATGGACAGAAACAGACGCAAGGATACCACCACCTCTAGTCCCAGAGTAATAATTTCCCACTTTTTTTTTCTTAATATAAATTTCAAAGAAGCACAAACACTTTTCATATAAAGAGAAAAAAATCCTCAAAGAGAAGAATTATGACAGAAACCAGAGTGAATACACAATTCTTGAAATAACTCCTTTCAGAAAGATGATATACTGAACTGAACACAGGGCTAGTATATCAAAACTACTACTATTTCTAAATATCTTAATCCACAGGAAAAATACTAAAGCTCATAGTAAAAACAAAACAAAAAAAAACTGTGTGCTGAGACAAGTGAAACTTTCCTCACTTCATTACACACATCACACACATCCTTCAAGAAAAGGCCCTCAACAAGGTAATAAGTTCCATTGTAAACATTTTCCAGGTTGCTTGAAGCCATTTTTCTAGTGATGGTCTCTGCAGTTTCCAGTTTATGGCTATGTTCTGTATTGCTGCCACTAAAGGGCACACAGTTAATGGGATCACGTCTTGATTGTGTGTGGCATGTCCAAGAGCAGGCAGACCAGGCAAATAATCTTGTGGATCCAATAGATCACGTCCTTTAAATATATTGTTATCCTGGGGCAAGTCAACTATATGTGAAAGAAAGAGCCCTCTTCTTCACAACCTCTCCAACACCTGTTTGATGTAATTAGCCCAATCTTTAGAAACCTAATTAGGGTGTAGTACCAATGATAAAGAATTGGATAACCATTTGCCTTAGTGCTCTTACACGGAGTATTTTTCATGACTAAGCCTCCACACTATTTGGCACCACTCCATTGCCAAAACTAACTCTACCCATATTCTTTGACCATATTTCTTTGTATTTCATTATGGAGTCTACATCCTCATCCATTATAATTCAATAAAATCCCAAGATAAGTTCCCTATTGCATATCTGTTCATTAATTTGTGTTTTAAATGGTTTGTTCATTCCAACATAGTTTTCCTTATGGATACCACACCCCACTGGCTCTAAACCAAAAGCACTGTGTACCAAGTCCTGCAGCTGCCACAAGTTCAATTGCTGCTTTGGAGAAATTGGAAAGGAGGCAGAAAAAGGTACTTGGACCGGTGCTTTTTTATATATTTATAAGTGATCTGGAAAGGGGTGCAACGAGTGAGGTGATCAAATATGCAGATGACACAAAATTATGCAGAGTAGTTAAATCTCAAGCAGATTATGATAAATTGCAGGAGGACCTTGCAAGGCTGGAAGATTGGGCTTCCAAATGGCAGACGAAATTTAATGTGGACAAGTGCAAAGTGATGCATATAGGGAAAAATAACCCTTGCTGTACTTACACAATGTTAGGTTCTATCTTAGGAGTTACCACCCAGGAAAGATATTTAGGCGTCATAGTGGATAATACATTGAAATAGTCAGCCTAGTGTGCTGTGGCGATCAGAAAAGCAAACAGAATGTTAGGAATTATTAAGAAGGGAATGGAAAATAAAACAGAGGATGTCATAATTCCTCTATCGCTCCAGAGAAAGTGCAAAAGGTGACCAAAATGATAAGGGGCATGGAACGGCTGCCCTATGAGGAAAGACTAAAGAGGTTAGGGCTGTTCAATTTGGAGAAGAGACGGCTGAGGGAGGATATGATAGAAGTCTACAAAATCATGAAAGGACATGAACAAGTTAATGTAAATCGGTTATTTATTCTCTCAGATAATAGAAGGACCAGGGGGCACTCCATGAAGTTAGCAAGTAGCTCATTTAAAACAAATCAAAGAAAGTTCTTTCACTCAGTTCATAGTTAAGCTCTGGAATTTATTGCCAGAGGATGTGGTTACAGCAGTTAGTGTAACTGGGTTTAAAATAGATTTGGATAAGTTCCTAGAGGTTACATCCATAAACTGCTATTATGGTAATTAATTAATAAGTAATAGTAACTTGTGATCTATCTAATGTTTGGGTACTTGTCAGGTACTTGTGACTTGGATTGGCCACTGTTGGACACAGGATACTGGGTTTGATGGACTCTTGGTCTGACCCAGTATGGCATATTTTATGTTCTTAAAGATCCCATATGATTGTAGGTATTTAAAACACAAAGGAGCTGATGCAATAATTGAGCGCCCATTTTCCTAACATGTGCCCAGCCACTTCTCCTGGGTGCCCGAGTCAATATTTAAATGAAGAGTCACGCTAAAAAGGAGACACTAGGGAAAAATGTGTCCCCCTAGCATCTCCTCGGCATTGGGTGCACAGGAGAGGTGGCTGTCAAGGGAGCTGGGGAAATGGACGTTCAATCTACAAGCATCAGTTTTCTCCCACTACCAGCATACACACACAAAATACACAGCCTGGACAGTGTAACTTGTGTGTGTACTGGGCGTCCAGAATTTTAACTAAATACTGCTTTCTTTGGTTCCTCCTACTTAGTATTGTGACGACACTATAAGGAGGAATCACAGAAAGCAGGATTTTTCTTTTATTTCTATGCGCCCTTGAGTGTGGCATACTTTTATGTCAGCCCCAGGCTGGCATAAAGTTTGCCATGTTGCAGGGGCACATTGGAAAATTTATTGGATCACGGGGATTAGCTAATAGCCTCATCTACATGAATTTACATGTGATGAGAGCCATTAGCTACGCAGTGACTTGGACGTGTTTTGGACGTGCTAATCCCCATATTGAATTGGGGGTTAAGGACACTTCCAAAACGCGTGTCCAATCGTTTGTTAAGCCATGATAGGTGCTACCTCTAATTTTTCTTAATGCTGCTGCATAGTTAGGAATTTACTATGAACTGCCCTACATAATAATATTCCTGTCATAACCAATTAAAGTTTGTCTTATTAAAGTGCCTGGGAAAAAAGTGGATATCTCCACAGAAATGTTCAGATGAAACACATGAGGATATATGCCCTTTAGATAATGAAACATATCAAGAACATAAGACACTCAATAGAAAGGGATGATCATCAATGACACCTTTTTGAGATTAGAAGATAAAACTAAGAAAGGCCTGAAAACAGATATTTAAGGGGAGGCATCTTCTCTCCAAAGTTACCCAGAGATCCATATTCAAAAGCTATTTATATGGATAACTTAAAAGTTACCTGTCTAAATGGCAAATATGGCATATTCAGCCACTTATCCATCTAAATTATGGCCAGATAAGTAGCTACCTGGCTACAATTTAGCTGGATACAAAAGGGGCGTTTTGGGGTGTTTCCAAGGAGGGGCAGAGATATCTGGCTATCCTAACCGAATATCAAGTTTATCCGGCCTTCTGGGACTGGGTAACATGCTACTTAACCGGATATCTTTAAAAGGTTTTGGGGGGGGGGGGGGGGGATACAACTTTACAGGGCCTTCATATCATGCTTTGGGGAAGGAGGGGATTGGCCGCCCTCTGTACTTTTTATTTTGTTAGCCAATGACAATGCTACTTAGCCGGTTATCTTTTAAAGATATATGGTTAAGTAATACATTATCCAGCCACACAAGGCTGGATAGCTAGAAACCTAACCGGCTATATTCAAACACAGCTGGTTAGGTTCTTTGTTAGCCGACTATACTATTATGTAGCCGGATAACTTTACTCTGGTATATTCATCAAGATGTTTATCCCGCTGAATATATGGAAGAGGTTAGGTGGCTAACTTTAGCCAGATAACTTGTCTACTAACCGGCCTACTGAATATGAACCTGTCAATATTTTCAACTGCCGAGTTTCACCACATAATGATGCTTTTCAGGTGGATGTCTTTATGATAGTAAATAAAATCTGGGAAACCCAGACACCCCCCCCCCCCCCCATCACTTATACCTATCAAGATTTTGTATTTACTTTTGCTTTTTTCATACTCCAAATATATTTAGATATTTCAACTTTTAACTTGGAAAAAAATGCAACTGGGATTTTAAGAGGAAGCATCGCAAATAGGAACAGCAACCTCAGGATTATATTCATTTTTATAGTGGAAATTCTTCCAAACCAAAATAGTTGGTATGGTAACCACTCTCTCAGATCCTTTATGTTCTTTAACAGGGAGGGGTAATTTAGGGAGCACAACTTATTCATATTGCTTATAATGCAGATACACAGATAGTTTAAAAAAAACCCCTGAGCCCACTTGAAAGGAAATTTATCATTGATCCCTGAACCCAATTCCTCTGTGATTCCAAAGTCAAGCAATTCTGAATTCCATAAGTTAACTTTATATCCTGAACTCTTACTTAAGAGAAATATCAAAACTGATTTTTTAGTTAAGGATTTAATAGGCTTTTGAACATAAAGGAGGACACTGTTTATGAACATAAGAAATTCTAGGTTGGGTCAGACGAAGGTCCATGAAGCCCAGCAAGTCTGTCTCCAACAGTGGCCAGTTTAGGTCACAAGTATCTGTCAGATCCCAATAGCTGAATTATTTCTTGTATCACATTCCCAGGGATAAGTGCCAGCTTTCCCAAATCTACCTGGCTAATAACTAACTGTTTATGGACTTTTCCTTCAGGAACTTGTCCAATCTTCTTTTGAACCTCACTATTTTAGTTGCCTTGACCACATCCTCTAACAACAGATTCCACAGCTTGATTATTTTATTTAGACATTTTATATACCATCGTTCCATGTAAAGATCACACAACGGTTTACAATGACATTCACAGGTATTAATCAGCAGAGAATGATGGATTACATAGGAAGCATTCCTAGACAGAACTTAACATCTATCAACTGAATTCTCAAAGCTATATAAAAGATCAGGACATGAGACGTGAAGTACAAAAAATAAAATAAGTTTCACATATCATTCTGTACGTAGTACAATCTCTCGTTAATTTATCATGATTCAATTAGTATCTCTGATTCTTGTTATTTTAGTTCTCTACATTCTGATGTTTCATGTTAGGTTGTATGCATTTGCATTTTTAGATAACCATGTCTTTAGTTCACTTTTAAATCTCTGTCTGTTATCATACGTAGCATTTCAGGTAAGGAATTCCAAAGTTTTGGGCCCGCTATGGAAAACACACGATTTCTTACATGTGTCAGGTGTGTGCTCCATATTGTTGGAACAGTCAGCAGTCCTCTATTTTGGGATCTTTGTGTTCTCTATGGTGTGTATGGTTGTAACATCACACCTTTCATACCGGTGTTACTAGTGTGAATGATTTACATAAGAACATGCCATACTGGGTCAGACCAAGGGTTCATCAAGCCCAGCATCTTGTTTCCAACAGTGGCCAATCTAGGCCATAAGAACCTGGCAAGTATCCAAAAACTAAGTCTGTTCCATGTCACTGTTGCTAGTAATAGCAGTGGCTATTTTCTAAGTCAACTTAATTAATAGCAGGTAATGGACTTCTCCTCCAAGAACTTATCCAATCCTTTTTAAACACAGCTATACTATCTGCACTAACCACATCCTCTGGCAACAAATTCCAAGTTTAATTGTACGTTTAGTAAAAAAGAACTTTTTCAGATTAGTTCTAAATGTGCCACATACTAACTTCGTGGAGTGCCCCCTAGGCTTTCTAATATCCGAAAGAGTAAATAACCGATTCACATCTACCCATTCTAGACATCTCATGATTTTAAACACCTCTATCATATCCCCCCTCAGCCATCTCTTCTCCAAGCTGAAAAGTCCTAACTTTTGAATATTAGCATTAATACTTTAAAATGGATTTGGGATTGTAGTGGCAGCCAGTGTAGATAAATTAGCGAGGGTATAATGTGATCAAATTTCCTGGATCCTAGCAAGAGGCTTGCTGAGGCATTTTGTAGAATTTGTAACGGTTTTAGATGCAAGCGGGAAGACTGAGAAATAAGGAGTTACAATAGTCTAGGTTATCAGCTGAGTGAAAAAAAAAATACTTCCAAATATTTGTTTTAAATCTACCATTTCCTATCTACCCATTCCACCCCACTCATGATTTTATAAATTTCAATCTTATCCTCTATCAGTCGTCTCTTTTCCAAGTTAAAGAGATGTAATCTATTTAGTCTTTCTCCATAAGGTGCTTTTCCATCCCCTTTATCTTATTTGTCACCCTTTTCTGTATCTTTTCTATCTCTACTAAGTCTTTTTTGAGAGGAGGCAACCAGAACTGCACACTACACTTGAGGTGCAGTTGCACCATGGATCTATACACAAAGGCACTATGATATTCTCAGTTTTATTCTCTATTCCTTTCCAAATAATTCCTATTGGCCTTTTTGATCGCTGCTGCATTCTGAGCCAAAGATTTCAAGGTATTGTCCACAAGAAATCAGAGGTCCTTTTCCTTGGTGGCTGCTTCTAACACGGAACCCAGCATTATGTGCTTACACTTGTCCACATTAAATTGCATCTGCCACTTAGAAGCCCAGTCTCCTAGTCTTACAGGGTTCTTCTGCAGTTCTTCACAATCTATTGCCATTTTAAAGGCTCAAAACAATTTTGTGTCATCTACAAATTTGGTCACATCACTAGTTCCTTTTTCAAGATCATTTATGAATATGCTAAATAGCACAGGTTCCAACCAGATTACCGGGGTACGCCACCAACAACCTTTCTCCATTTGAAAAACTGACCATTTATCCTACCCTCTGTTTCCTGTCGTTTATCAGGTTACCAATTCATAACAGGACACTGCCTCCAATCCCATGACCTCCAATTTCCTGAGGAATCTCTCATGAGGGACTTTGTAAGTGCCTTCTGAAAATCCAAATATACTATATCAACCGGCTCATCTTTGTCCACGTGTTTATTAACACCTTCAGAAATAATCTAGTAAATCGGTAAGACAAGACTTCTCTTTATGAAACCCATGTTGACGCTCCCCCATGAAACCATTCTATTTATGTGGTCAGTGATTTTGTTTTTAAGAATTGTTTCAACCAATTTGCCAGCACATAAGTCAGGCTTACTGATCTATAATTTACTAGATCACCCCTGGAGCCCTTTTTAAAAATTGACATCACATTGGCCACGTTCCTGTCTTCTGGTACTGTGGCTGTTTTAAATGCTAGGTTGCAAACTACCAGAAACATCATCTGCAATTTCATTTTGAGTTCCTTTTATATTCTGGTGTGAATGCCATCCAGTCCCAGTGATTTGCTATTCTTTAATCTGTCAATCTGAGTTAGTGTGTGTCCTCCATTTTCACAATGATTCCATCTAGTTGCTCAGAGTCATCACCATCAAAAAAAGTATTTCCAGTGTTGATTTGATCCCAACATACTCCTCAGAAAAGACAGAGGAAAAGAAATAATTTAGTTTTGCTATTTCCTTATCCCCTCGGTCATCTAGCAGCCAAACTGACTCCCTCAGAAGCTTTCTGCTTTAAATGTACTGGAAAACGTTTTTGTTACTTGTTTTTAACCTCTATGGCAAGTGCTTTATTTGTTCGACTCCATCACTACCACAGATTACATTTATATTTGGATGGTTCCTATTTGCAAGCCAATTGCTCTAGGGAGAGAATAAAAAGCAGTGGGGATTGTGGACATCCCTGTCTATCTTCCTAAGGTGAAAACAGTTCCCTATATAAATCTGAGCTCCATTTAAACAAAGTAGCTCCCAAATTCATTTTCTTTAGGAAAGTCAAACTCTATCAAATGCTTTTTCTGCATTGAGGAAGAGTAAGAGGGAAGCAAAGTTTTTTTCTTTAAAATTGTACAGCAAATTTATGGTCCTAATATGGTCAGATTCTTGGCACCCTTTTATGAAATCAGTTTGGGTCCTTATGCATGAATTTTGGAAGAATGTTTATCCTATGTGCTAAGACTTTAGCAAACATTTTTACTTCATAGTTGAAAAGGGATACTGGTCTGTAAGATTCACATTCTTTCAGATGCTTGCTTTCCTTAGAGAAAACAGATATTTAGACTAGCATTGTAGATTTAGGAAGAGGATGAACCTCTAAAATACGATTATATAGCACAACTAACTTTGGGATTAGAATGTGAGAAAAGGCCGTGTTGAAATTTGCCCAGGGCATTTCCCAGCATTTAAGGACTTAATTGCCTTATCAATCTCTAAACCAGTCATTCCTTCTTCAAGAAAATGTCTTTTTTTACTTAGAAAGTAGAAAAAGGAATTATCCAGGAAACCTTCCATTTTTTATTTCTGGTTTTCAAATTCCTGGGTATATAATATTTGATAGAAGGCTCCATATATCTCTCTGATTACCTTAGAGTCATTAGACACCCCTCCCTCACCTGTTTCAGTTTCCTACACACATCAATTGGAAATCAAAGAGTGAGTTTGTGAGCTCCCTGCCTGTAATATTTTTGCCTAGTCCTCTTAATTGCAACTTCCTCTTTTCAGTCAGAGAATTCAGAAATCCTTGCTTGTGCAGAAACTTCCTTTTTAGTCTCTAGGGGAGGGGCCTCTGAGCATTTCTGATGTCAATGGCTCTGATTTCTCTTATTTTATTCTTCTCATCTGCCCTTACCTTACTAATAGCACTTTTTAATGTGATTAAGCAGCATCTTATCACCGCTTTACCTGCATCCCATATGACATTTCTATGACATCCCAATGCCTCATTTAGCTCAAAGTATTTTGTCGAATAACTACTAATTTTGACCACATTTTCTTCTTTTATCACAAGAGAGTCATTGAACCTCCATTTTCTTGGTATATCCAAGACTGAAGGCAGAGACAGATCATTACTACCAGTATATGGCTGACTAACTGAAGTGTTAATGTTGTGTGTGTTTGATTTGATTAGGTTCCATTATTTGTTAATCAAAACAGCAGTGAGTCACTCAGGACAACTAACTGTAGTGTAAATCTCCAAAGGGATTGTTTTGCACTAATTTACCTTAGAAGCACATTATATATTGCAAGGGAAGAGCTCAATAACCCACAATCCAGTGGGAGCACAGAGGAGAGAATCACCTTGCTGGTGGTTGAAAGGAATCAGTAAGTTTTTGCTTGGGACATTGTCTTTTTTAAAAGTATTGGGGCAAAGATAACTATTTTGGGAATATTATTTAGTGTGTTTGTGCTTTTAATAGTCAGCAAGGCAGCAAATAAACAGAAGTTAGACTGTATTTTTAAATAGTCAGTCAGTAAGGCAGCTAGTAAGCAGAAGTTTATTTTATTTATTTTATTTAAAAACTTTTCTATACCGTTGCTAAGTTAAATACCGTCGCAACGGTTTACATGTAGGCACATGTTAAGAAGTTAAGAGTGTTTGTATATTAAAAAAAAAAAAAAAAGTAGCCAGAAGCTAGAAATAAGCTAGGAGCAATGTATACCTAAGTAAAATGGTTAAAAAGTTCAGTTCAGTTACTCACCTTGGAAAGATGTTGAGGTAGAGTGATTTGGTTTGATTAGGTACCAACATTTGTTAATCAAGAGAGCAGTGAGTCACTCTGGCTAACTGTTTTTATCGTTTTCTATCTGTAATAAGTTGTTCAACTGTAAACCGGAGTGAAGGCAGATTGCTATATTTCGATATATAAAAGTATCTAAATAAATACATAAATAACTGAAGTTAGACTGTGAACATCTTGGAGATGCAGCCTTCAAATCTCCTCTGAAATGGATAATAAGTGCATCCCTTAATTCACCCTACATAAGTAAATAATTGGCCAAAGTACTGAAAATACTTCCAGTAGTCAAGAGTCAATATGTAAGCAAAACTGAAACACACACATATATGTACCTACCAATATAGTTGCATATGTAAGAGGACATATACAACTGTATATACCCATTTATTTGATTTATATTCTGCCCCATGCCACCTACATAAACACATATACAGATGCACATACACATGGATAGCACAAGGAAAAAAGAACCCTACTTAATCAGCTTTCCAAAATAATGAAGCTGAAAACCCCTACTACTAAAATTTTTAAGAAGTCAAGGGTTGCATGTTGGTTATTGTGTTGACTCCCCATGTACGTCTTTATATGTGACGCTCTTGAAAACTGTGAATCAGGAAATTATTCTTCTTGCCCATCACTATCTTCTGTAATTTCTTCCCAGACATCAAAACATTCCTGGACATACTTAAGGTGAAACCTTCTGGAATCATATGTGAAATTCCCTGTGGAGGGGAAGACCCATCTATAGTTTATGTTCTTTTGCTTGAGCCAAATAGTAATATGTAGTCCTTTTTGGATGGGGTTTGTTGAGACAAATCCAAAAAGATTTTAAGTTTCTCACCCTTAAACATAAGGTACTCTTTACCTTTTAGTTATCCAGGAAGAAGTGGAAGTAAGCGATTATTGCTCTGGGGCTAGAAGACATCTCTATACTCCTTTTGAGGCTGTTCAGTCATTCATAGTTTACTTTTAACTGTTGTTCTTGACCAAGGATTAAACTACATATCTCTTGCACAATCTTAGTATCTTCTTGTCCTTTGCTCTTTGGTACACCTAGGACTCATATTCATTCTTCTCTGTTGTAGGAGATAGCCAGGTCACCATAAAAGGAGTTTTGCTCTATCTGAACTAAGAAATATAGAATCAGAGTAAAACAAGATTGATACTGCTAAATTCTGTTGTCAAACTGCTATTGCTCAATATAGGACATGGTTTTGCACAACTGAAATTATCTGACACAGTCCAGGCACAAAGTTGTATCTACTGTGGCTTTGAAGGATATTGTATTCAACCAAGAAGCACATTCTGGTCAACATGCCATACTGGGTCAGACCAAGGATCATAAGAACATAAGAAATTGCCATGCTGGGTCAGACTAAGGGTCCATCAAGCCCAGCATCCTGTTTCCAACAGAGGCCAAAACCAGGCCACAAGAACCTGGCAATTACCCAAACACTAAGAAGAACCCATGCTACTGATGCAATTAATAGCAGTGGCTATTCCCTAAGTATAATTGATTAATAGCCATTAATGGACTTCTCCTCCAAGAACTTATCCAAACCTTTTTTGAACCCAGCTACACTAACTGCACTAACCACATCCCCTGGCAACAAATTCCAGAGCTTTATTGTGTGTTGAGTGAAAAAGAATTTTCTCCGATTAGTCTTAAATGTGCTATTTGCTAACTTCATGGAATGCCCCTAGTCCTTCTATTATTCGAAAGTGTAAATAACCGAGTCACATCTACTCGTTCAAGACCTCTCATGATCTTAAAGTCCTCTATCATATCCCCCCTCAGCCGTCTCTTCTCCAAGCTGAACAGCCCCAACCTCTTCAGCCTTTCCTCATAGGGGAGCTGTTCCATCCCCTTTAGCATTTTGGTTGCCCTTCTCTGTACCTTCTCCATTGTAACTATATCTTTTTTGAGATGCAGCAACCAGAATTGTACACAGTATTCAAGATGCGGTCTCACCATGGAGCGATACAGAGGCATTATGACATTTCCCGTTCTATTAACCATTCCCTTCTTAATAATTCCTAACATTCTATTTGCTTTTTTGACTGCTGCAGCACACTGAGCCGACAATTTTAAAGTATTATCCACTATGATGCCTAGATCTTTTTCCTGGGTGGTAGCTTCTAATATGGAACCTAACATAGTGTAACTACAGCAAGGGTTATTTTTCCCTATATGCAACACCTTGCACTTGTCCACATTAAATTTCATCTGCCATTTGGATGCCCAATCTTCCAGTCTTGCAAGGTCCTCCTGTAATATATCACAGTCTGCTTGTGATTTAACTACTCTGAATAATTTTGTATCATCCGCAAATTTGATAACCTCACTCGTCGTATTCCTTTCCAGTTCATTTATATATATATTGAAAAGCACCAGTCCAAGTACAGATCCCTGAGGCACTCCACTGTTTACCCTTTTCCACTGAGAAAATTGAACATTTAATCCTACTCTCTGTTTCCTGTCTTTTAACCAGTTTGTAATCCACGAAAGGACATCGCCTCCTATCCCAATGCTTTTTAGTTTTCGTAGAACCCTCTCATGAGGGACTTTGTCAAACGCCTTCTGAAAATCCAAATACACTACATTTACCGGTTCACCTTTATCCACATGTTTATTAACCCCTTCAAACAAATGAAGCAGATTTGTTAGGCAAGACTTCCCTTGGGTAAATCCATGTTGACTGTGTCCCATTAAATCATGTCTTTCTATATGCTCTACGATTTTGATCTTGAGAATAGTTTCCACTATTTTTCCCGGCACTGAAGTCAGGCTCACTGGTCTATAGTTACCCGGATTGCCCCTGGAGCCTTTTTTAAATATTGGGATTACATTGGCCACCCTCCAGTCTTCAGGTACAATGGATGATTTTAATGATAGGTTACAAATTTTAACTAATAGATCAGAAATTTCATTTTTGAGTTCCTTCAGAACCCTAGGATGCATACCATGGTGTGTCTGCTACGGTCTATTCCTCACCATGTTGGCTATTCTGTGAATCTGTACCACAATTCTGGAAGTCCTGGGCCATTTAAGAGGTTCCAGGTAGGGTACCACATTCCCAGCGAGTGTTTAGGTTGGGGTTGCAGGTGGGAGGGTAGGGGATAGAAGGGGGGCTTGGAGCATGCTAGTTTTTGGTTGCAAATTTTGAAGGAGTGGGAGGATCCTCGGGCCAATAACTGGGCATTATGCCCAACAACATTTTTAGCGATTTTGCGGCAGGGAGAAAATTAGGTCTAGAAAGATTAAAAAATATTTTTTTTTTTTGCTACTTCAGCACTATTTTGAATATAACTGGTTAAGGTAAAAAAAAAAAAAAAAAAGTTATCCATGTAAACGAACCTGGATAATTTTAAAATGAACCAGTTATATTCAAATATAGGAGTTTAGGTTTCAGTTATCTGTGTATATGTATCCAGATAACTTTAGCAGAGTATATTCAGCAGGAGAATTGTCCCTCTGAATATTCTGTGACAAGTTATCTGGAATAACTTGTCTGCTTACTGAATATGGACCTCTGGTGTTTAGGAGTCACTTCAGCCTAGCTGGCTCAGAAAGCTGAAATGCCGTCTAGGAGTAAACACTAAATCATAGTGTTATTAAGCTCTAGAAGAAAAATACACTCGTTTTTATTTAAAATATAAACTATTTTCTCTGTAATTTCAGGATTCTTTTCTAGATACAAGGTATTTGGCTGTCTTCATTTTCCTGTTGAGCTTAGCAGATCTATTTTCTCCTTTCAAGGGTTCATAGCATTATATTATTGGTGCTGTACATGCTTAGGTATCACTTCACTTAGTTTCCTTACACCTTTAATTTGTCCATTATTCTCTGGTTTTATCTGTAAATGATTTGTCAGTGCACAAAGACAACAATGTCTCAGGCACAGGTGAAATGCTACCTATTGGCTTGCATCTCCTGGATCCCGGTCAACTTCACCCATGCAACCATATCAGAAATATATTTTGGAACCGGTTTTTAGACAGTTCGGTTCTAATTCGTAGAAGCATTTGGCATTGTAAGGACCATTTTTCTCTGTTCAGTCTGCCTGTTCGTATCTGCCTAGCCTGCTAGCGCAGACCCTACTCAGTCTCTGGTCTCACCCCCCTTCTTGTCCTGATACTCAGGGTCCCCCTTTGGGTCTGGCCTTATGTAGATATGAATTTTATTGCAGTTTTGATTCTTACCACCTACACTGCAAGTTTTTCAGGTGTCCACCACCCTCTCAGTGAGCAATTATTTTCTCATAGCCCTTTTTGGTCCTCTCTCCCTTGTTATAATGATTGCACTTCGTCACTGACTTTCTCAATGTACAGAAAACATTACTTTCTAATATTTATTTACTTAGACATTTTATACACTGCCGTTCCAAATGAAGATCACAACAGTTTACAAAAGTAACACTAATACTACAAGGTCAACACACAACAGGGGTTAATATAAATCTACTGTGATGTTCTAATACATATTAACTACAGGTCTAGGACAGCATGCTAGTAGCACAGAAATTCTATTTCAACCATTTTCACATGATAGTAAGTTGTCTTAAGATACTTAAAATCTCTCATTACATAATAGTTTACTGAAGTCAGCAAGATATTCAAATATTTCTATCTTCCCTTTCCTTTGCTTCTAGAACATACATTTTTTAATATTTCTTAACTCTCTATGTAAGGAAGCCAAGGTGCTGCAGAGGCTTAAAAACTGGAGCTATAAAAAAAAAACCCAGAATCTTGATTTTGCTTACCTTCAGGGATTGAACTGTTCAAAAGAATGGGATTTCCAGATGACTGAATTACATTTCCTTTGTCATCAAATACAACTTCCAAATATCCAAGATATTTGCCAAAAGCATAAGCCTGTACGACCGGCACTGCATATCCATGATCTGAGGTTACCATAAATGGATAGTCTCCAGCTGGTATTTCATTGGAAGGTGGAGAGCCTGATTGATAAATCAATATAGATATATAGTTTCAGAAAAGCAAGGTACGTCATTTCAAATATTTGTGCTTCCTAAAAACTAAAAAAAAAAAAAAAAATCCTGAAACCTCTATCTTAAGACTACTGAATTCACAATATGTTTTCCAATTCTATATTTTTTTACCTTACTTTTAGAACACTGGATAGTAAGGAAGGAAGACAGAATAAGAATAGTTAAAATGAAGTTGCTTACCTGTTATGGGGCATTCTCTGAGGATAGCAGTTCACCAGACACAGGACTGAGTGATGTCATTCTGATAGCCTCTTCCAGGGCTTTCCAAAAGATTCTGCAACTCCACTGGGCATGCACAAGAGTCCCTGCACAGGTGCAGGCCTGCAGCATGCCTCAGACCTGTCATTAAGTTAATAAGCTCAGCAAGGCTGGTGCAAGGGGATTGGGCGCCCTAGGCACCTTCAGCCTTGTGCCGCCCCCAACCCTACCCCCGACTCTTCTCCCCCCAAAAGAAAACTTACAAAATACCTGGTGGTCCAGGTGGGAGCCTGGGAGCAATCTGCCACTCCCGGGGCCTCGCCTGCCACCTACCATGTGACAGGGGCTACCGGTGCCATTGGTTGGCCCCTGTCACATGGTAGGGGTTAAAGGCCACTGGCGCCATTTTGCTTAGTGGCAGCCAAGGCCCCGGGAGCGGCAGATCGCTCCCGGGCCCTCCGCTGGACCACAAGGGGGGCGTCAGGAGGGTGGCATGGTGAGGCGGGGACTGGCAGAATTTTGAAAGGGCACTTTTTGCTCTTTCAAAATTCTGCCGTGGCGCCCCCTAAATCGCGGCAGCCTAGGCACAGGCTTAGCTCGTCTAGTGGTTCCTCCAGCCCTGAAGCTCAGATCTATAAGGGCAGGAAGGGTGGGTTTGTGTTACTCGTCAACTGCTGTCCTTAGCTATTACAGCTAAGTAGCTTTGAGACTGATGTAATAAGGCGCACTAATGTTGGTGCGGGTTTTTACTCGTTTTAGCTCACATTTTTCTGCGGTAAGTTAATTTGGTATTTAACAGAAGTTTTAACTCCTTAAAATGTGTGCTAAATGCAAGAGGATAAACCAGCACTACAATTAGCAGGGGTACATGCAAATCCCACGTTAAAGAAGGCATTAGGTGTTCCTCAGCAATGCAGAGTTGTGTTAAAGGGCAGACAACCTAAAGCACATTTTCTTAAAGCTGGAAATTTAAGAGTAAAACTTAACACACATTTCTGGTGGCCACGTTATACTCTTCCTGTGCCTAGTGTGGTAGTGCTAAGCTGCTTCTACCAGACTGGGCATAGCAATAGAATAACTTTGGCCACCGGAAATGTGAGTTTATTCTACCTCAGATCCAGGAGTTAATTTATTTATTTATTTATTTTTAGATTTTTATATACCGGTGTTCCTATATGAAATAAAGATCACATCGGTTTACATTGAAACAGAACATGAAAATTGCCAAAAGGCATTACATAGAACAAGGTTATGAAACTTGGAACAGTGTACATAAGTTCAAAATTTAACAATAACGTTGTTACATTGATGACCAAAAGATAAAGGAGAAAAAAAAAAAAAAAAAGACTTAAACAATTAAGTTGACAGGTCTTATTGAGCATAAAAATTATAACGTATAAGTGAGAAAGTCTCAAGTGTCCTGCAGCAAGAGATTAGATACCGAAGTAGGTAGTGGTATGGAAAATGGGGGTTTGTGAAGAAGATATGTTCTTGCTGGTTGGAGGGGAAAAAATGATGATCATGGTCCTGGAAAAGCTTGGCTAAAGAGCTATTTAATTTATAAAATTTATTTATAAAATTTCTAGTGTAAACTCTCGGGGAGGGCACCTGTAGCTGAACAGTTCGCCGGCACTGTGAATTCTGACCTTGGCGTACTGTTTAACTGTAGATGCCCACCCTCGGGAGCTTACACGTTGTACAGGAAATTGTAAGTGCTCACTTTAGAGAGCAAATTCTTGCATCCAAGGCCATTTTGGCAAGGAATGGCTAGTAAAAATCAAAAGCATAAACTTTCTGGGGGGAGGGGCACTTGCAGGTGAACAGGATGCCAAGGTCAGATGGACAGCACCAAAGGGCATCCTGTTCAGCTGAAGGTTCCTACACCAGAGAGCTTATGCTTTGATTTTTCTTGCCATGCCTTGCGGAAATGGTATAGCATGTGAGCTTGCTGCCATGCATCCCAACTTGTGGGCACATTCTCTCATTCAAGGCCATCTTGACAAGAAATGGCAAATAAAACAACAGAATAAGCTCTTTAGGGAAGGTACCTACAGCTGTCTGGGTGGGCACCAACAGCTGAACAGTACACACTTTAGCACTATGCACGTAATGTCCAGCTGTTCATGAAAACAAAGAAAACCGGTGGTGCCTCCCTCAGAGAGCTGGCATTGGAAATTTAAATCCTGGGACCGAGGCGGAGTAAACTCACACGTCTGGTGGCCAATGTTGTCTATTATTGTGCCCAGTGTGGTACTCCACCTCAGACCCAGGAAGGATTTAAATTTCCAATGTAAGCTCTCTGGGGATGGAACTTAACAGCAGAACAGTATGCTAAAGTCAGGGTGCACAACACCAGAGTGCTTACTATGCAACTGAAGGTGCCTGACCCAGGGAGCTTATGTTTTGCTCAGCTGTAGTTGCAAGCTCAAGAGAACTTACACTGGAAATACAACTCATTTTTTGGTCTGACATTGAGTAAACTCACATTTTGGGTGGCTAAATTTATTCTGTTGTTGTGCCCAATGTGCTGAAAATAGCTAGACACTATTCACATGGGCACAGCAATAGAATATCATGGCCACCAGAATGTGCGTCAACTTTTATTCCACCTCAGGCCAAGCAGCTAAACCCCAGGAATAAAGAGGTACATGCTTGAAGTTGGAAGGACCAGGCCAAGTGAAATCAAAGGTAAGCTCTCTGGAACAGGCAACCACAGCTATTAAGGATGCACAGCACCAAAGTGCGTACTGTTCGGCTGTAGATGCCTTCCCTAGAGAGCTTACCTCTTTGATTTCACTAGGTGTGCCTTGCCCAAATGGCTTTGCATGTGAGACTGTGCCCAAGTCAGGATGGCCAGTGCCAATCTTGCATGCAAGGTCACTTTGGTCACACTCCTTCCAGCTTCAAGCACTTACTTCCTTACTCCTGTTTTAAGGCATTTTTTTAAAGCACTTTTCGCAGATTTTTCAGATTAACTCACATTTTAGCATGCGGTTTTTTTGTTTAGTGTACTTTTTTTTTTTTTGCTTCTGTTTCGTATGTATTCCATTAGCTCACTGCATCCCGAGGGGCACCCTGGTTTTAAGTAAAACCTGTGCTAAAATTTAACTCCGATTTTAGCACAGGTTTGATTACATCAGCCCCTTTTGTTTACTCTGAGGATAAGCAGTTCATTGACGTAACCCAACTGACAACTTAGCTAAGGTTTGTCCTCAAAATAAAAAGGGAAAGACACTTAAACATCCCGCCAATAGAACAGGACAACTACTTCTGGAAGGTTATAACTCTCCCTTTTTCTTAACAAAAGGATAATCTGAAATAATAAAATCGGACCTCGTGGGGCTTCAGTTGGGCTTTAAACTTTAGAGAGGATCTGAGCAACAGACGTCCCAAACCTTCCTAAACGATGGGATGTGAATGTCATGAGAATACTGTTTTTTTTGCTGGACTGCACCACTGTAACTACACTTCACAGCTATGCATATCACTTCAATAGACGTCAACCTTAGATGAGCCACTGACACAGACATGGCTCTAACACTAAGATCCTTGACATGCCCTTCCAAAGTCAAAACTACTTGGGAAGAAACAAAAGGATATGCAATCTGTTACCCAATCAGAAAGAGTCTTTGACATGGCTGTCTCAGTCTTGCTTAAGGAAAAAAAAAGTAACAAAAAGCTGGTCAAACTTTCTAAGGCCTTTAGTCCTCTCCAAGTAGGAGGCAACATTTCATTTGCTATCTAAAGTCTGATCTTCCTTTGTTAGCATGGCGTCTTGACATGTTGGGCAAAATCTTTGAGTGTGTGCAGAGCACCAACTTACTGTGATAATACTTCCTATAGGATGGATTTATTACCGAGGACTGCAGCTCTCCCATTCAAATGGCTGCCACCTAAAACACAAAACGTCCAGGGCGAATCCTTTCGCCCACAAGAGGCCAGAGGGCTCAAAAGGTATTTTCATCAATTGTGTTAAAACTGCATTGAGCTCCCAAGACAGAGACAGCTTGAAATGAATCTAATTCCACATGAATTCTACATCTAAAAGGTTGCACAGAAACGGGTCTGCCTTCTAAGCAATGGTGGTATCCAGGTAAGTAGCGCTTTTGCCTAATATTACAGATACCCTTATTGGGACTTGCATCCCTACATCTCGCATATACAAAAATGTGCTGGGATGGCTGGGAGCCATCTCCCCTCCCCCACAAACCTTTTCCTCAGAGGAAACCCAATAACCGAGGGCAGGCCCTCCGCAATATAAACCAGCAACCCACGCGCTCCCAAACCCCACCCCAGGGAGGCATAAATTGAGTGTAGTTTACACTTCTAGTATAGTTTGACAGAAGCTGCACTGGAGCTCACTGGGAGTGGGTAAGTGCAGACCCTACTCCCAGCAGGGATTTGTAAACCTTGGGAAGTGTGGGAGGTGGCAGGAGTTGGTGGGGGGGGGGGGGGGGGATGGGAGGGCCTGGCCTTGGATATAAGTTTTGCTCTGAGGAAAGTGTTTGTCGGGGAAGGGGGTGGAAATGGAATGGGGTGTATTTCAGAAATCCCAGCACCATTTTATATTTATTATGAAATGTGGGGTGGGGGGATGCAAGGCCCAGTAGGACATCTTTAATATTAGGTGGGGGGGGGGGGAGAGGAAATAGGGCCATAGACCCCTTTACTTTTTCTGTTTTTGGCAAAAGCACTATTTACCCGGATATCTTTTGAAGATATCCGGATAAATAGCAAATTATCCAGCTACATGCAGCTGGATAACTTTAAGCAAGTTTATTCAGTGGGATGTTTATCCCACTGAATATACAGGCCAGGTTGGATAACTTGTTCACTAAATGGCCTACTGAATTTTAGCCTCTCCATATCTAAGCCCTTAAAACAGCAGGGGGAATGATAAGCAGGATGCTTCATCATAAAAAGGACCATCAAAAGACAAAATAAACATCCTTATCAGAAGCCAAATCCTGTCGCTACCTCCCTGCCAGACCTTCAATCTCCAGAGCCAGCACAGACCGAGGACAGCCAAACTGTAGAGTTCCTTCCCTGCTACATCTTACTTAAGACTGAACAAACTTTGTCCAGCTCCAGGGATAAAGTGGGTCCCTTTCACTTGGCAAAATGAGAGGCCTCAAGAGAAGCTGCATGGGGGTCCTGCAGCTGAGAATGCTTCTGCAACAGCCAAGCTCCCTGCACAGACAGTGGTGAGATTTGGGGTTTTCGCCTAGCTCTTATTGTGGGTACTCAGGTAGGTTACTTAACTACCTTTACATCCAAGTTCAGGCTAATATATGTTATGTTATTATCTTGCTAATTTTCTAATAGCTAAGTTCCTAACTACCAAGTAAATTCATTTTGTAATGTTTTCTAGCAACAAATCCTCTCTCTGACTATTGCCAAGTTGTTATGGTAACTCCTAGTAATAAACCTAAAAAGCCCTATAATAAAATTTCATATTTGAGACAAACGGTATTGTGTAAATCCTTGCACTATTCGGATTGTTTACAAAGGCATAATAAGTAAATAAGAATTTGCAGCAGGAGAATGTGTCATTACATGCAGAAAGCTTACACTTAGTGCCTATAATACTGGAATGGACTATAATTTTCCTGCATTAGCATTTATGATTCATAGACTGACTGAGAAATGCAGTGCTCAGGAATAAGGTAAGGTAGAAATGTAATCATCTGGAAGTGATTTTTAAATATATTCTTGAATATATTCAGTTCAAGTCAACAATAGCTAATTTTATCCTACAATGTCATAATTGAGTTTCCTGCATATTCAATATATAATGTGTATCATTTGTTTTGAATATGTCTTTTCATTTACCTGAGAATTATGGAACACTTTAATGCCGATGCACTTCTGCCTTGAATAGGTTTCCAAGCAAGGTTAACTGTGACCTTTGGTTCTCTAAGTTAAATTTTATGTTAATGCAGATCCTTTGTGTTCAGCGAGTATGCCCTGAATAAAGTGTATAGATCTTATCACTTACTGAAATTCTGTTATTTAACAATTATTAATTTACCAGTCCATTAAATTTTATCTTAGGCTCATTTACAAGTAAATCCTATACAGGAAAATAATAGCACCTGCCCTGTATCTTGATCTAAAATACAGAATAATTTTTAATGTTAGTTTAGTCACACAACTGTAAGTATGATTTATGTATTTTTATTTATACATTGCCCTGAACTAAAGCACCATAAAACAAATTACATACAGGTACATTTAATCCATGCTTTTCAGAATTTACAGTCAAGTGGGTAAACAGAGGCAACTTAATGATGAAGTCAATTGCAATTCAGTAGGCAAAAACAAAACTTTAATTCAGATCTGCAGCAATCAGCCCACTGCTCTAACTACTAGGCCAGTAGTTCTCAACCTATTTTCTATTAGGACACACCTGAGATTGTGCTCACATGTATGACACACTGAATACATGACCATCATGGGACTAAATATAAGCATCTGTTCTTCATCCACAGGAATCTCCCGCTTCCTAACACTGAGTGCAGAGCAGAACTAAGACGTTTCCCTGTGCAACTCACCATACACAAAAGATATTCTGATGTCATCTTAACAACATCACAAACTCCCTCTACCACCAGGTGTACTGAAAATAATACAGACAAACCCCACGCTGTACATGTCTGTCAAACCTGCCATACCTCAGCAGCACTAACTCCAAGAAATGAAACAGCAATAGTCCTACCCATGAAAAGGCAGCCGTTCTCCACCAGTGCAATATAATATCGAGAAAATACAACAAGTAAGACTGATAACAAATCCCTACATGCTAGTAAAGTATCTCAGTCACAAACATACAGAATACAGACAGACCTACCTTCACCTAATGTAGAATAAAAGACCACAAATTACAAATGTGGAAACAAAAACCGGAAGAGAGAGACACCAAGACCTTCTGCATGCAGTGCAAAACTGAAGATCCAGGAACAAATATATTTCTTCCTATACTAAGCAAAGTTCAAAGACAGAATAAATGCATATTCTCAAAACTGACATAGTATGGATCTTGTTCCCTGTCATACACTAAAATCACATGCTCATATCCCTGTCAAAATTCTCAACACCCCCCACCCCACATCCTCTTCCCTGTGCCGCCTCTCTCCCCTGCCCTTCCCCCTCCCCAGCATACCTCTGACCACCTCTTTCCCACCCCTTCCTGCTCAGCATCCCCTGACCTCCCTTCTCTGCCAACCCAGCAGGTCTCACACCTCCATCTCTCCCTCCACTTCCATCTCTCCTCCCTGCCCAGCAGCCCCTAGCCCCTTTCTCCACCTCCCCCACACAGCAACCCCAACCTCCTTTCCCCCTACCCCTTCCTACCCAGCAGATTCCTGACTCCCTATCTCCCAAGGCCTTCCTGCCCAGCACATTTCTCCCTCCTCCTGGCACTCAGCCACATAAAAGCCTTCAGTCCAATCCAGAATCTCCCTCCCGCTTTACCAGCAGCAGAGGAGAGCAAGAAATATTGAGGAGAGGAAGAAGAGGCAGCAGCAGAAGTCAGCAGAGGATCTACAGAGTACGCACTTCTCTTCCTCATGCTCCTTTCATGTCCAGGCCCCATGGGGTGAAGTGAGCATCAGCAGCCTCACTGCTAGACCAGGCAGAGGAAGATAAAATGTTGGTGTCTTGCCAGGCCCATATGAACAAGAGTTGGAGATATCTCGCTCTGATCTGGGTGAAAGAGAAGGGAATAACCTCCCACTGGGCCAGGAAGAGGAGAAGGAAGCAAGAGCATCTTCCTGTCATACCCAATAAAGGAGAAATCAGCCAACTCCTGTCCAGACTGATGAGGAAAGAGCAACCTTCTGCTGGCTCTGCAACACACCTTCCATGACCTCGTGACACACTAGTGTGTCCCGACACACCTGTTGAGAACTACTGCACTAGACTATATCATCTCCCTGTACTAGAAGAACCATTAACTATAGCAACATAATAAAAAGAAGGCAGAAAAATACCAAATTGGCTCCTCCAGTCGGCCCAGTTGTGATGCGTTCATTTTGGGCAGATGAGCATATAAATTCCCATACTCAACCCAACACCAGCTCCCAACTTCCCATGTCTTTACATCACCATTCAACCTCTTTCCTGCCACTACTCCACATATCAATCCCAGACTTACTCAGAAACTGTTCAATTACTGTCCTAAATTTTCTCTACAGGAAAGCCATTTCTGGCCTTGTCATTTTCCTGTATGATTCTTACAAGACCAATGGTAAATCCAACACTTATTTCCCTTCAATATCTTATTAACAAGTGTTCTAATAATCCATACAGATACCAAATCCAGTGATGCAATGATCCAAAATATCCAGTCTCGCATTGCTCCTTGAATTTTGCATATAACTATGGACATTCTATGTAGGTTACCGCAATACCACTTTGAAGTTCAATGCAGTGTTGCCAGTGCTGTTTAAGTTGTAACCACCACTCTTTGATGGTTTCCCTTTGGCTACTCACAAGGCCTGAGAGGTGCCACTAGGTCATGTTTGCAACTAATATTTCCAGGTTCAATTTTAGAATGTACACGCATGTACTAAAAATATCCAGTAAGGAAATTACAGAGCCATTCCCTATTATGCTGCCGTATATCTGGGAAACACTAAGACAATTTGGAATATTTACCTATTTAAATTTCAAAAACAGAGAGAGTGCACTTGTCAATATTTCCATTTCTTTCCTTTATTTATCTTTATAAAAAACACTATCATGACCACTCCAGAGTTTTATTTCTTTTTCATACAAAACAAAGATAATCTTAGTATTTCACAACTTTGTTTCTTAGGAAAATGCTTTGGGTTTGATAGTATAATTAGTATTTTGATTTGGAAAATGTATGAGGGAATAAGTAGTGCAATATATTTAGAGAAAAAAAAATCATGAATGGTCTTGAAAAGTACATATTTGATGGCTGTTAGTGAAAAATTCACCAATATGTATGAAGGAGAAATCTACTCTTACCTGATAATTTCCTTTTCATGAATCCTGCTACACCAGTCCAGACATGAGGGTTGTTCCCCATTGCCACCAGAGGACATTGCTTTTCCTGTGATGTCATCACATGTAGTAACAGTGGCGCAAGTCCAGCAAAAAACAGTATTCTCAAGACAAAGCAAAGAAATAGAAAACTCTTCACCATGAATTATCAAAAAAAATTTTAAATGCCAACCATTTTCCCCAAACTATCAAGGCGAGAGAGGGGACAATAAAAAACTGCAAATAAATACTTATGGAATGGTAAGTGATCTTGGAATCTCCATGCAGAAATTCCAAGTTTTCTGCAATACACCTAAATACAGAGCCGGCCCATGACTTCCTGGGTGAGACCTGGACTTTTGTTGCAGGATTCAAAGAAGGGAAATTATCAGGAAAAAGTAAACGTTTCCTTCCTTATCATCCTGTTTCGTCAGTCCAGACACGTGAGAGGTACCAAAGCCCAATTAAACTGGGAGGAGAAGTTAGGGCCTTTTTGAGGACTGCAACACCAAACACTGCATTCTCCTTAGCATAAACATCCAATCCGTAATGTTTTGAAAAGACACGCAAGAAAGACCAAGTGGCTGCCTTGCAAAAACCCTGGAGGAAAAGCTAAAGATTCCACCCATAAAGACATGTGAGATCTCATTGAGTGTGTGTAAAGGCTTTCAGAGGCCTGATAACCTTTCAATAGATATGCTGATATAATTGTCTTTTTAATCCACCTAGCTAAAGTTGCTTTAGAAGCTACCACATGTGGTCTTCCATATAGAACAAACAACTTATTCAATTTATGGAAAGGATTGAAAACATCCAAACACTTCAGGAAGATCAAGCGGACATCAAGAAGTTGGAGTGACCTTTCCTTGCCATGACACTTCATTCTTGAGAAAGCTAGTAGTATGTTTGTCTGACCTAAATGAAAAGGAGAGTCTATTATAGGGAGAAAGGAAGAGACCGGACAAAGATAAACTCTGGGTGTCAGAAAAAAACAAAAATGGATTTCTGCAAGAGAAAGCTTGTATTTCAGAAATATGCCAGGCTGACCAATTAGCCACTGAAACTCCCGTTCAGAAGAGCAGAGGTTTGAGCATGTAACCATTTAAGTGAGCTGCTGCAGAGAAAAAAAAAAAAAAAGAGAACAATGCAACTATGTAACTTGAGCCACCAATCCAGGAAATCCAAAATACCCCTTTATTGTGAAGATGCTTAAATGACCATTGAATAATAGATGAGTCACAGATTCAGGTAGGGGATTTGCATGTCACAGCCCCCTGGACTTCTAGTGTATTTTTTGTAGGAAATATTACTAAAAATCAAAAGGATTCAACCTCCTAAATTACAGAACCATGACTGGGAAAGGGATTTGTGAGAAAAATGTACTGGAAAACAGTCCTAGAAGGCAAACAGATTTTCGCCCTGACTAACTAGGGTGAAAAGACACGTGGGTATAAAGTTCCCAGACAACTGAGGATGGCCAGGCAGCATAGAGGTGCGTGCACATGGTTTCTCCTTGTGGCCCTGCCTGGGTCTTGGTATTTTGGCTGAGAGGTGACCCATACAGGGTTAGACAACAGGTAAAGCAAAAGCCAGGCTGAGAGAAAGTGACTTATCCAGGCTGGCTAACAGCACATGACTGGCCATGAGCTTAGTGGGGCTAAAATCACTGAAAGCTGAGACTGTGGAGGTCCAGAACCACTGAATGCCAAAACAGCCATGAGCCTAGTGGAGTTGTAAACCCAAGCCAGGGAAATCCTTCCTACAGAGGGAGAAAAACTGAAGGACAGCAGCAGGCATGGAGGTGGAGGAGGGACCCCAACAGCAGACCAGGAGGCAGAGTTGGGTCCCTCAGGAGGGCGTGAACCCCCAGCAGCAGTCCAGGAGGTGGAGTCAGGTCCCCTGGGAGGGAGTGGACACCAGCGACAGGCTGGGAGGCAGAGTGGGGCACCCAGGAGGGTGTGGACCCCAGCATTGGCATGGACCTTTCAGCAGAGCGGAAAGACTGTTTAGATACAATGACCCCCCTCACCAGACCAATAACGCCCAGTTGCATCTGTTCACATGGGTGAGACTTGGGATAAAACAGGGAGGATAATAATAATAATGCTTGAGTAAACGGGAATGCAGGAAGTCCCTTCTATTCTATAGAGTGGTATACTCTGGGGGGCCAACAACCCCAAACTGACGAATATTAAATGTTCTTGCTACCCTGTAGAAATATACATAGTTGTGTAGACAGACTACTAACTATGCTTGACATCCTATTAGCAATGTACATAGACATGCAGAAATGTATATACTTGTATAGTCTAATAAACCTGTATATATTTGTACATACTGCCAAGCCTTATTCACAATCCCATTTGTTTTTCCTAGGGTGAAGAGAGGGAAATCCCACCTACTAACACCTTCTTCCCCAGGCGGAGGCATCAGGTGCCAAGAATACAAGGACAGATGGGAGTCTGCTCTAGGGGGGACTCCTGCCAGGTCAGTCCCGGACCCAGGGAGGCAAGCGGTCAAGGGGGCATTACACCACCAAACAGCATTTTCAGTGAAATATTCCTCAGAAATTTCACTATCCCTGAGAATGATGCCTCCACTAAGAGCGAAGAAATCGCCCAGTATTTCCTCACAAAAATCACCAACATCCTCCGCAGATTTCAACACCCTTCTCCATCCACCTCCCCTTCCCCCTCCCTCCAACCTTCCCCCACTTCACCCACCCTCCAAACCCTTGACCTGACTTCCGCTAAAGAAGTGGAATCTATTCTCAGAAAACTTAAACCAGCTTCCCACCCTTCAGACACCATTCCCACAAAATCCCTCCTCTCCATCCCGAACACTGTATCCAAACCCATCGCAGACATCATAAACTCCTCCCTCTCTTCAGGCTCTGTCCCAGATGCTCTTAAACAAGCTATTGTCAAGCCCCTCCTAAAAAAACCAACACTAGACCCTAAAGACCCCGCTAACTTCCGCCCTATCTCTAACCTGCCCTTCCTATCCAAAATTATGGAAAAGATTGTAAACATCCAACTTACAGAATATCTAGAAAGCAACAACATTCTGCATCCAGCCCAATACGGCTTCCGTAAATACCTCAATACAGAAACCCTCCTGCTCTCCCTCACGGACCACTTACTCATAGGCATGGACCGAGGCAACTGTTACCTCCTCGCCCTACTCGACATCTCAGCTGCCTTTGATACCATCAACCATAACCTCCTCATCAACCGGCTATCCGAAATAGGCATCTCAGGCCTAGCCCTACTATGGTTTAAATCCTACTTATCTAACAGAAAGTTCTCCGTCAAGATAGGAAACGCCAACTCCACACTCTATCCCTTGTCTCAAGGTGTCCCACAAGGCTCCTCCCTCTCCTCCACCCTTTTCAACATTTATCTCACACCTCTATGTCAGCTCCTCACAGACCTCGGCCTCAAATTCTACCTCTATGCAGATGACGTTCAAATCGTCATTCCCATTCACAACTCTCTCTCAGATGCCCTTGCCTTCTGGAACACATGTCTTGCCAACATCAATGACTTCCTCACCAACATCCACCTCGCTCTAAACTCCAAAACAGAGCTGCTCCTTATCTCTCCTCACCTCCCTCCCAAACCACCGATCTCCAACGATCCAGCTTTCAACGTCATAACACCCCAACCCACAGTAAGAGACCTTGGGGTTATCATAGATCAACAACTCAATCTCAAAAAACAGATCAACTCCATCCTCAAAGAAGGTTTCTTCAAGCTTCACATCCTGAAGAAACTCAGACCCCTCCTCCACTATCATGACTTCCGCACCGTCGTCCAAGCCACCCTTTCCTCAAAGCTGGACTACTGTAATGCCCTCTTCCTTGGCCTACCCTCCTCCACCACCAAGCCCTTACAAATGCTCCAGAATGCCATCGCCAGGGTCATCACCAACTCAAGGAAAGCTGATCACATTACCCAATACTCAAAGAACTCCACTGGCTCCCCATCGCATCCCGAATTCTCTTCAAAATTCTAACCATAGTGCACAAGTCCATCCACTCGCACAATTCCAATTGGTTGGATGAACCCTTTCGTCCTATACGCACTGAACGACCCACTCGCACTGTCAACAAAGGCACCCTCTCCATTCCCCCTTTGAAAAAAGCCCACCTCTCCTCTACCAGGGACCGTGCACTATCCATTGCAGGCCCTAAACAATGGAACGCCCTCCCTACCACTCTCAGGCTAGAGCCATGTTACGCCAAGTTCAGAAAAAAACTTAAAACATGGCTCTTCCGACAAGCCTACCCTGATTAAGTACACCGACTTCTGCAAGTATCTTGCCTACGCCTTGTATATTCCTGTAAATAGTCCGTTGCAGTTTTTATTTATTGCTTTAATTCCTCCACCTCCTGCTCTTTGTATACTCCTCCTTGTTCGCCCTCCCTGTTCATTGTAATTTCTACCTTTAAAGTTACATTGTAAACCGGTATGATGTATGCATACTAATACCGGTATATAAAAGTTTTTAAATAAAATAAATAAATAAACTTGAGCAGCACAAATATTAAACCTACTAAGGCTCTGAGTACTAGATTCAAATTCCACTGAGTAGCAAAAACCTAAAGACTGGCCGAATATGTTTTATGCCCAAACTAGATGAGAAGCAGATCTTAGATCTTAAGGAAACTGACAGCTAAACCCTTATCCAATCCCTTCTACAGAAACCACAAAATGATCGAACATTCTTCCTGCTAAGGAAAAACCATCTATTGTCTGCAGCAAAACTGAAAAATCCACTACGAACAGACATAAAACAGCAATGGGGAATTCTTTTGGGACTTCAGAAGAGTAAAAATTAGAGAGGAGGAATATCCATATTTGTGTAACCGTGACCTCTCAAGAACTCGAGCTTACCTGAGAATTGGACCCTGAATCAAAAGACCCTGAGTCCTGTGAAACTCGAGCAGGGAATCAACTTGTAGTCTCATGAAATCTACATACCATGGACTTCTTGGTCAATTTGGAGCCACCATAACAACTAGGACACAGTGGCCAGAGAGAAAAACACAACAATCCCTTCTCCTGCCAAGGCTGGACTAGGGCATCTATTCCCTAAGAACTGTACTTCCTGCATCAATTAAAAAACTGAAGTAACTTGACATTCTTGTGAGCCCACATTAGGTCCATTTCAGGTGGTTCCCATCCAGCAACTATCCTCTGAAAGGCCTCTCTGCTGAGTTCCCACTCTCTGGGATCCAGTATGTTTCTACTGAGAAAATCTGTTTGAACATTTTCTAGCGTTGCAATATCAGCTGCAGAGATTTACAGATGATTCTGTTCTGCCCACTAGAACAGAAGGTTTGTCTCCTTGGACACCCTTGTCTGTTCATTAATGCCAATGTTATGGCATTGTCAGAAAAGATCCAGGATGATTTCTCCTTTACCACAGGCAGGAAAGCAAAGCAACGCTAACATGATGGCCCTGGTTTCCACACTGTTTATGGACTATGAGCTCTCCTTCAGTGACCAAAGTCCTTGAGCCACCTGATCCTAGCAGTGAGCATTCTATTCCTTTAGACTGGAATCTGTGGCGATGATGCCGGGTTCCAGACTCATACCTTTCTGTAGGTTCAGCAACAATGTCCACCATCTCACCAACTGTGGATGTCATAGTGCTGAGACTGAGAGGAACAACTAGAAAGGAGAGACAACTGCAAAAGCAGAACGTGAGCCCTGGCCCACAGAACCAAATCCAAGATGACTGCCACGGAAACCAGCAGCTTCAGATAATCTCAAGCTCTGGGTGCCTCCTGAGAAATGAAATTCCATGATCTTGTCTATTTTTCCTAAATCAGGTAAACTCAGCCTGCTTTTGTACAGAAGAGGGCCCCCTAGGTATTACAGAGACTGAGAAGGAAGAAGCTTGTTCTGGAAAAAATGATGACGCAGCCCAAGTCTTTTACAATCTGAACAACTCTGTTGGACATAAACAGAGACTTGGCCTGGATCAACCAATTGTTGAGATAAGGATGAACCATAACTTCTTTCTTTCAGAAGAAAGATGGCACCACCACCATTCCATTGGGGAAGGTTCTTGGAACCAATACAAGACCGAAAGGAAGATGCTTCCCCAATATGCAAAAATTGAGATGTCTCTGGCTGTTCCCTGATAGAAACATGGAAACATGCTTCTGACAAGTCTAGAGATGAGAGATACCCTGATGCACCTCCACTGTCACTGACCTGAGCATTTCCATATGGACATGAGATGCGCAGCTTGCTGTTCATTATCCCTTTCAACTTTAGAATGGGCCTGTGTGAACTGTCCGTCCTTTGGAATCACAAAGTAAATGGAGTTCTGACTCAGATCCCACTCTTCAGAAGGCACAGGAATCATTATTGCCTGCACGTTCTGTAGCTGCCAGTTTCTTAAGAGGTGAAGTGCTTGGAGAAACAATGAAAGCATCAGGAATTGAAGCTGTGAGTTATACAGCGTAACCTTCTGCACCACATCTAGAACCCACGGGTTTGAGATTATGTGGGTTCACTCCCGGTAAGACAACTGCAGGTGAATGCCAACAGACATTCCCAGGGAGATGATCTGCTGCTGTTCATTGGGTGGAATGACTGTTTCCAGCAGAACTAATCGACTCCCCCTGAGGCTTCCTGGTCCCTTAAAATGACCGATTTCTACCCTTGAATCTGAAAGATTGGCAGGTAGACTGTCTAACCTATATTTCCTGGAATTCCAAAACTGACCCTGGTCTCTGTCCAAAAATAAGGACAGACTTTATCCTCTGGGAGCTTTGGGGTCCTTAAGTCTCCCTCCCAGCATCTTGACTAGCTTTTCCAAGTTCTCACACCAAACAACTTCCCCTTAAAAAGGTAGCATGCTCAAATGGGTTTTGGAATACATTATCTGCTGCCCACTGATGCAACCACAACCGTCATACTGCCACCGCAGGCGCCACCAACCTGGGGATAAAGTCATACATTGAGCCTGCAAGAAGTGCTGCCCCTGACTCCAGACAAGGCACATCTTATCTGTCTGGAAGCTGTTGAATCCAGCTCAAAAGCGTTTGAGCTGCATAAACACACACACACATATATATAGCAATCTGAACCGCGAGAGCAATAGAAGTGAAAGAATACTTTGAAAGGGCTTCAATCTTCCTGTCCTCTGGATCCTCAAGCACTGCAGCCCTCTCTTCCGGAACGGTCGTTTTGCAAGTAAACCGAAGAACTAAGTGCATCTCAAACAGAGGCTGAATGGCAATTGGGAGCCAGGAGTACTGTTTGTTTAAAGCTTCGACACCCTTGAGCCCAATTTCAGGGGATTCCCATTCCAACAGCTGTATACCTTCTACTTTGAAATGGAACGGAAAGGCTTTAGATGATTTGCAAACTCCCTGGAGAATGGGATCCCACACAAGTGAGGGGTTCTCCATCCTCAAGAACCAGACATTCTTAGTGATATAACCACTTGCAAAATAAAGAGTAGAAATCTTATCCTTATAAAAACACGGGGACGACAGGAGCCATCTTCCCCTTCTGAGGACAATTCCTCCTCCCCTCAAGGGAGCCACAGCTCTCCATGTCTACATTTTCCTCCTGTTCGGAAGTTGCGGACATACTCACAACAGAGGATTCTCCCTCGTCAAAAGCAGCTGGAGCCAATCTGGCATGCTTTCCCCCGCAGAAAGGCCCGTTTCAGCATACTGTAAGGAGGGCCCACTTGTTGCGAAAACCCTGGTTCTCCCCACTTCACCAGACCTTTGAATAACGCATAAGACCTGGTGAAAAATCCCCTGGGAAGGACAGAGCTGGGACCTTGCACGGTCTCCGAGGGAAACTCCCCTACAGGGTACAGAATAAGAGAGACACGCCCCCTGGCTCACCAGCATTTAAAACCGGAGCTGTTGGGAGAGGAAAGCGCAAGAAAGAGTGCTCCAAAGTAGCAGCCATTCCACCGAGACAGCAGGGTCAATCTCCCAGCCTTCAGCATGGTGCAAGTGTTTAAATAAGAGGGCCCTGCCACCTCTCCCAAAATTGAGGCCTTAGTCTCAGGTGCCTTCCTCTGCTTGCTGCAATCGGTGCCACGGCCTTTTCACAGATGGAGCAGACGTCGGCAGTGCGTACAGGTGGGCCAGCTGGCACAGGCTCCACAGTGCCAATATGTTCTGCCATATTTCGCTGACCAGAGAAAGCCCAAGCAGTGAAAGAAGAACCAGAAATAAACTGCTTGAAAAAATCCCCCAAAAGCCCCTCTGTCCCCAACACTTACCTCTCTGTTCTCAGAGTCAGAGCTTAACAGCCACAGTCTTCTCACAGCTCTCTGCCTCTTTTTTTTTTTTTTCCCCCCCCTGAGTGGGGGGAGGGTATCTCAGAGCATCCTCCTAGCCTGAATAAGCTTCATTCCCAGTTCCACCAGTCCCCACAGGAGAAGAGTCATTTAAACTTAAACCAGCAACCTGATCAAGGAACACTGCCAAAAAAAAAAAAAAAAAGTAAAGCTGCTCCAGCAAAATCCCTCTAGCAGACTGGACAAACTAGCATCTTGAGACGCATTCCTGCTGCATGAGAGCAGTGTTTCCTACCATCTGCTGGGAACAGTGAACATTGGCTTTTGCTGGGCTCTACCACTGTACCTAAGACAACAACCTAGCAGGAAAAGCTGTGACCTCTGCCTCAGAAGAGGGTGGCAACCCACGTGTCTGCACCGGTGTGTAGCAGGACAATAAAGGAAACACAAGCTTTTCGCAATAAGTTCAAAGAAGGCCCAAAATAACTAGATCTCAAACTAATTTAGGGCCAGTGTTGGCTTTCAAGTAAAAATTATCCATGGGTAAAGATCTCTGCGGGTATTTTTTCCCCTGAGCAATTTTATTTATTTTTATTTATTTTTTAAATTTTATATACCGGAATTCCTGTATGCAATACAAATCAGTCCGGTTTACAAGTAACGAAAGAGGTTGCCCTGGTCTGGGAAGTTAGACCTGGGTTTTTTTACATAGAACATGGAACAATAACAATTTTTATTTTTACATAGAACATGGAACAATAACAATAAACCATTGAACATTATTACAAATAACATAGAGTGTAACAATAGCGTTTAACAGATTTAATCTTTTTTACAAGGAACTTTAGTAGCGAATATGGTCTGCAGTAGACGGTTATATAAAGGTGAATAATGACTGTTAGAATTGTGAATAAGCAATTACGGTATGAAAATTAAGTGGCAAGGTGTTGGTGAAACCCTGCAATGGTTGGGTCTGAAAGTCAGGAGGAGGTGCCTATTGGAAAGCTTGCCTTAAAATAGGCTCACGCACCTTCAAAGGGAAGGTGCGTGAGCCTATTTTCCCTTTGAGAAGAACAGGTGCAAAAGTCCACGGGAAAAAAAAATAAAAAATACCCATGGACTTTGCAACAATGTGGGCTCTGAAAAATCTCCAGAGCGTGGAGATTTATCTTAATCCTGTTCCTCAGCTGCAGTAACAGGGGAAGAGAAACTTCTAATGGACACCAGTTAAAACTGAGCAACAGCCATGACGACTAGTGAAAATGAGCAAGAGCAGTACCTGTATAAAGAAAGGTATTTGTATGCCCTCCAATTACAACATCCACTCCTTTTACTTTTTGTGCAATCTGTTTATCTGTTTCAAACCCCGAATGTCCCAGGGCAATAATTTTGTTCACTCCCAGAGTCGTAAGTTTATCCACTTGTGGCTGCAATGCAAGGATTTCATCTTCAAACATCAAATGTGGCCCTGTGAAGAAAAAAAATAAAATTGAACATTTTATCAGGACCTATCCTGCCCATTAAGTTTGTGTTTATCAAGTCTACTTGACTAAAACATGCATATAAGTTAAATTTTGTATATTTAAACAGTGCTTCTAATAAAACGATTTGTTTCTATACAAAATGTATCTGCTAATGTAATGCTGTGTGTGCCAATTCTGTATGATACAAACAGCATACCACATAATTAAAATTAGCAATATTTAAGTTATTAACATCACACTTTCTTGGACCAGATATAGCGCAGTGAAATTGTCATAGTATGGCCCCGATCTGCTAAAGGGTTTTGCACATTTTGGAGCCTATGCATCCAAAGCATAGCATAAACACTAAGATTGTTCAGCATGCACACAAAATTTCATGCAAAGCACTAAGCTCAGTCACAACCCATTAGCATGTGTATGCTTTATGCTAAAATTGGTGTCACGTGCATGCAGGCAGGAAAGATGAAATGTGGACTTTTTAGAATGATAAAAAAAAAGTATACTGGAGGAGTGAGGCTGGTTGGGGAAGTCATCCTATCTGCCTTAGAGGGTTAGGGAGGGGGAGTCTGATCTCGATCAGATGTACTATTTTCCTTCAGCATCAAGATCATTCACCTCTTCCCAACCCTCCAAGGCAGACTGGACTTCTTCGCCAACCCCCGCCTCAATCCTCCAAAATACTTTATCAATCTGAAAGTCCTGCTATTGGCACTTCACTGCATATCATCCTACATAATATGCGTAGGGATGCGCAAAGCCCAAACCAAGCTTCGTTTTCGGCCCGCCGTGGGAAATATCCTATTTCCCGCGGTTTGGGCCTTTGTGATTCGGGGGGGGGGGGGGGGGGGAACCCGAATTTCGGTTAATGCACGCTAACTCTTTGTTAGCGTGCACCAACATTTTTACGTTAGCGCGAACTAACCCGAAACAAAATTTTTTCCAAAATTTCAGAAAAAGTCCGTTCAGGTTTCAGGGTCCCCGAACCATGACGATAGCACATCCCTAATATGTGGTGAAGTGCCACTACATAAGGCAGTCTGATCTGCCTCAGGGGAACGGCAGACATCTCATTCATTTTTAGGTTATGGAGGATCAGGGCCAGTGCTAGCATTTTTACTGCCCTGTGCAAACAATGACTATGCTGCCCCCCCTCCCTCATTTTTTTTTTTTTTAAATAGAATACCCTACCTCAGTTAAACATGCAGAACACAGACTCACCCTCACCAAATACAGAATAAAGAGACTATAAAGTATAAACAGAAACTGAACAGGAAACCGCAACAAGCTAGATACTGTATGCTTATGCAGCAATGGAAAACAAACATCACCAGTCCTCAATCATCCAAACAAAAATCAATCATATTAGTAAAACCATACTTATAAAAAGAATATTTCTAAGGAGCTAAGGAATGGAATAACATCCAATAATTAAGAGCTCATACAAAATGTAAAAATTTCCAAAACAACAGTAACATATTTCAAAATGGCAGTCAGATATAAAATAATTAAAACAAATAAGGATGAAAAATTCACCACTCTCCATACATGAAAACTTTTCATTTCCAGTCATCCTAAGTATGGCGTGGATTAGTGGAGCAGCACAAACTTTCTTCACACAAGCACACACATACCAACGCAGGTTCCCACCCCCCCCCCCCCAGACAGGTTCTCCATTCACACACACACCCCCCCCCCCCCCCCCCCCAGACAGGTTCCCATTCACACACACACCCCCCCTCCCCCCCCAGACAGGTTCCCATTCACACACACCCCCCCACCCTCCCCCCCCCAGACAGGTTCCCATTCACACACACACACCCCTCCCCTCCCCCCCCAGACAGGTTCCCATTCACACACACACACCCCTCCCCCCCCCAGACAGGTTCCCATTCACACACACCCCCCCACCCTCCCCCCCCAGACAGGTTCCCATTCACACACACCCCTCCCCCCCCCCCCCCCAGACAGGTTCCCATTCACACACACACACCCCCACACCCTCCCCCCCAGACAGGTTCCCATTCACACACACACCCCCACCCTCCCCCCCCAGACAGGTTCCCATTCACACACACACCCCCACCTCTCCCCCCCCAGACAGGTTCCCATTCACACACACACACCCCCCCTCCCCCCCCAGACAGGTTCCCATTCACACACACACACCCCCCCCCCCCCCCCAGACAGGTTCCCATTCACACACACACACACACACACACACACCCTCCCCCCCCAGACAGGTTCCCATTCACACACACACACACCCCCACCCTCCCCCCCCAGACAGGTTCCCATTCACACACACACACACCCCCACCCTCCCCCCCCAGACAGGTTCCCATTCACACATACACACACCCCTCCCCCCCCAGACAGGTTCCCATTCACACACACCTCCCCAGACAGGTTCCCATTCACACACACACCCCTCCCCTCCCCCCCAGACAGGATCCCATTCACACACACACACACACACACACACACACATCCCATTTACACACACACTTACTCCTTAGTCAGGTTCCCATTCATAACATACCAAGCAGGCTTTCATTCACACACACACACACACACACACACACACACACACCCGCCCCCAAGTCCAGTTCTCATTCATTCTCACAAGCGCACCCCCCCCCCCAAATTGGGAGACATTCTGCTGCTCCTCCTTGTGTCCATCATGAGATCAGCATAGAACACAATGCTAGCTGCACGTGTGTTTGAAGAGCGCATGTCGGCATTGAGAAGGAGCAGTAGAACAGGCTCTCTCCTTTTTTTTGGCTGCTGGTGGGATGGGGTGCACTGACAGCTTTGCGGGCCTCTTCCTCTTCTGGGTTATCAGTGGGATGGGGCTCCACCAGCAGCCTCTTCTTCTGCCATCCCCCCCAGATGTGCTGCCCTGTGCAAGTGCACAGTGTGCACACCAGTAGTACCTGGCCCATGGGGGCAGGGGTTCAATCTGCCTCAGAAGTTGGGAATATGATTGGATCTTGATTAGTGAACTGGTGCAGGGTTTGAATTGCCTCAGAGGTTGAGACTTGTTCAACGTGGAACAGAAGGTTGGAGGATCTGACTTGACTGGTGAGGAGCAAGGGAACCTGTATGTTGAGGGGAGAACTCAACGAAAATGTGTTACATTTTAGCATTCCAGTCCTGATTTAGCTGTCTGGATGGTCTGGTGGGCTGATGTAATCCCACATGCTAGTCAGCCTTTTCACTTTGGGCTGGTTAGCATGGGAATTTCAAGTTTCACTGGCACCGATGTAATATCTTGCGCTCAGGCTAGTGCACAGCTTAACCAGTGGTTCGATGCATGTTTTGGACATGCTAGGCTAACACCCAATGTAATAAGAGGATTAGCGCATCCAAAACGCATGTTCAAACCCTCACGTAGCTAATAGAGCTCATCAAATGTACATGCCATGTAGATGAGGCTATCAGCTTTTACCCAGATGCAAAAAATTGCCATGCGCCCAATGCACACTTTTTAACATGGCAAATTTAACACAGGCTCCGGAGCTGGTCAGCTTGCCGGGCGACCAGGGTTCACTAAACAAAGAAAAATCCTGCTTTCTGTGGTTTCTCCTATTTTTAGTATTGCCACGATACTAAGTAGGAAGAACAACAGAAAGCAACATGGAAAAAAAAAAAAAAAAAAGTCTTAACGGCAGCCAGCTTAGGAAAATGGACGCTCAATTCACCAGCATCCGTTTTCCCAACCCATGGCTGTATGCACAGCCGTGTCTCCTGGGTGCTCAATGCCAAGGACATGCTAGGGACGCACCTTATTTCCATACTGCATTGGGTGCCCAGGAGATCTTGCTGTGCACGTGTTAAAAAAAAAAAAAAAAGCGGGCGCCCAGTTTGGACACATGTTTTTACGCATGGTTTATTGCATCGGACCCACTGTGTGCACACATTAAAGGGACCATGCTCAATTTGGCATCATACACACACTAGGTCAAATTTAAAAGTGTGAACACTAAACTAATTTTTGCAAGAGTTTTAATGCATAGCTCTTTTTATGCCGGAGGGAAAAATATTTAGTACATCTGGAACATATGGTTTTTGGGGGGGCAGTTTTGAAGCCCTCAACTGCAACCTAATTTTTAAAGGGAAACTGTGGCCTTTTCCCTTTGAAAACTGATTGTTTGTTGGTGCTGGCAGGGACTGCAGGTACAAAGGTGAAAAGTAAGCATGAGGATTTCAAAATTGTGCTGTCCTTGGGCAGAATTTTCTCTCCATATACTTGCATTACAGAAAGTAGTGCGGTAATATATAGATATGAAGTTTCAGCTAGGCATGAACGATTATTGTAGATAATTGAAAGTCCATAGTGCTCAAATAACATTCTTGTAAGTGTTTTGAAACATACAACAAAATACAAAGTAAATTCATGATTCTGTTAAAGTCGAGGCTTGACACACCACTATGTAGACTGCATGCAATTTTATGCTTCCTCAGGGGGCATAATATAAGTAATGTTGATACAAGACTTTACACTTTCTTATCAGTGACAAGCAAAAAAAAAAAAAAAAGCTATAAAATGCATGGTTTGCCAATTAGGCATAAAAATGTGAACAGCTAACATTAAGTCAAACCAATTCATGGCTTGCATTAGCATTCTTATCAAGGAATAGGTGACTGGAAAAAAGATTTATACTTCAGTTCTTGTTCATGATCAATGGAAATCGATTAACTATATAATTTATCATTGGGGGGGGGGAGGGGAAGCATGAGCAAATGTGACTAATTAAATTAGAAGAATAGATGCCAGCAGAAAAGAAGCACTTGCTCCACTCAGTCTACCCCATTTGTGCCTATCTACTTTTGCTGCCACAGGATTTACTTGGTCTGTGGTCTTCTCCCTCTCTCTCTGCCACTAAAGGTGCCACTAAGGTACTTGTGGGTGCATCTCATGCATGCTTGCATTCTGCCACAACTCTGACTCCCGTAGCCTCTGCTGGAAACCTGTTCCAAATGTTGACCAGTGAAAAGATATCTTCCCCCATTTCTTTTATGGAACACGCTACCTTCATTTGACGCCTGCTCGATATTTAAAATGTTTATATCACATCTCCTCTTTCCCTACTTTCTTTAATAGACTATCTTGGTTCCTTTAAGAGGTGTATTTTAAAAAGCTGCACGTGCAAAAAAAAAAAAAAAAAGAGAGCGAAGAGCATGTGCGTGCGTAAAATAGGACATGTGCGAGTCAACGCTATTTTAAAATCCACGTAACACAGGGACCGTGAGTAAATTTACGCATAGAAAATAAGGGCACAGCAGGGACATTCCAGGGAGGGGCCAACATATATATACGTAAGTTGCTATTTTGAAACCTGCCAAAGTGACGCGCATCTGTCTCTTACTTGTGTTTGCTTACTTCTGTTCATATCAGGAGCAAGTGATTGTAAACTGATTGTGAAAAAAATGACTGGGGGAGGGAGGAGTCACATGATGTGGTGTGGCCAACAAGCTGCTTAAGCTTGGGCTCTGGGTGTCACCCCCTGAATGTCTGCTAATGAAAGCATAATTTTTGCCAGAAGATCTCGACATCAACTTAAAGGTTGGGGTAAATTGGGGTGCTAATATTTTGGTGCGTGAGCTTGAATAAACTGCAAAATCTTTACTTAAAAAAGAGTTGGCCATGGGGCCTGCCCCTCAACAAAACAGCTGCCGGTGGGAGTGATCGCTCCGATTCTAGCCGCTGACTCTCTGCAGGGTTTTAAGAGGGCAGAACAGGAGGTGGTGAATGCCTCTCTCGCTGCCACAATAAATTTTACCGGCTTGGGCATTGGTTGAGATCTCAGTGCTGCACTGTGGTTGCTCGCTGGACAGTGGAGCGCAACGTGGGTACATTTATCCTGCCGAAGTGGGGCTGTGCTGGTGTGCGGCCCTGGCTTTTCTGCTGCGTGTGAGCGGGAGATATGTGCACCAGGGCAGCCAGGAAAGATAAAAGCCCGTTGAGCTCGGCACCTACTAAAATGGCGACTAGCAAAGAAAATAGTGCTCACAAGGATCCACCAGCCCTAACCGTGGAGGTGTTGACTGAGTTTGATTCTCTATCAGCACAGATTTTGGAAGTACAAAATGCCATAGTGGATATTGGTCAGCGTATTGAACAAGTGGAGGGCAGATTGAGTGTAGTAGAAGATGATTCCATAGTCGTGCAAGGTAAAATTCAGGAGCAAGCTGAAAAACTTGAAGACTTTGAGAACAGATCCTGCAGGAGTAACCTGCGGATTGTGGGGCTCTCTGAAACGCTGTCAGATGGTACTTGATTGGATACCTTGGAATCATGGCTACCCAAAGCATTGGGTTTATCTGCCCTGGAGGGTACACCTAAAATTGAACATGCAGATCGCTTGGGTGCCTTCCAGGCTAACAGGCAGAAACCCCATGTAGTCATTATTAAGCTGTTCAACTATGCGCACAAGGTTCTACAAGCCTATCATAAATAAAAAAGTCTGGCATTTCAGGAGCACAAGGTTTTGATTTTCCAGGACTTCGCTGCGAGAGTTTCTGCAAAGAGAAAAGAATTTGTTCCCAATTGTTTGTACGTTGGTGAAGAGGGAGATGAGATTTGCCCTACAATATCCAGCAAAGTTGAAGATCTAGCATAATAATTCTTCCTTGGTGTATGAAGGTGTAGATTCAGCCAGAAAGTTTCTCAATTCTCTCGCCACACCGAACTGTTAATACAGTGTTCCCTGGCTGTTGCACAACTTGCCAGAGGCTGTTTATTTTTTCTTTTTCATGTTGGACTATTGAGGTTTCTTATGTACTTTTTTGTCCTTAGCCTTTCTTATAAAAAAAAAAAATTCCAAATCTTAGGGGTGTGACACCTGAAAGTATCCATAGGTGTCTCAGGCTCTCTAGTAGAGGGCAGGTTTCTAAGGGTATTCTTGTAATGGGGGAGTGGGATAAGTTCCAGGAAATTCATATTTTTATCTGTCTTAAGGTTCGTAGAAATATGTTGGAGTTTACGGGGGAAGCTAAGGGTGGGTGTGGGAACGGCTACAAGTCAAAGAGCAACTGACTTTTCTGGGTATAGTTCATTGTATGGAAAGCTTGGGATGATTGGTTTCATATATCTGGGGAAGGACTGAAGCTCGTGCTGGGATGGTGCAGTTTCTCCAGGCTATGTCCTCCCATCTCTTGTTTCTGTAGTGCTGGAGCTCGATCGTGCAGGGACAAGTTAAAGTAGTAACCTGGAATGTTGCAGGTCTGGGATCACCAGTAAAAAGAGAAAAACATTCTCTCTCATTTAAACCGCTTGAAAGGTAATCTAATCTTTTCACAAGAAACACGTTACCTACTGGCTGAACCCACCAAATTACGGAAGCGGGGTATTTCACATGTTTTTTTTTCCACCTCTGGCTCTACTAAGCACTGTGATGTTGCTATCCTTCTTCCTTTTGCTTGGAGCATTACCACTCTGATGCGTCTGGACGCTATGTATTAGTTCGGGGAAAGCTATTTGGCCAAACGGTTTATATTGGCTTCGGTTTATGCTCCGAATCAATATAACCATCAATTTTTTGTTCAGCTGGTGACCGATATTCTAGCTATGGGGAAAGCCCCTCTGATACTGGGGGGTGATTTAAATTGTGTCGCAGATGCGACACTGGATAAAAGCAGGAATGTGGTAACAGCGCATGCTCATAGCACAAAGGGGGTGGGGCTTCTTTGTAATACGTTACATAGTACAAATATTTGGAGGACATTACTTCCGAGGTCCAGAGAATATATGCACCATGCTAGGGCTCTTGACTCCTGGTCTCGAATAGATTACATCCTGATCTCTGAAATGTTGTTTCCCCAAAGTAACAGATACCTCCATAGGCCACTTAGTCATTTCTGATCATAGTCCTGATCTTTGTTCAATGTTTCCTTCTCAAAGGCCTAAAGATTAGCTATCATGGAAAATGCCTCACTGGCTATTTAATGATAGTTTAAGCCTTTTCTGGAAAACAAATGGCAACTGTGTGTGGAATCTAATGCACAATATCTTTCTGACCCAATTGTGTACTGGGAGACTGCAAAGGCAGTCATGAGGGGTGAAATTATTATTTTTGTGGCCCATACTAAGAAATCCTCGAGCTGGAGAGGCAAATGTCATCTGCACGCCTGGCAGCTGACAACTCTTGGACAGCAGAAGCAAAATTAAAGTACCAAACTACGCAAAAATTATTGAATGATTTATTGCATAGAAGAGCCACTGCCTCTCTTTTTACCTTAAAACATAATGGCCGGATTTTAAATCCCCCGCACGTATAAAACCCGGCCTTTATAAGCATGGCCGGGCCTTGCGCGCGCAGAGTCTATTTTCAAAAAGGTCCAGCCACGTGCATACGTGCCGGCCTTCCTGCAAGGGGCGAGCCGGGACAGCGGCATTGATCGCTGGGCTGGCTGCCAGCGCGCGCAACTTACTTCAGGTCGGGCCCTGAAGTAAGTTGTGGAAAAATAAAATAGACTAAAAAAAGATAGGAATTAGGGGTTGGGGAGGAGAGAGGAAAGGGAAGGGAGGTTAGGGTAGGGAAATTCCCTCCCAGTCCACTCCTTAATTGGGAGGGAACTGGGGAAGGCCAGGATGTGTCGCTCGGTGAAATTTGCAGAACTGTACTCCCCCCTTGCACTCGAGTTTCAAAATCCAGCACGCATGTGCATGCGACCCAACAATTTTATAACCTAAGTGAGCTGGTACGCGCCATGTTATAAAAATTGGCACATCCATGTGTGAACACCGGGAAGCGTGTGCACATGGACGCGCGCATGCACCTTTCAAAATCTAAGTTTTTTAGATTTGGTAATCGTCCAGGGCACATGCTGGCAAAATTGACTAAGGTGCAAGGAGGTTCTAGATTTGTTACGGGTCTGCTCTCAGATTCCAATAGACAATGTACTGGGCCAGGTGATCCTGTGGATATAAATACTTTCAAATAAATAAATAAATAAATAAATAAATATATTCAGGACTATATATAATTATCTTTGCAAGGTGGCGCAGGAAGATGCAATGTGTCAGGAATTTATGTCAGAGGTAAAAATGCCAACTCTTAAGGGTTCAACAATTGGAAAAATTAAATTTACCTTTTTCTAACTCAGAAATAATTGCGATCCAAGCTTTACATAATCTTAAATCCCTTGGTCCCGATGGCCTTAATGCTACATTCTATAAGGTACTGATATCTCCCCTTGGCGAATATTTACTATTCTCTTCAACCGCATGGTCAAAGAGGGTCTGATGCCCCATACTATTGGGGAAGCATGTATTATTGTATTACCCAAACCAGGCAAAGACCCTTTGTATCCTTCATCATACCAACCAATCTCCCTGTTAAATTTGGATATGAAAATTTATGCGAAAATAATTGCAACTAGATTGAAATATATCATGCCTAAGTTAATTTCCCCAGAACAATCTGGCTTTGTGTTTGGGAGGACAGCAAAAGTGAATATTTGTCAGCTGTTTTTGGCTATAGAATCTAGCATTTATTCTAAACCAATGGATCCTCGAGTGGTTAGCTTCGAAGCTGCAAAAGCATTTGATAGAGTATCTTGGAGCTTTCTGAATTGTGTTTTATTACAGTGTGGTTTTTAGGGCCTATATTGGAGGCGATTAAACTTTTATATACCAGTCCAACAGCATTTATCAATGTTAATGTTAGAAACTCAATGCCCTTCTCATTGTCTCGGGGTACTAGGCAAAAGTTGCCCCTGCCCACTATCCTATTTATACTAACCTTGGAACCATTGGTCTGGAAGTTAAAATCAGATACTGGAGTACGAGAGATGGCCGTGAGTACTGAATCTCTGAAAGTGTTACTATTTGCCGACGATATGTTGATGACTTTGACAAATGCCCGAGACTTTATCAATTGTATTGCAAACAAATGAAATGTTTAGAAAGTTTTCGGGGCTAAAATTAAATCTGGACAAATCTGAAGGCTTGGATATTGGTGGTCATTTACAGTCTCAATGGTTAATGATTCCACTGACTTGGGCCAAAGAGTCTCTTCAGTACTTGGGTATTACTATCCATTCAAATCCTGCCCAATGGTATGCTAGTAATGTAACACTACTAACACGTATAATTAATGATATTAGATGTAAGTTGGATTCCTGGTTGAGTTTCCCTATTTCATTAATGGGGCGGGTGGCACTTGTAAAAATGGCCCCGATACCTAAACTTCTTTATCTATTTCAAATGGCTCCATTGCTTTTGCGTTAGAAGGATTTGCACTTGCTTTCTTAATTATTTATCAAATTATTATGGTAAACCTTGATTGTCCCTGTCTAAATTTGTGGCCCCAAAAGATGAAGGGGGCTTGGAGTTTTCTAATTTGAAGTATTATAACATTACCTGTAATTTAACATCGGTGGGGGAATGGGTAGGAGTGAAATCCAGATTGTTCTGTTTGCTTTATGGGAAAAGTTTTGTTAAACCTCTGGATTCTGCTGGGGATGGGGATGGGGGGGGGGGGGGGCAATTACCGTATCACATTGCCCATTCGTTGTTGGTAAGTGCCAATAGAGCTTCGTGGAAATATGTGAGGGACCTACTGAATCTTTCTTGGGAAATTTCTTCATTGCTAGCGCTGGTGGGTAATGGCGAATTTATACCAGGCAATATGTATCAAAGATTTACTGAGCTTATGGGAAGGGGGATTAGGGGTTATGGCTTTTTTTATTGATAAGACAGAATCCATGTATGCTTTTCCTTCTTTGGTTTCACAAGACATTTTTATTACTTGCAGTTAAAAAGCTACATAGATAAAAATACTGATCCAAGGTAGGGGGAGTTACACCTCAGGCCTGTTTCATTTATTACAGAAGAGATGGGTGTCATTGTCTGTACTTTATAAATACTTAATGTCTATTACTAAATCTTCGACTATGATCTCTCTCGCTGCTGTCTGGAGTACAGACCTGGTAGTTGAAATGTTGGAACATGACTATTTTTCTTGCTTGCTTTTGTTAAATAAGGCTGCTCAAAGTATATCTTTGAGAGAGATGCAATATTTCATTACTCATCAGGCTTATTTTTGGCCGCTTAAGGCTTTAAAGATAGGTATCACAGTCTCGGCTGCTTGTGGGAAGTGTAATACAGCAGCAGCAACCTTTTTACATTGCCTGTGGAGATGCCTGCCTATCCAAACTTTCTGGAACTCCATAAAAAAATGTGTCTAGTTTGGATACTCCCACTCATGCTTGGTCTAAGTCATTTTATATCTTAGGCTTCCTTATGAAAAATTTTATGGCAAAAAAAGCCCACAAACCGTTTTTCTCTAAATGTTACTTAGTGGCTAAAAAGAGCATATTACGGGTGCGATTGGAGACCCCGAGCCTCCTAGTGGAGGAAAATGTGCAGCCAAGCTGCACATTTTACTTTCAGAAATTATGCCTGCCAAAGGCAGGAGTTAATTTTGGCCAGCACCGGGAAAGCTGCTTTTCTGTACACCCTCCGACTTAATATCATAGCGATATTAAGTCGAAGGCCCCAAAAATAAAAATCTGCCCATGGGTTGGAAGATGGACGCTCAATTTTGCCGGCGTCCGTTTTCCGAACCCGTAGCTGTCAGCGGGTTTGACAACCGACGCCGGTAAAATTAAACGTCTGCTGTCAACCCACTGACAGCCACTGCTTCTGTCAATAAGGAGGCGCAAGGGACGCGCTAGTGTCCGTAGTGCCTCCTTTTTACCGTGGGTCCTCATCTGCATGCTCTTGCTTACTGAAGCGTGCGCCCAGGAGAGTGGCCTGGGTGCGCGTTGGGAGAGCGGGCGCTCGCCAGCTGTCCCGTGCATTTTATTGTATTGGTCCGTATGAGAGTTAAATCTTTTTTGTGTAAATGATTAAAATTAGAAGCACTAACACATGAACAGAACTTGTACCACTTATCCAGATAAATTTTGACTTCTCCAGGTAAGTGGCGGCCTTGCTGCCACTTAGTCAGATATATTTGAAAAACCACTACTTATATGGCTTAGTAAGATAGGAGGATAAGCGTTAAAACAGTACTTATCTGGCTATGTTCAACATTACAAACTATGTATCTTTTAGATACACAAACATATTGGGTAGATTTGTGAGTACATTATAATTAGGGATGTGCACAAATCTGTTTTGGGTCATTATCTGTTTGATTTCATTTTTAAAATGGATTCAGGAGGTGTTTGTTTCGGGTTTCCCTAATTTCGGATTTAGTGCGCACTAACGGGACTTAGCATGCACTAACATTTAGTTAGCGCACACTAACTAAAAATGTTACCAATAAGTTAAAACGTGTCAATTGGGGAACAGTTCGTTAGCTAGAGGTATGGTTTGCATTCCTATTGGCTATCTCCTTAGTTATTTGTGTTGCCAAGGTTGCAAGGCGGTGTTTGTGGGGTGATGGCAAGTGCCAGTAGTTACAAGTGTAAACAAGTAGTGTAATAATCTATTTTATTTATTTAAAAACTCTATACCATCATTAAGTTAGTTCACCATCACAATGGTTTACAAAAAAGGCACAAAAGAAATAAAAATTAATTGGTATAGTTAACAAGTTACAGATGTGCCATTGTTGAACGGTAACATGTATTCAAGAGAACTGTATGTAGATTATAGCTTATATGTTGGTTGGAAGACTATCATACGGTTCAAATCTAACGTTAATATTCTGATATGTATTTGGAGATAATAAAGAAATTTAAAAAATGATTGTTTGGTGCTTACTTAGCTTTCATTTGTTTTTCTTCATTCTCTTTATAAAAGGCTTGTTTAAAAAGCCAGGTTTTTAGACTTGCTTTAAATAGCTTCAAATTTCTCTGCAGTCTTATTTCGAGTGGCATTGAGTTCCACAGTTTGGGTCCAGCCAGAGACAGGGTTCTCTCGCTTACTTGAGCGAGGCGTGCTGATTTAACAGATGGAACAGTCAGTAATGCCTTATTAGCTGATCTCAGATTTCTGTGTGGTACGTGTACACGAAGTGCTGTGTTAAGCCAGTCAGTCTTTTCATCATGGATTAGTTTCTGAATTATACACAGTGCTTTATACTGTATTCTTTGTTCAATAGGTAGCCAGTGTAGCTCAGCAAATGTTTCTGTAATGTGGTCTCTCCTTTTTTTCCTGTCAATATTCTAGCAGCGGAATTTTGGAGTATTTGGAGCGGTCTAATGGTTACTTGAGAGCAGGGAGTTACGATAATCTGTGCTTGCGAATATCATTGCCTGTAAAATTGTACGGAAATTAGCCAGGGTTAGTAGTGGTTTCAATTTTCTAAGAACCATTAATTTGGCATATCCTTCCTTTAATTTCTGTGAAATGTGTTTCAGGTTTAATTCAGGGTCAATTATTACTCCTAGATTCCGTACTTTTACTGCTAAATCCACTGTATGATTATTTTTAATTGTTATTAGAGATTGGATAAGGTATATATTTTTACATTCTAGTCAGCAAAATCATGTAATGCAAATGCATATTTACAATTTGCCAATCCCTTTGTATTTTAGGAACAGGGACATGGCATTTTGGGATATGCAAATTTTGAATTCTCCTGATATGAGTGTGTGTTTGGGGGAGGGGTGACTGGTGAGAGGGAAAATGATTTGGGTGAATGTATGGGGAGACAGATAGGAGAGAGACTAGTTGGGGTGGTGACTAGAGAGAGAGAGTGCATGCTAAGTCCCGTTAGTGTGTGTGCAGTGAACCGTCACCCCATACAGTTAACCCAGTCACCCCGCCACACAGACTAGGCTGCCTCTTTCTCCGTCACCCTAGACACTTCCCCTCTCACCAGTCCCTCCCGTACACAACAGGCTGCCTCTTTCTCACCAATCACCACCCCAAGCAGTCTCTCTCTCTATCATCCCACACAGTCACCCCAGTCACTCCTCCCTCACCAGTCGCCCACACACACCAGGATGCCTCTCTCACCAACCAGCTTCTCTCCCACCTGTCATTCCAGTCACCCCCCACATATACGAGGCTGCTTCTCTCTCAGTCACCACCCCAACCAGTCTCTCCCCCACTTGTCACCCCATACATTCACCCCAGGCACTTCCCCTCTCACTAGTTACTGCCCCCTCATTCAAACACAGACGAATTAAAAGTATGCATATCCTAAAATGCCAGGGCCCCTTTCCTAAAATACAAAGGTATTGGCAAATTTTAAAATATGCATTTGCGTTACATGCTTTTGTTTATTCTGACTAGAACTTGATGGTATTATTATATCACTTGTTTGTTTACATTTATTACCAGGCAATGGCCATCCCCCCACAAATACCACCTTGCAACCTTGGCAACACAAAAAAAGTAACTAATGGGAATGCAGAACCATAACTCTAGCTAATGAACTACTCCCCAAATGACACTTTTTAAACTTATTGATAACATTTCTAGTTAGTGCGCACTGTTAGTATTTTCTGTTAGTGTGCGTAAACAGGAAAACTATAGTTAGTGCGCACTAACACGAAATATTAATTTTTACGAAATCTTTTTTTTTTTTAATTTTGTGGGGCTCCTGAAACAAGATGAAATAGACAATTTCATTGCCATTGTCTGTTTCATTGAAAACATCCCTTATCTTACGCACACAATTATGCACATGATATAAAATACATGTGCATGTGTTTGCATATCCACATATGTGGGCACATGTGCACTTGTTTTAAACTTACCCTCCCAGTCTCTTATCTATGTATGGCTTCTAGTGCACTCCTTACACCGTTTTGATGGCCCTCTTTTGAACTGCCTCTAGATGTAGTCTCTCAAACTGAACACAATACTCAAAGTGGAGAATGTCACCAAGTCCTTCAGAGAGAATTTCACTCCCCTTTCTACCTTCACATTAGAACATAAGAATTTCCATGCCAAATCAGATGAAAGCTCCATCGAGCCCAGCATCCTATCTCCAACAGTGGCTAATTCAGGCCGCAAATACCCAGCAGATTTCAAAGAGTAGATTCATTCCTTGCTGCTCGATCTCAGGGATAAGAGGTAGCTTTCCCAAGTCTACCTGCCTATGGACTTTTCCTCCAACATCCTTTTATACCTGTGTTAAATACCTTGACCATGTACTCCTGCAACAAATTCCACTTTATGAGCACACTTTTACGCACATAGGGGAGAAGCGTTCCAGGGAATAGAGTCTAGGTGGGATTGGGACTTACACACATACTTTTCGATTTCAAAGAGAATACATGTAAATTGTCTCTGCCAAAACTACATAGCAGCTGCAATTGTGTGCATGTAATCTTGTCTGGATAATTTTCAATCAACTTATAAAACTCCAACCTAGATTACCAACATTATTCAAAACTCTTTCTTCATTTTTGAGAAAAAGAATGTTATTGCAATGCAGAGCGGGCAGTTTGAAATTATGAAAGAAAGGAATGGACAAGATTAAAGATCTGCATTCTTGAGTTGAGTGCAGCGGTGGGCAAGCGGTTTTCCCCTGATGAAGATTTTCTTCGAAACTTGGCCATGTCGGGCTAACACGCTGCCATGAATGGATATATTGGCATCTTTTTTAAGTGGATTGAGTAAAAGCTAAGAACAATCATGATGTTTATGGGAGAATGCATATGAACTATTTAGATCTCAGCTGTATGAAGAACGAAGAGTTCCTTGTTCACAGTGGCGGACTGTTCCATCTGTCTGACAAAAATTCATTTTTGATAAGATTTAATCAAATTAAAAAAAAAGTTACAAAAAATAATTTTTTAATAAACAGTAAATAAAATATTGGGGGATGGTGGTTGTTCGTGATTAAAAAATAGTAATAAAGTTAGCCTGGATGGTAACTTTAAACTTTATGAAACGACCACTTTCCTACATAAAAATTATTTTGTAGAAAAAATAATTATTATCTTGAAGAAAGAGCTTGGAATAATGTTGGTAATCTAGGTTGGAGTTTTATAAGTTGATGGAAGACAAGAAGAAAGGAAAACAAATGTAAAAAAAATTTTTCTATGTGGGTTGTTGATTTTGGTATTTGTAGAATTACCTACCTTGGTGGATCTTGGGGTTGGATAATTTTCAAAGCAAAAGTGCACACATACTTTCACTTTGAAAATCAGTGTAAAGTTTGCAGGTAAAAAAGTACCCCCAGATTTTATACTGCCTGAAAATTATCCCAATTGAGGATACTTTTATAGCATTATGGGTAACTTATGTGGCAGCTACATGCAAACGATATACCAATTTTCTAAGACAGCTTAAGCATATAAGTTCGCTTTGAAAATTATGCAAAACACACACATAAACTCACCCACAATGTCACACCTACTCTTTGCAGGACAAAAATTGAGTGTGAATTGCACACATACTTTTTAAAATAAAAAATATATGCATAAATCCCAAAGCCATCCTCCAGGATACCTCTTTTTGTGCACATAAAAATATGTGCAAACTTGTGTTATTGTGCATACTTTTATGTGCACATACACCAGGTAATAAGCCATATATGCACATAAACCCATGTTGTGTGTGTATAAGTGACTTTGAAAATTAACACCACAAGAACATAAGAAATTAAATACTGGGATAGACCACAGGTCCATCAAGCCAATCCAGGTCACAAGTATCCAGTAGGATCCAAAAGAGTAGGACCAATCTTTTTTGCTCAGAACCAGGATAAGCAGTGATTTTCCCAAATCTACATGATATTTATTTAGATTTTTTATATTCCGCTTTTCACACTTTTTTCAGCGCTTCAAAGTGGATTACATTCAGGTACTGTAGGTATTTCCATATCCCCAGAGGGCTTACAATCTAATGGGCCGATACAGTAAAAACGCGGGAGAGCGGGCGAACGCACAGGCCACTCTCCTGTGCGGGCGATACAGTATCTTAATTTATTTAAATTAGGCCTGGCGGTAAAAAGAGGCGCTAGGGACAGTAGCGCGTCCCTAGTGCCTCTTTTTTGACTGAAGCGGTGGCTGTCAGCAGGTTTGACAGCCGACTCTCAATTTTGCCAGCGTCTGTTCTCGAGCCCGCTGACAGCCATGGGCTCGGAAACCGGACGCCGACAAAATTAAGCATCCGGTTTTCGATCCGACAGCCGCGGGCCCATTTAAAATTTTTTTTTTTTAATTTTTTACTTTTTTAAACTTTCAGGACCTCCGACTTAATATCGCCATGATATTAAGTTGGAGGGTGCACAGAAAAGCAGTTTTTATTGCTTTTCTGTGCACTTTCCTGGTGCCTGAAGAAATTAGCGCCAACCTTTGGGTAGGCGCTAATTTCTGAAAGCAAAATGTGCGGCTTAGCTGCACATTTTGCTTTCTGAATCGCACTGGAATACCTAATAGGGCCATCAACATGCATTTGCATGTTGATGGCCCTATTAGGTTCGGGGGGGGGGGGGGGGGGGGGGGGGGAGTTGGATGCGCGTTTTGGACGCACTATTAAAGCTAGCGCATCCAAAACGCACGTCCAAATGCCAGCTCCAATGGAGCACACTGTACTGTATCAGCCCGTAAGTTTGTACCTGAAGCAATGGAGTGGCTAATAATGGCTTATGGAAGTTTTCTCTAGGGACTTTTCTGAACCCTTTTTAAACCCAGCTACACTAATTGCTTTCACTACATCCTTTGGCAACAAATTCCACATTTTAATTGTGTGCAGAGTGAAAAAAATATTTTCTCTGCTTTAAATGTGCTGTCTATTAGCTTCATGAGTATACCCTGTTCCTAGTTCTAATGAAAAGGGTAATTCACCCCATAATGTCCACGCACAGAATAAAAGCAATACAAATTACAACACAAGACAAACAATTAAATAAATTGTACTGCATGAGGCTGCCTAAATGTGGTTATCATATGCACGTTTCTTGCAATGTTTCCCATATTTTACTTCCTAAAAGACTAACATTACAACATCAGTTATGCACACAAACCTTGACAAGATTAAGGAATGGTGAAATATATATAGAAATGCAATACAATGTTCTGCATTTCTGGTCCTTGAGAAACTAATTTAATGTTTCATAATGATCATAGTATTTATACAATTTGGAGGGGATATGTACATTTTTTGATTACAATTATGCTGACAACAGGGAATTATTTATTTTTATTCGTATGACAGTGGAAAATGGCATCTACCCAGGCACTCTCACCCCTTTGATGGTGAACGCAGAAGTCTTGTGGATAGCGCATGCATTTTCACATGGATTGGTCGCTGGACATGCAATGTGCGAACCTCTGGGAGGAGGTAAAATACCAAGCATACATTCACAAGCAGGAAACGTAAAATAGCAACATTATTTTAATTTAATTTTTTCCTTAATATTCCTATCAGACAATTTTGATGAGATCCAGAGAGGAAAGCCGAAGGAAGCAAAAAAAAAAAAAAATCAAATCAACACTTTCCAAAAAGTGATGGCAAATATGGTGAGTGTGACATTCCTGTGACCAATTCACACATCTAGCAAATTAAATATATAACTGCACTTAGGTGCTTCAAGGAGCATATTTCATTTACATATTTGCAATTCTGTGTCTCCTACACTTCAAATATTTTTCCCATAAACACAAAATGGGAGAAAACAGCACATAGGCCATTTTGAGAGTTAATTATCCAAGCATATAATCTACTGACTCCGCGGGTCACAGGGTAGTCATGTTGGAACCAGCAAGCTACAATTCTCTAGAAACCAACCAGGTCAATGCTCATAAGTTAGTGATGAGTGGATACCAGCCAGCAATGCCCACTAGGGCTCAGGTAGCCAGATGTTTGGGCAACAGCCTCACTAGTTTTGGTTGCTGTCTAGATTATTACAAAGCTTGGTAGTAAGACTGGGGAGGGGGAGGGATTTGGCATTGGATTAAAACATGGAAACTTTTAGACTTATTCACTCAGAAGATTAATCAACCAACAAGGAAGACAAAAAATTAGACTTGGATAAGGAGGAATATCAGTCAAGCTTTTACAGCTGGCAGTTGGGATATCTCCTTAGCAGTGTGGACTGAATAACCGGGCTGACTAGAAGGTCCAATTGGTCATATCTGTTTATTTATTATGTTACCATGTAATATCTACAAAATGTCAGGGAAAATCCATTCAAATTTAGGTGAATGCTTCTCATAGTGAAACAGTTGTCTAAATGTTAAAGAAAAATATACCTGTATTTGAAAGGACAGGTGTCTCCTTTGAAGTATATCCAACAATTCCCACCTTTTCAACACCAACTTGAAGTATTTTATATGGAAGGTAATACCCAGTGATGTTTGGTGAAAGCTGCTTGTCTGATTTGATGTTAGCACTCAAAATTGGAAACTTTGCCTTTTTGAGTAGTGGATTCAACAGCCCATCCACACCATTATCAAATTCATGGTTCCCAAGTGCCTAAAGCAGAAGAAAATTAGAAGCTGAAAAGGGGTAAACTCATTTATTCATTGATAAAACTAAGGTTGCTCACCTGTAACAGATGTTCTCTGCAGTCACCTGGATATCATCCAATGGCACCAAGGCAGAACAACTCTCTCAGAGCTCAGAAAGACAGAGGTGGTCTTTCTGAACCTGCACAGATCTTCCCACACGGCCACTGCTGAGCGAGTCTCCTCAGTCTTTCCAGCAAGCTGACCTTCAGCTAAGATAAGGAGGGTGGGATTGTGTGGTTGATTTGTTCTCCTGGTTACGGAGAGCATCTTCTATAGGTGAGCAACTTGGCTTTCTCTGTAGACAAGCGGGAGAAGAATCAGCCATACAAGTGGGGACTCCCAAGCTGAGGATTGCAAGGGAATCTTTGTTGTATATTAAATAATCTTTGATACTTATGCAATCTGTATTTTAGCTACAACAGAGGTCCCCAAGCTTGGTCCCAACTGGGATCCAATTGTGTTTTCAGAATTGCCACAATAAATATGCATGAGATCTATTTGCATGCACTTCCTTCATTGTATACAAATATATATTATGCATATTCATTGTGGAAATCCTGAAAACCTGACTGGGTTGCAGCCCTCGAAGGCCAAGTTTTAGGGACCCCTGAGCTAGAGGCTGAAAGCTACAGTTGAAGGAAATGAGTATTTAAGACTGCTTAGCCAAAACTGCTATCTTGGCATGAGGCATTTTCTAGGCAGTAATGAGCAGTAAAGATATGGACAGAAGACTAGGTAACTACTCTGCCCATATCTTCGATGGAGGTAGAGTGAATATGTGCTAAGGAAGCTGCTGTAGCTCTGACTTGATGGACCTTCACTTTATTCTGAAGAAATGGTAAAAATATTAAACAAATACTTCAGTTTGGTATTCACTAAAGAAGATCCTGGAGAAGAACTGTTGCTGGTTGACAAGACTAGATGGGAGTTGAATGATGAAATTCCATTTACAGAAGAGAATATATGGGAAGAGCTAGAAAAACTGAAAGTGGACAGGGCCATGGGGTCTAGGGATGTGCATTCGTCCTGGTTCAGCCACCCCGAAAAACAAAGGGAATTTTCCCAAAATTTCAGGGAAATTCGTTTTTCGGGGTTAGTGTGCACTAACCCCAAAATTCGGGGCGGCCAAAAAAAGGCCCGAATCGCAGGAAACCGAAATTTCCCTCGGCAGGCCAATAACTAAGGCCCAACTGAAGCACATCCCTAATAGGGTCAGATTAGGTACATGCCAGGATAAAGGAGTTCAGAGATGTGCTGGCAGGTTGACTGAAATGGATCCCTGTATTTGGGAGTGATGCTTCCTGACTGGATAAGAGCAGTAGTCCCACTACATAAGAGTGGTAGGAGAAAGGAGGCTGGAAACTACAGGCCAGTTAGCCTCACCTCAGAGGTGGGAAAATTAATGGAGTCTCTGTTGAAAGGAAAGGATAGTTAACTATTTACAATCGGGTAGGTTGCTGGACTCACCAGGGGAAGGTCCTGTCAGAGAAATCAGATTGATTTTTTTTGATTGGGTGACTAGAGAATTGGATCAAGGAAGAGTGCTCAATGTGATATTCTTGGATTTCAGCAACACTTTTGATATAGTCCTGCATAGGAGGCTCGTGAATAAAATGAGAAGCTTGGGAGTCGTGCCAAGGTGGTGGAATGGATTACAAACTGGTTGAGTGACAGGAGACAAGTGTGTAATAGCAAATGGAACCTATTCTGAAGAGAGAACGATGTAAGTGGAGTGCCACAGGATTGGTTTTGGGACTGATTCTGTTTAATATCTTTGTGAGTGACATTGTGGAAGGGATGTAAGATAAAGTTTGTCTATCTGCAGAAGATACTAAGATCTGCAATAGAGTGGACATGCCTGAAGGAGTACAGAGAATGAAAAGTGATATTTAAGAAAGCTTGAAGAGTAGTCGAAAACTTGGCAGCTGGGATTAAACACCAAAAAGAAAAGTCATGCATAAGAGGTGCAATAATCCAAAAGAGCTCTTTGCAATAGGGGGTGAAAGTCTAATGTACATGGACTGGGAGAGGGACTAGGGGTGATCGTCACTGGTGATCTGAAGACTGCAAAGCAATGTGAGAAGATAATAGCTAAAGCCAGAAGAATGCTGGGCTGTAGAGAGAGAGCAATAACTAGTAAGAAATAGGAGGTGATAATGTCCTTGTACAGGTCCTTGGTGAAGCCTCACCTGGAGTACTCTGTTTAGTTCTGGCGACCACATCTCAAAAATGATAGACAGATAGACAGAGGTGGTCCAGAGAAGGATGACCAAAATGATGTGAGGTCTGCATCAGAAGACTTACAAGGAGAGACTACAGGATCTAAATATATATACCCTCGTATATATACCCTCGAGGAGAGGAGATATGATAAAGATCTTCAGATACCTTAAAGGTTTTAATGATGCACGAACTTCAAATCTATTCCATTAGAAAGCAGATAGTAGAACTAGGGGTCACAAAATGAAACTCCAGTGGGATGACTCAATCAACATCAGGAAATATTTATTTACAGAGAGATGGTGGATGCCTAGAATGTCCTTCCCGAAGAGGTGATGAGGACAAAACCAGTAAAACAAATTTAAAAAAGCATAGGATAAATACTGTGGTTACCTAAAGGCTAGAGCATGGAAATAAAGAAAAGGGTGAATGGGAGTAACCTGCATGGAGTGGCAGTTACTACCCTTAACCAATTAAAGGTGAATTTTAAAAACCCGACACGTATTACTTAGGGAATTCACGAATATGTTGGGCTCATGCACGCCGAGCGGATTTTAAAAGCTGTGAGATAAGCTCATATCTCCTGAAGCACACATCTCAAATGTTTTCAAAAAGGGATGTGGGTGTGGTCTAGGCATTTCAGAACTTCAATAAGAGATGTGCGTGTAAATACTAGGGATGTGCAGCAGGGACGGATTCGACCCATTCGGTATTCGTATTTGTCGGGACCCAAATCCATTGCATCCGTTCTTGGGGGACCCCAATCGGTTCATTAGTTACATATGTATTCGTTTTCCAAAAAATAAAACCCCCATCCCAACCCTTTAAATTTAATTTACTTCAACCCCCCACCCTCCTGCCCCCCCCCCTGCAAGACTTGCCAAAAGTCCCTGGTGGTCCAGCGGGGGTCCTGCAGCGATCTCCTGCACTCGGGCCGTCGGCTGCCGGTATTCAAAACGGCGCCGATAGCCTTTGCCCTTACTATGTCAAAGGGGCCACCGATGCCATTGGTTGGCCCCTGTGACATAGTAAGGGCAATGGCTATTGGTGCCATTTTGATCACCGGCAGCCGACAGCCCGAGTGCAGGAGATCGCTGCAGGACCCCCGCTGGACCACCAGGGACTTTTGGCAAGTCTTGGGGGGGGGGGGGCGGCAGGAGGGTGGGAGTTTTTTTAGTGATACGTTGTATTCGTGGGAGTTCGCCATACGTTTCGTGACCCGCACGAATACAACGAATATGGCATATACGTTGCAGATTGCCAATACGTTGCAAACGAATGCACACCCCTAGTAAATACTTATATGACCCTGCACACAGAGCCCCCTTGCTGTGTAACTTTACTTCTGCTACGAATGACGTGCAAGTTAAAAAAAAATAATAAAATAAAGAAAAATAGGCAGATCTGTAGGATTTTAAAGGTTGGGGCTAACTGGGGTGAGTGAAGGCTATTAAGTTAGAACCTCTTTCTTAACTGAGTGAACTGCGGAAATACTGGTAAAATTGGGAATAGCATCAACATACACCCCTTTTTTAATATCTCACGATTTTCATGGTAGAAGCAGGATCTGCATGAATATGCATGTGCCCAAATAAAATTTGCTGCAATTGTGTGTGCAGCCAGGCAATTTTATAACATGCGTGCAGGCCAATATATGCACTCAAATGTGCCCACGTGCGCCAGTTTGAAAGTTACCGTCCCTGCTTTCGTGATTTTGATGCAATGGCAACATCACTCTCCGCTTCAACAGTGGGGATAAAAGAGGAATTGGATTCAGATGACAGCCAACACTGAGCACTGACTTTTATTGTTCATGGAACTGATACGCAGACATTAGGGAAAAAGAGCATGATTGCTTCTACTGCCAAGTTCAAAAGCAAAGCATGTTTGAGCATAGGGTCTGAATTATCAAGGCTATTCACCCCGTAAAAATGTTAGAAGTATTATTACCCTTAACATAAGGAGGTAACCTGCATGGAGTGCCAGTAGCTGCCACAGGGCACTTGCTGGGCAGATCAGATGGACCATTTGGTCTTTTTCTGTCTTCATTACTATGTATGTATTTACACACATTCTTTTGAAAATCTAAAGAATGCATGTAAGCCATGTCCTTGTTTCAACTTCATCTTTCAGAACACCTCTTTGTACTGCACATGTAAAATTGCCTGTACGCATGCTTTTACGCATACAACCCTCTCGGTAATTGTTAAAAAAAGTCATCTACGCACCTAAAAAGCAGAGTTGCTTACCTGTAACAGGTGTTCTCACAGGACAGCAGAATGTTAGTCCTCACATATGGGTGACATCATCAGGATGGAGCCCAATCACGGAACACTTTTGTCAAAGTTTCTAGAACTTTGACTGGCACCTACTGGGCATGCCCAGCAAAGCACTGACCCTGCATCCAGCAGGGGTCCCCCTTGTCTTGTCTTATAGTAAAAAGTACATGTGAAAAATAAAATAAGAAAATGTAAACGAACCCAACTCTGCAGGGTGGCGGGTGGGCTTCATGAGGACTAACTTCCTGCTGTCCTGTGAGAAAACCTGTTACAGGTAAGCAACTGCTTTCTCACAGGACAAGCAGGATGGTAGTCCTCACATATGGGTGAGTACCGAGCTGAGGATGCCCGAACAATGCACCAAATGTACCCAAGACGTGCAACAGGCAAAACAACAGGGGTGGAAATTTGGTAGGAGGGCATCCTGAACCCTAAACGGGGTCGGTGGAAGGATGTTGGGAAGTTAAACAGAAAACAAGTTGCATAGAACAGACTGGCCGAAGATGGAATCCTGTGTGCCAGCCTTATCTAAGCAATAATGGGCTGCGAAGGTATGGCGAGAACTCCAGGTAGCGGCCTTACAGATATCAGGAAGCGGCACCGGAGGTGTGCTACTGATGCCACCATGGTCTTGTAGCGGCAATGCCTGCCTGCTGGTAGCAAAAAGAAATGCAGTCCGCTAACCAGGAGGAGAGAGTCTGCTTTACCATTAGGATTTCCCAATTTGATGGTATCGAAAGAAACAAATAATTGAGTGGATTTCCTGTGGGCCGACGTGCGGTCTAGATAGAAGGCTAGAGCACGTTTGCAGTCCAAGGAATGCAGAGCCTGTTCTCCTGGGTTTGAATGGGGCCTCGGAAAAAAGGTAGGTAGGATAATAGATTGATTGATATGGAATTTCGACACTACCTTTGGTAAAAATTTAGGGCGAGTGCAGAGCACTACCTTGTCATGCAGAATTTTAGTGTAAGGCGGGTAGGCAACTAATGCCTGCAATTCACTAACTCGAGTTGTAAAGCGCCTCACCATCAGGCGCCAGCGAGCGGGGAGGCCACCCTCCATCCTGGGCCCCGCAAGAAGTGAACACCATCTTAAATAATAAAAAAGAAACGGAACTATCATCAGGAGGTGAGGGGAAATGGGTGACTGCGCTGTGTGACCATGCCCCTCCCCCGACGTCAACTCTTTGTGCTTCATTTACTATTTTTTCTTTTACGTTTTCTGTTAAGTAACCTTTTTTAACCTTTGTTAACAATTTTATTATAAATGTTCTCTGTATTTGACTATGGAAATATTTTTTCCTGCTTTTTCTGTTTTATGTAAACCGGTATGATTTGCATTTTAATGTAAGAATGTCAGTATATAAAAATTATAAATAAATAAATAAATAACTGCGAGCGGAGGTGATAGCGAGAAGGAAAACTACTTTCCATGTGAGATAACTGAGATCACATGAGTGGAGAGGCTAAAACGGAGGTTTCATAAGCCATCCCAAAACCATATTAAGATCCCAAGCAGGGGCGGGAGGGCGAGGTGGAGGTTTTAAGTGGAGCAAGCCTCTCAAAAGCGTGTTACTAAGGGTTGTGTCGAAATAGGAACATCCCCCACGCCTTTATGAAACGCGGCTACCGCACTGATATGCACCTTGATGGAGGAGGTCTTGAGACCTGTCTCCGACAAGTGCCAGAGATAGTCCAGAAACGTCACTGTGGAACAAGTGAAGGGGTCTAAGGACATAGATGTACACCATACTGTAAACCTCTTCCATTTGGAATGATAAGATCTTCTCGTGGAAGGCTTTCGTGAAGCTACGAGGACTTGGGACACAGACTCTGAAAGGTTAAGAGGTGGGAGTATTAGCCTTTCAACATCCAGGCAGTCAGAGATAGGGCCTGGAGGTTGGGTTGGTGCAGGCATCCGTTGTTCTGAGTTATCAGAAGCGGATCCTTCCCCAGAGGAATGTGGCGGCGTACTGATAAATCCTGGAGAATTGGAAACCACATCTGGTGTGGCCAGTGAGGGGCTATCAGAATCATGAAGCCCTTGTCCTTTCGTAACTTCACGAAAGTCTTTGATATGAGTGGAAGTGGAGGGTATGCATAGAGGAGACCGCTGGCCCACGAGAGGGTGAAAGTGTCTCTCGGTTGTGAGTGGTGACTGCGAGTGAGGGAGCAGACGTTTTCCGCTTTGCGGTTGTGGACTGATGCAAAGAGGTCTATGTGAGGATAACCCCAATGTTGGCATATTGAGCCCGCTACTGTGGGGTTGAGAGACCACACGTGTGGAAAAAATGTGCGGCTCAACCTGTCCGCCAACACATTGTCCACGCCCGGTAAGTAGGTGGCCGTGAGGTACATCAAGTGGGAAAGGGCCCACATCCATATCTGTACAGTTTCCTGACACAGGAGGTAGGAGCCCGTTCTCCCTTGCTTATTGATGTACCACATGGCCACCTGATTGTCGGTTTGAATCAGGATGGCCTTGTTTAAGAGACAATCCCGAAGAACTCTGAGGGCATATCTGATTGCCTGAAGCTCCAGGAAACGTATCTGGTGTTTGGCTTCCTCTGGAGACCAGGTTTCCTGAGTCTGCAGGTCGCCGACATGAGCACCCCACCCTAGGTTGGAGGCATCTGTCGTGAAGGTAATTTGAGGTTCTATAGCCTGAAATGGAAGGCCTTGGGTTAGATTGGAGTGTTGCATCCACCAGGCCAGCGATAGTCGGAGCTGTGTGGTAACGTGAACAATGCTGGACATTGGCTGACAAACCTGAATGCACTGGGATTTTAGGGTCCACTGCATAACTCGCATAGCTAGTCATGCCATCGGAGTGACATGCACTGAGAATGCCATGTGGCCTAACAGTATGAGGAAGTGACGAGCAGCGGAGAATACTCAAGTCTGCAAGAGATGCGCTAGAAATGTTAGGGTGAAAGCCCGATCCTGAGGTAGGAAGACTTGCCTGTATAGTGTCCAGGTCGGCTCCTATAAAAGACAGGGTTTGGGATGGAACTATCTTGGATTTGCGATAGTTGATTAGAAACCTTAGGGAGATTAGGGTATGGAGAGTGAGAAGCAAGGACGTCAATGCGGCTTGCTGAGTCGGGGCCCTTATCAACCAGTCGTCAATATAAGGGTAGATATGGACACCTTGACTCCTGAGAAAGGCTGCGACTACTTGAGGCACTTGGTGAACACTCGTGGAGCCGATGCCAGGACACGGTACTGGAAGTGTCGAGGGCTGACCAGGAATCGCAGGAATTTGCAATGAGACGGAATGATTGAAATATGTGTGTATGCGTCCTGGAGATCTAGAGAGCATAGCCAGTCTCCTTTTTGAAGAAGAGGAAGTAGCGAACCCAAAGTTACCATCTTGAACCTCTCTCTTTGAAGGTACTTGTTTAGGGTGCGAAGGTCCAGAATCGGACGAATGCCACCTGACATTTTTGGGATGAGGAAATACCGGGAATAGAACCCCTGAGAGAGGGGAACCGATTCTATTGCCCGGGACTGAAGGAGGGTTGAAACCTCCTGTTCCAGAAAGAGAGAGAGTGGTTGGATGATTCCCACGTGAGTCGAGGTGGGGAGTTCGCCGGTACAGTCAGGAAGTTGACGTGGTAACCGTGAGTGACCAATGCCAGTACCCACTGGTCGGTGGTGACTGTGTGCCAAATGTTGGTAAAGTGGCACAAGCGACCGCCAACCGGTACAGATGGAAGAGGAGGTTGGCATATGCTCTCCAGGAGGGAGTCAAAACCCTGACGCTGGACTCGGCTGAGGAGCAGACTGGGTCTTCTGTGGTCGGGATTGTCTGGACTGACCTTTTTGATAAGGTTTAGAAGGTCTACCTCAGGAAGTGGGAGGGTAATACCTTCTTGGTTTACAGGCCGGCCGCTTAGAGTCTCGTCTGAATATCCTCTTAGAGGTAGACGAGAAATCAGAAGGCACTGAAGAAAGTTGACGCAGCGTCTCATGGTGGTCTTTTAGCTGCGCCACCGTCTCCTGGATTTTTTCTCCAAAGAGATTATCTCCAGGACAGGGTAGATCAGCCAATTTGTCCTGTACTTCTGGCCTTAGGTCGGAGGACTTCAACCAGGCCCACCTTCGTGCACTGATTCCTGCTGCAGATACTCTGGAAGCAGTGTCAAATGTCATAGGCAGCATGGACCTCATTGCTAGGCAGCATGGACCTCATTGCTTGCCAGCATCAAGGCCTTTCTGATCCAGAGTACTGAGTGGATCCTGGAATTGATCTGGCAAAAACTCAGAAAAATCTTGGATCTTCTTGAACAGGTCCCTGTTATACTGGGTCATGTATAATTGGTAGGCAGCTATGTGAGATATAAGCACTGAGCAATGGAATACCCTTCTGCCAAAAGCATCCAGGTATTTCTGTTCCTTCCCTGGAGGTATGGAGGTATGAGGTTTGGAACGCCTTGCTTTCTTCTGGGCTGACTCCACAGCCATCAAGTGATGATCCAGTTGTGACCTTTGAAATCCAGGACCTGATTGCACAAGATAAGTGGCATCTGTTTTACGGTTTACAGGCGGAACGGAGCCTAGGTGCTCCCAATTCCTCTTTAACAGATCAATAAGGATTTCATAAATAGGAATAGACATGATTTCCTTAGGAGCATCAAGGAACTGAAGTACTTCCAGCATCTTATGCCGTGAATCTTCTTCTGTCTGAAGTTGAAAAGGAATAGTTTCAGACATTTCCTTGATAAAGTTAATGAAGGACAGATCCTCTGGAGGAGAACGGCATCTCTCCAGGAGAGGGTTCTGAGGGGAGATCATCTGTTTCCTGGGAAGAATCATCAGTCCAAGGATCATAAGGTTGATCACCAGCTCCCTGAGGATCTTCAGGGGGGAGAAGTGGAGTTATTCCCAAAGGTCCAGGTCTAGGAATCAATGGTATCAGATGTGGCACTGATGGATGAGTCGGTGGTAATACTCCAGATGGTGGAATGGGAATCTGTGCTTCCTCGTCTTCCGATGACAAAGGAATCGGCCCAAAGGAAGAGGACATACTGGTGTCCTCTGTTCCAACGGCGGAAGGGCACGATCAATGCGTCCAGTCTCCCTAGAAACGATGCTAGTGCTGTAGGAATCGGCACGGGACCGGCATGGGCACCAGTATTGATGGCGGCTGGAAACTCTTCATTGCTTTACTGATGGCCTCTTGGATCATCCGATCCAATTCCTCACGGAAGCCTGGGGCATGTAACCCCGGTTCCGGAGTGGGAGGCAATAGAGGCTTGGCTGGAAGGTCCACCAGTGAAAGTAGAATCGCGGCTCCCTGCTCCAACGAAGATGGGAGAATGCCTCCTTGACCCGGTCGCAGAGGAGGATGAGGCCTTCTCTGGATGGGATTTCTTTGTCGGCGGCTCTGTCGACGCCGATGAAGAGGGCTTGCCTGGATCAGTGGACTGAACCTTTCGATGGCGGTGTTGATGCTTTTCTCGATGTTCTCCTTAGTCCTCCTCCTGATGCGAGGAGGAAGAAGTCGACACCTTCGGAGTAGTCGATGCCGGTCGAGCAGCACCGGTATCCCGCTGCTGGCGAGAGGTCAATGGCACCGGCTCAGATGAAGTTGAAGCGGTCGATGGAGTCTGTGGTTTTGAATGAAAAAGGAACTCCATCTACTCCAAGCAGGCTTTACGACCCTTCGGCGTCATTTGGGCACATTTAGTGCAAGTTGGGGGCCAACCACGATACCCTAAGCACAATACACAAACTCTGTGCGGGTCCATGATGGACATTGTCCGAAGACAATCGGGGCACCGATGAAAACCCGATGCCACAGCTTCGACAAAAATTTAGCCGCAGTGTGGTCAATGGCCGGTAGGCCCCCGAAGGGTAAACTCGACGGGAACCGACCACAACAAGAGTAAAACCTTACCTTTCAACCGCGGAGTACAGATAATTGATAGGAGACCCCTATGGGGCAGAATTATTTGAAAATGTTTAAAGAAGTTCCGTGAGCAAAATTCCTGTCAGGAATCTCAAGAGAGCTCCTTAACCTGCATGGTTACTGCTGCGCGGAAAAAAAAGAGAGACTGAAGGGGGACCTCTGCTGGATGCAGGGTCAGTGCCAGTCAAAGTTCTAGAAACTTTGACAAAAGTGTTCCGTGATTGGGCTCCATCCTGATGATGTCACCCATATGTGAGGACTAACATTCTGCTTGTCCTGTGAGAACCAGAGTTTATGCCTGTAAATTGTTTTGAAAACTACCTCCAAAGAATGCACAGGCACATACCATGTTAGCAAGTTCACAAATGATTACGACATCTTCCATGCAGACAGCTAAAAACAATTTCGATCTTAAATTTTATCTTAAATTCTACAGAAGCCTAAGCTCATTCACAATTAGCATAATATGATCCACTTCTTGGTCCCGCCAACAGCCTTGCTGCTGTGTTTCAGGAGGGCCACTGTATGGTCCTGATATAGGTTATCACAATCATCATGGCAACTTGTCATCAATGAAAGAAAAGATATGACTACAATCATTCAATCAAAGAATGGTCACAGTTGTCGAATCTGGCATAAGCAAAATGTATTCTGGACTACTTCTAATACATTTGCATATTTCATTTTGCATCCAGCTTGACCCTTAGACTATAGTTCTCTCTGGCAACTAACTTGAATCTGGCTATAGAAGGAAGGGCCAAAGCAGTCTCTCTCTCTCTCTCTTTTGCCCACCAATAACACTTCAGATTTACAATATAAATCATGCAATTACTTTTTTCCTGCTGGCTTCCAGGGGATATTAACAAGCAAGATAAGCAAGTTTTGTGTGACAATCAATGCAGAAGGAAAATGTTGGAGCCAACAGAGGAAGAGGAGGAAAGAGAAGCCTGCCAGACAGACCCAGCTGTTAACTACTCTTCTGCTATCTCTTCACTTTTTTTTTTTTGCAAATAAGCATTCTCTATGCTTATCCCAAATGTGGAAGGGATATGGGTTACATAAACAGAGTCATATCAATGGAACAGGGCAGATCGAATTGGTGGAGAGGTGGCACTCTATGTAAAGAATTGTTTAGCGTCGTGCAGGATAAAAGTCCTCTAACAAACGGAGAGACCAATACAGATGTGAATCGGAACCGGTTCCAATTCCGGGTTTGGGGACTATCGGGAAATTTTTTGCATGTGGTCCGATCTTTTAAAAAAAAAAAAAAACGGCTGCACCAGAGCCGATAAACAAAAAACCCACCCGACCCTTTAAAACACATCCTTTAGCTTCCCCACCCTCCCGACCCCCCCCCCCAAAAAAAAAACTTTTTAAAAGTACCTGGTGGTCCAATGGGGGTCCCGGGAGCAATCTCCCGCTCTCGGGCCATCGGCTGCCACTAATCAAAATGGCGCCAATGGCCCTTTGCCCTTAGAATGTGACAGGTTATCCATGCCATTGGCCGGCCCCTGTCACGGGCCATCCATTGCTCCTACCATGTGACAGGGGCCGGCCAATGGCATGGATACCCTGTCACAAGCAGGTTACATGCCCCAGGCTTCCGTGAGGAATTGGATCAGATGATCCATGAGGCCATCAGTAAAGCAATGAAGAGTTTCCAGCCGCGGGTCATCCATTAATCCTACCATGTGACAGGGGCCGGCCAATGGCACGGACACCCTGTCACATGCTAAGGGCAAAGGGCCATTGGCGCCATTTTGATTAGTGGCAGCCGACAGCCTGAGAGCAGGAGATCGCTCCCGGGACCCCCACTGGACCACCAGGTACTTTAAAAAAGTTTTTTTTGGGGGGTCAGGAGGGTGGGGGAAGCTAAAGGATGTGTTTTAAAGGGTCGGGTTGGATTTAGGGGTTGTTTTTGGGTGCCATTTTTCCTGCCCTCCCCCAAAACAATGAGAACCCCACGAACAATTTCGTGGGGTTTTCCTATCGGTTTCGGGGCTCCCCCGATTTCTGATGAGTTTGAAAATATCGTACGATATTTTCAATCATAAAAATGATTCACATCCCTAGGGACCAATGCAATAAGGTGTGCCCAGCCTGATGCACAGGTTTACAGATATTTTGGACATGCTAGACTAGCACCTGATGCAATAAGGAGATTAGCACATCCAAAACATGCACCTAAACAAATGTGTAGCTGGATAGCACCCATCACATGTAAATTCCACGTAGATGAGGCTATTAGCTATTACCCCCCAATGCAGAAAATCGCTGGGCACCCAACACATACTTTTTAACTCAGCAAATTTAACTCCAGTCCTGGAGGTGGCATAAAGTCAAGCTGCAATTCAAGGGTTCATGAGAAGTTATAAAAAAACAGTCCTCTATAGTTCCTGTGTTGTGAAAATTAAATTCATTGCTTGCAGTGTTAAAAAATAAAAATGTATACATTGCATTTCCAGGCACTGCATGGCCAACCCTCCACCAGAGGACCCCAGAGAGTCTGGCTCCATTTTTTTGGCTCCTGTCCTAGCAGGGGACCTCCAGGAGCTCTCTCCCCTGTATATCATTTAGGCTGTTTGCGTTAAGTGATCAGTAAATTTTAATAAATGTAAATAGCAGGATGAATTAGTCATAACATGTGGGTGAAATCATCCAAGCTTTGGGCTCTGCTGAGCATGAACAGGAATTCCCACATGGGTGTTGCTTCATGAGCCTCCTCAATCAGTATCAGAACTGAATCTAGATATAGATTTAACTTTCCAAGGAGGCGGGCAGGTATTCCATGGCTAACTCATCTTGCTGTGGAAAATACCATTTATGGAGGCCGATGTTATAAGCAAGTGTAAAGCTGCCATGGATTTTTGCATGTACTTCTGTGGGTTTTTCCTGCGCTACTCTCATGCAGGAATGTAATAACGTATTCAGTGGGAGAAAAATGCATTCATAAACCTGATTAAAAAACCCGTGGCAGGTTCTGCATGCTAATGGCATGCAAAGGAGGTGATTATCTAATCATGGGCCATGCAGGGAGCCATACTAGCAGAGAGATTGGGTTAGCATGGGTTTTTAGCACCTGTGTCAAGGCAGACGTTATGTGAAATCACCAGTGTGGAGACCATTTTTTTTATGCTTTTGTGGGTCAGCCAAACAGCGGATGGAACTGGTAGAGAGAAGGCAGCTTTTCTATGAGGCAGAATCTCTGATCTGCATTTCATACTCTCTCTGGCAGTCTGAGTCCAATCATGAAGGGGTTAGATATTGCTCTACCCACCTTCACATCAACTTCCAGACCACTAAATTTTTTTATTTTTTTTTTAAGAAAGGATTTTGCCCTGAGAATCAATTGCAGATGGGTGTCCATGTGGGCTTCTGTGCAGATGTCTCCATGATTTACTACATAGGGCTATGAGCATGTGTTACTGCATGCATTATGGCACGTTTGCCATATGTGGATTTTTTGTTTGTATCTAATTAGCATACGCAGCCATTATTACATCCCACACTGCCACTGGCTTTTGCTGCACAGGCCAAATAAATCCACGCAGAAAAATAAGCACGGATTTCATCGCACATCTTATTACATTGGCCCCATGGAAAGCAAACTTGAATCTACTCCTGATGGTAGATTTTTTTCTTCTGGCCAGACATGTTTAGAAGTAATTTTTTTTTCTTTTTAGTTGGTGTATTTAGAAGTGCTGTTGTGGGGCTGCAGAAGCAGCTAACAAGGCAGAAAAATATTTTCTGTGAAAAAGCAATATTCTGAAGAATCATTTGAGGGACAAAGTACACATCTGTGCTTCAGCTTGGACAAAAAATGAGTGAGGAAACTCATGAAGCAACCCCCATGTGAGAACTCCCACACATGCTCAGAAGAGCCTAAAGCTCTACAAACTTCGAGAGACAAGTCCGTTCAGTACTGCTGGATGACATCACCCATTTGTAATGGCTAATTCAGCCTGCTCATCAATGGAAAATACAGGTATACTATACTGAGTTCATATTGGGAGTCACCACCCAAGAAAAGGGCTTGGCGTCCTTGCTGAAAATACATTGAAATTTTCAGCTCAGTGTGTGGCGGTGGTCAAAAAAGCACATAAAATATTTGGGGTTGATGTGAGAGGATATGCTTTCATCTTTGCCTGCCTGGAGGTTTCTCTCTTTCCCTCTGGAAAGCCTCCATGTGATGTCATCAGGTGGCGCCTGAATCAGCTAGGTCTGGTGCATTCTTCACCAAAGGGGTGTGCCCCTTGAGAAGAATTTTTTCCATCGATCTGAAGTCTCCAGAGTGTGTAAGACTTATCTGTTTTGTATGATTTCTGTTTTGAGGTGGCTATATGGGGAAGAAAAGGAAAAAAAAAAAAAAGTCTCAGATTTCTCGCATCCAGCTCTATTGCTCCTCCTATGACTCTGCCAGCCATCTCTAGTTTTTTGATGCCCAATGAATATCTTGGGCTGTTCAGCTAAGCACAAGTAGCTCTCTTCCTTTTATCCCTAATAATCAGCTCTCTCCCTTTTAGCCCTAATAATCAGACTCCTCCTGAGCTTCAAGAAATATCCCAGGATGGGAATAGGATTTTATCTGAAAAAGTTTACATTCCTACTCCTGGTGATGGGAAGATCTTGGTGTTGAGTCGGACTGGACAAAGTAACCCCTAGCAGTATTATTACTTCAACCCCAGGGACTATGGCTATGACTTCTGACTTTAATTTAATAAAGCCTGCTGTGATCACCAATGCACCCTTTTTGGTCCACTATTAAGGGAAAGGTCAGTTCACTTTCTGGGAAAATTGACTCTGTACCATCTTCACAAAGTTGTGCTTCATGAAGAAAATTTCAAGGTTCAGGATGAGAAAATGAATCCTGACTATTCAACATTAGGAAATGCAGCAGTTTCAAGTGTCTATGATTAGAGATAAAGAATGGTCCTGTCATTCATTTGAAAATCTAGAAAATTATTCAAGGAGATTTAATTTAAGATTTCTCAATTTTCCGAAAGTGGATTTGATATCTCCCCTTGAAATGCTGAAAAGGTTCTATCTGGAAAACTGAAAATACCTTTGGAATCTTTTGTACTTACTTCCAAAGTAAAATCAAAGATAAAATCAAAGATGAATGAGCTGGTAGTAGTAACAACTTTGTTAGAAAATTCATCAGATAGTGTGGGTTTAATTGCCATTTTGCAGAAGCCTCAGCTGGAAGGTTAAGACTTGTTCAACCTCAGTAGCGGTTTTAATTTTTGAACCTGACAGAGTGGACTTCAAAAATGTATTCTCGTCCTAGTCTTGTATATTTTTATGTGGAAAAATATTTATTTTTCCTGATGTTGCTAAAGCCACTTGACAAAGACACAAAGGGGCGGATTTTAAAAGGGTTACGCGCATAAGTTACGCGTGTAACCCTTAAAAAAAAAGCCCCTGCACGCACAGAGCCTATTTTACATAGGCTCGGCGGTGTGTGCAAGCCCCGGGGCTTTGCTAGGGGGGCGTTCCGGGGGCGTGGCCGAGGCCTCCGGACCAGCCCCCGGGTCGGGTGATAGCACGCCAGCAGGCCACCGGCGCACGCGAGTTACGCCTGTTTCAGGCAGGTGTAACTTTTTCGATAAAGGTAGGGGGGGTTTAGATAGGGCTGGGGGGGGTGGCGGAAGGAAAGTTCCCTCCAAGGCCGCTCCAATTTCGGAGCGGCCTCGGAGGGAACGGGCAGTGCGTGCAGGGCTCAGCGCATGCAAGGTGCACAAATGGGCACCCCCTTGCGCGCGCCGACCCAGGATTTTAAAAAGATACGCGCATATCTATTGAAATCCGGCGTACTTTTGTTTGCGCCTGGTGTGCGAAGAAAAGTATGCGCTCGCACTTTTTAAAAAATGTACCCCAAATTGTTTCTTATGATACAACAGAAGGTTTTAACTATGACTGTTACATTTACTTTGTTTTCCTTGTGTCAAGATAAGTGGAGCTGCAACAAATGTGTCTTCTGTGATCCCAATTGGAAGGTTTTCTTTCAAACAGTAGGGGTGTGCATTCGTTTGCAACGTATTGGGAATCCGCAACGTATAGGGCCATATTCGTTGTATTCGTGGGGAAGCGAAACGTATCGCGATTCCCACGAATACAACGAATCTTCACCGAATTATTCGGCCGTCTAAAGGAGCAAATTTAAACAAAAACCCCATCTTCCTGACCCCCGCCAAGACTAGCCAAACTCCCTGGTGGTCCAGCGGGGATCTGGGAGCTGTCGGCTGCCGGTATTCAAAATGGCGCCGATAGCCCCTGTGACATAGTAAGGCAGATCCTCGTATCGATACGAGGATCTGCCTCTTTGCGTTAGAGATATTGCAAATTTTCTGCATAAACTTGAGCGTGACACGCTGTTAGATCGCGAAGTGGAAATAACTATATGCAGGATCAAGATTGAAATCTGACATAAGAATTTATTTATGTAGTTTCGTTTTGACATCAGAAATCATCCCCTGATGCAGCCTTAACTGGCGAAACTCGGCCGGAGTCGGGCTCTGTAATTACACTTAATAAATCTTTCCACGGCATAAGGTTGTCCCCTTGTTGTTTTTTCTCCAAATTGTTCATCCAGGAAATTAACTATAGGGATGATGTCAGCCAAGGTGGCACTTCTGGAACTCAGCTCCTCCGTGACATCCTTGAAGGGCTGCAGGATTTTTACCAGCTGACTCATGACTAACCAATCATGATGCCCTAGGGGATTCTGCACACCTATGTCCATTGTACCAGAAAGTTCATGAAGGGGTGTCTGCAGATCCAGTAACCTCTCCAGCATCATACAGGTGGAATTCCACCGGGTGGCAATGTCTTGAATGAGACGCTTGCGAGGCATATCCAAATCAGTCTGCTTTTGTTGGAGAACCTGCCCCGCCTTGACACTTCTGTGGAAGTGTGCTGCTATGTTCCTGCACTTCTGTATTAACCTATGCAGGTATTCATTCTCCTTGTCATTGGACTCCAAGCCCAGAGCTGACTTCACTACCAGGTGCAGAGTGTGCAAAAAACATCGGATGTTCTTAAACCGCCCATCGGTTATTGCCTTAACCATGTTTGCACCATTGCCTGTGACAAAGAACCCTGCCTGCGTTGTCCTGTCTCGCTGGTGTAGTTGCCAGCCATCCAGCATCTTTCTGATGCATGCTAGAATATTGGCTGCGGTATGGGCCTGATCCATCAGGTGGGTGTGCAGTAAAGCCCACCTCCACCCTGATACTTCTTCAGTAATAGAGCTGCTGGCTGCCCCTGCCTCAGCCACGTCCCACCAGTGGGCTGTCAGAGAGAGGTAAGAGTGTGCAGTATTCATGGCGGTCCAGATATCGCAGGTGAAATGCACTCTTCCGTCTGCCTTAGCTAGCAGTGCTTGCATGTGACTGCGACACTGCTTGTACAGGCTGGGGATGACCTTTCTACTAAATGTGGTTCTGCATGGGATTTTGTAATTTGGAAGTACGACCTTCAAAAAATGCTTGAAACCCACATTCTGCACTAGCTGCAAGGGCTGGTCATCAAGGGCAATCATTTCCCCAATGGTCCTGGTTACAACTTTTGAGGCTGCCTGCCTCCTACCCCGGGATAGCGTTACCGCACTCCACCCCATTTCCTCCATGGTGGATTGTCGCTTCTGCCACATGTCAGGGGGGGGGGGTCGCTGGCCTGCCGCCTGACTGCTAGAAGGGTATGAGGGCGTGGACTGACTCTGCTGCTTTCCTACCACTGCACACTGGTTGGAAGAGATCCCCCGACTGGAACTGCCACCATCCCCAGATGGCAGTAATCTTGTTGGGTGTTGCCTCTTCATATGATGGTTCATGCCAAAATTAGATAGATGTCCCAATTTGCTTGCCTCTGCTAATATCCATGGCACAGTAATTACACTGAGCATAACGCGGGTCTTCCGTCACTTTCAAGTGTTTCCAGATCGGAGATGTCTTTCGTGATCCTCCCCTCTCTTACACCTTGGGGGTGGATGCTGGCACTGGAATTGAGGTAGTGGGTGCACCCTGAGAAGCAATGCCAGAGGGGGCATCAGTCACCCTCTGTGCCTGTACTGACTGCTCTTCCTCCTCCTCGATATCACTGTCATCTCTCCCCTGCTGCACATTTGTGGAGGCTAAGACAGGACTAACTGATTCTACTGAAGATTCGTCAGCTATTACTTCTTCCGTTTCTGATGAGAATCCCACACAAGAAGATTCTTCATCTGAATCAGAAGCAAACAGTAACTGCGCTACCTTGTGAACGCTATGTGTTAGTCGAGACTTCTGTCCCCCTGCTGCTTTTGGCTGTCCACATTTTGTCGGGGATGACTCTGCCTCCCCTTCCCTCTCCTCCAAAACTACAGGGCCAGAAACAAACGGTGGCGATGGCGATGTATCATGGTCGGATTTCATTTTTTTTGGCATGGAACTGCCATCCCCTACAAAGAGTTTAGATTGCGACAGTTGCCTTTTTAGCTGTACTGGTGGTGTTGCACTAGTGTCTTTTGAGGTGCCTCCTCTGCCAGTCCCAATCACTCGATTACATCTCTCTTTCCCTGACATTATGGATTTAATGTCACTGAGTAGTAACACTGCCCACTGTCACGGTGCCTGGCTGTGCACTAATGTGTGTGGCGTGCCCACAGAAGCTGCTTGCTTGTAAGCACAAAAGAGGCACACTGCCTGGGCACTTGACTGCACAGACCCAGCCTGTTAAACTTCCCAGTGAAGCCCAGTGCACTGAGAGACTAAGTAATTGGAATTTAAAAAAGCAGGAATTTTTGTCCCTCCAGAAAAATGGATGAAATTGAAAATAATATAATATATCTCTCCAAACCAGCTCAACACCCTAAATGGTGGTCAGTGCTAGCTGACCTAGCACAGCTTCTCTTCTCAGTCAGAGATGACCAAAATATTAAATAAACAGCTTGAAAGAAACAGGACTAGTAGTAGTTGTAGCTGACCCTGGCACTGCAGCAAAACAAAGAATATTTTTTCTCCTTTACTAGTAGCTAGCCTCTCTCTCTCTCTTAGTTCTGCCTCCTCCCTCTTCCACCCAGCAGCCCACCTCCCCACAGCATCGCTGGAAATAACTGTGTGGCTCCTCGTGCTGATGTTTATATACTGCTGGCTCATCAGTAAAATCCACAGAGAGCACTGAATGACAGCGCTATTGGCTGCATTCAATGCAGGTCAGAAAATGTCAGCGCTGATACGCTGCGTTCCGGTATCCATGCCGACCTGTCCGACCCTTTCCTGTGAGTCACTGTGACTCACAGGAAAGGGTCAGACAGGTTGGCATGGTTACCGCAGGGGCGCCGCCATTTTGTGCAAATCATAGGTAGCAAGCAGCTAATGGGGGGCAAAGAAAAGCGCGCGCCGCTGGGCGTGCCGAATTAAACAGAAAATATGTTAAATACGTGGGGAGTCACAATGCGTTTCGCCTCCCCACGTATTTAACAGATAGGACAAAATACGTTGCAGATCACAAATACATGGAAAATGGATGCACACCCCTAATAAATCAGACAATATCATATTGCCTCTGTATCAATCCATGATGCGACCACTCTGAGTACTGTGTGAAGTTCTGGTCACCCCATCTCAGGAAAGGCATTGCTGAAAGAAAAGGTGCAGATGAGGGCAAAAAAACAAGATAAAGGGAAGGAAACAGTTCCAATATGATGAAAGATTACACAGTTTAGGGCTCTTCAATTTAGAAAAAAAAAAAAAAAAAAGATTGTTGCGAGGGGACATGATAAAAGTTTGTAAAATCCCATCTAAAAATTCACCTTTTGGAGGCTGTTTGTAAATCTTAAGCTGGATTGTCTGCCTTCAGTTTCATTAACTAAATTTAACCTGTATGTTTGTCTTGATTAGATTGTCAGCTCTACTGAGCAGGAACTCTCTCGTGTAGTTTTGTACAGTGCTGCATAGTCGAGTAGCACTAAAGAAATATTAAGTAGTAGTAGTAGCAGCAGTAATAGTAGCAGCAGCAGAATAACCAGGTAGACGAAAAGAAAGCTATCGCTGTCCTTGGGAGTGAGTAGCAATAAATAGATCTACTTTTTGGGATCTGCTGGGCACTTGCGATCTGGACCGGCCACTGTCAGAGATAGGATGCTGGGCTCAATGGACCTTGCTCTGACCCAAGATGATATTTTATTCTTAGTTACAAAAAAAAAAAGTACAGATAGTAACATAGTAACAAGTCGGCGGAAAAAAAGACCAAAGTGGTCTATCCGGCCTGTGGCAGAAGAATTAGCAGATGGAGCTGTCTGGCAGGCCGCACTTTCCTCCACTGGCATATAAATGTCTGTACATAAGAGCATTGTTTTGTGGGGAAGGGGGGGGGGGGCCATCCCCAATCTCTGGCTAATCACAAAAGCTTGGGGGGGGGGGGGCCCTCTAATGCAGAGGGCTCCTCCCAGGGGCAAGTAACTAGCCAATGGGATAGGAGGCAAGGTCCTATTTTGGATTGGTAACGGATTAAAAAATAGGAAACAGAGTCAGCTTTCCCAATGGAAAAAAGGTTAATAAGAGAGTATCCCAGGGGGTCTGTATTGGAACGGGCTTTCTCTAGAATATTTTTAATATTTAGAAAATTTTCTAAATTTATCTCCATTTATAACATAATTACTCTTAAACAGTCTCATTTTTTCTTATGTTTGATGATTTAAATCACAGATATTATGTGTTCAGATAATATACAACATTAGCTTTGTTTTTTGCAAATGCTGATATTTCTTTGTATTTTTTTTCATGGAATTTCTTATGATGTGGTTATTCTTATTTTATTTTTTCATTGAATATGTGAAATTAAAATCTATAAATAAAGAATTAAAAAAAATATTTACAATATATTTGAAAATGGAGCAACGAACAAGGTGAATAAACTTGCAGATGACAACATTATTTATTGTTAAAACATAAGCGGACTGAGAAAAATTGCAGGAGGACAATGTGAGACAGGGAGACTGGGCATCTAAATGACAGATGAAACATAAGATTTGCCATACTGGGTCAGAACAAAAGGTCCATCAAGCCCAGTATCCTGTTTCCAAAAGTGGCCAATCCAGGTCACAAGTACCTGGCAGGATCCCAAGGGGTAGATTCCAAGCTGCTTCTCCCAAGAACAAGCAGTGGATTTCTGCAACTCCACCTTAATAATGGTGAATGGACTTTTCCTCCAGGAGCATGTCTGAACCTTTTGTTTTTAAAACATAGCTACACCAATAGCTTTGACCACATCATCTTGCAACGAATTCCAGAGCTTAATTATGTGTTGAATAAAAGATAAATGTTCCCTTATTAGTTTTAAATGTATCACCTAGTAACTTCATTGTGTCCCGTCCCCCTGCCCTAGTTTTTGTACTTTTTGAAAGAATATTTCACTTATTCTACTCCACTCATTATTTTCTAGACCTCTATCTCACATCAGCCATCTTTTCTCCAACCTGAAGAGTCTTAATCTCTTTAACCTTTCCTCATAGGGGAATTGTTCCATCCCCTTTATAATTTTGGTTGACCTTCTCTGTGCCTTTGCTTTGACTTTCGGACCTAAAAATGATTACACAGTCTGTAGTTCTTAAGTTACCTGGACTACTGTTCATTTTCTTTACTTGGATTTACTGCTGAAAAGAATTACTAAATTATAAATTGTTCAAAATACAGCAGCTAGAATTTTTACTAGAGAGAGAAGGTGGAAGAGAGTTACACAATTTAAATGGTTGGCTTTAACATTTAAGGCTTTGAAACATGTAGGCCCTTCTTATCTAGTTCATAAAGGTGTCTCAAAGCAAGACAAAAAGGCTGATAGTTCCTTCGAGTAGAGAAATTCAGTGATAAAGAAAGCATGAATACCTTTCCCTGGTATAACTCCTATGTTACGTAATCAATTACCATTGAAGGTTAAAAATATTGAAGATTATACATCATTCCAGAAAGCTATGAAAACATTTACAAGCGAATATTACAACCAGGAGATATGCGTGCAAATTTGGCTGAGGCGCGCTGAGCAGATTTTAGGAGACGCCTCTGGACGCGCGTATCTCCCGCTGCGCGCACAAGGCAAAAGTCTCTAAAAAGGGATGGGGGCATATTGGGACCTGGCCACGAAGCGTGCGCGGAAATACTTACATTTCCTTGCGCACGTCGGGATCCCCTGCCGTGTAAATTTACTTCTGCTGTGGATACCGTGTAAGTATTAAAACCAAACATTATAGGCTAGTCAGCGGGGTTTTAAGGGTTGGCACCAATGGGGAAGAAGGGAGGCTAATTAAGTTAGGGGGGGGTTGGAAGTCCTATCCCTAAACTGGGCGAACTGGGAACGAACTGGGAAAATGGCCTCGGCGCATGTCCCTTGTAAAATTCCCTCACATGATAGTCGCGGCATTTGCACGCACATGTGCGTGTCCATTTAAAATTGTGCACACGTAGTTTGCATCCAGGCTATTTTATAACCTGCACTTATACAGAGGCGCGCGGATGTATCTCCGGGCGTGGGTCGATGAACGTGCGCTCGTGCACCTGCACACCTGTTTAAAAATTAACTTCTTAAAGGCCCTGCGTGCACAATAGCTGGGAGATAACATGCACAGGTTGGGCCAGTGGATCTTTTATAAGCCGCCCGAGGACGCACATATTTCCTGCTACACCCACAAGTGAAAAACGTTTTGAAAAAAAAAAAAAAAAAAAAGAGGCAGGGTGTGGGTGTGGACTGGGCATGTCAGGGGAAGGCCAGAGATATGCAAAAAATATTTACACGCAGAGGTGCATGCCGGGGTCCCCTGCTGCATAACGTTTACTACCGCTATGGAAGGCATGCAAGTCATAAAAGAAATAATTCAAGGCTAGTCAGCAGGGCTTTAAAGGTTGTGCCAATAGGGAGGAATGGGAGGCTATTAAAATTAGGGGGGAGGTGCAAGCCCTATCCCTAAACTGGGTGAACTGGGAATGAACTAGGAAAACAGCAAATGGCACCTGTGCACATCGCTTATAAAATTCTCCCACTTACACGGGAGAAGCGGCATTTGCATGCACATGCGCACATTCATTTAAAATTGCACGCCAGTGTATGTGTCCAGGATATTTTGTAATATGCACGCATGTATGTGTGTATGTTATAAACTGGATGCGAGCTGGCAAACGCATGCACATGTGCACCCGGGCACCTGTTTAAAATTTACTGTTGTCGTATTGTGTACTTGGTTTTCCTGTTAGATATAACATGGGGGGGGGGGGGGGCTGTGGGGATTGATAAGAGGCTGGGTATTTTATGAATGTGGGAGTGAGGATATGTTTTGATGTTTTTATTAATACGATTTTATTTGTAATTATATGTTGATATTGATGATGTATAGTGTGTTATTTAGCTTTTGGTTAGTGGAATTGGTGCATGGTAAGCTTTTTCTGAAACTTTTTCCTATTTTCCTCATTTGGATCTGACTTCCATTTTTTATAAGATGTCTTTTTGGCTTTTCTTGCCTTTTTCACCTCACCATCAGGCCTGCTCTTGGACGCGCGTTTTCCCTTACCCCTTATTCAGTAAGGGGTGGAAAACGTGCGACCAACCTGCGGCACATAATAGCGCCCTCCACATGCAAATGCATGTCGATGGTCCTATTAGGTATTCCTGCGCGATACAGAAAGTAAAAAGTAAAATGTGCAGCCAAGCCGCACATTTTACTTTAAGAAATTAGTGCCTACCCAAAAGGTAGGCGCTAGTTTCTGCCGGCAATGGGAAAGTGCACAGAAAAGCAGTAAAAACTGCTTTTCTGTGCACCCTCCGACTTAATATCATGGTGATATTAAGTCGGAGGTCCCGAAAGGATAAAAAAAAAAAGTAAAAAAAAAAAAAGAAAAAAATTTTTTAAATGGGCCGGCGGCTGTCGGGCCGAAAACCGGACGTTCAATTTTGCCGGCGTCCGGTTTCCGAGCCCGTGGCTGTCAGCGGGCTCGAGAACCAATGCTGGCAAAATTGAGCATCTGCTGTCAAACCCGCTGACAGCCGCCGCTCCGGGCTAAAAGGAGGCGCTATGGACGCACTAGTGCCCCTAGCGCCTCCTTTTCCCTGTTTCTACCGCACCACCTAATTTAAATACTCTGACGAGTGGCCGGTGCGCGCGCCGGGAGAATGGGCGTTCGTCCGCTCTCTCGCAGACTTTACTGAATCGGCCTGCATGTAACCATGCTGGCAATTGTTCAGTTTCCTTCAATATTTTTTTTTAATAATGTGTGGTGTACACTCATTTAAGCTTCCTGGATGGAATTTTTAAAACATCGCTATGCCTCATGCAAACTTTTAACCTTTGCAAATGCTCTCTTTAGTTTCTTAACTATTATCCTTATTATAGACTCCCTTCTTCATTTTTAAACTGTTTTATTGAGAAGCAAAATACAACATACAATGACTTGGCATACATTTGTTCCTTACATACTTCAACAAATTTCTATTTCAATTTTACCCACCTCCCATAAATAACAGTTCCAACATGAACCAAAATGAATTGAAAGTAAAGTTCCAAACTGCTCTTCTCTCCCCACCCCCATGTTCAATGCATTATGAACTGATTAAGAAAGACCGTTTATGCATAGTGGCCTCACCCAGGAACACTCCAGCAATGGAACAATGTTTTTAGCTTTGCATCAGCCTGACAATTCATTCTCTGGGGGCAGTTAACTACATCACGCCTGGCCCTCAGGAAATGCAGTTGAATATAATCATCCCAAATTTCGAGAAACATTGTGTGCGCTGAATACAAAATTTTCCATCTGAATCGGAAGGAAGGGGGCTCTTGTTTTCTCCAAGGTAATAGAATCCATCCCTTTTCCCACCCACTAAACAGGCTTTCCTAATAAATCTGAGATTTTCCCAGGTACCTGTGACTTGGATTGGCCACAGTCTGAGAGAGAATGCTGGAAGGACCCAGAATGGAATTTCTTATGTTCTTATGAGGCTCTCTCTAACTCTTAAAGAAATGCACTCATCAAAAAGAACTCCCTCCGGTGTAAGATGGATTTTTTTTACCTGATCCAAATATCTCCCAATTTTTACTCACAGATCCTGTATTTTTTTTTTTAAACAGGACCAGAATAAATGGCAAAGTGTACCTCTGCTGTTACACTTCTGACAGACATCTATATCTACTATAATAGCTTTAAATGCCTGGGCTTGGCATATATATGCTCATCTCAATAGTTTGTACTGACTCTCTCTCTCAGAATGGCATTAATAACCAACCCCTGGATGCACTAAAGCATGAAGTTTTTTCATGGGAGGGGGTGTTGCCACAATAGTGGGGGTCCCCTCTCCTGAGAAAGCATTGTGGCTGTTTGGTGCGTTCTTTTGTCTCGCAGCCAAACGCTGTGGGACAAAAGAACGCGGCCAGCGGCCTTTTAACGCAATGGCAGCCCCAACCTCATGTGACCGCCGTCTTAAAGGTCTGCTCCCCCCCCCCCAAAAAAAAACCACAGGCAAATGGAGAAATTGAGAAGGGGGTCCATGCTGAATGCCATCTCCACCTGGGACCTCCAGTTGAGGCAGCCCTGATGCCCCCAATATACAAATAAAATAAAGTGACCTACCCGGCGACAGTCCCATCCCCCAAAATTGACAGTGAAGGCCCCCTTCTCCTAACCCCTAAGTGACAGTGTCCTGACCCCATGCACCTTTCCCACCCTCCTGACCCCTCCGTACACGAGGATTCTGACAGGGACAGGGCTGTTTTGGATGCACATCTTCCAAGAAAACGTGTGTTTTGCTTCTGATCCACACCAGTTTTTCAGGACACGTCATGGAGCCCCCCCCCCGAGGATGATAATATATTTGGGGAATCCACGTTTTCCATGAATTATGCACAGAATTATACCATCTATTAAACTTTTTAGTTTTGCATTCAATACATCTTACATTTTCAGATTTCAGGAGGGGGGGGAAAAAAAACAAAAAAAAAAACAAAACCCAGCGGAGCCAGACAGATCTTTTCCAGATCCCTGCAGGCCCTGCACAAATGACTGAACATACATTCCAGAAAGCGGGCTCCATTAGTCCTCACCTCACCCTAAAAGCATACATTACTGCATCCATTCCATCAGAGCTTGCTCTATTAGAAGAAAACGAGATTTTATTTGCTGAAGTTGAGGAGATTCACACTCGCATCCTTCCAACGTTAGTGACATTGTCGTCGCACCGTTTTGCTACTTTGCAGTCATTAAATAGAAATCACCTAAGATCCGTTTCCTGCTCTGTCATCATTGGTCTTTTACTTCCGATCATGAACCAACTCTTGGATTTCCACCCTCTCCCCCCCCCCCTTAAACGCCTAACTCTGTACTAAAACTTAGGCTGACAAAACTGCAGCTTTGATCTCTCTTAAACTACTTTTCATACCGTCCACCTACAAAACTTACAATAGGGAGACTCGACATTTAATTACTGACACAGCCACCTTGATCAAAAAGGTTTAATTAATGGCAGGTTTTAAAAATACCATTATTTATTTTAAAACATTTATATACCACTCAGGCTAAGGTTCTTGGCAGCTTCCAATGGATTACATTCATAAATCAAAATTAATAAAAACATGCACAGGGTAGACATAGCAAAGGGTGTGCAAATTCAGCACTCCTTGGGCCTAAGCAACGTCAGATGTACAAAGCCCAGAGACAAGTGAGGCTAAGATTATAAACAGAGTTGCAGAGAAAGCCTTTGATACAGCATCCAGGGATTTTCTGTGTAATGTATAAAGTCTGAATTTATAAGATGCATACTGCAGTGTATCAAACTGTGGCCGAATGGATTGAGAGGGGGGAGGGGTTACATGTGGATTTATGTATGCGACCTGACATTAAAAGACTGCATTCTGAAATATGGAGTTAACAGTGGTTGAGGAAAAGGGGAATGGCTAGGATGACTAAGGCCTTGGCAAGGGGACTTGGTACAGATCTCAAACAAACCATATGCAGGACTATGCATTACGGCAGTGGTCCTCAGCATTTTTTCGGCTGGGACACACCTGACAGATGGTTCTCACATGCGTGACACACTGCACATGGGACTATCACGGGGCTAAATGTAAACACGCACTCTGCATCCACAGCAACTCCCTCGATCCCCAACAATGCGTGCACAGCAGAACTAGGGCATTACCCATACAAAAAGATATTCTGGTTCTGATGACATTTCAGTGAAAGCAAAACAAACTCCCTAAATCTGGCTTTAAACACTGATACACTTCCTATTAGGGAAACAGAATAAGGCAAGCTGCTATAGATCCTCACACAGAAATAATTGTAAAGCTGTAAACAGAATAATGTCCAACAATTAAAAACTCATAAAAATGATTAAAAATTGTCCAAATATCAATAAAGCTTTTCAAAACAGCTGACACATAACACCCAATAATTAAAATGGCAGTCAATCAAGAAAAATAAACTTAAAAAGCCACCTTTACTTACCCTCTCCAGCAACTCTCCTACTCCTTTCCCCTACAGGCCAATAGTACTACATACCAGAAGCAGCAGTGGCTGCTAAAGCTTGGCCTCACAGTCCTCTTCCTTAGAGCCCACAACCAATTAGTCCCATGACCAGTTTCTATCTCTCTCACACACACACACACACACAGGCTCCCATTCTCACACGCATGCACCGGGTCTCACCGCCTAACCTCTTCTTTTCTTCACCACAGGGATGGGCTCCAGTTCTGCCGCAGCTTTACTTGGGCAGCCCTTTTTTGCTGCCACGGGGATTGTCTCCTGTGGCGGCCTTGCTTCGGCAGGGTTGGGCTTCCTCTTCGCCGCCACAGGGATGAGAGCTTCTGTGGTGGCCTTGCTTTGGCGGGGTCAGGCATCTTTGCTGCCATTGGCCTGGATACCACCACTCCTCCCAGCACCCCCCCCCTCAAACCACCACACCCCCTAGCTATGGGATGGCCCTTCTTCCTGCCCCACCAGCCAATCAGAGGCTTCCTCCCTAAGATCCAATATTTGGTCTTTTAAGGACATTGGGGGGGGGGGGGGGGAAGGACCATCTTATCGAGTTGATTTACTGAGTATGTATCCCCATGTCCTTTATCTCAGCAGACAGGTAATCACAGCACAGCTCCAAGAGACTTGGCAATGGGCCTTCCCTACAGTGGGGCCTGTACTGTGGAATGCCTTACCAGCAGACTGTCAGCTTGTAACAGAGAACAGGCACTTCCATAAAAAGTGAAGACCTTGGTTCTTTCATGAGGCTGCTCTCTCTCGTCAGAGATTTATTTATTTAAAATAGTTATTTTTCACTCATAACAATATGTGCTGGACAAATTACAATGATTTTTAAATCATCAAAATACCAATATAAAATATACATATATTTAAAACACATTACCAGCAAAAATCATTTAAGTAGACAAAATACATGTAGCTACCCACAGTGCCAGGAAACAAAAATAGTGGAAAGTGTTCTACACATCAAAATCACAGAACATATAGAAAGACATGGTTTAATGGAACAAAGTCAGCATGGCTTTACCCAGGGCAAGTCTTGCCTCACAAATCTGCTTCACTTTTTTGAAGGAGTTAATAAACATGTGGATAAAGGTGAACCGGTAGATATAGTATACTTGGATTTTCAGAAGGCGTTTGACAAAGTTCCTCATGAGAGGCTTCTAGGAAAAGTAAAAAGTCATGGGATAGGTGGCGATGTCCTTTCGTGGATTGCAAACTGGCTAAAAGACAGGAAACAGAGAGTAGGATTAAATGGGCAATTTTCTCAGTGGAAGGGAGTGGACAGTGGAGTGCCTCAGGGATCTGTATTGGGACCCTTACTGTTCAATATATTTATAAATGATCTGGAAAGAAATACGACGAGATAATCAAATTTGCAGATGACACAAAATTGTGCAGAGTAGTTAAATCACAAGCAGATTGTGATAAATTGCAGGAAGACCTTGTGAGACTGGAAAATTGGGCATCCAAATGGCAGATGAAATTTAATGTGGATAAGTGCAAGGTGATGCATATAGGGAAAAATAACCCATGCTATAATTACACGATGTTGGGTTCCATATTAGGTGCTACAACCCAAGAAAGAGATCTAGGTGTCATAGTGGATAACACATTGAAATCGTCGGTTCAGTGTGCTGCGGCAGTCAAAAAAGCAAACAGAATGTTGGGAATTATTAGAAAAGGAATGATGAATAAAACGGAAAATGTCATAATGCCTCTGTATCGCTCCATGGTGAGACCGCACCTTGAATACTGTGTACAATTCTGGTCGCCGCATCTCAAAAAAGATATAATTGCGATGGAGAAGGTACAGAGAAGGGCTACCAAAATGATAAGGGGAATGGAACAACTCCCCTATGACGAAAGACTAAAGAGGTTAGGACTTTTCAGCTTGGAGAAGAGACGACTGAGGGGGGATATGATAGAGGTGTTTAAAATCATGAGAGGTCTAGAACGGGTAGATGTGAATCTGTTATTTACTCTTTCGGATAGTAGAAGGACTAGGGGACACTCCATGAAGGAGAAAGTTCTTTTTTACTCAACGCACAATTAAACTCTGGAATTTGTTGCCAGAGAATGTGGTTCGTGCAGTTAGTATAGCTGTGTTTAAAAAAGGATTGGATAAGTTCTTGGAGGAGAAGTCCATTACCTGCTATTAAGTTCACTTAGAGAATAGCCACTGCCATTAGCAATGGTTACATGGAATAGACTTAGTTTTTGGGTACTTGCCAGGTTCTTATGGCCTGGATTGGCCACTGTTGGAAACAGGATGCTGGGCTTGATGGACCCTTGGTCTGACCCAGTATGGCATTTTCTTATGTTTCTTATGTTTCTTACCCAACTGACTCCTTACCTTAACCCTCACTGATATGCTATTCCAGCTTTTACTTTTAGGTTGGGGTTCTAAAGACGGGATAATGTACAAGTCTGAGTGTTGTATGTTGATCTGTTAAAGTATTTTTATTTGCATATGTTTCTCAATATAGGCATATGTTTGTGCAATATAGGCAGAATATAAGAACCTTTACAATAAACTGCCAGAAACTGCCGTGTGTTCTTGTTCACCTGCATAAGTTGAGACCAGCAGCAGAGAAGCTCCTCTGAAAAGGAAGCTAAGAGCAGGGAAGATCATCTTATTCAGTGGCTACAGTCCAGGCCGGTCTGGAAAACTCCATGCTGCTGATCCACAACTCCTGCCTGGTCAAGAGACCGAATTGTGGGAATGCAAGTCTGACTGTTAACGTGAAATACAACTCAGCATATACTTCATGCTCCAGCGTGTGGGATCTGCAGGGGATGCTGCAAGTTTAATTTATGTGCCATGAGCGATTGTACGAAGTTGTGTACAGTAAAGTCACTAATCTAAAAGCTGCCTGGCAATTTCACAGAATGCAAAGCTTTTCTGTCTCTTTGTACACAGTGATCACTATAAACAGCATTGCTATTATTCTCAGTACAATAAAATTACTAACTGAGAAGCCCGAGTTGCCAGTTCTTTTCTTAGGCATTACCAACCACATAAAACAGTAATTCTACAAGGAAAAAGTTTATTTTGGTACAGTTCATTCCCAATAATGTGGTTCCCTTTTTCCCCCCCAACAAAACTTTTGTAGAAGAGGAAGTTTAGCCAAGTATGTCAGGTCAGAAGAATTTAGTTTATAAAAGGGGGTGCCTAGTATCCTCTGTTTTAAAGCACTTTTCAAACAGGCCTACCCAGATACTAACCAAACCTAGACAAGGCCCACCCTGCCTCGCAGAACTCGCCTTACAATATATTTATGTATATAGCTAGCCCAGTTACTTTATGTACTCTCCCAATGATGTAAATATAGTAAGTTTCTATAGCTATTTTGGTTCCTCTCCACTCTCTCCTCTTTACTTCGTTTCAGTACTCTACTCTTAGTCCCTCTCGGTCCCAGCCCTTCTTTTCTCGCCTGCTCCCCTCCCCCCCCCCATTAAATGTAATTTTCCTTTCTTTGAGTTCATTGTAAACCGGCGTGATGTGTTCTACGAATGTCGGTATATTAAAAGTTCATAAATAAATAAATACTAGATATAGAAGAATCCTCTGCCAAACTGAAGGATTTGAATAGTTTTGAGAAAATATCTGTGAGTGGGGAACAGCTGATGGTAACCCTATGTGCAGGCACGTCATGTCACTTTCTGTAAATAACCACCAATCAGCTATCTCCAAAATTAGCTGAGAAACAGACAGCTTTGGATCTTTCTTGGGTTTTATAAGAAAACTGATTAATCAGAAGCTATGCTAAGTAGGGGGTAACAGGAGAATGGAGAGGGATATTTTTTGGGAAAGGGAATAAGGGACTTTTCTAAAGTGCCAGGGAGTACCCTAAATGTAATAGTCTGAGGCTGCGTAGGCTTCCAGCAACTTTACAGTTTTAGAGGCTCTGTGATATAATCAGAGTAAATTTCTGAAGTGTTTTAGTAGGTGGTCCTACTATAGGACATGGGGTTAGGGAAGGAGTGCACCATTTCCTACAGCACCCCCTGCTACGTTGGCAAGAATGATGTTCCAGTTTGCTCAAAGGCAGGCAGAGTGGGAGGAGTTCAGGATGGTCTCATGGCCTAGTGTTCCCAGGATGAGATGGCGGCAATTTACCTCTCTGGTCTGCAACTTGGCTAGTAGGGATTGCTTCAGTTTACGCACTTTCGGGCCGATGCAATACCAAACCGGATGCATTTTTTTTTTTTTTTAACATGCACAATCACCTCTCCTGGGCGCTTGATGCAATAGGCAAATGAGCTGCTGTGCTATAAAGGACGCACTAGGGATAAATTGTGTGTCCGTAGCGCGTCCATGGCATTGGGTGCCCAGGAGAAGTGGCTGTGAGCGGGTTAGGAAAACGGACGCTCCATTTTACGAGCATCTGTTTTCCAAACCTGACTGCCGGTAAGACATTTTATTCATTTTTTTTTTTCACATTGCTGCTTTCTGTGGTATTTTCGACTTTTCTGTTAACTTTTGGGCTCCTCAATACTTAAAGCCAGCTCTAGGGCTGGTGTTAATGTTTGAGAGTAAAAACATGCGTGTCAGCACTATTAGCTATGCGCTGCTTTGGACGAGCATTTTGGATGCGTTAATCCCCTTATTGCCCTAGGCGAGCCTTCTCCCTTGTGCCCCCCCCCCCCACGGTCTCAGCCCAGACTCCTACCTCATTCTCAATCACGCCCGCTGTGTGGTTTTCTGAGTCGCGAGCAGGTTGGGCACTGCTTGTGGCCCGCCAAATCTCCACTCCTCTTTGCCACCGCTTGCGGCCCCATATGGCTCGCACCCAGTGGCGCACCAAGGGTCTCCGGCGCCCGGGGGCTAATGCATTTGTGCCTCTCCAGCATCCCCCCCTTTAATCCTTCTTGTACTAATGCTTAAGGTCACAGAAAATCAGTGGCATCTGTAGACAGAAGAATTTTTTTTGGGGGGTGGGGGGAGAGCCAAAATGACATTTCTTCATCACACCCACCTCTATAGCATGGATCCTGCTTTAAAATTGGTTACAAAAAAAAAAAAAGTGTTAATAAAAAAGACCAAAGGGTCTTCTGCGTAATTTTAAAAAGCTGGCCAGTTTCACACTTCTAGTAAAATTACTATAAAATTATTTGATAGCCTCATTCAACTAATTCTATATGGCTATGAGAGTGAAGTCTGGAATATATAGGAAGGGACAGAATGTCAATACAAATCCTGCACCTCCAGTTCTCTAACTCTGTGCATCCACTGAAATTCCCCCAAACAATGGAGCTTGGATGTTTCCCTTACAGCTCATCATACTAAAAGATATTTTCAAAATCTGGTGTCACCTCACAGTAACAGCAGCACAAACAGCTTCCACTGCCAGGCACATTGTGAACTAACACAAAACCCCGCAAAAAAAAAAAGACACTCAAAATCTATACTGCAATCCCATCATAGCATAACAGTAATAACACCAAGGACTCAAACAACAATAACCTACCTGTGAATAAGCAAGGGTAAATATTACACTGGGTCCTAGAATACCAATACACCACCTACTGAGGACACAAAACAAACCCGATTGCTATAGATCCCTACACAGACACTACATGTTAGCAGAATCTCTCATCACGGTCACACACACAGAGCAGAGACAGACTCTCACCAAATACAGAATACAAAATAAAGGAGCACAAATTAGAAAAAACTGAAATGGAAGCCCCAAGAAGACAGACTGTGTATTAACAATGGAAAAACAGAACCACCATTCCTCATAAAACAATAAGATCAAGAAACATAAAGCATCAGTTATAATAGTAAAGCCATACTAATAAGACTATTTTAAAACTACTGATAAATATAATTTCTATTAATTAAAATCATATACATTTTTCACAATTTCCCAAACACCAATAAAATATTTCAAAACAGCACATATATCAAATACCCAATAATTAAAACTAATAAGGATTTTAAAAAGCCCCTGCTGTCCCCTTCTGTGGGAGCTCTTGATTTCCAGTCACCCTGATATTGTCGAGGATTAGGAGGTTATCCTCTCTCTCTCACACATACACTGTCACATACATACACATTCATGCTCTTATATCCAACCATAACCTTGCGCTCTCACAGACACTGACACACTCTCAGGCTATAAGATACTCTCACCCCCTCCACAACCCCCCCGCCCACACACATAAACACACCCAGGCAAGCACCCATTCTCACACATACAAACCCCAGGAAGACACCCATTCATACACATGCACACTCTAAAGGCAGACCCCTCTCTCTCTTTTGCCAGTAACCTCGGAGCCTCTCTCATTCCTCTGCTGCCACTGTCACTGCTGCCGCATGACTATTGGGGAGGCGCTGATTGCGGCTACTGAAGCCCATTCTGCTGCCTCCTCTGTGCAGGCCCCGTGGGCTTCCACTTCCTCCATGCTGATCTCGTACATTGTGAGATCCGCATGGAGGAAGTGCTACTCTTGCACATTCCCAAAGATTATATGTGCCAATCAGTAAAAAGTAATTTTTTTTTTGTTTTTTACATTTGCTGTCTGATCTTAGTTTTTTTAATCGGTTGGTCACAGGCTTTTTTTTTTCACCTTCCCTTATTTTTTTTCCAATTCCTTCTATATTGTCTTTTTTTCTATTTCTTTTCTCTCCATCTGTCTTCTTCCCTGAAACACAGTCAGGTTCTCATTCTCACATGCTTGCTTTCTCTCTCTCTCTCTCTCTCACACACACAGGCACTCTCTCACTCCCACATGCTGTCTTGCTCAAGCACAGGCTCTCACTGTCACATGCTGTCTCTCTCACACACACAGAGGCTCTCACATGCTGTCTCTGCAAACATTCAGATCCTCACTCTCACACACACACTCTCTCAACTCATCTCATACACACACATACACACTCTACAGGCCTCAGCCTCTCTCTCATCTCTGGGCCTCCTCTTCACGAGTCGCCGCAGGATGGGCTCTGCAGCGCCCTTGATCTTCTCACGCCACCCGCAATGTGGGACCCGCGGCGGCGGCCCTGCTACCGGGCCTCCTCTTCTCAGCCCGCTGCGACGCGGCTGCCTGTAAGCGCTGCTCCTTTTCTGCACGCGGCTGATGCTCCTCCTTCTTCTTGCCCGTGCGGCTCCGGCAACGTTTTTCTTCCAGGGCCACGCGGGCAGGAAGGAGGAGGAGCACCTGCAGGTTTGGATGCGACCTTATTCTTTGGGCCGTGGTGACATGAGCTCCACCACGACCCTGCCGATCTTCTTGCTGTGTGTATCCGGGCACACAGCACAGCAGTAGTTCACTGCTCAGACACCAGTGGGATGAGGTCCACCGGCGGCCACATGAGCCTTCATGTCGGCCATCAGCAGCTCAGTGCCCCCTAATGCTCGGCTCCCTAGGCCCAGGCCTAGTGCTTCCACCGGCCCTGGGTTATGGACATGCTAGCCTAGGTATTGCATCGGCCTCCTTGTTAAGGATTTACACTATTGGTCTTTTTCTTGGATTCCCTATTCCTTGCTCAAAGAGGGAAACACCCCTACTTGCTGGAAAGGATTAAGTGAGAGAAGCTGTTTTTGCTCCATCTCACATCCAGTGGATGAAGGGGGTGACTATTCTGAAAAACTATTTTTGGTAAATTAGTTTTTCTTTAGTTTCGGGAAGAAGGTTGCTGCTGCTCTTCCTGCCCAACAGAGGGGTTTCTCCCCCCCCCCCCCCCCCCCCCCGCTGCCTGGATCTTTCATCCAAAAGATCAGAAGTTACCATCTGAAGAGGAGAACTGAATAGAAGATGTTTTTATCCAATCTGGAGTCTCTACCTAGGGAAAAGAATAAGAGGATAGGGAGTTTGAAGAATATGAAGTACATCTGGACCTCGGGTATTTTTCTGGGAAGGGATTTCACTACACCTAGGGGATTCCTGCCCACCTGGGACGCAGGCCACTCCATGCACGAGAGAGGGTGAGAACATTTCCGGATCCCAGTATTGAGAGACACTGTCATAGATCAAGAGGATTGGAGGAACAACATTGGGACATGAAAGCAAGCAGAAATAAGTGTGCATGATGCCATATGATTATCTTCAAAGATCTGCAGTATAGTTTCTAGTCTGTTTATTCTGGTATCTAAATCCAGACTGTAAAAGTACACCTTGGGCCTGGAGATCTACATTCCCCCTGTATCGGAGAATCCATAGCCAGGGCTGTTGAATCGTACAGGCACTTAGCCCTGGGACTAAGCTTGACTTGTCGCCTTCACAGATTATGCTGGAATGGGGTTACGTATACAAGAACCTACAATGGAAGCTTAGAACCATGAGGACCATCCACTCTGACCAACTTAAAGTCTGGTGCAGTATTATCATCAACCCCAGCTGGTCTCCAGATCTTCCTTCATGTCTCTGCAACTCTGGCCCTCTCTCTCAGGTCTTCTTGAAATCATTACTTTTTTTTTTTGTTTCCAGCACCTCCACGCCCAATGCCATTCTACCACCCTTGCCATAATAAAATATTTTCAGATGTCACTCCTGAACCTATGCCCTTGGAGCTCCATTCCATTACCTCTAGCTTTAGAATACCCTTTCCCCTGAAACAGATTTGCAACTTGGTGCAGTCAGTTATGATTGTGTATCATACTGAAATATAATCAATAGAAAATGTTAACAGACTTTTTTTTCCATATACACATTAACATTTGAGCACATAATGTAAGAAAGCTTTATCGTTCATTAGATAAGATTGAACAGTCAAAAGTAAAAGCACAGTGTAGATTAGAAGCGCTTCAGAAGACATTCAGGGTTGTCTTTCCTCAAGAATGTTTTACAGAATTTACCCTCAAAATAAGCAGGATTTGTTTTGGGGGGGGGGGGGGTTTTCCCAAAATCTAGAAAGCATGTTTTTTAAGGTCATATACAACAAAATGTTTACATAAAACCATTAACATAGCATGGCCAACTGTCTTTCGTTTTGTTTAAACGATGACCCAACTGTTTATTGCACTCTACAAAAACAAATCCAATTCAATACATTTCAACTGGACTAAATTTATGACTTGTCCCATCTTCTCACTTGTTACAAAATATTCCTCAAACTAGTATTTGAAAGTTGGCCATCCTAATGGTACAATATTGTTTGTTTGTTTGTTTTTCATACAATAAATCAGCTTTCCAGCCTTAGCATGTCTGGCTGCAATTCTTGTTTTTTTTTCCATTTTCACTTTGGTTACCCTTCCCTTCCCCCTTAGATTTTTTTTCTCCACCCAGCTTTGCTAAGCTTCCTAGAAATACCAGGCATCATCTTTCATTTAGACCCCTGTTAATACAGAGGAAATAGATTAGAAGGAAATCAAAATGTTTACTCCTTCCTCTTTCTTCCCCTGTTGAGGAATAAAAGTATTCAACCTGGCAGAGGGAGCACAAGAGTTATTTCTGACTTTAAAGAAAGCAACTCTGAAGGTATAATTTCGTATGACCAAATTAAGAAAAAAAAATACTTATGGGTCACAATATTTCCTTATTTTTTGATGCTGCGAGAGAGACAAGCTAGGAGAAAGAATTTTTCTTTTAAAGAAACCAAGGGTTTCAGCCTTGGAAGCATCATTTTTACTGTGGTTTTCCTTGTAAATGTATAATTAAGTTACAGACCCTGTTCAACTCAAAGGTTTCCTACAAAGTAAGATTGCTCCATTTAATGCAAGGAATGCTGTTGCATAGCTTAAGATGGCCTAGCCATGTTTAGTGAAAATGTGCTTGCATTTTTTTCATGTTTTCTTCTCCCCATTTTGTGGGCTTGTTATTATGGATCATGATTTTTTTTTTCTTTTTCAAATCTGTTAGGTAATTTTCTGTGCAGCACCACTTTATTTCCTAAATCAAGTCAGACATTACATAACAACTTTAGTCAATATTAGTAAAGATGTTGTCACAGGATCCTTAATTGATTCCTCAATGAAAAATTTGAGAAAAGTAGGGAGATCTTTATTGTGAATGTACAAACATCTGTATTAAGGCTGATCCAGTTAACATTTAAGCTGTGCAGTGGCACAAGGAATTATGCAAACTTTTTATTTTCTTAAGAGATGTTTTATTCAAGCACAGAAAGCATCTGTAGTATAAATCTTCAGATGTAGTAAAAAAATGACAAAAGGCGGGCGGCACCTCTGGTTATTCTATAAAGTGCCACCCGCCTCTTGTCATTATCTGTAGTATACTATCAAAGAAACAGTTAAAGATAGTTCAAAAGTATTTTATTATTTCTGAAAGATTAACTATGGGGATCATGCCCAAGGAAGGCAATGACAAGCCTAGGAAATTCTTTGCTTCTCCATTTCCTACAGGTTAACAATACTTAGGGTGCAAATTTCAAAAGGATTTACAGGTGTAAATATAACTACTATTGTAGCAATTTTCAAAAGCCAATTACCCATAGACAATGCACTTATGCTGGTACACCCTATGGACAAGCCAATGGCTATATTGTAGCAATTTTCAAAATCCCACTTACTCACGTAAAGTGCATTTACAGGTGTGAAACCCATTGTTAAGTATGTTAAAGCTTTTGAAAAATCAGGCCCTAAGGTATTTTGTCCTCCCCAACATAGATCATAAAATTAAGGCGCTGTAAATATACCATTACCTTTTAAAAGCATAAGAATGCCATGTGGGGGGCGAGGGGGACGTCTAGGGTATGGTTATGTATACTTTCCAAAAGGATTGCACCAAGATACGAATGTGTACGAATAAATGGGAAGGGGTGATTATCGAAATCTCCCTGAACTGTTAGCAATTATTGTTTTACGATGGCTATTTGTTTAAAAAAAAAATTCAATAATATATTAAAAATATTACAGAGCTAACGCAAAAGACTGAACAAGTGTGTAAGCAAAAGCCACTTATTTAAAACTTGTTTCGAAGTATTTTAAAAGAAACATTATCCAAATCCACTAAATTACATGGAAAAAAAAAAAAAAGATATCACAACGTGCAGAACTCTACCAAACACCTACAATTTTTTATTTATGGTTTTATGTCGGGAACCAAAACTAAAAAGGGCCACTTTTTTTTTTTTTTTTTTGCATTAAGGGCATTCCTCCTTACCATGGCATCATAGTGGAGGTAGTTCATGAAGTGCACCGCCTCCTCGCCCTTGAAGTAATTGAACCAGACGGTGCCCTCGTACTGGTCGCCGGCGTCCAGCAGCAGGACGTGGCTGCGGCGCGCGCGCACCTCGCGCACCTTGCTCAGCCTGCGCGCCACGCCGCCGTAGCAGTCGGGCAGGGAGGAGGGCGCGCACTTGCCCGAGTCGCGGCTGGTCTGCTCCACGCGGGCGTGCACGTCGTTCGTGTGCAGCAGGGTCAGCTCGAAGGCGGCGGCGGCGCTGCCCAGCCGGCAAAGGAGGAGCAGCAGCAGCGGGAGAGCGGAGCCCCCCGGCGTCTCCATGCCTGCGCTCGTACTCTCTCTGCCTCCCAATCGCTTCCCAAAGCGAGAGAACAGCCCCGGGGAGGAGACGGCCGGGGGGAGGGGCAGGGCCTCCGGGCTCGCTGGTTCCGCCTCGCCCCACAGGGCGGGGAGCTGGAGCCGAGAGGCAGCGATTGTGGGAAGGGGAAGGGGAAGGGGGAGGGGGATATCCACCTCCCTCTCTCCCAGCCCTGCGCCTGGGGAGCGCTTTGGCCGGGGGGGGGGGGAAGGTGCTGAGTGCGGGTTAGCGCGGGGGCCGGTGAGCCGGCGCGTGCGCACAGACCCCGCCTCCTGCCTTCAGGCGCCGGCTTCCAAGTGCGCTGGTTGCCGGCTCCTAGTTGAAGAAAGTTGCCGGACGTCTGCGAAAAGGCGCCAGGATGAGTGCAAAGTATCCAGAGCCACGTTCGTGGCACGAACGTCGACATAGCTGCTCACTGAGACGGGCCGTGCGCGCTGTGTTTAACGCGGGTTTGGCCGCGCGTTTTCGATGGGCGGCTATTGCCCCTTATACTGTAATCGGTTTAGCGCATCGAAAACGCGAGGCCAAACCCCCCTGAAAACTAATAGCGCTCATTATAAACAAATGCATGTTGATGAGACTATTAGTTAGTCACCCGGGATTCTGAAATTAAAACGCTGGCAGGCGTTAATTTATGAGCAGCCCAAAATGTGTACCCTCTGACTATTAAGTCGGAGGAACCAAAATTGTAAAAAATAAATAAATAAATAAAAGAATGTGCCAGCCGGTCTGGTTAGGAGAACGGACGCTCAATTTTACTGGCGTCTGTTTTCCTAACCGATTGCTGTCAGCAGGTTCGGAAAACCGACGCTCGTAAAATTGAGTGTCAGTTTCCTGAACCCGCTGACAGAGCCACCTCACCTAGGCCAAGGAGACACTTGGGGCGCGAAATCATCCCTAGCGCCTCATTTTACCGTGACCCCTCATTTAAATATGGGATCGCGCACCCAGGAGAGGTGGCTGGGCGCGCTTTGGGAGAGCGGGCGCTCCACACGGAGTGCCCATTCTCTACCTTTCCCGGGCGCCTGACTTAATCTGTGGTAAAAAGGAGGCGCTAGGGGAAATTGCGTGCCCCTAGTGCCTCCTCAGCAGCGAGTACCCTTGAGAAGTGGCTGTCAGCCGGTTAGGAAAAGGGATGCTCAATTAACGGTAGTTCATTTTCCTAACCTGTCACAGGCTTGACGTGCATCCATAACCCCCGATGCAAAACGGGGGTTAGAGCGTCCAATCGCGCGTAGGTAACAAATGTCGGAATATAAAAATTGCAAATAAATTAATTAAATAAATAAATAATAGCGCTCATCACATGTATGTATATATTGATGAGGCTATTATCTATTCTCCCCGATGCCAAAAAACAATGTGCACCTGAGACGCCCCGAGCAGGCATTAATTTTGGAGGAGCCCAAAAAGTGTACAGAAAAGCAGAAAGTACTGCTTTTTGTTGCGCCCCTGCCTGTGCTTCACATTGACAGGGCCTTACCTCCGCGGCCCTGTGCCACCGCTGACCTTGCCGGGTGCTGCTCCTGGACACCGCAGCTCGGAGCCGCTGCAGTTGTTGCTCCTCTTCATGGCCTGGAGGCCGCCGCTGACACCTCTGCCCTTCGCGGCATGAGCCACCACCCATGCCTGTCCTCTCGCGGCCACCGCCGAAGCCGCCCCCGAGGGGGCCAACCAGGCGTGGCCCTCCTGGTAGCTCCTCCCAGGGAGTTGCCTCTCAGCCCTACTTAAGGGTTCGCCTGTCATTTCACCCTTGTCTTCGCATCTATCCAGATGCTCCTGAAGATGTCTCTTCAACCTGACGTCTGATCCTGAGTCCGGGTCCCGATGTCTATTCTAAGTCCGGATGTCTGTGTGACCAGATCCCGATGCTTGATCCAAGTCCGGATGTCCGTGAGTCCAGAGCCTGATGCTGTTCCAAGTTCAGATGTCCATGAGTCCAGATCCTGATGCTGTTCCAAGTCCAGATGTCCGTGAGTCCAGATCTTGACACTGTTCCAAGTTCGGATGTCCATGAGTCCAGATCCTGATGCTTGTTTCAAGTCCGGATGTCCATGAGTCCAGACCATGACACTGTTCTAAGTCCGAATGTCCATGAGTCTAGATCCAGTTCCATGTTCCAAAATATTTCATGTCCCAAGAAGTTCCTAGTTCCAAGATGTCTGTGAGTCCTCGTCCAGTGATATTCCTTGTTCCCTTCCTGATGTTGTCCCGGTCCTAATGCTCCAGGTCCTGAAGTACCCATTTCTCCGGAGAGTCCTTATTTTTGAAGTCTGAGGTTCGGTCCTCAAATGCTATGTGCCAAGTTTTATCTCCTTGTATTCAGTCCCGACTCCGGAGGCCCCGAGGGGTTGCTTCGCTCTTGTGCCATGAGACTTCTGAGCTCGCCCTGCTCTCCTCGTGGTCCGCGACCAGCCTCCCAGATGTGTAGGGCGCATAGAGGACAGTGTGGTCTGTGACCAGCCCCATGTGCTGTGTAGGGCGCCTGAGGGACTCGCCTTCCTCATCTCAAGTCTACGTCCAAGTCTCCACATATCCAAGTCTCCGTGTCTCCATGTTCTCGCCTGAGTCTTCAGTGTGGTCCACGACCAGCCCCATGTGCTGTGTAGGGCGCCTGAGGGACTCGCCTCCCTCGCCTAAGTCTATGTCCCAAGTCTTCATCTCCTCGTTTCTTCAGTCCCAAGTCTTCATCTCCTCGTCTCTTCGTTCCAAGTCTATGTTCCAAGTCGTACTCCTCGAGAGTCCCAAGCTCCAAGCTCTTCTCTGACTTTGTACTCTAAGCTTTCCTTCAACTCTCCTATGTTCCAAGCTCCTAGTCCTAGCCAGAGACCTACATTGTAGCCCTGTGTTCCAAGCTCCGTCCAGCTCTGCTCCTGTGCCGCCCATCCTGCACACACGGCTCACTATGGGTGTGACTCATGTCTCTACCTGAGCCATCCTATGGCCCAAGGGCTCCGCTCTCCTATGAGCTAAGTGACGCGCGCCGAGCCCGTTCCATCGGCCCTTGAAGGCTGCGCTCGCAACACTTCTTTTGTACTTCCTCCAACTTGAAATCGTGGCGATATTAAGTCGGAGGAACTATAACGTGCTCGTTATAGAAATAATTGAGCGTCCCTATTCCTAACCTGACTGCCAACACCCTTTTTTAAAAAAATTTTTTGGGGACATTTCTAATTTTTTAGTTGGAGGAAGTACGCGATACCAGCCGTATTACGGCAGTACAATGCAAGTTAGGAGAAGAGGAGTGTGGGTGGGGTTTGGGTGAGTTATCTCCCAGCAGGAAATAATTACACCTTTCCCCCCCCCCCCCCCCCCCCCCCCCCCCCCCCGCTATGGGTGTGAAACTGTGCAGCCGGCTGCACAATTTATCCCTCCCCCCCTCCCCCCCCAGCCCCTTTCTTTCGTGCAGCTCATTCTGCTATAAATATAACAGAATGTTGATTCTAGGCCATAGCTTCCTGCAGCCTGCTGCATCCTAGGGCCTGGTTAAAACCACCTGTATTTCCTGTAACCCTTTATAGACCGTGCAGCCAGCATGTCCTGTGGGTGGTGTGATCTAGCTCTGGTATGTAAGGAAGCTCAGTTTCATCACCCAGTACTTCAGCAACAGGTCCCCTGCTGTGTGCCCCAGTTCCAGTCCCAGTCTCAGTCCCTTTGGACCGTCTGCTGGTTACCTGAACCTTACCTGGATCCTGACATTGCCTGATTGCTGCCTGCCTTGATCCCTGCTTGGATATGGACTCTCTTTTGTTTGCTGACGTTTGCATGGGGCCTAGCTGGTTTGCCTGCTGGGCTGCAGCCATCATGCCACAGCCAAAGGATAGCAACAGAGTAAAGCAGTCCAGAGCTTTCTGCACCAAAATCCCTGTGAAATGATGCTTGACCCAAATATGTATACACGAGGAGAGGTGAGACAGATGAGCCAGGACAGAAATATTCAGATAAATCATTGGTTTCAACCATGCACAAAAAGCAAGCACTTCACAGTGGTTGAATTAGCACAGGCTTAAAACTTGTCAGCAGTAGCACTAGTCATCAGGGATTCAACTCTGGGTTTTAAACTTTTAGCTAATTCAGCCCCTTTTTGTGTCTGTTACAGCGGAAATAAACATTCTAGAACAGGAGTTCATGTTTTGAGGCCATAAGGGGATAGACGTAGGAATAAAATAAGAAAATATTTCTTCGTGGAATAACCTCCCAGTGAAGATGATGGAAACAAAAAACAAAAGTAACAGAATTCAAGAAAGCATGGAATAAACACAGCAGATCCTTAGTTGTAAAGAAGTGACTGGAAAGCCAGAAATCCAACTGGGTCTATGACATTACAAAAATTGGGCAGATTAGATAGTCTCTTATGGTCCTTATTTGAAATCATATTATATGTTTCTCTGTTTCAAAAACGGTTCTGTTTAGGCATTTGTAATAATGTTCTCATCAGAGTCAGCTATAAAACTAAATAAAACCATTTAACGGTTCAATTTACTAAACTTTGTGGGCAACAGAGACATTGGTGCCTAAGTAATAAACCCATGCCAAAAGCAGCACTTTTTTTTTTTTGTCGATTTTTTTATACTGCATTTTGTAAAAACCAGCAGCCCTGCTCAATGTAATAACATAATGGTATGCAAATGAGACATGCATTAACAATCTGAGCTAGGTAAAAAAAAAAAACACATCCCAAAAACCAGCAACATGATGTGTGCTACTTGGAAGAAGAGAAGGACCTTCTGGTGTGGCAGATGTGTGAAAAGCACATTGCACTGTATGGTCAGAAGACATCCACCAAGGCGAAGAGGAAGATCTGGAGAGCATCGCGAAGGATGACAGTAGCCTGTCGGTGGCCACCAGGACAGTGGAGCAGTTCAAGCACTTTTTGCGGGACACCAAGGCAGCTGTCAAGGCAATCTGGCACAGACTGAATGGTCCTTGCGTCGGACAGGAAGGAGCCCACTATATGAGGAACAGTGGACGCTGATAGAAGACCTGGTCTGGGCGGCTCCTCAGCGGCACTATGTGACAAGTGTCCATACTGGGGGCATGGATTTGGATGTGGTGGAAGGAGATAGTCAGCAGACAAAAAAAAGCAGAGGCCCCTGCTGCAGAGGGGCCTGAGAAAGCCGAAGAGAGCCAAGTCCAGGATGCACCTATGGAAACAGATGAAGAACCAACCATAATTATGCAGTCGATAAGTAAGCAAGACACCGGCAATCACACAAGAGGACAAGCTCTACCTCACATGGCCAGACACATTGTTGCCCAAAATCTCGGATGTACCAGTGACATCTGGCACCTGTGTGGGCAGTTGGTCTTCAGGCGACACTGTGACCAATCCTGTCCTGAGTTGGGGGGATGTTGTGACAAGGGTGAAACCAATTATGCCCATTATATTCGGCATTAGGGATCTGAATCGGGTGCCCAATTGTTCCCGCTTTCGGGATCGCCTGGCCACGGGAAAATCTGGTTTTCCCGTGGATCCCCGCTTTTTTTTAGTGAAAAATCATTTTTCGGGTTAGTGCGCAGTAACCCAAAAAACGATTTTTATGAAAATTCGGGGGGAAAAGTGATCGTTTCTTGTTTTACCCGATATATTAACAAATTTAGAAATATTGTACGATATTTCAATTCGTCAGAAAAACGATTCACATCCCTATTCGGCATGCCAGTTATGTCAAAGAAAGCATGCTTCATCACCTACCACTCCATAAACTTCTGTGGATACTTGATGTACTGCCTGACCTCTTTCAACATTGCCCTCAGTACCTGGCTGAAATGCCTTGAAAATGTTGACTGGTCCATACAGCCACCACAGCCAAAATATGCAGAATGCTTAGCATGGCTTATTACATCGCCTCTGTGAGGATTTATAAGCATATTCTGCTGCCCCTGTACTGATTCTCTTCTCCCTCTGTCCTGGGCAGACAGTCTTACGGAAGTTTATATATGACCCAAACAACCCATGGATTCACACATTCCCATTTATCGCAAATTAATTTTATTATAAGGCATTTAGATTTACCACTAGGAATAACATGACCAACTTAGCATTCTTAGACAAGAAATTTATACTATAATCCTTAACACAGCATATAATTATAGTAGTTAAAGTTTAGCAGATTAGGGATGGAACTCAAAGAAATAGACTTCATAACAGCCTAGACTTGCTTGGAATGTTACTGAGAGGGACATTTATCAAATCGCGTTAGGACCCTAACGCAGGTGATAACACCGAAACACATGCGATGAATACTGCATCGCGAGAAAGAGAACGAGCCTCTGTGGAGGCCAAAATACCAGATAACTTTATACCACTGTAAGAGGGGGTATTATGACCCCGGGATGAGGTTTGGGGGTGGGGTACTTTTTAGGGGGCAGTTTTACATGCACAGTCAGAGGTACGAACAGCACAGTAGACATCAGTGAAGATTTTATGTGATTTGGAGTGATGAAAGGTTAAAGAAGAGTTGATTTGTACAATGTACTCTACCTAGATTGATGCACTTTCTATCTAGCTTGATGCACTCTCTATCTAGCTGCAATCAAGCTAGGTAGAGAGTACATTGTACAAATCTTCTCTGCTTTTACCTTTCATCACTCCAAATCACATAAAATCTTCACTGATGTCTACCTTGCTGTTCGTACCTCTGACTGTGCATGTAAAACTGCCCTCTAAAACGTACCCCACCCCCCAAACCTCCCTCTGAGTTACTAGTGGTCCCTCTTATAGTGGTATAAATAGTTAACTTATTTGTGAGTCTCTTCAGAGGTGCTCTCTCTCTCTCTCTCATGCGAGTATGCAATGAAGCTGGAGTTCATGAAGACTGTCTCTGTTGCTGGAAGCACATGGTGGTGTCTTGTCTTGCCCACTGGCTTTGGAGAGGATTTGTCTAAGCCCTGGCTTCCAGGATATTGGATCTCGTCTGTCAGCTGGATTGCAGGGAGGGGTGGAGTGACTCGGTGTTGTCTTCTTGATGGTGCAAATGGATTTTGACAACCAAACCCTGAGCTCCTCTCCCATCTGTTTTTAAAAGCCTCAATAAGCATAATCCATAGGTTATGCATATTAAAGCTGGGATCTGAACTTCAAATTGCTTGATTTCCCCCCCCCCCCCCAATGGAGGGTCATTTGTCAGCCCGGTGACAGGTGATCTGTCTGATAAGGCCCCCTATACAGCTTGGTGGGTTCAGTTGCCAGGCAAAACTGGGCTCTGCTGAAGGCCTCAGGTCTGTCCTCTCCACACACACACACACACGGTTTGCATTGTCTTAGATCCCCTCTATTAGCTGAGAAAAGATTTCATTCTTTAAGAGAGGCCCTGGAAAATAGTGTGAGCTAACAGATCAGATAAATCAATCACATATTGCAGCCTGCCAGTAGTTGACCCTCTGTATATCTCTGCTCAGAAATACAGGTCAGGTGTCCATTTTATGAAGTCAGAATCCATTTTGCTGCATAAACAGTAGTCAAACTTTGGGTTTCTCCCTTCAGTCCCATTTATAGGTATTTTATTAAAAGATTTAGGGCTCAGTCTATAGGGACCAATGTCCCCTCCTCTTTCCCCCAGGTGATTTTGATAATTCAACTCATTCAAAATCATGCCCACTTCCACACACCTCGGGCGGTTGGGGGAGGAGGGTTGTGTTTAGTGGACTATCTCCATGGAAAATTGTAGTAATCTATTTTCAAAATCTATCTAAATGCACATTCTTTTAATTTTTTACCACTAAATATTATTTAGGACCCAATTCAAAAGTTAGTTATTCCCGCACGATTCACTACGTAAAATGTGCAGCCAAGCTGCACAATTTACTTTCAGAAATTAGCGCCTACCCAGAGGTAGGCGCTAATTTCTGCCGGCACCGGGAAAGTGCACAGAAAAGCAGTAAAAATTGCTTTTCTGTGCACCCTCCGACTTAATATCATGGCGATATTAAGTCGGAGGTCCCAAAAGTTAAAAATAATCAAAAATAAAAAAAAAATGTAAAATCGGCCCGCGGCTTGCGGGTTGAAAACCGGACGCTCAATTTTGTCGGCGTCCGGTTTCCGAACCCGTGGCTGTCAGCGGGTTTGAGAACCGACGCCGGCAAAATTGAGCGTCGGTTCTCAAACTCGCTGACAGCCGCCGCTCTTTTTACCGCGGGCCCTAATTTGAATAATTTTGTTTTCTGAATCGCGCGCACAGGAGAGTGGCCTGTGCGCTCGCCCGCACAGGCCACTCTCCCGCGATTTTTACTGTATCGACCTGATTGTTCTTAATTTGTAAACTCCATGTGAGAGGTACTTTCAGATCAGAGACTTTGAACTGGATATTTTGCACTGATGAGTTATTAACATTCTCTTATCTATCAATGTTTTCAGCTTTTGTTGCCTCTGACTTATTTTCTGGCTGAGCAGCTCTTTGCCTTTTTTTTCCCTTCTATTTCATTTATTGTTTTCCCTCCTACTGATTCTCTGGTGTCCTTCTTCCTTTTTCAGTTTTGTCTCTTCCTTCAGAAGTGTATATTTTAATACTTTCTCTTCTCTTTTTATTTTTACTTCCTCTGGAGGAAGGCTTTACGTGCGTAAATGCACTCTTGAAAATTGCTATAATCTATGCTTCGTTTACGTGCTTAACTCCTTTGAAAACTAACTCCTATGCCTCTTACCTTTCTTCTCTTCCTCCTTTTCTCATCTTTCTATTCTTCCTGCCTACTCTGCATTCCCCATTCCACCTCCTCTTCCTTGTATGCTATCTCCTACATTATTTTAATATTTTAACTGTATTTGTAGATTAAATATTTTATGTGTAAATGCTTTATATATATTTTTGGTGTGATCCGCGCTGAAGAAAATATGTAATAAATAAATTCCTCACTCCCGCCCCCCCCCCCCCACCTCCAATCTAGGGCTCTGTTTCGCATTAACACCCCTCCCTCTCTCTCTCTCTCAAAGGTTTTTTCCTTTCATCTCTATCCTCTATCCTCTGAGAAAAGCCATGTACTGATTGGAACCTTGCCTGGACCTTCTGTTAAGCGCTGGGTAATCCTAGGTCGGCAGCAGAACCTCTGGATAGGGATCTGGATGGCATATATGATGACACTGATCCTGTCTCTCTTGAGGATGGTGAAATTAGAACCATATAGAGCAATGTTACGATTCTTTCATAGAGATGAACTGCCAGCTCTGATTTCCCAGACCTTGAAAATGCTTGGAGTTTCTGGGGCAAATTCAGTGTCTGAGCCAAAGAGAAATCCCATTTTGGTTACCTTGCATAAAGCCTCTTGTTTTTTCCCCATGATGGAGGCTATTTAAGAATTGATTGATCTTGAGTGGGGCGTCCTAGAGGCTAATTTCAAAGGGGTTTGGATTTTGGAAGGCTTGTACCCTCTGGATCCAGTGATAAGAGAGTGCTTACATTTTCCGAAGGTAGATGCACTTGTGTGTGCAGTTTCCAAGCAGACCATTATTCCTGTGGAAGGAGGAGCAGCCATGAAGGATGCTCATGTTAAAAAGATTGAGACTATCCTTAAGCAAGCATTTGAAGCAGTAGCAATGACCATGTAGATTGCTTCTTGTTCCTTGGTGGTTTGCTCTTGTTTTCTTCTCTCCCAGGAGGTTGATGACTCTGGGGTAAATTCCAGGGCTATCATGGAACCAGCTGCTGCATTCTTGACAGATGTGGGTTGTGATTTGGTCCACACTTCAGCCACAGGGATGGCTTCGATAGTAGTGGCCAGGCGTCGGTTATGGTTGAGAAATTGGTCGGCCGATGCAATCTCCAAGACTAATCTCACCAAATTGCCCTTTAACAGCTCACTTTTGTTTGGCAGCGAGTTGGAGAAACTGGCCAGTAAGTGGGGAGAATCTCTGGTTCCTTGTTTGCGAGAAGATAAGAAGCAGGCGCATCGCTCCCTTAACATGAGAGGTCATGCTAGAGGATCCAAGCGTTTTCAGCTATATAGAGGAGCGACCTTTCAGAGTACTCGACCCTTCGGTAGGTCTCAGTCCTTTCGTCTCTGACAACCCAGAAAAGGTGCAGGCTCGGGTAGTGGAACCTCTTGAACTTCCCAATTAAGGTTTGCCAACCCACCTCTGGGTACAGGAGATAGGGGAACGCCTCTCTCTCTCTTTTATCAGAGGTGGTTTGAAATCACACAGGATCAATTGGTCCTAGAGGTGATACATGAAGAATATGCAATAGAGTTTTTCAGTGTTCCTCGGGACATGTTCATAGAGTCTCCCTGCCACTCCCCGCAGATTAAGCAGGAAGTGGAGGGTACACTGGCAAGAATCCTCAGTCTGAGGGCTGTGGTCCCAGTGCCCACATCTCAAAAAAATACAGGGCAATATTCCATGTATTTCATTGTGCCAAAGAAGGAGGGCTCTTTTCGTCCCATCCTGGACCTCAAAGGTGTCAACTGTCATCTGCGAGTGAAGCATTTTTGCATGGAGACATTGTACTCGGTGATAATGGCCATGCAGCTGGGGGAATTTCTGACCTCTCTAGATCTGTCACATTCCCATCCAAATAGAACATTAATGCTTCCTGCAGTTTGCAGTTCTGGGATGCCACTTTCAGTTTTGTGCACTGCCCTTTGGTTTGGCCATCGCCCCCAGAACCTTTTCCAAAGTAATGGTGGTAGTTGCAGCAGAGTTGAGAAAGGATGGAATCCTATTATACTTGTATTTGGATGACTGACTGATTCTCGCCAAGTCGCTGGAAGAGAGCTGCCTGGTGACTCGCAAGGTGATTTCCCTGTTGTGGGAACTCAGCTGGGTGGTGAACCTAGCCAAGAGCAGTCTTTGGCCTACTCAGTCACTGGAATACCTGGGAGTTTCGCTGGACATGAAGCAGGGCAAGATGTTTCTGCCAGAAGCATGAATTCAGAAGTTGCTTGCTCAGCTCTGTCTGTTGCTGAACACTCTGTGCCCGACCATATGGTCTTACCTGCAGGTCCTTGGCTTAATGGCAGCAACCCTGGAAGTGGTACCATGGTTGAGGGTCCATATGCATTCTCTTCAACACTCCCTGCTGTCTCGGTGGAATCCATGATCTCGGGACATTTTGATTCGGCTCCACCTGCTGATGGAGGTCTCCTCCCAACTGCAGTGGTGGCTGCAGGCGGATCATCTACAGAAGCGAGTTTCCCTATCTGACCTGGACTGGCTAGTACTAACAACGGTTGCGAGTCTGCTTGGTTGGGGAGCTCACTGTCAGGAGCTGACAGCGCAAGGGCTCTGGAGTGCAGAAGAATTTTTCTGGAACATCAATCGGCTGGAAGCCAGGGCGGTCTGATTGGCATGTTTACAGTTCGGCAACAGGCTGCAGTGTCAGTCGGTCGAAATAATGTCGGACAATGCAATGACTGTGGTTTACATCAATCGGCAGGGTGGTACCAACAGCTAACAAGTGTCACAGGAAATAGATCAATTTATGGAATGGGCAGAGGTGCATCTCCAGATGATCTCAGCCTCACACATTGCAGGCAAAGACAATGTAAGAGCAGACTTTCTCAGCAGGGAGAGTCTGGATCCTGGAGAATGGGTATTGTCAGGAGAACCATTTCAGCTGATTCGGGATCGCTGGGGTCTTCCATTCCTAGACCTACTAGTGACTTTGCGCAATGCAAAAGTTCCGCGATTCTTCAGGGGCAAAAAAGATCCAAAGTCATTGGGGATTGATGCCCTAGTACAGGAGTGGCTGGAAGACAAGTTGCTGTATGCCTTTTCTCCATGGCCCATGTTGGACAGATTGATTCAAAGGATCGAACGCCACAGGGGGATGATGCTCTTGCTCGCTCCAGATTGGCCAGGAGACCGTGGAATGCAGATCTGCGGAGAATCCTGGTGGATTCGCCTCTTCAACTTCCAGCGCACAGGAACCTGTTGCAGCAGGGACTTGTTCTTCATGAAGATCTGACTCGATTTTATCTTATGGTATTTCCCTTGAAAGAGCTCGCTTGCTGTAACGTGGATACTCTGCGGCAGGGATTTCCACCTTGCTAAGAGCTAGAATGTTTTCCATTTACTTGGCCTATGTGCGGGTTTGGAGAGTGTTTGAGGCCTGGTGTGAGGATCGAGGTATTCTTCCTTCCTTGGTCAAGATTCCACTCATTTTGGAATTTTTGCAGGAAGGCTTGAATAAAGCCTTGGCTCTCAGTTCCTTAAAGGTACAGGTAGTGGCTCTCACCTGTTTCAGGGGTCAGGTAAATGGTGGATCCTTGCCGGCCCTGTTGCGACCCTTGGATGAAAAGAGACATATTGTCAGGTATCTAGAGGTTACTGAGCCTTTGCGGAAGTCGGATCGCCTGTTTGTCCTTCATGGAGGTGCTAGACAGGGAGAGCCAGCTTCGTGGGCTACGATAGCTCGCTGGATTAAGGAGGTATTCACGGCTGCATACGGGGATGCTGGGAAGCCGCTATTTAGTCAGGTTAGGGTTCATTCTACTAGAGCTCAGGTAGTGTCATGGGCAGAAGTTAGATTGTCTCCTGTTTACATTTGCCGAGCTGCGACGTGGTTCTCCTTACACACCTTTTCCAAGTATTATCATCTGGATGTGCAGGCCTGGGAGGACACAGTCTTTGCATTTGTGGTTTTGACAGGATCGTGGGCAGCCTTCCACCCTAATTGTGAGTAGCTTGGGTACATCCCACTTGCTCTGGATTCATCTGACTGGACGCTAAAAAATGATAAATTATTACTTACCTGATAATTTCCTTTTCTTTAGGACAGTCAGATGAATCCAGCTTCCTTTCCATGGCTGCCGAATGATTGCATTATGATCCTCCTGTGTTAAAGAGATTAATGATAAGTGCTACTCCAGTCCCTAGACTAGTTATTACATTCTTGTCTGAGCTCAGTGCTTCCTGTTGGATGAGTATTGCAGTGGTTAGCTATTTTTAATCAAATTTTTGCTAGTCTGTCCACAGTTGCTTTTGAAGAAATTATTGGCAGTCTGATGTCACTGCAGAGGTATATCTACCGTGACATCAGTTTGCTCCATCTCCATCTGCTGGTAGAGGTGCACAACCCACTTGTTCTGGATTCATCTGACTGTCCTAAAGAAAAGGAAATTTTCAGGTAAGTAGTAATTTCTCATTATAGGATCTCAGCACTGTATAGGATCTGTACTTAAGGACGCAAGGCACCAATTCCTTTAAAAGTCCCTTGTTACCTTTTAGTAACAGGGCTACAGATAAATCCTGTTATGAGCTTTGCAAATATAAGCAGACAAGCTGGGAACAACCACCACTTCTTGAAAATGCCCTCAGTAAGACACTCTTTCTTACAGAGCTTCCCAAGCTTGTGCCGAGGACTTCACACCTAGATGGGTTTTCAGGATACCCACAATGAATAAATAAATAGATACATTTGCATATACTGAGCTGCCAGCGTATGCAGACTTATTGCATGCATATTCATTGTAGATATCCTGAAAATGTGACTGGGTTGGGAAAACTTGCTTTTTTGCTTTTCTGCTGCCTGAGGTCCATAATGCCAGAACTCACAAAGCCATGCCAGAGAATATACAGGGATTGTAACTTTAAAACGAGCGAGCAGGTGCCCATATTTGGGCATATGCACGTGTGTGTGTGTACATACGCAGGAATTTTAAATCGTCCACACAAATGCTCGCGTACTATTTAAAATATACCTAGCATGCATGTGTGTGCTCCTAATTTGAAGTGGTTACATGAACAAATGTTATTCGTGTATCTTCCTTAGGAATCTTTTTACTTTAACGTGCACAGCCAAGCAGATTTTAAAACATTCGCGAGTGAAGGAAATAGCCAGTTTGAACAATTAGTCCACCAGTTTGCCCAGTCTGTCTCTAGGTCATTCAGATCCCTCTGATTGTTCAGACTGCACTCCACCCAGTTCAGCCAGAACCCTTACCCAGTTGTTTTAGGCCTAAAATGAGTTTTTTTCCGACTTATACCTCATGAAGAGCAGAAGTAAATATGCACAGGTAACAGTCTGACATGCTGCAGGAGTGGGGTTTAAAATCCATATTTTCATGCATAAATGTTGTCCCTGCCCCAGAACGTCCCGACACACCCCAACTTCGCCCCTTTTTTCTGCATGTTGGGTTGCTCACGCTCATATATGCACGTAATTGGGCCATTTAAAAATACAAGTTGCTCACGTTTGGACCAGATATGTTGCGCGTCCCGGCTGCGTTGGCCGGGCCTGCTCACCTAGCGTTTCCGTCTACCAGCTCCGGATTCCCTTCACTCGCAGCCACCGCCAGTGCTTCTCGTCCATGGCACCCCCAGGCATCTCCAGACCCATCAGGGCCTTCAGTCTTGCAACGCTCCTCACATTGAGGCTCGGCGTCCTCCACGGCATTGGCGCTGCCCCTAGGCACGCGCGCATGGACTGTGTGGCCCTTTAAAGGGCCCAGCGTGGGAAGCATGTCCGCGGCGCCTGCTGATGACCTCACATGATATCAGTATAAAAGGCGAGGCCTGTCCCCAGAGCCTCGCTTTGGCAATCGGGTCGACACCGTTGGTGTTGTAGTTTGCCTCATGTGTTCCAGTGTTCTCTTGTTCCAGTGTCTCCTGTTCCAGCGTCTCTTCGTTCCCTGTGTCTCCGTTTGTTCCTGTATCCTTCTCAGGTAGTACCTCTTCGGTCTGACCTCAGGTACCGCAAGTACCTCTTCGGACTGACCTCCTGACCTCAGGTAGTACCTCTTCGGACTGACTGCCTGCCTGACCATTCTTCTGTCTGCCGCCTGGAACTGACCTCTGCCTGCCTGACTATTCTCCCGTCTGCCACCTGGAACTGACTCTGGTATTGACCCCTGCTTTGGCTGACTATTCCTGGACTGATATTCTGGTTCTGACCCTTGCGCTTCACTCGGACACTCTTTTCTGGCCTACTGTGACTACCAGACCAACCTGCTTGGAAACTAACCGTGGCTTCCACTTGACTAGACCCGCAGGCTCTGCCTGTCTCACCCGGAGGACCTCCCTGAACTGCTACCTCCCAGAGGTCTCTGGAGCTTCCAGTTTGGATCTAGTCCATCCATTCTGCATCAGCCGCCCACCCTTGCTCGTGGTGGGCACAGCCCTCCAATATCTCTCCGGGAGACCACCAGAGGCTCACCTAAGTCCAGGCGGTCCGGGTACCCAAGGGATCAACCTGCGGAAACCCCTGACTGTTATTGGTGAAGCTCCAGCTATCCTCTGTCTCCTTGTGTGCTCCGCCTCCTGGTGGCAGGCGCTCTCTGGGTCTGACCAGAGGGCCGTACCAATCCTGCACCAGGCCAAGGGTCTACCTCCAGCGCAACAAGATACTTGCATATATGGGGCTTTTAATGCAAGCAACTCTTTTAAAATTCATCCCAAAGAGTTGATTGCACTAGTTTTCCTGTTTTAACTGCTGTATGTATTACAATACTGCAGATCCTACTTGATCCCAGACCTTACCCCATAGGTGTTGAAACTAGAGGTGCTGGGGTATTGTAGCACTCACTGAGGATGCAGGCTACAATTTTATACATGCGTCAAAAACAGTTTTCTGTATCTGCACTTTAAAAATTGTTCCAGCTCCCTTACCTTGCCCTTTCTTCCCTATTACTAAATATCTTCTGTTAGCTGGTGCTTTTTTTTCTGAGTCAAATGAAGTGAGCCCCTCTAGTGGCAAGAGCCATAATTGTAGCTAAGAGAAGAGTTGATTTGTAACAGCAATCACACTACTTTATCCAGCAGTTAAAAAAGGTTTTCCTTTTGGTTAACTGAGAGAACTGCTGTACCTTTACCAGGAGTATGATGCTGCTAGTCCCCACTGTATCACACTTTCTCACAAAAAGGGACATTTTCTATTCAAAACTATTTTTTGGACATATGCTATTAATTATTTTTGCTAGGCTGTGCAGTTGTGTCTCTCAGTTTACTCATTGTAGTTTGTGATACCTCTTAAAGGACCAACAAAATAGATGTTTTAATACATGGATTTTTAAAACCATCCAGGTGCCATCAGTGACATCTGAAGAAGGGGCATATGTGGTCCTAAAAGTTCATACACTACATCATCTTTTTTGCTCCACCTTTAAAAAGACATTGCAACTTACAACTCCAATTATCTCCAAGATCAATACAGATAACAGAACTGTGCACTCAGTTTACTTGCATGGAAGAGCTAAACAAGTCTAACTAGTACAGAAAAGATAGAAGGGTTGATTATCACTTATCTGTGTAAAAAAAAATTTAAAGTAAGGGAGTTACTGTATATTATGAAGGGATATTTTATGAAACCGGTATTCTTAATTAGTCAAGCCACACATGTTATGAATTAGTAGCATACACTCTACCTAAGCAACTCCTGCAGTGGAAGAGGGAGTAGGGTATTGGCCAGGGGGAAGGGATGGTCAGGCAAGAAGTTGAGACAGAGCCAGAGTTTAATTTCTGATGGATCTGCAGTCTTGAATGGCAGTCCAATTCCTTTCTTCAGGAACTTGCAGGGGATGCTAGGAACAGGGCGGAAATGACTTCAAGGTGCAATGCCCCTTCAAACTTTATTTTTTATGGTCATCTGATATCTACTTCTCAGCACGACCTCGATCTTGGAGTGGTGGTTGACCCCTCGCTTTCACTAAAGCTCCACATTATCATCCTGGTTCGCTCTTCCTATTTCAAGCTGCACCTTTTACGCTCCTTGAAACCTGTTCTCTGCTATGAGGAATTCTGGTCAGTAGCACAATCCTTGATGCTCTCGTTCCATGACTATTGCAACACACTCTTCCTTGTGTTCCATCTTCTTTCTTGCACCCTTTACAATTATAACTGGTTTTGCTCTCAGAGTTCATATCTCCCCTTCTCTAGTCAGTCTACACTGGCCTCCGTTTAATTAGCAGGCAAGATTTAAGATCCTAACCTTGGTCTTCAATGCTCTCCATGGGCAAACTTGATCATTCATTGCCTCTTCAATTCTAAGCTATCATCCTATTCGTTCTCTTCATTCCTCTTCAAAAAATCTGGTTGACTTTCCTTCTGTCAAGCTCATTCATCTGGTCAAATCTAGAGACCATGTTTTCAGTGTGGCTGGTCCTATGCACTGGAACAATCTTCCTGATGAGATTAGAGCAGAATACGACTTGCTTCACTTTCGCAAGGCATTCATGACTCATCTGTTCGCCTGTGCCTTCACTATCTGACCTTGTTTGGATCTAGGGGGAGTGGTTTCTCCTTGCCTGATGCTGGGGTTTGGGATTATTTATCATCTCTGTAAATTAAGTTGCTTGTCCCTGTGTGATATGTGTATTGTCCCTATACTATGTTGTTTTGTTTAATATGGAGATTTAATTATTGTGAATGTTTTACTTTTATCCACTGAGATTTGTAGATTGGAAGATTATAAATGTTTGTGAATAAATAAATCCTGGCCTCTCCCCACCCTTTGATGAGAAGAAGCAGAGCATGCTCTGTGGATTGATTCTGGTCCCTCTTCCTGTCCCTGCTCACGACCCTCACACCAAGGAGGTGGAGCAGAGAGTGCAGACAGAGGCATTGGCTCATCCAACTGGAAGAAGGTAGAGTATTGATCTAAATGGATGAGTGGGAGTGGTAATGGTGGAAAACAGCAGCAATGGCAAGATTGGCCTGGGGTTACAGCTTAGAAATGGAGGGGAAGGGGGAGAAAGTTGGTATTGGGTAGGGGGGAAGGGGGGAAGGGGGGAAGGGGGAAAAGAGTGCTGGGGACAGGCAGGAAGAAGGGGGAGAGGGCTGGGGTGAGCTAGGGGAAAGAAGGATGGAGAAGAGGGCCTGATTTGGGCTGAAATTGTCTCTATGTTGTTTTCACAAACTTAATGTTGTGCTGCTAAACAGCCAGTTAAATCTTTTTTCACAGCTTCAGTTACCAGAGAGACTCAGTTCTTGAATATCAAACATTTATTAGAATGATGAACACTTCAGCATTCCCTGTGAATGACAAGGTATCAAGGAAAGCTGCATAGATTGTAGAGCCTGATATAGCAGTGATAAGTCTCCCCAGAAGCCCAGTTCATCTGAAGGATGCAAATTGCACCTGTGACAGAAGCTGTGAGATGATGAGTAGGAAGATGAAAGGTGAAGTGGAAGGAGGTGAAAAAATGATACCTTCTCAGGAGTTTGTAGGGGGACTCAAAATGAATTGTTTGCTTGCAGGAGCCTTACCCCAACTAAAAAATCCTCCAGGAAGTAATCGGTCTTATGTCCGACATTATTGCAGGCATCCAGGCAAGTGACAGAGAGTGCTGAGGTACACCCCCCCCCCCCCCCCCAACATGGACACTATAAATATGGTAAATGTTCTATCTGTGATTTCACTTTACAAACTTTGGAATTCAGTAACCCTTTTGATAAGAGGATATATGTTTTAAGACACTTGACCACATGCGAATCTCAATTTGTTGTTTACGCAGTTCATGAGTTCAATGCCCTTGTCCTTTGCTGTACATTGGTGAGACAAAACGGGCATTGAAAGTGCCTATCATGGAACACAGGAGTTTGAAAAGACTGAAAATGGATGCACCAATTATAGCTCCTATGATTTAGGAGTCTGCGTTGTTTGTAATTGATCAGGTAGGGAAACATATCAGAGGAGGAGACCGGGAAAAACTGTTACTACAACTCGAGCAGTGCTGGATATACCAGCTGAGAACTGTAGAGCTTAAATGCTTTCATTGAGTGGAGTTCTTTATTTTAATTCATTTTTTTGGTTTTGACAGTAGAAATAATTTATTTACATTGTATTTGCTGAGTGAACAACAGGGGATCAAGATTTAACATATGATTGAGGATCAGTAAGCGATTGAGATTGGCTCGTCTTAATCAGCTGGTAAGGCATGTTTAGCCTTTTAAAAGACATTATGCGCGCGCCAGCGTTTCTTTAACTAAAGGATATCAGTGAGAGCGGTTAGTTCTGTAAATGAAGAGACGCTGAATGAATTGTAATTGTGAGTAGAATGGTTAAAACATTTTTTTTTTTGTAACTTTCTATTTTATCACAGTCGGAACATACTTCAGGCATTATAATGACAACAATAAAATTTAAACAAGCAATGTTCCACAATCTGCAAAACAAAACACAGGCTATCCACCTAAAAAGAAAACATTAAAGAGAATTATAGAAGTTCCAATATGGGCCCCAAATCGAGCCATACAGTTTAACCTGGTCACGTAGCATATAAGTCAGCTTTTCTAAAAAAAAGCCTCTGAGTGCAGCTGCGTCCTCCATTCCCCTAAGGTGGGAACCGATTTCCATTTCCAAGCAATAACAAAACAATCAATGGGTAACATCTGCTGCACTAATATCCTACAGTATTTACTCACCCGTGGAACCCTCCATAATCCCAAAAGGCAAAGTGCCAGAGAGAAAGAGAGAGAGGACAGGTTGTAATCTGTGCAATTAGGTGGCCCACTCTTTGCCAAAAAGCAGCAGTCTGAGGCATCTCAACCAAACGTGCAAATACATCTTGGGAAGACCACAACCTTGCCAACACAAAGGCGAGGAATCGGGGGAAAAGTGCGCAAAATTAGATGGACCAGAAGCTCTGTCCACTTAGCACAGACAGAGGATTTGTGCACACTTTGCCATATCCTCATCCACTCCTTGGGAGACATGGGGAGCCCCAGGTCTGCTTCCCATTCCACCTTCAACACTGGCTGGAGGTCCAATCCAGTCCGGCAGATGACCGATACAAAATAGAGCAAGGCTTCCTTTTAGCTGGGTCATCTGCCAACACCATCTCCAAATGAGTAGGAGTGGACCAATTCCAGCCCTCCTCTCTTTCCTTGAGAGCTCCTGTTTCAATCTCTCATAATAAAAGCAAGAAGAGTCAGAGATACCAAACTCATCTTGGAGGTCAGTAAAGGATAACAATAGTTCCCCTTCATATATATTGCCCAAACAACGTTGATCTGCCTCTCACCATTGCTTAGCCACACTACTAAAGGAGTGAATCGTAAGAGCATGGTTTTTCCAGAGAGGGGAGAAAGCCATGGGCCCGGTCTGATAATGTGCAATCTCTTATCAACCGCTTTCCACGTCTTAACAGTGCAAGCTATGAGGGGACGATTACGACAGGCTTTACACCCCACTGATAAAAGAGGACCCTCAGAAAGAAGGGAAACTAGGTCTGTACCCTCAGCTAGATGCCTCTCGAGGGCTAGCAATGGTGCAGAAAAGTCCTGATAAATCCATGTAAACACTCCAGAGAGACGGGCGGCCCAGAAATAGGCCTGCAAATCCAGAAAGGCCTTCCCGCCCCGCTCCTTGGATCTGCACAGAGTGTGGAGATCAACCCTCCCATAAAAAAATCTAAAGTGCACTATTAATAGAAGAGAAGAAACTCAAAGGGAGAAAGCAAGGAACATGCTGAAACAGATAAGATTGAGGTAAAATGTTCATTTTAATTGCGTTAATTTTACCCCCCCCCCCTCGCCAAGAGAGGTAGCAGCCCCTCCACTCCAATAAATCTTGCTTAATCTTAGTTACACACAGGGGCATAATTCAGCCTGTACAAATCACGCAAATTAGTAGGAATTTTAATACTCAGATAGGTAAAAAAATTTGCCGCTCGCTTGAAGGGTGCAAAACAAGCGGGGAGCATATGGGGCTCACCAGGACCGATTGAAAAGACCATGGATTTAAGATAATTAACCTTATAGCCTGCCACCTCTCCGAAAACTGCCAATTTGGCCAATAATATTGGGCCTTCCTTGTTCGGATTGGATAAGAACAACAAAACATCATCTGCACAAAGCGAGATGAGATGTCGCCGCTCACCCGTTTGAAAACCAAATAAATTTGGGTGCATTTGCAAGCGTGCAGCGAGAGGTTAAAACATTTTTAATGGAGAAAAGAGAAATTTGATTTTTCAATCAAATTTCTTTTTTAGAAAAGACGCCCTGAAGCAGGCTTGTCGGCAAAACACTTGGCCAACATCAACAGCATTTGGATTTCAATTGACTCAGAATTGAGACAAGTTTAAGATAAGTCTCTACAAGCAACGTTTTTATGAAAAATTCTTAAAAGAAATATAAAAATAGACATTATATTTTGAAGAAATAAAAGTACAGTTGGGTTGTTGGTTGGAGGTTTTTATGACCAAGGATTAAACAGTATGTAGCATGTCTTTTAAGTTCAATGAACTAGACCTATTTCAATTCTGAGGTCTTTTCCTCTATTCACTATATTTAACAAACTCAGCATTGGTAGTGTTTAATACTTCACAATATTGGGTGAAAGTTATCTTTATTTTGATTGGTTGTATACTTTTTTCTTTTACCTTCCCACATTGATTGGAGGGTTCCCATGTTAGGTTATGCAAAATAAGAGAATGGCTTTTTTTGCTGTTGCCAGCCCCATACTCTGGGATTCTCTGCCAGAAGGCTTAAGGGCTGAGGTCTGTGCAAAAACCTTTAGGAAAAGAGTAAAAGGGTAATTGTTTGAAAAGCCATCTAAAGAATGTTAATTTAATTGCATCAGCTCAGCATTCTAATTACAAGTTGGTTAATTCCATTGTGATGCCCATTTTTTATTTTTGTCTGGCTAGTGTCAGTTATATTGTTTTTGTAGGTTGTATGTCTGATTTTATATGATTATATATGTTTTATTGTAACCTGTCTAGGATAATTGTTGAGAGTATGGGGTGATTAGTGTGCCCTTGGGCCTCAGCCCGACCCCAGACGCGTCTAGGACCGACCCGAGGGTTGATGGCGTGTTCCAGCATGGCTGAGAGTCTGACCCTCTGCCATGCCTGCAAGCTCCCAAAGCCAACAACAGGATGATGTTGGAAGTCGAATTGTCCTCCAACCATTCCGAGCCCTTTTGGATCTGCTGCGTGGAACAGCATGGAGCAGCAGGCCTGGCCTGAGGTTGAGGGCAGATGGAGGCCTTGACACGTAGACAGGACTATGATCAATGCGACGGCATCACAGACTAAGACACTTGGGTTGATGCAACGGCATCACAGACGAAGACACTTGGGTTGATGCGACGGCATCACAGACGAAGACACTTGGTTGAAGCAACGGCATCCATGAAGGGGCGAGGAACTGACGAAGTCCAAACGAGACAAGAAGCTGGGCGGAAGGACATTGGCACTGTCTCTCAGGGCACCTTACTCAGGCCACCCGTGGCACTGAGTCGCGGACCACCCTGTCCCACTGCACGCCCTACACAGCCCTAGGAGGCTGGTCACGGACCACGAAGAGAGTGGGACAAGTGCAGGGAAGATCCAGGCTAGGAGGAACTCCAATGACGGAGCCAATGTCATCCGAAGCTCCACCTAAGGCTGGCGGGAACAGAGGCTCAGGAGTGCAGGGACCAATCCCACCTGCAGGCCACTCCATTCTCGGCACACATCATCCGAGAACCACAGCTCTACAGGAACAGAAGGTTCAGGAGCACCAGACGAAGACTTAGGGAAGAACATCTGGACAGGCAGGCACATCAAGACATGGAAGATCATGACGGAACATCAGGACATGGACAGGGACCTCAGGCAGGACATCAAGACATGAAGACGTGGTACGAAGGCAAATGAGACGAGACGAGGAGCTCCACGAAGAACAGGAGACCTTACAAGGCTCTGGCAGGCAGGAGCCTCCAGAGGGATGTCACTCCAATGCAAGGCAAAGGCTGACTGGAAGTTGAAGTCCTTTTATAGGGCTGCAGACTGGCGACTCCCTGGGAGGAGTTTGGATGGCCCACACCTAGCTGGCCCTATAACTACGTGGGGGTGCTGCGGGCCGGCCCCTAGGGAGAAGGGCGTGGCTCAAACCAGGAAGTCCATGCAAACACAAGCAGCCTCAGGCAGGCCCCAAGAACATAGAGGCCTCCCAGGCCCTGGAGCAAATCCTGGATAGTTCGTAGGCGAGACCCCGGCTTCGGAGTGGCCTCCAGGAAGAGGTAAGGAGCCTCCCGTAGCACCGCTACAGGAGGGTTCATAACAATAATAGATGGAAACGTTTTAAATTAATAAATAAAAGTAACATAAAGGAATATTTCTTCACAGAAGGAATGGTGGATGCATGGAATAACTTTCCAGTGGACTTGGTAGAGGCAAAAGAAGTATTACAATTTTAGAGAGCACAGAGGATTCTTAGCTGTAGGGGAGTGAATGTAAAGCTGGTTTCAAGTAGAGTTTATAGTGTTACACCAGGAAGGGGACATAGTAAGACTAGATGGGCCTTTGGTTCTATATCTGCTGTCATATTTTATATTTCTATGTTTGTAAGGGTCTAATTAATTCTATTTTATTTCCCACAAAATCAGAATGGGAAAAAAAAGCCTTAGTGAAACAGGTCCTCAATGTTTATGAGAAGTTTAAGGGTGAGGTCAGAAGATATATCCTATGTCATCTTTTGAGTAGGAAGAGAAACATGAGAGATTTTAGCAAATATTGGAATGAGTTTACTTATTTTAGGAAGAATCCCTAAGGACTGGAAATGGTCTGACTTAATGCAGTGGCTGAGAAAAAGATGAAGGAATGGATTAAGTAGATTGATATCACTGGGGGCAAGTACCAAAAGTTGTTTAAAGGATCAAATGAGGGATATGCTTAGAAAAGCAAAATGTAATTAAAGATGACCAATGTGAATTCAAGAGGTCATGCTTTGAGGGTGTTATTTACCAGGGGACAGCAGTAAAGGAAGTAAGTGGCTTATGTTCTTAGTCAGTGACAAGATTCCATACTTAATAGGGGAAATTTCATCATTTAACAACAAAAAAATGTAATTACTAAGTGGATATTTAAGTTCTTAATTTAAAGATTTGTCATGTTTCTACACTCTGTAAATCTTGTGACTGAGTAAAGCTTACATCTGAGAATATTAGCCCAATTAGATTTAGCTGGTGGTACTAAGTGATTTCAGAGACTAACATTTATAATATTTTTTATAGTTTGCTGCTGATTGACTATAACTAATAATTACATGTATTTATAACATCACAAATTTTATTTGTGTGCACATTTGTGTTTTAAAATACATCAACCATGCTTAAGCATTCTATTAAGAGATTACTTTAGCACAGCTAGCGCACGTGTCACACGACATTGTATGAGTGAGTGAGTGAGTGAGTGAGTGAGTGAGTGAGAGAGAGAGAGAGAGAGAGGCTATAATGTGCTCACACTAGATAGGTATTTATATCTCTATGTGAGGCCCACCTAGTAACTCGAGGTGAGGTTTAGGTATTAGTGTAGGGGTTAGGGGCCCCTTTGTCACTCAAAGTGAGACGTACGAACAGAACAGTGCTCTCTTGTGAAGATTTGATGACCTTCAGACTGAGGAAACTCACCCAAAGATGAGATTTGTGCAATGTTCTCTCACCCTAGCTTGATGGACTCTCTACCTGGGTAAAATCAAGCTAGGGTGAGAGAACATTGCACAAATCTCATCTTCACAAGAGAGCACTGTTTTGTTAGTATGTCTCACTTTGAATGTCAAAGTGGCCCCTAACCCCTACACTAATATCTAAACCTCACCTCGAGTTACTAGGTGGGCCTCCCATAGCGATATAAATGCCTATCTAGTGTGAGTACATTATGGCTAGGTGCTCTCTCTCTCTCTCTCTCTCAAAATAATATCCTCTCATTTGCATCACACCATGTGTTATGGCATTTTCTTCATGCAAAAACACCATATAGCACTTTGATAAATGACTGCCTTAGTGACTTGTTACAGCAACAAGATTGTCCAGAAACTGGTCTAACAATGATGCTCTTCTAGTGAAGAGTAAGTTCTAATGAACTAAACCTTTTTTTTCCCCAATTCATGGGTACATTTCAATAAGTTGCATTGTTCTTCTTTGAAAATTGGGTAAAGGTACACAAGTACCTATGTACTTTGCCTTGACTGTGTGGCTAGGTCTCCAGGGAGAAATGAAGCGATGCACATACTTTTCTCTCATGACCCTGACAATCCCTCCAGGAATGTCTATGTTAACAGCAGTTAAATATAGCCACGCTGTGATATTATACATATACATTTAGCTTCCCTGCATTGTGCAAATTTCTAATCCAGGGATCTGGGCACCTATTCTGTAGTTGTGCACCTGGACCCTATTGAAATTTGTCCTTAGAATGGAGGACAAAAGGCTCAACCTACGGGGAAAGGGGCTGGTGTAGGCGAAGCTCCAGGTCTCTGCATCATCTTCCACCAGTTGGCAGTGAAAGACCTACTGGGCCTTCCAGTAGATAGTGTCAACCTTATTCCAGCACAATGGTCCACAACGCTAACATAGAGTGGTGCTAAAATGATCAAAATTGCCAATGATGAAATCCAAAGAGAAGAAATATAATAATCCACAACATGCTAAACAACGCTGACAATGATGTTGCTAGAAACTTTAACTTCGATTAGGCTGCACAACAAGAGTAAATGCTTCCCTCTGAAGAAGGAAGACACTTCTGAAATACAGCTCATGTTGGGACACTAACATGGGACTTTGAAGTGATAGCTGACACAGCTGCCTGTTGTTTGAGAACAGTCTAAGTTGCAGCATTTGACCAGTTTCAGATGTGGAACACAGCATTTTGATCATAGCACGTTCCAGTGTTCACAGATTCATAAGATGAGTAGAATATGTCTTGCTTTATTTGCAAACAAAATTATTAAAAAAAAACACTGCCAGAACAATGACACTGGCAGCTTGTTGGGTTCACTGCAGGCATGTCATAGTTATAGCAAGGAGCAAATAGGGATGAAGGAGCAGTCTCTCTTGTATCTGTATAGCCAATTGAAATGATATTGAGTGTTAATTTAATTCAGTTGTAATCCACTTCAAAGGCATTCATGGTAAGAAGCAGAATATCAATTGTCAATAAATAAATAATAATAACAAATAATAAATATAATCAGTTTCTGATTTAGGGCCAGAGAGCATGGAAGCACATTATGTAACTATAGACTGCTGTACTCTCTCAACTCTTTGAATCTGGAAGAAAAATATGGAAATGTGTTCCTTAGGTATTCACTCTAGAAGAGATTTGGAAAGTCATCACTCCGCTTGAAATGTCTTTGGCAGGATGTATGTGCACCCCCCACCCCCCTTTCTGAGTTGATAGGGTGGGGGGGAAGAGATCATATGGCCATTGAAATGAACTGCAGTAAGAAGAGGCAGAGTAATATGAGCATGGGAGAGTCACAATCAGGCCGAAAAGTTGATCAGACCCCTCATGTAGAGGTATAAGTCTGAATTTCAAGTTGGGGATCTGTGTAGGACTAACCTCCTGAGCCTACTGTTGAGTTACAATGAAATATCATGTCACAAATAATAGCAAATTCCTAAATCGAATAACTTTGACAAAAAGAGGAATTAAGGTTGGGAATTCATCAACAGACTATTTCACCAAGCAGACAGATCCTCACCCCCAATGACAAGGAGTAGTTGCAAACCGTAGGTATCTGGTTTTCAAAGAAGCAAAATAAGGGCCAGGTAGAATGGGAGGGTATGCAGCTGTCTTCTCATGTCCTGCCTGGGTCTCAGCCTTGGGGCTGAGAAAGAAGGGGTTCCTCCTGGGTGGGTAAAAGCTTGTTAGGCCATGGACTTAGCTGAACTAGAATCACTGAATGCTATAATCATCACTGAGTAACAGACATGCTATATGAGCCTAGCTGAGCTGTAAACCCCGGCAACAGAAAACCCCTCCCATGAAGAGAAAAAGCCTTGGGATGTTAGCAGGAAGCAGTCGAGCTTCAGTCCAAGGGGTGGATCCAACGGCTGATCAGAAGGCGGTGTTTGGTCCCTCAGGAGGATGGGGCCACAGCAGCTGATCAGGAGAGTTTGGTCCCACATGACAGCAAAGATCCAGCAATGGGTCAGGAGGCGGAGTTTGGTCCCTCAGGAGGATGGGGCCACAGCAGCTGATCAGGAGAGAGAGTTTGGTCCCACATGACAGCAAAGATCCAGCAATGGGTCAGGAGGCAGGGTTTGGTCTCTCAGGAAGACGTGGATTCAGCAGTTGTTTGGGAGGCACAGTATCGTCCCCCACGGTGGAGCAACTCAGAAGTGAATCGGGAAGCAGAGTTTGGTCTCCTGGGGGAAAGGTGGGGGGAGGAATGTGTGCAGACCTAGAGGCTGAGCTGGAGGTATAGCTTGGTCTCCCGGTAGAATGTGGACCTTGCTTGCAAAAATTGAGAAGTTTGAGAACGTCAGCAGAAAAAATAACCATTGTCTGATCAACTTCTCTAACATCTTAAATATTTCTCTGTGGGAAACGTTTAAATCTTATAAAACCTCCCTTCCAGGAATGGGAGGGGAAGAAAGATCACACTACCATTTAAGTGAACTGTAGCAGAAAATAAAAGGGGACAATGCAGCTATATAACATGAGCCACCAGTGTGGAAATCATAGAAGGACTGAAAAGGTTGTGAGATAGCTTACTGTGAAGGTGATTAAATGACTAATGAATAGACGAGTCAGAGATTTAGGTAGGTGATTTGTATGGGACAGCCCCCTGGCTACTGCTGCTCACGTACAGTGAAATATCACTTTGGAAACAAATAATGGGAATGGCATTGTCCTCGGTTATTGAACTTTGGCTGACAAAGTCTAAATTGCAGAATTCTCACTGAAAGAGTGATTCATGAGAGAAATGTACTGACAAACAGTTCTATTAAACAAACAGATTCTCACTCTGAATTACAAGGGGAGTAAGTACTTGGATACCTGATTCTCAGAGTAGAGTAAAATGGCTTGGTAGGATGCTAAAGCTTACATTTATTCTGTTTTTAGAAGCCTGCCTGGGTTTTGACCTTGTGGCTGAGAGAAGGATGAACTGTATGATTTTATTGAAAAATGGCTGCTTGACTGCGTGGGCCTAGTGCTCTCTGCAGACCACCTGAGATGTGAATGGATGCATCGTATTGGCCCACTACGCGACAGGGACAGCAGGCCTCGGCCGGTTATGTCACGCATCCTGAAATGATCTCACGAAACTCAATTGATGTGCACATTTCGGCAGCACTCGAATGTGGAGTTTCAGGGTAGCCGGATCCTACTTTTTAATAAATTTTCAGCACATGTCGTGGCACAGAGAAAGGATCTCTCACCCGCCTGCTCTGAGCTGCACAAAAGAGGGACCCGCTTTGCTTTATTATTCCCTGCCAAGCTGTGGGTGCACCACAATAGCAAAGTGCTGTTTTTTCACCAAAAAAGATGATGCAGCCTCGTTCCTGGCCACCCTGAATCAAGGGGCTGCAAGGTGATGAGAGGGCATTCTGGCTCGATTTTGTCCTATGTTTAATGGGTTGAGTTTTACACAGCTCACTCTCATTCGATGTCTCTGCCTTGTCTGTCTCCTGATGTTTTGACTTTCCTAATATAATCGTTTGGAAGGGTCTTAGCTCCTGCTCGGTGATTCTCTGGTTGCCCCATTCCAGAAGATTTGTATAAGTTGGAGCGTTGAGCATCTTATACATTAACTATCTTGACCCTAATCGGGTCCTTATCTGGTTTCGCTTAGACGTTGGGGTTTTTTTCTCTTTTCGCATTTGTTTATATTTCCTTTACCTAATGACTGCCATCAGGTTTAATATCTGCAGAGCTTTTATCTCTCTATATATCGAGGTCTGGTTAATTCTGTTTGCCTTAGGGAAGGGGATGTTCTGAGGGATGCCCCCTAGTGCAGGTTCCTGATGATGTCTGCTCCTGCCATGGGGAAATTTGTGCCTCTTGGAGTAGGAGGAAGGTGTTTCGGGTGTGGTGTGGTTGTGCTAGTGTATATGTGTGTGTGTGCGTTGTTGTGTCTGCTGGGAAGAGGGAGGGGGGTGGGGGGGACAAAGTTTCATGCTTTCTGGTTTTGGGGTGAAGGCATGGGAAAAGACTGAGGGATCCAGTGGCCCAGTAGTCCAGGCTGGGAGGTCCCGGGACCTTATGTATACTGTATACTTTAAGCCCCCAACGGGCCGTGATAGGAATTCACGGGTGTACTGGTGGCAATGGCAAAGGTTAAGATTACATCGCTGAATGTGGATGGTATTCACTCCCCCATAAAATGTAAAAAGTTATTGTCTCTGTTCCAAAGGTTACACTCCCACGTGGTGTTCTTGCAAAAGACTCATTTATCTGACGCAGAACACTTGAAATTGAAAAGGGACTGGGAGGAACAATGTGTTTACTCCTATTTCACCTCCAGAAAGCAGCTATCTTTTTACTGTTTTAGACAGATTGTATGTTTCAAGATAAGGAGGGCCGATATATTATAGTGGCAGGAGTGCTTCATCAGCAGAAGGTTGCCTTTGGTAGCCTGTATGTGCTTAATGTTTATTCCCACGATTTTTTTCATTCACTTAGTTGTCCTACTTTCAAATCTTTCTGAATATAGTCTAGTGGTGGGTGGGGATTTTAACATCGTGGCTGATAAGACTATCGATTGTAAACCTGCTAAGGTGTGAACAGAAGGGAAGCTTAGCTGGGTGTTACCTTTTTGTGTCAGGAATCGGGCTTGTTGGATGTTTGGTGGGTTTTGCACCCTGGTGAGCAGAATTTTACTTTTTATTCGAATCCTCACAAGTCATACTCCAGGTTGGATTGTCTTTTAGTGTCTTAAAAACTTTATTCTTGCACCAGGGAAGCTACTATAGGTACTATTTTTATTAAAGACCATGCACCGGTCTCTGCAGGGGTGGAATTAGGGTGTCACTGATGTTCCTCTTTTTCCTGGCGTATCAGCCCTGAGCTCTAATCTGACAAGGCGTTCCATGAGTACCTATGGCTGTGTTGGGAGGAATATTTGAAGTTTAATACCATGCCAGATATTTCCCCTTCCCTGTTCTCGGAGGCTGGAAAAGCAGTAATGAGGGGTCAAATTATTGCTTATGTGGTAAAAACAAAACATCTGCGCAGTCTCAGCACGTAACTGATATGACGGAGTCCACTAAATTTAATGTGGACCAAGCACATGAAGCTTTGAACAATCTGTTGTACCAGCGGGCTTCCAAATCACTTCGATTTTTTCAGTACCAACTGTACCGATTTGGGAACCAACAGGGTAAGCTTCTTGCTACTTTGGTTTGGGTGCGTGGCCCCAGATCCTGTATAGAAGGTAATAGGTATTAGAGATTGCACCGGTATTCACAAGCATGGCCTGAACATTTTTTGGAGTACTATAGTGATCTCTACAGCCACAAAGCAGTGATTCTGGAGGCTTGGGATGCCTTTTTTTCAAGATCTTCCTTGGCCCAGCTTGCTGCAGGCCATGGCAGAAACCATTAATGCCCCCATTAGGGATGGTGAAATCTTTTCAGTGATCCAGAGCTTAAAGTTGGGGAAAGTTGTGGGGACCGACGGTTGCGTTCGTCAGTCTCAGACGACTTTGACCTCTGTGCCTCACCTTTCTTCCTTCTCTCTCCTCAAGCCTTGGGAAGATGGCTGCTGCCGCGTCTTCATGCCGCTCTCTCCGACGTCCCTGGAATGGCAACGGTGATGGTGTTCGCCATGTTTCTCCTGAGGGCCTCCTAGGGTGCGCGCGCGCACGCCACCCATGTCTTTATCCACGTCATGGCGGGAACCTCGGGGGCGTCCCCTCCGAGTGACATCACAACATCCGGGTATTTAGCCTGCCCTTCGTTTGCTAACAAACTGAGTTAGCAAGGATCGAGAAAGGATTGGAATACCTCTGATCTAAGCTGCTCTGCCGCTTCCTTGCTGCCGCTGGAAGCTCTCTCTGCCCTTCGGGATCATTCATCTCTAACCTGGGTACCCGCTCCTCGGGGGCCCTTATGCTTTCTTTCAGATACTTATCTGGGATACCAGGTACTCGCTCCTTGAGGGCCTGCTCTCCCTTCCTTGGTGCCTACAATTCAACTACTTCTGCCTGCCAGGATCTTCATCAATACAGCTATCTACTTCAGTGAGTAACCAACCTTGTCAGTCTGTCTCACCTTCAGCTTCAGCGCTGCAAGTCTACATCCGGTAGGGTTGTGCATTCGTTCCCTACGAATTGGGAATCCACAATGTATAGGGCCCTATTCGTTGTATTCGTGGGGAAGCGAAACGTATCGTGATTCCCCACGAATACAACGAATCTTCGCTGAATTATTCGGCCGCCTAAAGGAGCCAATTTAAACAACCCCCCCCATCCTCCTGACCCCGCCCAAAACTCCCTGGTGGTCCAGCGGGGTGTCCAGGAGCCATCCCCTGCACTCACACCCTCAGCTGCCGGTTTCAAAATGGCGCCGATAGCCTTTGACCTACTATGTCACAGGGGCTACCGGTGCCATTGGTCAGCCCCTGTCACATGGCCATCGGCGCCATCTTGTGCTCCTACCATGTGACAGGGGCTGACCAATGGCACCAGTAGCCTCTGTGACCTAGTAAGGGCAAAGGCTATTGGTGCCATTTTGATTACTGGCAGCCGACAGCTCAAGTGCAGGAGATCGCTCCCAGACCCCTGCTGGACCCCTCCTGCACTCCGGCCATCGGCTGCCAGTAATCAAAATGGCGCTGATATCCTTTGCCCTTACTATGTCACAGGGGCTACCGGTGCCATTGGTCAGCCCCTGTCACATGGTAGGAGCACAAGATGGCGCCGATGGCCATGTGACAGGAGCTGACTAATGGCACCGGTAGCCCCTGTGACATAGTAGATCAAAGGCTATCGGCGTCATTTTGAAACTGGCAGCCGAGGGTGTGAGAGCAGGGGATGGCTCCCGGACCCCCTGCTGGACCACCAGGGAGTTTTGGTAAGTCTTGGGGGGTCAGGAGGGCGGGGGGTTGTAGTTAATTTAATTTTAGCAGGGAAACGAATAGGAATTAACGTATAAACGTATCGGGGGGCCCTCTTGCTGAATGCAATGTATCTGCCCCCGACGAATACGAATCCCGAATGCAACGTATGATGTCCCTCTACACATCCCTAGCATCCGGGACTTTCTCTACAACCTTACGCAGCCTACCATCTACTTGAGCATGGGACAGGTCTCCTCTGCTGAGGACCCCTGGACTACTTCTACTGAGGACCCCTGGACTACTTCTTCTGAGTAACCTGAATCCTTTTCTGACTCCTTCCAAATTCCAAGTCCTCATCTGAGTCCTTCCAAGTTCCAAGTCCTCATCTTGTTTCTGTCCTCAGCCTCTGTCTGGCGGGTCCAAAAGGGTATTTGAGTGGATGAAGTAGTCCAGGGGTCCTCATTGCTGCCGCCCCCTGGGTAGTATCACCAAGCTGTATAATAAATACAAATTCTCTGTGTCTGCGTGTATAGAGTCTAGCCTAGTACTGCGGTTCCTCACGGAGCTCCTCCCCGTGGGAGTGGTCATCACCGCAGTACCCAAGGAGTAGCAATCTGTTAGTGCTCTGCTCTTCCAGAGGGAAGGAGTAGCAACTGTTATGCTTTGTTCCTGTAGAAGATGAACCAGCAACCTGTATGATTCCCACGGGGAGATAGCTATCTGATATGGATCAGCTTCCGCAGAGAGAGGAGTGATGGTCTGATGTGGGTTGGCTCCCACAGAGTGGTAGATGATGATACCGCTCTTATTAGTGTAGGAATAACCCTTAGTAGAAAGAGTGAATCCCTGGGCCGATGGCAGTTGACAGTGCCCTCAAGTGGAGATCCTGAGAGGGACCACCGGCTAGGCTGAGTATTGAGACAAACACAGATAGTTCTTTATTAGACTGGAAGTAGAACCACCAGAGGTGGCAGTAGTGAGTAGATATGCCCGGCAGGGCTGAAGTCCTTCTGATACTGGAACCACAATCTCTGAGTTGTTGAGCTGTAAGGAGAGACTATAGGTAATGAGTAGACAGGGTATGCTGGGCATAACCAATGATGGATGATACACTCACAATAGTAGATCTCTGTAGTGTCTTCTATATGCAACAGAGAGTCTTCAGTATTCAGGAACTGAAGCTGCAGGCGAGTACTGGTTCCTATATGCAGTCTGAAATAGAACTCACAATAACTGTGTATGGGATGGCTTCTGGAATAGAAGAGAGGTTAGGAGAGATTTAGGAACGTAAGCCCTCGTGGAGCGAGTACCGGTTCCTATCTATTAATCTGTAATAATAATCCATAAGATATAGGTATGCAATATCTTCTGAGGAAGAAGAGAGCATGAGAAAGGAATTAGGAACATAGGCCCTCGTGGAGCGAGTACCGATTCCTATCTGCAATCTTGCAATGGTAACTCACGATCTCCGTACCTGCAATAACGTCTTAGACTGAAGGAAACCTTAGCGATTAGGAACAGTGGCCCTCGTGGAGCGAGTACTGGTTCCTGTCTGTAATAGGACTCACTGTGTTCACGTCTGCGATCACCTCCAGGCAGTAGGAGTCTTCTGAATCTTTGGGAACATAGGCCCTCGAGGAGTGAGAACCGGATCCCGTCCAACAATCTGAAATCAAGAATAGAGAGAGCGGAGCCCCCGAGGAGCGGGTACTCCTGGTAAGTTTGAAAAGGCCGAGCAGTGGAGAAGAATTCCCCTTGCTGACTCTGAGCGTAGTTGCAAGTAGCGTGGACTGCCGAAGCAAGTCCCGTTGGAATTCCTTGCTAACTCATTTGTAGTTAGCAAACAAAAACCTTTTAAATTGAAAACGGATGACTTCAGTACGGGGGGATGCCCCCGAGGTTCGCACCCTTGCTGGTACAAAGTCTGGAGCGCGCGTGCGCCCTTACATCATCAGGAACATGGTGGATCCGTAGCGTCAAGCCAGCCCGGGGACACCGGGACCAAGAGGTGGAGAGAAGGCGCGGCTGCATCTGTCCATCTGAGCCGAAGGGAGTCGCCACCAAGGTAGAGAGGGTGGAGCGAGGGCGAGAATAGGCACGAACGCAACAAGCATCTATTAATTAAAATAACTCACAAGATTTTCTAATATTTCCCAAACACCAAATAGTTCAAACAGCAGACACATGAAATAACACCCCAAAATTTAAAATAGGATACAAATTTCAAGCTCTCTATACCTGGGATTGTTTGTTTTACAATCACCCACAGATTGTTGTGGTTTGGGGGAGGAGGCCTCACAATCTTTACCTCTCCCTCCAACACACACTCATGCTGTCACACATACAGGCTCTCTCTCACATATACACTGTCACATACACAGGCTCTTTCACTCTCTTACGCACACACAAACACACACACACACAGAGTCTCTCTTGCTTTAACACACATACAGGCTCAGGCTCTCACAGACACATGGAGACACTCTCACTCTGTCATACACTTGCAGTCTCTCACACATACACAGACTCTTGCTCTTTTATACACATGAAGGCTCTCACAAAAGTAGGCTCTCTTTCACACACACACACACACACACACACACACACACACACATACAGGCTCTCTCATACACACATCCAGTCTTGCTCTCTCTCTCTCATACATACATATGTAGTCTCTCTCTCATACACACAAGCATCCACACATATAGCTTTCAGTCCTCCCCCTTTCTTCTGGCCTTCCCTTTGTTTGATGTGGGACGGCGGTGCTGCTCCTCAATGCTGATAGGGAGGTGAAAGAAGGCCACTGCTACCTGTGGCTCCTGCAAGGTGGTGGTGAGAGAGCCTTGGCTAAGGCCGTGCAGGCCTCTCTTCGGGCCATGGAAGGACAGGCACGCTGTTCCTCTCTTCGGGCCACTGCAGGATGGGCTCTGCTGCGTCCGCACAGGACCTCTCTTTGGGCTGCGACTGGATGGGCCCTGCTGCGGCCTTGCGGGTTTTTCTTCGGGCCAGGAAGCTGGAAAATCAACCACGTGATTGGTGTGTCCGGTCCACCGGGGGATGCCCGATTCCCTGCTAGGCCAATCTGCCCCAGATGCATTCTGTTTCTTTATGAGAAATGTTTGCTTCTTATAGATAATGAGGCCAATATTAAAAAATCCAAAAATGGATAACTTAAAGTTACCTGTACGTTATCAGGTATATCGAGTAGGAGAAATATCCTTCTGAATATCCCCAAATATCCTGGTTAACCTACCCGACTAACTTTGAAGTCCAAATTTCAATATCACTGGTTAGATTTCAAAATTATTCAGCTAACCAGTTAAATTCAAAGGATATAGCTGGTTAAGTTGCAGATGCTGCTTAAAAAAAAAAAAGGCTGTTGTGCTGGCCTGATGCCCTTCCCACTCCAGTGAAAATGCCCTGGTGGTTTAGGTCCCCCTCCCCCCTCCCAAAATAACACAAAAAAGATAGTGGTCCTAGTGGCCTGAAAATCCACCCTCACCCCCCCATCTCCCTCTGAAATTGTGGACTTGACAATAAAGTAATGTCCCGGCAAGCCCTGCCTCCCCCCCCCCCCCTCCTGAACCCTCAAGCCGAATGCCTCTTACAGCAGCCGGGCGATGGGATGGTAGTGCCCAGCTCCCGGCACATCCAGTATTGCTTTGGAAGCGATACCTGTAGCTTACTCCTGTCAAAGAAAGCAACGATGGATGTGCTGCCGGGAGCTGAGCACTACCACCCCATCGCCCGGCTGCCGTAAGGGGCATGGGAGGTTCTGGGGGCGTTGAACAGAGGGAGGGAGAAGGGGAAGGGGAAAGGTGGACAAACCAGTGCATTATTTTTTCGTCAGTGCTATGATTTTAGGGGGGAGGGGAGGACAGGCTTTTGGGCTTACAGTCCTGCTACCTCTATGTATTATTTTGGGGGGGGGCATAATGGGGGAGGGGGCTCGACTGCCAGGGCATTATGTATTTCACTTGGGTGGGGAAGGAGCATGGAATCGGGCTTCTCATTAGCTTCTCATTAGCACTTAACTGGTTATAACCCTACTCTTGCTGACATCGACAGTTAGCCGAATACGTTATTTGGGTAAACTCTAAATATCGGAGTTAGCCAGATAACTTGTTCCACTTACTGGACTCCGCCCCTAAAATGCCTCTTATTTTTTCAGCTAGCCTTTACCCAGATAAGTGCCGTCAATATTAAAAAATCAGTATTTAGCTGATTAACTAGTGAGTTATCTGGCTAAATGCCTTTGAATATTGGTCTCTGCATGTTTAAAAGCAATACAAAAAAGGATTGAGAAACCCTATCCTCCTTAACACAATTGGAAACAAAACACAAATTCAGGCATTAAATATCCTATGGCCGGAGACCACATAATGGGGCTGATGTTATAAGGGGCACTGACATTAGTGCAGCTTTTTATTCCTCTTTTAGCACACATTTTCAGGAATAAGTTCACTCTGGTATGCAACAGGGGTTTTAACTCCTAAAAAATGTGTGCTGAACCAGTCATTAAAACCTGTGCTAAGATTAACGCGGTTGCATGCAAATGCCATGTAAAAGAAGGCATTAGTTACTCCCCAGCAATGAAGGGAGGTGCGTCAAAGGGAAAGCAGCTTGAAGCGCATTTTCATAAAGCTGGAAATTTAACTCCTAGGATAGAGCAGGATTAAAATTTAACTCACCTTTCTGGTGGCCACGTTATACTCTTCCTGTGCCTAGTGTGGTAGTGCTAAGCTGCTTCTACCACACTGGGCACAGCAATAGAATAACTTTGGACACCAGAAATGTGAGTTTACTACACCTCGGACCCAAGAGTTTAATTTTCAGAGCTCTTGGGGAGGGCACCTACAGTTGAACTGTACACCGGCACTGTGCATCCAACTTTGGCGTACTGTTTAACTTGTAATGCGTCCGCCCCAGGGAGTTTACACTTTGCTCAACTAGCTGTAAGTGCCCGCTCCATAAAGCAAATTCTTGCCACCAAGGCCCTTTTGGCAGAGGATGGCAAGAAAAATCAAAGCATGAACTCTGGGTGGGGGGCATCTAAAGCTGAACAGGATGCCAAAGTTGGACGCATAGAGCCAAAGTGCATCCTGTTCAGCTGAAGGTGCCCACCCCAGAGAGCGTATGCATTGATTTTACTTGCCATGCCTTGCCAAAATGGCACAACAAATCAATTGAAGTATTTCTTATTTGTGGCAAAAGAGCGGAGTATTTTAATAGCCTCAATTAGTTATATCCCAAAAGTGACCATCTGTTTAAAAGAGTGATATCTCTAAGTGACTGATGATTAATCCATTTTAAGCACAGAAGAGTTTTTGGGTTGATGGAAGAGATTTACAAAGTTGACCCAGTGCTTTATGATGGTCACTTTTGGGATGTAACTAATTGAGGCTATGAACATAGTCCGCTCTTTTGCCACAAGTAAGAAATGCTTCAATTGTTTTGTCATTATTTTTTCTTGCATTTTTCAGGGTTCTTTTTTGATTTAGTATTGCCAAAATGGCACTGCATGCGAGATTGCTGCTGTGAATCCCAACTTTGTGGGCACATTCTCTCATTCAATGGTAAGTAAAATAAAGTAAGCTCTCTGGGGAAGCACCTGGAGCTAGGTGAACAAAGCATAGGCTGGCTGGGTGGGCATCACCAGCTGATCAGTGCCTGTGCTGTCCAACTGTTCAAGGAAACAAAGAAAACCTGTGACTGGTGCCTTCCTCAGAGAGCTTACATTGCAAATTCAACTCCTGAGACTGAAGTGGAGTGAAGTCACATTTCTGGTGGCAAATGTCTATTTTTCTGCCCAGCGTAGTATCCACCTTAGACCTAGGAGGATTTACATTTCCAATGTAAGATCTCTGGGGCAGGGACTAATACCAAGTGCATACCATTCACATGAAGGTGCCTTCCCAGGAGAGCTTATGTTTTGTTCAGCTGTTGATGCAGCCCCAGAGAACTTACACATTCTTTGGTGTGAGGTGGAGTAAACTCTCATTTCTGGTGGCCAAATTGATTCTATTGCTGCACTAAAAGTCTGGTAGAAAAAGACTACCGCGTGGGCACAGCAATGGAATCTCATGGTCACCCAAAAATGTGAGTTAACTTGTACTCCACCTCAGGCCAATGAGTTAACCTGAAAATCAGCTTACAGTAATGGCCTAATTTTAAAAGGCCTACACGCGTTAAAACCAGGAGGCCAAATGTGCGCCGCAGGGACTTTCAAAGGCCCGCGGCCACGCGCTTATCTTCCGGCATGCGCTGAAGAACCAGTAACAAGGAAGGGGCGGGGTCTGGGTGGGGCAGGGGCGGGGCATGGACCGTCCAGGAAAATGCCATCAGGAACTTTCCCGCTGAAGTGTGCACTGGCAGCCGGCTGGCCTACGCAACCTGCTACTGCTCCGGAGAGCAGGGAAGTATTAAAACAACAAAAAAAGATAGTTAGAGGGTTTTTAGGGGTCAGAGTGGATAGGGGAAAAAGGAGGCAGGTTAGCTAGAGGGTTTAGGAAGTTCCCTCCCAGTCTGGAGGGAACTGGGGAAGTGGCCTAACGCGTCACCACACGCTTCTTATAAAATTTCCCCCGCTTATGCGTGTGAGTCGGCACTCGCACATACATGCACACACCAATAAAAAATCGGGCACACGTGTACGTACGGGTAGCGGATTTTATAATGTGTGCATCGGCGTGTGAATGTTATAAAATCGGCGCGTCCATGTGTGCGCACCGGGAACCGCGTGCACATGGACACCCATGTGTGTGTTTTAAAATGTACCTTTAAGTACATTAAACCAGAAGTACAGAGGTAAGTTAGAGGGACTGTGACCAAAATGGACTTGCATGCAAGACTGTGCCCATGTTGTGATGCCCAATAGTCCAGTTTTGCATGGCAGGCCATTTTGCCAAGTGAAATCAAAGGGAAGCTCTGGAACAGGCAATTACAGCCATTTGAGATTCACAGCAGCAAAATGCATACTGTTCACCTGTAGGTACCTTCCCTAGAGAACTTACCATTTGGTTTCACATGTCATGCCTTGCCCAAATGATTTTTCTTGTGAGATTGTGCCCAAGTCAGGATGCCCTGTGCCAATCTGCATGCAAGATCACTTTGGTCACACTCCTTCCAACTTCAAGCACTTACCTCCTTACTCCTGTTTTAAAGCAATTTGAAAGCATTTTTCTACATTAGTGCAGAGTTTTTAGTTTAACTCACATTTTAGCACACAAATTTTGTTTAGTGAGCATTTTTAACTCCTCTTTGATTTGCATCCAATTAGCTTACTGCATCTCGCAGGGACCCCTGTTTTTAATGCGTTAAGTAAAATCCATGCTAAAATTTAACTCTAATTTTAGTGTGGGTTAGAAACATAGAAACATAGAAATGACGGCAGAAGAAGACCAATCGGTCCATCCAGTCTGCCCAGCAAGCTTCACACTTCTTTTTTCTCATACTTATCTGTTTCTCTTGGCTCTTAGTAACCTTAGGTTCTATTTCCCTTTCACCCCCACCATTAATGTAGAGAGCAGTGATGGAGCTGCTTCCAAGTGAAATGTTAAGTTTGATAAGCGGCAGCATAGTTCTCTGCCGTTGAAGCAGAGATATGCGTGAAGTATTAGTTTTTCTTCTCCCCTGCCGTTGAAGCAGGCAGCTATGCTGGATATGCATTGAAAGTGAAGTATGCCTTGAAAGTCACATTAACTATCATCAAATATTGAAAAGCCTAATAATTGGTAATTGAATAAGCCTAATAATTGGTAATACCTATAGCCCATAAACCCATCCCTGTTTTTTTTTTTGTTTTGTTTTTTTTCTTTTTTTAATTGGGAGATGGCAGCCCTCCATCCTTCCGCTCCGTGAATGCCTCTGTGGCTACTGCCGCTCCGTGCAGTGTTTTGCTGCCTGCTCTTTATACGCGTCCTCTAGACCTGATGGATCCACAGTGTTTATCCCACGCCCCTTTGAAGTGCTTCACAGTTTTGGACTTCACCACTTCCTCCTGAAGGGCATTCCAGGCATCCACCACTCTCTCCGTGAAGAAATACTTCCTGACATTGGTTCTTAGTCTTCCTCCTTGGAGCCTCAGCTCGTGACCTCTGGTTCTGCTGATTTTTTTCCGATGGAAAAGGTTTGTTGTTGTGTTTGGATCGTTAAAGTTTTTCAAGTATCTGAAAGTCTGAATCATATCACCCCTGTTCCTCCTTTCCTCCAGGGGGTACATATTTAGATTCTTCAATCTCTCCTCGTATGACATCAGATGAAGACCCTCCACCTTTCTGGTCACCCTTCTCTGAACCGCTTCAGTCTTGTCTCTGTCTCTTTGTAGATACGGTCTCCAGAACTGAACACAGTACTCCAGGTGAGGCCTCACCAAGGACCTGTACAAGGGGATAATCACTTCCCTTTTCTTACTCGATATTCCTCGCTCTATGCAGCCGAGCATTCTTCTGGCTTTTGCTATCGCCTTGACGCATTGTTCGCACACTTCATATCATTAGACACTATAACCCCGAGGTCTCTTTCCTGCTCCGTGCACATCAGCCTTCCCCCCCCCCCCCCATCTATTACATCAGCCCCAAATATATTGTTTTTCTGTCCCACCCCCCAAAAAACCCACTCTCAAATTGGACAATGGGATTACAATCCCTAACCGTAGAATCTTTATGCTATAAAAGAATGGTAATGAGAAAATGCAACCTACCCAGCAGGTGGCAGCAGCCTATTGAAAAATGGAAAATGTGACACGAGCTATATTGGGAAAAACAACAGAGACAGAGACAACGAAGCAGATGTACTAAAGCATTTCCTTCTCACTTTTGTGTCTATGTGAAGATTGCTTAGTACTTCTGGTCCAATATGTAACAGATTACCCCCTATCCACCACCACATCCAGCTGAATGTGCTGAAAACAGACTCCCCAAGCCCCTCCATTTACCAAAATAGATAAATGGAAAGGTAACTGTAACAGAGCAACAAGTTAAGATGTTTTCCAAAGAAAATTCCTGAAAATATCCTCCTTCTCCCACCTAATTCATTTGCAAACTCAGCAAAGTCAGCTGCCACTCTCAGGTTGATATACACAACAGATCACTCAGCATTACACTGGAATGAGTTAAAAGCAAACCAGATGAGCCTGATGACCTACTTATTGTGTAGATTACTCCCATTGCAATCCCTAGCCCTTATAGTTCAAGAAGGACAGCTGCAGACCCCCACTCTAAGGTGTGTCTCTAGCACTTGACCTTCTGTGCACGTGACAGGGCTCTCGACTCCTTCTCACTTCAGGCCCCAGATCCTGGCTTTGCAACGCCTTGGGAACTGGACTCTTGATTCCTAGCCTCTCCCCAAAGGAGAATCCGTCCTCTGGCTTCCTGAACCTGAGCTACCTGGACTGCTGCTGCAACGACAGATAAAAACAATATCTGAATTCAAGAAACATGGGATAAACACAGGGGATCCATGAGGAGTGATGGGAATTGTAAAGCTGGTTAATTGGGCAGATAAACAGACTAGACAGGCCATATGGTCTTTTTCTGCTGTCACATTTCTCTGTTTCTATGCTAAACAGAGGATTGCTGGAGAATGCGTGAGGGTCCACATGCTGGAACTCTTCGGGACAGCAAACACTAAGTTAAGAGTCTTTTGGTAAGGTGGCAGCTTAGTGGAGAAATCATTAAGGGTTTGCTGGTTTTGTTTTGCTTTTTTGTTTCATTTCATTACTGGGGCTATTTTGTTTCATTTCATTTTGTTTCAGTTATTTTTTTGTGGTTTTTTTTAAAGTATGTTCTATTTTTATTTTCTAATAGTGTACACAAAAATATTTTAGTGCATGCTATTGGTAGCATGCTCTAGAACAGTGATTCTCAACCTTTTTTCGGCTAGGACACACCTGACAGATGGTTCTCACATGCGTGACACACTGAACACGTGACCATCACGGGGCTAAATGTAAACATACACCCTGCATCCATGGGAACCCCCTTGACCCCTAACAATGGATGCAGAGCAGAACTAGGGCATTACCCATAGAACTCACCATGCAAAAAAAAGATATTCTGGTTCTGATGACATCTCAGTAAAAGCAAAAAACCCCTCCCTTACTACCAGGCACAATAGCCCTCCTTATGAAAAGGCAATAATTTACCACTACTGCATATCCTATTGAGAAAACACAACAAATAAGATTGATACAATTGCCTACATGCTAGTAAAATACCTCACCTCGGTCAACACGCAGAACCGACTTTCACCAAGTACAGAAAGACCAGAAATTATAAATATGGAGACAGAAACAGGAATGGAAAACCAAAAAAGCCACTCTGCATGCAGTGCAAAGAAGGGAGGAGGCTTCCCATTGGCCCACGGGGGCAGGAAAAAGGTAAATGGAAGTATAACTGGGGCTGTGGGACAACGGGAGCCGCAACACACCAGCTGGTGCTTGGCGACACACCGGTTGAGAATCGCTGTTCTAGAACATGGGTGTCCAACTCCAGTTCTCGAGGGCCGAAAACCGATCTGATTTTCAGAGTAACCCTAATGAATATGCATGAGATAAATTTCCATGCACTGCCCCAATTGTATGCTGATCTGTCTCATGTATATTCATTAGAGATATCCTAAAAATCAGAACGGTTTGTGGCCCTCGAGGACTGGAGTTGGACAACCCTGCTGTAGAAGCTGGCTGCCAGCCCTGCCCCCTCCCTCTGCTGACTATGTCTGCCAAACTTTAAACAGAGCCCTCCAGGCTTTCCCACTTCAACCCTGAATACCTCCTTTCTCATATCTTACCCCAAACTGTGGGATCCAAAGGGAGCAACAGTGAGGTAATGATGACTCCAATAGGGATGTGCTGCCCCAAAATTTTCAGTTGGTTTGTTTTTTCATTTTGGACTCCATTTTGTTTATATTCAGTTCATTTAATGTTTATTTTTGTTTGGTTCATTTGTAAAACTGAAAAAAAAAACAGCAACCATTAAGCAAGAATTAAAAAAATTACCAATAAAAAAAGTGTGTCTGGCAGCCCTGGCTTGGGTCTTCCTGTGCCAAAAAACTGCCTGATTATGGGGCCTGGGCACCATCCTGGGCAGGCCCCAAGCCAGGCCTGGAGTTGGTGCTCGGGGCCTCGAGCTGAGCCTAGTGCTGGGGCCTGGACCTTGCACCAATGACTAGGCCTGAGCTGGGGCCTACCTAAAACTGGCCCAAGGCCTGGGTCCTTCTCCTATTTAAAAGTGCCAGGATGGGGACCTACCATCCTGTCCTCCACTTACCCCCTCTTCCTGGATCCTGCTTGCAAAAGGGCAGGAGTGATGCCCAGTTGCTCCCATCTAGTTCCCAGTGCTTTAAAAATGGCACCAACTGCCTGGAGCATGGCCCAGAAGGCTCAAATGATGTTTTTATTACCATTTTCTGGTGCATTTGGCCCCTTTGTCTCCTCCTCTTGTAATTAGGAGGGTTAGAGTTTTGTTGCAGCTCTAAATAGGTTTTTTTTTGACAGAGGGTCCGGGATGTACAGCATCTAGCCACATGCATCAAATATCTTTTTTTACAGGCATACCATTTTGTTATTACTTTGTCATGTCTTATACATATATCTCTTGTGCCCCTTTCTTTGATTCAGTCTCATTTTTTACATCCGTGATTTATTGTCTTTCATTATTATTATTAATTCCACACATTTTTGTCAATTAGTTTTGCCTTTTCTTAATTTCACTTGAAGTAGTACATTTTCAGCACTTTTATTGATGATACCCTGCCGAGTCATTGTGACGTAGAGCCTTAATGTGTTACTGATTGGCTATCGGGGATATAAAAGATTTCAGCATCAATGTGCAGCTGCAGCGTTTTTTTGAAACACCATTTATTTAGATTTTTATATTCCACTTTTCACACTTTAAAGCAGATTACATCCAGGTATTTTCCTATCCTAAGGGGGTCATTTATCAAAATTGCTTTATGGCATTTTTGCATGCGAAAAGCACCATAACACATGGTGCGATGCTAATTTGGAAAAGGGGGAAGAGTTTGGGTGGGATTTCTGTCCAAGTGGGCTGGCTTTGCAAAGCCATATTGCACAGTTTTAACACAGGAAGGTTAAAGCACAATATGGCTATATTGCACTTTGTGATCTTTCTGCAAATAGCATTTTAAGCTGTTTAGGGGAGAGAGAGCACCTAGCTATGAGGCTGTTATAGTACGTTGGTATTTATACTTCTATATGAGGCCCACCTAGTACCTTGAGGTGAGGTTTAAGTAGTAGTGTAGGGGTTAGGGGCCCCTTTGACATTCAGAGTGAGATATACGAACAGAACAGTACACTCTTGTGAAGATTTGATGACCTTCTGAGTGAGGAAACTCACACAAAGATGAGATTTGTACAATGTTCTCTCAACCTAGCTTGATGTTACCCAGGTAGAGCTAGGGTAGGTAGAGCTAGGCTCTCTCTCTCTCTCTTTCCCCCCAGTGGTTGTAGGTAGGAATTGTAACAATTGTGGTACTTACCGCAAAGTGTGGAAAAGTTATCGCACTCTGTGGTAATACCTATGTGAAGTGCTAAGATAGTGCACTTTGTGATAAACAGGCTAATACCATAAAACACACCCCTTTTCCAATCGCATGCAATATTTACTGCATTTTGATAAATCTAGGTCTAAGTTTGTACCTGAGGCAATGGAGGGTAAAGTGACTTGCTGAAGGTCATAAGGAAAACAGTGGGACTTGAACCCTAGTCTCCTGGCTACTCCACAACTCTATGTCATGGCATTATTGGTAAGCAGCAGGTCTCACATTAACCTTTCGAGGAAAGTTTATATTCTCTAAAAATCTTTTGAAATGTTTGTAAGTCCAACATATTTATTTTGTTTAGCCTTTAGAATCTTCAAGTACCTTGAAATTTTATAAATTCTCATATATATGTTGGAATCGGACACAATATCTCAATATGATACTAATTCTACTGAGCGGATTTGTTCCATGTTTATAACTTTGAATAACATATACACAAGAGGTAAAGTAGAAAGCGTCTATTTCATAAATTAAAAAAAATTGTTTGTAGAATATTGGGTAGGGATTGTACCCACCCTTAAGAGTTTTGGCTACTTTCTCATGTTTATAGACAGCATATTGAGACTAGGTAACATTTTAATCATTACGTTCAATTTTAATAATAATGATAGCTCACGTGGTTCTTTTAATGAAATAATTCTGTGTTCATGTTATTTGTTATAGACACCAAGTCGTTTTAGAAGCTTTTCCCAATTGTTTGTGCTGTACATTGGGATTGTTATATATCCAGATCACAGTCCGAGTAGTTGACAAATAATATCCTCTGAGGAAGCCTATGTGGTGAAACAAAGAATTTTTTTTTGTTGGGATGCACACCATCAGCGTAGGACATATACCATCAACTTGGGAACGATTATTTCTCATCTGAAATGCAAGTTATCAACCTCAATACCTGCTCGTTACCTTGAGATATCAACCACTGTTCAGTTTTATACATTGTTTCATTTACTCTTCAGTGATACATATAGATATAGTAGAATAAGAACATAAGAACATGCCATACTGGGTCAGACCAAGGGTCCATCAAATCCAACATTCTGTTTCCAACAGTGGCCAATCCAGGCCATAAGAACCTGGCAAGTACCCAAAAACTAAGTCTGTCCCATGCTACTGATGCTAGTATTAGCAGTGGTTATTTTCTAAGTCAACTTGATTAATAGCAGGTAATGGATTTCTCCTCCAAGAACTTATCCAAACCCTTTTGGAACCCAGCTACACTAACTGCACTAACCACATCCCCTGGCAACAAGATATTAAAAAACAAAATTAACCCTGGAAAAAAAAAGGACAGGTAAAGCTTTTCAGCTAGAGCAGCTAGAGAAAAGTCATGGGAAAAAAATCAGAGAAATGCATTCTAATTCTCAGAAATGCTCTAACTGAAACGAGCAGGGCTGCAGGGTGGTGGTCATCATCCAAGTGAGATTTATCACTGCCTGTGGCAGGAATGGAGGTGAAGTATTCAGGACCTTCAGGAGCTGCATAAATCTGAATGGAATCGGCACTGGGAGACAGCTTTTTGGGCGAGTATGTTGGCACTAATGGAGGGTCTATAATGATCCCTCTTCCTCCATGGCCTGACTATCTTTGCAAGGTGCTTGCTAAACGTTTTCTGTTTCAAACTGGGCTACCTATTTACTGCACCTGGCTAAACGCTTTTTAAAATCGCCATCCCTGAATCTCATGATCTCTCAGTAATTTTGCCTCTTCTAATCTTAGTATGGGACTGATGCGAGAAATTAAATATATTTTTTTCTTTTTAAATGTTTAGAAATACGTAGAAACCCACACGTGAAATAGTAAAATTTTATTTCTTAGAATAGCCATGCTCATTGGAATCAAGCCGTGCGATAAACATCTTAAAACTCTGATCCTGCAAAGCTTTTCATCTATGTTGTCTTCCTTTACCTCAAAGAAATCCCATTCAGTTATGGATGCGATTCATTAGAAATCTGATGAGCAGTGTTAGTCTGAAGTTATTATAGTCTTAACAAGAAATGTTAAGACTGGTTCCTTTTTTATTTCTTGTGTGTGCTTGGTGAAGGGGCCTCGGATTTCATATTAAGGTCTGAGAATAATAACAATGGTGTCAGCAATAGAGTACGGTGGTAGAGTCACATGAGACACACTGACATGCTATTAGGTCACCTGTAACAGTTTCTTCACGTGTTTCTCAATGAAATATTCATTTTTTTCCATTCTTGACGGTATAATTTCGCTCGTGGCATGCACCGATGAGAGAAAAGGCTTCAGGCTTCTTTAGCTGGCTCGCACCTGCCAGAAGTTTCTTTGCAGGGCCATCTTTCAAGCATTCGCTCTGTTTTGATGCCAATGATCCCATTGGGAAATGAATTGCAGAAAGCATCAAATCACTCATGGCATGCGTACAATATTAAGCATGTAAGCTGACGTTTCAAAAAAGCCCGGAAAAAGCTAAAACATTTTTCTTGAGTAATATCATTGCCTTCCAAATTCTGTTCAGTCACAAGAAACACAGTTTCACCATTTCTCTTCCTGTCAGTTTTTTTTTTTCTTGGTGGCATAAGTGACGGGGAATATATTTAAACAAAAGTTCACTCACAATTCTTTGACTGTTTCTCAGTTTCTTCCTTGCTTTAAACAGGATGTACGTTTGCACTCTGTGCTTTAAAAACTTGCCCATGGAAGACTGTTCTCCATTTCATTTCATCTCCTGCTCCTAATTATCTTAATTATGTAACACCATCTGTTTAGTAACCTGATAACTGCTCCCTCCATCCTTGTCACACATCACCTAAACATAAAGAAGGGTGAGATGGACTCTGAAAAGAGAAAAGCAAAATGTGAAAGGGAAATTGAACTGGGCTAGCTAGAATTATTTGGGACAAAATGCATGAGAGAGACAAATGTTCTCAGAGGATTCACGTCTATTGCTTTATTTTATTATTATTATTATTATTATTATTATTATTTTTTAACATTTTCTGGCCTAAGATGAGTTCACATAGTTACAGTGTGACCAGAGTTCACCGGCTGAGAACTTGATTATGAATTTGTTCACACTCAAGCTCTCTTATATGTAATGATTCCCGGAAGTCTCTGTTCTTCATGAGGCAGCCCATCCGGAGTGAAAAGCAGTCTGTGCCGGAGTTTGCGTCTAGTGCTACCACCCAGCGATGTGCACTCACTGGGGAGTTTCAGCGTTTCTGCATTCTTGGTTTAAGCACTTATAATAAATAATTGTGTAGGCTAATTTTATAACTGTATATATTTGGGTAAAGTCTGTGCGTACCTTTTCTGGGCAGACTCTACCAAAGCAAACTTACCGTATGTGCATGAGTTGACTTTGAAAATCCACAGGTGATCGGCCTGGTTCGTACACAGATTAGCTTGCACAAAGTTACACCTCTTCTTCTGAAGGCAGACCTGTGCTGGTTAGTTTATGGGCATGCTTTTTTTTTTTTTTTTTTTAAATCGAGAAGTGTGCGCATAATAGTCCCAACTCAGCCCTCGCCCCCCTGGAATGCCTCTCTCCAGTTTGTGTAAAACTGCGTGCGTAATTGGGTTAGGCGCATACTGCTGATACGCACACAGAGCCCCAGGCTGTTCTCTAACAATCATATCAATCGGTGCTTCTCAACCTTTTGATGCCAGGGACCGGTTAGCCGATCTCCTAGACTGACGTGCACCGGCTGGGTGGTAGAATTGGGGAAGACTCCTGAAGGGTGCGGGAGGAAAAATTCCCATCTGTGGCTGAAGAGCACGGGGGTCCCCTCCGTGGCTAAAGTATGTGGTAGTGGTCGTGGTGGTGCTGGTGCTGGTGGTGGGGAGATACATGCTTACCTACTTCAGGCCTCTCCCCATTTCTCAGCCCAGCCACCCCTTATTCATTTAATTTCAAGAATTATGACAAAGGAGGTTTGCTTCTTGCACTCAGAGCAGGGGAGGGAAAGAAGATATCAGGGTCCCTTTATTCTAGAGGACAGTGAGGGCAGGGGCTACAAATGCTTACATCCATTGGTGGCAGTGGATGTAGATGCTAAACATGTAGCAGCCTTCGTGGCCAGCAACCCAGTGGATTGTATTCATTGTTTGTTTGTTTACAGAGCCAGAGTCGGGGCAGGCTGGGGCTCAGCTGATCCCAAGGTTCACAATCAGTCTCCCAGCCGCTGAGTGCCAGTGGTGCTGAAGAGCCGGGGCATGCCAGCAGCCTGTTCCCACACCCCGAGGCAGCAACACACACTGTGCAGTGCTGTGGAGCCTGGAGGGAAGCTGCTACCAGGACATTTTGGCCCAGAGGTGTAGGGGCAGTAGAGAAAGACCCGCTCGCGGCTACGGGCGACCAGGTGGGAGTTGGTACCTATGCAGCCGCCAGCGGCGTGCCGTGCCGTTCAGACTAAAAGATTCAGTAAATGCACACACCATCGGGGGTGGCTCAAGGCAATCTGCCACCTGAGGCGAGGGACGAGACCGTGCTCCCCTTGCCCGCCCCCCCCCCGCTTGCCCAACCCCTCTCGCTCTGCCCCTGTCTCTCCTTCCTTCAGCCGCCGCCGGCCCTCCTCCCTCCTCCATGTCACCGGCCTGGCCTCCGGCGGCGACCTGCAGCAGCGACCCTTCTCTTTTCTGCCGCCGCCGGCCTGGGTCGTCAGTCGCGGCAGGTGCAGGCAGGGTGAGGCCGGATGCCACGGGGCACTCTGAGAGGGGCAATTTTTTGCCGCCTCAAAATTCTGCCACCTGAAGCGGCCGCCTCACCCTGCCTCATTATAGAACCGCCCCTGCACACCATTATCTTCCCTTCCCTCTCTCCCCACCCTCCTGGCATAATCACCATCCCTTCTCTTCCATCTCCTTCACATCCCCCTGCCATTATCATTTTCTATTCCCTCTTCCCTCCCATCTGACTGGCATGATCATCTTCACTTCCTCTCCCCCACACCCCCTTCCTTAATCACCTTCCCTTCTTATCCTTCTCCCTCCCACCCTCCTGGCATAACCACCTTCCTTTTCCTCTCCTTCCACCACCCTCTGACATAATCAATCTCCCCCTCCCTTTCTTCTTCTTTCCACCTTCCTGGCATAAATCACCTTTCCTTTCGACCCCTCCATCTCCTGGTATAATCATCTTCCCTTTTCCTTTCCATCCTTCTGCTTCCTCCCCCTCCCTTGCCATAGTTACCTTCCCTCCCATTTCTCCCCTCTCCCCTCCCCCCCACCTCTCTCCCTTCCCTTCCTACCCCCCCATACCTCCAAATTTTTAAAGCAGGTTATGCACATAAGTGTACTTTGAAAATTCAGGCTAATGTCTGCAGGTACTTTATATCTGTAGACTTTAGTCCTACATGGACTACTGAAAATTACCCTTTTCGATATCTCAAATCTACATTGGCTGCCCATTGAACAAAGAATACATTACAAAACACTGTGCACCATACATAAATTAATACATAATGATAACGCAGACTGGTTAAACACAGCCCTTCGTGTACACATCCCTAACAGGAACCTAAGATCAGCAAACAAAGCCCTCCTAACTATTCCATCAGTCAAAACAGCAAGACTAACACAAGTAAGAGAGAGGGCATTCTCCTTAGCAGGACCCATACTATGGAACTCCATGCCCTTGGAGTTAAGATTACAAAGAGACAGCAAAACCTTTAGAAAAAGTTTAAAGACCTGGCTCTTTAAACAAGTGTTTAAAAAAGAGAAGGGGGAATAGAATAAAATGCCAGGGCAGGGCAAAGCACGAACAATCAAACACCCACACACGCACTGCAGGATCCACTAAGGGTGTCGTTTTTTTATTAAATAATGCATCACTAAAGTTAAAAGTTTAAAGATAGTTTTGTACTCAAAGCTGAGAATGACCTGGACATGATTCATCACATGTAACAATTAAACATTTATAACAAACTATGTTACCGAACCTTATGGCACCTATGTAAACTGACAAACTTTAGTATCATTACTTTTATGTGCCTTATTGTAAACCGTTGTGACGGTCCCGGCCGAACGATGGTATAGAAAAGATTTTAAATAAATAAATAAATAAATAAATAAATAAACATGGATGGCAGAATGAGATTTTGTTCAGGCAGGGCTTTTTTTCTATAGCGGTGCACGCGAGCATGTTCTACCAGCGCCTTTTGTCTGGGGCCAGCTTACTGGACAATATAGGATGAAAGAAGAAGGTAGCAATGTCATCTCGACCCATGCCACCTGGAGGAGGAGAAGGAGGAAGAGGTGGTGTCATATTGGCCCTTGTAGGCTGAAGGAAAAGGAGAGGGTGGTGTTATATCAACTTGTGTAGGGGGAAAAAAAAAAAAAAGGCAGTGCTGCGGTGGCATACAGAGGCCGAATGAAGAGGTGGTGTTGTGGCAGCCTTGGCAGGCTGAAGACGTGTCGCAGTGGCCTATAGGGGCTGGAGGTGGAGTCTTGTAGGCCCGTGCGGGGAGAAAGAGGAAGCAGGCAGATGTAGCTGAGCAGGTGAGTGGGTTGAGGCTGGTGGGGGGTCAGGCCAGGAGGTAGAAAGGAGAAAAGTGCTGGGGAGGCTGGTGAGAGAGTGAGTATATGTGTGTATGTGTGTATGTGTGTGTTTGAGAGCAAGAGAGTGTGCAAGTGTGTTTTGAAGGAGTTTGACCCTGCCAGTCTGAGTTGGAGGGGAGAGAAAGTCTGCCCCTTCCCAAACTGAGGGGGGGGGGGGAGGAGAAAGTTTGACTCCCCCACTGATCTGAGTCTGGGTGGAGGAAAACTTTGCCCTCCCTACCAATCAAAACCACCCTTTTGTCTGAGAGGGTGTGAGAAGATTTTGATCACCCTTGCTCCAGTATGTATGTTTTAAGCATTTTCCCATCTCACAGTATGTTTGCCTATTTTGCGTTTTATAGCTTTGTCACATCTGAGTACTGGCACCTTTCTCTCTGGAAAAGCAGAGAATTCAGCAGAGCGCCTTTGAAGCTTCTAATATTAACCAGTTTCTGCGCACTGAGATTTCAGTACCAACCATCAAGACGGCCAACTCTGCAACTTCACCCAATCTTTTGAAAGTGAAACTAGCACTGCCTCTGTATATGGATTTGCATGTATGCATTTATTTTTGTGGTGGAATCCGATCGAAATAAAACCAGCCTAGCATGGTGCTTCGTATTATTTCAAAGCCAGTGCCATTTTGCTACTAAAGGCCAACGAACGCAGCCCTTATTAAAGTGTAGTCAGAAAGCACAGTGCCAGATGTTCTGACTGTGACAATCAATTATTGACTGTCAGTGCCACTTAAATTCAAGGAGGTCATCATAATCTCCTGAAATACAGAACGATGATAATCTCTAGGCAAGTAAAGACATGTTTTCTCAGCACACTGTGGTTAATAAGTGTTTTATTAGTTGAAACTAAAGATGGAAGAACCAATTCAAATTAGACATGGACTTCTCTCTTTCTTATGTGCTCTGTATTGGGAGAAGAAGATCAGCTTAATCCAGCAAACTGAGTCCATTCTGGTCTTGGCAGAACCCGCCCTGTCATCCTGTGCTATATAGGCAGACAGTAATAGAATGTGGGATACAGGCACTTCCAATATCTTATGACAGTGCTATCGCCAACTCTACCCACGTTGATGCAAACGCCACGGATATTTTTTTTCCCGGTGTGGTTTGCACCAATAGTGAAAGCAAAACCACGCAGGTAGGTTTGCTTTGATTTAGCACTCTCAGAAAAATTACCTGCAGAGATTTGCACTTGCTTTGTCTGCACATAATTCTTCCATTGGAAACAATGTGCACAGTTTTGATTATATTTTTTCACCACCTTCGGGAATGCCTTCATACAATATGGGCACAATTACCTGAATTTTTCTACACTGAGCTTGGGCAACTTTCAAAGTCCCCTTTTTCAGGGACAAACTCCTTTTTATCTGTGGGATGCCTTTGAACATTGCCCTCAAAATAACGTATTTGGGGGGTAACCAGGAGGCCCTCCAGCACGTCAAAGCCGGGTAGGGATGTGAATTAATTTAAAATTAATGTCACTTCTGAAACAAATAGGTCCCACTTGTTTCATTTGTGGGATCCATGAAATGAGTAGGGGGTCCATCCCATGAATTGATTCCCATCATTCAATGATGGGCCATTAAAGTCTATGGGGCCATAGAATTCAATAGGGAGGTCAGTAGAAGTCTATAGCAACCAGCCATTCCCAGTGAGTCATGTGTGACCTTACAGCCATGTCACTGAGTGGACAGGATATGTCAGCAAGGAAGCCACTTAAACATATCTCAGCAAAGCATTTTTCTAATTCAGTCTATCATTGCTCTCTGGGTCCAGTGATGCTGATCTTGGAGTCTGGACATGTGTGAGGATTGGGTGCATTTCTTCTCAGACTTTGTCTGGTAAGACTGCTACAGATTAAGCTCTCACAGCATGTTCAACTATTCTCTTTCAGTAAAAGATTAGAAAAAAATATTTTTTGGCTGTTGTACCCTGCTGCACTGGTCTCACAGCCACGGAGAAAGGAAGGCACGTGCCAGACTTCCAAGCAGTGGCAATTTGCTGCAGATCTTTTTCTTGCCTGGAAGAGGGTCGCAGGCAGGGTTATTCAGGGGGTGGGAGAAATTGGGGACGAGTTGCAGTGGACCAGTAATGCCAGTACAGATAGAATGTTTCTTTTTCTCTGTCTGGATGGGCCCAGTCCAGTCCAGTGAGGTGGGCAATGCACAGAGAGACTGCAGCACGAAAAAGCAGCCCAGCAGGCAGCCTGCCAGTTTGCTCTCTGGAGCCCGTGGGCACCGAGCAGAGCAGTTTCAGCTGTGCTGTGCACACTAGTGAAGACGACGACCCTGCAGTGCCTCTGGGTGTGCAGTTCACACTTAAAACACAAGAGTGGTACAGTCCGGGATGTCCATGCAGTTAGTTCCATTGCAACCAATAAGGAAAAAAAAAATCCTTATCAAAATCCCCAGCAGGCACTGCAGTGGCAAATTTAAAAAAACTATCATATCAGGAAAAGGCAGAGGCTGAAGGAAAAAGTTTGTTGGCAAAAGAGGTACTAAAACAGGGAGTCTCCCACCAAAAATTAAATAGGGATTCTTTTTTTTTTTCAAACAAAAAATGGCAGGAAAGGCAGGCAGTTCCAACCAGAAGAAATTGAAATATGAAGAAAACATGCCACCACCACCACCATCACCACCACCACCTGTTTCTTCTCTCTCTGTTGTTTTGGAGGTGAGGGAAAGGGTGGTAGAGCCATCTAAGGCGGACAGTAGAGATAGCAGAAGTGCAAGTCCAAGGCCAGCAGCATTGCTTTTCCTTCCTTAGTGCTGATGAAGCACTGATGGGGAGAATTTGCAGCAGCATCATCTGAATCCTCTCCTTTTACAGGATTCCCTGAAGCAGAAATTTGAGAGCTACGTGCTGAAGAAAGTTTTGGAGGATGAGTTACCAGCATCTTAGCTTCCCCTTCAGTGACAGAGGAGCGAGAGGGAAGCTGGTGTTGATGGTGAGGAAGAACATGGAGAAAACTCAGTTAGAGAGCATGACTGATGCCCCAGGATTGTTTCTCAAGCTCCACCCTCTACCTTTACTCCAATGCCAGCATCCACCTCCCCAAGGATGTAGAGAAGGGATCATGAAAGAAATCTGTGATCTGGAGGCACGTCCATGTAAGGGAGGAGCCACATTTGGCTCAGGTTATTTACTATGCCAAGGATATCAGTTGGGGCAAGCAAGTGGGACATCTTACAAATACTGGTATGCTGCACCACCTGCAGAAGCAACATCCACTAAAACTGTCATCTGGGGAGGGTGGGCAGTATTAGTCAGGGGAACCTTTCTTCAAGCCAGAGGAAAGTGTGTGAAAAGGCGAAGAGTCTTACCCGAGTGGATCCTATGCCATTGGCTCCTCCCAGCAGTCAGATGGCAGGCCAGTGGCCCCCCTGCCATATGGCAGAAGCGCACAACTCACTATGGAGGAGGTGTGGTAGTATTTGGTAGCACTATGCCAGGGACAGAGGCAGGTGGCATCGGAAGCTGTAACCGGGAGCAGGTGGGAAATGACTGCCCTTGATGACCAGCCTCTGCAGGTAGTGGAGAATGCGGGTTCAAGAGTTTGCTGCAGGGGTTAGCCCCGAACTGTAAAATCCCCATCCAGGACCACATTCGGTAGAAAGGTCATCCCCAGCCTCTTCAAACAGTGCCACTGTTAGTGCCAGCCACTGCTGGCTAAGCTGGAGGGGACTACAGTGCATTTTACGAACGATATCTGCGCCGCTATGAGCTCTTCACCCTCTTACCTGATAGCACACTGGTGGGATCTGGCTGAGGCAGGGGCAGGCAGCAGCTCTATCAGGGTCTGAGTATTAGGGTGTAGATGGGCTTTGCTGCACACCCACTTGTCAGTTCATCGCATACCTTGGCCGATATTCTGTCATCCATTAGAGAGATGCTGGAGGACTGGCAGCTGGACCAGAGAGCCAGGAATATTCAGGCAAGGGTTTTTTGTTTTTTTTTGACACAGATAATGGTCAAAATACGGTAGTAGCAATATCCGACGAGGGCTTTCAAAGTATCTGATGTTTTACAAACACTTTATACCTGGTATTGGGGCTGGAGTCCAGGTGCCAAGAGAATGAATGCCTGCAGGGTTTAACACAGAAGTGCAGGAACATAGGGGACGTCCACAGAGGTGTGAAATCACTATCGGGGCAGCTTCTCTGTGAAAAGAAGGATGATTTTGGGATGCCTCACAAGCATCTCATTGAAGGTATCGGTATCTGCTGGAATTTATTTATTTATTTATAGTTACTTGTTTCCTGCACCCTTCCAAAGTTCAGGGAGGGGTACAACATGACACACATAATATAAAACATAAAAATGAAGATAAAAATAACATCAAGTACAGTTATAAAACAAACGACGTATCATCAACTGGAAATGCTGACGTGTCAGAGCTTCCTAGGTGGTTAGTGATTTGAGGCCGGAAAAGCTGCAGTAAATAAGGAGGCTTTTAAGGCCTTCTTGAATTCCTTTGGGTCTTGCACGCTGTAGAGCTGGAGCGGAAGGAAGTTCCAGAGGGTTGGGCCAGCAATTGGAAAATGCTCTTTCACGGGCTGTAGTGAGGCGCACCTGACTTGGGGAAGGTATGTCGAGGAGGTGTTGCCTGGAGGACCGTAGTGTTCTTGTGGGAGTATGTATGATGCTGCTGAGGTAAGAGGAGAAAGAGACACCCGTTCATGATCTGTCTCGGGAACCGATTTGATATGACCCCTGTCATGAAGGTCAGTATATAAAAAGAATTAAATAAAATATTCAGCACAGCACAGCACTAATCAGGTCCTATAGAATCTTCTATCTCATACTAAATATATACACGCAAAGTTTAGCTTTGTTGTTGTCTTTTTTTTTTTTTTAATGCAAACTAAAGACCTGAACATCAGTCCTTGAACTGAGGGGAAGGTGGTGGTGGTGGTGGTGGTGGGAGATGTCTTGATTTCTGTTTTCCCTTCCTTTTCTGGGTGAGCTGGGACTCCTCCTACTCATGGGGCTGCAAAATAAGGAAATCAAAATAACAAAGTAGGCACTTAAATCATTCCTTAAACCCTATTTATTTATTTATTTATTTCAGAACCTTTCTATTCTGCCAATCTGAAGGCTTCTTCTTGGTGGAATAAACATAAAATGCAATGTAACATTAAGGACAGGAGAAAAGAACAATGGACATTTTATCTACCACACCTAAAGAGGATCAGAGTGATAAGATAGGGAAAGGGAGTTGCCCATGCAGGAAACGGTAAAAAAAAAACCCAACAACCCAAAAATGCAAAAAAATACAAGGACACACATTCATGTAGGAAGAAATAACAATGTAAAAAGACTATAACCAATTACTGTACCTCTGACCATGTAGGAAAAAGAAAAAAGAAAACAAGTTAAGCAATGAATCTCATCCAAGTTGGGCTGGTCAAAAAATGTCAACTGGGTTTCTTTCTGCAATTGGTGCCATTTGGAAATATTAGCTTGCAAGAAGGAAGGGTATTGGGATTGTTGAAATTGGTGTTTGTTTGGCTTGTTATAAAAAAAAAAAAAATAAGGCCTTGAACTAATTGAGATGTCATACTACAGGTCAGTGTCTAATATGTCATTTCTCTCATAGGTTATCAAGAGCATGGTGGCATTACGAGAGAGTGCAAGCTTTTCTTCCAAGTTGGGTTCCGGAAAGGTCAGACATGGACTCACCCTTGTTGAGTATGATTAATGGAATTTGATTTTAAACTGATAAGGGCCTCGATGCCCTGATTATTATGCTGGATTTAACAGCCACATTTGACTTGGTAAACCATTCCAAGTTATTAGAGCGGTTAAGAGCCCTTGAGATTATAGACACCATTATAGCTTTGTTCTCCGCTTTTTTGAATGATCATACTTATAAAGTTGCTGGAAATCTGAGTGGCCAACCTCAAAATCATTCAGATGTGGCATTCTCCAAGGGGTCAGCACTTTCTCTGTTACTTTTCAATCTTGTTAGTATTGATTGAAAGTTTTGGCTTTGACTGTTATGTTTATTCTGATGATCTGCAGCTTGTTGCTTGTTTTGGAGCTGATCAAAATGAGACTGATGAGATTTAAGTTTTGTCTAGCAACAGTTTTGGATCAGCTGTTTTGCTCAAAACTTAGGGTGAATAAATACAGTTAAAACAGATCTCAAGCAGAGGAAGGTTGCTTGATGTATTTCTGCAGTGAGAGGGAATCCAAAGAAAGCTGAAGAGAGAGATGTGTGCAATCTCTAGGAGCCTGTTTGGATGACAAATTAACAATGCAGGATCAGTTGTCAGCATAAGTTAGGTCTTCCTTCTGCCAAGACTATCATCAACTTCTAGGTTTCTTAGATCCCCGAGATTTGGCTACCTTGGTGCATTCTACACTTATGAGCTGAGTGGATTATTGTTCTTTTATAGTTTTCAAAACATTTCAGTAGCTAATTTGAAGCCATTGCAGCTTGTACAACTGAACATACAGTTGTGCAGTTGATCATGGACAAAAAGAAATGGGACCATATTAGTCTTATATTTAGGGACCTGCACCAGCTACCAGTCCAGGTTAGATTTCAATTCAAAATATTGCTGCTGGTTTATAAATGCTTATTTGGAATGGGGCCTCAATATTTAAGGGAGGCCCTAACATGGCACCTTCCTACCTGTGCATTGAGGTCAGCCTCTCAGCTACTGTTAGCTGCACCCTGACATTGATGTGTAAAGCTGCTTTCAATTGTGTGATCCTGATTATTTGAAATAAAGTCCCCTGGGAGACATGTGCTGAGAACAACTATTTGAAATATAGGAAGCTTGTGAACATGGGATATTTGTCTCAGAATTTGAATGAATGATAGGAGTGATCATGGATAACTATATTATTATTGTTTAATTGGATGCTGTGTTAGGGTACGGAGTAGGATGGTTGGTAGCTGATTGTATTGTGGTGGGAGTTTATTTGTTATCCACTTTGATGCTGCTGGAACCGGCAGGCTATCAAAATGTTATGATAAATAAGTAATATAATATAACATGCTTGTACAACTATTAGAATATAACACAATGATCATGCAGCATGGACACTACTCTGATGGACATTCTGTGTGAGTGAATGACAACTTGGCTGTACTCGGGGACCATACAGTCATACTAGTACATGCTATACAAGAAACAGCACTCAAAACCAGACCTGCTGCCAAGGACAGACTGCTTTTCAGGCAAGTAAAACACCTGCAGTGATGACTGCTTATCTGATTATTAACAACGAGCTGCCAGGGGTTAACTGTTTTAAATTGATGCAAGCAAAGCCTGGATTTGCTTACAAACAGCTTTAAACCATGAAAACTACACAGCATGGCCAAGATGAAGCTTCCACAGAGTTTTGTAGATTTGTTGAAAAACAGCTTAGCTGAATGCCACCATCCTTTCATCTGTCATGATACCAATATTAGCAGGTGTTAATTAATTGCTGTGTCAGGCTATGTGCTGTATATCATTCATTTATTTATGTAACAAATGAATTTCAGCAAACATGAAAATAAAAACCCAAACAAAAAAATTAGGATCTTAGTGTAAGAAGGTAATCTCTTTAAATTTTACAGGGATGCCTTAGTATTCTTCAAGCATGTCCTTCTGAGGATATGGTTAATCACTGGCTAGCAGTGTAGATGAAGATTAGGTTTGGATCACTAATGGTTAATAAAAAGAAAAAGGTTTGTAGCATTGCATTTTGGAAATAGCAAAGACTACTAATTGCTAACCAGATTTCTCAGTTTTGCCTTCTTGTCATGTTCAGACATGCATAGTACAGTGAGTGGGGGCTTGTGAATCCCTGGCTAATGATTCACTGAAAATTATCAAAGCTTTCTGATCATTCTTTGAAATATCTGCATTTTTTTTTCAGTTCCTCAGTTTGCGTTGCCTGTTCCATATTTCCTTACATGCATTTAATTTCTTTGCAGAGCTCCATATCGTGATTCTGAGATATATGTATAAAAAAATGTACATGCTTATGTATGGAACTGTGGTAGTATGGATGACACACGACTTAACGAGCAGTGTATCTGTCCTCTCATGTATGCTATCCTACATGTCATTCATGTTGTTTAATAACTTATGGACCAAGTACCTTCATTTTTGTCTATGTATCTTGTGTTATGGGAGTCTCTGTTTAGTGGACCCTTGGGCCAACCTACTGGAGACTGGGAAAGGCCCAAGGGAGACAGATGTTCAGGCAGGACATAGATGCTCTTCACCCTGGAAGCTGGTGCTCCCCCGGGAGGAGCCTGTAGGAGCCCAACTTCTGGGACTTAGGTGGCTTCACCCTTGGAAGCCGAAGCCCCCCCCCGGAAGGAGTCCGTAGGGACCCGGCCGCTGGGACTTAGGCGGGTTGTGGATCAGGACAGGTAACTGGAACCAGACTAAGACAGTAGCAATACTGTAACTGGGTTTGGATTCTGGAACCAGGCAGGAACTGTAGCAGGTTTCGGGTACTGGAACCAGGCAGATACTGTAGCAAGCAAGCAGGAACCAGGCAGGTACTGTAGCAGGCAGGCAGGAACCAGCAGGTACTACTGTAGCAAGCAAGCAGGAACCAGGCAGGTACTGTAGCAGGCAGGCAGGAACCAAGCAGGTACTGTAGCAGGAACGGAATGACAAAGCAAGGCGAGTCACTCCGGGGCACAGCGCAACAGGAAACCGGGAAGCTAACCCGTTGCAAGGCGAGGACTAGATGGCGGCGGCCGGCTTATCAAGGCCGCGGCATCTGACGTCAGAAGTTGGGCGGAGTCACCACTGGCGGGAAATGGCCTAGAAAAGCACCCAAGTGGCACGCGCGCGCGCCTAGGAGCCGGGCGTCCATGGGAGGGCTTGCAGCAGCGCAGCCCAAGTGGGGATGCCGCCAACCAGGCAACAAACCAGGCCTCAGGAAGCGGGAGCAGACCTCAATCGAGTGACTCGGCAGAGTGTGGAGTGAGGTGCATTGGCAGTTGAACAGGGTCGACAGGGTTATATCATGACTGGAAAAGTAACATCAAAAACTTCTAGCCTGAGTGACAGTAGTCCGTCGCAGCTGGAGGACGGAGCAGCTGCAATCAGCGTAACTGGAGGTCATTGGGTGAGCGATTCTATGTTAATCATTGGTGGGCTGGGGCATGTATTTGGGCTCACTGACCTGGCACGGTTGGTCCAGTACAGAAGAGGGTTGCAGATATCCTTAGTGGGGCGTGGCACCATTATAGCTGTTGAATGTATCGGGTGCTGCGCGCGTCCACTACCTCAACCAGTGAACAAGAGTTGCTACTTATGCAGTGCAGCCCTATTTATGTAGGTCAGGGCTGGCCCTGGTGTGACCATGCAGTGGCAAGGGTGCCCATCTTCCACATGCACTTATGATCATGTGGCCGTGCATCGCCATGCTGAGCAAATTTCTCTGGTAGGCGTGGAGGAGAGTAGCAGTGGCAGTGCTGGTTGAGGAAAAAGGAAAATCAGCTGAAAAAAGTCCCTTGCCCAAGGCGCAGCTTAGTCCGCCAGTGTCGGCAAAACGAGAACCGACACAGGGCTAGACCGCCAGTTTGTCTTTGAAAATGGGCTCGATGTAATGGTGAAGACCATGTATGAGGAGCCAGCCAGTGTAGGGCCCAGTGGGAAGGCCTTACCTGTGTCATGGACTGAGCAGGTAGAGGCGCAAGGTCAGCCTTCCAAAGTTGGGGATTGCAAAGGTGAAGTGCAGAGTCTGGGGCGTTGTAGAGCGTTACCACCGAAGGCTTTGGAGGTTGCCTGGCCGGCAGTGGCATAAAGGACCTGACCTGGGGCAGTGGCAGAAGAGTTAGCCGAGAAATAAATTCTTTTATGGACTCTCTAGGATACAGCTCACCTACTAAAAGAGGGTTACGCATGTATATGTTCGCTTTTCAAAGTGGTGTAACTTTTGTGCACATTTAATGTAAAATGTACACAAGCTGTTACAAAATTACCCCGTTAATGACTAAAACAGATTTAGTAGCCCCCAATCTGGGGACTCTGGTGATAGAGTATATGCTTTTGCTATTTAAGAAATGCAATTGCTATAAGCCTTATCCATGGATTAAAACACCAAGTTTGTGCCTCAAGATCTTTTTTTTTTCCAAGAAGATTCCAGCTCTTCTAGACCACACCATCAACTTTTACTTGATCTGACTAAATTGTGAATTATAATATACATTTTTCCCTTCGAATATTACTTATATGTGCATTTAGTGCAAGCTATTTAAATTTCAGGTTTGGGTTGAGCCTAGATAAGTATTAATAATGGACATTATGCCCAGGGTTAAAGATGGAAAAATGCTCTATTCTAAGTGTGATATTGATAACCAATACATATTCTAATGAATCCAATAACTTCTCTAATAATAACATTAAAATGTGTTATCATCCTTTGATTTTTAAAAGGTAAATAATTAGTGACCAATCCACTAATATTTATTAACACAGAATGAACAATTGATTTCATTTTATTAATCTTACACAATTGACCATTCAGCATTCTATGTGATGAACTGCAGTTCTAGCAGACATATTGGTTTTGGGAGAAAACTGGAGCCTTGGATATGAACGTTTTAAAGAACCAACAAAAAAGATGTTGTAATACAAATGCAAGACTGCTGAAACCTAGCCTGGAGACACTACAGTCAGTTGGATTTTCAAGATATCTGCAGTTAAATATGCATGCAATATTTGTACATCCCCACCTATCCATTGTGAATATCCTCAAAGCCCGACCGACTGTGGGATCTCCTGGACGGTTTTGTGGTACTGAGTTTTTGAGGCCATACATGACTCTTATTCACATGAAGGGGTTGGTGAGGTCTTTAAAGTTCAGATATTACAACATCACTTTTCTGACTTTAAAAAGTATCATGGCCTGCTAGGACTTCAGTACTGTGTAACAAAAACAAAACAAAAAAAACCAAAACGATTTCATCTTTTTAAATATTGGGGTTACATTGGCTATCCTCCAGTCTTCAGGTACAATGGTAAGTTTTTTCTCACTTAAAGATATTAATTTAATTAGGTACAATGGATGATTTTAATGATAGGTTATACATTTTTACTAATAGATCTGAAATTTCATTTTTGAGTTCTTTCAAAACCCTGCGGTGCATGCCTTCTGGTCCAGGTGATTTGCTACTCTTTAGTTTGTCAATCTGGCCTACTACATCTTCCAGGTTCATCCTGATTTGGTTCAGTTCATTCGAATCATCACCTTTGAAAACCGTCTCCAGAACAGGTATCTCCCCAACATCCTCATTAGTAAACACAGAAGCATAGAATTCATTTAGTCTTTCTACAATGGCCTTATCTTCCCTAAGAGCCCCTTTAACCTCTCAGTCATTTAATGGTCCAGCCGATTCCGTCGCAGGTTTCCTGCTTTGGATCTATTTTTTAAAGTTTTTATTATGAGTTTTTGCCTCTACGGCCAACTTCATTTGAAAATCTCTTAGCCTGTCTTATCAGTGTTTTACACTTAACTTGACAATGTTTACACTTTTTCCTATTTTCTTCAGATGGATCCTTCTTCCAATTTTTAAAGGATTTTTTTTTTGGCTAAAATAGCCTCTTTCACCTCACCTTTTAACCATAATGGTAATCGTTTGGCCTTCCTTCCCCTTTTTCAATGTGTGGCATACATCTGGACTATGCTTTTAAGATGGTATTTTTAAACAATGTCTACTGTTGCTCCTGTTGTACACTTTTAACCTTTGCAGCTGCACCTTTCAGTTGTTTTCTATTTTCCTCATTTTATTGTTTCCCTTTTGAAAATTTAGTGTTAGAGCTGTAGATTTACATATTGTCCCCCTCACAGTCAAATTTGATCATGTTATGATCCCTATTGCCAAGTGACCCCGCTACCATTACCTATTTCACTAAATCATGTGTTCCACTAAGAATTATATCTAAAATAGCTCCCTCTCTCATTGGTTTCCTTATCCATTTACTCATGAAGCAGTCATTTATTCCATGCAGTAACTTTACATCTCTTGCATGACCTGATGTTACATTTGCCCAGTCAATATTGGGGTAATTGAAATCTCACGCAACAACACTGGTGCAAGATCAAAATTTAATCACCACAATTTCTATGGTGGTTATTAGCAATTCCAATAATGGGAAGACTCAATTTTTATAGTGGCAACTCCATGCGTTCAACAAAACAGAATTCGAACAGGTCCCCCGACACGGTCCCGTGTTTCGCTGGGCTGCTTCGGGAGGGACCAGGGGTATATTTTAATCTTTATGAAAATACCCGGAGCGCTCCGGGGGACCTGTTCGAATTCTGTTTTGTTGAACGCATGGAGTTGCCACTATAAAAATTGAGTCTTCCCATTATTGGAATTGCTAATAACCACCATAGAAATTGTGGTGATTAAATTTTGATCTTGCACCAGTGTTGTTGCGTGATACTTGCTTATGTGCAAGGGTTCGCTCCTTCTTCATTTGGGTAATTGAAATCTCCCATTATTACTGTACTGCCAAATTGGTTAGCTTCCCTGATTTCTCTTAGCATTTCATCATCCTTGTCATCATTTTGGCCAGGTAGACAGTAGTATATTCTTGCTCCGCAACTGGCGTGGTCCATGACCAGCCCATAGACTGTGTAGGGAGTGTTGCAGTGCAGGGCTCATTCCAAACCTGAATCTGAAACCTGAACCTGATCCTGAATCTGAAACCTGAACTCGAACCTGAACTTATGTCTTCGTCTTATCCCAAGTCTTCAGTGCCTTCGTCTAGTTCCAAGTCCTCAGTGCCTTTGTCTAAGTTCCAAGTCTTCAGTGCCTTGTCATGTCCATGTTTCCAGAGTCACCTTCTGTCCTCGACCTCTGCCTGTCCTGACGCACAAGTCGTTCCCAAGGGCCAAGTCCGGAAGGGCTATTGAGTGGCTGGAGGGCTACCCCAGAGCCTAGCATTGCGTTTCTGAGTCTCACTTCTGTGCGTGCAGGTTCAGTGGAGTCTCCAAGTGTTCCAAGTCGCTGTTTAAGTCTCCAAGCTTCTGTCCAGCCTGTGCCCAGATGCACTCGCCTACCCACGGCATGTACCTTGGAGCCTTGCCCTGGGGTTGTGCCATGGTCCAAGGGCTCACACTCCCCTGTCGATCAGGCCCTAAGCCCGATTGCAACAAGACCTACTATTAGTAATCTATAAACTATCATTACCTGAACATTGGAGGGTGGCCAGCATAACTCCAGTTTTTAAAAAGGATTCCAGGGTTGTTCCAGGAAACTATAGATCGATGAACCTGATATCAGTGCTGGAAAAAATGGTTGAAACTATTATAAAGAACAAAAATACTGAACATATTGATAGTCATAGTTTAATGAAACAAAGTCAACATATATTTAGCCAAGGGAAATCTTGCCTCACCAGTCTGCTACATTATTTTTGAAGGCATGAATAAACATGTGGATAAAAGTGAGCCTGTAGATATAGTATATCTGGATTTTCAAAAAGCATTTAACAAAGTACTTCATGAGAGGCTCTTGAGAAAATTAAAAAGTCATGAGATAGGAGGTAATGTTCCATTGTGAGAACTGATTAAATATAGAAAACAGAGTAGGGCTAAACAGTCAATTTTCTCAGTGAGAAAGGTGAATAGTGGAGTGCCCCAGGGATCTGTATTGGGACTACTGCATTTTAATGTATTTATAAATTATCTAGAGATGATAACAATGAGTGAGGGGATCAAATTTGCTGATGATACAAAATTATTCAAAGCTGTTAAATCACAAGAGGATTGTGAGAAATTGCAGAAGGACTTGGTGGGATTGGGAGAGTGGTATTCAAATGACAGATGACATTTAATGTGGACAAGTGCAAAGTGATGCACATAGGGAAGAGCAACCCAACTTATAGCTGTACAATGCAAGGTTCCACACTGAGAGTCACCACCCAGGAAAAGGATCTAGGCATTGTCATTTATTTATTATATACTGACATTTGATCTGAGATATCACATCAGTTTACATTCAGGTACTATAGGTATTTCTCTTTCCCCAGAGGGCTTACAATCTAAGGGGTAGATTTTAAAACCCCATGCGCACGTAAATCCTCCCGGATTTACGCGCGCAGGGCACTCGCACGCTGGCACGCCTATTTTGCATAGGCCGCCGGCGCACGCAAAGCCCCGGGACGCGCGTAAGTCCCGGGGCTTTGTAAAAGGGGTGGGCGGGGGCGTGTCCGGGGGTGTGTCTGGAGCAGGGGGCTGTCTGGGGTGGGTCCGGGGGCATGGCAACGGTTCGGGGGCGGGCCAGGAGGGCGGTCCCGAGTCCCCCGGCACTGCGGCCTGTGCCGGGGGATGACGGGGCGGCGCGTACAAGTTATGCCTGCTTCAAGCAGGGGTAACTTGTCCAACAAAGGTAGGGGGGATTTAGGTAGGGCTGGGGGGGTGGGGTAGATAGGGGAAGGGAGGGGAAGGTGGGGGGACACGGAAGGAAAGTTCCCTCCGAGGCTGCTCCAATTTTGGAGCGACCTCGGAGGGAACGGAGGCAGGCTGTGCAGCTCGGCATGCGCAGGCTGCCGATTTTGTGCAGCCTTGCGCACGCCGACCCCAGATTTTATAAGATATGCGCGGCTACGTACGTATCTTATAAAATCTGGTGTACTTTTGTTCGCGCCACTGGTGCGAACAAAAGTATGCATGCATGTATGTTTTGAAGATCTACCTCTAAGTTTTGTATCTGAGGAAATGGAGGATAAAGTGACTTGCCCAAGGTCACAAGGAGTAAGAGTGGGATTTGAACCCTGGTTTGTAGCACACTGTTCTAACCACTAGGCTATTCCTCCTCCCATGGAGGAGTCATGGATAATATGTTAAAATCATCTGCTCAGTGTGTGACTGTGGTCAAGAATGCCAATGGAATGCTATGAATTATTAGGAAAGGAATGGAGATTAAAATTGAGAATATCTTAATGCCTCTGTATTATTCCATGCTGAGATCACACCTTAAGTATTGTGTGCATTTCTGGTCACTCCATCCCAAAAATGATATTGAATTAGAAAAGGAATTAGAAAAAGTACAGAGTAGGGTGACCAAAATGTTAAAGGGGATGGAATGATTTCCCCTATGAGGGGAAATAGATTAGGGCTCTTCACCTTGGAGAAGAGATGGATGAGTGGAGATAAGATAGAGGTCTTAAAAAAATGAGTGCAGTGGAAAGGATAAACATGAATCGGTAGTTTACTCTTTCAAAAAGTGCAAAGACTAGAGGACACCCAATGAAGTTGCTTAGTAAAATATTTAAGACAAATAGGAGAACATTTTTTTTTCTACTCATTTCATAATTAAACTCAGGAATTTGTTGCTGGAGGATGTGGTAAAAGCTGTTAGTGTAGCTGGGTTTAAAAAAGTCCTAGACAAGTTCCTGGAGGAAGAGTCCATAAACCATTGTTAAGGTGAACTTGGGGAAATTCACTGTTTATCCCTGGGAAAAGCAGCTTGGAATCTATCAACCTTTTGGGATCCTGCTGGGTACTTGTGACCTGGATTGACCACTGTTGGAAACAGGACACTGGGCTTGATGGACCTTTGCTTTAACCCAGTATAGCAAATCTTATGTTCAGTTCTGTTATATTCCCTTTTCTTTCCCCTTTCTTTATTCTTCTCCCTGTTTCTATGTGTCTGTCTCATTTCTTTCTGAATACTGATGGTAAATAGGAGCACACTTCCCTTTCTCCGGTGCTTCAGATTTGCAGTTTATAGTTCATATCCAGTAATATGAGAAGCCCGTGGGTGGTGGTTCTTTCATGTCAGTCTCTCTTCACCATTCCATGCAGGGTAGATATCTTGACTCTGAAAAAGCTATCTTGTATCAGAATGTTTTTTAATTATTCAACAACTCTGCAGGGGCTCAACAAATATTCCTCTGCTATTAAATTTTTAATAACCATTCATTTGTCTGTTTAAGGAGCATATTAATTACAAGTACAGTTTAGTGGTAAAGTATCTTGTGCAGAATAACTCTATTTTACATTTGTCTTGCTCTTTATAATTAAAAAATTGTTGCCTGGTACCCCATGAACTATTTTTAGTCAGCGAGTAAGATTTTTTTTTTTTTTATTGTTTGATTTGATTTGTGCAGACTTTTTAACTAAAGTACTTAGGTTACAAAAGGTGTAGATAAACCATAATCAAGCAACAGCAGTTCAAACTGATAAGCTGAAAATACTAAAAGATAAGTGAGAAGGATGGCTTTTTTGAATGATAGTGACTTTATTTTGTGCTTCACACTGTAAGAGCAGACATCTGCCTGAGCTTTTAGTTAGCAATTTAAAAAAAAAAACAAAAACCAAAACTTTGACCTTCAGATTAAAAGCACAAAATTTAACTTGCCCGCAACCCCCCCCCCCCTATTTTTTTCTCCCTCACCTTCTAAAATAGGGTTTCATTTACTAAGCTGTGATAGGGGCAAAAGCTGCTGGTGCCATTTTGGAATATGACGTTGACCGTCTCAGGACCTAGGAGGTGTTTCGGGATACTGCTGGATCACCAGGGACTACATTTCTTAGATAAGGGGAGAATGGGGGTGGGGAGATCCAGGGCTGGGCCCCAACTAGACCTTCAGGGTCAATTTTCTAAGTATGGGAGGGGGTCCACTAGACTACCAAGGAAGATGGTGCATGTAATGGGAGGCTAGGGAGGGCCTGCTACTGAGGGGGTATTTGGATCCAGTGGGGGTCTTTGGTTGGGGGATGAGAGTTTTTACTAAAGGAAAGAGGTGGGGAGTTGCCACATTAGGCAAAGGGTATTTTTGGAGTATGTGGCCATTTAAAATGACAGTGGCCCCATGTGAAATGGGCTGACATTGATCATTTTTGCCCCATCCGCTGAGATACTTTTTCTCCTGGCGTTTTCCTATGAGGAAAAACATCATAGGGAAACCGCTGCAATATTTTCCCAGGAAGGGCCAAATATCATGGGATGCCCCCATGATATTTTGCCCCTCCCAAGATAAAATATTGTGGCTTAGTAAATGACCCCCATCGACTCTTATGATGACTCATGAAGTGATATGATAGGGGTATGGACAGTTGCATAATGTGGGTTGTTTGTTTAGTTTTTTGTTTTACTGATGATTTAGGTATTTTTTTTTAATTATTTATGAATTTTTTCAAAATATATTACAAGGAACAACCTTGCAAGGAAATACAGAAAATAATTATCAAGGAAATTTATGTACATTCCCTTATGTATATAATACCAAATACATATCAATCTCTGCTGTTTTTCATTGGAAATTAAGGAGGGAGGAGATAAGGAAAATCAGAGAAGACTCCAAAGGAAATAACAATTACAGACGTCTGGAAATAAAAGTAAATACATTTAAAGTAACATCATTTTTCCTTTACAAGAAACAAAATAAATATCCAGATTCTTCTTGAAACTTAGAATATACTAGCCTTTGCCCTTACTATGTCACAGGGGCTACCAGTGCCATTGGTTAGCCCCTGTGACATAGTAAGTGCAAAGGCTATTGGCGCCATTTTGAATACTGGCAGCCGACGGCCCGAGTGCAGGAGATCACTCCAGGACCCCCGCTGGACCACCAGGGACTTTTGGCAAGTCTTGGGGGGGGGGGGGGTCAGGAGGGTCAGGATGGTGGGGGGTTGTAGTTAATTAAATTTAAAGGGTTGGGATGGGGTTTTTTTTGGGAAACGAATACATATGTAACTAATGAATGGATCAGGGTCCCCCGAGAACGGATGCAACGGATTTGGGTCATGACGAATACAAATACCGAATGGGACGAATCCGTCCCTGCTGCACATCCCTACCTAGTTCACCTTAAATTCCTTGTATTTCCTTTAATGAAAGAGACTTGTTCAGTTCAGTTGAAAGCTCACATAGTGCTGTCATCAAGTATTTTAAAGTTTCCTTGCTGTTGGTTAGTAATACGCAGATTTCTGAATCAAATGAGGAATGCTGAAAATGTTCACACATCTCAAAAACGTATGATCAGGAGCAACGTTCACCTCTGCAATGCTGCTTCAGTTTTAAACTTTTTCCGACTGAAAAGGCCCCTACAGATATAATAAATACACCACCGGTATATAAAATGTATATTTTGTTTTGCAGTCAAGGGTGGATTTAGATAGGAGATAATTTCCTGGTGCATAAATATGTAACTCCTTTAGTTTTATAAAAGTAGGATGGGAACAACTCCTTGCACTTCAGGATGACCTTATGCTTCTGCTCAAACTCTCTCCTCTGACATCAACCGGCAGTCGCAACACTGAGTGCTGCTTCATGTTCACGCTTATTAAACTGAGCCATGATGTTTGCTACCAAATGAGTGATGCTGTTACTCAAACATCTGGCTGCTTAGGAGGCCGACCCTCCTGGATAGTACCAGCAAGTCATCACCAATCTGCTGATGTCAATCCAGTTGGCTTCTGGGGAGATGTAACCTGTTGATTCCAACCCGGCTATTGTAGAACCTGCAATGTTACTCGGTCATACTGCCTTTCTAAAAATGTTTACCCTAGAAGAGAGGTAAGAAAGAGGGAATATGATAGAGAAATTCAGATAATAATGCAAAAGAAACAAGTATTTCCTAGTGGAAAGGAAACTATAATAAAATTCATGACAAAGGGGATAGACTCAGAGTCAGGATAGGAATAGCCTAAGCCAGGAAATATTTGTTCACAGAAAGGCTGATCAATGCATGGAAAATCCTCCCAGTGCAAGTTCAAACTGTAACAGAATTCAAGAACGCGTGGGATAAGAGCAGAGGATTCTTTGACGTGAGGGTAGAGCCTGAGATTGGACAGGCTCTATGCTATTGCATCAACACTGTGGAGACTTGATAGCCCTTAATTCTCTTTATTGCTGTCATTTGCTATTTTTCCACGGTATTTTCACAATTTCCCTGGACATGCATAACCAGAAATTTCATTGTAAAACACCGGGAAAATCTGAAATACAAAATCAAAACACCTTTTGAACTACTGCCTCATGAAGGATTTCATACATAGTATGCCCACTGGATATTAAACTACTTTGCAGTTTATTTAATGTCAGCACATATCAAAAAGTAGGATCATGTAAACAAACAACCTCTCACAAAACAATATCCAAAAAATACATTTATTTAATTATAAAGATAAACCTCTCTAAACACCACAACTGTCAATATAGTGTACACTATCACATAATACTGTATCAAATCTCATTAAAAAACTGTGCAAAATGTGAATAATAAATATCACATAGCATTCTTTAGATCATTTAGGGCAGTGATGGCAAACTCCAGTCCTGGATTGCCACAAACAGGCCAGGTTTCCAGGATATCTACAATGAATATGCACGAGAAAGATTTGCATGCACTGCTTCCATTGTATGCAAATCTGTTTCGTGCATATTCATTGTGGATATCCTGAAAACCTGGCCTGTTTGTGGCACTCGAGGACTGGAGTTCGCTATCACTGATTTAGGGCATAATTTGCACTCAGCTAGCAAAAACACATCAGATGTTTAAAGACTCAACACTTTTCTGTGGGTTGCTGTAGTCCAAAGCCAGTTGTATCCAAGCATAATCCTTAAAGATACACGTTGCCAATATATTACAAAACCAACTATTTTCAAAGAGAGTCTTTAGATATGTGCAAGCTGTAACCAATCCAAGAATGTTCACAGTGTTCTATGTAACCACTTCATCCAGATGAAATCTTAAAAAATAGAGAAACCAAGTTCCAGTTAATCCAAATCTCTCTCAGTGGCAAAACAAATACAGAACATTTCATCCCAATGCATCCTGGTGGAAACAGGCACTGTCAAAATCCTGATGCTAGTGTTTCAGCACAACTGGTCTTTGTCAGGGGAAGTGAACAAGGTTCAATCTATTACAGTGGGGAACACAATTTTCGTTGAGTTAGATCTGACACTTGTTTTTGACTAACTTTTGACATCTAAATCAAAAAAATGACCCCAGTTTTTCTCTATCACGTCAACTTTTTAAGGTACAGGATACCCTCCCTTTGTCCCAAAAATCAGACAAAATGTACATACAAAGGAAATAAAAGAAAAAATTACCTGAATATACTGTTTATTTAGAGTTATTTTATTCATACAAAGGCTATATATTGTTACTGTAAGTCAAATTGTGTACAAGTAGTAAAGTTCTGCTACCAAACATTCATATTAAGGTAAACATTTATGCTTATAGCTTTTACGGCAATGTTCAATCTGTGGACAATCTCACCTGATGCTCCAATAATAGTCAGTCATCATATGTACATCCCATCTACCCTGATATCATGCCTCCATGACCTTCAAATCTTGGTGGAATCATTCACCTTGCTCATCACTGACTGCACCAAGGTTTTTCGGGAAGTCAGCAAGATGGCTATGCAGAAAATGTACCTTGATGCTCATGTTGCAATGAAGCATTTTGAAGCTCTCCAAGAGTTTCTGGACAATTTTGGTGTAATTCTGTGCTCGTGTATTTCCAAGAAAGTCCTTGACAAGGTTTTTGAATGACAACCAAGCATTCTTTTGGAGTTCTGACATTGTCCCGATGAAATGTTCATCTTTAATGAGCTGCCGAATCTGTGGACCTTCAAACACACCTGCTTTTATCTTTTCAAACGATAGGCTAGGAAATGCCAAAATGATATACTTGAAACAGTCTCCTTCAGTTGGCAAAGCTTTAGCAAATTGCTTCATGAGTCCCAGTTTTATGTGCAGAGGTGGGACTATAATGTTCTTTCTGTCAGCAAGTGGCTCATGTAGAATGTTTGGATAACCAGGTTTGAGGTCAGATCTTGGAGGCCAATTCGACTGCACCCAATGCTTCTCATGAGCTCTGCTGGCCCACATACACAGAAAACAGGGATACTTGGTGTATCCGCGTTGCTGACTGTTGCGACCGTCACTGCCCGACGTCTCCACTCCGCCCACCTTACCGCATTGGCGACTCCCTCCGGGGTTGATGGAAGGCTGGCTGCCGCGGCGTCTTTCGGCCATCTTCGTCTGGCGTCCCCAGACTGGCCCGATGCTGCAATCCGCCATGTTGTCCTGATGCCTAGGGGCGCGCGCACGGCGCGGCCCCGCCTTAAGTACCAGAATTGGCACTGAGATGACGTCATCCGCTTCAGATATTTAAAGGTCTCTGAATTGCTAACAACTCAAGTTAGCAAGGATAAGGTTAACGGATATTGGATAAGGATTCGTTCTATCTACGCTACGCTTCCTCCTCGGACTAACCAGGGGTACCCGCTCCTCGGGGGCCTCATTCTCTCTTACTTTGTAGATTGCAATCTGGAACCGGTACTCGCTCCTCGAGGGCCCTTGTTCCTGGACTTCTTCAGAATTCACTTCTGCCTGGAAGTCATCGCTGCCTACTACATCTGTGAGTTACCATCGTTCTCTCAGAGCTTTCACTGGAACCAGGTATTCGCTCCTCAAGGGCCTTCTTCATTCCAGCTCCTGGGCTTCTATGAGACATTGTGTGAGTGTTACCATCAGGTTCTATCCATGAACCCTGCATACCCTGCCTACTCACTATATTTCAGTTTCTCTACAGCTCAGCCTCCAGGGATCGCTGTTCCAGTATCTGAGGGACTACAGCCCAGCCGGGCATTCCAGTTCACTACTGCCACCTCTGGTGGTTCAGTATACTGTCTAATAAAAGAACTAGTGTGTGTCTGTCTCCTAACTCTTAGCCTGACCAGTGGTCCCTCTCGGGATCTTCCCCCGGGGGCGTGGTCATCTGCCACCGGTCCAAGGATCCACCCACAACTCTCCTAAATAATAACACTGACCAAGAAGGAAGCAGACCATTTTAAGGTCAACACAGATGATCCAATTGTGTTTGTGATATTGCAACAGATCAATGACTCTCTATGTCTTCATAGTCTTCACGAAAACAAACTGAATGGCCAGTTGAGACCGCACCAAATAAATTGCCATTGTGGAGGAGGACACACTTCAAGCTCCGCTTTGAGCTATCGATGAACAGTCGCCATTCAGTTGCGTTATAGATTGGAATTCCCACTTCCTCCATTAAACCATGTATGTTATGGCAATAGACAAAGCCACCATCACTTCAAAAGTACTGCAGAAATGCACTTTCTCTTGATCGAAAGTAGGATACTTAAGATAGGCTGTAGAGAAAAAACTTGACATGATAGAAGAAAACTAACTGCAATTTTGAAATCAGCATGCCTATTTAAGTCTAAAACAGCTGAAAAATCAAACTCAACAGGAATTATGTTAAAAATTGTTCCCCAGTGGTAATGTGAACACAAACATGCCTCCCAGTGTTTTTTCCACAACTGGTTGGGATGAAGACAAGTTCTGCTGAAACACTAGAGATGGGATTTGGACAGCACATGTTTCCACCGGGATTAGGATGAAATGTTCTTTGTTTCAAAAGCCAAATTACAGCTTCTCTCCCTAGCTTGATGCATTCTCTACCTAGCTTCAATCAAGGCTAGGTAGAGAGTACATTGTACAAAATCAACGCCTCTTGTACCTTTCATCACTCCAAATGACAGAAAATCTTCAGTGATGTTAACTTTGCTGTTTGTACCTCTGACTGTATATGTAAAATCACCCCCAACCTACCCCAGTCCCAACCTCTACACTGAGTTTAAAGTAGCCCCCTCTTACAATGCTATAAATAGAGAGTGAGATAGTGAGGTCTATTCAAAGGCTCTCTCTCTCTCTCTCTCCCCCCCTCCAATAAAATAATCTTTTCTCCAGTAATAGAGGAAGAACGCTTGAAGTGAAAAATAGCGCAGGTGCGATAAATTTATCACGGGTTGCGGAAATTGCCTATGTGGTAGACAGGAAATTATCCTAACCATGCCCTTTTTTTTTATCACAGGCACTATTTTTGCTATATTTATAGCATTTTGATAAATCTAGGCCTAAGTTTGGCACTTAGCCGGACAAACACAGAAGTTTCAAATTTCTTGAGTATTGAACACCTCTGAGTGATCCAGTTAGGTAGTTAGCTGGCTGAAAACCAGCTGGGTGACCCAGAGGCGCTCTGGGGCGGTGCCACTTATCTGATTCAAGTAGCTGCATACATACTGATAATTGGCGTCATTTGGGCTAAGGTAGCTGGAAATCTTATCTGGCTAACTTAATGACAGCTGGGGGTATTCAGCAGTGTGTTCATGCCGCCAAATATAAGTTTATCTGGCTAACATAGCCGGATTGTCCACAGTTGAATGTTGCCCTCTGACTGTTTGAAGAACATGTTAATTTGAGTAGGTCAAGTTGAAATTTCCCCTGCAGATGTATTCAGTGGGTACTGCTATACAGTATATCCTTAAAAGGAGAAAAAAGGCTTTCTGGGGTTTTCCGTTAGGCATACAGCATTCAGCTGCCCTCTGTACCTAGCTAAATCTAATTGGAGGCTCACATCCATCTGAGCGGGTCTGCTGAGTTCTGAAGTGCTGCCAGGGAGCAAGCAAAGTTTCACGTAGGGACAACAAGCATCATGTTATGGATAGGATTTGGGTTTTTAGGCTTAATTATTCACATTTCCAAAGCCAAGCTACAAATCCAGTTACAGTAGGTAAGTCCCTGCTCAAGAAAGGCCTTGCAATTTAATTTGGTACCTGAGGAAATGGAGCAGGAAGTAACTTGTCACAGGTCTGAAGGAGCCTCAGTGGGAGAGCGGGGTTTGTGTGCTGGCTTCCCTGCTTCTCATTCTGCTGCTCTAACCATAAGGCTACTCCTCCACTGAGGAGTAAGCATATCTATTTTTTTAAATTTATTTTATTCCTTATGGGTGTACAGTGCTATATTTTAGCTTTATACATCCAGTAGTGGCTGTGGTGGTTGATGGCAATTCAACTTCGCTAAACTTGGTTATGTGTTGAAGTGCTTCAGTCATCCAGTCTGATTGGTTGATTCAGTCAGTGTTTTAAACAGTCAAATGTAAGTTGCTGAATGGAGTCCTTAAAACCGAAGTAAGGCAGTCTTGACATTTGTATATATACTTATTCATTTCTATGACTGACAGGTCCATTTTAAAAGCATTGCTCGTGCAAAAATGCCCACAATCGCATGTTGTTGCGCTTCCCGGCCACGTCCGCTCCGCGGCCGGGCCTGCTCACCTTTCTCTCCCGTCCATGAGCTCCGGGCTCTCCTGCTCTCCTGCCACAGTCGCTGCGCAGCGTCCCCAGTCCTCCCGTGCTCAGTCTCCTGTCCAGGCCTCACGGCGGGGCTCAGTGTTCTCTGTGGCGTCGGCCCCATCCCTAGGCAGACGCGTGCGGACCGCCCGGCCTCTTAAAGGGCCAGGGGTGGATCCCACCTCCGCGGCGCGCCCTGATTGATGGCTGCATTCAAGGAAGTGGTCAGACACCACTTCCTCGTCTTGGCAATCGGGTCGTACACTCCGGTGTCTCTAGTTTGCCTTTTAGTGACCCTTGTTCCAGTGTCACTTGTTCCAGCGTCTCCTGTGTCTCCTGTTCCAGCGTCTTCTGTTCCTTCACCTCTCCATCCCTGGTAGTACCCTTCGGACTGATCTCACGGTACTGACCTTTCCTTGCTCCTGACTACTCCTGTTTGCTGCCCGGACCTGACCTCTGCCTTTTCACTGACTACTCTTGATCGTTGCCTGGAACTTGACCTCTGCCTGACTTGACTACTTCTGGATTGACTAGAGGTACTGACCCCTGCTTCAGCTGACCATTCTGGACTGTTACTCTGGCCTTGATCCTCATTATCCATTCGGACACTCTCTTCTGGCCTCCTGCAACCTCTGGACATTCCTATTTTGACATTGACCGCATACCCTTGTTTGTGGTGGGCACTCCCCTGTGCTTCCTCTCTTGGAGACCCTGTAAGGCCCACCTAAGACCAGGTGGCCTGGGTAACCAATGGCTCAACCTGAGGGAACCCCGGGTTGCTATTGGCGAAGTTCCAGCTAGCCTCTGTCTTTTCCTGTGCTCCGCCTCCTGGTGGCAGGCGCTCTCCAGGTCCGACCAGAGGGTCATATCAATCCTGCACCAGGCCAAGGGTCCACCTCCAGTGAAACACATTGTTATAATTAGTGAGGTTTCGGTGGACCCTTGGACACTGTGGCAGCTGACCACGCCCACGGGGGGAAGTCCCGTGAGGGTCCACAGGTCAGGCTCAGCTTAGGACACACAAACACAGAGATTGATCTTTTATTAGACAATGTGATGAAGCCACCAGAAGTGGCAGTAGTGAGAAGCAGAAGTAGCCCAGCTGGGTTAGTATTCCTCAGGCGCTGGAACAGCGACTCCTCCAGTAGCAGTGCTGTAGTGGAAAGAACTGAGAATGATGAGTACAGTGGAATATGCACAAAGCCCCAGTATGGAGAACCCCAGGATAGGGAGAGCAGGCCCTCGAGGAGCAAGTACCTGATCCCTGAGAGCTGAGAAGCTTGAAGGTGATGTACTCACACAGCGGTTCCACGTAGGAGATGGCACTAGGGCTAGAACGGAGGCAGGCCCTCTAGGAGCGAGTGCCTGGTTCCAGGGAACAGCTCTGAGGTGAAGATGGTAGTACTCACTGGTGTTGAAGATAGCGAATCCTTCCAGGCAGAAGAGAAGGTAGGAGCAGGCAGCGAGTCAGGGAACATGGGCCCTCGAGGAGCGAGTACCGGTTTCCTGACAGCGACCTGAAAAGCAAGTGAGGCCCCCGAGGAGCGGGTACCCCGTTAGCATTAAGAGTCCAATGGAAGATTGGAGAGGCAGAGTAGCTAGGTACGGAGAGCGAATCCCATCCGTAATATCACCCTTGCTAACTCAAAGGCTAGCAAACATCGTAGGCTTTAAATATCCGGGCAGCATGATGTAATCACAGGGGGACACCCTTGAGGTTCGCGCCAAGTAGGAAATAAGAGTGAGGGCCGCGCAGCGCGCACGCCCTAAGGTACCAGCGGAGCACGGCGGGAGGCAGCGCCCAAGCCGGTCCGGGGACGCCGGAGAGGACGGCAGGCAGACGCCACGGCAGCCAGGCATCCATCCATAGCGAGAGGAGGTGCAAAGAAAGAAAGGTAGGCGGAGTGAAGCCGTCGGGAAGGGACGGTTGCAACACACATGTACAATGTGTGAGCAACGCAGATTTTTAAAAGCTGCAAAATACACACACATGTACCAGTGCACACGTGAGGAATAAGAGGGTGGAAAGGGGCAGGGACTGGGCGGGGCCAAGACTTGCATGTGTAACTCCAAATTTTAAAAATGAAACCCGCAGCGCACATCCGCTAGATATCTGCGTAACTTTACTGCTGCTCCTGATGAGGAGCAAGTTAGTAGATCTCACGTTTCAGGGCTTATAGGACAGGATGAGGGGTCCGGGTCAACTGGGCGGTGTGTAGGATGAAGAACCAGAGGGTCAGAAAGACCTCACGATTAACTGGACAAATTGGTAGACTATTGGAAAATTGGGAATGTGCCTCATGCAAGAACGTTTTAAAATTCACTGTCATATGCATGTAAAAGCCGACATGGTCCGTATTGAAGAAACGCGCGCTAGCTGTGCTTGAGTAACCTCTTAAAATTAGGAGTTTACTTACACGTGTTTGGCGCATTTTAAAACATATGTGCACCAGATTAAACATTTTAGTGGATCCATGCTTGTGCACCAGTATGTGCGTGAATGGGCATACACGTGCTCTGTTTGAAATCGACCTGTTAATGTTTTATTAAGCTAATGCTAAAATGATAGATTTACATATCTTAAATACTTTTTTTTCTTATAAAAACTCATTTTCAACTAAGCATAAACCTCATGTGAAGTTATTAAAGATATATAAAGGTGTTAAAAATTTTCTTAATGAAACATTTATACAAAAACAGTACTTTTATCAGGACTTTGCATTTATTATCACTCTCTTCATTTGGCCACCATACTTTATAGAAAACATTGACCAGGAGGCACAGTTCTTACAGTATATCAAACCTTATGTGTTATTCTTGACATTTTATTTCATATCTTGTCTGTATGAAATATATACATTGCAAATAACTAATTTGAACACAGCCTATAAAAATTATGATCACTGTATCTATCTTGCTGTGATTATTGAAACAAAGCACAAGTTGGTAAGCACTTAGAAATCTTTGCAATTCATTTTGTGCAAAAGATTTTTTAGTGTGTGGGTCTGTAAAAATTTAATATGCATACTAGTTCATTACCTAACCCAACCCGTGATGCAATGCATTTTACTGCATGCATATTAAAAAAAAACAAAAAAAAACAACCCTCAGTAAGATGAGAATGGTATTAGTATGGATGTTAACACAACAAGTATAGCATCCACAGTCTTTGACATGAAATCTCTGGTGCTAACTGGTCGAAAATTAAAGAACTGGTTAGTCCAGGGGACTTCCTCTTCCCTTGAACCCCCTCAGATCAGAAGCTTTCTTCTTTCTATCCTCCGTCTAGTCACCATCAGGCATCTCCTTCCTCAAGTAGCATCCCAATATTCTCCCCCCCTCAGCATCATCAGACTTCCACCCCCTAAAGAAGATCTGCCCCGAGTCCCCTCTGATCCCTCCAACCTGAATCAGCTCCCACTCCACCTAAAACCAGGGCCAGTGTGTCTCAATAGGCGAACTAGATGGACACTTAGGGCACCAGCCATTAGGAGGCGGCAAAGAGCAGCCATATGCGGCTGCGAGCAGAGCCCATTCCACTCACGGACGAGAGGAGTAGAGACTCGGCGGGCCGCGAGCACCATCCATCCTGCTCACGGCTGAGAAATGCAGACACTCGGCAGGCTGCGAGCAGCACCCATCCTACTCACGACCAAGAGAAGCAGAGACTTGGTGGGCCATGAGCGGCACCTCTGTTTGTGTGTGTATGTATGTGTGTGTGTGTGTGTATGTGTCTGTGTGTCTGTGTCTGTGTGAGTGAGAGGAATTGTGTGTATGAGAGAACAATGATATTAGTGAGAGAGAGGGAGGGAGCCTGTGAAAGCATGTGTGTGGGTGAATCAGTCAAGGAATCTGTGTGTGTAAGAGAGGGGGGGACTGTCTGAGTGAATGAGGTTGGGACTGGAGCCGGTGCCTGGACCGGAAGGGGGGAGGAGGGAGTGGTGGGCGGGCGCAAGGCAGAAGCTTCTCCTAGGTCACCTAATACCCTTGCACCGGCCCTACCTAGAACTCTGACAATTCTCCCAACCCTCCCGAATGAAGTTCTACCATTCTGGAAGGTCTTGCTTTTCACAGGCAGGAGGGACTTCAGAGCCTTTTTACCTGTACCACTGTGACTTGCTGAATGACACTGTTAGGTGATACTTGGGTGAAACACCATTTAGCATTGCCATTCATTGGGCCACAGTGGTATGAGAAGGATGGCTCTCTGACATCCATCCTGTCTCTGAAGACCAGGACCTTCTGGAATGGTAGGATCTCATCTTGGAATGATAGGAGGGAGGTTGAGGTTTTAGGCAGTTGGGGTGGGGAGGCATTGTGTTGTGGGGGTGGATCTTCCTGGGAAGCTTTGGAGGGTGACAGTTTGATGTTTGGAGTGGGTATCTGAATGTCCTCAGAGGGGAGAATCTTGTGATCCACAGTCTAAGGCTAGAAGAAATCCCCCGTGTTTACTAACCCTTTCATTTTGGGCTGCTTAGTACAAGGGATTTGGAACACGGCTGGGCACTTTTAGGAATAACAGGGTTAACTTTTTTTTTTTTTAACATACTACAAATTTGAATTATTTTATATGTATTTTGTGCTCTAAATGTTTTACACGGGCTTAAAAGTCTGTGCATACTTTTGCTGTTAGATGCCCTATTGAAAATTTTATTGTGAATTTTCAAAGGAGATTCACGCATATGTGTGTGTAAGTAGCTTGTACTCATGCACATATTATTTTAGAAACTTCAAAAATACATGTGTAGGGATAACCCAAATATTGTGCACTCTTTTTGAGTTGGTAGCTGTACAAGAGGTTCTGGGCAGGGAAGACCCGGGGGTTATCATGTAAGCATGTTTGAAACAATGGCTTATAAATCTGTTGTATACTACTACTAAAAGACCACTAGATGGCTTTTTAGAGGCGTGAGCAGTATATTTAGTGGATGATGTGTCATTTTGGGAAAGAGTGTATGTTCCCTTAAAGACTTTGGGCTGTTATGAATGGGTGATTGCGGTTTAGCAGGACCTTTGGCAGGGTTTTGCCTTTTTTGATTCCTGTTCTTATAGAGGAAGGATATGTAATAGGGACCTCCAGTATGTGACCAGCTGGAGCAGTTATCCTGTGAGCTGGTGAGGCCCAGGAACCTTTCCAAGTGGTAGTGGATCCCTCAAGGGGAGATGTCCATGGCAAAGGAATGCCGTGGAGTGGGTTTCTTCCTCCTCCCAAGGATCTAACCAGGAAGCAAAGGAGAGACAAAATCAGGAGACAAAAGAGAGAAGAGGTCATTCTTCCCTTTGAGTAAGACTGCCAGGAGTTCAGGAATAGGGTGAGTCCGAGACAAGGAGTGCCCCAGAGTATCCCTTGAAGTGCAGTTGTCTGGGTAACGTGCACCGAGAGGAAGGTGGAGTGGAAATCATAAGGAAGTTTGACAACCACAGAAATGTGAGTAACTCATGTAATTGGGAGTGACATTTGGTCCTGAATGGATGTGAATGTTGATATGGGTATGTTAAAGATGATTACCTATCCTTAACAGGTTTGAAAGTGTGATACTCTAAGAATATGAGGGGGTGGACCGGCCATTCAGGTTGGTCCATGGAAAATAAGTTGTGTGAAAAAAGTACTGATAAGGAGGAATGTACCATTAGGTTCCTAAGTAAATTGAGATTTTACATGATTCTGACTATTTGGAAGCACATGAATTTTTTATGTATTCAGTTATTCACAATATAATCTGCTTCACATCCTTGTATATAGCAGCTGTTGGTTCATCTAGAAAAATAAAGTTGATTGGAATTTTGAAACTCTGTGTCTGCTACACTTATTTGGGTACTTGCCAGGTTCTTGTGACCTGGTTTGGCCTCTGTTGGAAACAGGATGCTGGGCTTGATGGACCCTTGGTCTGACCCAGTATGGCATGTTCTTATGCTCTTACAGGCCGATACAGTACAGTGCGCTCTGGTACAGCTCCGGTGGAGCGCACTGTTAGCCCAGGTTTGGACGAGCGTTTTCGACGTGCTAGCTTTACCCCTTATACAGTAAGGGGTAATAGCGCATCCAACCCCCCCCCGAAACTAATAGCGCCCGCAACATGCAAATGCATGTTGATGGCCCTATTAGTTATTCCCGCGCGATACAGAAAGTAAAATGTGCAGCCAAGCCGCACATTTTACTTTCAGACATTAATGCCTGCCCAAAGGCTGGTGTTAATTTCAGCAGGCACCGGGGAAGTGTACAGAAAAGCAGAAAAAACTGCTTTTCTGTACACCCTCCGACTTAATATCATAGCGATATTAAGTCGGAGGCCCCAAAAGTAAAAAAAAAGTAAAAATTAAAAAAAAAAAAATTAAAAATTGGCCTGTGGCCCATGGGTCGGAAGACGGACGCTCAATTATGCCAGCATCTGTTTTCCGAATCCGTGGCTGTCAGCGGGTTTGAGAACCGACGCCGGAAAAATTGAGCTAGTGTTCCTAGTGCCTACTTTTACCGCGGGCCCTAATTTGCATAGGCCACCCTCCTGAATCGCACGCCCAGGAGAGTGGCCTGTGCGCGCGCCGGGAGAGCGGGCACTCGCCTGCTCTCCCGCGCGTTTTTCTGCATCGGCCTGTTATTTATCCAGCACTGGGGTGAAGCATGGACTCAGAGTTCTTGGAGAGGAGTTGATGGTTATCCTCACTGTCAAATCAGTGAGGATAATAAACCTTCAACTGCTGTTGCTTTTAAGGTCCACTTCATCATCTGCATGTCCAAACTATAGAACACACCAAAAAAATTGGAAGGGGTGATCTTTATCTAATAGGGAATCCCCATGCCATCATTTTATATACCCAGTCTGTTGTCAAGCATTGGTTGGGTGGGAGGTCTGGGTGAACTGGAGGAAGTTCAGGCTGAAAAACTAGGAGGATCTTGATGGCCTGAAGAAGGAATGAGGAACTGATGGAGGAATCAGAAAAACTGTGATTTAGGTTATGCACACATGTATTAAAATATACAGATTTACGTGCATAAATCAAGGTTTTCTGCGAGCAAGCTGTATTTTTTTATATGTAAAATATACACACATGTTTATAAAATAGATAGGAAAAGTATGTGCTTTCAGTGCATTACAGGGATTCTTATGTAACCATATATATGAGTGTATGTTGTGAGTAGACATATACGTATTTTATAGTCTGCATGTACTTGATAGACACAGGTAATGAAATAGAGTAGAAGATCTCCATGTGGCCATATATGTGCATATATGAGGCCATGCGGAGTGCTTAAAGGTTATACTTATTGCCTTTTAGGAGATTATATTAATAATGTAACTATACATATTTGGTTCACATATGTAATGTTGTAAACCATTTATTCATCTATACTGCAAAGGAACGGTAATTTTCAAACCAGCACGCAGGTCCACATTTGCGCACATATATCAGCCCACACCCAGGGACTCAGTATTGTATAACTTGTGTGTGTATATACACGCATGTTATGAAATAGCCTGGCCATGTACACATGTCCTGCATAGGAGAATCCTACTACCCAAGAAAGAGATCTAGGCGTCATAGTGGATAACACATTGAAATCATCGGTGCAGTGTGCTGCGGCAGTCAAAAAAGCAAACAGAATGTTGGGAATTATTAGAAAGGGAATGGTGAATAAAACAGAAAATATCATAATGCCTCTATATTGCTCCATGGTGAGACTGCACCTTGAATACTATGTACAATTCTGGTCGCCGCATCTCAAAAAGCTATAATTGCGATGGAGAAGGTACAGAGAAGGGCTACCCAAAATGATAAGGGGAATGGAACAGCTCCCCTATGAGGAAAGACTAAAGAGGTTAGGACTTTTCAGCTTGGAGAAGAGACGGCTGAGGGGGGATATGATAGAGGTGTTTAAAATCATGAGAGGTCTAGAACGTGTAGATGTGAATCGGTTATTTACCCTTTTGGATAATTGAAAGACTAGGGGGCACTCCTTGAAGTTAGCATGTGGCACATTTAAAACTAATCGGAGAAAGTTCTTTTTCACTCAACGCACAATTAAACTCTGGAATTTGTTGCCAGAGGATGTGGTTGGTGCAGTTAGTATAGCGGTGTTTAAGAAAGGATTGGATAAGTTCTTGGAGGAGAAGTCCATTAACTGCTATTAAGTTGACTTAGATAATAACCACCGCTATTACTAGCAATGGTAACATGGAATAGACTTAGTTTTTGGGTACTTGCCTGGTTCTTATGGCCTGGATTGGCCACTGTTGGAAACAGGATGCTGGCCTTGATGGACCCTTGGTCTGACCCAGTATGGCATGTTCTTATGTTCTTAATCATGAATAAAATGAAAAGCTTGGGACACAGTGCTAAGGTGGTGGAGTGGATTACAAACTGGTTGACTGACAGGAGACAGCATGTAATGGTAAATGGAACATATTCTGAAGAGAGAATAGTGTTAAGAGGAGTGCCACAGGCATTGGTGTTGGGACCAGTTCTTTTCAATATCTTTGTGAGTGACATTGCAGAAGGGATAGAAGGTAAAGTTTGTCTATTTGTGGATGATACTAAGATCTGCAACAGAGTGGACGAGCCTGAAGGAGAAGAGAGAATGAAAGCTGATTTAAGAAAGCTTGAAGAGTGGTTGAAGACTTGGCAGCTGGGATTCAGTGCCAAGAAGTGCAGAGTTATTCATCTGGGGTGCGGAAATCCAAAAGTGTTTTATGTGATTGTTGGGTTTGTGGCATAGTGTGGACTCTTAGTCGCCGTGGTGATGACTCCTCCCACGGGGAGGGGCCCCATGGGGAACCACAGCGATAGGCTAGACTCAGAGAGCAGACACTTGAGAAGGAAAGCTTTTTTGTACTGCTGAAGATAGAAAATACTTGCACAGGAACGGATGGCACAGAAGTCCAGCAATGTGCCAATAAGCTCAGGCAGTCTCAGATGTAGATGGTCTCACCCAGATGTAACTAGGTTGGTAATGTTCCGCGGAGCGGAATAAGCTGAACCTGGAGAGTGGAAATGGAGAGCTGGAGCATAGAGGTACTCACTGAAGAGTAGTGCAGGAATCCTCCTGGTAGTAGATGAAGGCAGGACCCGAGGTCCGTGGTGCAGGATACCCTGAACTGGATAGGCCCTCGAGGAGCCTATCCAGCATTGCTCTCCACTTTGATAGTGGGGGGAGGGGGGGGGGGAAGAAAAGGGCAATTGGATTCAGATGACAGCCAGTACTGAGCCCTGACTTTTACAGTCTAGGGCACTGATAGGCAGACATTATGGGAAAAAACACAAGGCTGCTTCTACATCAAGTCCAAAAGCAAAGCACATGCAAGCAGAAGCAGTGTATGAATTATCAGGAAGGCTGATCATTCTGTATAAATGTTGCCAGCAGTAATTTTGTTGTGGATTTGACAGTTTCTTGTTTTAGATTTTTAATATTACTACCCTTGGGGGTAACTTGCATGGAGCGGCAGTTACTACCATAAGAAGCTTGCTGGGCAGACTGGATGGACCATTTGGTGTATGAATTTTAAGTGGATGTGAAAATCCCACTTCTACCGTGTAAGTCGGGGGATTTTACAAGGGCTGCGCACTGACGCCATTCCCAGTTTACCAGTTCATCCCTAGTTTGCCCAGTTAAGGGATAGGTCCTCCAAACTTCTCCCCCTAGTTTAATAACCTTCACTCCCCCCAGATAGCCCCGACCCTTAAAACCCCACAGATCTGTCCTAGTTTTCTTTATTTTATAACTTACGCCTCCTACTTAGCAAAAGTAAACGTACACAGCAGGGATTCTGGGTGCGTGCCCAAGAATTTACGCACGCATCTCTGGCTCACGCTCCAAAACGCCTAAGCCCCGCCCCTTTTTTGAAAACTTTTTAAGATGCTGCGGGAGATATGCGCGTATCCGGTCGGCTTTTAAAATCCACTCGGAGCACCAGAGCCTGACTTGTGCAAGCATCCCCTAATTGACGCATGTGCCGGGCTTTTAAAGTTCACTTTTACATGTTGAGAAAGTCATCCTAGACAAAAGATTTAATTCCTACTAGTGAGAACAAATGTGAAAAAAAACCCCTTTCAAATCAAACAATTAAACAAAGTCCAACAGAAATAAAATGCATGCGTGTGTGCATAGAGACTTTCCAGTTTTACCAACTTCCGCAATGAGTTTTTCAGTCTTTGTTAATGAACTTTTTAGATTTGTCAGCATCCTGGCACCGAAGAGGTTATCAGCAAATGTGAAGAGAGAGTGAGTAGTGCTAATGTTAATGCAAGATAAATGAATTCAGGTAAACACAAACGCTATAGTAAAAGTCAAAACCTGTATGGGCGCAACATTGCAATTTCAAAGGCACATGATGGGAAAAAAGTCATTTATGAAGAAGGTCCTTTAAGGATTTTAGTTTGGCAATTTTCTCTCTGCATCTGGACTCTGACCTGGAAACTTCATGCCTTATTAGATTGCTTAGTTAGTATATAAGGTATCACTCATCTCTGGTCATTTTTTTCTCTCTACTAGAAATTTTCAGTTATATTTTCAAAAACCTGTTGGGACTTACACCTATAATTTTGAGAGTTATGCAAGTAACTGAATAGCAAATGTTCAAAAATGGCATTGAGTGTGTCTGTCTGTGGGGGCCTATGCCCTAAAGCAGTGGTTCCCCAAACTGTCCTGGTGTACCCCCAGCCAGTTACGGTAGGTTTTCAGGATATCTGCAGTGAAGATGCATAAGAGAGATTTGCATAGAATGAAGGCAGTGCCTTCAAATCTATCTTATGCATCTTCACTGCAGATATCATGAAAACCCAATTGGCTAGGGGTCCCTCAGGACAAGTTTGAGAGCTATTGCACTAAAGATTTCTTCCCATTTTGTGTATATTTATTTATTTATTTAGTGTTTTTTTTTTATACCGGCATTCACGATAGGCATCACATCATGCCGGTTTACATTAAACAAGGGGTGAATAAAATGAGAGAATACAGTAAAACTTTGACAAGTGCGAAGCTAGAAATGTTGCAGTTACAATAAAACAAGGATGTACACAGCTGGGAGCCGAAAAAGAAATAGGCGATAGGAAGTTTAACAAAAAGAGCAATTATTTACAATGATATGATATTTACTATGTAATTGTAATTTTTTACAGTGTAATGTTAAAGTCTGATAGTAAATTGATGGTGAGTTAGGGTTCAGTTGGGGTCTGGAAAGGCTTTCTTAAATAACCATGTTTTGAGCCTTTGCCTGAAAGTTAGTAGGCAGGGTTCCTGTCGCAGGTCCGATGGGATGGAGTTCCATAGTGGTGGTCCTGCTGTGGAGAAGGCTCGGTCTCTGAGGGATTTGTGTTGAGAGGTTTTGGAGTGTGGTACATGAAGTGATTCTCTATAGGACTCTCTGATGGGTCTGGAGGAGGTATGTTTTCTGAAAGGGAATTGTAGGTTAAGCAGAGCGTGGTGATGGATGGCTTTGTAAATGGTAGTAATGGACTTGTAAATGATTCTGTAGTGGATTGGCAGCCAATGTAGGTCTTTGAGGATTGGGGAGACGTGGTCTCTTCTCCTAGAGTTAGTCAGGATTCTGGCTGCCGTGTTCTGCACCATCTGCAGAGGTTTGGTATGAGATGCGGGGAGACCTAATAAGATAGAGTTACAATAATCTATCTTAGAGAAGATTATTGCTTGCAGAACTGTTCTGAAGTCATGAAAGTGGAAGAGTGATTTTATTCTTTTGAGGACATTAATTTGTGAAAGCAATCCTTAGTTGTTTGGTTGATAAATGATTTTAGGTTTAGACGATTATCAATGATAAAGGGGATTATGATTTTAGGTTTAGACGATTATCAATGATAAAGGGGATGGAACAGCTTCCCTATGAGGATAGGCTGAAGAGATTAGGGCTGTTCAGCTTGGAGAAGCTGAACAGCTTCCCTATGAGGATAGGCTGAAGAGATTAGGGCTGTTCAGCTTGGAGAAGAAACGGCTGAGGGGGGATATGATAGAGGTCTTTAAGATCATGAGAGGTCTTGAACGAGTAGATGTGACTCGGTTATTTTCACTTTCGAATAATAGAAGGACTAGGGGGCATTCCATGAAGTTAGCAAGTAGCACATTTAAGACTAATCGGAGAAAATTCTTTTTCACTCAACGCACAATAAAGCTCTGGAATTTGTTGCCAGAGGATGTGGTTAGTGCAGTTAGTGTAGCTGGGTTCAAAAAAGGTTTGGATAAGTTCTTGGAGGAGAAGTCCATTAATGGCTATTAATCAATTTTACTTAAGGAATAGCCACTGCTATTAATTGCATCAGTAGCATGGGATCTTCTTAGTGTTTGGGTAATTGCCAGGTTCTTGTGGCCTTGTTTTGGCCTCTGTTGGAAACAGGATGCTGGGCTTGATTGACCCTTGGTGTGACCCAGCATGGCAATTTCTTATGTTCTTATGTTCTAATGATAGCTTCTAAGTCTCTTACTTGGGAAATTTGCAGGTTGGCTGGTGGATTTGTGGTGATGTTATTGTTTTCCGGGGATATGAGAAGGAGTTCGCTTTTTGAAGAATTAAGTTTAGACTGGTGAGGAGGCTGTTGATTTCTAGCAGGCAATTTTCCCAAGATTCTATGGTTTTTTTAATGGATTCTTTAATGGGGATCACGATCTGTACATCGTCGGCGTATAAGAAGTGTTTCAGGTTCAGTTTAGTTAGCAGCTGGCAGAGTGGGAGAAGGTAGATGTTAAAGAGCGTGGGTGAGAGGGAGGAGCCCTGAGGAATCCCTAGTGAGGAAGGATAACAGTGAGATTCTTTATTGTGTATTTTGACTTTGTAGCCTCTGTTCCCAAGGAATGTTTTGAACCAGGCCAGTGCTGTACCTGTTATGCCGATGATCGCCAGCTGATTTAGGAGGATGGAGTGGTTAACGGTATCGAATGCAGCCGAGAGGTCCAGGAGGATCAATAAGGAGGCACGACCTTTATCAAGGCCAGTGAGGAGGTAGTCTGTAAGGGAAAAATGTTTAGCCCTAAATGTACGTGGTCGATCAGACTTAGACGGGACATGGTGCAGGTGTGTTTTTAATGCCAATGCATAAATGAGATTTATTAAAAAATTGGGGAAACTTACCTGGCCCTGACTTGAAGTCAGATTTGGTGTTGTGGAAATACTGTAGGAGAGCAGCAGTTATCTGTAGCTGCCAAATGCTGTGTGGAAATGTGTTGGCATCCTTCTGGTAACCGATCAGATTAACCTAGTGGTTAGTTTGATAAAAAGTGATCAAATAGCCTAGTGGTTAGAGCAGTGGACTATGAGCCAGGAGACCAGGGTTCAAGTCCTGCTGTTGCTCCTTGTGACCTTGGGCAAGTCACTTTACCCTCCATTACCTCAGGTACAAAAGCTTAGATTGTAAGCCCTCTGGGGATAGAGAAATACCTACAGTACCTGGTAAAACTGTGTGTAAACTGGTGTGATATCTTGATTGAGATCAAATGTTGGTATATAAAAAAATAATTAAAAAAAAATTAGAATCACTAACCATACACAGATGGACTTGAAAGATAGAGACCTTCATATACTCAAAGCATAGTTCTGAGTATATGAAGGTCTCTATCTTTCTGCCTCCTTTATCATGCGCACAAGAATTGTAATCATTGGTTTCAGCAGTCTCAATTTTTTTTCAGTTTTTCCAAATAATGCATATAAAATTTCACTTATCTTCAAAATGTTCTATAAAACAAGGCATCCAGTGTCTCACTTCAATACCAAATGCACTGGGTTAATGTGGAGAGGGATTAATGGTCTATATCAAATGCTCTCCTTTAGGAAGGATAGAGATTTGTTGCGTTCATGCCTATTCTCACCCTCGCTCCACCCTCTCTACCTTAGTGGCAACTCCCTTCGGGTCTGACGGACAGATGCTGCTGCAGCTTCTCCTCGCCGTTCTTCCTGGAATCCCTGGGCTGGCCTGAGGCTGCGGATCTGCCATGTTCCCGATGACGTAAGGGCGCGTGCGCACGCTCCAGAGTTTGTACCGGCAAGGGCGCGAACCTCCAATCAGACCTGAGAAAAATCTACTTTCCCCAATAAACCTGAACCGAGTTGAAATTCATCTGGTTCCAGTTTGATCTCAAATGTTCCACATGTCTAAATAGGAGCTCAGCTTAATTTAATTCAAATATTTCTGTCAAGCATAAACAAAAAAAGGATTTCGTTCTCAGAAAAGGCCAAATTGGAATTTTTCAGTGTAGAATCTCTTACATACCATACAGGTATGTAGAATGACCTCAGTAGAACAATATCTCATAAGAACATAAGAAAATGCCATACTGGGTCAGACCAAGGGTCCATCAAGCCCAGCATCCTGTTTCCAACAGTGGCCAATCCAGGCCATAAGAACCTGGCAAGTACCCAAAAACTAAGTCTATTCCATGTTACCATTGCTAATGGCAGTGGCTAATCTCTAAGTGAACTTAATAGCAGGTAATGGACTTCTCCTCCAAGAACTTATCCAATCCTTTTTTAAACACAGCTATACTAACTGCACTAACCACATCCTCTGGCAAAAAATTCCAGAGTTTAATTGTGCGTTGAATAAAAAAGAACTTTCTCCGATTAGTTTTAAATGTGCCCCATGCTAACTTCATGGAGTGCCCCCTAGTCTTTCTACTATCCGAAAGAGTAAATAACCGATTCACATCTAACCGTTCTAGACCTCCCATGATTTTAAACACCTCTATCATATCCCCCCTCAGCCATCTCTTCTCCAATCTGAAAAGTCATAACCTCTTTAGTCTTTCCTCATAGGGGAGTTGTTCCATTCCCCTTATCATTTTGGTAGCCCTTCTCTGTACCTTCTCCATCACAATTACATCTTTTTTGAGATGCAGCGACCAGAATTGTATACAGTATTCAAGGTGCGGTCTCACCATGGAGCGATACAGAGGCATTATGACATTTTCCGTTTTATTCACCATTCCCTTTCTAATAATTCTCAACATTCTGTTTGCTTTTTTGACTGCCGCAGCACACTGAACCGATGATTTCAATGTGTTATCCACTATGACACCTAGATCTCTTTCTTGAGTTGTAGCACCTAATGTGGTACCTAACATTGTGTAACTATAGCATGGATTATTTTTCCCTATATGCTTCACCTTGCACTTATCCACATTAAATTTCATCTGCCATTTGGATGCCCAATTTTCCAGTCTCACAAGGTCTTCCTGCAATTTATCATAATCTGCTTATGATTTAACTACTCTGAACAATTTTGTGTCATCTCCAAAGATGATAGTAAGGAATTAGGAGAAAGGTTATCATTCTAATAATGTAATGGGTATAAAGGTACTCTCTCAATTTGCCTTCTAGTAAAAATGGTCTTCCACCCTTAGATCCATAAGGAATAACCCAATATGTTCTTCAGCTGGTAAAGCAGAGTCTTTCTGGGTTCACCTAAATTGGGAGCCATAAATATGTTTTTTATTAGATGAATAAACTTACTATAAATTGCCAGTAATTATTTTGAGCCCAATTTTATGCCAGAATGCATAAGGCTGAAGTCCGCATGTACAAAGTGCACACAGACTCCAGTCGTAATTTTCAAAGAGGACATAATGCCCATAAGTCTGCTTTGAAAATTAGTGGGTACACGTGAACCCTTGCATGGCATGCATGCATACATTGATGCCTGAATGGGAGCAGGTGTAAATGTCCATGTGCACATGTACATGCATACTTTCAGTTTTAGAAAGCATGCGCGTAAATGCTTTCCCTGCCCTAAGTCCACCTCTGGGAATGTTGCTTTCAAGTACACATAAAAGCGCACATGAAATTGCTCCCGTGCATACTTTTACATTTACCCAGTTTTGGGGTAATTTTTAAAAGGTCTATACATGCGTGTAAAATGTTTTTTTACTTGCATATATGCTTTTGAAAATTCACTCTTTTTTATATGTTTCATCTCTATTCCAGAAGGGATTTTTTTTTCTGTTGTGTGCCATAAACTATGAAAGAGTTCTTTATGAATAAGGGTCCTTCATATCTAAATTTAATTTGCTTTTCTTTATTTTTTTATTCAAAATATAAGTAAAAATATACAAACAGAACTGATATTTGGGACATAGTTATTGTGAATGAAAGCTACTGTGCTGCTGATGTCTTTCACCATTTACAAATTAATTTTTACTATTATATAGTGCCAAAATTATCTTTCATTTTAGCCCCGTACTTGACATTTTCTAAGTCTCTGCAGCCATTAAAAGAAGTGTCCAATAGAGCTGTCCATATGTGAAGCACACCTTTTGTGCGAGGAATCTCCACATTTTTGCATATATTTGGACAACTGAAATGTTCTGTGCATGTTTTGCATGGCATATTTTAAAAATAAAATATTAATAATGTAAACTTTTGAAACATATGTTTATGAACTGATATTATTGCATTTAGGCCAGAAATTAATGTTTCCCTCCTACTCTATCTGACCTTATTCAATCTCTTTCCATAACCCCTTACTTTCCCATCCCTCTTCTCTCTGTGCTCCCCTCCTAATTCCATGTCAGCCATTCATCTCATTGGTTGATAAAATTTGTGGTTCATGATACCAATGTTTTAATGGAAGTGCCATGTTTTTTTTTTTTTATTATACAAAATCTAACCTTAAAATCTCGGACTTTTTCTCTGGTTTTGTTGAGAATGGAATAGATAGCATTGGGAGATTCAGATCTGTAGCTTTATGAGTGTGCTTCAGCTGTATCAAGTTTCTTTTAATCCTGTTATTGGTGAAAGAAATCCTTGGTCTCTCTTTAGACTGCCTTAAATTTCTGGCCATCAGTGTTTGCTGGCGGGATACTGAAAAAGCTGGAGGTTTAGAGCAATCAACCAGAAATGGAGGAGAGCCACTTGTTGCTTGCTGTGAGGGTCCAACCCATGAAAACTTTTTTGTTAATATGTCCCTAAATGCAGCTTGCCTAAGCCTAGGTAAAGGAGAAAGCTGTGGCATTTCATTCGTTCCTAGGTTGGGACTTTCTTTTTCTGGGTACCGCCAGGTAGGAGCTGGAATATTCCCACCTACAGCTTTAAGAAGGTCTTTAAATCTTGCGTCTTGTTGAGGTGCTGGGCTTTGATCTTGTACTTTATTTTCCAGTAAAACTCTTGGGGTTATTGTGCCTGAACTTGATAAGGCCGACTTTGGAGCCTGCTGGTCTGATGGTGAGTTATCCATTAAAGCAGTGGTTTGTTTATCTTGAACACAAGGCTTCTGAGCTTTAGCTGGTTCATCTGGGTCAGTCAAACGATCCTGATCGTCCAGAGATGGCTGGTCTGAGGGATTCTTATGGGGAGACCTGGGTAGTTCTAGGTGAATCAGTTCTCTGCCTGCAAACCTGGAAACTAAGAAGGATATATATACAAGTAGAGAAGATTAGTTCTAAAAACACAGATCTGCTTTAGAGGCAGCAGTTATAGTAGAATAAATCAATTCATCAGTAAAGAACTAATAGGGTCAATCATCAAAATGTGTTATGGCGTTAACCCCCGTGATAGTAATGCTATCGCATTGCACACATTTTCCATAGGGGCGGGACTGATTAAAATGAAGGGCATTATTGCACATGTTTAATGAGTGAGAGCGAGCAAGAGAGCGAGAGCCTCTTTATAAGCCCTGTATAGCAGTGAACTATTTATATCACTATAGGAAGGCCGGCTAGTAAATTGAGTTGAGGTGTTGGTGATGGTTGAGGGTTTAGGGGCCAGTTTTACATGCAGAGTGATACGTACAGCCAGCACAGTACACCTCAGTGAAGACTTGACGTCAATCAGAGTGAGGAAAGGCTCACAAAGATGAGATTTCTACAATGTTCTCTCGCCCTAACTCGATAGTACCCTGTTATAGAGTCCATCAAGCGAGAGAATATAGTAGAAATCTCATCTTTGTGAGAATTTCCTCACTCCAAATGACGTCATATCTTCCCTGAGATGTACTGTGCTGTTCGTGCATCTCACTCTGCATGTCAAACTGGCCCCCAAACCCTAAACCACCACCAACACATCACCTCGAGTTCTTAGCTGGGTCTCCTATAGTGATATTAATAATTAACAGCTAACTCTCTCTCTCTCTCTTTCAAAATTATATCATTTTGATGAATCTAGGACTAAGAGTTTCTTTGTAGGCTTAGAACTGAAAAGGTAGAAAAAAAATCATTTTTGTACAACATTAATTTTTGTACTTGCATGAAAATGTTTTTAAAAGGGGCACATTGCATAATGGATTTCAAATTCATGCTAGTATATAAACTTGCATTTTCATTCATGGTGGATTTCATTCATGGTGGAAGTGAAAAACAATATCTGGTCATCTCTGCACTGAAGTCCCTTTCTCTTTTAATATGTATAGAAATTAACAACTATACAAATAGATGAGAAGATCATAAACTATTAGTTAACCATACATAGAATGGAAGAACATTTCAAAACCATGACCTTGTCAATGTCATGGTTTTGAAATGTACAAAGCAGCGGCAAATGGCCCTGCTGCTTTGTACATCCCGAGGTATTTTTCCTGGTGGTACATGATGGTTGCTTTGGAACTGGGGTTTAAGGAGGCCAATTGGCACAGAGTAGGCCCTCCCCTCTGCCCCTCAAGGTGGTTATATAGTAAAAATATATTAAATAAAAGTAGAAAGGACTGTGCAAGGCCCCACCCCTAACTGCACAACCCCTCCCTTTAAATGCACTCAACATTCTACCACCCCGAGGCTGAACCCCTTACCCTAACCCACCCTCTAGGCTCCAATCACTTACTGTTTAGTTTCTGGTGGTGTAAAGGGGGGCCCGGATCGCCCCCTAAGCTCCATGCTCTGCAGCGGCCATTTTTCAGAATGGCACTGCCAGACCTTTGCTCCTACCATGTGATTGGGTGGAAGATGATGGAGGTCCGGGGGGGGGGGGGGGGGGGGCTGTGTTGGTGAGCTGAATGCATTTATGGGGAAAGGTTGAGGCAGGGCCTCACACAGACCTTTTATTAACTTTTTTACTATATGGGCTTCCAGGGGCAGGGAGGACAGGGGTCTATGGAGATCCCTGGTGTTTTTTTATTACTTCGTGGAGGAAGGGGGCTTACTCAGGACTGAGCAGCCTCAAAGCAATGAATCTTTTTCATACTAAGAGGGCTGATTCTCAGAAACATAGAATGTTTAAGTTGTAAGCTATACTACTCTTTTTTCATTATCGTGCCTTACTGTAAACTGTTGTGATGGTTATCTAACTTAACGACGGTATAGAAGAGTTTTTAAATAAATAAAAATAAATGATGGTAAGTAAGCATCTTGAGGTCAATATTAAAAGCCATTTAGATGGCTAACTCAGAAATTATCCATCTAAATGGCAAGTTATCCATCTAACTCACATGTTATCCATCTAACTCCAAGTTATCCATCTAACTCCCAAGTTATCCATTTAAATGTTTAGCTATGAATATTGACCTCCATAAGACCAATCCAGTGTGCCTAAGTTCATTCCTCCTGCGATATCATAGGTCCCAGCTAATCTCTGGCTTTCCCTTCACTTCTTTGCAACTAGGGATCCTCTTTAGTTATTCCAGACTTTCTTAAATTCCATTTTTATTTTTGTCTCTACCATCTCCACTGGGAGGCGGTTCCATCCATCAAACACTCTTTAAATGAAGAAATATTCTCCTTTGTTGCTCCTGAGTCTATCTGCTTGGGGCATCATATTGTGACCTCTTGTTCTAGAGCAGTGGTTCCCAAACCTGTCCTGGAGAACCCCATCCAGTCAGGTTTTCAGGATATCCACAATGAATATGCACAAGATTAATTTGCATATCACGGAGTCTCGGTGTATGCAAATTCATCTCATGCATATTCATTGTGGATATCCTGAAAACCTAACTGGATGGGGTCCTCCAGGACAGGTTTGAGAAAGTCTATTGCAGAGCATTTGTTCCTTTGAAAAATGGTTTACTTTGTGTTCATTATTTATACCTTTGAATTGTTTAAATATTTCTATCAAATTCCATCATCTCTCCCCTCCTCTATGGTCCCTAAGAGGCAATGTATAGTGCTTCAGTACCTTCCTGAAGGTTTTCTGAGTTTTTCAAGGAAATAGCAATTTCCCCTTCTTCAATGGCATCTGGGAATGTTGGGTTTTGGGTAGCTGTTTGTTCTTTCTTCTCACTTTTCTTGACTGGGTCTGGTGACCCTTGTTCCGTTTGTTTAATTCTCAGAATCTCTGCTTCATGATTTATGTTTTCAGGCTGTATGCCATCACATTTTTCCATTATAATTGCTCTCTGAAAGATTATTAAGAAAAAACTGCATACATTAACAACAGTTACTGTGGGTAAAAAAAAAAAGAATGATAATAAATCTCATTTAAATGTTCTATTGTTTAAACAAGATTTTCCAACTTCTTATGGAGAGGATAAAAATATCTAAGGATTTCAACTAATGAGCTATCTTTAGGACTAAAATTGTCTTAACAAACAATTCAAAATAACTTAACGGATTAATAGAAACGGTGGATAGATCTTAATTAGAAAATGAAATAGCCTACGAGCTCCAGAGGGGTCTATGATACAGTGATAGTCTACTCTAACCTTGCAGCCGAGTTGATGGTTAAAATGTCTTCAAAACCTTTGAAAAAGTATTTTCTAAAATTGATAGTTCTGTTGACACTGGGTTCTATTGCCAATAAAATTGTCCTTGACCTGTATTAGATTTCCTCAGCTTTGGCTCTGACTTCCAACTTAGGTTATTATGGGAGTGATGTGTAGTCATTTGAAATAAAAGCAGAAAACGTAGCTAAACCTCTGGTTTCATTTACTTTAATTTTACATCCAAAAAGAAATAAAACCAAACAAAGGTTGTACGTAGTTTTGTGTAATGTTATTTTGATACTAACAGGCAACACTCTCCTGGCAGATTGATTCCGACATCCCCCCCCCCCCCTCTCCAGATCAATCATCGTCCTGGCACCTTGATCCTTCCCCCCCAGCCTGATCACTCTCCCGACAGAATGATCTACCCTCTGCCCCCCCGCCACTTGATCACCCATTCCTCAGCTTAATCCCCGCATTCCCATCTTCTCAACAGCTTGATCCATTCTCTAGCCTCCTCAGCTTAGGCACTGCAATGTATTTATTTGTTTATTTAATCAGAATGAGCTCTGATTAAATAAATGCATTTAGGTACTTAAGTGCAGGTGAATTTTCATCTGAAAACTCAGGTTTCTAAATTCTGCTGAAAAATAACTTAAATTTAGGTTCCAAAATTTTAGGAAGTAAGTTTAGGCACTGAACATTTCTTGAAAACTGACCCCCAAGTTACTATGTCAGAGATAGTCATGGTATGAAAAATTGTTTAATCTTACTTTAACAAAAACCACCATCAAAACAAACTTTTACCATATGTAAAAGGCATAATGACAGTCATATGTGAGCAAACAGCGATTCTCCTCATTTTTGAAATTTTGTAGGCAATGCAGCTAGCCTGGATGGAATAATTTGCATTTAACAATGTTCTCATTGAAGACATGAATAATCTCATTGTGTCTGATATCTACATTTGTAAAAAAAAAAAAAAAAAAAAGCATGCTAGGTGAGTAGAAAGTTGAACAAATTTAGGTCTGCTATTCATTTGCCTAGATTTAGGCACCTAAGTTAGGGGTAGATTTTCAAAAAACGCGAATAGGCATACTTTTGCTGGCGCATCAGGCGCCAACAAAAGTACGCTGGATTTTAGTGGATACGCGCGAAGCCGCGCGTATCCACTAAAATCCTGGATCGGCGCGCGCAAGGCTATGAATTCTGTATAGCCGGCGCGCGCCGAGCCGCGCAGCCTACCCCCGTTCCCTCCAAGGCCGCTCCGAAATCGGAGCGGCCTTGGAGGGAATCCTCTAACGCCCTCCCCTCACCTTCCCCTCCCTTCCTCTACCTAACCCACCCGCCCGGCCCTGTCTACACCCCCCCTTACCTTTCTCCGGGGATTTACGCCTCCTGGAGGGAGAAGTAAATCCCCACGCGCCAGTGGGCCGCTAGCGCGCCGGGACGCAATCTGGGGGCGGGTCCGGAGGGCGCGGCCACGCCCCCGGGCCGCCCCGGGCCGTAGCCACACCCCCGGGCCCGCCCCCAGAACGCTCCCGACACGCCCCGAAAACGCCGCACGGTTCGGGCCCGCCCCTGACACGCCCCCGACACGCCCCCTCCGAAAACCCCGGGACTTATGCGAGTCCCGGGGCTCTGCGCGCGCCGGTAGGCCTATGTAAAATAGGCTTACCGGCGCGCAGGGCCCTGCTCGCCTAAATCCGCCCGGTTTTGGGCGGATTTAGGCGAGCAGGGCTCTTAAAATCCGCCCCTATATGTTTAAAATCAATGCTAAGTGCTTAACCTTTTTCTCCAATCTTGATACACCCTTCTTACAGTACAACAAATAAAAAAAAAATAAGTTGATTAAGCACCTGGGTAGGATGTTTGCTGACAGAAACATTATTTTCTGCCAGTTCTAGCCATACGGTTCTGGATGGTAAGTGCCGTTCATCAGGCTTTCTTTTCTAGAACACAAAATATGAAGTGCAAGTTCATCAGCTGATAATGTTTGGAGGAACTGAGCCACAAGTTTGAATATGACGACAACCTTCCAAAGACATGCAATGTCTGTATATGTACTGCATTTTATGCAATTTCCTTTTACTCTGTTGCAAATAGCTTTTGGCAGTCCTCTGGGATTGATTAGGCAATAGATAACTTTAAATGGAATGCAATGTGGAGTAAACTTTGAAAGGAGATTTGTGCGTAAAAAATAGCACATACATGCCCAAGTAGTATGCCGTCACGTGCATGATATTTTGTAAATGTTGAGAGTATGCGAGTGTCCTCCATTTCACGCCTACATTTTGTTGTGGGGGAAAAAAGGGGGGGGGGGCGGGCTGGGGCGTTCTGGTGCAGGGTTCAGTAGTACAAGTGGTAGCAGCCATTTTACATGAGAGACATGCATATCCATTATCGAACTTATTCGTGCAATTGTACACCTGCTGATTGACTGGCGCGAGTGAAATCGAACAGGTCTGAGGTCTGAGTGACCTGGTGGGGGCTCAGGATGAAGTGCTAGAGGGCCTAGGTGGACTGGTGAGGGATCATTGAACTGGTTATCCCAAGTACACGCACAAGTATTTTCAAAACAGTATACGAACACACTTTATAAAATACCCGCCTCTGCATGTAAATTGGGTTTATGATGCAAACATTTTTTTTTGCATGCCTAAAATATATGCCCATTTGTTTATAAATTAGGCAGAGAAAGTATGCATTTTCTTGCATTGGAAATATCTGCATGCACCGAGACATTTGCGTGTACTTTTGGAGCAGAAACTCGTCCTATTTTATAAACGGTGCAGCTCCTGCTACACCATTTAGAAAATACTAATGTAAGGGAAACCCAAAATCTGCCCCTTACTAACAAGGTTTGCCCTTTAGTAGCATGGCATTTGTGGCCTCAGCAGGTCATCCTGCCAGCAGGGTGATTCAGAGGTTTCTTTCCAGACCCTGCCCCTGTATGCGAGATCAGTTTACTGTAGATATGGTAGTGTAGTATACAACTCCCCACTGGGAAGAGTCTGTGCCTGTGGAACATGGGGGAGTACAGCATCAGCCTTAGCACAGATCTGAGAGAGCAGGTGTTTTTCCTCACAGAAAATGCTTGGTGGCTCTGCCCCTTCATAGGGACAGGGCCTGAAGGAATGATGTCCTTTTAGGCACGAGGACCCTTGAAAGGAGAGAGGAGTTCCAGAACCCAGGAGGGGTGAAGTCCTGGGTCTCCAGAGAACCCAGGAGAGGCGTGCTGTGTGAAGAAATTGCACCTGAGGAACCCCAGAAAGAAGGGATCTCTTCGGAGACAGACAGAGTGCAGTAGAGAGGATTGTCCAGAGAGAAGCAACCTGCCCCAGGAAAGTCCCCAGGTGTGCTGACTGACTAAATCCAGCAGCCAGAGACTCCATTAAAAGACAAGAGAGAGACAGGGGATTTATAAACTCTAAGGGGCAGATTTTAAAAGGTACGCCCGATTTTATAACATGCACGCAGCTGCACGCGCATATTATAAAATCCGGAGTCGGCGCACGCAAGGGGGTGCACGATTGTGCACCTTGCACGTGCCGAGCCCTATCCCAGCCGCGCTACCTTCCCCTGTTCCCTCCCAGGCCGCTCTGGAGGGAACTTCCTTAACCCCCCACCCCACCTTCCCTTCCCTTGTCCTACCTCCCCCGCCCTTTCCCCCCTACCGTTTCCTTTTTGTTTTCTTTGTTCCAAAACTTCCTTCAGCCCTGGGGCTGAAGGAAGTTGTGCGCGCTGGCCGACTGCCATCCCAGGCCCAGTGGCCATGCGGAGGCCTCTGGCCACGCCCCTGCCCCACCCCCGGCCCGCTCTGTGAAAGAGAGAGAGAGAGAGAGGTTGGGAGCCTACTTGTGTGTGTGTTGTGAAAGAAAGAGAGAGAGAGAGATTGGGAGAATGCTTGTATGTATGCCTGTGAAAGAGATAGAAAGATTTGGAGCCTGCTTGTGTGTGTGCCTGTGAAAGAGAGAGAGATATTGGGAGCCTGTTTATGTATGTGCCTGTGAAAGATATATATTGGGTAGGTTCAGATATATACAGGTAGGTTCAGAAACCTACCTGTAAAAGATAGAGAGAGATTGGAGCCTGCTTGTGTGTGTACCTAAGAAAGAGTGAGAGAGAGAGAGAGAGAGAGAGTGGGAGCCTACTTATTTGTGTGCCTGTGAAAGAGAGAGATATTGGGAGTCTGTTTATGTATGTGCCTGTGAAAGATATATATTGGGAGAATGCTTGAGTGTGACCTGTAAAAGATAGAGAGAGAGAGAGAGATTGGAGCCTGCTTGTGTGTGAGCCTGTGAAAGAGAGAGAGAGAGAGAGGTTGGGAGCCAACTTGTGTGTGCTGTGAAAGAGAGAGAGATATTGGGAGCCTGCTTGTTTGTGTGTATGCATGTGTAAGGGAGAGAGAAAGAGAGATTGGGAGAATACTTGTGTGTGTGCCTGTGAAAGAGAGAAAGAGAGAGAGAGAGAGAGAGAGATTGGGAGCCTGCTTGTGTGTTTGCCTGAGAGAGAGAAAGAGAGAGACACAGAGAGAGATTGGGAGCCTGCTTGTGAGTGTGCCTGTGAAAGAGAGAGCCTACCATCTCAGGTTGACTGGTAATGAAAAGTTTCCAGGTATGGAGATAGGGGGGAGGATTTTTTTTATCATTATTAGTTTTAATTATTGGGTGTTGATATGTCTGCTGTTTTGAAATATTTGATTGATTGTGGGGAAATGTTTAAAGTATTTTATCATTATCATTATTATTATTATTATTAGGTGGTGTTTTGAAATATGCCTTTTTTTAGTATGGTTTCCTTACTGTTATGATTGATTTATATTTCTTGACTTTGTTTTATGAGGAATGGTGATATCTCTGTTTTGATTTATTGCACTGCAAATGAATCTGCCTTTAGTGGTTTCCAGTCCAGATTTTTGTCTACACCTTACTATTTATACTTATGGCCTGCATTTGTAACTGAGGTGAGGTGGTCTGCTAGCTGGGAAAATGCCTTGTATCTGTTGGATTGAAAGCTTTTCTAATTTTGATAGAAGCTGGGGATCCATGATTGAAGGGTGCTAAAAATGATGGTGCTTAAGCCTGCTGGATACTGAAATGCCTGCAACAAGTGGAGGAGATTTGATTGCTTTGTTACGGATCCACCCCACCACAACCTACCATGCCATGCCTGCCACATCCCACCCTGCTAGGCCATAACCTACCCTCTGGCCCTCGTTGCGCTCAATAACTTGTAATATGGCCCCAGCACAAAAAGTTTGCCCATCATTGTTCTATAACCATCCTCTTTTTTTCCCCTCTGACATTTAAGGGCTTACAGTTTTTATCCATGAGCACATACACTACTTATGAACCTAGTATTTTTCAGTTGTTTTTATTTCCAAGTGCTGTGAGATACAGTAAAATAATACACAATGTGAATATATCTTGCTTACCTTCACTGTTTTGTGCTCTCTTTGATACTTTAGCAATTTTTTCAACAGTAAGCAATAAGAAGCCATGACAGGAGATGGCCGGTTATTTATCAACACATTGATAACTTCTGAAAGGCCGAGTTCCAAGTTTTCAGTCATGTAATTTAAAACAATAGTGTTTAGCTCGTCTGGACGGAGTCTGAAATGAACAAGAAAACCATTAGCTTGAGGCACAGGATGGCTGGGTCAGGCTTTTGCAAAGTATTGTGGCATAGGGAGAGGAATGGTCGGTAGAAAAAGGGAGGTGATATTGTCACTGTATAGGTCCCTGGTGAGACCTCACTTGGAATACTATGTACAATTCTGGAGACCGCATCTTCAAAAGGATATAAACAGGACGGAGTCAGTCCAGAGAGTGCCTATTAAAATGGTCAGTGGTCTTTATTCTAAAAGATAGGGAGACAGACTTAAAGATCTCAATATGTATACCCTAAAGGAAATGCGAGATAGGGGTGATATGATACAGACATTTAAATACCTCCAAGGTTTCCATGCACAGGAGGCTAGCCTCTTTCAGTAGAAAGGAGGCTTTAGAATGAGGGGTCATGGGATAAGAGTGAAAGGGGGTAGACTCAGGAGTAATCTAAGGAAATATTTCTTTAAAGAGAGAGTCATGGATGCATGGCACAGCCTCCCTATAGAGGTGGTAGAGGTGAGGATAGTATCATTAATTTAAGAAATCATGGGATAGACACAGGGGATCTCTGAGGGAGTGGTAGGGATTGTAAAACTGAATTAATTGGTGTGGATGAGCAAATTAGATAGGTAGTATGGTCTTTTTCTGCCTTCAAATTTTCATGTTTATATGTTTCTTTGACACTGCAGTCAGCATGCTCTAGGACTGTGCTGTACATATATATGTACTGTAATTATAAACATTTCTAGACTTCCATTGAAATCTGAAGGCTGCTCCAGGTAAACCATTAGAAACTGATCTGGGCATAGACAGAATGCCTTCAGAAACCTGTAATAGTAATGGTTAAAATTGTCAGACCAATATTACTCACTGCAGTGTACCCTTTGTAGGTTGGGATACCTTTTAAAAGGACCAACTAAAAAGGATGTTGGTCTCAACAACCTATGTACTGTACCTTTTTGGCTGACTTTTAAATGGCATTATAACCTAGAAAGATTCTACTGTTCTCTAGGATCTCTATAAGATCTCTAGAACTATATTCCATCGCATGGGAATATGTTAAATTCATTAGAATAGTATTCATTCTATCCTCTTCACTTTTGGTCCATCCATATATACTTGCATAATATTCCATGAATGGAACAAAATAGGCTTGTTTATTGCATTTTATTCATTTATTTCAAATGAATGTGAATCCCTAACACATACACACACACACACACACACACATGCGCGCGCGCACACACACACAGTCAGTATTGAAAGGATTTGTCTGGCTAACCTTTGGAATTAGTCGGATAAACCTGTACATGATATTAGGGTTCAGAAACCTACCTGCTACTGTGCACCTCGTTCCCCCCCCCCACTTCCCCACTCACACCTATCAGGGCTGTGTGTGCTATAGACAGTTCTCTCTACTATCTCCTATAACTATGGCAATCTGAATAGTTCAGAAATGACCACGTGTTTTATTCACAGAATTAGACTTTTATTTGTCAGACTTTGCAGGATTAGTATTTAGACGAAAAAAAACAGTACATGTCTCTAAAGTCCTTGCTACTTAGCATTGATTTATACTAGAGATATGCATCATTAGTGGATTGAAATGTGCTATAAACCATAGCCTGCGTAGAGTATTAATAAAGGTGACTAGCTAGCTTACCCTCCCCAGTTTTGGGGTATTCCCTTCTGTATACCACTAGAACAGTCTCTGGCTGGAGATCTTGGGGACCATCTTGAAGGAAAGGTTTGCTTCCTTGGTCATGGTACTGGCTTGACTGAGGAGGTGTCTCTCAGCTCTGGGGGCATCTCTGGCTGGAGATCTCAGGGACTGTCTCGAGGGAAAGAGCTTGCTTCCTTGGTCTTGGTACTGGTTGGGTTGAGGAGGTGTCTCTCATCCCTGGGGCCATCTCTGGCTTTGTGGCCAGTGGCCAGATATCAGGAAGGGCTTTCTTTTCTCCAGTCTCCTCAATACTCTCAGTCCTCTTCCTCCTTAACACAGGGAGGGGCAGGGTTGATGCCTCTGTGTCATTAGATTTCCTCCCTTTTTCCTTGTTTGTCTTTTCTTATAACAGTCAGCTGATGAATATGCAAAAATTTCTTGCATAGTCATGCAGTATTTATTTATTTATTTATTTAAAATATTTCCTATACTGTTGTTAAGATATATACCATCACAACAGTTTAAAGAAAGGCACATATAGAATTATGGGGATTGTATATCTTAATACTATCTATAAAAGTGCCATTAAAGTCCGGTAACATAGTTTCAAAATAAAGACTAGTTGATGAAAGTTATAAATATTGTCCTTTTTTACATGTCTATGCATAACTGTATATTTTACTAATGTTAATGGTGCAATAAAATAACAAAATCGCACATATTAAGTTAAGTGCTGTGTGCTGGTGTTCTGCTGCCTGTATTCATTACTCTCTTAAACTCCGTTTTCTCTAACAAATGCTTGTTTAAAAAGCCAGGTTTTTAAACTCTTTTTAAAAAGTTTATAATCTCTCTGTAGTCTAATCTCCAGAGGCATGGTGTTCCATAATATGGGTCTGGCTAAGGATAGCGCCCGTTCTCTGACTTGGGTCAGTCTTGCTGTTTTAACAGAAGGAATGGTTAGGAGGGCTTTGTTAGCAGATCTCAGGTTTCTATGTGGGTCATGTACACGTAGTGCTGTGTTCAGCCATTCTGCTTTTTCGTCGTGAATTAATTTATGTATAGTGCATAGTGTTTTGTATTGTACTGTGTGTTCAATGGGCAACCAGTGTAATTCAACTAGAGTTTCAGTGATGTGATCCCTTTTTCTTTTACCGGTAAGTATTCTTGTGGCAGAGTTTTGCAATATTTGGAGTGGTCTTAATGTGGTGTATGCTAATCCTAAGAGAAGGGCGTTACAGTAGTCGGTGCTCGCAAATATTAATGCTTGAAGGACAGTTCGAAAGTTTGTAGGTGTTAGTAAAGGTTTTAGTTTCCTGAGAACCATATGTTTAGCGTATCCTTTTTTGACTTTTAGTGATACGTGTTGTTTGAGGCTGAGTTCCGTGTCAATTATCACACCGAGGTTCTGAACTTTTTCGGCTAATTCTATTTTCTGTTTATTTTAAGCTGTATTGGAGTTTGAATAGTCATCATATTTTTTTGTTCTAGACGTAAGAATTCTGTTTTTTCGATATTAATTACTAGCTCCATTTAGTTTGGTAACTGTTTGATGATGTCTAGGTATATATTAGCCAGGTTTAGTGTTTTTTTCGATTGTGTCTTCAATGGGTAGTAATAATTGAATGTCATCAGCATATATGCAGTGTATGAGTAGGTAGATGGTGCCATCTCTGCATTTCAGATCACTGACCTCCCCCTTTTCCATGGGTGGAGTCACTGCTCTTGCCACGTAGAGACACTGGACTGTGTCTGGTCACATCTTTAATAGCGTGCCTTGCCATGTCAGCAATTTGCTTCCTTTCAGATGCTCCCCCTTCTTCCATCGGGAGGTCACTGCTCCTGTATGACGAACTGTCCTTGGACAGGCTGTGTTTTCTGCTCTGGGGGGGGTGGGGGGTGGGATTAAGTTGTTTTTTTAGTTTCTGCCCTAGCTGTCCTAGGGCTGCTTGCTTTTTATTTAGAAAAGTTTATAGTCACCAAGCTGATCTGATAAGCTGGGGAGCATTGCGCTGGTCAACATTATTATTTTGTTTCTCTCTACTGAGACAGTGTTTCTTTGCTGGAACATACATATCAGCATCCATCTTTTAAGGTCTGTTCAGTATTCATAGAAGGTAGAATTCATATTTTGTTGCATACATCTGGTATCTCCCTTACAAACCCAGTGTTTGAAATTTACCCCCACTCACTGATTCAGATTTGTTCAGCACATTGTTGACTGCACAAAATTTACTTGGATAAAAAGAGTGGGGGTAAAGGCATTTCTGGGGCAATGGTTAAATATTATCTGGTCAGCATTGGTATTCAGGGATGATCAAATAATAACATTATCTGGATAACTCAGATCAGCCAAATAGGTGTCCTATCTGGGTAACCAAGACAGGCCCTGATCTACCCTCTCCCCCCCCCCCAAGATAAAAGAAAATGTAGCGGGCAAGTAATGCTGGATCCTCCCTCCTTCCCAGCCCCCAAGTTAAAATGTAGAGGGTGAGTAGTACTGGATTCTCATCCCTCCCATTAACTAAAGAAAAGTAACAGCCAAGCCTGAAGACCCCTATTTCCTGTATAAAATATCACAGCACCAAATCCCCACCTTACCCCCACGCTGATCCCCCAAAGTGTCCCTGAAACCAGGAGGAAGGAGGCAATGGTCTTATTTCCTGCCACTGGTATTAATAAACTCAGTTCTGAATGGGGATTGGTCCATTCACCCCAGAGTGCTTTGTAGCACCACTTAATATTCAGCCCAGTGAGAGGAGGTAAGGCCCTCTCCTCTTTCCTCTGGGTTTCAGAGATGAGTTTGGGAGGGGAGGTCAATGCTGAGCTGCTGCTTTTCTTTAGTGGGCAGACGAGAGGGGCTAGGCAGTGCTTATCCAATCCTTTTTTAAACACAGCTATACTAACTGCACTAACCACATCCTCTGGCAACAAATTCCAGAGTTTAATTGTGCGTTGAGTGAAAAAGAACTTTCTCTTAGTTTTAAATGTGCACATGCTAACTTCATGGAGTGCCCCCAGTCCTTCTATTATCTGAAAGAGTAAATAACCGATTCACATTTACCCGTTCTAGACCTCTCATGATTTTCAACATCTAGAAGTGGTTCACCATAATAGCTAGATTCATTAAACTCTACCAAAACAGTCAGCTTTGATAACTATTTACATTTTTCTGAAAAAGTCAAAGGCCTTCCCCACCCAGACTTTTTCCAGGCCACTCTCAAGTGACAGCAAGGCTCTTTTGAAGGATCTATTACATATATGTGCAGGAATATTTGCAGAATTATTTAAGGACATTTTGCAGTAGCGCTGTGTTAATTTCTTTAGCCAGTTTTAAAGGAAGTTAAATTTTGCTTTCCAGTGAAAAGAGATACCCTGTTTTAGGATAAACACAGATGTGGTGTCTTAGGGGGCAATGTTCAAACTATTCACAGTGGTGAATAGTGTGTTTTTTACCCACTGGCTTTGCATTCGTTTTAAAAAGAGAATTCAGGCATGTGTGGGTAGATTTTTTGGCTGGAAAAGTAGCTGTATTGATTTGAAAATGTCATTTATGAGCGCACTTTTCCCCTCCCTAGACCTATAAATGCGGCTCTGGGAACGCCTTTTCTGAGGGAGGGGTGATTTTCAGACAACCGGTCAATATGAGTAAAACACTTTTACCTACATAAGCTGCTTCGACAATGGACCTCCCAATGAACTATCTCAAGAGAAAACTATTTGATATAATAGAAGGCGATAAAGAGAGGGAAGGGAGCCGGCAACCATACCAAATTCTCCAGCTACTTCTGTGAGTGGGATGTGCTGCTTCGAAAGGGGATAATGAGATCACACGTTCAGATTCTGAGAACTTCAGAGAACTAGGCCATAATATCCTTAGCATTGTTATTGCTAGGACATAGAGTCTGGCTGCTGTCTATTGAAAAAGCTGTGCACTGCATTACCTGTTTTTATATGTAACAGAATTTAATGGCTTCTGTATAAATCCTTCATTTAGCCATTTGTCTTCCATTGCCTCCTTAACGGTAGGTCGCTTAACTGGATCAGGCTCAAGAAGTAAATGCATAAAATGTGCAGCTCCTGTAAAAATTAAAATAAAATCTTTAGCTTGCCTAGAATTTTTTTTTTAATCCTATATTATATTATACAGTGATTTTTTTTTTAAATGTCTAATATAGAGCAGCAAACATGATTTTGAGAGATTCTTGCACAGTATTCACAAGATTATGTCAGCTTCTCCATCCTCCATAGTTCTGCCAAAGTCCCAGTCTGTAGTTTGGTTTAGGCATGAATCAAATTTTCAGGGCCAGTGTGTATTTCCAACACACAAGTTGTTTACATGCTGGAGCAGTTCAATTACCTTTTGCCCTTTTTTTTTTTAACTGATATCCCCTTTTTTGATTTAAACTCTTGTCTATTGCATGTTTCTAAGTGAGCTTAACCACCTTCAAATTCACCATAAGACAACTCTGCTGTTACCTTCCTATGTGGGCTTGTCCTAAGAGATGACGCTGAGGCTTCACATCCAGCAAGGGCAAAGCATTCCCTTAGGTTATACATTGCCCAGGAGTCCTACTATAGGGAGCCAGAAGACTCCTGCAGACAGGAGGTGCAGACGTCTGGAGACAGAGACGCTGGAGATCTGGAAATCACAGGTGTAGGAGTCACAAGACAAGACTGTGGAGCAAAGGCAGCATTCAAGTTGCTCTTTCCCAGCCTGCATGTACAGCTGTTTCCTCAGCCAATCTTCTCCCTCAGGGATTTTTGGTTCATGTCTACTAGGATGCTAAGCATTCCCAGCATTGTTCAATGACTCCGTGGCTAAGTCATTCTTCTGCTTCACCTTGGATCCCCCCTCCCGCAAATGGAGTCCACATGACCTCTCTCCCCACCCAAGGGTGACCTCAGGGCACAGGGGGGCCTGGTTTATGAAGATACAGAGCCTTCCCAGATCATTTACATTTTCTGCCTGTTCCCGTGATCTATTCTCTGGGCCATATCCTCCCCAGTCTTTGAGGTAAGCAAGTTTGCCACAAGTGTTTTTTGTTTTTTTTCAGTCCAAGATTGCTTTCATGACATATTTGTGATCTGGACTAGAGATGAAAGTCAAGTGCTTGACTGTGACCTAGATACAGGTTGGTGAAGGCCTTTAGCAAAGATATATGGAGAACTGGATGTACTCAGAAGTACTAGGGGAGCTTTATCTGGAACATGACCAGGTTGATCTGTCTGAGGATAGGCTATGGTCTGAGGTACCCATGGTCCAACTTGATGCATAGGCAGGTGGCCTTTAGGTGTTTTGCTGATGTCCGTACCTTCTGACCCGCTATAAAAATGAAGCCCTTCTGGAAGTTTCCATTCAACCACTTGCAGCTTATATGTCACCTTTGCTGCATCTGGCTGTTTTTGAAAGCTGAATGGACCCAGTGTATCATATCCATTGTAGAAGTGACAGGGCAATTGATTGGTACTATCAGAGGGTGAAGGTGAAATCCATACTTAGCACAGAAAGATGTCTGCTGTGTGGAAGTTTGTATTGCATTGTTATAGGTAAACTTAGTCTAACTTCCTTTACACTTGAGGTCACCTTCCCAGCCTTATAGTCACTACCCCAAGGTGGGCAATTAAATCTACGAGGCCATGAGCTAGGGGGCAGAATAGCCTGCAGGCTATTCTGCCCCCTAGCATTCTTATGAGCAACTACTTTGCTAACTGAGGAAATTAAAGAGAGGCCCAGGATAGGTTGTGCAAAAGCCTGAGAAGAGAAAAGAAATAAAATAACCAGAGCTACTGTGTTTCTGTAAGAATAAACTGTTATTCGGGCCTAGGCCTGGGTCCTGGTGACTGGGATCTGCCTTCTGATTGGGCCTGGGCCTAGGCCTGTGACTTGGCCTCAGCCGGGCTTTGCATCAAACCCGGACCTATGTTCAGGCCTGGGGCTTGGAAAGTGAACCCGACCTTTTGGTTTGTTTCATTCATACTAACTTAAAATGGCTTCATTTGCTGTGTTTTTCATATTCATTGAAAACAAATGCACATCCCTAGTTATTTTGATGGCAGCAGGCTTTTTCTTGGAGGAGAGGAAGGTCCCTGAGGATAGCTGTGCCTACGTTTCCTTTTTTTTTTTTGTTAAAGAAATGAAACAAAAAATGGGCAAACTTCATTTTTTCTTTCATTTTATCTTCAAAATGAAATAAAACAAAATATTAAATTTTGTTGAGATTTCTTATTTCATTTAAAACAAAAGCTTCTCTCTCTCTCTGGGAGTCCATAGTACTCCCTTGACAGATAGGATGTACTCTGGAATTCCACAACTTTTGATTAAACAAACCCTTCTTCAAGTTGGCATTATCCTGTATTGTCACAACCATTCAAGAACTTTGGCTACTTGCTGATTGTGGATTAGGACAGGGGGGTGAGCAAATTTTGTGAGCCTCAAGCCCCCCACCCTCTTCCATCCATACAATTTGTTGGGTCCCCCACCCACCAAACTTGGGGTATATCGTGTATATAATATATATTTATATGTGTGTGTGTGTGTATACATATCTCAAAAATACACTCTAAAAAGAGAGGGACAAAAGCAATTATGGGATAAAGTATCTTCAGTACAAATCAGAGGTAAATCTGTTACAATAAATCTTTATTCATATACATATACACAATTAAAATGTTAGTATTTTCTCACAATAAAGAATAATATAAAACTAATACAAATATACACTAATGACCCCTAAGACTACATCTACAAACAAAAACTAAGTATGAATAAGAATGGTACTTGAAAGAGATTGAGTCTTTCAAAGCAAGGTTGCAATATCAGCTAGTTTATGCAAAATTGTTATTCCTCCATAGCAAATGAAAACCATGTCTCACAGTCTTAGCATCATGAGTAATATTACATTGTGGCAATGCAGTAACTGTTGCGCCTGGAGGTGGACCCATGTTCTGGAGCAAGGTTGGTAGGCTCCCTGGTCAGGCCCAGGAAGTGCCTGCCACCAGGAGGCAGAGTACAGGAGGAGACAGAGACTAGCTGGAGCTTCACCACTGGAAGCCCGCGGTCCCCCCGGGTTGAGCCCTTGGGGACCCGGGCCGCTTGGACTTAGGTGGGCCTTGCAGGGTCTCCCAGAAAGGAGGTTCAGTGGTGTGCCCACCAGGATCAAGGGTGCGCAGTTGATGTCAAGGCTAGGGGTCTGAGGGACCAGAGAAGGCCAGAACAGTGTCTGAGATGACAAGGCTAGGATCAAGGCCAGCATCAAGGAAGCAAGGTCAGTAGTAGCAGAGGTCAAGTTCCAAAGGTCAGTCTGAGAGTAGCCAGCCAAAGCAGAGGTCAGGTTCCAGAGGTCAGATGTGATCGAGTAAACAGACAGGGGTCAGTATCCGGGCAGAGGTCAGCATAGTCACAAGCAGGCAGAGGTCAGTATCCGGGCGGTGATCAATGTAGTCAAGAACAGGCAGAGGTCAGTACCAGAGAGTCAGTCCAAGAGGTACTACCTGGGGAGACAAAGGAACAGAAGGATGCTGGAACAGGAGGATGCTGGAACAGGATTGGAACAAGACCGGGACAAGCGATAAGACGTGGAGGCAAACTAGCACACACTCGGTGTCGACCTGATTGCCAAGGCAAGGAACTGCAGGCGGGCACTTCCTCTTGTACTGTGTTCAATTAGGGTGCACCATGGAGCTAGGACCCACCCCTGGCCCTTTAAGCGACCAGGCAGTCCGCGTGCGCGGCTAGGGGCAGGGTCGATGCCACGGAGGATGCAGAGCTCCGCCGTGAGGCCTGGTATATTATGACCGCCACCATGGGACGCCGAGGCCTGGAGGAGCTTGCGGCTGCTGCTGGGGAGGCCGACCCAGGACCTGCGGAGGAGTTGGAGAGGTGAGCAGGCCTGTGCGCGGGCTGAGCGTGGACGGGGCGTGCAACAGTACCTTCCCTTCTAGGCCTCCCTCTCTGCAGGCGAGGTTTCTCAGGGTGAGCCCTGTGGAAGGCCCTGAGGAGCGCCTTGTCCAGTATATTATGGGATGGCTCCCATGAATTCTCCTCAGCCCCGTAGCCCTCCCGGATAATAGAAAGACTAGGGGGCACTCCATGAAGTTAGCATGTGGCCCATTTAAAACTAATCGGAGAAAGTTCTTTTTCACTCAAGGCACAATTAAACGCTGGAATTTGTTGCCAGAAGATGTGGTTAGTGCAGTTAGTATAGCTGCGTTTAAAAAAGGATTGGATAAGTTCTTGGAGGAGAAGTCCATTACATGCTATTAATTAAGTTGACTTAGATAATAACCACTGCTATTACTAGCAACGGTAACATGGAATAGACTTAGTTTTTGGGTACTTGTCAGGTTCTTATGGCCTGGATTGGCCATTGTTGGAAACAGGATGCTGGGCTTGATGGACCTTTGGTCTGACCCAGTATGGCATGTTCTTATGTTCTTATGTAAGTCCTTGGTCCATTGTCATTTTGAAGATTTATCAACCATCTAGAAACTTACAGTCATCTCAGAGAGGCCTATTAGACATTCCATCATCGAAATGAGTATGATTACACATTACTTGAGAATGCTCTTTCTCTGTTGCTGGTCCAGTCCTCTGGAATTCCTTTGGCTATGTGTCACAGTTAAAACATTCAGAGGACTTTTAAAGACCTTTTAATTTAAATTGGCTTATCTGTAATTTTATACAGCTGCATTTTTGTATTTTATTGTATATTGGTACCTTTTATTGTATTTTTTTATGTTATATTTTCTAATTTTATGCACGTTTTACTGTACATTGCCCAGGCCTATTTTAGTGATAGGTGATTAACAAATTTTAATAAATGTAAATGTAAATATGTGTAGCATGAAGTAAAGTTTAGTGCATACCTTGACTAGTAAATTGAAGCTTTAATCTATTTTATGGTCTACTTAGTACCCAGGAGAAATTTATTATGCTTATGAAATGGATTATACTTAAAAAACACGCTCAAAACATTTTAAGATTAGATCTTGGATTTAACAAATCATCCTTCCACAATGAAAAATAATACATGAAGATATGAGGGGTAGATATTCAAAACCTAGCCAAGTACCTTAGTTAGCCAGATAGACTTATCAGGCTAACTTAGGCGGGATATTCAACTGCACGGCTATGCAGCTGACTATCCCCAGAAAAATCACTACTTAGTTGGTAAGTCTTATCCATCGAAGTTTAGACCTGCTATTGAGCAGGTCTAACTTAGACCTGGATTTATCAGAATGCACTAAATATTGCATGTGATAGGAAAAGGGGTGTGTTTTATGGTAATAGTGTGTTTATAACAAAGTGCACTACCTTAGTACTTCACATAGGTATTACTGCAGACTGCAATAACATTTTTACACTAAGAACCACAATTGTTGCAATTTCTACCTACAACCACTGGGGGGGGGGGGGGGGGAGAGAGACTAGCTATAAGACCCTCATACTAGGTAAGTATTTATACCTCTGTATGAGGCCCACCTAGCTACTCGAGGTCAGGTTTAGGTATTAGTGTAGGGGTTAGGGGCCACTTTGACATGCAGAGTTCAACGACCTTTATATTAGTCCATCAAGCTAGGTTGAGAGAACTTTGCACAAATCTCATCTTTGTTTGAGTTTCCTCACGCCGAAGGTCGGGAGGGGTTTCCTCTTCCAGTCCATTCACTGGCTGGTTAGGATTTTCCCTCTGGGTCTATTTTTTGTATTTTATGTTTTGAAGTGGTAGGACTCTCACTGGATACCTGAACCTTTCTTGAGCTCAGGGCATGGGGAATCCTGACTCTAGAATGCCCCTGGATAGGGAAGACCTGCTCCTGAAGTGGTGGTGACCCGTTGTGAGGAGGAACTCCAGTGTTAACTTCAGTTGGGGATAAAAGACTTTGAGTTCAAGATCCAGGAGGAAGTTGTGGCTGCCCTTCCTTCCTGTATGAAGCAAAGAGAGCTGCTTGCTTCAAAGGGATCCCTCCCATCATGGATCCAGAAAGAAGAAATAAAGAGACTATGTAAGAACCAAGGAGATCCAGAAGTTCTGCGAACCATGAGTAGGGGAAACCAAACATCACTGTGGACACCTATCCGGTGTTTCCCCAACCTGGGGAGAGAGAAAGAAAATTTACTCTCTGTGCCATAGACTCTTTAACATTTGTATCATATTGGAAGGGGTTTTTTGACCAGTCAAAAGCAACCCTGCCCACCTGGGAGCTCCACATTACCTAATCCAAGAGAGTGGAAGTTTCCCTTGCCCTGATATGTGAGACCTGCGCAGGTAGAGCGAAGTCACTATAAGAAAACAAAATAATTCTGTGGTGCTGCAGTTTGAGTTATTGCACCATTCACCACCATTGTTTGAACAGTAAAGACTTTAATTTTGGACACGAACCTAGTGACTCCAGCATCTTTATGTGGGCAAACAACACACAGAAAGAGAAGAGACCCCTCTCTCAGGGATAACCAAAAGGAAGTTAGCCACCCCTGCACTGGGACCCGAATGGACACCTTTCTTCCTCCAGCCAAACAGATTCAGACCTTGGGGAAGGGGACATCAGAGAAGAGATAGTCAGGGTTCTGGCCCAAAGAACTTACAGACACTTTTATGGCCCCCACCTGTGCAGGATAGGCACACCGGGGTGGGGGTTACACAAGAGACTGTCACTTTAGAGAATTAAAAAAAAAAAAAGCCCCTCTCTGCTGTTTGTTCCAATGCATCGATCTTTCAAATGAAGATTTTTCTAGGCTTTCTTAGCATGCAAACAGATTTCCTGACATCTCTAGAAAGCTGTGAATCTTTACTTTCTAATGTTATAAATTGTTTGTCTAACAAAAGACACCAGAGGTATTATAACTTAAAAATGGCATGGTGCAGTATGAAAAGTAGAAAGTAGGGAGATCTAGAAGTCTCCATTTGTCCCTTAACAGCTTCAAAGCAGACAACACAGAAGCAGTAAAACTACATGAAGGAAATGAGATAAGAATGCTGATGTCTGAATACACAAGTAAAATGCAGATTGGATTACAATATTGGTGTTTGTTTTCAAAGGTGTAAAGAGTAGCAAGGTCAAAGTATGGGTATCCTTACAGTCATTACATTAGTTAAAGTCTGTTAGTTGTCTAGATATGTGATAACGTAGGAAAGCAGTAACACGTTGACTTCATTTGTCTCTAGGAGAGAGAACAGGGTGGTTGTGTATTTTAAGCTCTGCATTCTGAAGAAAAATTGAGGAAAGAGACTGAGAAGGTACTAGGAGAATTGTGGGGTGGGCTTGGCTCTGTTTGATGTGTCCTTTTCTGAAAGACTGGGGGGCAATAATCAGAGCTTTTCTCCAGCTAAGTTCAACACTTAGCCTGTCAAATGCCGGGGTTTCACATTTCTCCTGCACCGAACATCTCAGAGTTATCTGGCTAAGTAGTTAGCTTTAGCTGGCTAAATCATAACTGGATAACTTGGAGTCTTTCTGGGTATATTCCTGGGGTTGGGGCCACTTACCTGGCAAATACCCATATTTGGATTTTAGCTGGCTAAGACTGCAGAAAGCAGTCCTAAAGTTAGCTGGATACACTTATCCGACTGACTTTCCAATAATTGGGTATTTTTAATGGCGTGCCCATACTGCTGAATATCCTATGCATGAATATTGGACTCACTGTAACTATATCAAAAATCATTTTTATGTTTTTCAATGAAATAGCAACTGTGTAATGCTGAAAAAAGCAGAAAAAAAAAGTCAGTGAGAGATCTGTGTACCGGGTGCAATAGTTACTATACTGAGAATGACACTAACAGGCCGATACAGTAAGGAGCGGTAGGAAGAGCTGCGTTAGTGCCAGGCGCACCCGCGTTTGCCGCACGCACAGTCCGGCTCACCTACCGCTCGATACTGTATTAAAACCGCATGCAAATTCAAGCCGCTTCCAACATGCGTCCAACGCGCGCCCATGAAGCGCAATCCATTTTACTGTATAGGCGCTTTATACAGCGCCTATACAGTATCCTGGGTGCACTGGTACCTGTCATTTCAACTGTCATTTCAAATCACATTTGAAATGACAGGCACCAGGAAGTGGATCCCAACTTTAACCAAAGAAAACCTAAAAACCTAAAATCCCCTCCTCCCGAAGTGACTAGACATGTAAAATATGTAAAACCTAAAAACCTAAAATCCCCTCCTCCCGAAGCGACTCGACATGTAAAGTATGTGAATAAGTGTAACCAACTTACTTTTTGTTTCTTTTTCAGCCCTTTCAGCCTTCTATGCCGTCCTCCGGAGGGGGCAGCCGGCAGTGAAAGCGGCTTCCAGCGGCCCCTGCCGGCGAAGACGGATGAACGCACGGGTGCTCAAACCACCAAAAGCACATGGACGGGCGTGCGTGACATACGCCGTGACGTCACGCACACGCGTTCATGTGCTTTCATTGGCTTGAGCGCCCGTCAATTTGGGCACTCTAGCCAGCGAAGCGCATGATGTCATGGCCTAGCATGACCTTAGCAGCTCCTTGCTAACGTGACCCCGCGGTTGCCGGTGGTCTGCCGACTATGAACACCGACGCCGATAAACTCGGCGTCGGTTTTCATAACCAACTGACAGCGGGTTAAACAGTGCGCTCGGCTGAGCGCACTGTTTAACCCGCTGTCAGACGTGGGTTAAATAGACGCTAATCCACCCCCTAATGCAATATTACTCATTCACTCCAAATGCAAAAAAATAAATGTGCATCTCAGATGCACATATATCGCTCAGCTATTAACGCCTGCCTGGAGCAGGCGTTAATAGCTGAGCGCAGAAAAAACTGCAGTGCCTCTGTATGCATGCATGCATGTATATGTGTATTAGAGATGTGAATCGTGTGATCGATCGTCTTAACGATCGATTTCAGCTGGGAGGGGGAGGGAATTGGATCGTCGCAGTTTGGGTTTTTTAAATATCGTGTAAATCGTGTAAATCGAAAACCGGCACACTAAAACATCCCTAAAACCCACCCCAGCCCTTTAAAATAAATCCCCCACCCTCCCGAACCCCCCCAAAATGCCTTAAATTACCTGGGGTCCAGAGGAAGGGTCCCGGTGTGATCTTTCACTCTCGGACCTCCGTGCGTTGTAGAAATGGCACCGGCGCTACCTTTGACCTGTCATATGACAGGTCAAAGGTAGCGCCGGCGCCATTTTGTTTTTTTGTCCCCCGACGTCAGGAGCGTAGGAGATCGCTCCCGGACCCCCGCTGGACCCCCAGGGACTTTTGGCCAGCTTGGGGGGGCCTCCTGACCCCCACAAGACTTGCCAAAAGTCCAGCGGGGGTCCGGAACGACCTCCTGCAGTCGAATCGTGTTGCCGTATGGCCGGCGCCATTTTCCGTACAGAAAAACGATTCGTGGTAGGAGATCGTTCTGGACCCCCGCTGGACTTTTGGCAAGTCTTGTGGGGGTCAGGAGGCCCCCCCAAGCTGGCCAAAAGTCCCTGGGGGTCCAGCGGGGGTCCGGGAGCGATCTCCTACGCTCCTGACGTCGGGGGACAAAAAACAAAATGGCGCCGGCGCTACCTTTGACCTGTCATATGACAGGTCAAAGGTAGCGCCGCGCCATTTCTACAACGCACGGAGGTCCGAGAGTGAAAGATCACACCGGGACCCTTCCTCTGGACCCCAGGTAATTTAAGGCATTTTGGGGGGGTTCGGAAGGGTGGGGGATTTATTTTAAAGGGTCGGGGTCGGTTTTAGGGTTGTTTTAGTGTGCCGGTTTTCCCGCCCTCCCCCTTCCCCTCCCCCTTCCCCCGATTTACGATTTTTTGACGATAAATCGGGGGAATTGTTATTGTATCGCGGCTCTAACGATTTTTGACGTTTTAAAATATATCGGACGATATTTTAAACCGTCAAAAAACGATTCACATCCCTAATGTGTATATATGTGTGACTGAACTTTTTAGTTTCCACACTGGTACATGTGTCTGCGTTCAACCCATCCCCAGCAATAGAAGCACCCAAGCCTCTAGAGAAAGAAAAGAAGCCCCATATGAAATGTGGAGATGCTTCAGAATGAAGGAGAACCAGCAATTTGCAAAATGCATTCACTGTTCTAAGTGCATCAGTACAGGAAAGATAGATACTGGGGCATCTTGTAAACAATGGCAGGCAGCATCATATCAAAAGAGAACACCCATTAGCATGGCCTTCAGGCAGTGCACCAGACCATGCACACTGGTATCCTGCCCAGGGATTTAAACGCACACAATTACTGGGATTATACCTGGGGGCTTGAACCCAGGAGCTTATTCCTAACACAAAGAGCTACACACAAACTTTGATTCAGTACATCACGGTTCCAGGTACTTAGAAAAGTGAGTTTATTTGAGCAATAGGAAGATGAAACAAATAAAATCAGATCATACAGAAGAAGTAATGGTAGAAATAACAATTACTACAAAGATATAAAAAGCTTACAATTCCAAAAGATCAGCTTGTACTAGGGATGTGCATTACTTTGCGATGAAATAGGAAATATTGTTATGAGCGCGACCTCCGTCGGTCGTCACGCTCCAAGGCACGGAGGCGTGGTCGTCTCTAAACAGGGTTGTGAGCCCTTGGGCCACAGCATGACCCAGGGAGGAGCCCCACGCCAAACCGTGGGAGGTGAGCTGGTGCAAGCATGGGTACATGGCAAGACATGGCAGACGCAAGGACTCAGGTACAAGAGCTGACCCTCAACCGGTCCTGCACACCCCGGACAACCAACAACGCAATGTTGATTGATGCATGAGCGAACGCCGTGACCTCGGAGGTCCATCCGGGCGCTCAGGTCACGGTGTACACTCATGCGCCTTCGCTGCTTGAGCGCCCAAATTGGACGTGTGTTCATGCACCTTCGCCAGCGTTTGGGCGCTCAAGGGTCAGGGGTGACGTCACAAGCTGCAAGATGGCGCTGGGGAGGCAGTGAGCGGCGGAACGGAGGGAGGCAGGCAGGCAGGTGAGCCGGAGCTGCCCTGCATGCAGGAAAGGTAGGGGAGCCGCCGCCCTGCCCCTTCCCGCGCACCCCCCTCCCGGCCCTTGCTCCGCCACTCTGGCAATCTTCCAGTTGCCTGCCGGTGCAATTTTTTTGGCATGATGAGCTCGCATCGCCTGTATGTCCCATTTGGGTGCTCAAGCCAGCGAAGGTGCCTTGAGCTGGCTTGAGCAGCTGCTGAAGTGGGAGAAGAAATGCTGAAAGAGAAAATGAAGGGACAACATGAGCCAAAGCGGAAGAAGGAATGCTGGAGGAGAAAGTGAAGGGTTGTGAGCCAAAGCGGGAGAAAGTATGCTGAAAGAGAAAATGAAGGGACATTTGTGAGTCAATGTCCCTGTCCCTGTCAGCGCGGGCCCGTACGGGAGACCGGCACCCATGGACACGTCCAGGGCAGGTGAGCAGGGGCTGGGGGAAAGTTTGCCCGTGAAATTTCACGGGCAAACTTTACCGTCTACCCTCTAACGCAGGGGTAAGGGTAGGCGGTAATTTAGTAGGTTAAAGACGCGGCTAAACTGCAAGTTAAAAAGGCGATAGTCGGGGCGCACGTTACTGTATGGGAGGGAATAGCTAATCCGATTGTTTACATATCATATACATGCCGCGGGCGGAAAGGGTTACCCATTGATTTAAAGAAGCGGTAAGGATGGGTTAAAAGGGATAGTGAATCACGGGTTGGACTTACGTGGCCAAATTGCGGGTACAAAGCGGGTTAGAAACGGGGTAATCGTGGCCGCGCTTTACTGTATTGGCCTGCACACTGCACTGGCAGTGCAGCAGATTGGCATGCTGCTCATTGTGGCTTGATGTGTTCATGCCACTATTGCTGCTCCATATTTGCTCTTTAAGTGCCTTGTGGTGCAAATGCCACTATTGTTGGTGCCTTTTGTTGCTTTTTAGGTTCCTTGTGATGCACATCCTAGTATTGTTCTTGACCTTTGCAGTTGCTGAGGGAGTCATCATTGGTACCTTTTTGGTCCAACTTATGCATTTATCACTGGGGCAATGCTTACAATTTTCTAAACAGTAAAAAGGCTTTATAAAATGTAATGACTGAAAGAACACCTTCCTGTTCCAGTTCCTACTTCCACCTCTCCCCCTCCCCCCACAGATCCTTTTATTTTACAACTCTTCACAGCTTTGAAAGCAAACACTAATGGTGTAATCAAGTCGATAGTTTACTGGTATATTTGGACATCACCATCTTTAGCTCATTTTATATTGACCTGGTGACAAATGTACTGAGTTAGTCAATATAAAAATATAACTAACAACTTGTATGTTGACCTTTATTTCTATGTATTTAAATGGACTAATACATCAACTCCTCTACTTTATTCAAAAAAGAAGCCTACAATATCCCATGGTCAGATCATTGTTTGATATCTTTTAAATTAAGTTTTAATACGGAGTCACCTTTAAATCTAAAAGGTTGCTTTCAAACAGAAAAGAGAGGTGTCATTGACTCTGAAAAAATTTAGAGGTAAAGAATTGCGACCATGCCATGAATTATGGAATAGTATCAACATTGAGGGGAATGGAGTAGATGTAACTCCATTTACAGTAGAGAATGTATGGGAAGAGCTGGAGAAACTGAAAGTGGACAAAGCCATGGGGCCTGATGAGGTTCATCCCAGGATACTGAGGGAGCTCAGAGATGTGCTGGTGGGACCGCTGTGTGACCTGTTCAATAGATCCTTAGAAACAGGAGTGGTGCCGAGTGATTGGAGGAGAGTGGTGGTGGTCCCGCTTCACAAGAGTGGGAACAGAGAAGAGGCTGGTAACTACAGACCGGTCAGCCTCACCTCAGTGGTGGGAAAAGTAATGTAGTCACTGTTGAAAGAAAGAATAGTGAACTATCTACAGTCGGGAGAATTGCTGAACCAGAGGCAGCATGGATTCATCAGGGGAAGATCCTATCAGACAAATCTGATTGACTTTTTTGACTGGGTAACCAAGGAATTGGATCAAGGGAGAGTGCTCGATGTCATCTACTTGGATTTCAGCAAGGCTTTTGATACGGTCCCACACAGGAGACTGGTGAATAAAATGAGAAGCTTAGGAGTGAGTGCCGAGGTGGTGGCCTGGATTGTAAACTGGTTGACGGTCAGAAAACAATGTGTGATGGTAAATGGAACTTATTCTGAAGAGAGAGTGGTGTTAAGTGGAGTGCCGCAGGGATCGGTGTTGGGACCGGTCCTGTTCAATATCTTTGTGAGCGACATTGCGGAAGGAATAGATGGTAAGGTTTGTCTTTTTGCGGATGACACTAAGATCTGCAACAGAGTGGACACGCCGGAAGGAGTGGAGAGAATAAGACAGGATTTAAGGAAGCTGGAAGAGTGGTCGAAGATATGGCAGCTGAGATTCAGTGCCAAGAAGTGCAGAGTCATGCACATGGGGTGTGGAAATCCGAAAGAATTGTATTCGATGAGGGGAGAAGGGCTGATATGTACGGAGCAGGAGAGAGACCTTGGGGTGATAGTCTCTAATGATCTGAAGTCGGCGAAACAATGTGACAAGGTGATAGCTAAAGCCAGAAGAATGCTGGGCTGCATAGAGAGAGGAATATCGAGTAAGAAAAGGGAAGTGATAATCCCCTTATACAGGTCTTTGGTGAGGCCTCACCTGGAGTACTGCGTTCAGTTCTGGAGACCGTATCTCCGAAAGGACAGAGACAGGATGGAGGCAGTCCAGAGAAAGGCAACCAAAAAGGTGGAGGGTCTTCATCGAATGACTTATGAGGAGAGATTGAAGAATCTAAATATGTACACCCTGGAGGAAAGGAGGAGCAGAGATGATATGATACAGACTTTCAGATACTTGAAAGGTTTTAATGATCCAAAGACAACGACAAACTTTTTCCTTCGGAAAAAAATCAGCAGAACCAGGAGTCACGATTTGAAGCTCCAGGGAGGAAGACTCAGAACCAATGTCAGGAAGTATTTCTTCATGGAGAGGGTGGTGGATGCCTGGAACGCCCTTCCAGAGGAAGTGGTGAAGACCAAAACTGTGAAGGATTTCAAAAGGGAGTGGGATAAACACTGTGGATCCATAAAGTCTAGAGGATGTGAATGAAGAGAAGAGGCACGGGGGTGGCTTGCTTGCGGGAATGATGGCTACTACCTGGAGATTAATATCCTTATTCAATAAACATACACACAGTTAATGCGACTCCAACATTGCTCTATGCTTCAAGTGCAAGAGGAAATGTGGAAAAAAGAATTTACATCCACAATAAAGCAGGGGAGTAGCTTGCTTGTTACAGCGGTTACTACCCCAAACCAAATAAGCCTGATACTTCACTTGGAATACATATCCAGCATAGCTCTCTGCTTCAACGGCAGGGAGAATGAAGAAAAGATTTATATTCAGACAACAACCAACAAGGAATGAATTACATAGTCTGAGTAAACAAATAAGCATGGGTGTAGCTTGCTTGTTACGGCGGTTACTACCCCGAATCAATTAAGCATGATACTTCACTTGGAATACATATCCAGCGCAGCCCTCTGCTTCAACGGTGGGGAGAATGAAGTAAAGAGGATTTATATTCAGACAACCAACAAGGACTGAATTGCACAGGCAGGGTAAACAAGCATGGGAGTAGCTTGCTTATTACGGCAGTTAGTACCCCAAACCAATTAGCTAGATACTTCACTTAGATGCAGCTCCAGCACTGCTGTCTGCATCATTGGTGGGGGTGGAAGGGAATTGGAACTAATAAGTTACAAATAAGGGCCCTGATCTCAGCGGTCAGAGAAACAGATAAGTATGAAAAAAGTGGGTGTGAAAGCTTGCTGGGCAGACTGGATGGGCCGTTTGGTCTTCTTCTGCCGTCACTTCTATGTTTCTATTAATAAACTTGCCCCTGTCCAGACTGTCAGTTTTCCAAAACTTATATAAACCCTGCACCATGGTACAATTCTGACCTGAAGAAGCTTGATTACAGTGTAAATGGTGCAGAAAGAATTTAGAGACCTATAGGATTGCTCTCCATAAATATAAGGAAAAAGGAATTTTTTACAAAGAAAATCCATGTCACTTGTTTTGATAGCCATCTTCTTTTTAATACCATAAAGAAATTATTAAAAAGCTCTGATAACTATGCGATTTCTGAGGTTCTACCTTCAGGCGAGGTTTTTGCCAATTTTTTTAAGGATAAAATATCCATCTATTGAATTACCTGCCTATTACTGAAGGTCGCTCAGAAGCATCTTCTCTCTCAGTTGTTTCTACCTGGAACGAGTTTGTGTCTATATCTGTTCTTGAAGTTCAAAATGTCATTGCAAAATTAAATCCTGCCCCTAATTAGCTAAATCCGATCTCTGTTTGTCATCTAAAGATGGTGATAGCTCCATTTTTAACATCTCTTGTCAATCTTTCCTTGACAAGTTCAATTAAACAAGCGATTGTCAGGCCTTTACTTAAAAATGGGAATCTTGATCCATGCTCTCCCAATTGCTATAGGCCAATTTCATCCCTTTCATTTATTGCCAAAGTTTTAGAAAATTTTATTTTTTCCCAATTATCAAACTTCTTGGAAGATAATTCATTGTTGTTCCCAAACCAATTTGGTTTTAGGAAACATAGCAGCACTGAGATTTTATTATTATCTGTTACTGATACTGTGCTGTTTGGCTTTGATGGTGGTCAAGACTATCTGTTAGTACTGTTGGTTGTGTCAGCCGCATTTGACATATTAGATCATAATATTCTTTTTTTTTTTTATTTATATTTTATTAATTTATAGAATATCATGACATACAATGTCAGAATAACATTACGGATTTCTGCTATTACTTATACAAAAAAAAAAAATATACAACCATTTCTGTATCATTACAACCATTACAATCGTATGACAACATTTATCCTAATTAACAGGAAATCAAGCAGATATCCAACCATAACAATTACTGGAGCATAAGGAAAATTACATCAATTCTTAACTGGAGGTATTGCTTCTCTATTTTATACCGATAATTAACTCTCTAATTATTCCCTAACAACCTTTTTGCTTCCAAAAATACTTTTAATTCTTCGGGTTCAAAATACACATATTTCTGATTTTCATAACGAATTAAACATTTACACGGGTACCTAAGCAGCATTTGGATTCCTAATTGATCAGCAAGTGTTTTCAATTCGAGAAACTGCTTCCGTCTAACTTGAGTTACCCTAGTGAGGTCAGGAAAAATCCATATCTGATAATCATAAAATCTTTTCATTCTGTTTCTGAGGAACAGCCTCAAAACTGTATCCCTATCTGATGGGAAGACAAACTTAACAAGGACTGTTCCTTTTTTCTCTACAGGCTCATCATTTGATGACTCTAATACATGCGAAACATCTAAGAGAGATGCTTGTTCCTCCAATAGGTTAATTGACTTCAAATAGTATATTTTAGAAATTGGAGGAGAAGCTTCTCTTGGTATTTGTAACACATCTATCATATATTTTTTAAACTGATCCTGTAATGAGGAAAACCTAATTAAAGGAAAATTGTTTACCCTTAGGTTTAAATACCTTGCTTCATTTTCTAATCTTTCTAAATTTCTGTTTTGGGCCTTATCCTCCTGAATTAAATTAGCTTGTACTTTTTGTATTTGAGTTACTTTTTGATCTATCTCTAGTAATTTTTCTTCATGTTTCTTTATAGACCCCTCATTTATTGCAACTCTATTATTCATCTGCAGCGTTATAGTTGTCAATTTAGTTATTGCACTTTCTAAAGACATAATTGCTGTCCAAACAGTATCCAATGTTATGACATTCGGTTTTTCTATTTTCGTCATAGGGAATAATATAGCAGAGTCTTTCATCCCAGTTTCAAGCACACCTAAGTGTGCACTGGGAGAACCATTCAACACTCCCTGCGTTGAAAACTTTTCTTTTTCCAATTTGGACATACTAGAAAGTTCTTCCGATATCCGAATTGGAGTACTAGCAGATGTTATGTTTAAATGTTGTACTTCCTGACAGGGGGGCGATGGAGTTATCGGTGCTCCCGGACTGAGAGATATTGGTGAAGCAAGCATGTCACTACCAGGCTCCTCTGTGTGACTTGCAGCGCTTCCCTCGGGAGTTTGCTCTGAAGCAATTTTGAAAAACCTCTCTATTTTCCCTTGAGTTGGGGTTGTCAAGGGGGTTGCTACCGCCATCTCCCTTAACCTCCCTTTCCTCTCGGTATGAGGGATTAAATTGCAAATAGGTAATATTAAAATTAGAGAGTCTTTCAGTTCCTTCAGTGATATTTCGAATGGATACTGCTTCAAGATGGAGGAGCAGGAACGTATAGGAGAGTAGAATAATATGAAAATCGAAAATAGGAAACTTGTTTACTCACTTAATATGAAGTTTTCAATCAATTCTCAGTCAAAGCCGCACGCCCCTTAGGCGCGCGCGGCTTGGGCGACGCGCACCGACGTCGACTACGCGCCGTGGGCGGGGCGTTCTTATAGTCCCCGGTGGATGACGTCAGCCAGTCATTTTTTCAATTCGGCGGGGCTCCGGGGTTCCTTACCCTCACCGAAGAGGGAAACAATTCTTTTCAGGTAACTTTAAACACCTCTGGCGTCTCCAACTCTCCCACAAGCTGTTTCTCTCTCCTCCTTGTCTCCTGCTCCTCGAAATCAGCTGTGGGCGGGGCGTTCTTATAGTCCCCGGTGGATGACGTCAGCCAGTCATTTTTTCAATTCGGCGGGGCTCCGGGGTTCCTTACCCTCACCGAAGAGGGAAACAATTCTTTTCAGGTAACTTTAAACACCTCTGGCGTCTCCAACTCTCCCACAAGCTGTTTCTCTCTCCTCCTTGTCTCCTGCTCCTCCAGATCATAATATTCTAATCGACCGTTTAAAAGTACTTGGCATTAGGGATGTGAATCGTGTCCTCGATCGTCTTAACGATCGATTTCGGCTGGGAGGGGGAGGGAATCGTATTGTTGCCATTTGGGGGGGTAAAATATCGTGAAAAATCGTGAAAAATCTAAAAATCTAAAAATCGCAAAACCAGCACATTAAAACCCCCTAACCCCCCCCCCGACCCTTTAAATTAAATCCCCCACCCTCCCGAACCCCCCCCCAAATGACTTAAATAACCTGCGGGTCCAGCGGCGGTCTGGAACGGCAGCGGTCCGGAACGGGCTCCTGCTCCTGAATCTTGTTGTCTTCAGCCGGCGCCATTTTCCAAAATGGCGCCGAAAAATGGCGGCGGCCATAGACGAACACGATTGGACGGCAGGAGGTCCTTCCGGACCCCCGCTGGACTTTTGGCAAGTCTCGTGGGGGTCAGGAGGCCCCCCACAAGCTGGCCAAAAGTTCCTGGAGGTCCAGCGGGGGTCAGGGAGCGATTTCCCGCCGCGAATCGTTTTCGTACGGAAAATGGCGCCGGCAGGAGATCGACTGCAGGAGGTCGTTCAGCGAGGGTTCCGGCGCCTCGCTGAACAACCTCCTGCAGTCGATCTCCTGCCGGCGCCATTTTCCGTACGAAAACGATTCGCGGCGGGAAATCGCTCCCTGACCCCCGCTGGACCTCCAGGAACTTTTGGCCAGCTTGTGGGGGGCCTCCTGACCCCCACGAGACTTGCCAAAAGTCCAGCGGGGGTCCGGAAGGACCTCCTGCCGTCCAATTGTGTTCGTCTATGGCCGCCGCCATTTTTTGGTGCCATTTTGGAAAATGGCGCCGGTTGAAGACAACAAGATTCAGGAGCAGGAGCCCGTTCCGGACCGCTGCCGTTCCGGACCGCCGCTGGACCCGCAGGTTATTTAAGTCATTTGGGGGGGGGTTCGGGAGGGTGGGGGATTTAATTTAAAGGGTCGGGGGTGGGTTTTAGGGGGTTTTAGTGTGCCGGCTCATGATTCTAACGATTTATAACGATAAATCGTTAGAATCTCTATTGTATTGTGTTCCATAACGGTTTAAGACGATATTAAAATTATCGGACGATAATTTTAATCGTCCTAAAACGATTCACATCCCTACTTGGCATAGGTGGTTATCCATTAAAATGGTTTGCTTCTTATCTTAATGATAGATTCCAGCAAATTACTATTGGGAACCACTCATCGAGCTGGATCAAAGTTCTGACTGGGGTTCCTCAAGGCTCTGCCCTTATGGCATCCTTATTTAATATATATCTAATTCTATTTGGTGGGTCTGGGACTTTTTTCATGTATGCAGAAGATTTTCAATTTTTGGTTCCCATAAAGGGTACAATTGCCTCTGCAATGGACTATTTGAAAATCTATTTGGAAGCAATTCAATGCTAGATGTCTTATAACCGTTTGGTTTTGAATCTTTCCAAATTAGAGATATTGGGGTAGATTTTCAAAGGGTTACGCATGTAGGTTACGCGTGTAACCCCCGAAAACCTACCCCAAACCCCCCCTGCGCGTGCCGAGCCTATCTTGCATAGGCTCAGCGGCGCGCGTAAGTCCCAGGGCTTTCCTGGGGGGGGTGTCCGGGGCATGTCGGGGGGGTGTGTTGCGGCGGCGTGTCACACGGGGGCATTCTGGGGGCGGGGCTGCAGGCGTGGTTCCAGCCCAGGGGCATTCCAGGGGGCATGGCCGCGACCTCCAGACCAGCCCCCGGACCGGAACATGGCACACCGACAGCCGGCCCGCTCACGCGCGTGCGTTACGCCTGCCTCGAGCAGGCATAACTTCTGGAATAAAGGTAGGGGGGGTTTAGATAGGGCTGGGGGGTGGGTTAGGTAGGGGAAGGGAGAGGAAGATGGGGGAGGTGGAAGGAAAGCTCCCTCCGAGGCCGCTCCGATTTTAGAGCGGCCTCGGAGGGAATGGAGGCTGGCTGCGTGACTTGGCGCGTGCAGGCTGCCGATTTTGCTCAGCCTTGTGCGCGCCGATCCTGGATTCTAACAGATACGTGCAGCTACGCACGTATCTATTAAAATCCTGCGTACTCTTGTTTGCACCTGGTGCATGAACAAAAGTACACAAGTGCGTAAATTTGTAAAATCTACCCCATTGTTTCTATCTAGAACTAGAGATGATCCTGCAAAGTTTGAGTTTCTCTTAAAAGGTCATACAATTAAGATTATATCAGTAGTAAGAAATCTTGGAATCATCCTAAACTCTAGGCTCTCAATGTCTGCTCATATTAAACAAGTGATTTGAACCGGATTTTTTTAAATCCATAGGTTGAAGAGATTGAAACCCCTGTTAGAACTCCCAGTCTTTAAGCTCATTGCGCAATCTTTGGTTCTGGCATATTTAAATTAATGAAATTCCCTTTTGCTTGGCCTTCCTGATTCAACAACACACCAATTGCAGCTCTTACAAAATTCAGCAGCCCGTTTACTATCTGGAAAAACAAGATTTGATCATAGTACTCCGGTCCTTATGAAATTACATTGGTTGCCTATATCTTTAAGAACTAAGTATAAAATTCTTATGCTCATTCATAAATTAATTAATCAGGCAAATATTCCATGGCTTGATGCATCCTTGAGAATGTATATCCCCCTCGCGAACATTACGATCACAGAAAAAAGGGTTGTTGGAAATTCAATCAATAAAAACAGCACACATAGGCGAGGACAGAGATCAACTTTCTACATAGGTATTCCTGCTCTATGGAATAATATGCTAGAATCACTGAGAGGTGAACTATCGATTCCTAAGTTCAAGAAAAACTTAAAGACCTGGCTCTTCCAGAGATATTTTGGGACAATAGCATCTTAGGCAGATGTAGCGAATAGATGTGACTCTTGGGCATGATTGAATAGTTGATCTCAGAATGGCAATTTGAAATGTTTGTCTTTTTATTTTGTTTTTTATTGTTTTAGATTTTATGGATGTATTTTAAGTTTGTAAACCGCATTGATGTACTATCTTTTTGTGGTATATAAGTGATAGTAAGTAAGTAAATAAATAAATACAGTTCTGTTTTGGAATGATTATCATTTTGATTGATGACGATTAGACTAATAAAATCGTTCTATTGTTGGTTGCATAGATTTGAGAGATAGTGAGGAGTAGGGATGTGAATCATTTTTATAATGAATAGAAATACCGTATGATATTTCTTAATTCATTATATATCGGTAAAACGAGAAATGAACACTTTTCCCCTGAATTTTCGTGAAAATTGTTTTTCACGATAGTGCGCGCTAACTCCCGTTATATCCCGTTAGCGCGCATTAAGCCGAAAAATGATTTTTTACTAAAAAAAAAATGCCGATCCGTAGGAAAACGAGATTTTCCTGTGGCCACATGAACCCGAAAGTGCAAACGATCAGGCACCCAATGCACATCCCTAGTGAGGAGTCAAAACAATATCTAAATGTGTTGAGAAGCATATTTTGCTGCATTATCACATGATGTGGTTTGTCTTATCTGAATGCTACATTTTTCCACATGTTTTTCTAATACAGTATATGTAATCCACTATGCATTATTATTATTTTTGGGTCTGTGGAGTACTTAACTGAATTGAACAGCCCATGCACTAGCTCTATATTGGCAGAGGAGCTGAAAACGTGCTGCCAATTAGTTGGCGGTGGATTGCACACTAGTGCTTGCTTGTAGGTTTGACTTGAATTTGGCAATACATTATATATAAGGAAGTAAATATTCAGTGATGCAGCGAGTGGCTAGTTACTTGGTTAAATTTAACTTGGGTAAATAGTTAAATAGTTACTTGGGTAACTTTAGCTAAGATATTATTCAGAGAGATGTGTTCCCTACTGCAGTGATTTTCAACCAGTGTGCCGCGGTACACTAGTGTGCCGCGACACATGGTCGGGTGTGCCGCGGGGAAAGTTCCCCAAACTATAGTGCCCCCTGTGTTTTGTTCCCCTACGATGCGCAGTCACGCATCCTACAGTGTAGGAGCCGTGTACAATAACACATGCGCGAGCTTTGAACGCTCGCGCGACTTAATGACATCACCGAGCTGGTACTTGTACTCTGGCCTCATGACCATAGTATTTCTCATTGTACCCCTTTATATTGCAGTATATGCTTGGCAGAGGTCCTTTAAGTGTGGCAGATAATGTAATACTCTTCTATTTTAGTGTGTGGCTGCGCACACTATCTCAGCAGTGATGGAGAAGTATTTGAGAATGGAAAAGGCAAATGCCGAACAGGACCCTGGACACAATTCTGACCTAGATGAAGGCCCTAGTATCAGAGGTCGACAAAAGAAAAAAGACAAGACGGTGAGCTCAAGGCAATACAGTGAAAGCTATCTTTCATTTGGATTTACTTTCACTGGGGATGCGACAGCACCAACACCACTGTGCTTGGTGTGTGGTGAGAAGCTATCCAATAGCGCCATGGTGCCAAGCAAGCTTAAACGCCATCTCCAAACGAAACACTCTTCCGTTCAAAACAAGCCGATGGAGTATTTTGTACGCTTACGTACAAACAATGAGAAAGAAGCAACTTTTTTGAGAAAAAGCACACAGGTAAATGAGAGAGCCCTCAAAGCTAGCTACCTTGTTGCTGAACTCATAGCTAAATCAAAAAAGTCTCACACTGTGGCAGAAACATTAATACTACCAGCTTGTAAAGCTATTGTAAATGAGATGCTTGGCCCTGACGCAGCCAAAGAGATAGCTAAAGTGCCTCTCTCTGATAACACAATTTCCAGACGGATTGATGACATGTCTGCTGACATTGAAACAGTTGTTTTGGAAAAGGTGCGCATCAGTAAGAAATTTGCCTTGCAACTTGATGAGTCGACGGATATCAGTGGACATTGTCAGCTGTTGGCCAATGTGCGTTTTGTGGATGGAGAAGCCATTAGAGAAAACTTCCTATTTTGCAAGGCACTGCCAGAAAAATCAACAGGAGAGGTAATATTCCAGGTCACATCGGAATATCTTGATAAAAGTGGGCTTACATGGGAAAACTGCACAGGTGTCTGCACTGATGGAGCCGCAGCCATGGTCGGGCGCATCAAAGGCTTTGTAAGTAGGGTTAAAGAAAGAAACCCAGATGTTCTTGTTACCCACTGTTTCTTGCACCGTGAGGCCCTCGTTGCAAAGACCTTACCAGCAGATCTAGTTCCTGTGTTGGATGATGTTGTGCGCATAGTGAACTTTGTGAAGATGCGACCTTTGCGATGTCGCTTATTTGCGTCTTTGTGTACAGAAATGGAAGCGGAACATAAAATCTTATTGCTCCACACGGAGGTCCGGTGGCTGTCACGCGGCAAAGTGCTGGCCTGTGTGTATGAGTTGCGAGAGGAACTTAAAATATTTCTGACAAACGAGAGGTCCGATTTTTCAAAGCTGCTTGCAAGTGATGAGTGGTGTACAAAGCTGGCATACCTGGCTGATATATTTCAATATCTGAATGAACTGAACACACAGATGCAAGGCCGAAATGAAAACCTGCTTACAAGCACTGATAAAATGAACGGATTCCGTTTAAAGGTGCAGCTCTGGCAACAACATGTTCAGGGTGGCAACCTTCAGATGTTCCCGCTCACCGAGAAACTGCATGATGGCAACACTGCTGCAATGTGCGAGGTGATTGGCAGACATTTGAAAACTCTTGAGGAGAAATTGTCGTTTTATTTCTCTTCAGCCTTCACAGAATGCCTTGACTGGGTTAGGGACCCATACAGTTCATTATCCGTTGCTGGAAAGGACATGACTTTAAAGGAGCAAGAGGAACTCATTGAACTGAAGCAAGATCGCGGTTTAAAGCTAAAGTTTGCTGATCTTCCTTTAGACAGTTTTTGGTTATCTGTTGCCAAGGAGTTCCCCATTCTGGCCAACAAAGCTATTTTGACATTGCTCCCATTTTCAACCACATATCTATGTGAGCTGGGCTTCTCAAGCTTGACTGCCATAAAAACTAAAAACAGGGAGAGACTGAGAACTGTTGAGGAAGAGCTTCGTGTGTGTCTTTCCACCATTCCTGCCAGGATATCCCTTTTGTGTTCATCGAAACAGGCCCAGGTTTCACACTGAATGAGTATAGATACATTTAGAATCTATATTTTTAAACATATGTATAATATGTACTGTTTTAGTGTCATTTTGTGCCATTTTGGTTGGTGGTGTGCCCCGGGATTTTTTAAGTGTAAAAAGTGTGCCGCGGCTCAAAAAAGGTTGAAAATCACTGCCCTACTGAATATACCCAAGAAAGTTTGCCAGGTAATTTTAGACGTGTTCTTCACCACAATCAGACTTATCTGGCTAATCTTAGCTGGCTAACATAGGGCCTCATTTTCTAAAGTATTGCAGGCCTGCGATACTTTAGGTAATGAGGGGCGGGGAGCCGAAATGGGGGGCGGTCCTGCGCTAGCTGGCAGCGATCGCACCGCCAGTTTCACACCTAATAGCGCCACCATAGAAGGTGTAGCTATTGGGCGTGAAATAGGACACGAAAAGGCCCTTACCTTTTCATCATCCGCGGCGTCTTTATGGAGTCATCCCCGGTGATGCCCTGACTCCTCCTCTTCCGGGGCCGACTCCGCCCCCATCTTGGTATCGCACGTGATAAGGGACTTTTCGCGTGCGAAACATCTCTTATCGCGTGCGATCTGTCTGGTAAATGACCTCCATAGTATCATAGTTAATGACAGTATATAAAGACCAAAATGATCCATCCAGTCTACGCAACAAGTTGCTTAGGATAACAACTCCATTCCATGTAGGTTAGCCCATGCCTTCTGTTAAAGGAAGTATTGCTGCTCCATGCAGGAACTCCCATGAAGAACTGTAAACTTTGGGTTTAACAGAGGTTACCCTATTTCTTCATTTCCATTCTCTAGCCACTAGGGATGCTCTGTATTTGTCTCTCACCCTTTTGAATTCCATTACTATTCATGTCTTCATCACCTTGTCCAGGAGGGCATTTCATGCATTCACCACCCTTTCTGTGAGGAAGTATTTCTTGACATTGCTCTTGTTTTCCCCCTTGGAGTTTCATATTATGACACCTAGTTTAATAGCTTCCTTTCTATCAGAAAAGGTTTGATTTTTGTACATACATCATTAATTCCTTTTAGGTATCTGAAAATTTGTTTCATATCACCCTTGTCTCTCCTCTCCTCCAGTGAATACATATTTAAATCTTTCAGCCTCATCTCATAAGTCTTCTGGTGCAGACTCCATATCATTTTGGTTGCCTTTCTCTGGACTGCTTCCATTCTGTATTTATCCTTTTTGAAATATAGTCTACAGAACCAAACTCAATACTCCAGGTGAGGATTCACCAAAAACCTTTACATATATAGGGCATATCAACTTTTTTTGGAAATAGCATTACATTTTTTTTTCAGATAAAAGTACGATTTCCTAGTTATAAGATTTAATATCTTGAAATTCCTTGACTTCTGTTGTTAGCAATCAATTACTAGTACATTGGATGTATAGTTTAATGCTTTGATACTGTATCTTCTTGTGTTAACAAGATTATGGTTTTCTGAAATGACTAAAATGTTTATACTATATCACTAATTGTATAGGTCAGGGCTTCCCAAACCTGTATTGGGGACTGCAAAACCAGCTGGGTTTTCAAAATATCCACTATGAATGTGCATGAGACAAATTTGTATAGATTGGAGACTAGCATATGCAAATCTATCTCACGTATATTCATTGTGGATATTCTGTAAACCTGACTCTCTGTGAGATCTCCAGGTTAGATCTAGGAAGCCCTGGTTTAGGTTGTATGAAGGAAACTGTGCATATCAAACAACAAATAGAACCATTGCCCATTGAAGAATGAAAGAATGATTTACCTGAAGAAGTATCTGGAGGAATAGGGCTGATTTCACCATTCACCATCTTCTGATGAAGTTGCTTTATATTAAATGGCTCCACAGTAAAAGGCAATGTGCCAGTTAGCATAGCAAACATGCTAACTCCTCTGCCGACAGAAACATAGTAACATCAAAGCTGTAAATAGTTGTAGCCGGTGAATCAAAGCAGAAGGCTATCTGATGAAGATTTTAGATCGTCATGCCCTTTTGACTTCAGAAGGGCCAGTCTCTAACCTTGCCTGACTCAGTATAGATCTGGGTGTACTAAACTAATTTCCAGTACTCGTCACAGAACCTTAACTTTGAGTTTTACTACTGTCATCATTTTTCCTGTTGGAGTTTAATCTTGCTGCAAATCTACTTACATAGACCAAACATCCACTTTTGGACCATATTTTTTATGTGCTAGAAGTTCAGGGGCGGCATAGGCTGGACTTCCACACTGGGTATTTAACAGCTCCTGAGAAAGGCTTTCAAACTTCAGAGTGTTACTCAGCCCAAAATCTGCAAGAAATACAGAGATAAACAAAAATCCTTCAACCCACTCAAGTCTTTAGCTAATTGGGGGGGGGGGGGAGAGGGGGGGAGAACATATTAATTGATATCAATGATTGCGCCTGTTCTGTGCTTCTGTCCCAGTTATTGTTCTTTTTTCTACCTTCTTTCTGCTCATTTCTGGGTATTAAGAGTTAGAAAATCATAGCTCTACCATGGTGCCTATGATCTTCTTTTGGCAGAATATTGTAGAGATTTTCCATTGCTTTCTGCAGCCCTTAATGCCTTGTCTTTCTCAGTGGTCATCCATCCAGGCATTCGCTAGTCCTGACCCTGCTTAGATTCTGAGATCTGAAAAAATGCAGGCTCTCCTATGCCAGCCAGTGTTAATGGGAGTCCCAAGGGAAGCAAAGAAAGCAACTATCACTAATTTAAAATGAAATATAGAAATATTAGGAATCAAATAACACTTGTATAGGAAGGGTTTTTTTTTTAATTTTTTATAGTCAAATAACCATTTTGTATGCCCACAGTTTCTTCCTACTCCCTTTGGCTTCTGCCTCAGTCAGAATTGGCCTTGACTGGGCTACAGCATCTTAAACTTAATACATAGTATCATAGTAATAGTTAGTAGATAAAGGACCATTTGGCCCACCAGATCTGCCTGGTTATTATGGTCTATCTTGGTCTAGTCATCACTCTTTATTGCCTTTACTTCCACTTACTGTGCTAAGGCTATCTTCCAGCTGTAAGCTATACAATCTTGACCACTTGTAAGAGAATACAGCTTATCCTTTATGTCATTAATTGGAAAGTTTAGTTGGGTCTGTCTGCTTCTCATGCTTGGTGATCTACTGCCTCCCATCAATTATATGAGAGTATTCCAAAGTCTTGTCGCCATTCAATGCCGATTGACATTTCCACCTCTCACTGGGAGCACAGCACAGTCAAATTGCAACTCTGTGCAAGTTGGCTCTGTGGTTTTCTTTTCTGGCTTTCTATCCTTCTGGGTAGATTGGGGTATATGTTTCTATACCTAAAACAACACCCCAATCCCCTGTTCCTTAGCAGTCTCTCTCTCCCCCCTGCTTTTACCTCTGCCCTCTGTATTTCTCACAGACTTGCTTCATTCACAACTATATGGAGTTTTCCCCCTACATTTAACCCTCTCTGCCTCTAATCTAGCTCAGCCATCACAGCAACAATCCTCTGCCAAGAGCTAGTGACCGTGGTTTCCTCCAGAACTCAGTATATGTGCACCCTGAGTCCAACCATTTAATAGTGCCATTATGCAATGGCTGAGATTCCCTCCATTCAGGCTCTATGAATGCTGGCTCTGCATTCTTCCCAGCACAGGTTGGTCCAAGTAGAAAATCAAGAACATCCATTATGCATAGCTAAGCTACACAATACAATTTTACATGCTTTCACCTATGTTTTGTTTTCATTATGGATGTAATTTTATGTCACTCAGAGCTTTGGTTATTGGGTGGCATAGAAATACTTTAAATAAATAAAAAGAAATAACCAACAGCAAGCATCCTTGACACAAATAGATAAACTATGCAAGCCACTATTAGATAGTCTACCTCATGTCTTCCATAATTCTTAAGATGGATCAAAGAGATGATTCAGACTGCTTCTTGGTCAATTTTGAACAAACCAATCAATGGGCTGGATGGCCAGAGTCCTGGTATTCAAGCTGCCTTTCAAGCTGCAAATCCTGATGAAGAGCCAGCTACACAGAGGTTAAAGCCACCATCTTTGAAAGGGCTGGGTGCAACCCAGAAGTGTATTGACAACAGTTCCAGTGGGGAATTCTCGAGCCTTGGGAGAGTCCATAGAGCCTTTCCTACCAGCTAAAATATATAGGTTTTAAATGGTTATAGCCTGAAGGGAAGACTGGCACTGACTTAGTCAAACTAGTCCTTTTGGAGCAGTTTTTGGATGGGGGTTGGACTAGCCTAAGTGATAGTGGGTATGTCAGCACCTAAATCTCAACCTGGAGATTGCCCTGGAAGTGACTGACACCTTCCATCAGGCCCAGTTGATGCCAGACCAACTGTGACTGTTAGTGAGACAGCCTACTCAGATCCCCAGATGCCCCACAGGCCTCAGAGTAGGACTGGCTAGATTCCCTACATCGGTCATGGGATTCAGGCCTGCCACTCTGCTTCATCTATAAAGAGAGAGGCCTCTTCATCTGGAACTGTCACTGGATGGGGGATGTCACCCCTATGGATGTCACCTGATGACCCCTCATTTTAGCAACTTTGTGGACATTTCCCACTTGGGTTCTCAACTTTTGTGGTTCTTGTGGAACTAGATGGGTCACCTTCCCATGCCCTGGTAGACTAGGGAACATAAAATCTCTCATTCAGAGAAAGGTGGTCAAGAGAATACAGATCAATTATGAGAAGATGGCGACTCTTGCCTGTATTCATGGAGACTAGCAAAATTACTTGACTAGACAGGTCTTGTTGAAGACCTCAGCCAGACAAGTCAACATAGAAGTTGACTTGTCCATGGCCCCCATACCCCATTGTTCTGGGATGTGATTATCCAGACTTTGAGACTCTCTGGAGTCAGTGTAGAACTGGTCTGGCAAGCTCCGACAATGATGATACATCATTCCCTGAGGTATTCCTGTTAGAAGACCTGGACCTATATGTCTGGGACCCTAAAATACCAAAAACCTGATGAAAATACTGGCAAAAGAAGCTCAGCTATTCCCAGCACTTAGAGGCTGCTATACATAGAGCTCATGAGGGAGAGGAGAATCCTCAAACACTTCAGGATCTCTTAGTTGTCCCCACAATATGGGATGGGGAAGGTAACCCTGGTAACTTTAGGCATGCCCAAAAATAAGATGAGTCATTTGTTTGACCATGAACATATACAATCAGTAGCCAGGAAGCCAATTCCTGGGTCTGAAGCCTGTAACACAACTACTCCTATTTTCATAATGATAAAGGTCTTAAAGTACCAAGTAGCCAAAGGGAATCGAGAGAGTGAAACCTTTGAACAACTCTTGATGCCCTGGCCCTACTGCCACCAAGTACAGCAACTAGCTCACAGTCACCTCCTAGGATGCCACTTAAGAGAAGAGAAAACTTATGAAAAATCCTGGCTTAGTTCTATTGGCCTGGCCTGTACAGGTAAGACTAGAACTATTATTGTACGGTATATAAAAACTTTTAAATAAATAAATAAATATTGTCAGTCCTGCCCTACCTGCCAGCATCTCCCCATTGCCAATGCTCGTCACAGAAATTCCTTTTGAAAGAATTGCTATGGACCTGGTAGGACTGTTGGAAAGGTCAATTTGTGAAAATATATATATCTTAGTCATCATGGATATCTTATGGAATATGAAGTCTCAAATGATAGTGATGACCTTGATAGAAGGTTTCTCATAGGTTGGATTTCCTAAGGAAGTATTGACCGACAAAGGGATCCCATTCATGTCTAGAGTGATGAAGCAAGTTTATGCCGTGCTGGGAATGAAAACCCTTTGAAACCCACAAACTGATGGGCTAGTTGAACACTATCCTTCAGGCAGATGTTGAGGAAATTCATTGTAGAAGATGGCAAGAACTGGGACTTATTGTTATCCTATACCTTGTTCACACTCCAAGAAGTTCTCCAAAGCTGAACCAGTTTCTCCCTGTGTGAACTGCCATATGGCAGAAGACCAAGGGGATCCTAAATGTAACCCAGGAAACTTGAGAGGAGAAACTGAAAACTAGGTTGACTATGTAATCTGGAAGCAAGAATGGTTAAGGAAAGCTGGAGAAGCTGCATACCTGTCTGGAAGGGCCCAAACTACCAAAGTCTGGGAATATAATCAGTTTTCTGTTCAGCGGCTCTTTCAAGCAGGAGAACATGTCCTGTTACTGTTACCATCTTCAGAAAGTAAATTACTATCCTGATAACAAGACCCTTATAAGGTAATAGAGAAGATAGGTTTTGTGGATTACAAGGTAATCCAACTGGACAAAAGAAAGAAGGTCCAGATCTTCCATATAAACCTCCTGAAAAAGTGGGTTACATCAACCTGTTGTCTTGACCAGGGAGAAGACTTTGGCAAGAAATCTCACCAAACACTGAACCATTACAAGTCCTTTAGGGGACCAACTCTCCACATCTCAAAAAGTTGATTTAGACCAGTTGGTAAACCAGAATAAAGATGTCTTTTCCAGTGTTCCAGGAAGAACTCATCTTGCTTGACATATTATTACACCACCAGGCATGGTGATTCGACAACTGCCCTACCAAACTCCAGAGGCCAGGCATCATATTGTAGAGGCTGAGGTGAAAGAGATGTTCCAACTTGGCATAATAACGACTGATCCTCACCCATTGTGCTTGTTCCCAAACCAGATGGCAGTATCTGCTTCGGCATAGATTTCAGGAAGGTTAATTAGGCCTCAAAGCTGGATGCATATCTGCTTAAATGTCCCACGTAGATTTATATCTATGCTGGACCAAACAAAGGGACACTGGCAGGTGTCCCTCACTCTGGTAGCAAAAGAGAAAACAGCTCTCTATACCTGGAGGACACTTCCAGTTTACAGTCCTTCCCTTTGGACTTTTTGAAGCTCAAGCTACACTGCAGTCTATCTGTCGACATTGTCATTTATAGTGGTGATTGGAGAATATACTTGATCCAACAATAAGCAATGTTCACAAGCCTGTGGAAGGCTGGACTGATGATCAACCCTGAAGAAATTCCTATTAGGAAGCTAAAAGGTGCAATACTTGGGATATTTCCTTGGGAAGGAACAGATCTATCCACAGGCATAGAACATAGAGAAGATCACCTGCATGCCGGTTTCAGAGAAAGAGAAAGGTGAGATTTTTTGTGAAGGTTCATACTAAATTTTATGGAAAAGACCAAACCCTCACACACCTATTAAAGAAAAATGCCCCAGAGAAGGTCAGCTGGTCAAAAGAGGTACAAGAAGAATTCCATTAAATAAGGCATTAAGCTCAGAATAAATTCTGATGAACCAGAATTTAGCAGGCCCTTTATAGACCAGATGAATGCCTTGGAGGCAAGTGTAGGAGCAGTCCTGGCACAAGAGATAAAAGGTCAGGAACACCTGGTGGCCTTCATAAGCAGAAAATTAATGCCCAGGGAGAGACAATATTCAACAATTAAAAAAGAGGCCTTAGCCATTATGTGAGCCTTAGAACTTTTTGTTATTATCTGCTGGGCTACCTGTGTACACCTATGACAGACCACCAACCCCTCATGTGGATCACACAGAACAAGGAGTGAAATAGTCAGATGATCAGATGGTTGTTGGCTTTCCAGCCATTTACTTATAAGGTGCAACACAGAGCCAGGAAGGGGAATGCCATTGCCAACTACCAGGTGCTCCTGGTAAAGGCAGGTGCTCATCCAAAGAAGGTTGAGCTGAGGTGGAGAGGGTGTGAAGGAGTGTACAAGAGATAGCCCCAGAATACCTTAAGGGAAAGGTTCCTGGTATCTAGCCCGGTCCACCTTAAGGTGCAGCCGAAAAGGGAATCCTGGCCACAGGGCATTTCCCTAAGCAGCAGAATAAAAGAGGAGGCCCAGCAAGGAACAGAACGGCCCAGGGAAGGAGGAAAAAAAACAGCCCCTACACTAAAACTGTCTATTTGTGATTGCTGTAACTTTTAATTTAAAGCTTTTGAGGTAAGCAGATCTTTTTCTGCTATTTTTCTGTTGTGCTGTAAATAATACGATTTATTATGTGAAAAAAAAGATCCTGAGTCCAGACTGCTCTGTCCTCTGATACCCTCCCAAGCGATGGTTTTTCCCCAGTGCAGGAAATGTGAAGAGGGATCCTGTATTGCTGCAGCAGATATAGCAGGACCCTGGTACATCGGGGGGGGGGGGGGGGGGGCTGAATGTGGGATACTATGCAGTTCCCAGGACCTATGGTTTTCTCTCTGAAAGGAAATTACACAGTTGCTGGGATGCTGGGCATCCGTCAGCGGGGAGGAGGTTTACACCTCCAGAGCCCCTGATGCAGTCCAGTGCTCGGACATACAGGTCAAGGGGTACCCACAGTCGCTGTTCTGCTTTGAAGGATGATGCACTCTTGCAATAATAGGATGGAGTCCAACTGAAAAAAATCTTTAACTTAAACAAGATGATCCAAGATAGTATTGCAAAAATCATAAATAGCAAAATAAAAATCATGACAAGAAAAGCAGGGGTGCAACTTCTAGCCACTTGGTGCAACTTCTAGCCACTCTCCTTCCTCCAACTGACCCAATCTCCACCATCTGTACTATCCCTTCCCCATAGACGGTGGGTTGATTGTCCTCATTAACAATCATAAACTGGGGTAGCACACAAAAACTTCCTATGTGGGACAAAAAAAAAGCTGTTTCCAATAAAAAGTTCTTTTTACATTCACAGATCTCTAGGGCTTCTCCTTTGTTTCAACTAGGCACAAAGAATAAAGAACCCCAAAAACTGAGCCCTTCCAGAGATGGGAGTTTGCCCTTCTGTCAGGAACTGGTCCACACCAGACAGCAACAAAAAAACATCTCAAAAAATCCTCGTAAAGTTCCTCTCTTCTTACTACTCCTCATACTCTTCAGTTCTCAAAAGCCTGAATCCAGTTCACCAGGGGAACAGAAAGACCGTGATCAGTCCTGTAGGGTAGACCCCAAGAGGGAAAAACCGTGCGCACATGCTCAGGGGAAAATTGATATCCCTGAGACACATCCCAGTAAAAGGTGGAGGCAAAGGCAAGGGGAGGATCCCAAAACATGCTCAAATCCTACGATGCTGGAAAAACCAGGGCAAAAATAGTAGCAAAAAATTAAAGATGAGAATAATACATCATAGAGAAGAACAAAGTGATACACTTTTGCGAAAACATTTTGTAAGGCCAGGCCTTTGCATCAATGGCCTCCTGATCAGAATACTAAAAGGAAGCTTCAAAACTATCCAGGAATGTAAGACTTTTGAAATTAAAATAATAAAACACTTTGAAACAAATATAAATAGACTTAACAGAGATATTACTTTCCTCACTCATCATTACCAGATATCGGCCCCTATGTACTGAAGAGTAGCCTAGTGATTAGAGCAGCAGCCTGAGAACCAGGAAAGGCAAGCTTCAAATCCCACTGATTCTGTTTTTGATCCTGAGCAAATTACTTCTATAAACCTAGAGTGTGAGCCCTCTAGGGACAGGGAAGACCAGGATATAACTGACCATGAGCTGCAATGAAAAGGCATAAATAAAGTAAAACCATCACTAAAAGAGTTTTCAGTTACATGTGCTGAAGGTTTTAGCATGCACACTACAATGGCCCTTAATGGGTAATGTTATCGATATTTTTGCATGCACACTAAAATGTTGCCTCTATAGTGAGTATGCAAAAATGACATGCATGTGATCCCATAAAGTGTGGCATGCTTGCTAGCTGCATCTTGAAGTCTCCTCTGTTAACTGGCCCAAAGTGAAAGGACTATAACATGAGGTATTACATTTTCCCTCTGATACCAGTAACAATGGCTTCAGTAGCCTCCTGATCACTCCATTGACGCAAGTAAAAAAGGCCCTCCAACCACTAACCAATCGATGATCAAAGGGCCTCCATATCAAATTCCCCATTGGCCCTTTCTCCTCCTTTCATCCTGTCCTCACCTGTCTATCCCCCTCTGATGAACCAAAAGGTCAGCGGGGTAGGAGATGGCATGACTCATCCTGCCACATTCTGCCAACTTACGAAATGGCTGACCTCTAACATTCTCTTGCCACTGGCATGTGTGCAGGAAAAAAGATTGCAACAGATCCGCTGGCAGCATTTCAGTAGTTGTCTTAGATGAAGCAGGCAGTAGTCATGCTCTCTCCTACCCCCATCATCCTTTAGCTTCCTCAGAAAGGGTAGGCAGGGAAGAGTGCACACAAGCCCCAATATCTTGAAGGGGTTGGAGGATGGGGATGAATGACACTGTAACTTTGGTTACTTGTGTTGGAGAGGAGGATGAGCTGGGAGAGGAAATTGAGGCCATTGTTACATGTATCAAGGTGATTGAGGACAACAAGGTCATTGTTACTTGTGTTGGGTGTCTGATTGGTGCAACACAGCCCCTTGATGTTGCTGTTGGGGAGTTTGGGCACTGTATGTTGGGGGGAGACCTCAAAGGTAGGGCCTCCACCTCATTGTAAATGTTAGTATGGTGGTCTTGTGGCCATGTTTGTGAATCGTGTCCTCGATCGTCTTAACGATCGATTTCGGCTGGGAGGGGGAGGGAATCGTATTGTTGCCGTTTGGGTGTGTAAACTATCGTGAAAATCGTTAAAATCGTGAGCCGACACACTAAAACCCCCTAAAACCCACCCCCGACCCTTTAAATTAAATCCCCCACCCTCCCGAACCCCCCCCCAAATGCTTTAAATAACCTGGGGATCCAGCGGTGGTCCAGAACGGCGGCAGTCCGGAACGGCCCCCTCAATTGAATCCTGTTGTCTTCAGCCGGCGCCATTTTTGCAAAATGGCCGCCGCAAAATGGCGGCGGCCATAGACAAAAATGATTCGATGCAGGAGGTCGTTCCGGACCCCCGCTGGACTTTTGGCAAGTCTTGTGGGGGTCAGGAGGCCCCCCCAAGCTGGCCAAAAGTTCCTGGGAGTCCAGCGGGGTTCAGGAAGCGATTTCTTGCCGCGAATCGTTTTCCGTACGGAAAATGGCGCCGGCAGGAGATCGACTGCAGGAGATCATTCAGCGGGGGTTCCGGACCGCCGCTGAATGACCTCCTGCAGTCGATCTCCTGCCGGCGCCATTTTCCGTACGGAAAATGATTCGCGGCAAGAAATCGCTTCCTGAACCCCGCTGGACTCCCAGGAACTTTTGGCCAGCTTGGGGGGGCCTCCTGACCCCCACAAGACTTGCCAAAAGTCCAGCGGGGGTCCGGAACGACCTCCTGCGTCGAATCGTTTTTGTCTATGGCCGCCGCCATTTTGCGACGGCCATTTTGCAAAATGGCGCCGGCTGAAGACAACAGGATTCAATTGAGGGGGCCGTTCCGGACCGCCGCCGTTCTGGACCACCGCTGGATCCCCAGGTTATTTAAAGCATTTGGGGGGGGGGGGGTTCGGGAGGGTGGGGGATTTAATTTAAAGGGTCGGGGGTGGGTTTTAGGGGGTTTTAGTGTGCCGGTTTTCCTGCCCTCCCCCTTCCCCCGATTTATGATTTTTTAACGATAAATCGGGGGAATTGGTATTGTATCGTGGCCCTAACGATTTTTGACGATTTAAAATATATCGGACGATATTTTAAATCGTCAAAAAACGATTCACATCCCTATTGGACACATTCTAAGTAACGTGTGCTGCAGACTGTGCAATGATATTTACCACATGCCTGCTTAATGACTTTTTCCATATGACACCCCTGCATTTATGTGCAGGTTTGAACTCATGTTAGTGCCTACCCATTAGCGTCTCCTCGTGCCTGTTTAGTGGGAGCTCTAGGGCTTTAGTGCGTAACACATTATGCAGCAGGTAAACTAAATGTCTTTAATATGCACACCAAGCATGGGCCCCATCATCTGCTTATAAGATGGGCAGACTAGAGAGACCTTATAGTCATTTTATGCCATCACATTTCTATGTTTTTATAAACTCTGCTATTTAATTAACCTTCTCACCTTACTTTCACCAGTCCAAATTTGTACCAGATCTGAACAAAATGGCCATTGTAAAATAAAAAATTATTTCCAAATGCACAGAATGAGAAAAAGTCCTTTTTCAACAAGTCCCATAGAGGTTAAGAAATGCAATGACAGGAAGGACACTGAGGCAAATGCATTCCAGTATTCCAGGTCCATCAGTCCTGCCTCTCTCCCTCCCCCCCACCAATCCTTTCCTTTTATACATTTTTATTTTTGAAAACAAACGGCGATGGTGCAATCCAGTTTATAGTGTGCATTATCACCATCCTTTACTCCTGATGAAAGGAATATATAAACTTGTCACAAATGTATCAGATTATCCCAATAAAAAGGTAGAACCTTCGAAACTGAATTCAGGTTTGGATTGTAATATAGCAATCAGGGCCGAATGGGGCGAAGGGGGGAATCGGGATGACTGCCCTGTGACCTGGGCTTTGGAGGGCCCTGCACAATCCTGGTAGCCCTGATCCCGACAGCAAAAAAGTTCCCAACCCTTGGTCCAATGCTCATTGCCAGGAGGAGGCAAGGCACAACATCATCAGGCTGCTGCCTTCTTTGTGATGAGACTGCTGTGAGAAATAGAAGCCCAGCTCCACTGCCCTGCTTTTGCTACACCAGACTAACATGGCTATCCTTCTGAAGATTTTTTGCCCTGCTTTGATGAGGCCCGGGAAAGGAGGTAAGAGTCTAGGCTGCCTGCTCTACCCTTTCCTCCCCTGTCTCATAGGAGGCTCCCTCAGGATCATCAGGGTGGGAGAGCCTGTCCCCCAACTCATGAGTGGCACGGAATGTTATGGAGATCCCACACCTTTTGATTTGACTGGGCCCTGCACCCTGTAAAGTTCAGTCGAGGTAGCAATCTAATGACTTAGGGGGTCATTTTCTATCCCTATCGCACGCGAAAAGGGACTTTTCAGGAAGGTGATTCAGGAAGGCGTGTGAAGATAGAAAATCCAGCCCTAAGGAAGTTAGGGCTGGATTTTCTATCCTCGCACACCTTTCTGAATTCTGCAGTAATGGGCGCGGGGAGGGGGGGGGGGGGTGAAGCGGGGGCGGGCCTGCGAAAGTCATCAGCAATCGTACCACCGCGGTGTTATCGCTGCCAGCTTTTGCGAAAGGTGGTGCTATTGGACGCGCTACTGGCGATGATAAGGGGTCTTACCTTTTCGCTGCCAGCGATGTTTCTGCGGCGTCTGCCCCGATGCCGCCCCGACTCCTCCTCTTCCAGTGCTGATGCCGCCCCGACTCCGCCCCTATCTAGCTATTGCGTGCGATAGGGATAGAAAATTACCCCCTTAGTTTGAAGCCTGTCATGCTCAGCTTTCTCAACTATCTAGTTATATTCAGTGATGTGCTCCAAAAGGGATCCCAGAAAACCTTTGTTAAATTATTTTATGAAAAAACAAAGGAATGTTTTATCATGTTTTATCACTGAGCAGAGTGGGTGGGTCTAGGGATCCTTATTTACTGACATTTGCTAAGCTACTATAAAAGTGGAGCAGAGCTGATGAGAGCCCACCGATGAGAAGAATTGATGGCACCTCAAAGTAATTGTATATTATGAATGGTTGAAACCGTCCTGAAGTGTGACCTTAAAAGTAATAAATACTACTGCACATAACTGAACAATAAACAAGGAAAAAGAAAACCTTCATGTAAAAGAATGAACTTTTGTACAAAATTAGGGATCATGAAATGTCAATTAGTTAATAGGATTCTGGTAGTATAAATTCAATGCTCTAAATAAGGACAGCAATTTTGTTTGCCTAAAAAGTGCACATCTAATTAGTCAATCTATACCCTATCACAAGATATTAAAGACAGGTTCTCATCCTTGTTTTCAAAACTGCAATTGTTAAACAATAACCAAATCACTGTGTACAGCTAACGATGCACTTGTTACCATAGAAAGTTTCATGAGCTGTTAAAAAAGATGTCCTGAAAATTAGAGCAAACTTGCATGCTGATCTGGACTTACCTACAATTTTGATGTTGTTGTTCTCATCTAGAAGGAAATTTTCAATTTTCAGATCTCTAAACATCAGAAAACAGAAGAACGTGATATTGTACGGTATGTTAGTTATTTAAATGAATCTATTGAAGTTATACATAAAAATAACTTCATGGTACATTAATTGCAAAGCAGCAAGAAAAAACAATATCAGCTTTCCTCTATTTAGTACATTTAGGGTCCTCATGAGATTTTACTATGGCACTGAAATCGTATTTTAGGAATGAAATATTCTAGCCATAAATAAGTAGGTGATCTACGATTCGGTGCTGGCTATCTTGAATCACCTGTTTGGATATTGATCCAGGTTGGAAAGTCAGAGGTGACCTTGCCTCGGTTCAGTTCAGAATTTAATTTTAACTGAAGGCTTCAATTGCCACAGTTTAGTTTGGAGTTTCACCAGATTCCAGGACATCTCTCAAGGCTCCATTGAAATACTTTTAATAAAAACCTTTCATAAAACCCTTTAAATGCAACAAAATCTCATCAGATCTTTTCTGAATAGTCCCTCCTCCTCACTCCCTGCTCCACAGGACTAAACGGGACATTTCTAAATTTTGATAATCCAGGACTATCATGAAAATTTCATATGGGTTGTCATGGCAACTAGTTGTAACTTCATTGACATCACTGAAACAGCCTAAGGGACATTATAGCACATCCAGAATTATTCAGAAGTATCTGGCATTGTGCACATTTTAAAACTGCTGAACAGGCTACTTTGAATTTATCATGCTAAAATTTAGTAAAAAATAATCCTACATTCCATTCTTCTGCCCTAAACCCTACCATCTGTACCTCATTAAAATAGTCACACTGGGCAAACTGAGATCTTATATTGGCTGATGACTGGAATAGAAACCTTCTCCCTGGCTGAACCTTCAGCGTGCTTTTCTGACAGGCAAGGATGCCACTGGCTTACAAAACTGTCCTCAATTCCCTGGGGTCCAAGTGAATTAATTTTGAAACATGCTAAGACCCTCATAGTTCCAGCAGACAGGAGGCCTGGATCCTTATTTCTTTATTTTTAACATGCTCAAATGTTAATACAGCAACTCAAGTAACACAAATCATAAAGCAAACCAGTGGTATTGCTGCTACTTTTTAAAAAAAAAAAATAAATTATAGCATATATTTTGGGTTACACATCTGCCCCAATTTTAATATGGCTTTTGACTGTGTATCACATGATATAATTTAACTTGGACAATGTAATTTAGACCATACTACTGTGATATCAGGTATACAACTATATGAAAAACTGTTTTCAAATAATATTCATCACATGTTCAGCATCAGCCTGAAGGCCACATCCATAGGGGCAGGCCCTGGGACAATAGTTTCATTAATGATTTGGATTTTGGCATAGAAAATGAATTTATATAAAATATATGAATGACATTTACTTTGGACTAGCTACAAGCACTATGGAAGATAGAATTAGAATTTAAAATTGAAGAACTGGTACGATATAAGCAAGATGAAATTCAACACTGGAAAAATGCAATGTATTATTATTATTATTATTATTTATTGGCTTGATTAATCAAATATATTTCAAAAGTAAATCAATGCGATGTACAAAGAATAAAATAACCAAAATAACAGGTTATAGTAAATAGCCAAAGTAAATGCATAATGTTAAAAAAAAAGTTACAGCAAACATATAACCAGGGTTGTCAAAAGAAGGATAAGAAGGATATGGGTTGGTATAAAAGAAACAAAAAAAACCCTTACAACTCATAACAACATTTTACAAAAGTAAAACAATTTAAAACCACATAACAGACATCATAAATGTTTAGACGGAAAAGTCACAAGTTATCCGTCTAAATGGCAAAAGTGGCATATTAAGCCACTTATCTGGCTAAATTATAGCCCGATAAGTAATCGGGCTATAATTTAGCTGGATAATAAAGGGGTGTTTCAGGGGCTTTCCAGGGAGGGGTTGAGTTGTCCAGATAACCTAGCCAAATATCGGGTATATTCCCACTCCTTCCCCGACCCTCCCGATCCTCCCTAATACCTCAAATTAGATTGCCTGGAGCAAGGGATTCTTCACCCTGCTCCTGGCGCCTCCGTGCTGCTCTGCAAGAGACAGCACTGGGAGACAGAGGCAGCGCTGGAGGCGTAAGCTTAACATAAGCATTTGCTTCCAGAGCTCTCTCTCTTAGAGCAGCACGGAGGCGCCGGTAGTGGGGTGAAGGTCCCTTGCTTCTGGTAATCTAATTTAGAGTATCAGTGGGATTGGGAGGGTCAGGGGAAGGGGGTGGGGGCACTGAGATATGGCCAACGCCTTGCGGGTGGGTGGGTAGGAGGGAAGGGAGGAGGAAATCTGATTTTATAATTTACGATACACTGGGACTGTGGGGTGTGTGTGTGTGTGTCTGTCTTCTTAATATTTTAAAGAATTGGGGGGGGGGGGGGGGGTGAGGAGGTCTAGTCCTGCAGGGTCTTTATAAGATATTTTGGGGGAAAGAGACGGGATGGTCCGCTGTATTTTTTTAATTGTTTTGACAGCACTACTTGGCCAGATATCTTTAAAGATATCAGTTTAAGTAGCAAGTTATCTGGCCACACAAGGCCGGATAATTTTAGACCTGCTCAGAAGCTGCACTTTTCCGGTTAAGCTAGCTTTTTATACCTGATATTTGGCTATGTTAGTGGGATAACTCAATCCTTTCCTGGAACGCCCCTAAAATGCTCCCTTTTTATCTGCCTAAATTATAAAGTTAGAAGATAATTGTCCTGTTTATTCAACGGGATAAATATCCCACTGAATATACTTGCTTAAAGTTATCCGGCTGCATGATGCCACCCCTACATGTAGCGGATAACTTTAAGCAAGAATATTCAGCAGGATGTTATCAGGACAAGTGACAGGCTGTTACAGGACACGTTATCAGGCTAACTTTGGGGGTCATTTATCAAAGTGCTATATGGCGTTTTCGCATGCAAAAAACGCCTTTAACGCATGCGAAAGCACCATAACGTTTGGTGCAATGCAAATGAGATAAAGGGGAGGATATTGGGGTGGGAATTTTAGCCAAGTGGGCTGGGCTCACAGTTTTGCATGGCTTTAATGTGAAGTTTAACCACCCCTTTTTCATTTGCGTAAAGCCATGCGATAGGGCTTTTATTGTGGTTGTGATGTTTTTTGCACATGCTGTTTTAAGCTGTGAGAGAGAGAGAGAGAGAGAGAGAGAGAGAGAGAGAAGCCATAATGCCCTCGCACTAGATAGGTATTTATATCTCTATGGGAGGCCCACCTAGTAACTTACCTACTATGAGTTGTATCATTTTGATTCAATATTCTGTAGGCCATTTAGTGCACAAGTTACCCGGTAAAGGCCTGGATTTATCAAAATGCACTAAATATTGCATGCAATAGGAAAAGGGGTGTGCTTTATGGTAATAGGCAGTTTATCACAATTTGTGTTAATACCTATGCGAAGTGCAAATTGCAATAACTTTTTTGTGATAAGTGCCAGACTTGATGTATTTGCTACATATAACCACTGGGGGGACCATGTTTAGTAGGTTTAAGGAGAGGGAGAGAGAAAAAGAACACCTAGCTGTAATGCCCCTACTCTAGGTAGGTATTTATATCTCTATGGGAGGCCCACCTAGTCACTCGAGGTGAGGTTTAGGTATTAGTGTAGGGGATAGGGGCCACTTTCACATTCAAAGTGAGAGGTACGAACAGAACAGTGCTCTCTTGTGAAGATTTGATGACCTGCGGAGTGAGGAAACTCATCCAAAGATGAGATTTGTGCAGTGTTCTCTCAACCTAGCTTGATGGGTAACAAATGGAGCACTTCGCCTGGGTTACAACCTTTTTTGCATGTATTATTGTAACCCACCCTGTACTTTGGAGGGCATGGGCTAAAAATAATGCAAAATAAATAAAATAAATAAATAAGCCTGTATTGCTCCAACCACAACCCCTGTGGCCCGAATCTTCCAGCTTCAGCATGCATTGCTCCAAACACACCCATTGAAGCCTAATGTATCCTGTATAAGCCTGTCTTGCTCCAATCATAAACACTGTGGCCTGACACTTCCAGCTTCAGATTGCATTGCGCCAAACATATCCACCGAGGCCTGTCATAGCCTGCATAAGCCTGTCTTGTTCCAAACACAACTTTGCGGTCCGATCCTCCCAGCTCCAGCATGCCATGTTTCTGTGATAACCACTGTGGCCTGATAGTTCCAACTTCTGCATGCCATGCTTCAACCATATCCACTGAGGCCTGATGTATCCTGCATAAGCCTGTCTTGTTCCAACCATAACCACCTTGGACTGTCACTTCCAGCTTCAGTATATCAAAACAGTCTTAGAAAGGCTCATGTTTTTAAATCATTTTAAATACACTTTGCAGTCCCTAAGAAAGCTATATTTTCTATCTGTAGAGGTATTTTATATATGATACATGGACCTGACATGCTGAAAACACTACAGCTTTGTGGTTAGGTGTGGCTTCATCATGGAGCAATACAGAGGCATTATGACATTCGCCATTTTATTCTCCATTCCTTTCCTAATAATTCCTAATATTCTGTTTGCTTTTTTGACTGCTGCCACTCATTGAACTGATAATTTCAAAGTATTGTACACTATGATGCCAAGGTTCTTTTCCTGGGCTTTAACTCTTAATATGGAACCTAATATCCATGTAGCTACAGTGTGAGCTATTTTCTCCATGTGATTCACTTGGCACGTGTCCACATTAAATTTAATCTGCCATTTAAATGCCTAGTCTTCCAGTTTAAAAGGTCCTCGTTTAATTTTTCACAATCCACTTGTGATTTAACAACTTAGAATAATTTTGTGTTGTCTGCAAAATTTATCACTTCACTCATTGTTCCCCTTTCCAAATCATTTATAAATATATTAAAAAGCACCAGTCCTAATACATATCACTGAGGCACTCCACTGTTTACCCTTCTCCCCTGAGAAAACTGACCATTTAGTCCTACTCTTTGTTTTCTATTTTTTTAACCAATTTGCAATCCAGAGTAGGACATTACCTCCGGCCCATGACTTTTTAATTTTCTCAGGAGTCTCTCATGGGCCATTTTGTCAAACGCCTTCTGAAAATCCAAATATTTTACATCCACTGGCTCACTATTGTTTATTAACTCCTTCAAAAAAATGTAGCAGATTGGCGAGACAGGATTTCCCTTATGTAAATCCATGCTGGCTGTGTCCCATTAAACCATGTCTTTCTATGTATTCAGTGATTTTGTACTTTACAATAGTTTCCATGATTTTTGCTAGCACTGTAGTCAGACTCACCTGTATATGTTTTCCCAAATCATCCCTGGAACCATTTTTAAAGATTGAGGTTACGTTAGCCACCCTCCAGTCTTCAGGCACAACAGATGATCACCACTAACAGAACTGCAATTTCATTTTTTAGTTCATTCAGAATTCTGGGGTGTATACCATCTGGTCAAGACAATTTGCTACTCTTTAGTTTGTCAATCTGCCTTATTACATTTTCCAGCTTCATAGTGATTTGTATCATTTCTTCTGAATCATCACCAATGAATACAGTTTTTGGTACAAGTATCTTCTCAAATTCATCTTCAGTAAACACCGAAGCAAATAATTCATTCAGTCTTTCCACAATGGCTTTATCTTCCCTAAGTGCTCCTATAGCCTCTCAGTCATCTAATGGCCCAACCGACTCCCTCACAGGCTTCTTGCTTCAGATATATTTTTTAAAGCTTTTATTATGTGTTTTTGTCTCTAAGGCCATCTTCTTTTCAAATTCTCTTTTAGCTCACTTATCAATGTTTTACATTATTATTAGAGTCACCTCTGCCAACAATAACAATTAACATAGAAACATAGAAATGACGGCAGAAAAAGACCAATCGGTCCATCTAGTTTGCCCAGCAAGCTTCCACACTTATTTTTACATACTTATCTGTTTCATCAACCACCAAGTTCAGGGCCCTTGTTGGTAACTGTTTGATTCAAATTTCCTCCCATCCCCTGTCATTGATGCAGAGAGTAATGTTGGAGTTGCATCAAAGGTGAGCATAAGGCTTAATGGTTAAGGGTGGTAACTGCCGCATCAAGCAAGTTACCCCGATGCTTGTTTACCCAGACTGCACAGATCAATGCCTTGTTGGATATTGTCTGAATGTAAATCCTGTTTTCCACATTTCCCCCTGCCGTTGAAGCAGAGAGCAATGCTGTATAGGCATTCAAAGTGATGTATCAGGCTTAATTGGTTTAGGGTAGTAACCGCCGTAATAAGCAAGCTACCCCCATGCTTATTTGTTTACCCAGATTGTGAAGTTCAGTCCTTGTTGGTTGTTGTCTGAATGTAAATCCTCTTTTCCACATTTTCCCTTGCCGTTGAAGCAGAGAGCAATGTTGGAGTTGCAATAACCATGTGAAGGCTTATTGAGTAAGGGTAGAAATCACAAGGGAGTGGCCTCCACTCCAGTAATCCATCCCCATGGCTCTTCTCTTCATTCCCATCCTCTAGCCTTTATGGATCCACAGAATTTATCCCATGCCCCTTTGAAATCCTTTACAGTTTTTGTCTTCACCACTTCCTCCGGAAGGGCATTCCAGGCATCCACCACCCTTTCCGTGAAGAAATACTTCCTGACATTGGTTCTGAGTCTTCCTCCCTGGAGCTTCAAATTGTGGCCCCTAGTTCTACTGATTTTTTTCCAACATAAAAGGTTTGTTGTTGACCATGGATCATTAAAACCTTTCAAGTATCTGAAAGTCTGTATCATATCACCCCTGCTCCTCCTCTCCTCCAGGGTGTACATATTTAGGTTTTTCAACCTCTCCTCACAAGTCATTTTATGTAGACCATCCACCTTTTTGGTCGCCCTTCTCTGGACCCCCATCCTGTCTCTGTCCCTTTGGAGATACGGTCTCCAGAACTGAACACAGTACTCCAGGTGAGGCCTTACCAAGGCCCTGTACAAGGGGATCATCACGTCCTTTCTCTTACTAGATATTCCTCCCTCTATTGACTCAATACCATTGAGCCCTCCTAACAGCTCATGCTGCTTCTGCTTATACACCTCTGGTTCTATCAAGAGTCCAAATGGTAGTTTAAGCCATCTTTATCTTCCCTAGAGGGGCAAAAACAGTGTCATGAGACTCTTTTTCTCATCTAACTTACATTGCAGGAATGCAATGCACAACAAGTATAAACATTCAAGCTTTAGGCAGTTTGCATAAAACATTTCCAAGTACTGGCATAACATAGTGACATTTCTTCAGTGCTAAGTTTAGAAACTTTGGATGAAAACAAATTCTCAGTTTCTCCAGCTTCATTACTATAACCAAATTGCTTATCCAGTCAGTTGGTTTGGTCATCGGTGTGGGATGACCCAGCTTGATGTCTGCCTAGCTGTGTTTCTACCTTTGACTTTATTGCAGCCTAAATAATAACTCTGCAATTTGTAGCATTAAATCTTAATTGCCAGACTCTAGAGCACTCCTCAAGCTTCACTAGATCCCTCTTCATGTTTCCACACCTTCCTGGCTGTCTATCCTGTTGCAAATTTTGGTATAGGCAATAGGGCAAACCTTTCCCAACAATCTTTCTGTAACATCACTCATGAAAATGTTGAAAAGAACAGTACATGGATCAGTCCTTATGGCACACTGTTAATAATGTCTCCTGCTTTGGAGTAACCTCCATCTTTCACCCCCTTTGTTGCTTCTTACTCAACCAGATTCTAACCCAATAAGTCACTTTAAAGCCCTTACTAAGGGTGCTCAATTTATTTATCAGTCACCTAAGTGGAAGCCTGTCAAAGGTCAGGTATACTACATTTAGTGCTCCCTCTTGATTCAATTCTCTGGTCACCCATTCAAAGAAATTGAGAGTCTTTTGACAAGACCTACCTCTGGTAAAATCATGCTGCCTCAGATCTTGTAATCCATTGGATTTCAAAAGCTGCACTATCCTCTGTTTTAGTAGTGATTCAATTATTTTGATCAGCCTTTAGTTCCCAGGCTTCTCCTTACTTCCACTTGTATGAATAGGAACCACATCCACCTGTTTCCAGTTCTCTGGAACTACTCCTCATTCTAAAGAAGCATTGAAAAGGTCAGCTAGCGGAACTGCAAGAACTTCTCCGTTCCATTAATACACTCAAATAAATCCTATCTGTCCCCATCGCTTTATCTACTTTAAGTTTAGTTAGCTCCTCATGAATACACTTTTCTGAAAATCGATTGAGGTTTTCCGCACTTCTAATCTTATTTGTGTTTGTTTTATATGGTCCTAACATGCAAGGTGAGATCAAAGAATTTGTCAGCAATTGTTCCTCCTGCAACAAATATGTGCACAAGCAGCAGAAGGAATCCATGATGTCGCATGACATTCCAAAGCAACCTGGGCAGATCACTATTCAGACTTCAGAAAATTGAACTGCTCCCAGACATGTCTCTGGAAGGCACAATCAAGTTCTGCAAGGTACGGTTTGCAAGTTATAGTCTAGCAGATTGATTAATTTTGGATAATGGACCTCAGTTTGCATTCATGTCTTTTAAATGGTTTGTTACTTATCGGGAGTTTGACCGTGTCACTGTATCACCATGAAAACCAAAAGCTAAAGGCAAAACTGAACCAGCTGTGAAGATAGTAAAAAACCTGTGCAAGAAGGCTAAAAGAGATGGCAAAGACCCATGGAAAGCTATACTCCATTGAGAAGCACACCAGCAAAAAGCAAGGATAACAGTCCAGCACAGTGTCTGATGTTGAGAAGACTGAATATATCATTGTCAGTAGCCAGTAAACTAGTTGAGCTCTGTGTGATGCAAGGTATTTCAGAAATGCTGCAATACAAGAGGCAAGCTATGATGTAGCTGCTAGGGATTTGCGAGAACCAATCCACATGAAACCATCAGCAGGAGACTGAATGAGCTATTGGAGGCTGTGTACTTGCATGCAAAAGGTCACACCCTGCTCCTATCTGGTGGATTTTGAAGGAGCTCTCTATTACAGTAATCTTGTGGATCTGCAAGTGGCTGAGCAGCCAGCTTCACAAGGCTTCTGTGGGCAGCTCACACATGACTCAACTGAAGGGCCAAGCAATCCCTCCTATGCAACTACTTGCCCAAGCATGGAGAGTAGAGTAATATTGATGGGAACCCTAAGCAAGGAGACACATCTGTTGGCAGTTTGGGACCAATCAAGACAGCCAGGAGAGATCACAGCACACTGACCCAGAGATCAGTAGCACAGAAAAGCCCCATCTCACTAGCAGTGGTCAACACTCAAAAGTCTTCTAAGAGACTTAATCTATAGGACATTTTACAGTAGAAAGTTGTGCATATACTGAACAAAGGAAAAGGGAGATGTTATAGATGTTAACTTATAGATTGATGCCACCTTGTGGCTGATTGTTATATTTCCCCTTTTTCTATTTCCTGTCCTTGTTGTTACTTTAATCTTGTGAGTTTGTTGCTGGGTAATACAATAGAACATGGTACCTGCTCATTAGCAGCTTCAGTGGTCTTTATTTCTATTTATGAAATAGTCAGTGCTCTCTGGCATGTATGACAATAATTACTAGATATTTGACCATTTGCAGAGCTTGGGAAGTTTGCTGAATTGAGACCAAAGTATGAAGAAAATCAATAGGCATTATGAATCACTGGAAAAGACTGAAATTGCCATTTTGATTCATAACTCCATGCCAAATTCTGAGTAAGTGATTTTTCTTTTATTCTTCTAATATATGGTTTTTTTTGTTTTTTTTTTACAAAATATTGCATATGAGAAGATGGCAAAGGCAGTAGCTTGAGAATTTATTCTCTTCTGCATTAATTAACATTAAATGATTGGTTATTGTGGACATTTATTTCCAAACACTTATCACATATTTGCCGAATTGAGCACTTTTTAAAATATACATTCTGCCCTTTTATGATGCTTCAAAGTGGCTTGTAGTCAGGTACTATAGGTGTTTCCCTATCCCCAGAGAGCTTATAATTTAAGGCGGTCATTTACTAAGCTGCAATATTTTCCCCAGTGGTAAAATACTACCGGGAAAAATATTGTGGGCTTAGCTGCCCCAAGAAATAATGTGTGATGGCGGTCTCAACTTGTTAAAGGACTCAAGTGGCCCAAAGGCCCCTCATCCCAAATTGTAAAAAAACCCTGATGGTCTTGTGAGCCCCCCCCAATCCCATTCCTCTGCTGGCTTTAGAGGCTGCCCCAATGTAATCATGCATTACAAGCCTTATTTCCCCCCCCCCCTTCCCAACCCTCTCCCCTTTATCAAAATTGACCACCCCTCAGCCTCCAAACCCCCATCAGGCCTCTGCCCCTCCCCCCTCAATCCCCCTGTCATACATTTCAATCCCTGGTGAGCTAGTAAGGCCCAGAGCGCTCCCCAGGCTTTGGGTTCTGCACTGTCTGAGTAAAAATAGCATCAGCTGGTTGCTTTTCAACTTATGCCTCTGTCACATGATAGGGGCATAAGTTTAAAAGTGGCTATTATATCTAGCACTTCATGCATTGTTTTAAAATATGTTAAATGCTAGAACAAGGAAGCTTATTAGAATGAATAATAAGTGCAAAAAGTTCAGCAATTAAATATCTCTATATTTGGGTCCAGTGAAATGGAAATGGTTATAAGTTTGTCATCTTATATACCTTTGTTATGGGGCTTACCTGCTCTAGAGTCTCCATTATCAGAAAGAGTAGAGGAGTACCTAATGGTTAGAGCGGTGAGCTGCAAACCAGGGTTGAAATCCCACTGCTACTTCTTGTGATCTTGGGTAAGTCACTTCAACCTCCATTCCCTCAGCTACAAACTTAGGGCCTGATTTACTAAACGTTTTTCCCATAAACACAGATGGTATCTTTCAAAGAGGCCCACGGATGCACATTGATGCACAGATGCCTGTGTAAGTTATAAAATAGCCTGGGCACGTGTATGCGTGCATCCTATTTTGCAACTGGGTGTGCTCAGGTGCGCACATTTGGGATTGAACCGTGCAAGTGGGAGAATTTTTTAAAAGGTGGACCTCCACGCCATGACCAGTTTCACCAATTTGTCCACCAGTTTGCCCACTATAAAGCTAGGTCCTCCAAACCTCCCCTTGGTTTAATAGCCTGCATTCCCTGCCCCCCTCCCCCCCCAGTTACCCCAGACCCTTTAAACTCCTCAGGGATGGCTGTTTGGTTTTTTTTAAACTTATACCCCCTCCACAGCAGAAGTAAAGTTACGCGGCATTGGACCTGGTATTTATGCGCACATCTCTTGGCCCCGCCCCGGAACCCATGTCCCTCCCAAACCCCGCCCACACCCACCCCTTTTTGAATCAGAGTGAGATAATCACGCCTCTGGAGATGTGCGCGCATGTAGGTGGCCTTTAAAATCCGCTGGGCGCGTGCATGTCCTACATGTGCACATCTCCCGATTTTGGCAAGCATCAGGCTTTTCAAATTTACCTCAGAATGGGGAAAAAGCCCTAGTAAATCAGGCCCTGTGACTGTAAGACCCCTGGGGCTAGGGAAATACCTGCAGTACCTGAATATAATCTGCTCTGAAGTGTCACAAAAGGCAGATTATAAATAATTAAACAAAACACTTTAAAGATTTAATAGGTCTTGTATTAATTTGATGTTCCAAATACCTCTTGTTCTTATCCCTCCATTTGATGGTTGTATCTCTGTATCTACTCTCTGAAGGAGACTTATGAGCAAGGCTGGGGTTTGGATTTTAAGGGTGGTAAACTAGGTTAGAAAATGGTTGAGTCGTAGGCGACAGAGGGTACTGGAGGGGATCAGTCCTTGGCTAGTGTCTTGTTTTATATACCTAGGGGAGGGTCATTTTCAAACTGCCTGTGTAGGAGCAAAGTCCATGGGCACTTTTATTTTACCCGTGAACGTTGCCCTCATTTTCAAAGAGAAAGCATGCATGGACTTTCACTTTGAGCAATAACCCGGGAAAATTAGCTGCCCACATTTACGCCGGCTCATTTGTACGGGTAGTTTTCCCAAGGAAAAAAAAAAAAAAAAAGATTTTTTTGAAAATTATGTGCGTTGGGCGAGCCCCTCCCCCCAACCCCGCCCCTCACTGCGGGTAAAGCCTACACGTGCAGCGGCGCGAATTGCGTGCATTTCCTGCACCCGAGCAGGACAGTTTAAAAAAAAAAAAAAAAGGATTCCTGGCAGAAATGGCCTTGAAAACTACCCTCTGCGTCACTGCATAATTAAAAGAACAAAGAGGGACCTACCTGTGGACAATCCCATGGCGATGCAAGTGCTCTACGGCTGACATGATCTGCCTGGTGTATCTCCTCACTTCCCTTTCTTCCAGTTTCTTTTTGTCACAGATTCTGTCCATGAGGTCTCCTCCTAGGCACAGCTCCATCACCAGGTAGTAGGAGTTTTCCGTCTCCAGAGTTTCGTACAGCTGCACGATGTTGGGATGCTTGATCATCTGGTGGATGCGGGGCTCCCTCTTCATATTCTTTAAAACATAGGAGTCTTGCTTGGCTTTTTTCTTGTCAATAACTTTCATGGCTACCTGTGTTACAAGTTAGAACAGCCAAAGGTGAAAAACCGTGGTTTTGTGACTTTGAAATTTTTTTTTTGACTCAAAATTGCATGCTGTGCAATATTTAGGATTCCATATTTTATAGCATTAGCTTTAAGTCTTTAATGCCTTAGAGCTTATGCTCATGTATTTTGAGAGTTCTAAGTTACACAACATGGTATGAAAAATAAGCACCGTGCAGCGTATCCCTTTAAAAATAATTTCCCTGGGAGGGGGCTGCAGGATCAAAAGTACAGACTAGAGTTTGCACATGCAAACTCCCCTCTTTGGAAATATGCGCAGGGAATTAAAAATAAATGCCCCACAGGTACCTTGCCTGACCAGCCCTGGCCTAGCACTGTCCCTGCCCCCAGCCACACTCAGTTTCCCAACAGGGGAATATACTCATGCCGTTCACAGCAGGGCAGGGATTATTTTTTAAAATTGTCCTCACCCATGGGTAGATTTCATGAAAAAATAAATGAAGAACACTGAAGCAATGAATAAGATTCTGAATACAGAAAAAATAAATTTGCTCAGTCCTAGAACCTGATTTGACCACATCATTTCTAGCATCTGAAGGAAAAATAGTAGAAATCCTCCTAACAGAAGCTATCGTAAATGTAGTTATTCATGTATTTGGCAAAAAAAAAAGGTTATTCTCCATAGCATGCAAAAAGATATTCAGAACATACATGAAGAGCCGTCACCACAGAAACTCAATTCATGTCCTCCTATCTGCCCCCTGTGAGCATGATGGGGGAAAAAAAAGGTATCCTTTCTTACATAGGACTGTGAAAACGGTTTAAGAGCACTAAGGCAATTTATTTTACAAGCAAAACTAAAAACCTGTTCTTGAAAAGAAACATGCTTCTGTGGTCCTTGGCTAATGGTTTAATAAAGCAGACATGGAATGTTATTAAAGGGAAATAAGATGAAATAGTTGAGTGGTGCTATTTCAATAGTGCTTTTCAGAGGTTGTGAGTTCTAATAAACAGCTGAATTATTAATCCATAGCAAGCATTGATTTGGGAATTTGATTAAGGAACTCTGTCTATGAATTTCCGTATTGCTTTACTTTGTGTTTTTATGTAGCCTGCCAAAAAAAAAACAAAAAAAAAAACCCATGAGAAAATGCAGGCAATACATTCTGAAAATAAATAAATAATATGAACTGGCAAGGAAAACTGAGCCCCAGCGGAAATGCTACTTATGTCCTTTCGCTTAAGGCAATATAATTTTCTCCCAGTCATAAATTTCAGTCTCAGGGTTAAATAATCTCCATTATGGATCCCATTGACAGTTTGACAGTTCACAATTTTCGGATCACTTGCTATCCTATACATTTCAGCAGCTATTAAATGCATTTTCAGGGAATATTACTTAAGATTCCCTTAGTTCTGAGCTGTAACCTCTGTCCTGGAATTGGAATGCATTGGTTAAAAAGATCACGTCTGCCCCATCAATAGTGATTGATATCACAGGCTCAGTTGCTTTCACACTAGTTGATGGCATCACAAGTCCATTTTGACAGTTATAGTCAGTGGAATCTGTGTAATCACTCTAACATCAACTGTATCAGTAAAACACTGGGATCATAACCTTGGCAGCATTGCAGAGAATGAAGAGATTGTGATCACATGGGACATTCGCATTCCAACCAATAAAAGGAGAAATCCACAAAAACAACATTATTAATAGAAGTGACTGTAGCAAGTAACTATTCTGTAGTACATAATGGAGAGAGAGAAGATCAAACATTAAGTACCAAGAAAGGCAATCAGAGGCCAAGAAAATATAGCAGAAAGATACAGAAATAGACCCAACTTTATGCCACTGGCCTAATGAAAAAGAATTTCCAAGAGAGTCTTGATATGTTGCCTATGTACATTACACTCATTGAGCTCTGGAAGAAACTGCTTTTTGGCACAATGAATGAATGCAAGTATTAAGATATGCACTAGAAGTAAATTTGAGAGACTGAAATCATACCCAGCATATCTTGGCTTAAAACTGAGGCTCATTGCTATCATAGTATGCAGAGAACAAACACTACCCAGAGAAAATCTTTTTATATTCAAACCAAAATGGATAGGAACCGCTACATTAATTCATTAAATGCCATCTTTATACAAAATGCCATTCAAAATCCATTAAGAATTGTTTTTATTAGATGCATTTTAGGTTAGGTTTAAAATAGGACAGAGGTCTATCAAGTACAATCATCTAAACCCAGAGGAGAGAGTAGCCCCACTGTACTTCTGTAGCAATTTCTGAAGAACAGAAAAAAAGATAAAAGATTCTCTGTCCTGACCCCAAATATGGTATATAAAAATGGTATGCAAATTCTAGTATTTCAAAGTAATCTAAAATTTCTGTTAATGAAATCTGAACACGTCAACATATTATAATTGAAATGTTAGTGGGATATGAAAATTTCTTTAATTAGTTTGCTTCTATAATACATGTGCTCGTGCATTTAATTTTATAAAAGTCATGTCAATGACTATTGAATTATTAACAAAAGCAAAAGACCAAAGTCTCCCTATTGTGATTATAGTGTTGTCCTTAATATACAAGTTTCAGTTTCATTATATATATATGGATTTTCCAACAATTATATATAGTACCATCAAATAACCAATTATTTTAATACATACCTTCAAATTTCAAAGCAACGACTTGATTCCTCAGTGTTTACCTCTGCAATAAATATCTATAAAAATATCATGTTTCATTTTAGAGCAGATTTTCAATGTTAAAAATCCCAGACATTTCTCATATTCTGCAAATGCTGGATTCTGTTTAGCAACAGCCAGTAATGATTGCACATTTACCTTCTGTCCTGTAGGGATATGCAGTCCCTCCATCACCTTAGCAAAAGAGCCTTTGTTGATCATTTTCCCCACCAGATAATTCCCAACTCGTTTGGTGTGAGAGAACTTCTTCATAGTATCCTGGGGCACCTTGCCAAAGCATGCAGGTATCTGGAAATCTCTGCTTGTTTTCTCCCATTCTGGTAGCATCCGCTCCAGATCGCCAGTGTTTGCGATGGTGCCATTGAGGTTTCCTTTGACAGCTGCAGGCATCTTTGAGTGAAGCCTAACTCACTGGCTCTTGAAAAGAGACCTACTTTACACATACAATATGACCGTGAGGTTGGTACATCTCTGGGCGAGAACACAGTCCCGTAGATCATGCTTGATCTGTTCCCTCTAAGGCAACCTTTTCATCACCGATCTGCCCGGTCATGCTGGTTTGCTCAAGTAGAACCTAAACTGTGGATTATTAACTTAACCTGATACATGGTGTCAATTAATTCCCTAGAGCAGCCAGCTCCAATGACACTTAAGCCCTGTATCAGTAGTGAACAAGCCATTGCCTTGCACAAGGCTGGCGGGTTAATGATAAGTTCACTGGCAGGCAACACCAGTCCGTTAAATTAGACTTCAGGCTCTTTGCTTCTTTTTCAGGGGAAAGAACGGCACTGTTTCTTACAAAACGGTTCAAGGCAATGTGCACAGACTGAAGGGCTGATTAAGCAGAAAGTGGTTGCAAGAGAAGTTTTTATATACAAACACCTGCTGTAGAACCAATGCTACAGATAGCTTGTAGGTGGCTTTATGTTTTATTTGGAGGATTTTTACATCTATCAGCATGTATTATGAGCATTTGGTAAGCTAAATTAATAGCAATCTGTGCAGCGCTTGCAGCATTTGACCAAACTTTTATCATTTCATTTCTTTCTTTTTTTTTTTTTTTTTAAGAAAGAGAAAAAATGACAAACATTTTCATAGCAGATCTGTTATAGAGCCCTGTGCAATAAAGATCTAAAGGCTGCCCACTGTTGTCATTTTTCACCTTTGTTTAAAAAATCTCCAGGTTTTTGCATTTCCTTTTTTATTCTGAATAGGACAAGCAGAATTACAAATACCAGAGTTCATTGGGATTGGACTTAATAGCTGGGTGCTGACCAGAAGTGTCACCGTGACCAGGACATGAGCTGGTCAACTTTCTAGTAAGTAGTCCTTTCATGGACCATCTTCCACTTCATCAAAATAACAGGAAATAAGTTAATGGTTAATAGATGCAGTGCTGTCAGGGGAAATGTGTAGGCGGGGCAGGCAAGATAGGTCATGAGCCAGTGAGAGAAGGCTCTTTATAACCTTGGTTTGCTCATCGCTTCTTCCAGTCAGGACAAGATTGGATGGTATTAATGGCATTACATTAAGGGTTGAATTTTCAAAGACTTAACACAGGAGGACTGCGCATGTAAAATCGACAGATATGCACATAAGTAGCCTCAGAGTGGTAAATGAGTTTTCAGAAAGGCGGAGTCACTGCCATGTAGAAAAATATGCACTTACCAAAAAGGCGTTTTCAGGGCATTCTAGGGTTGGGCTGGGAAGTATCTGCACAAGTACATAATTTATAAACAGAGTGGTGTGGATTATAAAACCTGTGCGCATGTGCACTTATGCTGGCTCGTGCATATAGACACGGCAATTTTTATAACATCCGTGCACATGCTATAAAATTGGCTGTGTGCTCAGTTTTATATAGACATGCGCATATGCATGCAAATGCCGCGTCTACCGTGTAAGTGGGGGGAATTTTATAAGGGGTGTGCGCAGAAGCTATTTACCTTTTTCCCAGTTCATTCCGTTCGCCCAGTGTAGGGATAGAACTTCTTAACTCCCCCAGTTTTAAAGGCTCCCCTCTTCCCTTAGAGACTCAACCCTTAAAACCCCGCTGACTAGCCCTGATTTTTAAAGTTTTTAACTTACACACCAGCAATTACAGAAGTAAAGTTACGTGGTGGGGACCCTTGGCAGTCACTGTACATTTTATAGAATGCAGATGTAACTTTAGGCTCATCTACTAATGTGCCTGTGTGCTGAGTTATTGCAAATTATTGTAAATGACCTCTTTTATGTAAAGTCAATACAAAATGAGTGCAGACCCTCTGAATATATCACATAAACATCATAAAAATGATCAGAGGTACATATATAAGTTAAAATAACATTTATTTCCACAATCACCTAATAATTTTTTATTAACATTCTTATACAAACTATCTTTTTAAAGATCTTCTTCATACCCCAACATGTGGTGTTTTCAGCTACAAGCTATCCCACAATCTTAATAATTAAAGCATAATCATATCCCCCAATCGATGCTCACACATTCCCAACCACTCATACCCTAATGCACTCATACACACTCATTAATACATGCTTCATTATCCCAAATAAAATTACATCTAGTAAGAGAACAAACCCCCACTACAGTAAATTGTGCCACATAATACAATATGGAAGTTACCCAAAATCCACAATAAGGTTCAATAATGACAATGACAACACAGTATCAGTAGATTGAATTCCCAACTTCAATTGGCTTAACTCATACAGCTCCCCAAAATATAAGTAGATTGAATTCCCAACTTCGATTGGTATAACTCATATGGGAGCCATTTTTATTACTGGCAGACAGGCAGGTTATAAAAACCGAGGCCGAGTTTACTGGTGTCGGTCTTCATAACCGGCAGCCGCAATGGGTCGCATTAGCAAGGAGGTGCTAAGGTTGCGCAAGTGCATCATACAGCTCCCCACAGTATAAGTAGATTGAATTCCCAACTTCGATTGGTATAACTCATACGGGAGCTCAACTTGTGTGCACATCCTCTCATGGATATGCGCGCCAGGCTTTTAAAATTTACAGACTACCCCACAAAACCATTTCTATGGCTGCCACCAAACAGCCTGTTTAAGGGGGCCCACAACCACCACAACTATGCAGCCTCAACAATACAGAATTCTTCATTGGAGACACCCTTCACACCACTGTGGTCTTGGAGCAGTGGGTTAAAAATAAACTTAGGGTCATTAACAACAATGGAGTAGCTCTGATCCTTGCAGTTTCTAACATTTTCCTGCCACCTGCACTGGTGCAGCGTTTTGTACTGCCCACCCCCATCTGAAAATGAGGCCTCACCTCTGATGTTAAAATCTGATTTTCACTCATGACTTGACAGCCTGATTCTTCCTGTATGTACAGCCTTTTATTTCAGTGTAGTTGATATTAACAAAGAGCCACATGCAAGTTTAGGAGCTGCAGCTGCTGACTTCTGCCCTACACAGAGGAAAAGTGAACAGGCAGCATGAGAAATCACGGAAGCAAGTTGGTCAACTATGTGATAACTGTTCTGTCTTAGGCCCAGGGAGAAATATGAAACTGTCAGGAAAACTAGTTGCAAGACCAAGAAGTGTCCCCCTGGAGGCAGAGTTCTATGAAGTTGAAGAGTCAGAACACCAATTCCCCACCCTTGTTGCCATTTGTCTTAAAAAATGGATGGTGAGACTTTAGGGAAACATAGGAGCGGAAAAGCGAGTTCTGCTCAGCATTCCTTTTTCCTCCCCAAAGTGGATGATGATGATGTTCCAAACCTGGAAGAAATTGTACCCTGGATAGACAGGAATGGAAACGCTTTCCCCTATGTGCTAGCAGAGATTTTCTGACATCTCAAGCCTGATCTTGACTTGAAAGGCAGCCAGTGAAGTCTTTCCTCTGTAAACTGATGGTCTTACTCTGGCAGGTAGTTAAGAGGAACAAGAAGGAGAGATTGACTCCAATGAGATGCACCAGTTTCCCCTTGTGGCAGGCTAAGTGAAGATAACCAGTACGAGAATTCTGAAATGTAGACGATAAGGCTGCTGCAGCCACTAGGGTTACCTGAGGTCATTCTATTAAAAAGGACAATACAACAAAAGTGACCACTAATAGACATTTCCAATGGTTCTGGGCAAGAAAGAGATGACTGAAGAGTATCTTAGAAGACGATGGCAATTACCCACCGCTCCAAACTCTCCCCAGGCTAGTTTATAACAAAGGGTACATTATAGAGTAATGTTCAAGCAGCTCACATAGGCTGAAGCCTGCAGATATTTTTTACCTGCAGACTTCATCCAAAATTTCAAAAGCACAATTATGCACATAAATCCACCTAAAAATGTGCAGGTTTGAGCAGAAACCCTTGCGGCATACAAGCATGAAGTTACCCCTGCTCAAGAGCGGATGTAACTTTGTGTGTGCGGATTTATGTGCATACTTTTAAAAAATTGAAAGTATGCATATAAATCCCAGTCCTGCCCCGACTCTGCCCTCAGAATAGCTAAAGAGGTGAACAAAAGGTGAGCGTTCTAGCTTTATAAAATACAAGAGTAACCCTGAGGGGGTCACTAGATGGTATTGTGCCTCTCTTTACTGGGCTATGTATTTAATGTCAATGGCTAATGGGAGTTCAAAAGGTTATCCTATCCTTTAAAATGGAGTGTTCTGTTTAAAAGGGGTCAGCCAAGGTTTATGAGAAAAAGATGGCTAGTAGGAGGAGATGTGTGCATAGCCCTTCCTATAAGGGGTGTTTATTGGGTATTTTTTTTTGTAAAAGATTAAAAGTTTATTCTATTTCCTATAATGGGGAAAATTCTCGAGTGTGGTGCAAGGACAGCCCTGGTAAGAGTGTGTTTGTGTGCTGAGTGGCAAGTGTGACTCTTAGCCAATGGCTGTGGGAGTTGCATTCATATATAGAGATTATGTGCACAGGCGCCAGGGGCTGATCGCCTGAGGAAGGAGTCAGGACAAGAGGAGGCTCTGGAGAGTTCATGACAAGGGGTTAGAGGAGAATAGCAGTGCTTCATCCAGAAGTGCTACAACTTACAACTTGCCAAAGTACCATGCACTGAAATGCCAAAGGATCTTCGGTGAGCTGAAAATGAAAAAGATGACCTACAGTGTGGGTTGAGACTGAAGAGAGAGATAGACCAGTGTGGAGTACAAGGCGTGAGCAGAAGAGTGCCTTGGGGGTTTCTAACAGCCCAGAAATGGACAAACGTGCAAGAGTGGAGTAAACGTTCTTGCTGATTAAGGAGAAGTTTGGAATTTGGATGCAGAGACTGTGCTGAGGGAGATGGCTGGACCTAAGGGGGAAGTTGCAGCTGGTTATTTCAGTGCAGGGTTCGAGACTATCACTAAGCTCCAACGGACTGGGGGGAGAGGGTGTGCACCTTCATAGAGGTGCTTCTGTGTGCAGAGAGGCTGAGCTGAATCTGAAAAGCGAGTACTGAATTCTGAAAGGCAAAGTAGTTTGAGTTTGGCCTTAAGCTCAGGAACTTTGTTGGGTGGGGGGGAGGGGGCTGGCCGACCTTGGTGGGGTTGCAGCTGGTTTTTTCATCACAGGGCTGGAGATTGACACTATTATGCCCAAAGTACTGGCAGTGTACAGGCTCTGATGCTGCTCCTGAAGTGTGTGACTGGATGTGAGCTGCTTTCTGAAGTGAGAGCAGAATGGGAACTTCTGTAAAAGAGAAAGAAATGTATTCAGTGGCTCTTACTGGTCCTAAACTAAGAGGTCGTAGAGAGAGAGAGAGAGACCGAGTAATGAGAGATGCTGGCCAGAGGTGCAGCGCAGGAGAAGGAGATGGAGCAACAGAGGCTCTGGAATACAAATGATAGAGCTGGGAAGAAACAAAGTGGTAAACTGGGAGTTGTTATCTGACCAAGATGACAACTAAGCTAAATAAAGATCTGAACTGTGACTTGAACTTGAAAATCTATCAACTTCTATCTTTGTGGATTACAATAAATGTTTACTATTTTGGCTCACCAGTAAGGTGGGGACCTTGGATTTATTGGACAGTGTTGGAAGTGCTTTCAGCCAGTTTGGACTTACAGGTTATCCTGTCCAGAGACTTAATATACCCCACCCTGGGGTGGTTAGCCCAATGCTCCCCAGGGCTGGGAAGGTATCCCCTTAGCACAGGGGTTACACAAGAGATCTGGGACTTTTGAAGGCCATAGAGAATAAAGATGTAGAAATCAAGATGGATTGATACGATCAGATTAGGCAGATATTTTATATTTTGACCTATGCTTGAAAAGTGGGTTGTTACAATGACCCTCCCTTCTGTTTTGTGTATTCTAGCTTTCCATTTTCATTCTATGTTCATATGTAATACCGTGTCTACCTTTTAATTACTGTGCTTTTTTCTTGTTCTGTTATGACTTTACAGGTGAATTTTCAAAGGAGTTTTGCGTGTAAATGTAACATACTATCATAGCAATTTTCAAAAGCCATTTACGTACATAACGTGCACTTACGTGGGTAAATCCTATGGATAATTCAATGGCATATTTTCATAAACCCACTTACATGTGGAAAGTATATTTACATATGTAAATGTATAACATCCACAGTAAGACCATCATACTAGGCATCATCAGGATAAATGTGTGCAAGACATTTATACATCTTCTGCCTTACTTTTAATCATCGGTCATTCAATAATTTTTTAGAACATTTTTTTAGAATTTTTCATTGCATTTAAAAACATGTGGCAGTACTTCCAGACTTCTGAAAAATTCAAACCAAACACTTATCTGAAAGTTTGAAGTGCAAGGCTGACTCAAAGCTGTTCCCTTTAGTGCCTAGATAGTCCCAACATGGGCCATGTTTCGAACACATTGTTCTTCCTCAGGTTGAAGCTGGGACAATCTAAAATTATAGAGGTGATAAGTAAATCATAAAAATGCAAAATAAGACTCATGACAAAAAATAAAATGAGACTCACTGATATAATGGCGGGATAGCTGTAGATACCGGAAGTGATGTCAAAGTTCGTACGCTGTGAAGCACTGGTATATATGCTAATATTGAAGCTGTCATTCAAATGACATCACAGCTAGCCAGCTGTCATTTGCCAAGCTCTAATGAAAATATGATCACTATAGTACTTAAGTCAAGGAATACCAATCAATGTCATGGTTGAGTCCCTCTGGTTCTACAGTGTTTAGGGAAAAGATCCAATATTGTTCCCGATAATTCAGACTATGGGCTAAATCTCCACCATGCACAGAGCCCCGAATAACTTCAATGACTCACCATTGTAAATCACTGAATGAATGGGCAAGTGTTATGCAATGATGTACTAAAGGGTCTTGAATTTTGCGATGTTCAGTAATGCGTTTCCGAATCGAGCGAGATGTGCGTCCAATATATTTCTGCACATTGTTATTTAAATAGACTTATGAGTAGCAGAGGAATATGTGACAGTCCAAAATTGGGGTATTGGTTATATTACTGTTATATGACTTAGTTTTGTGTATTGGGTCATGAGCAATGGGTGAGGACAGTAACTGCTTAAAATGATGGTATCTAGAGGGTTTTATATGGCCATGCTTTTATTTCGGACATTGTAGAATTACTATCTGGCTAGGCTTTTATTGGGAGCCTTTTTGATGAGCACAAAAGCTAGGTAAATATTAATAATGCAAGGTCTTTCCTTTTTTGTATTTTGCCTTTGTTTTTATCTCATTTTATGATTTTGGTGAGCACAAAGGCTAAGTAGTTATTAATAACGCAGAGTCTTTCTATTTTCTATTTTATCCTGTCTGTTTATATCACATTTTATGATTTTATGATGTCTATTTTGATTGAAATGTATATTATTTATTGATATTTTGTCTGTTTTTGGATAATGTTTTATTTGTTTTTAATTTAACTACTTTTATGGATGTTTAGCATATGATCTGCCTAGAATTGTAGATAGGCGGGCTATAAATATTTAAAATACAATTAATAAATAAATAAGAGAGGACCTGATAGATAATCAAGAGGTCCTAACTGTTGCGCTTCCCGGCCACGCTGGCTCCGTGACCGGGCCTGCTTACCTGGCACGACCCTCTACCAGTGCTGCCTCGAGTTCCTGCTCTGTCCAACCCAGACCACGTCCTCCATGGGCATCCCTGGCTCCCTCACGGTCTTCAGCATCGCAGCTCTTTTCCAATGGGCAACTACCTCACTGCTGAACCCAAAGGCATATCTAACTGTTCTTCTCTGCCTTCTTCCCTCAGGTGAGAGATGATATCCACTCAAAACCTGGTTCATGAACTGCTGGCTAACCTACAGACTACTGCAGATATTTGCTACAGCAGGGATCACTGACAGAGCAGGACAGTCATCAAGAGAACTTTTAACCTACTCAAAGCATATTTATTTATCTATTTAGGCATTTTATATACCGTCATTCCAAAAGAATGTCACAACGATTTACATATTTCTACTGCCTGGACAGATATGGGGGATGCCTTCTTTACAACTCCTCCAGATGTCTGTGAAATCTTTCTAACCTACTGCATACTTCATAATCAGGCCAGAACCAGAGGCCTGCCTCCTCCAGAAGAACTATAAGATCATCTAAATGAAGAGGCAGAGGAGGAACTAAATTAGGAGGAATTGCAGGAGAGACATTGCCAGAGTCAACAATACACTATTGAGGAAAGGAACACTCTGATACAAAGACATTTTTGAAGGTGAACGTGCATTCATTTACATGGTGTGATGCTCAATGTGATGACTATTATAAAAAATCTATTTAGTGCTTCCTTGGCCACCCTCTTTTTCTGGAAGGGGGAAGCTCTGGTGCCTTCAATTGCCCAATTATGGAACTCCTCTGCAGCAGTGTCCTATCACAGCTGACATTGCCCTCAGAGGTTGTGGGACCCTGGCACAGTGGCACATCAGCAGAGCTGATGGTGGGGCCTGCAGGGCTCTCAGTACTCCAAGAAGATAGCCTGGCAGCTGTGGTAGGCATTTCCTCCTCAGTAATCTGTTACCTCAGAGAGGTGAGAGTATCTCTCTTAACTAGTAATGTCAGTGGTGATGATGCAAGCTGCATGGGCAGAGGCAGTGGTGGCATAAGAGGATGAGATAGCATGATGGATGCTGGAGAAGGAATAGGTGAAGCTGGCAATGGTGCATGTAGAGCTCCAGCCAAGGGAGGGCCCATACATCCTGGTGGGGGCTGCATCCAGTGAAGCATGATATAGTAGTGAGCAGGTGGGGTCTGTGGCTGCCAGGGGTGCATTATTTGTAGCATCTCCTGCCACACTGCACTTCTGGGCCTCCATTACATGCCGAATGCTCTGTAGTCAGAATCATTGCCTTGCTGCTCCTCTGCAAAATGTAAATGTGTACATACTTTCAATATACATGCTGTGTGAGAGTATTTCACTTCACATACACGAGGCCTTCCTTTCGGCCTAACAGAATAGCTCTATGATCCCCAATATAGCACCTCCTGTTACACAACAAAACATGTAAAAAGCATTCCAGTGGTACAGATAGATACCCTGGAAACAGTTATTATGTACCAGCATGCAATGCTAGAAAGAGAATTTACTACATGATGTGGCTCTTGAAAAGGTTTGCTTACTAGCTCGAGGTTTTGTGAGCAGAAATATCCAGTCCTTGAATTTAGCCATAGCATTCAGGTACTCATAGTTCAGACTTCCATAATGTTGTCCTTTAGAAAAGTTAGACTACAAGTCCCTGCATAGTATGGGGTAAAGTCTGGACTGGATCAACCTGTTCAGAAAATCTTAGCTCTTTAATGCTCAGCTATCTGCATTATGCACCAAATTATATTTCACACACATAACAATTTTATATGTAAGCAGTTGGCCAATTGTGTCGCCTTAAAAGATTTATCCACACCTTACTAACATCCTGTAGGTCCTTTAACTGGTCTGAGTATCTTCAGTAGGAAATGACTTTCATCAAGCTTAGCCTGTCAGCTATCAGCATAGTGGCCAATTACAAAGGAAGTGCTGCACTTGCTCATTATGTGGGGCGTGTTCTCTGAATGCCAATATAGGGACAGTATTGAAGAGGCTCAGAAGAGTAGAAGAGAAGCTTTCTAGGTAAAGATGTATGGGAAGTTAGATGAGTGATGAAAGAAAGATGGTCCAGCAAGCAGAGGAGTAGTGTAAAGAGAGTTGCAAGATGTAGGGCATTCTGCTTGGGAGCAATCACCAGAGTCTGAGTTCGATTCTTCTATAAGCTGCCTTAGACTGTAAGAAGAGTACACATTACATTGGAGATAAATATTACAGCTAACTTTTATCTACGTGGGGGGGAGCAAAGGTGGACATGGTATCTGTCCTAAAGACCTATTCATTTTGGTGGAAGTTACAGAAAAGTGGGGGGCTTGTATTATCTGTGGGGTGGATTTTCAGAGCCCTGCTCGCGTAAATCCGCCCAAAACCGGGCGGATTTACGCGAGCAGGGCCCTGCGCGCCGGGAAGCCTATTTTACATAGGCCTCCCGGCGTGCGCAGAGCCCCGGGACTCGCGTAAGTCCCGGGGTTCTCCGAGGGGGGTGTGTCGGGGGCGGGCCCGGTCGTCGCGGCGTTTCGGGGGCGTGTCGGCAGCGTTTTGGGGGCGGGTACGGGGGCGTGGCTACGGCCCAGGGCGGTCCGGGGGCGTGGCCGCGCCCTCCGTACCCGCCCCCAGGATGCGGCCCGGCGCGCAGGAGGCCCGCTGGCGCGCGGGGATTTACGCCTCCCTCCGGGAGGCGTAAATCCCCCGACAAAGGTAAGGGGGGGGGTTTAGACAGGGCCGGGCGGGTGGGTTAGGTAGGGGAAGGGAGGGGAAGGTGAGGGGAGGGCAAAGGAAAGTTCCCTCCGAGGCCGCTCCGATTTCGGAGCGGCCTTGGAGGGAACGGGGGTAGGCTGCGCGGCTCGGCGCGCGCCGGCTATACAAAATCCATAGCCTTGCGCGCGCTGATCCAGGTTTTTAGTAGATACGCGCGGCTCCGCGCGTATCTACTAAAATCCAGCGTACTTTTGTTTGCGCCTGGAGCGCAAACAAAAGTAGGCTATTCGCGCGCCTTTTAAAATCCGCCCCTGTATGAATAGATACAGAGGCAGTACTATACAGAAAAGGATCCTGGTTAGACATTCCTTTCCAAGTAATCAATCTATAAAGGGGTAGATATTTAAAAGCCATTTAGACGGATAATTCACAAGTTGGCCAAAGAAGCAGGTCTGTGCTTTTTCCCTTATGTTTGTATCAGTGTTCCAGACCATGAAAACTGGGGCCCTCTGCTATAATCTGAATCCAGTTCCTCTTTTCCCCCTGCTGTCTAAGAAGTAGATTTTAAACATGTTGCTTGCGCAATAATGGCCACATACTCGCATATGTAGGCCATGCACGAGCAAGTGAATTTTAAGAATTCACGAAGTATGTGCATCCATACCCATGTGCGCATCAAGAATAACGGGGTGGAAAAGGGGCGGGGCATGGGCGGAACATGGGCATTCCGGGTTGCAGCTAAGATTTACATGTGTAACTCCGAATTTTAAAAAAACTGAATATGGTGCACGTCCATGTATTATCCACGTAACTTTGATGCAGGTACTGATGAAGAGCAAGTCTAGAGATCTCAAGTTTTAGGGCTTTCAGCATAGCATGAAGGTTCGGGGTCAAGTGGGAAGCTTACAGAATGAAGAACTAGAGGGGTCTTGAAGGCCTCAATATCAGCTGGACAAACTGCTGGACTATTTGGACAAACTGGTTTTTCCCTCGTGCGTGCATGTTTTAAAATCCGCCTGCATACATGCGTAAAAGCCGCTAAATCCCTGGCAGAAATATACATGGGACATTTTCTCGGGCACATTATGCGCACACATACGCAAGGCAGGGCGATTTTAAATTATATGTGCGTACTTGTGTGCACGATATAAAATCTGTTGCAACCGTCGCTGTCTGACATCTCCACTCCGCCCTCCTTACCTCCTTGGCGACTCCCTCTTGCTCAAATGGAAGGTTGGCTGCCGCGGCGCCATTCTGCTGACTTCCTCTGGCATCCCTGGAGCAGCTCAATGCTGCAAACCCCCATGATTCACAAGAGCCTAAGGGCGCGTGCGCGGCGCAGCCCCGACTGATGTAACAGCAAGGGTGCGAACCTCAGGGGCGTCCCCCTGAGATGACATAATCCGTACCGGATATATAAGATCTCAGAAATCGCTAACTAATTGAGTTAGCAAGGACTAGTTTCGCACTCTCCAAGCTGCTCTGCTTCCTCGGACATACCAGGGGTACCCGCTTCTCGGGGGCCTCGCTCTCTCTTTGTTTTTCAGGTCACAGTCAGGAACTGGTACTCGTTCCTTGAGGGCCCATGTTCCTGGACTGGTTGCTGAATACTTATTCTGCCTGGAAGTCATCGCTGCCTACTACACCAGTGAGTCACCTTCTCTCTCTCAGAGCTTTCCCTGGAACCAGGTACTCACTCCTCGAGGGCCTAACTCATTCCAGTACCTGGACTACTTCTAGAGACTATTGTGTGAGTGTTACCATCAAGGTTCTGTTCCTGAACTCTGCATACCCTGCCTACTCACTATATTCAGTTTCTCTACAGCTCAGTTATCCAGGATTGCTGTTCCAGTACCTGAGGGATTACAGCCCTGCCGGGCACTTCCAGCTCAGTACTGCCACCTCTGGTGGTTCAATATACTGTTTAATAAAAGAACTAGTGTGTGTCTGTCTCCATACTCTGAGCCTGACCGGTGGTCACTCTCGGGATCTTCCCCCGGGGGCGTGGTCATCTGCCCCCAGCCCAAGGATCCACCCACAACTACCTCAAACACCAACAAAATTGCAGCATATCTTCGCTCATGCACCAATACATTTGGTTATGGGCTCATGCGTGTTCCTTTTAAAATTAGCCAATAAGCAGGGAGCAATGTTGCAATTGCATTAAAAGCATCAAAGCATATTGGTTAAGGGTAGTAATTGAAGGTATAATCATAAATCGGAGTTTACAAATAAATCCTAATAATATTCATAATTGTAACTACTTTTAGGATTCCATACTGTGAACTAAGTTAAACAGACAGAATTATTTTATTAAGATTTATGTATTCAGAAAAAATATAAAAAATCACATATATCAATAATACACATATATATATATACCTTTGTAAAAATACAAACATTTTTTATTAAAAATGGTGATAATCACAAACACCCATACTCACTATCATTTACAACCATCCATACTCATTTAAAAAAAGCATATCCAATCTGTGACTCTGCTATGCACTAAACAATTATTTTCATAATAAAAAATCTTTCTATATATCCCTTTCTAGATATCCCAACAACGGGCCCTGCGTTTTCGCCAAATTGGCTTCCTCAGGGGGATTGATATATTTCTCCCTCCAACCTGAAAACTGTCGATTGTTCACAGATTTTATATAGCAAATAAATCTCAAATTTTCTCCAGAGTATGTAGTCTGTTACTTGATTGAAGGACCAGCAACACATGTCAAAAGTTTACATTTGTGCTGTACATGTTGTTTAACTGTTTCCTTGAGTGCACCACACTTCATCAATTGAAGAAAGAGGATTTCCCCATAATCTAAAAAAATTAAAAAAACAAATTAATCACCTGAATAAAACTATATTTGTACTCTTACCAAATATCAAGACTAACTTACCCTTAAAAATATGTGACTGCTTATGGATTATACCCATATATTATTATCCAGCAACCTGGAATCGATAACATCTACAATAAAATCATACATAAAAATCATTTAAACAAATATAATAACAATATAATAATTTTGTCTATTTAACTTAGTTCACAGTATGAAATTCTGTAAATAGTTATAATTAAGGGTAGTAATCTCCATGCCTTCTTCTAAAGGTAGCAACCGCCATACCAGCAAGTTGCCCCCCTACACGCTTATCTCATTTCCGTCCTCTAGCCTGTAGAGATCCACAGTGTTTATCCCATGCTTCTTTGAATTCTTTGACTGTTTTCTTCTTAACCACCTCCTCCAGAAAGGCATTCTAGGCCTCCACCACCGTCTATGTGAAGAAATATTTCCTGATGTTGGTTCTGAGTCGTCCACCCTGGAGTTTCATTTCATGACCCTTATTTCTATTGTTTTCTTTCCAACGGAAAAAGTTCAAGTTTGTGCATTATTATAACATTTGAGGTATCTGAAGGTCTACCCCTCCTCTCTTCCAGAGTATACATCTTCAGATCCTTCAGCCTCTCCTTATAAGCCTTCTGATACAGACCCCACACCATTTTCGTCACCCTTCTCTGGACTACCATCTTGTCTCTATCCTTTTTGAGATATGGGCTCCATGACTTAACACAGTACTCCAAGTGAGGCCTCACCAATGTACGATGCTGCTCATGGGCCCCAGCCACGAGCAACCTCTCACCTTCGCCAGCCCTGAAGTCCCGATGCCGCTGACTTGTGTGGCCTGAGTGCCACCGCCATCCTCTCTTTGCGACTGGCGGAGCTGCCGCCAACCTTGTTCCTTGCAGCCCGGAGGCCGCCGACATTGCTGCTGCCCTTCTTGTAGTGGGAGCACTGTTGCTGCTCCTCCCTTGTGGCCTGAAGGCCACCGATATACCTCTCCCAGTGTTGCAGGGAAGCCTTCTCCTTTGCAGCAGAAGCGCACCCACCACTCTCTTCTTCGCAGCCTGGAGGCCGCTGACATTGCTGCCCCTCTCGCGGCATGGAGCCTCCATCATGCTGCCTTGTCCTGCAGCAGGAGTGCCACCAGCAGCCTTGTTCTTTGCGGGAGGCTGCCGCCGCCGCTTTCTCTGACCCATGCTCTCTCTAGGCGTGCACCGCGCCACAGCATTTAAAGGGCCCGTGGTGGGAAAAGCCCAGCGGCCCTGCTTGATGACGTCATCCTGGCATTGTATATTCAGCTCCTCGCCAGTCCCTCGTCACCTTCACAAAGAGCTTGCCTGCTCCTGGATGCTCCATTCCAGTTCTTCTTCCAGGAGGCTCTCCTTCAAGGTCCATGTTCTTCGTCTCTCCTTCAAGGTCCAAGTTCTTCATGGGAGCTCCCTTGTCTTCGTCCATGGTTCCTGGTCTCTCGTCAGATCCTGCGTCCTTGTCCATCTTGTGCCTTGACGTTCCAGTTCTTTGGTTCTTGTCTCCAGATATCCTTGTCTCCAGATGTCCTTGTCTCCAGATATCCTCGTTTCCAGATGTTCCTGTCCTTCAGTTCCTGTGTCCAGTTGTCCCGGTTCCTCTAGTTCCTGGCTCTGGGTGTTCCAGCCTTGTTTCGCCACCAAATTCCACCTCCAGATGACCATCCTGAATTTGCCTGAATCCATGTTTGAATCTGAGCCAGAGTCCTGTTCCCGTTCACTGGAGCCCTGATCCGGTCAGGTCTGTCTTCAAGTGCTGCCTGGACTCCTCTTCTGTCCTGAGCTTCAGTTCTGCGCTTGCTCCGCTTTCCACGTGGTCCGCGACCAGCCTCTTCAGGTTGTGTAGGGCATGCAATGGGACAGGGTGGTCCATGACCAGACCACAGAAAACTGTGTAGGGTGCCCTGAGGGGCAGCGCCTGCCTAAGTCTCCAAGTGCCTACGTCTCATCCTAGAACATAAGAACATAAGAAATTGCCATGCTGGGTCAGACCAAGGGTCCATCAAGCCCAGCATCCTGTTTCCAACAGAGGCCAAACCAGGCCACAAGAACCTGGCAATTACCCAAACACTAAGAAGATCCCAAGCTACTGATGCAATTAATAGCAGGGCTATTCCCTAAGTAAACTTGATTAATAGCCGTTAATAGACTTCTCCTCCAATAACTTATCCAAACCTTTTTTGAACCCAGCTACACTAACTCCACTAACCACATCCTCTGGCAACAAATTCCAGAGCTTTATTGTGCGTTGAGTGAAAAATAATTTTCTCCGATTAGTCTTAATTGTGTTACTTGCTAACTTCATGGAATGCCCCCTAGTCCTTCTATTATTCGAAAGTGTAAATAACTGATTCACATCTACTCATTCAAGACCTCTCATGATCTTAAAGACCTCTATCATATCCCCCCTCAGCCATCTCTTCTCCAAGCTGAACAGCCCTAACCTCTTCAGCCTTTCCACATAGGGGAGCTGTTCCATCCCCTTTATCATTTTGGTTGCCCTTCTCTGTACCTTCTCCATTGCAACTATATCTTTTTTGAGATGCGGCGACCAGAATTATACACAATATTCAAGGTGCGGTCTCACCATGGAGCGATATAGAGGCATTATGACACTTTCTGTTTTATTAACCATTCCCTTCCTAATAATTCCTAACATTCTGTTTGCTTTTTTGACTGCTGCAGCACACTGAGCCGATGATTTTAAAGTATTATCCACTATGATGCCTAGATCTTTTTCCTGGGTGGTAGTTCCTAATATGGAACCTAACATCGTGTAACTACAGCAAGGGTTATTTTTCCCTATATGCAACACCTTGCACTTGTCCACATTAAATTTCAACTGCCATTTGGATGCCCAATCTTCCAGTCTTGCAAGGACCTCCTGTAATGTATCACAATCCGCTTGTGATTTAACTGCTCTGAATAATTTTGTATCATCCACAAATTTGATAACCTCACTCGTAGTAATCCTTTACCAGATCATTTATATATATATATATATATATATATATATATATATATATATATATATATATATATATATATATATATTGAAAAGCACTGGTCCAAGTACAGATCCCTGAGGCACTCCACTGTTTATCCTTTTCCACTGAGAAAATTGATCATTTAATCCTACTCTCTGTCTTTTAACCAGTATGTAATCCACGAAAGGACATTGCCTCCTATCCCATGACTTTTTAGTTTTCGTAGAAGCCTCTCATGAGGGACTTTGTCAAACGCTTTCTGAAAATCCAAATATACTACATCTACCTGTTCACCTTTATCCACATGTTTATTAACCCCTTCAAAAAAAATGAAGCAGATTTGTTAGGCAAGACTTCCCTTGGGTAAATCCATGCTGACTGTGTTCTATTAAACCATGTCTTTCTATATGCTCTACGATTTTGATCTTGAGAATAGTTTCCACTATTTTTCCTGGCACTGAAGTCAGGCTCACTAGTCTATAGTTACCCGCATCGCCCCTGGTGCCTTTTTTAAATATTGGGGTTACACTGGCCACCCTCCAGTCTTCAGGTATAATTGATGATTTTAATGATAGGTTACAAATTTTAACTAATAGATCAGAAATTTCATTTTTGAGTTCCTTCAGTACTCTAGGATGTATACCATCTGGTCCAGGTGATTTGCCACTCTTTAGTTTGTCAATCTGGCCTACTACATCTTCCAGGTTCACAGTGATTTCATTCAGTTCGTCTGACTCATCACCCCTGAAAACCATCTCAGGAACTGGATCTCCCCAACATCCTCATTAGTAAACATGGAAGCAAAGAATTCATTTAGTCTTTCTGCAATGACCTTATCTTCCCTAAGAGCCCCTTTAACCCCTCGGTCATCTAATGGTCCAACCGACTCCCTCACAGGTTTCTTGCTTCGGATATATTTAAAAAAGTTTTTATTATGTGTTTTTGCCTCTATGGCCAACTTCATTTCAATCTCTCTCTACGCTTGTCTTATCAATGTTTCACACTTAATTTGGCAATGCTTATGTTTTATCCTATTTTCTTCAGATGGATCCTTCTTCCAATTTTTGAAGGATTTTTTTTGGTTAAAATAGCCTCCTTCACCTCACCTTTTAACCATGACAGTAATCGTTTTGCCTTCCTTCCACCTTTCTTAATATGTGGAATACATATGGACTGCACCTCTAGGATTGTATTTTTAAACAATGTCCATGCCTGTTGAACACTTTTAACCTTTGCAGCTACACCTTTCAGTTTTTTTCTAACTATTTTCCTCATTTTATCAAAGTTTCCCTTTTGAAAGTTTAGTTTTAGAGCTGCAGATTTACTTATTGTTCCCCTTCCAGTTATTAAATTTGATCATGTTATGATCACTGTTGCCAAGTGGCCCCACCACTGTTACCTCTCTCACCAAATCCTGCGTTCCTTCCTTCAAAGTCTCCTAGTGCCTATGTCTCATCCTTGTTCCTCAGTCATCGCCTTTCCTTGACCTCTGTCCATCCTGTCGCACCTGCCGTTCCCAGGCGGCGGGTCCAAAAGGGCTATTGAGTGGCCAGAGGGCTACCCCAGAGACCAGCATTGTGTTGTTGGGTCTCTTCTGGTATATTCGGGTTCGGCAGAGGTCAGGGCCCCGAATCTTCAGCCTGTCCACCAGTGCTCGGATGTGTCTTGTCTGCCTCAGTGCTTCTCCGGAGTCCTCCTCTGGGGCCATGCCATGGCCCAAGGGCCTACTCTCTCTCCTGAATCGGGACCGCTCCTTAGCACTCCCACAACAACCAAGAACTTGTACAAGGGCATCGCCTCCTTTTTCTTACTGGTTATTCCTCTCCCTATGTAGCGAAACATTCTTCTGGCTTTAGATATTCCCTTGTCACATTGCTTCGCCATCTTCAGATCCTCAGCCACAATCACCCCAAGATCTCTCTCTTGGACTATGCACATCAGTCTTTAACACTCCATCACAAATGGGATTATTATTCTTAACCAATAAGCCTTGATGCTTTTGATGCAACTGCAACATCACTCTCTGCTTTGAAAAAGAGGGGTGGGGTGGGGTGGAAGGAAGAGGAATTTGTATTCAGAGATAACCAATACGAGCCATGACTTTTATATAGTCTGGGGTACTGATGCAAAGACATTAAGGGGAAAAAAATAGGATTTCTTCCTCAGCCAAGTCCATAAGCAAAGCACGTCAAGCCACACTGACTGATACATGGGGCTACCCTGCACGGTGCAGCAGATACTATCAAGGGAAGCTTGCTTGGGCAGACTGGATGGACTATTGGTCCTTTTTTGCCATCATTTCTATGTATATTTCTATGTTAAGTTATCCATTTAAATGGCTTTAACAGCATATTGAGCCGCTTATCCAGCTAAATTATAGCCAGATGTATTGATATCCAACTATAATTTAGCCAGATAGAAAAGGGGCATTTTGAGGGCATTCCAGGGAAGGATCCCATTATCCAGCTAACTTAGCCGAATATCGGGTATATCTGGTTAAGTTAGCCATGTAATTTTAGACCTGCTGGAAGCAGGATGTTAGGAAAGCATGGCATGTGTGGATGAATAGATAATCAGGATACTGGATGATTTACATTTTAGGCTAGGCCCTTTTTTAAATTGAATAAAGTTTTAATTTATTTTATTTAAATGTATATTTTATTAAATTTAGCATCATATACCAATGAAGTTAACAGGCAATCATATTAGAATACAACGAGGAAAAAAAATCTCATAAGCATATACATATATTATTATCACAGTATTCCTATAACTTAAGCCCCATTATAAAACTGGGAAACAAAAACTCAAAATAGAGAAAGTTTTACTTTCTATATGGAACATTACCCCTTTTTTTTTTTTTTACTTTCCATCTCTTAGTAATTTCTTTAGATGCTGGGTGTATCAGGCCAAAAGTTTCTAATGGTTTTCTGTAGTTTCTTCTTCCCTTACAACACTTTGTCTTATGAAATAGCCAATGAAATCAAAACATCTGAGCCAGCTTTACATGGTAGACAATTTATTTTTTTAAAACTTTTTATTTATTGCAATTTAAATAATAAACAAAGAATCAACATGAATGAAAACAGAAAAAAAGAAATATAAAAGGGTAAATGACAAAACAAAAACAGGAAACAATTACATGTATCTTCATTCATAATCAAACTAATTACAACACAATGGTGGAGAAAGTCAGAAACATAATAAAAATACAACAACTAGCTTAGCATGTATCAGAATGAACCTCCCCCCCACAAATATATGCCCAACCCTAAGTATGGATACTGGAGATGAAATAAGAGACCTTCTGGAATCAAGAAATGCTCTTAATAATTGCTCAGGAAAAAAAAACAAGAAACATTCATTATGATACTTAATAAAACATTTACATGGATAGCGCAGGGTGAAAGAATTTACTAAAGAAATAGCCTCTTGTCTAAAGGCAAGAAAATCTTTTTATCTTTCTTGAGTTATTCATGTTCGGGCAGATTTTAAAAGCCTTGCTCGCGTAAATCCGCCCGGATTTACGCGAGCAGGGCCTTGCGCGCCGGTGCGCCTATTTTCCATAGGCTGCCGGCGCGCGCAGAGCCCCGGGACGCGCGTAGGTCCCGGGATTTTTGGAAGGGGGCGTGTCAGGGGGGCGGGACCCGATGACGCTGCGTTTTGGGGGCGGGACTGGTGTTTTGGGGGCGGGACCAGGGGTGTGGCGCCAGCCCGGGGGCGTGGTCCAGGCCTCCGGACCAGCCCCTGGGTCGGAGGATGGCGCGCCAGCAGTCCGCTGGCGCGCATAGATTTACGTCTGCTTCTCGCAGGCGTAAATCTACGGACAAAGGTAAGGGGGGTTTAGATAGGGCCAGGGGGGTGGGTTAGGTAGAGGAAGGGAGGGGAAGGTGAGGGGAGGGTGAAAGAGAGTTCCCTCCGAGGCCGCTCCGATTTCGGAGTGGCCTCGGAGGGAACGGAGGCAGGCTGCGTGGCTCGGTGCACGCCGGCTGCCGAAAATCGGCAGCCTTGCGCGCGCCAATCCAGGATTTTAGAGGATATGCGCGGCTATGCGCGTATCTTATAAAATCCAGCGTACTTTTGTTTGCGATTGCTGCGCAAACAAAAGTACGCGATCGCGCTGTTTTTAAAAATCTACCCCGTTATGTCAGGAAAAATTCAAACAGATTGACCATAAATTAAAGAAGGCAAATATCTAGAGGAGAGAGAGAGAGAGAGAGAGAGAGAGAGAGAGAGAGAGAGAGAGAGAGAGAGAGAGAGAGAGAGAGAGAGAGAGAGAGAGCGAGCACCTTACTATAGTGCCTATGCCCTACATAGGTATTTGAATCCCTATGGGAGGGCTACCTACTAACTCGGGGTGGGGATTAGGTATGAGCGTCGGGGGTTGGGGGCCACTTTTGCATTCCACATGAGACCTACGGACAGAACAGTGGTCTCTAGTGCAGATTTGCTGGCCGTCGGAGTGAGGACGCTCACACCAAGAAGTGGTTTGGGCAACGTTCTCTCCACCTAGCTTGATGGACACTCTACCTGGGCAACAACATGCTAGGTGGAGAAAATGTTGGCCAAATCTCCGCTTGGAGTGAGCGTCCTCACTCCGACGGCCAGCAAATCTGCACTAGAGACCACTGTTCTGTCCGTAGGTCTCATGTGGAATGCAAAAGTGGCCCCCAACCCCCGACGCTCATACCTAATCCCCACCCCGAGTTAGTAGGTAGCCCTCCCATAGGGATTCAAATACCTATGTAGGGCATAGGCACTATAGTAAGGTTCTCTCTCTCTCTCTCTCTCTCTCTCTCTCTCTCTCTCTCTCTCTCCCTCCCTCCGGAGCCTGCAACAGGCTGTCCGGAACTACCGTGGATGGCGATAATCCTTTTCTGGCCCGTAGTAGTTAAAATCCGCGATAGCAGCCGCGCTACCACTGCGGTTGTTTCGCCGCACACGATACACAGGTTCCCGCTTTACATATGCTCCGCCCCAACTCCGCCCCCTGAATACCAAATGACTAATTTGCAATCGCGTTAACAGCTGTTAACGCGATTCGCGAATTTATCGCACGCGGTAAAGTGCTTTGAAAATGAGGCCCAAAGTATACTAACAAAGTAGAATGCTCAATTACTTCAAATGAAGAATCCTGAACAAAATTAGCTAGGTTAGGAAAAGCAGATGAAGACTGAGCGTTACATGTTTGGTTAACAGCACCTGAAGAAACAGAAGTGAAAAAATACATTTTACTTATAGTTGACAAATGGTCAGATTGAAACCTTAACACCTCTAAAAAATATTTCTTTAGCTCATATTTAAAGTTTCTCTCAAAACCTTGGGAAAGTTTAAGAAATGTAAATTTAAATGTCTTGAATAATTTTCAAGCTGCTCATCTGGATAACACATTGCGATCTCTAACAGAGATGGCTTGGAAGACTTGAATATCTTTAATATCAGTTTTCATCACACAGACTTTATCCTTAATAGTGGTGATTTGACCATCAAACTCTTCATCCATCCACTCCAACTTACTGGAAAAAGTATCCATTTTAGAAGAACAAACATTTAGAGATTTCCCAAAGCCTATTATCAGCTCCCAAAAGGAGTGCAGAGTCACAACCACTGGGTGTATAGGAATTGCAAAGGACTCACTGTGTTTAAACAGGATCGTCCCGGGGCAATTCCGTGGAGAGTGTGCCCTCAACTTCTCCAATCTCAGCTGAGATTAGCAAATTCACAGAAAGAGTTTGAGGGATATCCAGGTTCTCTTCCTGACACTATTCATGTGGCAGAGCTGATCCTTGCTTGCCCCAATGCCGGTATCTCGCTAGCCCCCTCTGATGGGGTCGCTCCAGCAACATCGCTGCTGGGCACTGCAGGGCTGTGAGGTGAATCAAACTACTATGCTGGGGGAGGACACTGATTTAAAGGGCTCAAGGATGCTTCCTTTGCTGTGTTCCTTCATTACAGTAGTCACCAGGATCTTCAGCTCCTTAACTCCTTGTTGTTCATTCAGAAGAGATACGTAAGTTGTTATCAGCTGTTGGCCGGTAGAGTAAAGGGTTTCAAAAGGATAGACCCTCACCCCAGCCTTTGTTTAGAGTGCATGATCACAAGATTCCAACAAAGAAACCACAAAAGAGCTCAATGTCTAACCACAACATCTAACATGCCACCAACTTGACTCCTTTCGTAGACAATTTCTGATGACTAGCTGGTATATGTTTAGTGTGAGAATGTTTAATAATAACTGATGGTGAGGGTGGGGAGGGGTCAAGGTCAAAGAAACACCAAGGAATTCCTGATAGCTCACAGGTGGGAGTTTGTGAGAAAGTACTCAAATAGCAAATTATTTTTGCTGTTTATTAAAACACAGGGCGATGCAGTCTTTGTGTTGGCAGCGATGCATTTCAAGATCGGCCTGGGAGAGATATATGTATGTATGGTTAACTCCATGCAGAGCTTGACAGATGGAACCAGGGCTGCTTTCAGGAAAGCAAAAAGGGCTCTACCAATCAGGCTAGCCAGTGCGAGAATGGAGAAAGGTAGGCTTGTTGCTGTACATTTCTCAGACACCTATATTAAGTATTGTAGACCTTCAATCTCAGTATTATACGAAAGATAAAAAAAATTTTCAGTGACATCTGAAGCCTATGGGACATGGAGGTTTATTAGTAGACCTTTCAGCAGTAGCCTGCTTCAGGTGAATGCAGCTCCTGCTTGGCCATCTATATGACACCTCTTCTCTGTTGTAAAGTGTACAGATTAAAAAAGGGCCATCTCAAGTGTGCTCCTTATCTCCTATTTTCATTCCATTGGTAGCATTTTTTGAGAATTAAATTTAATATTCTTTATTTGTAGAGCTGAAGACTTTAGAAATTGTAGCAGCTCAGCTGGATGTTGCCAGCACAAATGAAAATCTTGATGTGTTTTTATGAAGGAGAATTTGAGAGCAAGCTTTTATTCTTGTATTTCCAAGGTCTTCTATTGCAGAGCCACATAGGTAAAACTATTCGTGTAAGGTACATGTAGTGGTCAGTGTAGAATATATTTTTTATATATATTTTTGAAACTTAAAGACTAGACATTTTATAAGATAATATAGATTAGAAAAGCATACATATTTTCCTTTTTCTTTAAGAAGACCTTTTCTGCTTTTAGCTGGCTTTATACCATGCACATATATTCTTGTCAGCTTTTGAAGATAAGCCAGGAAAACTCAGCTAAGCCAGAAACCTTGGTGGGAGGTTGTAGAAGTAAATGATAGAAGTTAGGTTAGTTATAAGGTTAAGGTGCAAAAGATGGCCAAGCAGAGATTAACAAAAGTCTCAGAACCATCACAAGAAGGAATCTGAAGAGATGGCGGTAAACCACAAATAAGAAGAGGACTTTAAACCTTTCAAAACAGGTAACAGTATTTTGACTAATGTGCAGGAGGTTCCCATGAATAGCCAATTCTTGATATACAATGAAAGATTATCCAATCATAAAGCTTGTGTAAAGGGGAAATACAAAAATGTGTTTAAAAGCTTGTTCTCAAATTTCATTTATGCTGGAAACATCCAGCTGAGTAGCTATGATTTCTAAAGTCTCCAGCTCTACAAGAGTCCTCTTAGAGTCTTAAATTTAGGAATTCAGCTTTTTTTAATATCAGACTCAATGGGGGTCCATATTTAACCGCTGATTGGCTAGATAATTTAGCTGGATACACCTATCTGGCTAACGTAACCAGGATATTCAGTGGTTAAACATGGACCCTATTGAATCCAATATTAAAAAAAAAGCAGAGTTAACTGTTTAGGTTCACCAGCTAACTTTGAATATCACCGTTAACTGGTCATCTTAACAGGCTAACTCCACTCCTCCCTGGAACACCTACCACCCGCCCCAGGAATGCCCCCGATATATTCAGCTAAATATTAGCCAGAGAAGGAGATCCAGCTAGAATTTAGCTGGATAAGTTGCTGAATATCACGGCTAAGTCATTTAGACAAGTAACTTTTCAGTTATCTGTCTAAATGACTTTTGAATATCTACCCCAATGTGTATTAGGACCCTATAGTCGATTATAAAATAAAAATGGCTCAATTAGAGACGACAAAGGGTATTGGTGACTGGAGTGTACTCTGAGGAGGTGTAATTACTAGTGGTGTGCCTCTGGGATCAGTTTTGGGACTGGTTCTTTTCAACATTTTCGTAAGCAACTTAGCAGAAGGATTGTCAGGAAAGGTTTGTCTTTTTACCAATGATACCAAAATGTGCAGTAGGGTAGACAGCCAGGAAGGTGTGGAAAACATGAGGAGAAATCTAGCAAAGCTCAAGGAATGGTCTAGGGTCTGACAGCTAAGATTTAATGCTAAAAAATGTGGAGTATTGCATTTAGGATGCAAAAACCCAAGAGAGAGAGATACATACAGGGCCACATTTAGACATAGGCAATGTAGGCAAAGTCTGAATAAGTCTGGATAAGTGTAAGGTGATGCATATAGGGAAAAATAACCCATGCTATACTTACACAATGTTAGGTTCCATATTAGGTGCTACCATCCAAAAAAGAGGTCTAGGCGTCATAGTGGATAACATATTGAAATCGTCGGTTCAGTGTGCTGCAGCAGTCAAAAAAGGAAACAGAATGTTGGGAATTATTAGAAAGGGAATGGTGAATAAAACGGAAAATGTCATAATGCCTCTGTATCGCTTCATGGTGAGACCGCACCTTGAATACTGTGTACAATTCTGGTCGCTGCATCTCATAAAAGATATAGTTGCGATGGAGAATATACAGAGAAGGGCGACCAAAATGATAAGGGGAATGGAACAGCTCCCCTAAGAGGAAAGACTAAAGAGGTTAGGACTTTTCAGCTTGTAGAAGAGACAGCTGAGGGGAGATATGATAGAGGTGTTTAAAATCATGAGAGGTCTAGAATGGGTAGATGTGAATCGGTTATTTACTCTTTCGGATAATAGAAGACTAGGGGGCACTCCATGAAGTTAGCATGTGGCACATTTAAAACTAATCGGAGAAAGTTCTTTTTTACTCAATGCACAATTAAACTCTGGAATTTGTTGCCAGAGGATGTGGTTAGTGCAGTTAGTATAGCTGTGTTTAAAAAAGGATTGGATAAGTTCTTGGAGGAGAAGTCCATTACCTGCTATTAATTAAGTTGACTTAGAAAATAGCCACTGCTATTACTAGCAATTGTAACATGGAATAGACTTAGTTTTTGGGTACTTGCCAGGTTCTTATGGCCTGGATTGGCTACTGTTGGAAACAGGATGCTGGGCTTGATGGACCCTTGCCATGCCAGTATGGCATGTTCTTATGTTCTTAAGAAGGTGCCCAAACTTCTGGGACTTTCCCTGCTGTTCTCTTCTTTCCAGAGGGAGGTGAAGAAAAGAACACCTTGCCCTAAGTCCTCTGCCTATGGGCACCATCATCTAAAATCTGACTCTGGGTACAATATTGGAGGTGAAATTTTTTGAAGCTCAAAAGAAGAGCGGGATCTGGGGTGATTGTATCTGATGATTTTAATGTGGCCAAATAGGTGGATAAAGCAGGGGCAAAAGCCAGAAAGATGCTTGACTGCATAGGGAGAGGAATGGTCAGCAGAAAGAGGGAGGTGATTTGGCCCCTATATAGGTCCCTGGTGAGATCTTACTTGGAATACTGTGCATAATTCTGGGGACCGTACCTTCAAAAAGTTATAAACCAGTTGGAGTTGGTCCAGAGAGCTACTAAGATGATTAGTAGTCTTTGTTCTAGGGATAGACTTAAAGATCTAAACATGTATACGCTAGAGGAAAGACAAGATAAGGAAGATATAATAGAGACATTTAAATGTCTCAAAGTTTTCCATGCACAAGAGATGAGCCTCTTTCAACAGAAAGGAGAATCTAGAAGAAGGGGTCATTTATTTTTATTTTATTTATTTAATGTTTTTTATATACCGCAGCACGTTATGAAACATCACCTCGGTTTACATTGAACATTAACTTATGGCATGGCATGAGAGTGAAAGGGAGTAGACTCAAGAGTAATCTTAGGAAATATTTCTTCACTGAGTGGGCAGTGGATGCATAGAACAGCCTCCCCATTGAGGTGGTGGAGACAAGAACAGTATCTGAATTCAAAAAAGCATGGGATAAACACAGGGGATCACTGAAGGTGTGCTGAGAATTGAAAGGGCTATCCATTCACCAGTGAATCCAAAATACAATTTTAATGATAATTCATACTTTGTTAAACAGTACTTCATCTATATGGTTATGCTCCACTCTCCGAATTTATCAACCACCTTGCCATCTACGTTCCGCCGACAAAAATCTCCTCCAAATTCCCACAGTAAAAACAGCCAGACTGAATTTGACATTTAAATGTGCCTTTTCAGTCACTGGTCAAAAATATGGAACTCCCTAGCCAATCATATCCACCAGCTTACCACAAAACATGACTTCAAAAAACCCATAAAAACCTACTTATTTTCACAAGCCTTTTCCAGCTATTAACATCAACCCATCAGGCTAAAGTACCATCCACCATTATTCATCAGAGTCTGTACTTCGTGTCTAGTATTCAATACTTTTATTCTTTGTTTTTATACCTTGCTTGATTATTATGTATATTCTTTTAATTTGTAAACCACTTAGTTCCACTTTGTGTGTGTGTATAGATGGTATATAAAAACCTTTTAAATAAAGAAAGAAAGAAAGAAAGAAAGAAAGAAAGAAAGAAATTGGACAGATGGTCAGACCTTATGGTCTTTTTCTGCAGTCATGTTTCTATATTTCTATGAATTATCCAAATAAAAGTTTAACTCATTTTTGTACCCTAGATCCCCTAATAAGGAAACTATTTATGAAATAATATTATTCCTTGAAGAATTAGAAATAAATTGTAAGTGATACCTTTTATTTAATTAACTTACTATGTTTTCAACTAAAAATATAAGAACAAAAGATTTGCCATACTGGATCAGACCAAAGGCCCATCAAGCCCAGTATCCTGTTTCTAAAAGTGGCCAATCCAGGTCACAAGTACCTGGCAGGATCTCAAAAGGTTGATGGATTGCATGATGCTTATACCAGTGATAAACAATGGATTTCCCACAAGTCCACTTTAATAATGGTTTATGGACTTTTCTTCCAAGAACTTGTCTAAGCCTTTCTTAATCACAGGTACACTAACAACTTTTACCTCATTCTCTGGCAATGAATTTCAGAGTTTAATTATGCGTTGAGTAAAAAACTATTTTCTCCTATCTGTCTTAACCAGTTATGTCCCAGTGTTCTATTTAGAGGATAGCTTCTTAAAAAATTTGGAACATAATGGGTTAAATGTATCACCTAGTAACTTCATTGAATGTCTCCTAGTCTTTGTACTTTTTGAAAGCGTAAACAACTGATTTGTATTTACCCTTTCCATGCCACTCATTATTTTATAGACCTCTATCATATCTCCCCTCAGTCGTCTCTTTTCCAAACAGAGGAACCCTAACCTCTTTAGACTTTCCTCATAAGGGAATCGTTCCATCCTTTTTATTTATTTGGTTGCTCTTCTCTGAACCTTTACTAATTCTATCAGGGCTGGTGCAAGGGTAGTAGGTGCCCTAGGGGACTTCTGCCATGCAACCTCCCCCCCCCCCCCCCACCGGCTGAGTTGTGCCACCTCGTGCCACCCCAGGGATCCTGCCACCCCCAACTTGCCTCTGACTCCTATCTTGTTTGTGCGCTGCTCGCAGCCCGACGAATCTCTACCCCTCTTTGCCATTAGCAGTATCCCGCTCGCGGCATCACATGACTGCTCTTCAGCGCTCCTAAGGGTTGGCGCCATAGGCGACCTCATAATTCACCTAATGGATGAGCCGGCCCTGTCTGCTATATCTTTTTTAGGATATGGTGACCAGAGTTGCACGCTATACTCAAGGTTCAGTCGCACTATGGAGCAATACAGAGACATTATGAAATTCTCTGTTTTATTCTCCATTTCTTTTCTTATAATCCCTAGCATTCTATTTGCTTTCTTTGTTGCCGTCGCACACTGAGCAGAAGATTTAGGGGTAGATGTGCGGATGTACATGTGCGCACAATTTATAAAATCAGGGTTTGGCGCACACAAGGGAGTGCACAGTAGTGCACCTTGCGCGTGCCGACGCCCGCGGGCTTCCCCCGTTCCCTCCCAGACCACCCTGAGATCTAAGTGGCCTGGAAGGGAACTTCCCTTCCCCCTAACCTAACCTTCCCATCCCTTCCCCTAACCTTCCCCCCCAGCCCTACTCTAACCCCACCCCCAAATTCTTGTCCAACCTTTTGTGCCTGCCTGCAGGTTGCGCATGCCAGCAGGCTACTGACACGCAATCCTCCAACACAACAGCAAATGGTTGCTGTGTTGGAGGCCTCTGGCCCCTCCCCGCCTCAGACTGCCCCGCCCCATCTCTGTCCCGCCTCCGGACCGCCCCTTTTTGCAAGCCCTGGGACTTACACGCGTCCCGGGGCTTTACGCGCATCTCCAGGCCTTTTGAAAATAGGCCCGGAACGTGTAACCTTTTGAAAATTCAGCCCTTAATGTATTATCAACGATGACACCTAAATCCTTTTCCTGAGTAGCGACTCCTAATGTGGAACCTTACATTGTGTAGCTACAATTTGGGTTGCTCTTTTCTAAATGCATCACTTTGCACTTGTCCACATCAAATGTCATTTGGATACCCAGTCTCTCAGTTTTGCAAAATCATCTTGCAATTTCTCACAATCCTCTTGTGACTTAACGTTAAATAATTTGTATCATCTGCAAATGTGATCACCTCACTCTTTCCCATCTTTATGTCATTTATGAATATGTTAAAAATAATGGTCTCAGGACAAATCCCTTGGGCACGCAACTATTTATCTTTCTCAATTGAGAAAATTGACAATTTAGCCCTATTCTCTGTTTTCTATCTTTTAACTAGTTCTCAATCCATAATAGAACAATGTCTCCTAACCCATTTCTTTTTAATTTCCTCAAGTGTCTTTCATGAAGTAGTTTGGCAAACATTTTCTGAAATTCCAGATGCACTATATTAGCTTTTGAGCACTGTGCTTCTTTCATCTGGTCTGAATTAGCCTGATGAACAAACCATGGCTCTCAAAAGATAGTTGAAAATGAATTAAGTTAGTCCAATATAAAGGTATCCCACTTACAATTTATTTGTTGATCCTTATTTTCATATATTCAAGGGGATTAACACAGCAAAAACACCATCTGATTCCTTGAATAATGAATTTATTTAACTTTTACTGGAAACTAATAATATCTTGAAATTAAGTAACATGTTGCACAGTGCCATGATGTAGCAACAATTATAAAGTCATATGCAGAGGCTGCATGCTATAGAAAGAAAATTATGCAAAGTCAGAGGATAGTAAGGTACCCAGGGTGTTGCCAGCCCCAGAATTTTCAAAGGGAAACTCTGTGGGGAGTTTCCCTTTGAGAATTCATTTACAGATCAAAGGATTCAAAGAGCCCATAAATCTGCAAGCCCGCCTTGCATAAATTTAAAAATCCCCCCCCCCCTTAATATTGCAGAATACTAGTAGCAATGTTTGATCCATGAACAAAATGGATCCTTTGCAAGCAATGATATTTTTTTTATTGGGCTAGCACATGAATTATCCAAAACTGATGTTCACGTATATGAGGTTTTGAGATCATGCAAGATGTTTTCTTTAGATATACAGAAACATCTTGGAGTCATTGAACAAATAAATGTAGAAGCTCTAATTATAAGAAATCTTATTCACATGACATAGAAAGTTCAAGACAACATTGCTCATTTCTGAGCATAAAATGAATCTGAATAATTGTTATCAGCGGTCAGAATGTTTCTTGTGAAAATCAGAAGCCTCAAAAATACAAACAACCTTTTTTTGACAAGGAAGAAGGTAGAGGAAGTAACAGTGATGAAATGGCATTGAAAAACAACATAAAATACACCTAACAGGAGCAATTTTCAAAGAATTATGCCTTGGTTATGAGTGTAAAATCAGCAGGTATGCATGTAAGTAGCGTCTGCATGTGTATATGCTATTTTGGAAACATCGGGAGTACAAGTGTAATTGTAGCATCATGCGTGCATGTTAGTAAAAAACAGGGTTGGTTAGGGATGTTACAGGCAGGGTTTGGAAGTATGTGCACAAACTATTATTTTGTAAGTGGTATTCATGCATAATTACAAACTTCTTGGTACGCTTTTGTACCTGCTAATTAAATTGTGGAAGTAAAATTGCACTTGTCTTTTGTCTGCAGTTTTTGGGGGAGTGGACTGAGTGAAATGCTGGAGTGTCTAGAACAGGGGTCAGGAACCTATGGCTCGGGAGCCAGATATGGCTCTTTTGATGGCTGCATCTGGCTCGCAGACAAATTTTTAATAAAAAAGTAAAAATCTAACAAAATTCCCCACCCTCCTGACCCCCCCAAGACCTGCCAAAAGTCCCTGGTGGTCCAGCGGGGGTCCAGGAGCGGTCAGGGAGCGATCTCCTGGACTTGGGCTGTCGGCTGCCAGTAGTCAAAATGGCGCCGATGGCCCTTTGCCCTCACTATGTCACTGGGGTCGACCAATGGCGGCGGTAGCCCCTGTGACATAGTAAGGGCAAAGGGCCGTCGGCTGCCAGTAATCAAAATGGCGTCAACGGCCCTTTGCCCTTACTATGTCACAGGGGCTACCGCCGCCTTTGCTCGACCCCAGTGACATAGTGAGGGCAAAGGGCCGTCGGTGCCATTTTGACTACTGGCAGCCGACAGCCCAAGTCCAGGAGATCGCTCCCGGACCCCCGCTGGACCACCAGGGACTTTTGGTAGGTCTTGGGGGGGTCAGGAGGGTGGGGGTTGTAGTAAATTAATTTTGGAGGTCTTGGGGGGCGTCAGGAGGGTGGGGGGTTTTGTTAGATTTTTACTTTTTTATTAAAGATTTGTCTGCGAGCCCTGGACCCCCGCTGGATCACCAGGGATTTTTGGCAGGTCTTGGGGGGGGGTTTAGGAGGATGGGGGGTTGTAGTAAATTAATTTGGTAGGTCTTGGGGGAGTCAGGAGGGTGGGGGGTTGTAGTTAGTATGGCTCTCACGGAATTACATTTTAAAATGTGTGGCGTTCATGGCTCTCTCAGCCAAAAAGGTTCCCGACCCCTGGTCTAGAAGAACTGGTAGAGGTGTTGGTGAACTGGTGATTCCAAGTAGGAGCACAAGTAGTTTGATACGAGGAGAATGCTCATATTTTCTGAACTACCTGCCTCCACATATAGCTGAAGGTAATTATATGCACATGTTTTAATTATTTATTAAAATGTATGCGTGCATTTTTGTAAAACAGGTTGAGAAAGTATGCAGCTCCCTGCATTAAAATATGTGTGTACTGATATATACCTGCAAACTTTGATTGATTTACGTGTGTTTGTGCTGATTTAATCACACTATTGAAAATTACCCTCAAAAAATTTACAGAATTAAATTGGATTAGGCAACCCGGGTGTGTGTGTGTGTGTGTGTGTGTGTGTGTGTCTGGAGAACCTCTAGATGACTAGGTCCTTTTGTGATATATGGGGAAGGGAGGGAGCTCACTACATACCAGGGATTCTGGCCTATTTTAGAATGGGGAAACCAGATGGGGTGGGGGAGTGTCAGCTGTTACTGTGGGGGGGGGGGGCATTCTGAAATAGGGGGTTTTGGTTGGAAAAGAGGGTTTTTTTAACAAAAGGGGAGGGTTTAGGTAAGGGCACAGCATCATTGCACAAGTTAAAATCTTTTTTTTTTTCACTTCTGGACTTGGTGCTGCCTTAATAGACAGTGGGGCAATGGGCAGGGGTCTTGTAAGACCCCTGGAGGGAATTTGTAATTTGTGGAGTGTAGTTTTGGCCCTCGGGACCTTATTAATTTTTACCACGGGAGCATCAGCACCCATGCTAGTGTCCCAGTGCTGCTGTGATAAAATATCTGCATCTCTTTCAAATGAGATAAAATAATGGCACTGACTTTTTTCTAAGTCAGCTGCACTATTTTATTAGCATTGGATTAGGTATGCATTAGCTGCTTTGCATAGATTTGCAAAATTCATGCATGCAAATCGCATGTAAAGCAGCTAATTTTAATAAGGCTCTTTTGGGGCCCTAAGTACATTACGATATTACTGTGTGCATTATACTCTTATCGTGGCTTAGTAATGCTAGGTATTAGTGATTAACAATTTTAGTGGTGAAAGTGAGAACTAGGGAGCTTAAGAAACTGTGTTGGATGATCCCCCATATGACCCAGTGCCCTGGAGGCTTGGTCCTCCTCACCACCAGTGGAAATCCAGTCCAAAGTCTGATAAATCAGAGGAAGATTAGAGAACTGGGATAGTGATATTGTTGTGGCTAGCATCAGTCTTGAGCAAGCACTCGAGGTTTGGCATACCTAGGCTCTCTCGGTGGAAGAGAAGTGAGGTGTGCCCTTGCAGTGGTGAAGACGGTCCAAGTCCCGGCCACTCCACCGACCTACACGCCCCGGGAGACCACACTATTATGGTGGTCTCTGAACAGTCCTCCGACCGCTCCCAGCCCTTTCGGACCTGCCACAGGGAGCAGCAGAGGCGGCAGGCTGGACGGAGGTCAGCTGGCACAAGACTGAAGCGGATAAGGCAAGGCCTTGGAACTTGGAGCAAAGCACAGAGGAGTTCAGGACGAAGATAGGAACAAGAGGGATGAGTAGGGCCTTCAGGCACCCTACCATTCTCATGCCAACAGGCAAGCCCCAGATGCATTGGCTCTGGTCAGACCCAGGGTGGTCTGGCTCTAAGCAGGCTCTGGCTAGGCCAGATTATCACAGGGACCTTGGGAGATTCCTCTCACTCCTTGCTCCAATCTAGAAAGAGCAAACTCTTTCCAAATGACCAAGCATTTATACTTCCCCAGGACATATCTTCCACCAATCACATCAGCCTACTGCTTTTAAGGGAACCAACTCATCAAACTTCTGACACACACACACACACGTTCAAATATCACATTCATCTCACTTAAACCAAATGCTATCCAATAGACATTCAGCAGTATTATATATTCAAACATGTGAAACATTTTAGATAAAACTTTGAACAATAGGAATCCTGGAGTCTTCCCCACCTAGAATATATTGTGCTACTATCTAAATGGGACACAAATTTTTTAGGGGGGGGGGGCCCTCCCTACACATAGACTGTGGGACAATGGCTCTTTGGAGTATCTGCTGCATGTTCTGTGTAGACAGAGGAAAAGAGAAAAAGTAGGAAGAAACTCAGATGCTAGGGGGTTACAAATTACAATAATAACCATGAAGAAAGAATGGAAAGGCAGGATGCATAGAAGAGAGAAGACATTAAATTGTAACCAAGAAAGACAAATATACTGTAAGCAACATGACAGATATTAGGTAGCACAGAAGGGGCATACAACAGAGATCCATACCCAAAGCACAGAAAGGAAATAAACAACGTGGTGCACACATGCCATGTATACAGGCACTATTAAATAAATACCCAAAGTATAGCATGAAATCAAAAACTCAGCATAAATCAAACTTGCTATAAAGAGGACATATCTAATATATTAGCGACCTTCATATAGTGCCACTTAAGGCTTTTTGGCTTGTGTCAATGGTAAGCCCTGAGAAAGCACTAGGGCTTTATAATCATGAGGACACTAATGATGCAAAATTCTGAGATCCTTCGAAATGAAGTTATCGAATGCACTTATCTTTGAAACAGAGTCCACAAATTATTTCTTAATGTTCCGTAGTCAAGGCAAGGCAAGGATTTGGCTTAAAAAATACATTTTTCCAGCTTTACATAAAGCTTGTGAACTCGCAGGCATTGCAATACTTGTTGAACATCACAGCAGTGAGACTGAAGATCTTTGGAAAAAATCAGTACATTATCTAGATAGATGACTACTTTTGTATACAATAAATCTCGAAAAATTTCATTCATCATAGACTGGAAAACTGCGGGTGCATTGCACAGGCAAAAGGCATTACTAAATATTTGAAATGTCCATCTCGAGTATTAAAAGCAGTCTTCCACTCGTTGCCAGACTTGATGCGGACCAAATTATAAGCCCCTCGAAGATCTAATTTCGTAAAAATTTGGGTGCCCTGTAACTAGTCCAATAACTCAGGAATGAGAGGTAACGGGTAATGATCTTTTCTTGTAATGGCATTCAACCCCCCCGTAATCTATACAGGGCCATAGTGTACCATCTTTCTTGGCCACAAAGAAGAAGCCAACTCCGGCCGGCGATGTTCATGGGCGGATGAATTGTCTCCGATTAGTCTTAAATGTGCTACTCGCTAACTTCATGGAATGCCTCCTAGTCCTTCTATTATTTGAAAGTGTAAATAACTGATTCACATCTACTCGTTCAAGACCTCTCATGATCTTAAAGACCTCTATCATATCCCCCCTCAGCCATCTCTTCTCCAAGCTGAACAGCCCTAACCTCTTCAGCCTTTCCTCATAGGGGAGCTGTTCCATTCCCCTTATCATTTTGGTAGCCCTTCTCTGTACCTTCTCCATCGCAATTATATCTTTTTTGAGATGCGGCGACCAGAATTGTACACAGTATTCAAGGTGCGAACTCACCATGGAGCAATACAGAGGCATTATGACATTTTCCGTTTTATTCACCATTCCCTTTCTAATAATTCCCAACATTCTGTTTGCTTTTTTGATTGCCGCAGCACACTGAACCGACGATTTCAATGTGTTATCCACTATGACACCTAGATCTCTTTCTTGGGTTGTAGCACCTAATATGGAACCCAACATTGTGTAATTATAGCATGGGTTTTTTTTCCCTATGCATCACCTTGCACTTGTCCACAATAAATTTCATCTGCCATTTGGATGCCCAATTTTCCAGTCTCACTAGGTCTTCCTGCAATTTATCACAATCTGCTTGTGATTTAACTACTCTGAACAATTTTGTGTCATTTGCAAATTTGATTATCTCACTCGTCGTTTTTCTTTCCAGATCATTTATAAATATATTGAACAGTAAGGGTCCCAATACAGATCCCTGAGGCACTCCACTGTCCACTCCCTTCCATTGAGAAAATTGTCCATTTAATCCTACTCTCTGTTTCCTGTCTTTTAGCCAGTTTGCAATACATGAAGGGACATCGCCACTTATCCCATAACTTTTTACTTTTCCTAGAAGCCTCTCATGAGGAACTTTGTCAAACGCCTTCTGAAAATCCTAGTATACTATATCTACCGGTTCACCTTTATCCACATGTTTATTAACTCCTTCAAAAAAGTGAAGCAGATTTGTGAGGCAAGACTTGCCCTGGGTAAAGCCATGCTGACTTTGTTCCATTAAACCATGCTTTCTATATGTTCTGTGATTTTGATGTTTAGTACACTTTCCACTATTTTTCCTGGCACTGAAGTCAGGTTAACCGGTATGTAGTTTCCCGGATCGCCCCTGGTGCCCTTTTTAAATATTGTGGTTACATTTGCTATCTTCCAGTCTTCTGGTACAATGGATGATTTTAATGATAGGTTACAAACTTTTACTAATAGGTCTGAAATTTCATTTTTTTGGTTCCTTCAGAACTCTGGGGTGTATACCATCCGGTCCAAGTGATTTACTACTCTTCAGTTTGTCAATCAGGCCTACCACATCTTCTAGGTTCACCGTGATTTGATTCAGTCCATCTGAATCATTACCCATGAAAACCTTCTCCATTACGGGTACCTCCCCAACATCCTCTTCAGTAAACAACGAAGCAAAGAAATCATTTAATCTTTCCGCGATGGCCTTATCTTCTCTAAGTGCCCCTTTAACCCCTCGATCATCTAACGGTCCAACTGACTCCCTCACAGGCTTTCTGCTTCGGATATATTTTAAAAAGTTTTTACTGTGAGTTTTTGCCTCTATAGCCAACTTCTTTTCAAATTCTCTCTTAGCCTGTCTTATCAATGTCTTACATTTAACTTGCCAATGTTTATGCTTTATCCTATTTTCTTCTGTTGGATCCTTCTTCCAATTTTTGAATGAAGATCTTTTGGCTAAAATAGCTTCTTTTACCTCCCCTTTTAACCATGCTGGTAATCGTTTTGCCTTCTTTCCACCTTTCTTAATGTGTGGAATACATCTGGGCTGTGCTTCTAGAATGGTATTTTTTAACAATGACCACGCCTCTTGGACATTTTTTACTTTTGTAGCTGCTCCTTTCAGTTTTTTTCTAACAATTTTTCTCATTTTATCACACTTCCTTTCTTCACCTCTCGACTCTTCTTCTGCCTTCACAGTCACCTCTGTCTCCTGTGCCGAGGGTCAGCTGATCACGTCCTCTGTTTCTGCCTCGCCACCCGACGGGAGAACCTATGGACCATCATCCCAAGGTATTCCATCCTCCCGTTGGCCCAAGGGTTCACAAGCCTGAGCATAACAAACATGGATTTACCCAAGGGAAGTCTTGCCTAACAAATCTGCTTCATTTTTTGAAGGGGTTAATAAACATGTGGATAAAGATGAACCGGTAGATGTAGTGTATTTGGATTTTCAGAAGGCATTTGACAAAGTCCCTCATGAGAGGCTTCTACGAAAACTAAAAAGTCATGGTATAGGAGGCGATGTCCTTTCATGGATTACAAACTAGTTAAAAGACAGGAAACAAAGAGTAGGATTAAATGCTCAATTTTCTCAGTGGAAAAGGGTAAACAGTGGAGTGCCTCAGGGATCTGTACTTGGACCAGTGCTTTTCAATATATATATAAATGATCTGGAAAGGAATACGACGAGTGAGGTTATCAAATTTGCGGATGATACAAAATTATTCAGAGTAGTTAAATCACAAGCGGATTGTGATACATTACAAGAGGACCTTGCAAGACTGGAAGATTGGGCATCCAAATGGCAGATGAAATTTAATGTGGACAAGTGCAAGGTGTTGCATATAGGGAAAAATAACCCTTGCTGTAGTTACACAATGTTAGGTTCCATATTAGGAACTACCACCTAGGAAAAAGATCTAGGCATCATAGTGAATAATACTTTAAAATTGTCGGCTCAGTATGCTGCAGCAGTCAAAAAAGCAAACAGAATGTTAGGAATTATTAGGAAGGGAATTGTTAATACAACAGAAAATGTCATAATGCCTCTATATCGCTCCATGGTGAGACCGCACCTTGAATACTGTGTACAATTGTGGTCGTCGCATCTCAAAAAAGATATAGTTGCGATGGAGAAGGAACAGAGAAGGGAAACCAAAATGATAAAGGGGATGGAACAGCTCCCCTATGAGGAAAGGCTGAAGAGGTTAGGGCTGTTCAGCTTGGAGAAGAGATGGCTGAGGGGGGATATGATAGAGGTCTTTAAGATCATGAGAGGTCTTGAGCTAGTAGATGTGAATCAGTTATTTACACTTTCAAATAATAGAAGGACTAGGAGGCATTCCATGAAGTTAGCATGTAGCACATTTAAGACTAATCGGAGACAATTCTTTTTCACTCAACACACAATAAAGCTCTGGAATTTGTTGCCAGAGGATGTGGTTAGTGCAATTAGTGTAGGTGGGTTCAAAAAAGGTTTGGATAAGTTCTTGGAGGAGAAGTCCATTAACGGCTATTAATCAAGTTTACTTAGGGAATAGCCACTGCTATTAATTGCATCAGTAGCATGGGATCTTCTTAGTGTTTGGGTAATCACCAGGTTCTTGTGCCCTGGTTTGGCCTCTGTTGGAAACATTTTACTGGGCTTGATGGACCCTTGGTCTGACCCAGCATGGCAATTTCTTATGTTCTTATGTAATGTTTTATTTTTTTTGTGTGTGGTTTGGCAAACAAATCAAGTTAAACAAAAATTAAACAAACTGAAAAAAATAAACAACCCCCAAAATGAACAAATCAGAAATTTGGGTGCTGCACATCCCTACTGGTAACTATTTATGTAATGGAGGTCCAAGCCTTCAAGGTGAATCAAGCCTGTAGTTTAGATGTCAAAAGGGCATTTGCCCTACCTGCTGATCTTGGAAATGCCATTTCTGGAGTCTTAAAGGAACTTTCCCATTGAGGGACAAAAGTGACTTTGGCAAGTTAGAGATAAGCTTTGATCTGGAAGTGAGGATATGGAATGTGATTTGTTTTATCCATTGCAATCCCCGTTTCTGACCTTTATTTTGTCATGGCAATTAAGAAAATCCTCTTTTTATAATAACGGATGTTGATCAGCAAAATTTATAAATCAATAGCACCTGAATGCAAATCATGGTATATGAATCTCTCTGCCTATTTTTTGGCAAATGTCCTTACCATAATTTTTTGTTTTCCACAGATCATCACTTAAAGGTTATGAGAATAGCAGTTAACACAGATTGAATATGATACATTTTTACAATCCAACTGACTTTGTTATGAAGGTTCAAACTTCATTTTTTCCCGAAATAACACTGTGTTAATGTTATCACTCAAGTTCCACCAGTATTAATGTAAATTGAAATATGGCTTATTGCAAGATCATATAAAAACAAAAAATAACATTCTTATGGCCACCATTGCAATAAATATTTTTAGTTGCGTCAATTCCTTGATACTTAATTTTGAAAAAAAAAAAGTAATAAAAACTACTGTAGATGTTATGATGGCTTTTATTAAATCAGTGTAGATGGTTTTTTTTCCCCTAAGATTTTGACTATCAAGTCCTTTGAGTATAAGATCCTTCTCCAGATGTATTTTCATTTAGTTTGCTATTGGGTTGAGAAATTGCAAGCCAGATGGTGTTTCTCTTTATTTTTTTAATTGAAACCATAGGTTTTTACTAACCTAATGTAGCCCCTGTTCTGGTAGATTGGCCTAGAAAGCAGAGGTTACTTGGGATCCCGGGTCCATATCTTTTCCTTTCTCTCTCTCTCTCACTCCCTCTCTCTTTCAGCCCAGAGGCACTGAGTGACAGGTTCTTACTGACATGGTGGTGGGTTGGGGCAGGAATAATCATCCTGGGCTCAAGCTGTGGGAGTGACTATCAGTGTCTCTTTCCAGGGGAGGTCACTCTTCACTTTTAATGGTAGGGATGTGAGTGCCAACAAAATATTCTGGATTCTTAACATAAGAACATAAGACTTGCCATATTGGGTCAGACCAGTGGTCCATCAAGCTCAGCCCTAGGTTCATCAAAATGCTATAAATATAAGCAGAAATAGCGCCCGTGATAAAAAGGGGGCATGGTTCGTCTAATTTCCCTGCTACTGCATTGCATAGGTATATTCCACAACACATGATACATTTATTGCACCCCTATTATTTTTCACATCGCATGCTGATTAATCCATTGAAGGTGCCTTAACAACCGAGAAGGTTTTTATTGCAAATGGCAGTTCGGGCTGAGAGAGAGAGAGACAGAGAGAAGCCAACATGTAAGTTTACTATTTATATACCACTGTAAGAGGGGGCACTATTAACTCAGGGTGAGATTTGGGGGTTGGTAGGTTTCGGGGGGCAGTTTTACATGCACAGTCAGAGGGACGAACAGCAAAGTTGACATCAGTGAAGATTTTCTGTCATTTGGAGAATTGAACGGTAAGGAGGAGTTAATTTGTACAATGTACTCTCTAGCTTGACAGTAGGGGACACAATGAAGTTGCTAGGCAATATATTTAAAACTAATAAGAGGTAATTTTTTTTACTCAATGCATAATTTAGCTCTGAAATTCATTGCCAGAAGATGTGGTGAAAGATATTAGTGTAGCTGCATTTAAAAAAGGTTTGGCCAAGCTCCTGGAGGAAAAGTCAATAAACCATTATTAAAGTGGAGTTTCAGAAATCCACTGCTTTTCAATGGGATAAGCAGCATGGAATCTATCTACCCCTTGGGATCCTGCCAGGTACTTGTGACCTGGATTGGCCACTGTTGGAAACAGGATTCTGAGGGGCCTTAATGCATGCAATAACATGTAATGCACATGGTAAATAGCGCAATGCATGTTAGTATGCATTTGTCACATTTGCTAAGCAAGTGTGAGGAGTTTGGGTGGAGTTAATGGTAATGAGCAGCTCCTAACTACAAATGGAATAGAGTAATGCGGGTTTTGACACCAGAAATAGCTACACCTTTTTTCTGTGCATTGTGCCTGCGTTAGTGACCAAAAAGGTTTTTATCACAAATGGAAATTTAGGCTGTTGGAGAGAGACAGTGAGAGAGAGAGAGAGCCTCTGTAGAGGCCAACATGTACGTTTATTATTTCTACCACTGTAAGAGGGGGCACTATTAACTCAGGTCAGGTTTGGGGTGGACTAGGTTTTGGGGGGTAGTTTTACATACACAGTCAGAGGTACAAACAGCAAAGTTGACATCAGTAAAGATTTTCTGTCATTTGGAGTGATGAAAGATAAAAGAGGAGTTGATTTGTACAATGTACTCTCTAACTAATGGTTTAACAACTTTTCCTCCAGGAGCTTGTCCAAACCTTTTTTAAATGCAGCTACATTAGTAGCTTTCACCACATCTTCTGGCAATGAATTTCAGAGCTTAATTATGTATTGAGTAAAAAATATTACCTCATTATTTTTAAATGTATCGCCTAATAATTTCATTGTGTGTCCCCTAGTCTTCCTATTCTTTGAAAGAGTAAACAACAAATTAACATTTACTTATTCTACTCTATTTATTATTTTGTAGACCTGGGTCCAGGCCAATGTCCCTGGTGTTGAGATCTGGCCTCCAGACCAGGCCTTGGTATTGGGCTTGAGCCTAAGCCTGAAAACTGGCATAGGTTAAAGCCCAGGTGTCAGGACCCAGCCTTCAGACTGGGTCCAGGCCGAGGTCCTAGCATCAGGACCTAAACTCTGGACTGGGCCCCCAGGCCTTGGCTTAGACCGAGGTCCTGGCATTGGGATCCAGGCTATGGGCGAGGCCCTAGAATTGGGCCTGGGTCTAGACCAAGGCCCGGGGATTAAGACCTGGCCTTCAACCCTGGGCTTTTCATAGGACCTAGGCCGAGGTCTTCATGACCTATCACAGCCTAAGCCTAATATGCCAAAGGCCTAGGCCTTGTCATTGGATCCCCCTGGACCAGGTAAGTGTGGGCTGGGGAGGATCCTGGCCCTGGCATTTTTTGGGTGGGAGGGATGGGTGGTGAGGATGGAAGGCCTTGGGAGGCCCCATATTTTTTTTATTTTTTTCACTTTTTAGGTTGCTTTTTTCTGTTTATTTTGTTTTTTTTAGGGCCAGATTTATAGGTTTTTTACCCCTAGACAGGGGTTACATTTTCTATTGCATGATGTCTCCTGTCAATCAACCAGTTTATAATCCACTCCTGCACCTTGGCACCCATTCCCAAACTTCTCAATTTATTTATGAGCCTCCTATGTGGGACCATATCAAAAGCTTTGCTGAATTCCAAGTAAATCACATTGAGCGCTCTTCCTTGATCAAATACTCTAGTCACCCAATCAAAAAAATCAATCAGATTTGTCTGACAGGACCTTCCCCTGATGAATCTATACTGTCTCGGGTCCAGCAACCCACCAGATTGTAGATAGTTCACCATCCTTTCTTTCATCAGATTCTCCATTATTTTTCCTACCACCGAGGTGAGGCTAAACGGCCTGTAGTTTCTATCCTCCTCTCTGCTCCCAGTCTTGTGAAGCGGGACCATAACTGCTTTTCTCCAATCTTGCGGCACCACTCCCATTTCCAGGGATCTATTGAGCAGATCTTTCAGTGGATCTGCGAGCACATCTCTGAGCTCCCTTAGTATCCTGGGATATGCCTCATCAGGCCCCATGGCATTGTCCATTCAGTTTTCCTAACTCTTCCCATATATTCTTTCTGTATATGGAGTTTTGTCTATCTCACCCCCATCTATGGTCTTATTAACAAGCAACAGTTCTTCTCCAGGGTCTTCTTTACTGAACACTCTACTGAAGTATTTGTTTAATATTTCAACCATTTCGTTATCTCTCTCTACATATTGCTCCTTATCACCTTGCAATTTCATTATACTACTATGGGCTTTCCTTCTTTCTCTGATATACAGTATCTGAAAAATATTTTGTCATATGGCCTAGGTCCAATCCCTGGCCCTTCCCCTATCACACAGTACATCTGTGCTAATTTATCGGGGAGGAACCAAATGTCCTGGGGATGCTCCCTCCCCTTGAGATGTTTGGCCCCCTCCCATGATAAACTACCCCAGCTTAGTAAATTTCCTTCTTAGCCTGATATCTTTGGTCAGGTAGCACTGAATATCTATGGTCACTGTTTAAAATGTAACCATGCCTCTAGAATGCCTCATCAGCGCCTTATTTATCCAGCTAAATTTAGTGCAGGCTTGGAAAGGAGGCAGCTGAGGGGGGATGTGTTGGAGGTGTTTAAAATCATGAGAGGTCTGGAGCGAGTGGATGTGAATCGGTTGTTTGCTCTTTCGGATGGTGGAGGGACTGGGGGGCACTCCATGAGGTTGGCATGTGGCACATTTAGAACTAATCGGAGAGAGTTCTTTTTTACTCGATGCACAATTGGACTCTGGAATTTGTTGCCAGAGGATGTGGTTAGTGCAGTTAGTATAGCTGTGTTTAAAAAAGGATTGGATGGATTCTTGGAGGAGAAGACCATTACCTGCTATTAATTAAGTTGACAGAAAATAGCCACTGTTATTACTAGCAAAAGTAACATGGAATAGACTTAGTTTTTGGGTACTTGCCAGGTTTTTATGGCCTGGATTGGCCACTGTTGGAAACAGGATGCTGGGCTTGATGGACCCTTGGTCTGACCCAGTATGGCATGTTCTTATGTTCTAATGTGTTAACCTGAAAATAATTTAGCCAGGCAGTGAGAGAATATTTAAATCTCAGGTTTTGTCCAGATAACTCAGCAATTTACCCAGATAACCTCTTTGAATATTGAGCTCAGTGTAATTAGGATAAAGAATGATAAAAGGGGCAGGTTGAAATGTTTGAGCATACCAAAATCTTTTATTTATTAAGCAACTGGGTCCAATATTTTCTAGTTGCCAAATGCTTTGAAAAAAAATGTTTTATTAAATTCCCATGAAACTTCTAAACCTCTTGGGATATTAGCCTCTTATTGGACTAGTAAAAGAATCATCCCAAAACCTTTTGCATACGATTTCAAGAGCACATTGGATCCTGCTTTAATTTTGGTCAACTGCATCTAGAATTTACAAATATTTTCAGAGGTTACACAAAACTCCAAACCTCTTTTTTTTTAACCTCTCTGATATTATTTTTCTCTTTCACTCTGAGTCTCTCCTTTTTTTTTTTTTTTTTACTTACCTCTTATGTGTAATTGCATGAGTGTCATACTACAGCTATGGTGTCAGTAGGGGAATCCTAGGTTTAAACCGTGCATATGACTCTTGTTCATTTCCTCAAACACTGAGCACTTCAGTATCAAAAAAGGCTTGATAATTTATTAAAACATCTTTAAAGTTATTTACAGCAAGATGTGTTTGTTACCTAGATTTGGTGTCTGTTAAGCTTGTCTTTATATTTGACTATGCTTATTCCATTAAATCTGGAACTTTCTAGTCATTTTCTTAGAAGATTTAGGACTATAAATCAGTGAATGTGATGAGGACTGGCTCATCATTTCCAACATCTGGAAATTTTATCATAAGAAGATGAGGTGACCATATAAAACATAAATTGCCTAAATATCTCTGTAGAGAGAAACATTCCATAGCAACACAAATAATGTATATTTTTGCAAACATGCATTGCATTATACTTTCCACTGCTGGTCTTTTAATCAAAAGTAGCTTTTGTAAATCTTTCCTAGTGGCAGATACCATATCTACAATACCACGAGAAAAAGAAGTTTAAAATATTAGACATTCTGGAAACATAAAAAGATGAAGGTGGACGTGGAAGGAAGAGGACCCTTGTCATCAGACAAGAGCAGCACCTCCTAGTTTAACTGGGAATATATGTGTAAAGCCAGCTAGATTTCACGATGCTGTCAAATTAAGAACACGGTACTACTACCTTTATTACTTCTATAGCACTACTCCACATACGCAGTGCTGGACAGACACATATAAGAGAAATTCTCTGCTCAATAAACTTACAATCTAATCAAGACACGCATACAGGGCAAAAAAGAATTTGAGAATTTCATTTAAGACAATGGTTAAAAATTATTGCAGCTATTAGCGGGCCAATCAGGGGTTAAGATTTAAAAGCAGCCTCGAAAGTAGGTTTCAGATGGGATTTAAATAAAGCAAGGGAGGGAGCTTGATGCACCAGCTCAGGAAGCCTATTCTGAGCATACGGTGTAGCCAGCTGGAAGGCACAGAGCAGAGGCTTACCGAGGCTCTCCAGTACCCAGGGGCCAATGCCTAACCTGCACCCCCTCTCCCCCCCCCCCACTGCAAATGCGTGCAGTCACAGAAAGTTACACTAATACAAATTCCACAAAAGAAATGGACTGACAGACTGTTGAGAGCTTCCCTGCCTTCAGACAGGGCGCCAATAGAGTTTCCTTTGCCCCTTCCCTCTGTGGTACTGCAAGCAAACAAAAACAGTCTCTGATAAAGAATGAGAGAAAGAGTCAAGGACTGTGATGTAAAATTTCTACATTCTTCCAAAATTTCCAATTTTTCCACTTCTGAACATCAGAAAAAAAAAAAAAAGGAAAAGCAATTCCAAATTTGTCCTTTTTTCCAGACCTGCACACATCGCTGCAGGCTCATTACAGCACACTGCCTCTCCCCTTACCAACAGGCCGATACAGAAAGACACACCGAAGAGAGGGCGAGCATCCGCTCTCCCGGCACGCGCACAGGCCAGTGTCCTATGCGCGCAATGCAGTAAATAAAATTATGCTAATTAGGACCCGTGGTAAAAGGAGGCGCTAGGGACACTAGCACGTCCCTAGCACCTCCTTTTTGACAGGAGCGGTGGCTGTCAGCGGGTTTGACAGCTGACGCTCACTTTTGCCAGTGTTGGTTCTGAAACCCGCTGGCAGCCATAGGTTCGGAAACCGGACGCCGGCAAAATTGAGCATCCGGTTTTCAACCCGCGAGACATGGGCTGATTTTAATTTTTTTAGTTTTTAATTATTTTTTACTTTTGGGACCTCCGACTTAATATCGCCATGATTTACTATTATGGTTGATTTTATGATATTAAGTCGGAGGGTGTACAGAAAAGCAGTTTTTACTGCTTTTCTGTATACTTTCCCGGTGCCGAGAGAAATTAACGCCTACCTTTGTTCTCTCCACCTAGCTTGATGTAACCCAGGTAGAGAGTCCATCAAGCTAGGTTGAGAGAACATTGCACAAATCTCATCTTGAAGTGAGTTTCCTCACTCCGAAGGCCATCAGATCTTCACAAGAGACCACTGTTCTGTTCGTACGTGTCACGTAGAATGTCAAAGTGGCCCCTAACCCCCTACACTCATACCTAAACCCCACCTCGAGTATGTAGGTGGGCCTACCATAGGGATACAAATACCTACCTAAGGAGATGACATTCTGGCCAGTCTCTCTCTCTCTCTCACTCTCTCTTCTTTCCCCCCTCAAATAGGCCTTACTGGAGACATCACAAAAGGCAATGAAACCTTACCTCACAGCAGCTAAACCCAGCCCACTCTCCACCTCAAATTCAGAAAATAGGCATCACACCATACAATATGGTGCTATCACATGCATTAACAGGGCTTTTCACATGCAATACACATTTTGATAAATGACCCCCCCCAGAGTTTCTTTGTCCATTGCCCTTATCCCCAGCACTGACTCTCTATCAAATCCCCAGCAGTTACTCTTTCTCTCAATCCCCAGCAGTCACCATCAATCTGTCTCTCTCTCTATCAATCTCTTCCTTTCCCACAACTCACTCCCTCTCTCCACCCTCCTCTCTTTTTCCCTCTCCATATTCCCATTCTCAGCTCTTTCCCCATTCCCAGTAGTCACACACTCTCTCTTCTTCATCTGTAGCAGTCACACTCTCTCTCTCCCCCCTCTGTCCCAAGCAATCTGTCTCTCTCCTTCCCTCCCCTCCTCTCCCCTGTCCCCAGTACTTACTTTTTCAGCTGTGGCAGATGTTTAGGAACAGTAAATCAAATACAAAAAAATGACCAAAAGAATCACCAGGTAAATCAAGTAAAAATAGTAGAAGATGATCTCCACTGATGTGAATGGCACAGATCATGCATCTCTTATCCAAAAATTAATTATGCCTCTGTATTATTAAGAAGCAATCATTTCTGTAATGGTGTACAAATCAGAACATGAGGCCTGATGCCAAAGAGTCTAATCAGAGCTCCCAGAGCCTTTTTTTTTTTTTTTTAAATCAATAAATGCTTACACATCCATTGCTCTCAAGCTAACAAATGTGCATTTGAAACAATGAAACTGATATTCAGTTATGTACCTAGAATTTAGGCACATAATTCGGGGGTGTACCTAGGGCGGGTGGGTGATGTTGGGGAGGGCCAGAGTTAGCAGCATAAGCTATTCGGAGTAGGTCACTTATCCAATGTGGCTAACTCTGGTTGGCCCATAGCCGGTGATATTCAGCGGTGCGGCCATGCTACTGAATATCCCTGTTAAGTTAGCCAAATAGCTATATCCAGCTAACAACTAGCTGCTCCATGGCTGAATATCAGCCCCAATATTTTGCAGTCACCATGTGTTTACAGAAGTATAAGCTGTGTGGATGGACACAAAGAAGATGGCTCTCATAATTCAACTGTGGCAATGAAAAAAATAATTATTGGTGACATTGTTGCCAACTTCCACTTGTGAATTACATTTTTTTTCATTGCCGCAGTTGAATTATGAGAGCTTGCCGAAGCAATCAACAGCAGCTGAAATCCAATGAGAGCAGGGTGTCTATAAATGCATGCCTACCAAGTCTCCCATATTGGCAACCGATTTCCTATTTCACAGGCAGGAAACACCAACAAAGCGCTTTACCTCCAGACCACTAAGCCGGATCCAGGTTTAGCTATCTGCATAGACTCTTCCCTATACCACTGCAGCCAGACAATGCCTCGTCGACTTTCTCTCAAATGGGTGGTGCTGACACTCTTCTCTACCCTCTCAGTCACAACCCATCATGAGTTTTATGACTCACCCCTCCCCTTGTGGTCCTCATCTTCTTCCTGTCGGCTGGGTGTGGAAAGCCCACTGGTTGGTTACCATCTGGCCCACTGCTAGGCATTCAGTGCCGCAGCACAGGGTCTCTTCTTGATGGTGTGGGTGAGAACCCCACCAGTGCATCACCTCAAGGCAACACCATTCAGGGTCTCTTTATACTGTGGTGGGGTGGGAAACCCTTCAGCGTGTCACCACAGGGCGCTGCTGTGCAGAGCCAGTGGTAGGTTTTTTGCCGCTCTGTGTGAGCAATTACTTTGCTGGCCCCTCCTCATTCTGTTGTTTTTTTTAATGTTTACTTTGTATTCTTTTTCTAATCAGGGCCAAAGCAAGGGTATTAGGCATCCTAAGTAAATCTTACAATGTTTTGCCCAACCTTCTTACCACCACAGCCCTCTCCAAACACAAAATTTATACATTCATAATAAAAGATTTTTTTCAATTGTATCTTTATCAATTATATCATTTATCAACAAATAAATATAATAAGGCAAAACCTAGGTTACACTTTACACTCAAGGCAAAAATAAAAGTACAAATTTGTATTTATAATCCAAAGTACAAGTCTACATTAAGGGAGAAAATGAAGAAAATACCAAAGGAAAAGAAATATAGACAATCAGATCACAGCATGTGGCCCAGTTGTAATATTATTACAAATAATTCTAAGGGTCCCTTGCATCGCAGGTGCTTTATCTATAACAAATGTTTCCAAGTGAAATACCTAGATATTCCCTTTGGAAGCCACTATACACTTACAGGGACACCTTAAGAAAAACATGACCCCCAAGTTGAATACTGTGCTGCTTAAGTGCTAAGAATGACTTCCTACGAAGTTGTATTTCATGAGACACATCTGGAAAGATTTGCATTTTTTATCCATAAAATTTCAGTCCTTTATACTTAAAGTATTGTTTAAGTGCCAGATCTTTATCCATTTCTGATATATAAGATACTAATAAGGTAGACCTAGCTGATATAATATCCTGAGAATCTTGAAGAAATTCAGATTTATAATACTATCAAAAGGGGCAAAAAGATCCAAACTTCCTTCGGGTCCTAATCTCCCTTTTACATTCAGGGGGATAATAGCACTCATATAACTTTATTTCTTTATCCTGAGCAATCTGCAAGACATCATATAAGTATTTTTGGAATAATTCAATTGCTGATAATTATCTGGTTTTAGTAAAATTTAGTTTTGGCAATTTTTTAGACCTCATAGAATTATCTAGCGATTCAATCTTACTGTGCAAACAGAGGCAGTCTTTTACATTAGAAGACACTGATGCCTGTAAATTCTTAATCAAGTTACTTGAAACAATAGATTGCCTTTCCACAGTGCTTAACCTGTGTTCTAAATCTATAAATGTAACAGAAGCTGCCGTGGAGAAAGCACAAATTTGAGAAACTGATTGAGAGAATGAAGTCCCCGTCCTTGAAACAACGTTCCATATGTCTCTAAAAATTAAGTTTGCTGGTTCTAATGGGTCCCCAGCTTCAAAACCTCTATGATCAGAGGCTAGACACACTGCAGTTGGAATAGGAACCTGTGGCTCATTTCCCACTTCACAAGTAGGAACATGATATTAACTAGGAGAAGCAATCCCTTCAGCCTCGGGAGATATAGGGGAGCAAACAGATAGTAAAAGGCTCCCGTTCACACGCCCTCCCTGAGTTGGAAGAAGAGTCACAGGCTCATCAACAAAAGCAGCTGTTTAATTTGATATTTCTCCAATACTTACAGGTCGAGGTAATGGTGGAGGAGAACGCTCACCTACACTAAGGGAAACCTCACCTGCTTCGCCTGCAGTAGACTCTTCTGATTGTACACTGAGTTGAATGAGGTGACGGTACATTAGTCCCATAGTGGGTGTGGAAGCTGAAAGGGCCATATTCTTTTTCCCTTTCCCTTTTTCCCCCATTCCAGCAACCAAAAAAATTGCAAGAAGGGGTGGGCCCCTTAGCTGCAGGCGGCACGCCACAGGCTGGCTACTTAAATGGCTGTCTCTGGAAGTCCACCTCAGGGCCTTTAGGTGCCCACCTTGCTGCCTGTTGGAAAACCTTTGGATAGGAGGGACAGAAGCAACTTGCTGATTTTCACTATCAGTAAGTCCCCCCATAATAAAAGATTTTACATGAAAAAGGACACTCAAAGTACAATATTTTGAAGGGAAATTATCACAATATCATATTATATTTACATGCACTTCTGTGTGTGATGTCAACCAGAAAACCCTGCATAAAAGTCAAAAGACACTTGGAACACATATGGTATTAGGACTATTGTAACATGTTGGGTGTGGACTTGGTCCTCAGAAAACTATGAGCAAACTAAATTACAATTACATTATCATAAACCTCCCATTCCAAAACTGCACTAATTGCTAGCAGTCAAACGGTTGCAAGCCTACCTATGAAAAGGTGACCCTGCAAACATTACACCAGGCTCTAAAACACCAATACACTTCCTATTAGGACAACAGAACAAACCAAGCTGATATAGATCCCTACACAAAAATGACACGTTAGCAAAATACTTAACCTCAATCATACATGAGGAACAAAGACATGCTCACACAGACATACACAAATGATCTTTCAGAACTGGCACATACTCACATACATGCTTTCTCAGATACATGTACACACATACTGGCTTCCTAGCTCTCACTCAGGCACACACACACATACACACATTCTGACTCCCTGTCTCTCATGCACACACATTGCCTCTGTCTATCTCAAGCACACACATACATTGGCTCTCTCTCTCTCTCAAGTACACACAGATACACACTCATGCTGGCTCCCTAGTTCTCACTCAGGTACAAAAACACACACACATACACACACACACACATACTGGCTCCCTGTTTCTCAGACATACACACATACACATGCTAGATCCCTCTCTCTCAGGCACATGCATGCATGGGCTCCCTCTCCCTCAGGCACACACACACTGCCTCCCTCTCTGAAGCACACACAGATACGCACTGGCTCCCTTTTTCTCAAGTGCATACACACACAAACACACACACAAATACACACATCACACACATACACCCATGAGCTTCCTCTCTCTCAGGCATACATCCACACTGGCTCTATCTCTCTCTCAAGCAGACACTGGCTCCCTCTCTCTCAGGCACACAAACACACACACATACTGGCTCCCTCTCTCATTACTTCTGAGGGAATTTTGTGCATAAATATTTAAAATTCTGCAAAATTCTACATAGTTTATATTGGTCAAAATAACACAATATACATAACAGTTTTTGAGTAATTAAAATGTAATACGGAAAATATACAGATTATTAAATATTCTGAGCAGAATTCCCACAAAAGTATACTGTAAGATTATCCCTTCTACCTCTCTTCCTACTCCCCTGGCCAGATCTTTCACTCTACCCTCTTAGGCCTCAACTCCTCCATTCTCCACTCTCTCCCCTCACACTCCAGGCTCAACCCCTTCCACTCTATCTCCACCCCTCCGCCCTCCTCTCCCAGATGTTGCGAACACAGGGGATGCGGTCGCTTGCTCGAGAAGAGTGAGCCCTTGAAACACGGCGTGACCCCAGAGCGAGACTCCAAGGAGAGCACCGTGGGGGATGAGCGGTTCAGGCATGGGCTGAACTCGGAACTTGGAATGTAGCTTGAGTCTTGGAACATAGCTGAGTCTTGAGATGTAACTTGGAACATAGCTTGAATCTTGGAACAAAGCTGGAAGCTTGGAACGAGTCAAACTCAAACCTCCGCTGAACCTGAACGCACAGAGTGAGACCCAACAATGCAATGCTGGTCTCAGGGGTAGCCCTCCGGCCACTCTATAGCCCTTTCAGACCCGCCGCTTGGGAATGATCATTGTGTCAGGTCAGATGAAGGCCGAGGACAGGACACGGCATGACATGGATCTCTGATGAAGACTCAGAGGACTTGGAACTTGACACAAAGATTTGGAACAAGAGACGAAGACTCTGAGGACTTGGAACTGGAGACGAAGACTCAGAAGACTTGTCACCGGAGAATAGGACTCGGAAGACTTGGAATTGGAAAGAGTCAAAAACAGGAGGAGTCCAGCCTCTCAGGGCACTACATTTCAGCGTGCCCTACAAAGCCCCCCATGGGCTGGTCGCAGACCACGCTGTTTCTCTGCGCGCCCTACATAATCCTCCACAGGTTGGTCGTGGACCACACAGGAGTGGGATAGGCTCAGGACTGAGACTCAGAGGAGGACAGGAGTCAGGAAATCACTTGGAACTCTGAACAAGGCTTGGAACGAGTAAAGGTGATCCACTGGCTAGTTAAGCTCCATGAGTTTGGAACTAGGAACATGGACAGGAATTTGAGATGACTCGGAATTGGAACTTCAAACTCTAGAAACAGGGATGGATTCTGAGGACTTGATCCAGCAAAGAAGGAATTGGAAACAGGCCCTATGCCAGTAAGCGCCCTACACAGACACCCATGGCTGGTCATGGACTACGACGCTGTCACACTTGGAGGAAGGACGAGGGAAAATCTAGAAGACCGGAATACCAGGAGCTTGATTGAAGAATCGGATGAGACGAAGATTCAGAAGACTGGACGAGAGACCAACAGAAGACCAGGAACACAGAACAGGCAATATGATGGAGCTCCAAAGGGACAAGGAAGCCAGGAACCAGGACTGGAACTGGAACAGGAGGATTAGGAACATCCAACAAAGAACACAGAACCATCAAAACAGAAGACCACGAAGGATCTTGCCAGACGAGGAGACCATGGACAACCATGAAGATCCGATGCAAAGGCCCCAAGGAACTGGCAAAGAGCCCTTTTATAGGGCTGAAGACAGGACAAGGTGATGGCATCATCAGATGGGGCTGCAGGGCTTTTCCTGCTGCTGGCCTTTTAAATATCCAAGAGATGCGTGCGTGCACACCTATGCAGGGACCGGGCAGGAGACGAGCAGCAGCGTCGGCAGAATTCCTGCTGCGAAGAAGTGGAGTCAAAGGCGGCCCTCCCTGCAGCGGAGGAGACAGAGCTGGAAGCAGCACTCCACGCCGCAGAGAGCAGAGACGGCGGTGGCTCCCCAGCTGCGGGAAGAGCAGGGCCAGTGTCCAGCTGGCAAGCAGCAGAAACGGCAGCTCTTCTGCTGTGCAGGAAACCCGAGCCGGCACACCGCTGGCAGACAGCAGCGGCAGTGAGCTGCAGAATGGACAGCGGCATCCGGGCTGCATGGGAGCAGCCGATAGTAGCAGCCCACAGCTGCAGAAGGCAGTAGGACTGGCGTTGGTCTAGGATGGTGAGAGAGGCTGCTTGCGGGAAGGGCCCCGCGAGCACAACACCAGAGTTTCACCCCTTTCTCATACAACCCCTCACACAAACTTCCACTCACTCTTGCACACACACCCTCACTGTTAGTGTTTGAGGTAATTGTGGGTGGATCCTTGGGCCGGTAGCAGATGACCACGCCCTTGGGGGAAGATCCCAAGAGGGACCACCGGTCAGGCTCAGAGTATGGAGACAGACACACACTAGTTTTTTTATTAAACAGAATATTGAACCACCAGAGGTGGCAGTAGTGAGCTGAAGTGCCCGGCTGGGCTGTAGTCCCTCAGATACTGGAACAGCAATCCTGGATAACTGAGCTGTAGAGAAACTGAATATAGTGAGTAGGCAGGGTATGCAGAGTTCAGGAACAGAACCTTGATGGTAACACTCACACCATAGTTTCTTGGAAGCAGCCCAGGAGCTGGAAAGAAGTAGGCCCTCAAGGAGCGAGTACCTGGCTCCAGGGAACGCTCTGAGAGAGAGAGGATAACTCTCTGATGTTGTAGGCAGCGATGACTTCCTGGCAGAAATGGTATTCAATAGTAAGTCCGGGAACGAGGGCCGTCGAGGAGTGGGTACCTGTTCCAGACTGCGATCTGAAAAGCAAAAGAGAAAGCAAGGCCCCCGAGGAGCGGGTACCCCTGGTATGTCCGTGGAGGCAGAGTAGCTTAGGTACAGTAACCCTTTCCCCTTGCTAACTCGATTAGTTAGCGATTTCAGAGAACTTAAATATCTGGTGCGGATGACATCACCTCAGGGGAACGCCCCTGAGGTTTGCGCTACTGCTGGTACTTCAGTCGGGGTCGCATCGCACGCACACCCTTAGGCTCCATGGAAACATGGCGGTGTGCAGCATCTAGCCATTCCGGGAATGCCGGAGGAGGATGGCAAGAGGACGCCGCCAAACTTCCAACAGGCAAAGAGGGAGTCGCCAAAGCGGTAAGGTGGGCGTAGTGGAGACGTCGGGCAGCGACGGTCGCAATACTCACATAGGCCTTTATCTCTCTTGCATTTACATACACACCCTCCTTCACGCAGGCTCCCTCTTTCTCTCCTACTTCCTATGTGTCCTCTCTGGGACACATACCTTCACACAGGTTACCTCTCTCTTTCTGTCACACAAACCTCCTTGCACACAGGTTCCCTCTTTCTCTCTCACACAACCCCATCACATAAGCTCTTTCTCTCAAACATAAACACGCACCCTCCCTCACACACACACACACACACACACATGCGCACAATCCCTCTCTCACACTCACCCTCACTCACACATATTGGCTCCCAATCTCTCAACCACATACTCACTCCCTCACAGGCTTCCTCTTGCTCTCTCTGAAATACACACACACACAGACACACACACACACACACATACTTCCTCTCTTTCACATAAGCTCACAAGTTTTCTTACCTCTCATGCTGGGCCTTCTTTTGTTTTTTTAGGCTCAGTGTGAGATAGGCTTTACTTCTGGCCACCAGGCCTTCTGATCTTCGCTATAAGTGGGATGGGCTCCATTCACAGCCAGTTGATCTTTGCTGAGTCCAGTGATCTTTGCCATGAACGGGATGGGCTCCACTCGCTGCCAGCCGATCTTCATCGCGAATAGGATTGGCTCCACTTGCTGCCTGCTAGGCCACAACTTCAGACTGGGCGGTGAGTTAAGAAAACTATGGAATTGATTTCCCAACAGTATTGGTGGCCTTGCATGACTTGAGACATCTGGACATATGTAGAATCATGAGTCTAACTGAGCCCGCAAGGAGCAAATAAGTGATAAATCTAACCATCTATAATGTTTATAAAAGAAGAGAGGACGGAGCAGATAAACTTCAATGTCCACCAATGGGTTAATAAATTTCAGTTAAATTTATTTTAAATCCTTTTGATGTGTCAAAATGTTGTCTCTTTCTTCTGGCCCCTAGCCTATGCCAATGCTGCAAGATGCCGGGGAGACCCCCAAAGAGAGACACGGCTGATTGACGCACTGCTTCTGCTTCTACCACTCTGCTGGGTGCCAATGCTGCCTCCTTCTTACCCGCGACTAGATGCCATGCTCAGCTGGCCTCCAATGCCGAGGTTGGCTTGGGTCCTCCTTAGGCACGCATGTGCCCAACTTTGTCCTTCTTAAAGGGCCAGTGGCAAAAACAGGGTAGTAGTGCCCATTGATGACATCACCACTGGGTGACTATTTAAAGGACAGTGCTGCGTTTGCTCCTTGCCTCAGCAATAGGTTGACTCCATTGGAGTAGTGCTTTGCCTCTGTGTTCCTGGTTCCTGCTTCTTGTTTCCTGGTTCCTGACTCCTGCTGTGTGCTCCTGAGTTCCTGTGTCCTATTCCTGGTTTTGTGGCAGTCCAGTTTGTGTTGACTACCTCTCTTCGTGGTTAGTCTTCTCCTCGTCTGTCTTCAGTGTTCCATCCTCCTCTTGTAGTCCCTTGTTCTTCATGTCCTCCTCTTTGTTCCTTGTCTTCTCAGATTGAACTCCTGGTTTAACCTCAGATCAGACTTTTGACTTTGTCTTTGGATTGGATTTCTGGCATGATCCTAGTTTGGACCTTGATGCTGCTTGATCTCTGCCTGCCTCTGACCACTGCCCTTTTACCATCTCTGACTGAAATTCTCCACCATAACCATCCCTCCAGGGAAGATGGACAGCCTCAAACTCTTGTTATGGTCCAGCAGCACTACTGGTGGCCCCAGATGCAAAGAGATGTCCAAATCTATGTGGACAAAAGGGGAATAGATCTCAAGTCCTTAAAATTTTAAGGACTTGAGATCTATTCCTCTTTTGTTTACCTTACAGCTTTGATAGATCATCTTCCTTGTTGTTTTTGGTCCAAGTCTACGTGAACTCCTGTCTCACTTACTCTAAGCAGAAACCCTTGTCAGGGTGATCCTGGGTGCTGTTATAGCTATTGCTAGCCCCCAGGGAACCCTGGATCCACATGTCCACTGACTTTATAGTGGACCTCCCTCTCTCTAATGGCTGCATAATCATTTGGGTCATAGTCAATCGTTTTTAAAAAATGGCTTATTTCATTCCACTTCCTGGACTCCCCACGGTCCAAAGCTGGTTCACCTATTCATGCACCACATCTTTCACCTGCACGGCCTGCCCAGATACATTTTCTTTGACCAAGGAAACCCAATTTACAGGTAAGTATTGTAAAAAATTTAACATTTCTCTAGATTATACAACGGCAAACCACACTCAAGCAAATGGACAGTCCAAGAGGATCAATCACACCCTGAAGAGTTTCCTCAGAATTTATGCAAATGACTGTCAAGATAACTGGGCTGCCCTCCTACGTCGATGAAGTTTTCCCACAACTCTTACATCTGCACCACCACAGGATCATCACCCTTCCAAATTGTATATTGGAAGCAACCTTCACCCCTGTTGCCTATACCACTGGCTGTTCCCTCACCCGTGGCCCAATTGACTGCCCAAGAGCTTCAAGAACTCTGGGTATGCACCAATGACATGCTCCAAAGCACGGCTGAAAGACATTGCAGACCAGCACTCCAGTTCAAATCAGGGCACAAAGTCTGGCTCAGCATCCATCACATCAGGCCCCATGTGGCTTGCTCCCTGATACATTGGGCCATTTTCAATCCTACGCCAGCTTAGTCCAATATCTCATCAACTACATTTACCTGCTACTCTCAGAATCCATAACGTATTCCATGTTTCACTTTTGAAACCTCTAATCCTCTCAAGGCTCTCCAGGAAACTATCAGAGTCTCCAAAGGTATCCTCCATCCCAGAGCCTTAAGAGGTATCCTCAGAAGATAATGTTACCTATCAAGTAAGGGAGATTCTAGATGTCAGGCAGTAAGCCAAAAGATGGGAGTTCTTTATATCATGGGAATGATATGGCCTGGAGAAGAACACATGGGATCCTGTCTCCAATTTATTGAATAAGCATTAGGGATGTGAATCGTTTTTCTGACGATTGAAAATATCGGAAGATATATTCAAACTTGTCAGAATTTGGGGGGCCCCTGAACCCAATAGGAAAACCCCACACAATTTTTCATGGGGTTCTCTTATCGTTTTTGGGGGGGGGGCGGGAAGAAAGGGCACTTAAAAATAAACCCCACACCCACCCCGACCCTTTAAATTTAATTCTTTCGCATCCCCCACCCTCCTGACACCCCCGCAGGCCATCCAGTGCTCCTACCATGTGACAGGGGCTGGCCAATGGCACGGTTACACTGTCACATGCTAAGGGCAAAGGGCCATCGGCGCCATTTTGATTATTGGCAGCCGACGGCCCAAGATTGGGAGATCACTCCCGAGACCCCCGCTGGACCACCAGGTACTTAAAAAAATTTTTTTGGGGGGTCAGGAGGGTGGGGGATGTGAAAGAATTAAATTTAAAGGGTTGGGTGTTTTGTTTTTTTTTCGGCACGACACAGCCGATTAAAACGGGTAAGAATCACGGGAACGAAGATTTCCCGTGGTTTTTACCTGAACTCGATACCGGAAACGAGTCCGGTACCGATTCACATCCCTAATAAGCATCTCCTGAAGGAATTTCATACCAAGAAGTCTAGACTTTCAGGGAGAGGGTTAGGGGAGGGTGTACTGTTGTATGTGACCATCCATGGAGCTGGCCCATGGATTTCCGCTCTTACCTCCAGCCCCAAGCCTGGGTCAATACCGCCGGATGCCAAGGGAGATCCCCAAAGAGAGACGCGGCCAATCACCACACTGCTCCCACTTCTGCCCCTCTACTGGGTGCCAATGATGCCTCCTTCTTACCCATGATTAGCTGCCATGCTCAGCTGGCCTCTGACACTGAGGTTGTCCTGGGCTCTCCCTAGGCATGTCCATGCCCAACTTTGCCCTTCTTAAAGAGCCAGTGTTGGGAACAGGGTAACAGCGCCCATTGATGGTATCACCACTGGGGGACTATTTAAAATCCAGTGCTGCACTTGCTCCTTGCCTCGGCAATAAGTTGACTCCATCGGAGTAGTGCTTTGCCTCTGCATTTCTGGTTTCTGGTTCCTACTTCTTGTTTCCTGGTTCCTGTGTGTTCTTGAGATCCTATGTCTTGTTCCTGGTTACTTGGCAGTCCAGTTTGTGTTGAGTTCCTGTCTTTGTGGTCAATCTTCTCCTCGTCTGTCTTCAGTATTCCATTGTCCTTCAGTGGTTCCTTGTTCTTTGTGCCCTCCTCTTCGTTCCTTGTCTTCTTGGATTGGATTCCTGGCTTGACCTTGGTTCAGACTTATGGCTTTGTCTTCAGAATGGATTTCCGCCTGCCTCTGTCTACTTCGTTTACTGTCCCTGACTGAATTCTGCCTGAACCACAACTCTGAAATCTATCTGCCTTTGACCACAGCCTATACCTGATTTTGTCCATCCACTGACTGCCCTGACCACTGCTCATTTCCAATTCTGCCTCCTCTTGTGCTGGCCTGCAGCATCTCCCACATAATAGATCTTCACCTCCACAGTGGTCCGCACATAAGTTCAGCTGGCCCCAGCATCTGAGGGCTCCACCCAGCTGCACTTCTATAGTGGAAGCGGAAGAATCACGTATAGATGTGCCCATGACCTCACCCCACCATCCCCCTCAAGCACAGGTTAGCAGAATCAGGACATTAAACATCAGAAAAATAAACAACCACTGTAATAGCCACTAGGGCACAGAGAAAAACATCCAAACCCGTATAAATCCAAGAAAAAAATAAAAAATTTGGTGGGTGCCCTTTAAACAGTCAAAGAAGAAAGCCATCGTGTAAAGTAGTCCAAAGCGTAGCAAGGCACCCGCAAAACTTGGGGCCATGACATTAAGGTCCACACGTGATCTCCAGAAGCGATCCTAGAGAAAATGGCCCCTAGTATTCCAGAGAGAAATTCATCAAGGGGTAGATTTTATAAAATAGCACGAGCACGTACTTTTGTTGGCGCACCAGGCGCAAACAAAAGTACGCTGGATTTTAGTAGATACGCGCGTAGCTGCGCGTATCTGCTAAAATCCTGGATCGGCGCGCGCAAGGCTGCTGATTTTGGGCAGCCGGCACGCGCCGAGCCGCGCAGCCTGTCTCCGTTCCCTCTGAGGCCGCTCCGAAATCGGAGCGGCCTCGAAGGGAACTCCCTTTCGCCCTCCCCTCACCTTCCCCTCCCTTCCTCTACCTAACCCACCCCCCCAGCCCTATCTAAACCCCCCCTACCTTTATCCCTGGATTTACGCCTCCCGGAGGGAGACGTAAATCCACGCGCGCCAGCGGGCTGCTGGCACGCGGAGACGCGATCCGGGGGCGGTTCCAGAGGGCACGGCCATGCCCCCGGTCCGCCCCGGCCCGAAACCACGCCCCCAGGCCCGCCCCCGAAACGCCGCGTCCCGCCCCTAAAACGCCGCGCCGATCGGCCCCGCCCCCGACACGCCCCCGACTCGCCCCCCTCAAAAAACCCCGGGACTTACACGAGTCCCAGGGCTCTGCGTGCGCCGGTGGGCCTATGGAAAATAGGCGCGCCGGCGCGCAAGGCCCTGCTCGCGTAAATCTGGGCGGATTTACGCGAGCAGAGCTTTTAAAATCCGCCCCCAAATGCAGAAGTTCTGCTGATTTTGGAAACTGAAACAGTACCAAAGGCTGAACTCTGATCCATGGCAACTTCAAAATATGAATATATTTACCACGCCACAGGCTTAGTACATAACACCCCAGAAGTCAGCTACATATAGTCAATGCAAAGGAAGTACTAATAAGATGCCAGATCATAGTGCGAAACCCTGAGAAAGTCTGTGACAAAATCTTCCAAAGGAGAAAAAGAAGTCCCAAAAAAACCCCCGTGCTACGTAAAAGAATCCATCGCACAAGGCCTGACCGTCACATTGCAAGTCATGGAGTTCCTTTACTCACAGCCAGGTGCCGAGCCGGGCCCATATAAGGTTAACAGCTACACCGAGAGCACCGTTTTATGAATCAAGTGAGTCCAATAAAGCCCGGGCCTGCTCCACTGTTTCAAAAGTATGGACTTTGTCCGCGCTCCAGATCAGCAAGCATGCCGGGAACATAAGAGCAAATTTGATGCCACAGTTGTGTAAGGTAGAGCAGATAGGTGAAAATCCACGCCTGGCCTCTGACACCGAAGTTGAAAATCCTGGAAGACTATGATGGGATGTGACTGATAAAGAAGCTCCTGTTTCAATCGGGATGCCCTTCAGAGCTCTGCCTTGTGAGCTGAATTCAAGATTTTGGCTATGACCAGCTGAGGACGCCCCGACGGCAAAGATCTCGCTCCCAGCCTGTGGGCATGCTCCACCATGAGCCTCCCCTGTAAATGAGGCAGCGTGAGCACCTCTGGGAGCCAGGTCTCCAAAAGTGAGCACAGTGAGCGCACCTCAACTGCCTCTGGGAAGCCTAGGAATCTTAAATTATCGTGGTGGGCCCTGTTTTCCAGCTCATCGACTTTAAGCTGAAGAGCCTGTAAGCTTTTGTCCCCAGTGGCCATTTTAGTGAGGGTGACACTCGCGGCATCCTCCAGCTCCGAAATCCACGCCTCTGCTGTCTCCAAATGCAGAGGGAGTGTCGCTAGTAAGTCGCGAACCTCCCCCAACTGAGCCGTAATCTGGGACAGTTTTTCGTCCAGGGACTCACGAATCGTGTCCTTTATATCTGTGATGGTAAGCGGTGCGAGAGGGGAGGGAGACTCACTTTCTGTCGCAGCCACCATCTTGGATTCAGATGCCTTCACTTTTTCTTTTTCTTTTTTGCTTGCTTTTGCCATCATTGATGGCCGCAGTTTTCCATGAACCTGGACCATGGATATATGCCCTGTACCCGGTGATGCTTAATTTGGTCGGGCAGGCTGAAATGTGGTCAGATGATGCGCGATTGGTGGGGCGGGTCTGGAGCCAGGAAGAAGTGTGTCCTCCAAGCTACCACATCACGTGATCCTCTCATAAAGCTATCATTTATTCCATCCAGGAACTTTATCTCTCTAGCGTGTTGCGATGATACATTTACCTAGTCAATATTGGGGTAATTGAAGTCCCATTATTATCACACTACCAATTTGTTTAGCTTCCCTAATTTCTCTTAGCATTTTACTGTCAGTCTCACCATCTTGACCAGGTGGACGGTAGTATACTCCTATCACTATAGTCTTCCCCGACACCCAAGGGATTTCTACCCATAAAGATTCAATTGTGCATTTAGTCTCATGCAGGATGTTTGTTTAATCTGTTTATTAAGTTTTCAATTTTTACATAATTCAATGTACTTCAATTGAACATTATAAACTTGCAACATTTTCCTATTGCCAAAATACACATATTAAGAGAACATTTTCTATATAATCTCATCAGTAACACATTTACTTTTAGCAAAAACAAAAACTCATCTCAAAAGCTTAATATCAACTTTTAAGCATAATATTGGAAAAACATAGTTTTATACATCTGAAAACCATCCCAACTGTTACATGAGAGGACTATGTTTTAAGAAAGAAAACAATTAGGCAAACTCCGTTTAGCAATTACTCTATTTCATAACCCTTGCCTCATGCAGGATGTTTATCCTGTTGGACTCTATGCCATCCCGGACATAAAGCGTCACACCGCCTCCCGGGTGCTCCTCTCTGTCATTGCGATATAATTTGTACCCTGGTATAGCACTGTCCCATTGGTTGTCCTCCTTCCACCATGTCTCTGAGATGCCAATTAAGTCTATGTCATCATTCACTGCTATACATTCTAATTCTCCCATCTTACTTCTTAGACTTCTGGCATTAGCATACAAACATTTCAAAGTTTGATTTTTGTTTGTATTTTCATTCTGCTTTTTAATTGATAGGGATAAGTTAGAATTTTTTAACTCAGGTGAGTTTTTAGTTACAGGCACTTGGACTACTTTTCTTGTTATTGGAACCTCACTGTCGGGATGCCCTAATTCTAATGCATCATTAGTATCCTTTGAAGATACCTCTCGCCGAACCATCCACTACTGAGCGACTGTTGGCTTTCCCCTTTGTTCTAGTTTAATCGCTCACTTGACTTTTCTTCAACATACATCCTCAAACAAATGAGTAACAGACAAAATCAAACACTGAAGGCCCTCTTTCAAGTTTATGTTTCAGAACAACAAAATGATTGGGTACAACTATTGCCATGGTCAGAATTTTCATATAACAATCATGCTCGGGACTCTTCTGGAAATTCACCTTTTTTCATTGTTCATGGAACACATCCCAAGATTCCACTACCAGTGCCTTTAACTTCTGGGACGTCAGCATCTGATCAGGTAGTAACCAATCACATGGATCTCTGGGAGAGAACCCGTCAGCTCCTGCAAAAGACAGCCAAAGTCTTCAAGGAAAAAGCTGACAGGAAAAGGCATCCCATACCTTCACTTTCTCCTGAGACTCTAGTGTGGCTAAGCATTCAAAATCTCCATTTGAAACTCCCATCCTCTAAATTTACTCCATTCTTTATTGGCTCATTTTTAAGACAGATTAGACCTGTCATGTATCAGTTAAAACTAACTCCTACCTTACATATTCTCAATGCTTTTCATGTTTCCCTATTGAAACCCATGATCCTCAAAAGCAGAAATACAATAGACAGCCACCAACATCCATAGATGTTTCCTTGGAATCCAACACAGAGTTTGAAGTCCAAGAAATTCTGGATGCCAAAAGACTATGAGGGAGGCTTCACTACTTAATTTCTTGGAAAGGGTATAGGCCAGAAGAGAATTCCTGGGAACTGGACAAGAATGTCCACAGGCTATTTCCCCATAAGCCTGAACCAAGGGACTTGGAGAGAGGACTTAGAAGGGTGGGTACTGTTACGTTGAGCCAACCGCAGCAGCTATGCCACAGCCAGCCTTGCTCACCCCAATGCCGTGGTTCACCAGGACCACCACAGCCTCCCTATGCACATGCGGGAGTGAAGTTGCTGTCTAATAGGTCCCACGGTGGGAACTTCTCCTCCGGCACATTCTGATGACATCATCCACTGGGGGATTTAAACGCTGGAGCTCCTGTCTAGTCTTGCCTTCACAATAAGACTCTTGCCTCATCTGCAGTGCTCATTGCTTCAGCCTTCCTGCATATATGATCCACTCCTGTGTTCCTGCTCTGTATTCCAGCCTTACTCCCTTACTTTCTTACTCTCAGGCTGCCTTGATCCTGTTCTGATACTTGACCATTACTTGCTCTCTGCTTGCCTCGACCCCAGACCAATGTTTGAGCACTATATACTCTCCTCCTGCCTCGACCCCAGATCAGTACTTGATCACTCCTTGCTCTCAGCCTTTGTCAATTCTGGATCACTCCTTGACCATGCTTTGATCTCAGCCAGTCTTGACCCCGGACCGGACCTATGCTAGAAATCCTTCCAGCCACCAGAACCCGAGAGCCCAACCCAAGCAGAAGTTGGTTAGCTAGGCTAAAAGCTATGGTGATTCGGCTGCTGCTTGCCAAGTCCTATTCTGTGCTTGCACAAAATAGGCTGTGCCAATGTGACAGCAGCCCAAGGGACCATCATCTGTTCAGCGTGACATGTGGCTAAAATATGCACATTGTTGAACAAACCCATGTACTTTTAGCTGCATTTAGAGGAGGCATTCTCAGTGGCATGTTTAGGTCAGAGGAGGAAATAATACACATAGATTTCATTTTCAACTCTATGCATGTTATTTTACATGCAAAAAGCATCTGTGGGAAAAGTAGGCACAAAGGTCAATGAGTTTTAAAAACAGTTGAGTGATGTGAAGTTGGCAGGAAGAAGGATTATAGAAAATGTTAGGAAATACTTCTTTACCAACAGGGTGGGTGATGCCTGCAATAGCCTACCTGCAGAAGTAGTAGTAGTAAATAAAACTGTTACACACTTTAAGCATGCTTAAGACAGATACATAAGGAAGATCAGGTGGGAATGAGGTATATAAAGAATATGATAGATGGGGAGGCTGTGTGTTGAGAACATTACTGAAAGCAGTATGCTCAACCACTGGAACAGTAGTGAGCCAAGAAGGGGTGACAAAGTTGACTTGCACTGAGTGGTGCTTGTAATGGGATGATCTTTCATCAGCAGAAACTGTCTGGAGACATAAGAATGGTGGCAATCCAAAGCTACGAATGGTGCAGTTTGGGAAGAGACCATGCAATTATTCATGGAGAGAGTGAAAGTAAAAAGCAGACTTCTGGGAGTTGTAGTCCCAGAGGGGCAGAGCCAGAGATGGACTAAGACATGTTGGCAACCCTTGGTAGTAATTTGGTGCCCCCCATTGAGATTACAGTGCTCTATTGATTTGTTCCCCAGGCAATTTACCCTGTTGCTTTCCGCTACAACCTTTAATCCAGCCCTGGGTGGGGCACAGATTCAGCACAGAGGGAGTGCCATGATTCTGTACAAGTGTGGCTGATTAATAAGGGCTTGTAGAACATCAAAAGCCATGGAAAAAGATCAGAACATGGCAGACACCAGAATAGCCAGACAGAGTTCTCTCAGGTAGGTATTGCCAAGCAGGTTGTGCAGCTGGCGTTGCAATGTCTAGTCAAAGAGAACCAGGGTTGACTGAAGCCACCATTTCCAGGAAACAAAGGAGCTTGAAGGAAGCTGATAGGACCCACAGCTGAAGGCTGACCCCAGAACAGCAGACTATAGCCTGGGAAGTGTTGGCAGGAAGGCACTGTCAGGAAGATAGTGTGGCTGAAGAACAAGGGCTGGCCAAACAGCATCAATGTGTGGGTGAAGCCAACATTATCGGGAGGCAAGGAAACCTGAAGAAAAATGGTAGAACCCACAGGCCACAGAATATCAGGGTATAGCCTGGGAGGTAAAGTCCAAGTCTGATATGTGTAATATAAATATATGTTTAGGACACTACTGTTTTTGTTGAAGCAGAATTGTGATTCTTATGTGGCATTCTGAGAAATAAAACTGTGGTTCCAGTGCCTGGCTGTATTTGTAAGTGATTTGGACTATCATGCAGTAGCCCCAGATAGGGCATGAGTAATGTCCTGTCATACTGGCGTGGATGTATCAAGCTCCAAAGGAAGAAGGCAAGGTCAGCCAACATGAAATACTGGCAAAGCTTTTGTTCATTCTCCTTTTTTTTAAAGGTTCTGGGTTGGAGTCAGTAGTAGCTTCCATATACCACTCCCACTACAATGATGAAAAGGAAGCAGATAAAATGGTTCCAGGTCAGTGACAAAAGTTCCAGATCAGCGACCTGATGCAACCTAGATCACCATTTGGAGGGGGGAGGGAAGGGAAGGAAAGATGGCAAGTTTTCTTCCATAGGCTTCAGTCTAACTAGCTTATTAACTAACTTGTTCAATGATAGCTTAGCTGATTATCTCCAGGGGCACTGTTTCAAGACTATAAACCCTGACATGACCATTGCTAGAACAGTATAGTGGTCAAGTTTGCATAATGGACAGCTGGGAGATACCCTTAGCTAAAGTTGTGTAGACAAGAGAAACCAGGCAGGTTGGGTGGGTCAAATGCTGACCTCCACTATGTTATTATATTACCCCTGGCAGAAAAAGTAGCACAAGCTCTTTAAAAGTGTTTTTTGCATAGTGAAAATTAGGCAATCTTTAAAAAATAAGAAAATTTGTTATATGCTAAAGAAAAATAGGTTTGTTCAAGTTAGTATTTCCATTGTTCCCAAGATGTAGAAAAATACACCAATCTCAAAATTGCTCCCATAGGAATATTCAGGTCTGAGCTGAATAGTAGGCATGTATATATTTGAGTGAATAGTATTTGTGGCAGGCCCTTCAGTAGAAGTAGAGTGAGGGGCTCCTATTATGAGCTCTAAATGTTTTCCTTGGTCATAGGACTATATAGCAAAACAATTGACTGGTTCAAATCATATCTAAATAACAGAATTTTTTCAAGTACATACCAAAGACGTAATATCAGAAAAAATAAACCTTCAAACAGGAGTACCACAGGGATCAGCCTTGTCCGCAACACTCTTTAACATATACCTGCTACCCTTATGCCACCTACTGGCAGGCCTACATTACATATATGCAGATGACCACTGTTGGAAACAGGATGCTGGGCTTGATGGACCCTTGGTCTGACCCAGTATGGCATTTTCTTATGTTCTTATGTTCTTATGACATTCAACTAATCCTACCCATTGATGACACAATTGAAAAAACACTAAACCTAGCTAACATGTACCTAGATATTATCAAACAGCTACTATACCAATTGGAGCTAGTTATTAACATTGAAAAAAACAAATTTCTACATTTAGAACGAAAAATTATTGAGGTCATTCAAAACCCTATTATGCTTAAAAATAACCAGAAAATAGAATTATCAGAGAAAGTATAGAACCTTGAAGTGATAATAGACACAGAACTCAGCATGAAACAATACATATCTTTAAAAGTAAAGAAAGGCTATGCAAAGCTCATGATTCTCAGGAGATTAAAACCATTACTAATACCTACAAACTTCCGAACAGTGCTACAAGCTTTAATATTTGCAAGCACTGATTACTGCAACGCTATACTATTAGGATTACCATACACAATACTAAGACCACTTCAAATACTACAAAGCACTGCAGCAAGAATTCTGAATGGTAAAAGAAAAAGAGACCACATTACCGAAACTCTAGCAAAATTATACTGGTTACCCATTGAGCAAAGAATACAGTACAAAACACTATACACCATACATAAATTAATACATAATGAAAAAGCAGAATGGCTGAACACAGCACTACATGACATGTACATGTCCCACATAGAAACCTGAGATCAGCTAACAAAGCACTCCTAAACGTCCCTTCTGTCAGAACAGCAAGACTAACCCAAGTTAGAGAACGGACATTATCATTAGCAGGACCTATACTATGGAACACCATGCCACTAGAGATCAGATTACAAAGAGACATCAAAACTTTTTTTAAAAAGTTTAAAAACTTGGCTTTTTAAAGAAGCTTATCACAAAGAGAATGGAGAATAGAAAGTAGAAGGGGACAGGCAGTAGAACATCTGCACACAACACTTAATATGTGCACATTTTATTATTTTATCTCACTGCTAACATAAGAAGAAATATACAGCTTATAAAATTATACTTGTAACTAAAATGATACCTGTATAAAAGGACAAGATTTATCACATTCACCAAATAGTATAGATCATAAAACTATGTAACCGAATCTTAATGGCACCTGTCTAGAATGTATGTTCCTATACATTTATCAACATTAATTTATGTGCCTTCCTGTAAACCGTTGTGATGGTATTTAACTTAACGACGGTATAGAAAATATTTTAAATAAATAAATAGCAATGGTTTTCTTCATTTGTCCAAAATTTGTTTTTGTTGCCCTTGTTATACAGGTGTTTGACTCCGTTTCCCCTCTAAATGGCATAAGGCTTTGGGTGAATCAAGCACTAGATCTCTGTTGCCCATTTGGTATAGAGTATGAACCAACTTTCTTTAGCAGCAGAACATACTCAAGTGTGTGTATATATATATATATATATATATATATATATATAAAACTGGTCTAAATAAAATGCATGTTAATAAAAGTGGCAAGCGGGAGAAGTCATCTCCAGTTTACAGTTTTTAACCATGTGGAAGTAATGACAATATGTATCCACTAGTCTGCACCATATGTAACAAAGATTTTGTTAACAGATATAGGCAAATACCAATTATTTTAGATGTTCACTCTAATTTAAGTCAAAATATGCAGCTGAGTGTAATTAACCGCCAGAAGTAGAAAAGAAGCAGTAGGGCTTTCTCTTTAACGTGCTAATGCAGAACGGATGGAGAGAGGTCCAAGTCCTCTCTTCCAAATTGGAATGTGAAAGAAGTCTGTTGGAAGGCGATGACAGAAATGAAGTAAACCAGTTGTTTCCTGGTCAGTGTGCCAGATGTGTCACATACTGCGATAAATAAGATCTGCGCCATACACTTCAGGAATTGGAGAATATTACAAGCATTTATTGTAGTGAAATACAAAAAAAAAAAGTACTTGAATTTCTTTATTTCTCCTGGCACCAAGCATAGAGCAGTCATTGCACAATGCCTAAAGCTGCTAATTCTTTTGTTAGGTCCAAGCTAATAAAACCCATAAAAAGTGAATGTTTAATTTTATGGTTAAGGTACGTATTAAATGATCATGAAAAACGTCTTTAAAGAACTCATAATTACCTTTGTTCTTCTCATTTTTTCCTCCCATTGCTGACTTTTGTTCTATAAAATGTCCAGACAATCCAGGTAAGAACTTGTTCAATGCATGTAGCATAGATTTTAAACCCAGCTGCCCGGCTTAGGACAGCGATGTTCTGAAAAGCATTAAAATGCAACCATGACCAAGTCAGGTCATGGTCACTGAAACTTTTGCATCAGAATGAACTTTTCCTCGGTTGTGTTGTCTTTCAGTCCTGAGCCAGAGCTGCGCCTTACTTTTGTCCTTGCTGTAGTTCAACATATGAGAAAAGAACATCTTGCCTTCTTTTTACGATCTTAGCTGTAACATAAAAATTGTGGGGAACAGCCAGCATTTCTGCTATCCTCATTAATTACAATTTGGTACTTTATATTACTTGATTTTTCTAGTGTGTTCTAATCCAAAGCGCTGCACTGTTTCTAATAATGCATTAGATAAAGAACCCATGTTTTTTGATGAGATTGAGTAGGCATTTTCTGCAGGGTGGAATTCAGACGGCTCAGATGACACTACTCCACTGGAGTTTAGCCATTAAACAAGAGATTTTGTCATTTCTGCTCTTTCAAAGGTGCCATTAAATTTGTAATGTCTAAGTAGTCGACAGGACCTTGGTTTAAAATGTCTCATTAAAAAAGGCTTCATCTTCAGCAGTGTAGTGACCCCCTTAATACCTTGCTAGAGTATTAGTTCAATATTTTTTTCAGAGTTGATTTGCCCCCTACCCCCAAATAACTTACTAAACCAATATACCTGACAGTGCCCCATATGTCCAGGCCTAACCCTGTATACGCTTTGAGATTGAAAGGCCTTACCAACTTATGTTGTTATGATGTTATAGCTGTAGACCAGAATTTCCTGCTGTTGCTGATGCAATGCATGAAGAATGCATCCACAATATTATTTCTCCTGAATATGTATGTACTATGTAGTAGTAGGGAGGAAGAGATAGCTATAATTGCTGTATTAAATGTAATGTAAATAGTTTTTAAGCTTGGGTTATTGTTCTTGATAGCTTTTATTAGGTTATTTCTATGAAATTTTTAGAGTGTTATTTTTCTTGGTAGGGATTTTTATCATTTATTCTAGAGTGTTTAGATTGCTTTATAGTTGAGAACATAAGATAGCAATTAGCATTTTACTATTTTTGTGATCAAGATTATGAACATGGTCAAAGAGTGAATTATTTTCACAAGGACGTGGCAGAACAATGCATCAAATAAGATTATTATAATCAGCTTAATCTATATGGCTCTAAAATAAAAAAAAGATTGGTGTTTTCAAGAATTGCAGAAACTTCCCCCCTTTCCCCATCATAATACACAAGACTACAAGAATATACAGAAATCCAATTTATTTCTAGCTATAAGGCTAGAGCTACTAGCAATCAGATACAGTGGGACTGAAGAGGAACATAAAATTGAACAGCTAGAATGTAGCTCAGATATTTTTCCCCATGTATAATTCCAAAGGGCTTCAAATTCCAGGCTTCATTCATGCTATCTCAGCAAAGTGCACTTCACGAGGCATTCCTAGAACAAGAATCTAACACAGAAGGTGCTATTATATTTTCAAACAGGTTTCTCTCTTTGAACACTTATGGAAAAGCTTGTTTGAAAATAGGGCCCAATATCTCTGTATATCTGAGTGACTCAGTGATGTTATCCAGGACCTTCAGGGAGTGCAAGTTACAGCAAAATCATGCATTCCTATCTTTTACGGTTTCTGGTACTGCATACCTTTAAATCACAATAAAGAGTGTTACTCCTCTTTGGATAAGGTAATGTTAGCATTTCAGCTATTAGATTTTGTCTTCAGCTGTAAAGCATTCAGTTTTTCTCAGCCATACTACAAGGCTTCCCACTCTTGGACTGCTAGTTGTATGCAGTGTTGCACACCAGTATATAACCTTGGAGTGAGGATTGTCCAGAAAGGACTAGAGAAGGAATCAACTGCTTCCCAGGAAGCAGAGATACACTGATGCACATGGATTCATCAAGGTCAACTAAAAGATGTTCCTTACTATATGTATCAGAGTAAACTGGACTGATATGAATCCCATTCATGAAGTCCGGTATAGAAATATATTAAATAAATAAATAAAATAAATAGATGCTGAGTGTGTGATGTAAGAAAGCGAATAGGAGTATACAGTGTTCCTTGACAATCCCCAGTTTGGGGGGAGGGGGTATTTTGGCAGAGAGTGTGTTTCAAAAAAACTCATGAGCCCACTTTGGCTTGTGTATTTTTTCATCCAGTTGTCTGTCCTGTTATGGTGGCTGAAGGTCGGGATTGGAGCCTTCAGGCCTTCCATGAGGCAGAGAAATTATCTGGGGTTTCCAGAAGAATCTTAAGATTGAGAGAACAAATAGAAGTGAAAAAAGTGAAATGCAAGAAATACGTCTTGCATTTCACTGAAGATTTACCTTAAGGTCTGTAGAATGTATAGTCTAGGAGTCTGCATTTTCAAAAGGATATAAACCAATTGGAGTCAGTCCAGAGGGTGACTATTAAAATGGTCAGTGGTCTTCATTCTAAAACATATGGGGAAAGATCTAAATAGGTACATCCTAGAGGAAAGGCGGGATACAGTAGATAGGATAGAGGCATTTTAATACCTCCAAGATTTCCAAAGTAGTAGAATGTGACACTCGAGCGGTCAGTGGCCTGAGGAAAGCACACAGGAACTCAGGCTGTGCTTAAAGTGCTCTTTATTTACAGTGATCTTAAAGACACACAAGTGGCAGCAGACAATGAAACAGACTCCTTGAACTCAGGCAGTCTCTACGTTTTAAGTACAAGCAGTTTACCAACCTTTCACATAAGTCCTCAGTCATTGGGACTCCGTGTGACCTGTCTAGGCCCTCAGGTTTTATGCTCAGGGTTTCGACCTCTCCCTCCTCTCAGGATACCTTGGGGAGTCCAAGCTTAAGGAGGACTAGGAGGGATATCTGAGCTCGGTCCTTTAAGGTAGATTGAGGGAGATGCTTATACATTACCTCACAAGGAGGTGGGCCTCTTTGAAAAGAAAGGAGGCTCTAGAATGAGTGGTCATGGGATGAGGATGAATCAGGAGTAATCTAAGGAAATATTTCATTACAGAGAGGGCAATAGATGCATAGAACAGCCTCCCCATGGAGGTGATGGAGACAAGAACAGTATCTGAATTCAAGAAAGCATGGGATAAGCACAGAGGGTCTCTGAGGAAGTGGTAGGGATTGTAGAGTTGAGTAGTTGGTGTGGATGGGCAGATTAGATAGGCCATATGGTCTACTTCTGCCATCGTGTTTCTATATTTCTGTGATTTCTGGTTGGAGTCAGAGTAAGGACTGCCAGACTGGGAGATCTGCTTTAATAATTGCTGCCAGGAAGGAATCAGTGGAAGCTTAATTGTTCAGAAAAGTCTTCATACCAGAAACAGGAATGAAAAGGAGAGAACCCTGGGAGGATCTCCTTCTTAAGAGTGCCTCCAAGTTAGTTGGTGGTAGATGAAGAAACCTTTATGTGTGAAGATTTTGCAAAGACTGTAACTTTTTTTGAATATGTACTATCTTGTGCTTTTCTGAATGGATTGCATTACGCTCCAGTGTGCATCCTACTGATTTTATTCATATGCATCAGTTATTCCAGCAAAGGATTTAATTTGTGAACAATACCAGACTGTGTGGCAGCATGCTATTTTTATTGTAAGGTTTCATGAAATCTCCTAAAAGCCTAAGGGCCTTGAAAGATTTTAACTTTCCACTCATCAAGAAAGAACCCTAGGAAAAAGGGATGTTTGCCTCACCAATCCCAAATGTGCCCCAGAGCTCTAGTAGCTGGTGGAACAGGAGCTCTGGATGACTAGATGTTATAAAGAATGAAAACGGAAAAAGGTGGGCCAACTCCTTCTGTACACGAGAAGGAGGATTCAAAAGAGTTTCTGTCAAATGGGATTAGAAAGTTAAACCTCTTTTCAAAAAGAAAATCTATCGAAATGCAGATTGTGTGAATTTGCAGGGGAAACGGTTAAATAGTCTGATAGCAGCTGCAACCGGCAGTCATTTTTAGTGAAGGATGGGCCTATGTCTTCATACAGAGTGAGTGGAGGGCAACAGATGTAAAGTAAATGCAGGTTTCTTGCACAGCTGGATACCTGCACATTGCTACATAGAGAAAACACTTCCAGTATTCATGCAGATACCGCACAGAAAAAGCCAATGACTTCAGATAGATTTAGATATTTGGGTGCCACCTAATGGCCAAACCTAATAACTCATTGTAAGTTAGCTACCCAACAGAGACACTTGCTAAGAAGTGATTTCTCCCCAGGCAAACTTGTAATTCAACAGATCAGTAGAGAACTGTGTGCTGGGAAATTCCAATATATCACATATTCTCAGTGGTTTTCAAAGAACGAGAAATGGAAAAAAAAGCTTTGTTGTATGTTAATACATTGTTTCAGTTTTATGAGGTTTCCATCATTTAATTTTTCCATATTTCTCATTTCCTTCATTTGTTTCATTTTAGTATGCTCTATGGGGGTAATTGTGAAAAAGTTATGCAGGCTTACATGAGTAAAAATGACAGTTATGCGTGTAAGAAGCGTGTTCACATGCACTTCACAAGTTCGTGCATATTAAAGGGGCATGTTTGGGTAGTGCCAGGGCATGTTTTGCGATTTTATGAACAGAGTATACGTGTACGTTATCAGCTATGCTTTACTCCTGCATTTAATGCACCAGATTCAAACCTTACTTGTCTTTTGGGACCTGCGTGGTGGTTAGTGGTGGAGATTAGAGAGAGGAAGTTGGTGTGAGTTCTAGGACAGAGTGATCAGTACTTGTGTGGTAATTTTTTTAATCTGTCTGCTTTTCTGTTTATATCATTCAGTGTCCCAGCAGTCTTGGATTTGTCACTAGGCACCCATTATACCTGTGCCTATGGTAGAAAACATTTAGGAGCAGCAGGCCGGCTAAGATTTGCTGCCTTCTAGCTCTGCTTAATCTCATTCAGCAGAGAACAGCCTTCTGCTACCATGTAACAGACTCTTACAGGAGGTTTGGGGATAAAAGCACCAAAAGTACTTAGGGGCAGCAAAATCCTAAATCCGTTTCTTTGTCTTTTTTTTTTCTCTTGTTTGTGTGCCTTTCAATGGGTCTGGCTATATTTGGAGAGAATATATGTCGGGTGTAACTGGTTGAGTGCTTGATCTTACTGTTTGTGGGTTTGATGAAACTGGTTTTGGTAGAGATCAGAAGTGCAGCAATGAGTGCTATAAATGTGTGGATTCTGTGGGATTAGCATATGCGGAGGGGAGGACAACAGAGAAGAAGGAGGTGGAGGGTCTCCATAGAGAGTTATATATGCCCCAAATGCAGTTTTTGGATCTGTCAGAGGAGCAAGTCATGCACAGGGTTAGCTTCAATAAGGAAATCATTTTATACCTTTGCCAGCAATTGAAGGGGTATCTGTCTTCTGTACAGAGAGGCCATGCTTGCTAGTCCACCTCAAGGTCACCACAGCCCTTGCTTTTTTCACTACTGCACTTTTCAGACTGCTATCAGGGTCACAGTTGGATTAAGCCAGTAAGTCACTTCACTCTATGTTAATTAGTTTTTGCATGCTTTTCTCTAGAGAATTAATCAATAAATTTCTTATCCTGAAGAAAGTCAGCACCAACAGCAATGACAGAGTTTTATGACATTGCTCATTTCTCATCAGTTCTGGGAGCAATAGATTTCACACATAGCAATAAGGCCATCTGCTAGGAGTTAGAACAGCTTCTGCAAGGGCTTCCACTCCCAAAAACATATAAGTGGTCTGCAGTGCCAGCTGTGGTAACAGGTGTCGTACTAAGGTTTCTTGGCTTCTACCATGATGCTAAAGCACAAAAGCAAAAAGATGGATATTAACCACACCATCAAATATCCCCATGTCAGGGGACTGTTAGCATTGATACTCTGCACTGTAACGGGCTGATTTTAAATGGCCGGTGTGTGTAAAAAACGGGGGTTATGTGCGTGGCCGGGCCTTGCACTCGCCACGTACATTTTAGAAGGGATCCAGCCACGTGCATAATTCCCATTTGCTGCTGTACCGGGGAAGGGAATCCTGGCACGCGCAAGTTGCTACTGCTCCATTGAAGCAGTAAGCGGCGAAATAAGAAAAAAAAGAATTAGGAGAAAGGGTTTAGGGGGTGGGGAGGAGAGGGGAAGGGGAAGGGAGGTTAGGGAAGGGGGTAGGGAAGTTCCCTCCCAGTCCGCTCCAATTAAGGGAGAGCTGGATACATTCTCCCTAAGTTTGGCCTTCCGTTTAGTGTGAGGCATTTTCAATTGCAGGAAAAAACCAAATAGGAAATATCACCGAGGAGAGCTTCTTAGCGACCTTCTCAATTGGTGGCCATCTTACCCCCCCCCCAGCAAAAAACGCTTCTGACTGTGGGCCCATTTTTGCAGGTTAATCAGCTTGTTACCCTACTCATTCGGGCCAATCCAATAAAGCCGCGCAGAGAAAGGGTGCTCAGTGTTGAGCGCCCACTTTCCTAACTCACACCCAGCCACCTCTCCTGGTCGTGCAATAGAATATTTAAATGAGGTACTGCCAAGGAGGCACTAGGGACAAATGTGCATCCCTAGCGCCTCCTTGGCAGCAGGCGCCCAGGAAAGGTGGCTGTCAGGTGGCTGTCAGCAGGTTAGGAAAACAGACGCTCAATTTTACGAGCATCCCTTTTCCTAACCTGTGAACAGCCATGAGTTAGGAAAATGGATGCTCCTTAATTGAGCGTCTCTTTTCTTAACCTGACTGCCTGCACACTTTTTTTTTTTTAAATTTAAAACTTTTGGTTCCTTTGACTTAATACCGCCATGATATTAACTTGGAGGATGCCCAGAAAAGCAGTATTTTTTACTTTTCTGTACACTTTTTTGAGCTGCTCAGAAATTAATGTCTGCTGTAGGGCAGGCATTAAATTTCTGAGTGTAAAAATGTGCGGGTCAGGCGCAGATCTGTTTTCGGATCTGGGGAGAATAGCTAATAGCCTCATCAGCATGCATTTACATGTGATGAGTGCTATTAGTTTCACAGGGGGTTGGACATGCATTTTGGATGCGCTAATCCCCTTATGGAATAAGAGGTTGTGAACACGCATCCAAAAACCCGCTTCCAACCGCGGGTTAAACAGTGCGCTTGGCTGAGCGTACCATATTGGATTGGCCTGATTGTGCTAGGGGGAAGAACAGGTGGTATTTACAATAATATGCATTATTTTGCTGCATTAGGGCATTTAATAAGCAGCAATCGCCTAATGCAGCTTAGCAAATGACCCTCATAGATTACATTTTGAAATCTGTGCACATTATTTTCCTTTAATTTTTTTGCATTCACAAAAAGCAGGTGCAAACACCTTAGCTACTTTCTACCCATAGGAATAATTAAAGCAAAAGAATGTGCAGAGAATTTTGCTTTGATTGTTGATGCAAATCCTGTGGGTAAAAAGTGCCGGCAGCATTTGAACTAATAATTCCCTGGATTTGTTCTGCTTTAGGACCTAAGATTCGATGGGGCCATATGCTGTTTCACATAGCCCTTCATGAAATGTACTGCTTCTATCACAGAGATGTACAATATTTTAAAAGATTGTATTTTTGTGACGCATTCAAATAGCAATTCAGAAGAGGTAAATGAGACTTGCAGTGCAGTGACAATATGCAGGCAACTACAGACACTCCTTTGCAGTCAGTAACATCTTGTATACAGCTGTTAACCTTTGTGTTGTGCCAATTAATCTGTGAAGGCTTTTATTTGTGAGAGAAGATGCTGCCTAAGTTTAAAGCATATTCCCGATTATTTCAAAATAGCATTTCCTGATCATTTGTAAGAATAATAATAAGAAACAGCCAGTAAGTTCTTACTTTCATGTACATAAGATGGGAATTATAATACTAAATTAATTGGATGGATGGGAAGACTATATTTATTTATTTATTTATAGAATTTTATATACCGTCGTTCGGTATTGCCATCACAACGGTTTACAATTTTATCATTTGGTTAACATGATTAGCGATTTTTCATAGGCAGAATGTTCAACTAGTGGTATGGGTTAGTTTGTGTGATACACTTGGGATGGTGTTAACTAGAGTAAGAGGAGAGGATCAAACAACAAAATTAGTAGGAAATACATAGTAGGAAATACAAAATTAGTAGGAAATAGATGGGCAAGAGGAGTAACATGGGTAAGAGGAGTAAGAGGAGAGGATCAAACATCAAAATTAATAGGAAATACATAGTAGGAAATACAAAATTAGTAGGAAATAGATGGGCAATATGGTCTTTTTTGGCCATCGTGCTTTTATGTTTCTATAAGAAATGCCATACTGGGTCAGACCAAAGGTCCATCAAGCACAGCATCCTTTCTCTGATGATAGCCATAGTGGTTTATGGATTTTTCTTCCAGGAAATTGTCTAAACCCTTTTTTGAATCCAGCCATGCCAACTGCTTTCATCACATCCTCTGGCAACAAAGTCCACGGTTTAATTGTGCATTAGGTGAAAAAATACTTTCTCCAATTTGTTTTAAATTTGTTTCCTATTAGCTTCATGGAGTGTCCCGGGAGTCCTAGTACTATTTGAAAGGGTAAATAACTATTTCCTGTTTACCCATTCCACCCCACTCAACATTTTATAGACCTCTATCATATTTCTGCTTCGCCTTCTGTTCACCAAGGGAGTACATAAGAATATAAGAAGTTCCATGTTGAGCTAGATCAATGATCCTTCATGCTTGGCATTCTCTCTCTGTCAGTGGCCAATCCAGATTCCGCAGAAGAACTTGGTAGATTCTAATGGGGTGATCCATTCCATGTTCACTTCCATAAGCAAGTAATCCCTACCTTAAAAAACTGCCTGGATAGTGTATGCTGTCTTCCCCTTGTCTTTAAGGACCCTAAAGCTAAGGACACTGGCCTGTAAAAATTAGCATTTATCTATTTACATCCACTTTAAAGGAGATAGTTGTAAACTGAAACTGACAGCTTTGTACAGGGATCCTGTTAGTCCTCCTACTAGAATTAGTCCGGAATATACCAACTGTTGTGGGTGTTATGGTTATGGATGTTTGGGTGGATCCTTGGACACAGTGGCAGCTGACCATGCCCACGGGGGGCAGCCCCGTGAGAGACCATGGTGTCAGGCTAGACTCTGGACACACGAACACAGATCTGAATCTTTATTTAAACAGTTTTGGAAACCACCAGAGGTGGCAGTAGTGAGTAGTAGATATTGAGCCTGGCTGGGCGAGTGGAAAGAGACTGAGAGTTATGAGTACACAGTGAGAAACATACAGAGTCCCAGGTAGAATAGAAGAAGCTCTGAGACAGGGAGAGCAGGCCCTTGAGGAGCGAGTACCTGATCCCTTAGAGCAGAGAGACTCAGTGGTATCGTACTCACACGAGAGGTCTGGCACTGGAACAGAGGGCAGGCCCTCGAGGAGCGAGTACCTGGTTCCAGGGAAGCAGTACTGTGGAATAGATGGTAGTTGTACTCACAGATGGAAACTGTTAGTGAAGTCTTCCAAGTAGAAAGGGTGGCAGATGCAGGCAGCGACTCAGGGAACATGGGCCCTCGAGGAGCGAGTACCGGTTTCCTGATAGCACTTGAAAGAAGCAGAAGAGGCCCCCGAGGAGCGGGTACCCCATTAGCAATAAGAGTTCCAGATAACGCTGGAGTAGCAGAGAAGCTTCGGTATGGAGAGCAAATCCCATTTGTAGAGTTCTGAGAAGTTGCTAACTTGATTAGCTAGCAAAAGTTGTAGACTTAAATATCAGGGCAGTATGATGTCATCTCAGGGGGATGCCCCTGAGATTCGCACCAATGAGGAAATAAAGATGAGGGTGCGCGCGCACGCCCTATGGTACCTTGGAGGAGCATGGCAGGAAACAGCACCAAAGCCGGTCCGGGGACCCCAGAGAGGACGGCAGACAGATGCCGCGGCAGCCAGTAGTCCGAGGTGAGCGGGAGGAGCTGCAAGAAGAATGAGGTAGGTGGGGCGAAGCCGTCATAGACCGACGGCCGCAACAGTGGGGGAGAGACTGAAGTATAACATTGTAGGCTGTGAGGAAGCAACAAAGTGGTGGATGCCACAAGGAAGTCTTTTTCAAATTTTTAATAATGGAGACGTAAAAAATCATATACAGGTGCCCGACTCTGGCTGAGTTTCGCCACCAATGGTGGCTGCCTCAGGGGCTTATATGTTAGAGAGCAGTGTTAGGATGATGGTCCAAATAAATTCCACCGTGCACATATGTCTATCGTTTACACACCGGCACAGTCCGTCTCCTCTCGAAAACACTCAGTTTAGACCAAAACTTTAGTAGATTCTGGAGCCGGGGGCGACTTTATTCAAGAACCATTGCTATAGCAATGTGGTTGCCCTATTACCAGCTTAACCACCTCCAGTGTCATTTCATCAGCAACAGAAAACCCCTACTTGGTCATGTGACTACAGCTTCTTCTCCCATCATGATGCATATTGGGTCTCACCAAGAGAGCATTCAGTTTATGTACTATCTAAAGCATTCATCCCTCTTGTACTTGGACTACCCTGGCTAAGTCTTCATCAACCATCTATTGACTCAAATTTCTTACAGATTGACCAATGGGGGTCCATTCTGCCAAGAACATTGTATCATTTTATCTTTGTCTCCAGCCTCTTCATTTCTAACCACCTCATCTGAAGTGCTAGTTTTTCTACTTCAATGTACATCCTGTTCCTGTGTGAATTCTGAACCATGTTGACCTCCTGCCAAAGAACCTTTGTCCATTTATTAGGACCAGTCACAGTCTTTGTCCAAGCTTTCAATGTTTTATTCAGTTAAGTCTTCTGCTTTGAATGATTTTTCAGTTCAGTCTCAAAACCAAAGAATCTCTGGATCTTGGGTCTGGACCCCCGAGCCCCCAGTTGGTAAAATAGTACCTTCGCCTCTTCAGAAGCCAAAAAGAAAAGGCTTGAGGAGGGGGCCTGAGGAGAGGGTACTGATAGAATCAAGCTGATTTCCCAAGCTTCTCAGTGGCAGATGTTCACTATACAGCAGGGAGCCACCATTGGATGCTCTGATGTGTGTGATACAAGACCTGGCGAAGAGATGCTTAGGGTGTGCATGCACATCTGTGCACACGATTTGGCACACATTGGCTGGAGAGTCATGTACCTGCCCCAATGATGTCATACACTCAAGACTACTTAGCCTACATGGATTTGGATTCATTGCCTCAGCAAGAGGGTCTTCTGGTTCCTGCTCCTCCTGGTTCCAGTCTTCTGTCTTGCTCAAGCCCTCTAGCCTGGTTTCTGCCTTTGGCTCCAGCCTGGTTCCTGCCTTCAGCTTCTGCCTGGTTTTATCTTCTCAGCCTTCAGCTTTGATTCCGTTTTCACCTATGGCTCCACTGCAGTCTTCAACTCTGCTTCAGTCTCAGCCTTGCCTCAAGCCTTGTCTCAAGCCATCAGTCTTGTCCTTACCTGGCTTCAGCCACAGCCTGGTCTTTGTATATACTTTTGGACTCAGTCATAATCTGGCCCGTGCCAAGACTTATTCACTTGCTGCTGCCATGGGTCTCAGGATTCTACCTATGGAAAAAGAGGCTCATGTATACAAAATTCCTTACAATAGGCACATATGTGCTGGAATATTGAGCACACAAATCTATAGTCTGGCCTGACTTGGCCAAGGTGTCTCAGCATTATCTTTCCTACCCAGTGACCAGCATGCATAGCGAACTTGACTTCCCAATGGCAGGGGACATTGTGAGCCCTCATCGCTAAAGGCTGACACCGGAGTTGATAGAAAAGCTGGTCTTTATGAAAAATCAATCTGCTTTTGCTGAGCTTTCCAGAATTTCCATGCAAGTGACAAGATGACTGAAAGCACGTTGATGTGTGTGCATCAGCATGCGTCTAGGATCACGGTGATTTTATAATTTGCATTCACATATGTGGACATGTTATAAAATAGCCTGGGGATGTTCTCATGAGCACCCAATTTTAAGTTTGTTCATGCCCAGCTGTACATAAAGGGGTAGATTTTCAAATGTACATGTGCTACCCAGTGCGCACGCATGTATGCCTGATTTTAATACATGCGCGCACAGGTGCATGCATGTTATAAAATCAGGGATCAGCACGCGCAAGGGGGTGTACACTAATGCACCTTGCGCACGCCGACGCCTGCAGGCTTCCCCCGTTCCCTCCCAGGCTGCTCCGAAATCAGGGCGGCCTATGAGGGAACTTCCCTTCCCCCTAAACTAACCTTCCCACCCCTTCCACTAACCTTCCCCCCCCAACCCTACTCTAACTCCCCCCAAATTTTTATTATACCTTTTGCGCCTGCCTGCCGGCACGCGATCCTCCAACACAGCGGCAAATGGCTGCTATGCCGGAGGCCTCTGGCCCCACTCCCGCCCCGCCCCGCCCCACCCCCGGACTGCCCCTTTAGTAAAGCCCCGAGACTTAGACGCATCCCGGGGCTTTACGCGCGTCGCTGGGCCTTTATAAAATAGGTCCGGCATGCGTTACGCACGTAGGGCTTTGAAACTCCGGCCCATATTGTGTCTGCCATATAAGTCTGGGTATTATTTAAAGGGTGCGCAACCATACCATGACCAGTTTCACCAGCTTGTTCACCGGTTCCCCCAATGTAGGACTAGATCCTCCAAACCCCCCTGGTTTAATAGCTTGTGCTCCCCCCATTTACCCCAGATCCTTTAAACCCTTCAAGGATGGCTGGTTATTATTATTATTTTTTTTTTTTTAACTTACACCTCCTCTATGGTAGAAGTAAAGTTACGCACCAGTGGATCTGGGTGTGCGCTGGGGCGCATATGTTTTTACATGCACATCACTTAGTCACACCCTGAAACACTTATGTTCCTCCTAGACCATGCCCAGACCATATCCCTTTTTGAAATAGAGTGAGATGTGTGCGCTATAGGATATACACTCACATCTGGGCGGCTTTTTAAATTTGGCTGGTGCGTGCAAGACCTTGTGCGTGCATCCCCTCATCGATGCGTACTCTGAGCTCATAAAATTCACCTTCAAGTGCAATTACTTTCTAAGAAAATAGAACCAGCAGAAAATGTTGGTGCAAAATGTCTGCAGGTACTTTCTATACGTGGCAGATTTCAAAGCGAAAACGTGTGACTACTTTTGCTTTGCAAACAAAGTCTGCAGATAAAATGTACCCCTGGACTTTGTTCTAATGTGAGCAGTTTAAAAATGGCCCCAGTGGCCAACTTTTAACCACTCTTATAGCATAGTAGAAGAAGAAAACCAGATATCATCATCCTACCTGCCTGAACTGGCTTCAATACATTCTAAGGATGAAAAGTATGAGTTCAGTATTGAAAGTGATTTGACCAGTTAAGTTGTAAACTTAGCCAGACAAATTATGAAATTTAAAATGCTGCTGGTCTGACTGCCACAGACTTAGCTGGTTAACTTTTTATCCAGGGACATTTCAAGGCGGGGCTTGTTATCCAGCTAATTAAGTTATCTGGTTAACATAACTAGATATCATTAGGGCTTCTGGAGAGCAGTCCTAAAGTTAGTCAGACAAACTTATCCGGCTAATATTCCTGCAAAGTTAGCTGGATAAGATTATCTAGCTAACTTGCCCCTAGATTCATCAAAATACTATTAATATCATGGAAAGAGTGCCCGCGATAAAAAAAGGGGGCATACTAGGGTAATTTTCCTTCTACCTCATCAGTAATTTCCGCAACTCACGATAAATTTATTGCACCCGCATTATTTTCACATCGCATGCTGAATAATCCACCACAGGGTGCATTACCAACTGAACAGGTGAGAGAGAGAGACTCACATATAAGTTTACTATTTATACCACTGTAAGAGGGGGGAGGGCACTAGTAACTCAGGGTGAGGTTTGGGAGGCTAGGGTAGGTTTGGGGGGCCAGTTTTACATGCAAATTCAGAGGTACGAACAGCACAGTAGACATCATTGAAAATTTGATGTCATTTGGAGTAATGAAAAGTAAAAGAAGAGTTGATTTGTACAATGTATTCTCTACCTCTATTTAGTAAAGTTTTGAATAAGTCTGTATAAATAAACACAACTGAGGAGCTTGCATATATAATATATGAGCGTTAGCCTGCATCTAAAAATTGTCTATACGATATTGTTAATAAAATTTGTTTTAACCTAATGTGTTAAGGAATTTTTAAACTGATTAATATACTTACCCCTAGTGTTTTATTTTATTGAAAAAATGTGGCCATTTTAAATTGAACTTTCATGTAGTCTATTTCTTTCATAAAATACGCATTCCCTTAATAAAAGAAAATAGAGCAGTAAAACAAAATTGATTTGCTTGTGAAAAAGAACTTTTCCTTTCTTTTCACCCAGCAGCTTTCCTTTTGTCCCTGTGTGCCTCAAGCTCAATAGGAACCAGTGCTGGGATCCTGGTGGCTAAAGCCTTTAGTGTGCAACTATCTGAGAAGTTCTCCTCCTATTTAATCATTCTCTCCCTTCACAATGTACCTAGTCTGGTCATTGAAGTGACTGTCCTTTGACCTTCCAGAAACCTGAAATCATGAGTCCTGCAACCAGAACCCTTAAGTGATGATTTCAACTCCTCCCATGGGCTGAAAACATTAACTTTGCAGCATCTTCTCTAGTCCCAGGGAACAGAAGACCCGACTAAGGGTTCGAGGTGGGTACTTTTCAAATGGCAGTGCACAGAATTGCCACTGAGCCAGTGGACAGGTAGACAACACATTAGTTCAAATGTGACCTATCTTTCTTTTCTTTTTTTTTTTTTAATAGAACTCAACTACTGCAAATACTGCATTTAATTTTTATAAAGTGAAGTGAAGCCTACTGCTTTTAAATTACTACAGAAAGTTTCTCAGTGAAATATTTGTCTGTATAAGCCTTGTTTCTTTGCTATTGTTTCTCCCCTGAGGTCTACAGCTCTGTCAAAGACTTAAATTGACAGAAAGCTCTACATTAGTGGTTCCCAAACCTGTCCTGTGGGACCCCCATCCAGTCTGGTTTTTAGTGCAGCATGCAAATTTACCTCATCCATATTCATTGTGGATATTCTGAAAACCTGGCTGTCTGGAGTCCCCCAGGACAGGTTTAAGAACCTTTGCTCTACATCTTAGCTAAAGATCGAGTGGATGTTTTCAAGTTGTATTAATATTTATTATGGTAGTACAATTGATTTCCTTCATTTTCTGCTGCCAAATTCTTTCCAAAATACATTGTTTGGCAGATAGTAAAGTGATCTAAATACCAGATACAATATATGACTTTCTTTTCTCTGTATACTTTGCAGACTGGAACACTGTCTGAAGTGTTTTTATTTTAAGATTAGCAGAAATATCCATTTTTCTTCTGAATCAGAGTAACTCCCCCATCCCTTCCCCCTGAATCCCCATTATAGGCAAGAGGCTAACACTTTTTTAAGTGCTTAAAATCTCTTGGTGTACAATATTCAGGCTGCAGTAGGGTCCTTCTCCCTTATCACTCAGCCCCCAAAGTTCACCGTGATTTGTTTCAGTTCTTCTGAATCAGCACCATTAAATTCCATTTTCTGCTTGGGTATCTCCCCAACATTTGATATCCAAAATAGGATAAGGAGAAGTCACACGAAGAGCAGGGTTTTGAATTTAAAAAATATGGACTTTGTCGAAATAGGGACGTACTTGGAGATAGAATCAGAAGATTGGGAGAAAATGAGAGAGGTGGAACAACAGTGAGCCAAACTAAAAGGAGCAATTACAAAGGCAACAAATCTATAAGTTAGAAAAGTAAACAAAGGTAAGAGAAATAAGAAACTGATCTGGTTCTGATAAAATAAAAGCAAAAAGAACAGCGTTCAAGAAATATAAAGGATCCCATAGGGAGGAGCACAAGGCTCTGATGGAAGTGAGGGAGACAAAGAAAGTAATCAAGATGGCAAAAAGTCAAGCAGAAGAAAGGATTGCCAAAGAGGTAAAACGAGGTGACAAAACATTTTTCAGATACATTAGAGATAGGAGAAAGGTCCGTAGTGGTATAGTGAAATTGAAAGGTAACAAGGATCAATGTGTGGAGAGAGATGAAGAAATGGCGGAAATATTAAACAAATTCTTCAGTTCGGTGTTCCCTAAAGAAGACCATGGAGAAAGACCGCAGATAATAAACAAGACTGTGGATGGGGGTGGTATAGATGAAACTCCATTTACGGAAGAGAATGTATGGGAAAAACTAGAAAAACTGAAAGTAGACAAAGCAATGGGGCCTAATGAGGTTCATCCCAGGATACTGAGGGAGATCAGAGATGTGATGGCAGGTTTGCTGCATGACCTGTTCAACAGATCCTTGGAAACGGGAGTGGTGCTGAATGATTGGAGAAGAGCGGTGGTGGTCCCGCTTCGCAAGAGTGGGAGCAGAGAGGAGGCCGGTTCGCCTCACCTGGTGGTGGAAAAATGAATGGAGACTCTGCTGAAGGAAAGGTTAGTGAACTATCTACAGTCAGGAGGATTGCTGAACCCGAGGCAACATGAATTCACCAGGGGGAGGTTTTGTCAGACCCACATGTGGACTACTGTTGAAGTACATGTGGTAACAGTATTTTGAATGCTACATGCATACTTTATAAAATTAGGTGTATTTTTGCTCATGCTGCAATATGCGCTTTTATGTGCGCACGCGCATACTTTTTAAAATGTACCTGTATATGTAAACTTGTATAGCCATCTACCCAGGAGAGTAGAGAAGCAAAAAAGAAGACAACAAAAATTGAATTGGGAAAGTGGTGATATCCTACAAATGCTCAAGTGTCTACAATTGGCAGCTGGGATGCATTCTTAATAGTGTGAACAGGGCTAACTGAGCTAAATGTTCTTTCACTGTTGTCATCTGCTTTGTCATCTCTATCTAATGGCAGCATTGAGAGGAGAAGATCATCCTGCTTGTGTCAGAAGAGGACTGGTAGATATTGCTTTGGGAAATCTTAGGACTTCACCTTCTGGGGAAGGGGGAGTCTTTTCTGAAGGGACAGGCTCCACCTAAACCAGGGTGAAACCAGGCTGCTGGCGTTAATAGAGATGTGCATTCGGCCAGGACGAATTAGACAATTTCAACAAAATTAGGCAACGAAATTGCCTAATTCATCCTGGTTCGGGGAGCCCAAAACCCGAAGGAATTTTCCCGATTTTCAGGAAAAATTTGTTTTCGGGTTTAGTGCGCACTAAAACAAAATTCAGGTCTTCCAGAATTTTAAAGGACCGAACCGCGGGAAATACGAAATTTCCTGTGGTGGGCCAAAAATGAAGCCCAAACCGATAGGTTCAGGCTTTGCTCATCCCTAGGCGCTAACCTTTAAAAAGGAGATAGAGCTGCTCTTAAACTAGAATAAGGGGAAAGCCAACAGTTGCTCAGCAGTGCATGGTTCGGAGAGAGGTATCTTTGAAGGATACTAATGAAACAGGAGAGTTAGGGCATCCTAACAGAGAGGTTCCAATAAAAGGGGTTAATAAACATGGCTAAAGGTAAACTGGTAGATGTAGTGCATTTAGATTTTCAGAAAGCGTTTGACAAAGTCTTTCATAAGAGGCTTCTAAGAAAACTAAAAAGTCATATGATAGGAGGTGATGTCCTTTTGTGGATTGCAAATTGGTTAAAAGACAGGACACAGAGAGTAGGATGAAATGGTCAGTTTTCTCCGTGGAAAAAATTAAAGAGTGGAGTGCCTCAGGAAGCTGTACTTGGATCAGTACTTTTCAATATATTTATAAATGATCTGGAAAGAGATACAAGTGACATGATCAAATTTGCACATGATACATGGATTGTGATAAATTGCAGGAGGACCTTGCGAGACTGGAAGATTTGGCGTTTAAATGGCAGATGAAATTTAATGTGGACAAATGCAAGGTGATGCATATAGGGAAAAGTAATCCTTGGTGTGGTTACATGATGTTAGGTTCCTATTAGGAGTTACCACCCAGGAAAAAGATCTAGGCGTCATAGTGGTTAATACATTGAAATTGTCACCTCATTGGGTTGTGGAGTCAAAAAAGCAAACACAATTTTAGGAATTATTAGGAAGGGAATGGTGAATAAACCGGAGAATGTCATAAAGCCTCTGTATTGCTCCATAGTGACACCGCACCTTGATTATTGTGTGCAATTCCATTCGCCGCATCTCAGAAAAGCTATAATTGCACTGGAGAAGGAACAGAGAAGGACAACAAAATTGATAAAGGGGATGGAATGACTCCCCTATGAGGAAAGGCTATAGAGGTTAGGGCTGTTCAACTTGGAGAAGAGATGGCTGAGAGAGGGGATATGATAGAGGTCTTTAAAATCATGAAAGGACTAGAACAGGTAAATGTGAATCAGTTAGTTACTCTTTCAGAAGGACTAGGGGGCACTCCATGAAGTTAGCAAGTAGCACATTTAAAACTAATTGGAGAAAATTATTTTTCACTCAATGCACAGTTAAACTCTGGAATTTGTAGCCAGAGGAATTAGTTAGGCAGTTAGTTTAGCTGGGTTTAAAAAAGGTTTGGATAAATTCCTGGAGGAGAAGTCCATAAACTGGCACTGCTATTAATCAAGTTGACTTAGGGAATAACCACTGCTATTACTGGCATCAGTAGCATGGGATCTATTTAATGTCTGGGTACTTGCCAGGTACTTGCGACCTGGAATGGCCACTGTTGGCAACAGGATGCTGGGTTTGATGGACCCATGGTCTGACCCAGTACGGCAATTTCTTACGTTCTTATGTTACTATGTTAGATTCCAATAATACTTCAAGACACAGTAAAAACATAAAACACTCCTTTTATCTCAATGCAGGAATTTCAAGAGACACATCCTTTAATATATTCTCAAAATTGGTGACAAAAGTGACAGGAAGGGAAGTGACAATATTCCAGGTCTTTTAAAATGTTTCCAACTTTGCTAATGTTTAGAACTTTCATCATGTCCTACTCCCCCCCCCCCCCCCCGAGAAGTACTCTGCTGAAAAAAGTTGGCTTCTGTTCTGTCCACAGAGCTAACTTGCCTGATATGTCGGAACTGCTTGAGAATGAAGTGCTAACTGTTGCGTTTTATTGAAAAGAAACCGAGTGGAACAACATATGTATTTTCTTAGAAAACTAAAAAGCTCCGAGTCATGTGGTGCTCCTTGGGGTAAAATCTTTGTTATGAATTACAACCTGCTTTATGATGACTTGTTAATAAAAATGTAGACGTGCTGGGCCATTATTTTTTCTTTCCACACAGTACATGCAGTTTAGTTCCTTTAAAGCTTTCATTAATGCAGTGAGCGTGAATAAATCTGTTTCCAATTTGTAATTGTTTCCCCTTTATCAAGACCTTAATTTACTGCCAAAAATAAGCTCCCTATTGTTAATGAAAACTTTTTTTGGAAGATGTGTTAAAAACAAAAAAAAAAAAAAGGAGAAGATGACACAAACAATTTTTTTTCTGAGATAGCAATTTAATCATGAGAGAGGATGGTTTTTAACAAACAAAACAAAACACGTCATCAGGCGGAGTTAAGCATCGAAAACTGTTTAAGATTAGAAGCATATGATACTGAGACTTTGCTTTGTAGGGAAGTACATTTTAATACACGAAGAAACTGCAACTGTATGAAGTGAATGGAGCATGCATACCTTCAAGATAGAATGCAGCTGGGGTGTGGAGCAAGATGGCTGCAAGTTAGACGCTGAAGCTGCTGAGCCTTCCTTGTTTCTTAGTTCTGTTACTTTGACTTTATGCAGCCTAAACAGAAGGGAAAGGTGAGGGTATTCCTTGCTGACCTGCCTTACCTGCCTGGCCAGCAAAAGATCACTTCACATCTCTGACTCCTGCGGAGCCTGGTGGAGATATCCCCATGGTTGAGCCTGATGGAGGACGGCCTGCTCAACCAGCGGAGGAGGTTTCCCTCAGCCCCTGGGATCAAGATTTCTCACCAGCAGTCAGAGGCTGTACGGGTGCTTGTTGATGATGTCTCTTCAGGGCCTGTGCCAGTAGGGGCTGATGAGGCATGGGTGTCTGTTTCATCTTTGCTGCCGTCCCTTGTGGCAAATCCACGTATTACTGATATGCTGGGATGTATCCTTGTTTCCCCAGAGGGCGTTCAAGCAGAATTATCTGGAGTTGGACTGAGGAAATTCTTGTCACGGGTGTTTGACCAGCGGCTGATTAAGCCTGTTGAGATAACTTTGGATTCTATTTGGGAGCTTATGGCCAAGTTCAGCCAGATTCTTTCAGTTTCTATGTTAAAAATGGATAGTTTTGTTTCCAAATTGGAGCCTTTAATTTCCCAACATGAAAGACAGATACAGGAACAAGTTATTAAATGGGAATTGAAGAACATTTAGGGAGTTCAATATAATTTGATTCAGAAATGAGGAGTGTTTTCCAGACGGATTGAGGCCTTGCAGAATGCCTCTCGGAGGCTCAATCTTTGTATTTTGAACTGCCCTAAAATAATGGGGGAACTTCCTTGGGTGACCTTTAAAAATTACCTAGTGGAAATCTTATGTTTTTCCCCTGAGATGTTTCCCCCATAAATAAAGCAGTATATTTGCTCTCTTCATTGACCCTCAATGTTTCATCTCAATGAGATGTTCCTATTATTTTTTCATTAAACTTAACTGAATTTTTGGAAGCCTCTGGACCTGAAATTATAGAGAGAGCTACTCTACTTGTTTCTTTTATCATTGATAAGGATCTAAGTAATGTTATGGATGCTTATTTTCAAAATGTAAATGCTGATGTTTTGGTCAAAAGGTGAGAATTTACCCAGACTTGTCAAGATTGACTCAGGAGAGAAGGAAAGCTTTTTTAGCTTCGAGAAATGATACCTTGGCATTATGTGTTACATTTACATTACATTACCCTTGCAAATTATTAAATATAGATCTGTTTTTTTAGCCCTGACCGACTTAAATCCTTTCTTGATGCTAGGAGGGTCTTGACACCTTCTCCCACTCCCTTAGGGAATCAGTAATCTTGAAAGGTTAATGCAGAAGTCATTTTGCTTGCCATTCTCTTTCTTTGGCATTCATTTTGCTTGCACTGTCCTCAAATTCTCTCTGCCCCTCCTTATGGTTTACTTGGCATTTGGGGAATTTAGTGCTGGGAAGCTGATTACGAGTTAGTTATGACTGTATTTTTTATGGGGGTCCCCTTGTTAATTAGCAACTTTTTCGTGCTTTGTTAATATGAAGTGTTATAAAGTTAAAAAAAAAAGAATGCAGCCTATAATATAGTACATCAAAATATACCGTAGGTCAATATTGAAGATGGTGGAGAATGGCTAAGGCCTAGATTCTAAATAAGCCCCGATATTTTATCGCAGGAAGGGCTCAATATTGTGGGAGGGCAGTTCTGCATAATTTTGCACCCCCCCCCTCCCCCGACAAAATATTATTATGTTCTTTTGTCTCACAGGAAAACTTGGCAGGAGCCTTTTCAATGTACAATGCAGCTCCCAACGCACAGGGCCACATTGCTTTAAAGGGCTATGTGGCCCAGCATGTTCCCCCCCCAAAAAAAATGTTTTAAAAGGTACCAGGGGTCTTACTAAACTCCACCCCCCCAACCCAGGGCTGCCATTCGAGGCACCATTTTCCACATGGCAGGGGCAAAAGCCAGTCGGCACAATTTTGGAAAATGGTATTGACCTGGCCCAGGGCTAGGGAGCACCTCTGACCCTCCTGCTGGCCACCATTTTTTTTTTTTTTTAAATGTATGGGGATTTTGAGAAGTGTCAGAGGGGATCCAGGTTGGGGGCCTGTAGACCATCTGGTAATTTTTGGTGGGTTAGGGCTTTACCAGCTTATACTTAATATGGAAAGGTAGGGTCATGGAAGGGGGGGGGGCATGTATTCTACATGGGTGGACATCTATTTGACCAGGAGGGGTATAGGATTGGGGAGGGGTTTGGGCAGGGGGCCAGGTCATCGCTGTGTGGGGTGTTTTTTATTTTTTAATTTATTTTTGAGGGACTGCTTCAAATGGCGGACCCGGATTGGGGAAGGAAATGGAGAGTGTGGGAGAAAAGTTTGAATAGCAGTTTCGTCTTACAGATCTCCTGAACACATCTCATGGTGTCAAATTAATGTTTCATAGAAATTTTGCAGTTTACATTTTTCAACCCCATACACATACTTTTCAGCTGCTCCGAGGAAGGAAATTTTCAGATAGGCCAATAAATTTACCCAATAAATTGCAATTTACCTAGGAAAATGGCTTTGAAAATTGTCCTCTCTGTGTGCACTCCTGCAGTGACTGAGCAATACATGCAATCATTCTTGTCACCAGATGTTAAAGGAGGAGAGGATTCGCCATAGCCAGATACAACAGGTTCATGTTTGTTATAGTGCTGCTAATAAAGGTTTGCTTTGACTTTTCTTTATGTTTTTATGACATAAATGTGTTTCAGTGCATGAGCTTCTGAGACCCATATAGCCCCCTTTTTCAGGTATGACTGCAAAGCTGAAAGAAGGAAAGACATATCTAAAAATAGTTATACGGAAAGACATATCTAAAAATAATTATCCGGAAAGACATATCTAAAAATAGTTGTAGGAGACTTCAAGTGAGTACTGAATTAATATCCATTTAGTTGCTCCAGGTATTGTGAAAAATTTCCCATTTCCTCTCAGACAAGGATGTGGTCCAGTGTTATGACCGTCGGTCGCAGATGGCTGCGACTGCGTCTACTCACGTCCTGCACCGTCCTGCTTCCCTCTCCGGGCCTGCTCGTGGCGGGGGCTAGTCTCTGCTGCCGCTTACCCCATGGTTTCTCATGGCAATCAGGAGCTGCCGCCACCCACGCCGACTCTGGGCTTTTAGGCATGTGCCACCAGGCCCTCTTTTGAAGCTGCTATGGCAGGAACCTCGGGGGCGTCCCTGATTGATGATGTCATTGGATCAGGGTTCTTAAGCTCCGCCTTTTCCACCAGCTAGCCGACTTGGCAATGAGTTCCATCACTACTCTACGAGCTCCTGTCTCTGTTGGACCTGTGGTGACGTTACCGGACCCTACGTGGACTCTGGACCCTGTCTGGTACCCGCTCCTCGGGGGCCTGCATGCGCTCTCTAGGGAGACCTGGTCTCCTGGCTTCTCCCGCTCCTCGGGCTGGCCCTGCGCCTTTCAGAAGTCCTATTTTGCTGGCTCCCTGCTCCTCGGGGCTGCCTCTGGGAATGCCGTCACCAATTGGGAGTTCTATCTCCATGCTTCTCCGCTCCTCGGGGCAGTGCCTACGTTCTATACCAGAGACTGTCAGTGCTTCCCCGCTCCTCGGGGTAGTGCCTACGTTCTACACTTGGGACTGTCAGTGCTTCCCCGCTCCTCGGGGTAGTGCCTACGTTCTACACTTGGGACTGTCAGTGCTTCTCGCTCCTTGGGTCAGTGCCTACGTTTGACACCAGAGACTGTTGTGCTTCCCCGCTCCTTGGGGCAATACCCTTGTTCAACAATTGGTGACTGCCGGTACTTCCCGCTCCTCAGGCTTGCCTACGTCATCACCTGGAGACCTGACTCAGGCTTCCCTGCTCCACGGGTTAGCCTACATCATCGCATCAGTACCTCTCTCGCTACTCAGCTCCGCCCCTCAGGGTTGCCTCTACAGTATACCTCCTGCACGCGCTTCCCACTCCTCGGGTCTGCCTAGTGCCACACACTTCGGAGGTCTCTGCCCAGGTACTGATCTCTAGCCTGCCTGCTTACTGTGGGGGTCCCTCCTTGCTGTGTCTCTTACCCCACTCCTCGGGACCTCTCAACAGATTCTCACCTAGAGCTCCTGCTGTACCTGACCTTGCCTCCCGACAGTGTGGACCTGTGGGGCTCCTCCCTCCAGGTGGTAACAACTCTCACCTTGGGCCAAGGGTCCACAAACCAACAAACCTTTACACTAGACAGTTAATTAAACCTCTTCCCCAGCTGTAGATATCAGATAAACTCAGTTCTTGGTTCTCAAAAACATTTATTTGAATGCCTTCTGTTGCGGTCCCGACCGCTTCCCTTCTGTTAGGGCTCAGGCCCGCCTACCTCCGCTTCAGTAGTCGCCGCGTTCCGCCCGCTCCGGACCCCGGGGGCTTCTCTCACTCCACGTGATGGCCGCCATTAAGGGCCTACTTCCCACCGGTCTCGCGCGCGCGAGGACGTCCGTCTTGAGCGCCCAGCGCCCAGCTCCCAGAAGCCCGGCCCTGCCCGTGCGGCTGACGTCACGCCCGATTCCCGATTTAACCGGCGTTCAGACTCTCTCTCGACGCCTTGCAACGAGGTTCACAACTTCCTAGTTGCTTCCAGTTGCGTTCCTGTTGTTCTCCACGTTGCCTGCTTCTGACTCTGGTTTGCTTCTGACTCCGCTTCAGCCCGCTGCCTGCCTCTGACTCCGGTTTGCTTCTGACTCCGCTTCAGCCCGCTGCCTGCCTCTAATTCCGGTTTGCTTCTGACTCCACTTCAGCCCGCAGCCTGCCTCTGTCTCTGGTTTGCTTCTGACCTCGCCTCAGCCTGCAGCCTGCTTCCAGACTCCGGTTTGCTTCTGATCCCGCTTCACCACTGCCTGCCGCTGTCTCCGGTTGCTACAGACTCCGCAGCTGCCCGCTGCCCTGCCTTCAGCCGGCCCTCGGCTCTGCGCAGCCGGTCCCCAGCCTTCCAGGTACCTTGGACTTCCTAGTCACTCTGCCTGCTCCAGTCCCGGCCTACGCCCCACCACAGCCTTCTGGACATTCTGTGTACAGCTCCCAGTCCCAAGGACTCGGGACCCTATGGGCTCCTCCCGGGGGGTCCCTGGTTCCTGGGTGAACCCTTCCAGCTTGTGGCTCCGCCTCCCGGCCTACCCTGTCTCCCTAGGTAGGTCGGCCCAAGGGTCCACTATCTTCTCCAGCAGCATCAACTGCAACAGCCTTCTGCATCTCTCATCTTCACATTGTCCATAGCCTTTATGGAAGCATCTGAAAAGAGACAAAGTTCTTTGTAATGAGCGGCATTGAGAGATATAAGCATATGCATACATGGAATCTGGAGCTTTTTGAGATGTTGCAGGGAATCTTTGCATGTTTCCCATTCTCTTTTCTTCTCTGGAAGCAATAGGGCATCCCACTTGTGTTTCTGGTGAAAGTTCTCTTAATAAAGATCTCTCTTGTAAGGTGATTGAAGCCAAAAAAATGAGTGCATCATATAAACTGTTGACTGTGGATAATACGCCACGACGGATATACAGTTTCTCCTCACTTGAGACTTGGAATGTGAAAGTGTCTCTTTTCAGGTCCCAGTTTAGTCCAAGACTACACTAGAGTGGTGGCATGCCAACTGTCAAATCTAAGTTTTAGAAATCTTTTGCATGGCCTTCTGAAGAGAATACTTTCATTATTTTGGCACTGTTGGAGGCTATTTTATGGAGCCTCAGATTGGCCTCATCTAACATTGACTGTGTTCTCTTTAACACGTTGATAGAAAATTCTTCTGTAGGCATGGACATCAATCTATCATCCACTTAGAACTCTTTTTCTATGAATTGTCTGGCATCTATGCCATAATCCTTCTCTCTTTCTTGTGCTGTCCTCCTGAATCCATAGGAAGCCACTGCAGGTGTAGGATTATTGCTGAAGATACATACACACATCCTGTACTTAACAATCTTGTTGCTGCTGATGTTGTTTATTTATTTACTCATTTTTTATATTCCTCACATTACCACCAGTGGTTCAAAATTGATTACAATCGACACTCATAATACAATGCAATAAAATAATATAAAAACAACACAAATAATTAAAAATAAGACAGTAAAAAGCATACAATCAAATAAAAGCTTCATTAAGATATAATGTTTCCAGTTTTTTTCTGAATACAATGTCTGCTTCCCTGCGTAAACCCTGAAGTACAGCATTCCAAAGTACTGACCCAATATAGGAAAAAGAGTTGGCATGGGTAAATTGTATTTTATTGTGTAAAGTTTTTAATTTGGTACCACAGGAATATTAGATAGTTTCTGTAATCTTTGTGAACAATGATACAGCACACCATCTGTTGAATATCAGCCATGTTGGCAATGGGCTCTTTACTGAAATGAATTGAAACTCACAAGAGATTGTTGGTTAAGTTGGGCCCAGTGAGGAGCACATTCTTCAGAGAGACTCCTTGGAACTGAGTGCTTGAGTCAAATACAACTCTGATGTGATCTGGTTTCTGAGGATGGTACAAGCCAAAGGTAGAAAGATACCAGCATTCTTTGCCTGACTTTAGAGGTGGAGCTGTCTCCGCATGACTGATACTAAACATGTCACAAAATGGTTCTTTGAATCTGGCTTCCTTTCTAGGCTCTGATGTAGTGAGGTACGCCACTTTGTTGTTGGGAATACAAAGTCTGGGTGTTCAGAATGGGAGGGGAGCCACTCAGCTTTTCAAATCATCTTTGAAGAATTATTTGTCAATTATCTTCAGGAACTCCTTAGAGAGAACAGGTTTTCCATCATCCTTCATAGTTTGGAATACTGCATTTCCCAGATCGTCTACCCAATCTTTTGGTGTGAGGGCTTCTATGTTGGTTTGAGGACGATGACTTGGTTGACATTTATGGACAGATATCTCTCTGAGACATGGTTTGAATATGGAAGTATGTTCATCCTCCATTACATTAGTGGTGAAGAGTATAACATTGTCCGAATTACACATTTTGTCAATACAGATGTTACCTACTACCACCCATCCTAGGTTGATGCGATGAGCAGAGGGGAAGCTGCGTGGATCATTGCACTACTGACAAACCTTGTGTAGCCCTAGGACATTTCTGCTGAGGAGGAGTAGGATTTGAGCATCAGGATCCAAAGGCAGGATGATGACATACTACTTCTGGTGTAGGAATTTCTCTCCTATTGTTCGGTAACTGGTTGCATTCTAAGGGCATGGGAAATGTTGATCTGATGCTGCCATTTATGGCTTCTATCATAAATCCCTTTGCTCTTCTCCTTGTTGTCTCTATTTCTCCTGCTCACGCTTTTTTTTTATTTTATTTTTATTAATTTTCAGCATATACAAGTAAGATAAACCTTACTATAAGTAAATGAAAATGACATATCATAACTATCAAGAAGATATAACATTCACAAAAATCCATTCTAGATATTGCATTTTCTATATAGGAAATACATTGGAAGTAGGGGCACAATTATTAAGGGAGATATAAGTAATCTGAAAAAAGGAAATCGGCCTAACGTAGCTACAGCAACCCTTCTCTTATGAATCTTCAGACCTAGGGATTACCAGGAGTCGATAAACATACACTCCTAGAATTGATAAGAGATTTAAGTTGTTCTGGAAGGAAAACACAAAGCATTCATTAGGGGAATGGATAATACTTACAAGGGTACCTTAAAACAAAAGTAAAGCCCAAAGTAACTATCTGTAATTTTAATGCAAGGAAATCCCGTCTCCTTTCCTGTGTAGCTCTAGAAAAATCTGGGTAAATATGGATTTCTTGACCATAGAAATTAACATTGATATTCTTAAAATAATTTCTCATTACTTCACTCATTTCCCTTTCAGAAATAAATGAAACTAAGAGAGTAGCATGGTCTAATATTTCATCCTTAGAGTTTCCCAGGAAGAGTTACATTTTCTAGTACCTCAGAATGATTATGGAAAAGCGTCTCTTTAGTGGAAACCGGAAGGATATACATCTTATTAATACATGGAGTTTTACCGTCTTCAAATTTTAAGATATCCAGAAAATATTTTTTAAATGTAATAAATAGCATCTGTTGGGATCTGTGGGTGGGAGCGCTAGGGAGCGCTCCCGATTCCGGGGAGATGTGTGCCCATGGACCATGACGTGACTGCAGAGAGGAGCTCCGTGGAAGCGCCGTGGCAGGCAAAGCGTGTCCCAGCATGGGAGGAGCAGGCTGACCACAGCCCTAACCTCTGCCGAACCTGCACGCCCCGGTAGAGATCCAACAACGCAATGCTGGTCTCTGGGGTAGCCCTCCGGCCACTCGATAGCCTTTTCGGACCTGCCACTGGGTAGCGGCAGATGTGGTAGGATGGACAGGCAATGGTACTGGAGCTTGGAACAAGACGGGACCTCGGCCTTGGACTAGGCTGATGGCTTGAAGAAGGCGAGGAAGCTCTGAGGCTCAGATGGAATGAAGACACGTGGAGCTTTGGACTCAGACAAGACGAGGACGCTTGAAGACTCAGATGAGACGAGGATGCTTGAAGACTCAGATGAGACGAGGATGCTTGAAGACTCAGATGAGACAAGGATGCTTGAAGACTCAGATGAGACGAGGATGCTTGAAGACTCAGATGAGACAAGGATGCTTGAAGACTCAGATGAGACGAGGACGCTTGAAGACTCAGATGAGACGAGGATGCTTGAAGACTCAGATGAGACAAGGATGCTTGAAGACTCAGATGAGACGAGGACGCTTGAAGACTCAGACGAGACGAAGCTGCTTAGTACTTAGTGATTCAGACGAGCAATGGTCAAGACACAGAGAAAGCAGGCGTGGTCAAACACAACAGAAGTCAGGCTTGGAGAAAGCAGGCGAAGCAAGGTGAGGATGCCGGATACTCTGATGAGGATTTGAACTGGGGAAAACTCAGGGGAGGATAAGGACTCAGGATACTCAGACGAAGACAGAGGCTCAGGGACTAGAAGGAATCTAGGCAGTGCTCGAAGACAAAATCTGCTGGAAGAGGACTCCAGCCACCAGGAAAGTGGACACCGGATAGGAACGGATTTAATCCCAGGAAACGGTCAGCTGGAGACGATGTCCGGGGCGAGCGAGCTGAACCCAGAGCTTGAGGATTGACGGTACTTCAGGATCAGGACCGGACAAAGGACATCAGAAGTGAGACTGAAGGGTTGAAGAGGAAACGCCTAAGGATATCAGCAGGAAGAGCCCAGGAGGACTGCCCACCACTGGCCCTTTAAAAAGAGAGAGGAGGCATGGCCGCGCGCCTAGGAAGAAAGGAGGCAGGACCTTGGAGAGCGGTGTCCATGCTGCAGAGTGGAGCAGGAACGGCACAGGCCGTAACCAGGCCTAGCAACGTCGGCGGCTCCCCTGCTGCCACGGAGGAAAACTGCAGGGCGACCTCTGAGCAACAAGGGAGGAAGCTGAGGGCGTCTCCCTGCAGCCAGATGACCGCAGGAATGCTGGCGGCACCCAGGCCACGTGGGAATGCCATCGGCAGCCTCCTGGCTGCAAGGGCTGCACCAGGGCAGCTCCAGCTGCACAGGAGAGGAGTGTCGGCCTCCAGGCTGCATGGAAGTGCAGCGGCCTGGCCCGCCATGCAGAGAGGTGGCGTCGGGAAAGCAAGCAGGCTGGTGGAGAAGGTGAGAGGCTGCCCATGGCACGATCCATGAGCCGCGAGCCTCCTTTGTACACGTCATAGCAGGAATCTCGGGGACGTCCCCTCCTGATGATGTCAACTCGCCGCTGTACTTAAGCTGACCAGCCCTCTGCTACTACAAGTTAGCAAGGAGTTCCCTCGTTGCTGAATCTGCTCCATTCTTGGACTTCCAGTTCCAGATTCATAAGAACATAAGAACATGCCATACTGGGTCAGACCAAGTGTCCATCAAGGCCAGCATCCTGTTTCCAACAGTGGCCAATCCAGGCCATAAGAACCTGGCAAGTACCCAAAAACTAAGTCTATTCCATGTTACCATTGCTAGTAATTGCAGTGGTTATTATCTAAGTCAACTTAATTATTAGCAGGTAATGGACTTCTTCTCCAAGAACTTATCCAATCCTTTTTTAAACACAGCTATACTAACTGCACTAACCACATCCTCTGGCAACAAATTCCAGAGTTTAATTGTGCATTGAGTGAAAAAGAACTTTCTCCGATTAGTTTTAAATGTGCCACATGCTAACTTCAAGGAGTGCCCCCTAGTCTTTCTATTATCCGAAAGAGTAAAAAACCGATTCACATCTACCTGTTCTAGACCTCTATCATATCCCCCTCAGCCATCTCTTCTCCAAGCTGAAAAGTCCTAACCTCTTTAGTCTTTCCTCATAGGGGAGCTGTTTCATTCCCTTTATCATTTTGGTCGTCCTTCTCTGTACCTTCTCCATCGCAATTATATCTTTTTTGAGATGCGGCGACCAGAATTGTACACAGTATTCAAGGTGCGGTCTCACCATGGAGCGATACAGAGGCATTATGACATTTTCTGTTTTATTCACCATTCCCTTTCTAATAATTCCCAACATTCTGTTTGCTTTTTTGACTGCCGCAGCACACTGAACCGACAATTTCAATGTGTTATCCACTATGACGCCTAGATCTCTTTCTTGGGTAGTAGCACCTAATATGGAACCTAACATTGTGTAACTATAGCATGGGCTATTTTTCCCTATATGCATCACCTTGCACTTGTCCACATTAAATTTCATCTGCCATTTTGATGCCCAATTTTCCAGCTTCACAAGGTCTTCCTGCAATTTATCACAATCTGCTTGTGATTTAACTATTCTGAACAATTTTGTATCATCTGCAAATTTGATTACCTCACTTGTATTTCTTTCCAGATCATTTATAAATATATTGAAAAGTAAGGGTCCCAATACAGATCCCTGAGGCACTCCACTGCCCACACCCTTCCACTGAGAAAGTGGCGTGTGGATGCTCTGGGTACCCGCTCTGGGTACCCGCTCCTCAGGGGTCCTTCCACATTCCTGGCTATCCACTCCTCGGAGCGCCTTCCTGCCTTGGATATCTACCTGACACACTTCTCGGGACATTCTCCTGGAACTTCCACTTGTGAGTACTTCACTACAGACTTCAACGATACTAGCTTTACTGAAGCTTCTCCACAGTGTACCCCATGTCTTGGGCCACTACCGTTCCTCTTCAGTAGAAGTTGTCCCAGTAAATCCTGTGCTGCAGGGTATTGCCGCACCAGCTACAAGATCTGGGTTTAGCACCTTATCATCATCATCTACAGTACAGACATCCTCGGTGTACCCCGCTCTGCGGGCTGCTACCAGATCTTCACATCAGTGGTATCACCTTGGGTATACCCCACTGCTCAGAACTGTACTTATTTGCATCTCCCGCTTTGCGGGCTCTGCTTTTCCTTCCATCATAATAAAGTCTCTAACAAACAGCTGTGTCCTACACCGCTGAGACCATGCCTACTGATGGTGAGGCTCACAGGGCTCCTCCCTGTGGGTGGAGTCATCTCTCATATTGGCCCAGGGTTCACACCCTTACAAAAACATAACAGAAAACATATTTAGAAATGTTTTGGGATCCAGTGTAAATTTTTATTTTTCTTATATTAACATTTTTTATTTTCTTTCACTTTTTTCATTTGTATTTTTCTAAGGACATAAGAACATGCCATACTGGGTGAGACCAAGGGTCCATCAAGCCCAGCATCCTGTTTCCAACAGTGGCCAATCCAGGCCATAAGAACCTGGCAATTACGTAAAAACTAAGTCTATCCCATGCTACTGTTGGTAGTAATAGCAGTGGCTATTTTCTAAGTCTACTTAATTAATAGCAGGTAATGGACTTCTCCAAGAACGTATCCAAATCTTTTTTAAACCCAGCTACACTAATTGCACTAACCACATCCCCTGGCAACAAATTCCAGAGTTTAATTGTGCATTGAGGGAAAAAGAACTTTCTCCGATTAGTTTTAAATGTGCTACATACTAACTTCATGGAGTGCCCCCTCTTAAGTCTTTCCTCATAGGGGAGCTGTTCCATCCCCGTTATCATTTTGGTCACCCTTCTCTGTACCTTCTCCATCGCAACTATATCTTTTTTGAGATGTGGCGACCAGCATTGTACACAGTACTCAAGGTGCGGTCTCACCATGGAGTGATACAGAGGCATTATGACATTTTCCGTTTTATTCACTATTCCCTTTCTAATAATTCCCAACATTCTGTTTGCTTTTTTGACTGAACCAACGATTTCAATGTATAATCCACTATGACGCCTAGCTCTCTTTCCATTTGCTGTGTTTCTTTTTTGCTTACTTTACTCATTTTGCTCATGTGGTGGGGGCTGCTATTTCTTTTTCTTTTTTTGCTCTAGTTTGCTTTTGTCTCCCCTCTCCCCTCTCTCCTCTCCCCTCAGCCCTTTTCTTCCCTCCAGCTATTTGCCCCACCCCTTTACCATCTTCTTCTCCTTCTAGTCTTCTTTACCCTTTCTCCTCTTGCTCCAGCCTTCTCCCCCTCATTTCCCTCCTTCTCCCCTTCTTCCCTTCACTCCAGGCTCCTTCTGTTTCTCCTCTCCCTTTAGCCTGTCCCTCTACTTCCCCTGTGAAGGTTTAGAAGATCCAGCCCATTCACTCCGCCATCTTTAGTGCAGTCATCTTCTTCTGTATGCCAGGAGACACAGTATCAGCTTCCAAATCTACTACCTATAGGGAGGCAATTGTGAATCTGGTGGCGGTGCCTCCAGTCAGTAGCTGTAAAGCGAACTAAAAGTCATAGTTAAATAATCAGAGTATTTGTATAGTCCAAGATGGTTAGAGATTTTCAACTGACTTGAACATTTCTTACACGAGGGTCTAGTTTTCTATTACATTTTTAGCTACAAATTGTTTTGAGTCCAGTAGATGGCAGTACGTGCAACATTTAAATTACTCACCATTCATTTTATAGCATTAGGACCTGTACTTTTCTGTGCAATCAGGTTGTTCAGTCAAAATGTGAGGACTCAAAAACTCATTTACAGAATTGTTAACTGAAAAACATAGCAAAGCTGTAAAGAAGTAGAAAAAAAGAAAAACAGTGCATAGCACTATAAAATACATCTTACCTTTCCATAATAAAGAAAACTAATACAAGAGATGAGCTAAATTTAACAAGGAAAACAAGAAACACTACAATGGGAGGGTCATTTTTCTAAAGCCTACATCGCAGAAAAATCTGCAAGTACAACTCAAAGGCATTACCAAGGATTTTCCAAGTGAACTTATGCAGATAAGTTTGCTTTGAACATTCATGGCTAATTCATGGCTAAGACTAAGACTGGAACCCTGCCTTCTTACCTTTCGAAGAAAACTTAAGACGTGGCTGTTCCTCCAAGCCTTCCCCTAACTTAAAAGGTCACTTAAAATGTCACGTCAGACTCAGCCCAAGGAATGGGATGTTTACTAATCTCTTAACCCGTCATATATTATTGATATGTAGTTAATTCCTCTCTGTCTACTTCCTGGCTACTATAGCCCCCAAGTTCAATCCCCTTGTTATATGTAACTTTGCTTGTTTCTGCCTTCTTGTTTTGGTTACACTTGTTAATCCCCCAAGTTCCATGTAAACCGGCCTGATATGAATCCCATTCATGAAGTCCGGTATAGAAATATATTAAATAAATAAATAAATAATTGGTCAGGTATACACAGAGATTCACTCGCGTAAAGTTACACCTCTTCTTCGGAGGACATAAATTGTGTGTGTACACTTATGCACATTGGGCCTGATTTTTAAAAGTATTTGCAAGCTTAAAATTGGGTTTTGCACATAGAAGTGCAGTTTCCCAAGTAAGTGGGCTTTTGAAAATCACTACAATATATGCCGTTGAATTGTCCATAGGATATTCACATGTAAGTGCACTTTACACACATAAATGGCTTTTTAAAATTGCTATGACAGCATGTTACATTTACACGGGTAATTCCTTTGAAAATTGCTCTCTCTCTCTCTCCCTTGGTTGCTCCACGGACAGCATTTACATTCTGAGATCTAGGATTCTCAGTTGGGAAAGAACCATAGTTCTAATACTCTAAGCCATTCTCCGTCCTCTGAACACAGCACTGATAAATATCATAGTCTTTCATCTAAAAAACACTCTGAGAAGCAGGGTAGTTTCCAACTTCTTTTACTGATAGTTGATTAGTTGACTGAAGAATATTTACAGCTTCAATTCGCATTTCAATTAAAGTCAATAAATAATAAGAAAGTAAGAAGGATAATAAACTTGTGATCTTACTTCTATAGTAAATTCTCTCATTTCCTTGGAAACACGCCTTTTCAACACTTGAATTCTCTCGCTTCCCAGTTACTCCATATACTCAAATTGTTGCACCCGTCGGTTGCAGACAGCTGCGCCCTCTCTGCCTCACCTCATTTCTTTCTCTTTCCTCTCCTCTGGGCAAGATGGCTGCCTCTGCCTCTCTCTGCCGAACTCTCTGGCATCCCCGGACCGGCATGGGTGATTGCGTTCGCCATTCTTACACTAAGGTCACTTAGGGCACGCGCGCGCCACACTTCTCTTTTGAATACGTCAGGACGGGAACCTCGGGGGCGTCCTCACCGCATGACATCACTACCTCCGGGTACTTAGCCTCCGATCTCCGATCCAGCTATGAGTTAGCAAGGATTCCGCTCCAGCTAATTTCGACTTCCTTCAGAGAAACCCGCTCTGAGTACTCGCTCTTACAAACCCTCCAGGGTTATGCTGGCTACACTAGGGTGTTCTAGGTACCCGCTCCTCGGGGGCCTTATTCGCTCCTGCCTACCCTCCGGGGTTTCGCTGTTCCAGCAAGGACGCTCAAGGCACCCGCTCCTCGGGGGTCTTGGTTCGCTCCCATCTACTCTCCAGGTTTCCCAGCTCATCAGGATCCTAGGTACCCGCTCCCCGGGGCCTTGCACTCGCCTGCCTTCCTCCTGGGTTAACCTGCATCTACAGAGGATATCATGGTTCCGGTGCTCCGGGCCTTGCATCTTCTCTACCTCCATTCTGTGGAGGTCATCTCTTTAGCAGCTACCAGCCTTCATGAGTACCTTCTTTCTTCAGTATCTCTGCCTCGTCTCACCACAGAATAGATTCTCGGCATACCCCGCTTCGCGGACCACTACCAGATCTACAATCGCTGACTAGGTCATCTGTGACTAGGTTCTTGGCCTACCCCGCTCCGTGGACCACTAACGGACCCTTCACTTCCAGCTTCTGGTGACACCATCTCTGCACTTGAGACAACTCAGTGCCTGGACTGAAATAATCATCAGAGACCTACTCCACTGGCTGAGGAATGCAGCTCACATCTCGGGCCTTGCCAACTGCTGTATAATAAAGCTTCTATTCTCTTTGTGGTCATTACTGAACAGTCAGCCTATTGCTGTATTTTCCCCATGAGGCCCCTCCCTGTGGGACAAGTCATCAATATGGCAACCAAGGGTCCACAAACATGTCAAACTTACAATATAGATTTATCAAATTTAAAATAGTTCAGTCATCCTTTGGTCTACCCAATTTATATCCCAGTTTCTCCCAACTGTAGGTGGTTAGAATATAGTGCCAATATGTTATCAGAATATAGTCCAATTTTAAAGACATCTTCTAAAACTTCTCAAATCCTTTAACCCCTTAGGAAGTACCTGGTGGACACTTCTACTCATAAGAACATGCCATACTGGGTCAGACCAAGGGTCCATCAAGCCCAGCATCCTGTCTCCAAAGTAGCCAATCCAGGCCATAAGAACCTGGCAAGTAATGCTAGTAATAGCAGTGGCTATTTTCTAAGTCAACTTAATTAATAGCAGGTAATGGACTTCTCCTCAAAGAACTTATCCAATCCTTTTTTAAACCCACCTACACTAACTGCACTAACCACATCCCCTGGCAACAAATTCTAGAGTTTAATTGTGCATTGAGTGAAAAAGAACTTTCTCCGATTAGTTTTAAATGTGCCACATGCTAACTTCATGGAGTGCCCCCTAGTCCTTCTATTATCCGAAAGAGTAAATAACCGATTCTCATTTACCTGTTCTAGATCTCTCATGATTTTAAACACCACTATCCTATCCCCCCTCAGCCGTCTCTTCTCCAAGCTGAACAGTGCTAACCTCTTTAGTCTTTCCTCATAGGGGAGCTGTTACATCTCCTTTATCATTTTGGTTGCCCTTCTCTGTACCTTCTCCATCGCAACTATATTGTTTTTGAGATGCGGCGATCAGAATTGTACACAGTATTCAAGGTGCAGTCTCACCATGGAGCGATACAGAGGCATTATGACATTTTCTGTTTTATTCACCATTCCTTTTTGAATAATTCCCAACATTCTGTTAGCTTTTTTGACTGCCGCAGCACACTGAACAGACGATTTCAATGTATTATCCACTATGGCGCCTAGATCTCTTTCTTGGGTGGAAGCTCCTAATATGGAACCTAACATTGTGTAACTATAGCATGGGTTATTTTTCACTATATGCATCACCTTGCACTTATCCACATTAAATTCTATCTGCCATTTGGATGCCCAATTTTCCAGTCTCATAAGGTCTTCCTGCAATTTATCACTATCTGCTTGTGCTTTAACTACTCTGAATAATTTTGTATCATCTGCAAATTTGATTACCTCACTCGTCATATTCCAGATCATTTATACATATATTGAAAGGCACAGGTCCCAATGGAGATTCCTGAGGCACTCCACTGCCCACTCCCCTTCACTGAGAAAATTGTCCATTTAATCCTACTCTCTGTTTCCTGTCTTTTAGCCAGTTTGTAATCCACGAAAGGATATTGCGACCTATCCCTATCCCCTTTCCTAGAAGCCTCTCATGAGGAACTTTGTCAAATGCCTTTAGCTACATGTTTATTAACTCCTTCAAAAAAGTGAAGCAGATTTGTGAGGCAAGACTTGCCTTGGGTAAAGCCATGCTGACTTTGTTCCATTAAACCATGTCTTGCTATATGTTCAGTGATTTTGATATTTAGAACACTTTCCACTACTTTTCCTGGCACTGAAGTCAGGCTCACTGGTCTGTAGTTTCCCAGATCATCCCTAGAGCCCTTTTTAAATATTGGGGTTACATTAGCCATCCTGCAATCTTCAGGTACAATGGATGATTTTAATGATAGGTTACAAATTTTAACTAATAGATCTGAAATTTCATTTTTGAGTTCCTTCAGAACGCATGGGTGTATACCATCTGGTCCAGGTGATTTCCAACTCTTCAGTTTGTCAATCAGGCCTACCACATCTTCTAGGTTCTCCGTGAATTGCTTTAGTCCATCTCAATCATTACCCATGAAAACCTTCTCCGGAATAGGTATCTCCCCAACATCCTCTTCTGTAAACACCGAAGCAAAGAAATCGTTTAATCTTTCTGCAATGGCCTTATCTTCTCTAAGTGCCCCTTTAACCCCTCGATCATCTAACGGTCCAGCTGACTCCCTCACAGGCTTTCTGCTTTGGATATATTTTAAAAAGTTTTTACTGTGAGTTTTTGCTTCTACAGCCAACTTCTTTTCAAATTCTCTCTTAGCTTGTATTATCAATGTCTTACATTTAATTTGCCAGTGCTTATGCATTATCTTATTTTCTTCTGTTGGATCCTTCTTCCAATGAAGATCTTTTGGCTAAAATAACCTTGTTCACCTCACCTTTTAACCATGCCGGTAATCGTTTTGCCTTCCTTCCACCTTTCTTAATGTGTGGAATACATCTGAACTGTGCTTCTAGGATGGTATTTTTTTAACAACGTCCATGCCTCTTGCACACTTTTTACCTTTGTAGCTGCTTGTTTCAGTTTTTTTCTAACTATTTTTCTCATTTTATCAAAGTTTCCCTTTTGAAAGTTTAGCACTAGAGCCGTGAATTTGCTTACTGTCCCCCTTCCAGTCATTAATTCAAATTTGATTATATTATGATCACTATTGCCAAGCAGCTCCACCACCGTTACTTCTCTCACCAAATCCTGTGCTCCATTGAGAATTAGATCTAAAATTGCTCCCTTTCTTTCGTTCCTGAACCAATTGCTCCATTTAAAACTGTTATTTATTCCATCCAGGAACTTTATCTCTCTAGCATGTACCGATGATACATTTACCCAGTCAATAATGGGGTAATTGAAATCTCCCATTATTACTGCACTACTAATTTGGTTAACTTCCTTAATTTCTCTTAGCATTTCACTGTCTGTCTCACCATCTTGGCCAGGTGGATGGTAGTATACTCCTATCACTATACTCTTCCCCAACACTCAAGGGATTTCTACCCATAAAGATTTGATTGTGCATTTAGGGGCAGATTTTCAAAGGGTTACACGTGTAAGATATGCGCGTAACCCCTGAAAAGCTGTCCCTTCTACCCCCTGCGCACGCCGAGCCTATCTTGCATAGGCTCGGTGGCGCGCGCAAGCCCCAGGATGCGAATAAGTCCTGGGGCTTTCCTGGGGGGAGCATATCGAGGCGTGTTGGGGGGCATGTCACGGCCGGCGCATCATTGGGGGTGTTCTGGGGGCGGGGCTGCGGGTGTGGTTCTGGTCCAGGGGCATTTCGGGGGCGTGGCCGCAGCCTCCGGACAGGAATATGGCGAACCAGCAGCCTGCCGGTGCACGCAAGTTACGCCTGCCTTGGGCAGGCGTAACTTGTAAAATATACAGGCCAATACAGTACAGTGCGCTCCGATGCGTGTAAGTCCCAGGGCTTCACTAGGGGTGTGTGTCGGGGTGAGTCAGGTGGGCAGCACGACATTCGGGGCGTTCCCTGGGCGTTCCGTGGGCGTGTCGGGGGGTGTGGTGCTGGCCCAGGAGAGTTCCGGGGGCACGGCCGAGGCCTTTGGAACAGCCTCCGGGTTGGGAGATGGTCGGGAGATGGTGCACTGCTGGTGCGTGTGAGTTACGCCTGCCTCTGGCAGGCGTAACTTTTACAACAACGGTAAGGGGGGGTGGAAGGAAAGTTCCCTCCTAGGCCGCAACGATTTCGGAATGATTTTGGAATGATTTCGGAGCGGCCTCGGAGGGAACGGGCAGCACGCACGGCTCGGCATGCGCAAGTTCCACAAATGTGCACCCCCTTGCGTGTGCGCAGATTTATAAAATCTGCCTCTAAATGCACAGACAAACATTTATGGGTAGAAATCCAGTATGTGTTGGGTAAGAATATAGTGATAGGAGCATACTACCATCCACCTGGCCAGAATGATGAGACGGATGATAAAATGCTTAGAGACATCACGGAAGCTAATCAATTTGGCAGTGCAGTAATATAGGGAGATTTCAATTACCCCAGTATTGACTGGGTAAATATAACATCAGGACATGCAAGAGAGGTAAAGTTCCTGTATGCAAAATAGGCTCGGTGTGCGCAGGGGGGTTTGGGGTAGGTTTTCGGGGGGTACGCGCGTATCTTACGCGCGTACCCCTTTGAAAATCTACCCTAAAGTGTCACTGAACTCCACACTAAGTTGATCCTCCTTATCATTGTGATATAATTTGTACCCTTGTACAGCACTGAAACAACTACACATCCCTATGATAAATAATAATGCAGAGTAAATAACAATGCTAAGGAAAAAAAACATTGTCTGGTTTAGCTCCAACTTTTTGTATTTCTTATACTTTAAATCTGATTCTTTATTTCTATTAGTATTTATACTGGATATATTCTGATAATCAGGATAACCATGGGAAGTGAATGACTTGTTTATGAAGAATGTGATCTATCTCTGATAGTAAATCTTCATGAAACATATTAATTCCAAAATATTTTAAGCTACCCTTCAGCCCTCAGTATCAAACAAAACATCAGGACCAAAGTTTCATTTCCTCTATGAAACTGTCAGTAGGGTTTCAAGATACAAGAAAACACAATATTTAAATGCAGTAATGATAACAGATGTGGCCCCCTCTACCTACAGTATCTGATTCAATCTGTACTCACGACACAATGACTCACAATATGAAAATCTCTTCAAAACTGGTTCGTCGAACAATTCAACAAACCCATAGAATTTTGAACTTTCATGAAATTGTTCATGAAGGCTCTTCTGAAGTGGATCAAGCAATCCATTTCACATTTTTAACAAATCCAAAATGTGTTTTGAGAGATTGTCTCTCTGCTTTTCTGGAAATCTTGCTGAGAATTTTTAGAATGGCCTTCACATTTCTTCTAAATCAGCTGGGGTAAATTCAACAGTGTTCCTAAGTAGATGTGGGTGAAATCTAAAACTTCTGCTGAACTTGAAATAGGTGAAAGTCCACCTGGTTCAAATCCGACTGCAAATTGTTCACATATTTCAAACAATGATGTCTTCATAAACAACAGTGCACCGACCATCTTAAAAACAGTGACCTCATGTTACTAACAATGAGGAGGAAGCAAGGGAATGGGAAAACAGAAAAGAATGAAAAAAAACCCCTCCACATCAAAACAATAACTGATTCAAAAAACTAATGTTACACTCCAAAAGCTGATAACCTGTGATTTGCTGACATAGGTGTCCATGTAATAAAGTTTAACCTGCATCTTAAGGCAGTTCTGCATTATCTAAAAATAGGGTGCTGTGAAGTAAACAGAAGGCTTGGGGGTAGCCTGCACAGAGAGGCAGTTACTACCCTTAACAGAAGGCTTGGGGGTAACCTGCACAAAAAGGCAGATTCCACCCTTAACAGAAGGCTGGGGGATAACCTGCACAGAGAGGCAGATACCACCCTTAACAGAAGGCTTGGGGATAACCTGCACAGAGAGACAGATATCACCCTTAACAGAAGGCTTGGGGATAACCTGCACAGAGAAACAGATATCACCCTTAACAGAAGGCTTGGAGGATAACCTGCACAGAAAGGCAGTTCCCACCCTTAACAGAAGGCTTGGGGATAACCTGCACAGAGAGACAGATATCACCCTTAACAGAAGGCTTGGGGATAACCTGCACAGAAAGGCAGATACCACCCTTAACAGAAGGCTTGGGGATAACCTGCACAGAAAGGCAGTTCCCACCCTTAACAGAAGACTTGGAGGATAACCTGCACAGAGAGGCAGATATCACCCTTAACAGAAGGCTTGGGGATAACCTGCACAGAAAGGCAGATACCACCCTTAACAGAAGGCTGGGGGTAACCTGCACAGAAAGGCAGATACCACCCTTAACAGAAGGCTTGGGGATAACCTGCACAGAAAGGCAGTTCCCACCCTTAACAGAAGACTTGGAGGATAACCTGCACAGAGAGGCAGATATCACCCTTAACAGAAGGCTTGGGGATAACCTGCACAGAAAGGCAGATACCACCCTTAACAGAAGGCTTGGGGATAACCTGCACAGAAAGGCAGTTCCCACCCTTAACAGAAGACTTGGAGGATAACCTGCACAGAGAGGCAGATATCACCCTTAACAGAAGGCTTGGGGATAACCTGCACAGAAAGGCAGATACCACCCTTAACAGAAGGCTGGGGGTAACCTGCACAGAAAGGCAGATACCACCCTTAACAGAAGGCTTGGGGATAACCTGCACAGAAAGGCAGTTCCCACCCTTAACAGAAGACTTGGAGGATAACCTGCACAGAGAGGCAGATATCACCCTTAACAGAAGGCTTGGGGATAACCTGCACAGAAAGGCAGATACCACCCTTAACAGAAGGCTTGGGGATAACCTGCACAGAAAGGCAGTTCCCACCCTTAACAGAAGACTTGGAGGATAACCTGCACAGAGAGGCAGATATCACCCTTAACAGAAGGCTTGGGGATAACCTGCACAGAAAGGCAGATACCACCCTTAACAGAAGGCTTGGGGATAACCTGCACAGAAAGGCAGTTCCCACCCTTAACAGAAGACTTGGAGGATAACCTGCACAGAGAGGCAGATATCACCCTTAACAGAAGGCTTGGGGATAACCTGCACAGAAAGGCAGATACCACCCTTAACAGAAGGCTTGGGGATAACCTGCACAGAAAGGCAGTTCCCACCCTTAACAGAAGACTTGGAGGATAACCTGCACAGAGAGGCAGATATCACCCTTAACAGAAGGCTTGGGGATAACCTGCACAGAAAGGCAGATACCACCCTTAACAGAAGGCTTGGGGATAACCTGCACAGAAAGGCAGTTCCCACCCTTAACAGAAGACTTGGAGGATAACCTTCACAGAGAGGCAGATATCACCCTTAACAGAAGGCTGGGGGTAACCTGCACAGAAAGGCAGATACCACCCTTAACAGAAGGCTTGGGGATAACCTGCACAGAAAGGCAGATACCACCCTTAACAGAAGACTTGGGGGTAACCTGCACAGAGGGGCAGAAACCACCCTTAACAGAAGGCTTGGGGATAACCTGCACAGAGGGGCAGAAACCACCCTTAACAGAAGGCTTGGGGATAACCTGCACAATAAGGCAGATACCACCCTTAACAGAAGGCTTGGGGATAACCTGCACAGAAAGGCAGTTCCCACCCTTAGCAGAAGACTTGGGGGTAACCTGCACAGAGGGGCAGAAACCACCCTTAACAGAAGGCTTGGGGTAACCTGCACAGAGGGGCAGAAACCACCCTTAACAGAAGGCTTGGGGATAACCTGCACAGAAAGGCAGATACCACCCTTAACAGAAGGCTGGGGGTAACCTGCACAGAGGGGCAGAAACCACCCTTAACAGAAGGCTGGGGGTAACCTGCACAGAGGGGCAGAAACCACCCTTAACAGAAGGCTTGGGGATAACCTGCACAGAAAGGCAGATACCACCCTTAACAGAAGGCTTGGGGGTAACCTGCATAAAGAAGCAGTTTCTCTCTAGAAAAAAACAAACTTGCTGAATAGACTGGATAGACCCTTTTGCTCTGTATCTGCTGTCATTTATTCATTTTTTCATTTATATTCCACTCTTTGGGACTTCAAAGTGGATTACATTCAGGTATTGTAGATATTTCCCTATCCCCAGAGGGCTTACAATCTAAGGGCCTCATTTGCTAAGCATTTTTCCCATTGACACAGAATGGGAGAAAAGTCTTAGTAAATCAGGCCCTAAGTTTGTTCCTGAGGCAATGGAGGGTAAAGTGACTTGTCCAAGGTCACAAGGAGAGGCAGTGGGTGTTACATTTTTATCAGTCCTGTTGACATAAAATCCCCCAGGGCTAACTAGCCTCAAGTGCAGGGTGTGACAGCTGTTAGTTCTTTTGTAGTACACATTTATGAAAAAGTGTTTTATATGAAGGCAGGTCCTATTGAGGCTTCAGTCACAATGAAATAATTCTGTGAAGTTTGAACAATACATAACTGGAAATCAAGTGACCCTACTCTTGTTGTTTTGCAACCTTTCATATCTTGGCTTAGAATCAGGATTAAAATTGGGTGGAGTACAGAGTATTGCATACATATTATTACAATTTGTTTCATTCTGTTTATATATATCCAAGGTTATTTGGTGGACAATGTTCAAAGGCATTTATCTGACTACAATAACCTGGCTGATAATCGTCCCCCTCAAACCAGGCAAATGTACTTACCTAGACTCAGCAAGAGGGGCTGACTTGGTAGCGGAAGGTAAGTCGGAGGACAAAAACAATGCAAGTAGATTTGATTTTCAAATCTATGCACATTGCACAATGTTCTGTCTCTGTACCACTGCCTACAGTAAAAAAAAACCCAAAAGGTGCAAAGTGCACTGTGTACTTTATTTTCAATTTTTACAGTGTAACTATGTGAGAAGTTTCCTTTTGAAAATTAGCTACAAGATCCATAAGTACAAAAGTATCTGCTCACCTTGCACCTCTGCAGGCTATTGAAAATTGCTGCCATATTTCTTAATTCATGATGAGCGCCTCTAACCATTATGGGATGAAAACAGCATTTCATTATGCATAAAATCATGATTCTTTAGGATTCCATCTTAAATTAAAAAAAGAATTGTCTAATCATTAAATAATATAATTAGAATGAGATGCACTTAAGAGAACGTTTTGAATAGGCTCCCGACAATGTATGTGCATTCATTTTAAACAAATGCCTTTTTCATCCATTTATTTATTTATTTAAGTATTTTTATTTATTTATTTAAGTATTTTTATGTACCGCGGCACGTTGGGAACATCACCTCGGTTTATAATGAATACGTCAATTTTCTATTTGTCACAAATGTTGGAAATCATCTGTTTGCTTAAAAAAAAAGGGGGGAGGGATATTCCCAGACCCCCCTATCTATGAGATCCTCAATGTAGAAAGGGACTGGAGTGATTCCAAGTTGCTCCTTCACTAACCAACTCCCAGCTGGGCAATGGTGCCAGCTGGCCCTGAGACTAGCACCATTTTGTTTTACGGCTGTATGCTTTATGGCCGAGGAGCACTGCACCAGTCTCAGGGCCAGCTGGTGCCTTTATCCAGCAGGAGCCGGTGGGGCAGGATTGACTGGGGACCAGGCCTGCCTCTTTTTCCATTGTAAAAGAGGCAAATGAGGGCTAGGGAGGCACAAGCTCGGGGTGAGGGGACAGAGTGGGCCAGGGGGGCCTGGCTCAATTGTCCAGAGGTGGTGGGGGGCGGATGGGCCAAGGTTGACCCTGTTTCGGGTACTTTTTAAAAATATATGTATGTTTATTCAGTTTGGCAAATGAGTCAAACCAAAAATAAACATTGGAAAAAAAACGAAACCAGAATAAACACCCTTCTCCCTGAAACTAAAAAATGAACCAAAACAAATATTTTTGCATTTCATATCCCTACTCCTAACTGCTTACTTTCAAGCTCAAATAAAACAACTGGGTTTTAAAACACAATCTGGTTGATTTTAAAAGCCCCATGCGCGTCAAAGCCGAGAGATAGTGTGTGACTCAGCTCGGCACGTATTTTAAAAAACACGCGTGTATGTGCGTATCTTCTGGTATACGCACAGCAATTTTTTTCACAAAAAGGGGCAGGTTGAGGGCATGGTCTGGGTAAGGCATGGGTAGGCCGGGTCTGTGCCATGAAGTCTGCGCTAAGCCTTTACCCGCGCAAGTGCGTGCCAGGGTCCCCTACCACATAACTTTTCTTCTGCTATGGACATCGTGTCAGTTGTGAAATAAAAACAAATAGGGTAGTCAGCGGTTTTTAAGGGTTGCGGTTAATAGGGTAAAAGGGAGGAGAGTTAGCTAGGGGGGTTAGGAAGTCCTCTCCTTTATTGGGGGCGACCTGGGCATGAACTGGGAAAAGAGGTAATTGCGTCGGCGTGCACGGCTAGCAAAATCCCCTCCACTTACGCAAGCGAGGTGGCATTTGCGTACACATGTGTGTGTCAATATGAAATCGGGCACGAATAGCCAATTTTAAAACGTGCGGACATATACGTACATATACGCGTGTATGTTTTAAAATCATCACGTCCATGTGCGCGAGCCGGAAAACGCACGCACGGGTGAGCCTGCACGCAGGTCTTAAAATCTACCTCAATATACCTGCATACTTTGAATGTGTCCAGGGATGGTAACTTTTAAACTGGTGCGCGGGTGCTCTCTGCCTTTTCATGTGTAGGCGTGCGCCAAGTTATGCGGCCATTTTATAACTTGCACACGTATATGTGCGTGTGTCATAAGATAGCCTGACCGTGCACATAGGTGTGCCCATTTTTAAGTGGGCGGGCGCCTATGCATGTAAATCTTGCTTCTACCACATAAGTCAGGGAATTTTAAAAGGGGCGCACTTCCATGCCATTGCCGGTTTCACCAGTTCCATCACCAGTTCACCCATTTAACAGCTAGGTCCTCCAAACCCCCCTGGTTGATGGTCTGCACTCCCCTCAGTTACTCCAGACCCTTTAAATGACTGAGAAGTGGCTCTCTCTTTTTCTTTTTTAACTTAAACCTCATTCCTAGCAGACGTAACTTATGCAGCAGGGGATCCGGGTGTGCACTCAGGCACATAAGTATTTTTGCGCAAAGCTCTTGGCCACACCCTGAAATGCCCATGCTCCACCTAAACCTTGCGCCACCTCTTTTTGAAAACGTTTGAGATGTGCGTGCAGCGGGAGATATGTGCACATCTGGGCGGCTTTTACAATCCGGTGGGTGACGCGCAAGCCCAACTTGTGACGCGAATCTCCCAATTTTTGTGCGTGCCAGGTTTTTAAAATTCATCTCATTGTTTGGAAATAAATATACACTCGCAGTTTCCAACCACAACTTCAAAACGGCACCCCTGGAACTCATGTTATGAAAGTCTGTGCATATTTTCAGGAGGCTAAAAATCTGCCTACAAAAATACAGTTGATTTTAGATGGGTACATTTCTATTTTTACCCACTTGAACGGTTCCTATGCCTCGGAGAATTTACTCCTTAATAGCTCTTGTTTCTCTCTCATCCAAAACTTTAGAAGGTGGTATGGATATATATTTTTTTAAATGATTGTGCCTATCTCTAGGCTAAAGAATACCTTACTTTCAGGGATAATTTTGCAACAGCTCACATAAATCTGCAGGCTGTTACATACATAAATTCTACCAGTTTGCAAAGCAAACTTATGCACACGTTTGCTTTGAATAGCACCTGAACATAATTACACCTACAATTTGGTGTGTGTAGTTTTGCCATGAAAATCTCTGCACATGCTTTTAAAAATAGAAAAGCATGTATGAAGATGTTAACCTTGCCGAGTCCCAGAATGCCTTTCTCAAATTTGGATAAACATGTGTGCCTTCCAGGTCTTATGTATGCACTTTTACATGCATATTGGGTGGACAATTTTCTAAAAAGACATTTCTGCAGGTAAAGCACTGCAGTGTGCCTTTTAAAATTACCCTTTCTAGGCTCACTAATATTGAGTCTAGCTTTAGCATGAATTTTTGAAACTCAAATGTATGAAGATGATGAGATGCAGAGTTTAGTTTATTTGCTTGATTAATCACTGTTTCTTATTACAGTAAACCAAAATGTTGTACAATAAAACATGTAAATAATAATATATAGCAATATTGTCTATAGTTAATTTAAAAATGAGAATAAGTAAAGAAAAGAAAAGAAAATCATCATCATTAAACATAAAGTAAACAATTAAAACTAAGCATAATCAAAAATAAAAACCATAACAGAAATAACAACCAAAATAGCAATTTTAATAATTAATAGAATAAGATATAACTTAATAAAGCAACAACATATGTTTTGATGATAAAATCATCAGATAAAAAATATTCTAAAAAGAAGTTTGTAATAAAAAAAAACATACTAGGAGATCAAACAGTTAAAATGAAAAGATAGATGAAATAAATCTAAAAACATAAGAATATAAAAACATGTCATACTGGTTCAGACCAAGGGTCCATGAAGTCCAGCATCTGTTTCCAACAGTGGCCAATCCAGGCCATAAGAACCTGCCAAGTACCCAAAAACTAAGTCTATTCCATGTTACCATTGCTAATGGCAGTAGCTATTCTCTAGGGCAGCGCTTCTCAACCGGTGTGTCGCGACACACTAGTGTGTCGCCAAACACCAGTAGGTGTGTCGCGTCTCCCGGTGTCCCACTGCCCCGATGTACTTTCCTTCTCCCTTTTTTCCAGCCCCCGCGGTCCAATTGAAAGCCTCCTTTCTTCCTACCCCCACTGCCCAATCGGAAGCCTCCTTCATTTTGCCTTCCCCCACGCAGGCCAATCGGAAGCCTCCTCCCTGCCACCTGCCAGTGGGAGTAGGAAGAAGGGAGGAAGCCTTTGATTGGCCGATGAGGCAGGCATGGCACTGTCCGGGAGTGGGGTGGGAGGAATAGCAGTGTAGGACCCCGACGAAGCAAGGCCGCTACGGGAGCCCATCCCCGTAGCAGTGAAGAGGAAACCCGACCGCGACGGTGCAAGGCCGCTACGGGAGCCCATCCCCGTAGCGGTGAAGAGGAAACCCGACCGCGACGGTGCAAGGCCGCTACGGGAGCCCATCCCCGTAGCGGTGAAGAGGAAACCCGACCGCGACGGTGCAAGGCCGCTACGGGAGCCCATTCCCGTAGCGGTGAAGGGGAAAACCCGACCCCTAGCGATGAAGAGGAAACCCGACCTCTGACTGAGGCGCCCATCCCCGTGGCGCCAAAAAAAGAAGGCCCGCCGGATTAAAGCCATGGCTGAACTGGCGCCCATCCCTGCAGTGAAGGAAGAAGTTATTTTTGGTGAGAGCTGGTGTGTTTGTGTGTGAATGGGTGCCTGGGTGAGAGCTTGTGTGTGAATGGGTGCCTGGGTGAGAGCTTGTGTGTGAATGGGGGCCTGGGTGAGAGCTTGTGTCTGAGGGTGTGAATGAATACCTGGGTGAGAGCTTGTGTCTGAGGGTGTGAATGAATACCTGGGTGAGAGCTTGTGTCTGAGGGTGTGAATGGGTACCTGGGTGAGAGCTTGTGTCTGTGGGTGTGAATGGGTACCTGGGTGAGAGCTTGTGTCATTGGGTGTGAATGAATGCCTGGGTGAGAGCTTGTGTCTGTGGGTGTGAATGGATGCCTGGGTGAGAGCTTGTGTCTGAGGGTGTGAATGGGTGCCTGGGTGAGAGCTTGTGTCTGAGGGTGTGAATGGGTGCCTGGGTGAGAGCTTGTGTCTGAGGGTGTGAATGGGTGCCTGGGTGAGAGCTTGTGTCAGTGTGAATGGGTGCCTGGGTGAGAGCTTGTGTCTGAGGGTGTGAATGGGTGCCTGGGTGAGAGCTTGTGTCTGAGGGTGTGAATGGGTGCCTGGGTGAGAGCTTGTGTCTGTGGGTGTGAATGGGTACCTGGGTGAGAGCTTGTACCATTGGGTGTGAATGAATGCCTGGGTGAGAGCTTGTGTCATTGGGTGTGAATGGGTGCTTGGGTGAGAGCTTGTGTGTAGGGGTGTGAATGGAAGCCTGGGTGAGAGCTGGTGTGAATGGGTGTAAGAGCTTTTGTGTGTGATTGAGAGCTTGTATATAAGAGAACATGAGTGTGATTGAGAGAGAGAAACTGGTCAGGAAGATGACTGGTGTGAAAGAGACCGAGACTGGTCGTGGGGTCTAATTGGGGGTGTGTGTGTTGTGAGTGACTGGTTGTGGGTGCTAAGGAAGAAGATTGAGGACAGAGCTTCAGCAGCCCTTGCTGCTTCTGGTGAGTGCTATTGGCCTGGAAGGGAAAGGAGTAGGAGAGTTGCTGGAGAGGGTAAGTAAAGGTGGCTTTTTAAATTTATTTTTCTTGATTGACTGCCATTTTAATTATTGGGTATTATGCGATGTCTGCTGTTTTGAAGTATTTTATTGATATTTGGACATGTTTTAATAATTTTTATGAGTATTTAATTGAATATTATTCTGTTTAGCAGCTGTTTTGTAACATTTTTGGTATAACTTTACAATGATTTCTGTGTTGGGCTCTGTAGCAGCTTGGCTTATTCTGTTTTCCCAATAGGAAATGTTTTAGTGTTTATGGCCTGGTTTAATAGTTGTATTTCTTAGATAGGGTTATTACTGTTTGCGTATGTTCCGTAATACAGGTGTAACTTTGTGCAGGTTAGTTTGTGTGCATTATTGCAAATCCTGAGTCTGTTAGGTGCTATATTTCTCTTTCCATTTCTCCAGGTTCGCACTGTATGCAGAGTGGCTTTTTTGGTTTTCCGTTCCAGTTTCTGTCTCCATATTTATAATTTGTGTTTTTTCTCTACTTGGTGAAGGTCAGTTCTGGGCGTGTGACCAAAGTGAGGTATTTTACTAGCATGTAGGCATTTGTATCAATCTTATTTGATGTGTTTTCTCAATAGGACATACATTAGTGGTAAATTACTGTCTTTTCATAAGGAAGGCTATTGTGCCTGGTAGTAAAGGGAATTTGTTTTGCTTTTACTGAGATGTCATCAGAACCAGAATATCTTTTTTTTTTGTATGGTGAGTTGTACGGGTTATGCCCTAGATCTGCTCTGCACTCATTGCTGGGGGTTGAGAGGATTCCTGTGGATGCAGAGTGCATGTTTACATTTAGCCCCGTGATGGTCACATGTTCAGTGTGTCACGCATGTGAGAACCATTTGTCAGGTGTGTCCCGGCCAAAAAAAGGTTGAGAACCACTGCTCTAGGGGGTAGATTTTTAAACAGCGCGATTTGGCCTACTTTTGCTTGCGCATCAGACTCAAGCAAAAGTACGCTGGATTTTAGTAGATACGCGCGGAGCTGCGCGTATCTGCTAAAAACCTGGATCGGCGCGCGCAAGGCTATTGATTTTGTATAGCCGGCGCGCGCCGAGCCGCGCAGCCTACCCCCGTTCCCTCCAAGGCCGCTCCGAAATCGGAGTGGCCTCGGAGGGAATCCTCTAACGCCCTCCTCTCACCATCCCCTCCCTTCCTCTACCTAACCCACCCGCCCGGCCCTGTCTACACCCCCCTTACCTTTCTCCGGGGATTTACGCCTCCCGGAGGGAGAAGTAAATCCCCGCGCGCCAGCGGGCCTGCTGCGCGCCGGGACGCGACCTGGGGGCGGGTACGGAGGGCGCGGCAACGCCCCCGGACCGCCCCGGGCCGTAGCCACGCCCCGTACCCGCCCCCAAAACGCTGCCGACACGCCCCCGAAACGCCACGACGACCGGGCCCGCCCCCGACACGCCCCCGACATGCCCCCCCCACACACACACAAACTCTTACTCCCCTGGATTTTCTCATACACACTCATGCTCTCACACTCACTGGCTCCCTCACATATACACACAAACACACACACCCAGACAGGCTCCCAGTCATTCTCACACACACACACACACCCACACACACACCCAGACAGGCTCCCAGTCATTCTCACACACACACACACACACACACACTCTGAACCCCAGGCAGGCACCCATTCATTTTCACACACACACACCCCCAGGGTCTGTGTGTGTGACTTGGGATTCGCAGCGGCCCGTAAGCGCAAGCGCTGCTTCTCTTCTGCACATGCTAATGCTCCTCCTCCTTCCTGCCCATGCCGCTCCGGCAACGTTTACTTCCGGGGCCGCACAGGCAGGAAGGAGGAGGAGCATCAGCGCGTTTAAATGTGATCTTTTTCTTCGTTCCGTGGTGACGTGAGCCTCACCACAGCCCTGCCTATCTGCCTGTCGCTGCGCCGCATGAGCCTCCCTGTGCCCGGGGGCATTGGGGGGGTGGAGGGGTCCGGAGGGTGGGGCGGGGATACTAGAAAACTAATTTTAAAGGGTCGGCGCAGCTGATAAAAAAAAGGCTTGGCGCAGCCGATAAAAAAAATAATAATTTCCCGATAGTCCACGAAACGCTGCGCGTGTCAGCAAAAACGTCTCAGCGTGTCACCTCTGACACGCGTGTCATAGGTTAGCCATCACTGGTCTAGAACATAGTTTGAGAGAGAGAGAGAGAGAGAGACAGCTCAATAGGCAGCAGAAAGGCTGAGCTGAATACACCCAGACCTATTAGGCTGACCTTACCTTAGCCAGGGCTGGAACAGTTTGCATGTGTGTTAATTGGTTAATTTGAGCTTTGAAACCCTAACAATGGAAATGATGAAGCCATGAAGTTCAGTACAGTTCTGCTCCTGTATGCTTTTGGGGGAAATGCTGGTGTTTAGAAAACCCTGAACATTTAAGTTTGAAATTTACCCCCTCATTGTCTGTAACTTGTACTGCAAGCTAGATAAATTAAAACTCCAGGCTGTAAGGGTTACTCTAGTCGATCACTTGGAATCCTTTTAGTCTGTGCCAGCAGGCCCAGGGTAGTAGGACTATGAGCAGTACTTTTCTCCTTATGCTTCAATCTGCTTGGAAACTTAAAGGTTGAGCTGTCTTAAGACTTGCTACTTATTCCTGTTCCAAACTGTTACTGCCATGCTTGAGTACTAGCTGTTATTGAATAAACATAGAAGTTGGGGAATTGAATTGTAATCTATGCAAACAAGCCCAGGATTAGTGGGACCAGGAATTGTACTTTTCTCCTTATGAAACTAGTTGGAAACTCAGAGGTTGAGCTATATTAAGCCTTGCTAAATACCTGTTTCAAACTGTTACTGTTATGCTTGAGTGTTAGTTGTTGCTGAATAAACAGAATTTTGGGGAATTAAAATATTACAAACAATAATACAAATTAAAACAGATAAAACTAAAAAATTAAAATAAACATACAACATTAATAAACTCAAATAAAATAAAATAAAACAAAAAATCCTACCCACGGATCTCACTTTTCATCCTACTCAATAATAGCCACATCAGATGTTAGAGGATTGAGACATAAACCAGGTTTTTAGCTTTCTTCTAAATTTTTTTAGATCAATTTCCTCCCTTAACTCAAGGGGGAGATCATTCCAAAGTGCTGGAGCACTGCCTTCAAATGATATTTTCACCAATTTTAATTGTCGAAAATATTTTACTCAAGCTATTTCAATCAATTCTTCAAATTTACACAAATAGTTCCATGCAAAGCCTTGAATGTTAAAATCAAGCATTTAAATTTGCAACAGAAAGAATTACTAGAGTTGTTTTTCCTCTGATTCATGTGTGCTGCACTTGAGAGGAGAGTGCCCACTTGGTGCTTTCAGAAGGAGATCTAAGATATTTAAGAAGACTACAGTAGAGGTATGAGAAGTTTGAGAACTGAGACATTGCTTTGTTCTTATAAATAATTCGGATTCAATTCTAACCATTCTCCAGTGGGGAGAAGATTGAAATAAATTGGGAGTTAGAAAAAGGATTATACTTTCTTCAGTCTGAGTAATTGAAAGAAGAAGATCAATTGTTAAGGAATTTGCTTCCATAAATTAAGACTTTGCTAGAGGAGTGAGGTTTCAGATTTATTAATATTTCTTCTTCATTATTGTTTGTTAACTTTATTGTAAAGCTAAGTGCTGAAAAGAATCTTATATAATTTATCAACTATCAGTAAAGAAGTTGGACACCATATTGCTTCTCAGTGTAATTTTTGCTGCTATAGACTGTGGAGATTTTCAGTGCTGTCTACAGAGACTTGGAAAAGGGCTCTGTACTTTGGTTAATACAAAAGGGCCTTGAAGCTATGTTTCCCCCACAGGGAACCCTGGACCTCAGAAGTGAAAAGCTATCCATGGTGAACTGGATTCAAATAGAATCCATCTCTATTTCTATGTGCCTTTGGGGGCAGCATCAGGGTTCTAGCCCATCCAGGGGTTACATCTACATGAGCACAGGATTTTACCCAGAGACATTCTGCAGAGTGGTCACAGGAACAAAGAAAGCAAATTTCTTTCTATCTCTTTGTTCAGTTTCTCCCCCTTTCCAGATCCTAGTTAATTTTCCCTGTTTTATTGTAACTTTCTCACATCCATAATATTGTTTACTGCATTTGAAGTTTGAATTGGGAATATTGATTACTATGTTACTCTCTGCCTTACACACATTGTTAATTGTAAACCGGGTTGATGTGATTCCAGTCATGAAATTCGGTATAATAAAATAATAAATAAATAAATAAATAAATAAATAAATTCTAGGGGTGAGCCAAGGATGAGGTAAGAAGAGGAGCAAGAGTGCCTAAAGCAGAGGAAAATATACTGTTGTAAAAAGAAACTATTTTGTCAATTGAGGATGGTGGATGCCTGGAATGGCCTTCCGGAGGAAGTAGTGAAGACTAAAACTGTGAAGGATTTCAAAGGGGCATGGGATAAACACTGTGGATCCATAAAGGCTAGAGGATGGGAATGAAGAGAAGAGCCATGGGGGTGGCTTGCTGGAATGGAGGTTACTACCTGGTGATTACTACCCTTACTCAATAAGCCTTCACACGATTAATGCAACTCCAACATTGCTCTCTGCTTCAACGGCAAGGGGAAATATGGAAAAGAGGATTTGCATTCAGACAACAATCAACAAGGACTGAACTACACAGTAAACAAATAAGTGTGGGGGTAACTTGCTTATTGCGGCGGTTACTACCCTAAACCAATTAAGCCTGATACTTCACTTTGAATGCATATCCAGTGTTGCTGTCTGCTTCAACGGCAGGGGTAAATGTGGAAAAAAAGGATTTACATTCAGACAACATCCAACAAGGCATTGATCTGTGCAAACAAGCATCAGGGTAACTTGCTTGATGCAGCGGTTACTACCCTTAACCTCCTCATTTTCCAATATTGCATTAAGGGGTGTTTCCCATGCAAATGAGGCTTTTTCATGCAGCGGGGAAACTTCACGTGCTGCAATGTTTTTGCAATTTGTGAATCCATCTTCACAGTGCATGAGAGAGAGAGAGAGAGAGAGAGAGAGAGAGAGAGAGAGAGAGAGAGAGAGAGAGAGAGAGAGAGAGAGACTTGCTATGGTGTCTCTTCCCTAGACAGGTATTTGTATCCCTATGAGAGGCCCACCTAGTAACTCGAGGTGGGGATTAGGTATTAGTGTAGGGGGTTGGGGGCCACTTTCACATTCAACATGAGACGTACGAACCGAACAGTGGTCTCTTGTGAAGATTTGATGGCCTTCGGAGTGAGGAAACTCACTCCAAGATGAGATTTGGACAATGTTCTCTCCACCTAGCTTGATGGACAATCTACCTGGGCAACAACAAGCTAGGTGGAGAGAACATTGTCCAAATCTCATCTTGGAGTGAGTTTCCTCACTCCGAAGGCCATCAAATCTTCACAAGAGACCACTGTTCTGTTCGTACGTCTCATGTTGAATGTGAAAGTGGCCCCCAACCCCCTACACTAATACCTAATCCCCACCTCGAGTTACTAGGTGGGCCTCTCATAGGGATACAAATACCTGTCTAGGGAAGAGACACTATAGCAACTCTCTGCATCAATGGCAGGGGGTGGCAGGAAATTCAAATCAAATGGTTACCAACAAGGGCCTGAACTTGGTGGTCAGTGAAACAGATGAGTATGGGAAAATAAGTGTGGAAGCTTGTTGGGCAGACTGGATGGGCCATTTGGCCTTTTTCTGCCTATGTTTCTATGAATTGTGGCTTGGTTTGGCATCATTACTAAGGAGTAGAATGGTGCAAGAGTTTTGGGAAACAGATGTAGAACATTACAAGAGTTGAAACAATGAGATGAAAGTCCATTTCCAGGTGTTGTCTTCAGTTAAATGGGGGATCCTCAAATGGTTGTCAAAGACATTGTGAAGTGGAAAATATTAGAATTCAGCCTTTGGTGTACAGCCTTGCTTACTGATTGAGAGTGGTGTTAGACTCATACCACAAAGGATTAGCCACAGGCTAGAAATGAGAACCCCTTTTTCTTACCGTGGGGGTTTTTAAGACTTATGTGCAGGGAAGATTTTGGCAACAGAAAACCCACTTATGTATAGAGGGCACACCACCTCCTTTAAATCCTAAGACCCATAACTTAAAATTGCTCACTTTAACTGTAGAAATCAGCCCTAGAGACACCTTGAGACTATGCCCCATGTCACACATCTATATCAAAAAGCAGATTGAGGCGGAATTGATGATCGACAGTGTTGAAAGAAGCACTCATGTCCAAGAACACGAGTACTGCTTTTCTTTTGTCTAAATTAATATTGATATCAGACTGCAAAGCAGTCAAAGCAGTCTCAATGCTGAAACCTTTATGGTATCAAGACTGTTTCAGATGTAATACCGGAGTTTTCTCAAGAAAAACAGAGAGCTGAATATGAACCACTTTATCAATAATTTTGATTAGTGTAGGAATGTTGGAAATTGGCCTGTAATTAGATGGAAAATCTGCATTAAGGGTTAAAGTTTAAAAACTTGGCGTGTTCCAAACCTGGGAGATATGTGTGTCTCTTGGGCCAGCGCACGCAGCGCAGATTTTAAGTGTGTGCGATTACACACGTTTCTCAAGGTAGGTGCACAAATATTTTTGGGGAAAAAGGGGACGGGGTGTGGGTGATCTGAGCAGAGCATGGATGTGCCCAGATTTTAGCATTAAAACAGCGCATAACTATTTATCCACACAAGCATGCGCCAGGATCCCTTTCCGCATATCTTTACTTCTGCTATGGATGACATGTAAGTAGTATAATAAAAATATGAGAATAGTGGTTGGGGCTAAGAGGGTAAAAGGGAGGCAGGTTAAACAGGGGGTTAGGAAGTTCTAGCCTTTACCTGGGCAAACTGGGAATGGACTGGGGAAACAGGTAATTGCGTCGGCGCACATATTTAATAAAATCCCCCCACTTACTTGGTAGAGCCAGCATTTGTACGCACATGTGCACATCCATATAAAACTACGTGTATATGTATGCGCGTACTGCTGATTTTATAACAGAACAGGATTGAAAATAAAATGCAATGGTAAAGGATCAAACACAACAGAGGACATATGCATTTGCAAGTGAGCATGGCCCTTTGACCATACATGTTTTCTGCAGATATTTCTGGTTCCCATATGCTCAGGGGCCTACACATTAAAACTCATGTTAAAAACATGTTCTCATTCTCATACAAAATATTTTAACGTACATGCTAAAACATCATTTTACATGCAATGCACTCAGTCTTAGCATGCACTCTTAGCTTTGACTCAAAGATCCATAAGTGGTCCAAAGAAACTCCCACCTGACCTGATCTCACAATCCCCCTGACTGGACACCCATCACACAATCCTTACCTAGAACTCGATCTCTCATGACCTCCCACCCAAATACAAAAATGTTCTTATATCCCAATCTCAAAGAAAGCCCCTGGACATGGATCCAAGAAAATCCCTCTCTTGTAATCTTCCTTCTAAACTATGATGGGAACAGCCAACATCCATGTAACCACTCAACATACGTCTACCATCTTAGGGTTTGAACCATGTGGAACTGGCAGCTCCTGCAAGACTACATGGCCCCATGTGGTTCAAGATGGCTGAAGCACACCCAGAAGTTAGAGACAGGTGTTGGCGATCATCAGTGCATCTTAGAGGTCATCTATGCAGCTTCCCTTTCCTCCCCACTCAGCATCTTCCAATGCAAGGCAGAAGGTGCCTAGGGCATCTAATCCCCTTGCATGGCCCTGGTCTTTTGGCTGCAGTTTTTGTGTGGGAAGTCTGAGTTAAGTGGTGGTGGAGAGGGGGTGTCAGTATAAAGTGCGGAAGGTCTGGGTGAATTGGTGGTAGTATCAGCAAATTGGTGATTGCAAGCACACACAGAATTACGAATTTTCAAGAGCGAAGTATGTGCCTTCTTTATAAAATACATGCCTCTACATAAAACTCAGGGTTACTTTACATTCAAGTTAGTTATTACACATGTAAAATATATGTATGTAATTTAATTACATGGGTAGAGACAGTAAGCATTTCCCAGCTTTACAAATATACAGGTGTATTGACACAAAGGTGTGTAGTTTCAGGGCAGAAATAAGCGGAATTTTACAAACTGTGCAGCTTCTGCCAGAGAGTTTATAAAATACTAACATAAATCTCTGGGGGTCCACTTAAGCACATATTTGGTGACAAATACAGACTGTTGAAAACTGGGCTCTTCATGTTTAGAATATGTGAATACTTTAAAATTTGATGTACCCGCGCACACATAAGCAGTACTGTTTTGGCTTGATGGTTGGGTCTGCATAAATCGTGTGTTTTCTGGTGCATGCGGTAAGCACACTCTCTGTGCATATTAAAAAGAGCACGCTTAGTACATAGGCTCCGAAAGGTCAGATGAAAGTCCAAGCGACATATTTGCCTGACTAACGTGAGAGCTACAGTATGGAGGAAAGAAGTGTCCTGAAAGATAGAAAGTTAGGGGAAGGGTAAAGGTGAGGGCTACCATGAGCAAAATGTTAGGAAAACGTGGAATGTCAGCAGGATTCTAGCAGGCAGGTTTTCACCAAGTGGCAGGCTTGGAAGACAATGGAAAATCTGCTTTGAAAGCGAGCTTGTGTTAGCCTGTGTTTAGAACTGTTAATATAAACAAGGAAGCTGAGCTACAGAGTTCACAGCATGACTGCGCCATCGTGTTTTCGTTACAGGGACAGAAAACTATGCATAATAATCAGCAGGTTATTTGCTATTTAAATACAAATGTGGATTCAATTATAAATCTCCAAAGCTGCATTTTGCATTAGGGGTTTTCTTAACTCGTATGACTTTATAGTTTTGGCTGTACTCATTGCCTTGGATAACTGTTTTATTAGGAGGCAAGTTAAAGATTTGGTTTTCTAAGATGTCCTGGGCTTTCAGAATAAGATTTGACATTACTTCAAACATTGCAAACTCATCGTCTCCTCTCTACGGTGCTTTCTTTTCTGTTGCAGCCTCTTCCTCAGCTCCTTCTTGGCGACAGGGGCTCACATGGGAGTTCATGGGCCATTTCAGCTCCCATATTCCCACAATCCTCCCACACAGTGGGGAAAGAAATACTCTTCCAAGACCCTTTGAGTTTTTTCTGGAGGCTTTCTGCAACAGTCCAGTAAAATAAACACAAGCCACCACTGTAAATGTTGTCCAAAAATAAATTCCATTTTGCAGGTAAACTTGACTGCAACTGAAAAGTCAGAGCGAATACACTTTCGTTTAGTGCACATGCAATACCGAAAAATAAAGTTCAAAGAACTCACAATCTCAGTCAATAGAATAATGGCACACCCTAGCAGTGGGGTACTTTCCCGGTAAGCAAAACCCTCCCTAGGCACTTTCCCGGTAGCACCTGCAAATCTGAATGCAGATCCCTGGAATCCAGTAATTGGGGCCGGATTCGCATTAGTAAACAGATGAGCCTCTGCCTCTTGCTGTCCTCCGACAGCAGCTCTAGGATGGATTTTCCCCAAGCTTGACAAACCTTCTTAGGACTCCAGTTTGGAAACTCTACTCTTTGCACAGCTTGAAACAATCTCCCTGGTCCGATGAGAAGTAAGGAAATATCCCTCTCTTTCTTGAGACCACCTCTGGTTCTTCAATAAGTCTCAGTGGTTCCCTTGGATCACAAGGCAGCAACAATCTACCAAGTCCTGAAGGCCTCGTTCTCTGACCTTGGGCTCGAAGCACATTCCCGGGACAGGAGATTCAGTCCTCTCTCTTGGAGAGACCAAGGAAACATCCCTGAACCACGAGGGCACAGGTGTTTTGTTAAACTACTGACACCTCCCACTGGGGAGTGTCAAATCTTCTACCACTTCTACTCTATCTGACCTCATAATCAGGGTCTGTTGAGACTCTGAATCCTACTAGTAGGGGAGAATTTTTTACCCCCGCCCCCCTCCCCACTTACATTGTTTAACCAAATGTTTCCCTAGCCCTTGCCATTAGCTTTGCTACTATTGCCTTAACCCTGCACAACTTCTGCAGTTGCCCTGCTGTCTCCATAAGCATCCCTTCCAGTCAGGTGAAGGCACAATCCCAGGTAGAGAAGCTATGATTTCTGTTCTGACTTGTTGAGGAAGATGGTCCAATGATTTGGTGCACTGTGTCTGTCCGAAAACATTTCTTCAATGAAAGGGAAGCGGATGCATGCAACAGCTTCCCAGTGGAGATGGCAGAGGCTAAAAAGAGTATTGCAATCTAGTAAGGCATGTGGCTAGAAAAGCAAGGAAAGAACCAGAGTTCAAGTAGGATGTGTGGTCTTGTAGTAGGAAGGAGAAATGGACAGATGGGATGAGCCATGTCATGTCATGATATTCTATAGATCCGCTGTGGTTTGACTGTGTCTTGGGTCAGGTTGTGATTTGGTTGTTGTGGGCACTGCTAACCAAGTTTTTTGATCTGAATCCTTTTATTTTATTTTTTTTTCAAATCAAAACACATTAGCTCCAAAACATACTTTCATTTTAATTTATTTATTTAAACATTTGTCACTCACTGTATCACTGTACTGAGCTCACGAAGTACAGCCAAATGTTCACATTAATATGAATACATTATTAATACATTAAAACCCGTGTGAAAGTTCATGACATCGTCCAGACTATTCTATTTTTAGAGGATGAATTTGAAGCATAGGAAGGGATCATAGGTTTTGTTGCCTAAAGAAAGGGACTTTGCTAGCTTCATGTGCTCCTATGCACAGGCATGAAGTCGCTCAAGAGATGGCATTCATGAAGTGACGGTTCCTTCTGACTCCCTGTGATATGGACTCAGACTGGATCTGTGTAAATAATATTCCAGTCATGTCAATATTGCCTGGGTAGGGACAAGAGGAAAGGGTGCCTTTATTCCCTTTTTGAGAGAAGTCCCTATTTTGGCATTTTACTTTTTTAGTGAAGGAAGTTTTCTCCACCCTTCCTCCTCCTCCTATTTTTTGGGTTGCAGTTTTTGAAACTATTTTGCTTTTAGCATCCTATGATGGGAGTAACATAGTAATATAGTAAATTATAATAGATAAAAGACTAAATGGTCCATCCCAGTCTGCCCAGCAAGTTTATTAGGGCTGTAATAACTGCCGCTCCGTGCAGGTTAACCCTTAAGACGTTCTGTTGTTAGTAATTACCGCTATATTCAGGTTACCCCCAAATCTTCATTTAAGGGTAGTAGTACCTAACATTCCATGCAGGTTATCCCCAAGACTTCTGTTACAGGTAGTAGCAGCTGCTGCTCTGTGCACGTTACCTTCAAACAGAAATGTAAATTTAAGTTACTCCATTTCTTCATTTCCATTCTCTAGCGCATTTGCCCCATGCCTTTTTGAATTCTATTACTGTTTTTATCTTCACCACCTCTTCTGGGAGGGCATTCCATGCATCTTCCACCCTTTGCATGAAGTAATATTTCCTGACATTGTTCCTGATCTTCTCCCTTGGAGCATCATATTGTGATCCTCCCTAGTTTCATATCTTTCTATCAGAAAAGGTTTGATTTTGTCAATCATTAATTCCTTTCAGGTATTTGAAAGTCTGTATCATATTTCCCCTGTTTCTTCTCCAGAGTATACATATTAAGGTCCTTCAGTCTCATAATGGGGTAGATTTTATAAACTTACGCGCGTGCGTACTTTTGTTCGCACACCAGGCGCAAACAAAAGTACGCTGGATTTTATAAGATACGCACGTAGCCGCGCGTATCTTATAAAATCCAGGGTCGGCGTAAATCCAGAGGCAGGCGTAAATCTGTGTGCGCCAGCAGGCTGCTGGTGCACCATCACCCAACCCGGGAGCTGGTCCGGAGGCCTCGACCATGCCCCCGGGCCGGCATCACGCCCCGACACGCCTCCCACCTCGCCCCGAAATTCGCGCCACCCACCCGACACGCCCCCGACATGCCCCCTTTGCAAAGCCCCGGGACTTACGCTCGTCCCGGGGCTTGCGTGCGCCGCCGAGCCTATGCAAAATAGGCTCGGCGCGAGCAGGGGGGGGGGTTTAAGGGTTACGCGCTTAACTTAAGCGTGTAACCCTTTTAAAATCCGGCCCATTATGTCTTTCCATACAGACCCAACACCATTTAGGTTATTTATTTATTTAAAACACATACCGCAAATCATTAGGGGTAGATTTTCAGAGGTAAGCGCGGGCGTACATGTGCGGGTGCTACCCGTCACACACACATGTACGCCGATTTTATAACATGTGTGTGCAGGCGCGCACATGTTATAAAATCGGGGGTCAGCGCGCGGAAGGGGGTGCACAATTGTGCAGCTTGTGCGTGCCGAGCTGCACTGCCTTCCTCCGTTCCCTCCCAGGCCTCTCCGAAATTGGAGAGGCCTCGGAGGCAACATTCTTACCCCCCCACTCCCCACCCCACCTTCCCTTCCCTTTCCCTACCTCCCCCACCCTTTCCCCCCTACCTTTTTTTTCTTTTTTTTGTTTTAAAACTTACTTCAGCCTTGTGGCTGAAGTAAGTTGTGCGATACCCAGCACAGCGGCCATTTGCCGCTGTGCCGGGAGCCTCTGACCCCACCCCGCCCCCGGACCACACCGCTCCCTCCCCGCCCTGCTCCACCCCTTTTTGCAAGCCCCTGGACTTAGACGCGCCCTGGGGCTTTACGTGCGTTGCCGGGCCTTTATAAAATCCACTGGATTTATGCGCGTAGAGCTTTTAAAATCCGACCCATTATTTCTAAGCAGTTAACAATAAAAACATTTATAAAATCTATTATACATAAAACAAAACAAGTCCAGCATGGCAACGTCTTTCTCTGTACCATTTCCATTCTGCCCTTATACTTTTTTAGATGTGGGCTCCAGAATTGAGTATAGTATTCCAGGTGAGGCCTCAACAAGGGCCTGTAGAATATCATTACCACCTACTTTTTCTTGCTGGTTATGCCTCTCTCTGTGAGGCCCAACTGAACTTAGCCACTGTCTTGTCACATTGCTTTGCCACCTTTAGATCATTAGACACAATCACACTAAGGTTTCTCTCCCAGTCTGTGCACATCAATCTTACACCCCCCATGATGTACAATACCTTTAGGTTGCCGTTCCCCAAATGCATGACTGTGCACTTCTTGGCATTGAATCTCAACCTCCAAATCTTCGATTACACCTCAAGCTTTCCTAAGTCACTTCTCATTCTCTCTATTCCTTTGGATGTGTCCACTCTGTAGCAGATGTTAGTGTCATTCACAAAAAGACAAAATTTGCCTTTTAGCCCCTTCACATTATCTCTCACAATATCACTCACATTTAAGGAGTTTGAAGTTTTGTACACAGAGAAATCTGGTGGACTATTAGAAGTCCTGCAGGTGAATGAAGATTCATTTATTTCTGGAGACGAGAAATAAGGCGTACACAGGAGACCCGTGGCACCTATCTGGTGTTAACCACAATCATATCATGAGGATATTGAAGAAAAGAGTATGTGGGTACTCTCCAAATACCAACAGAGAAATAAGGAGAAAGGAGGAGAAATAAGAATGCCTATTCTGAGCAACTGGACTATAGGTATGAGATGACATTTTATGATACCTAAATTTGGGAGAAATCATCTTATCCTCCATATTCTGGAAGGAAGCTTCAAAAGAAAAAGTAAAGACCATAATATTTTAGCACTATGTGCTTCAGCAAAACCACTCCATCTATACTGCTGATTTGGGGTATATGAGATCCATTACCACCTAAGCCAAACTGTACAAGATATTTTCTCTATATTCCCCTACAACCCAAGATCTCTACCCAACCCAAACATATCACTCCTCCATCCCTTCAAATAAGCCTTCTTAATGTTCACTCCAAGAACAGAAAATCTCACCACATTCAGGATCTAATGAAGAATACCTGTTCCACATCCTATGTATAACTGAAATGTGGAGAGGAGAAGGTGATACTGTTACTCTCACTCAATTCTGCCCACCTGGCCACCAAATTCACCTCTCCCTGCCCCTCCTACCATCTCATGAACCACAGAGAAGTTGTCATTTTTAAATACTCACTGGCTCTGGAGCTGGTGACTACCAAACAGATAGGAAAATCTGACTTGCCTAGTAACAAAGCTGCAAGGGAATGAGAGACCTAAAATTGTCCTTATCTACTGCTCACCTGATAGCTACCCTGTCTTCTTCCTCAAACTATTGGAAATCCTAAGTGGCATTGCTACTACTACCCAAAACCTCCTGGTTCTAGGAGATTTCAACTATCACACAGAATCCCCCCTGAAAGGGCCACTGCCAGCTTCCAGAGCAACATGGATGACATTGGCCTTGCCCAACTCCTTATACACAGGCATGGTCAAACTTTTGACCTAATTTTCCAATCTGCCAGTACCATGATAGACTCTGATTCAATATCAGTAGTCACATTTCCTGGTTGGACCATAAACGTGTCTGGGCCAAATCAAAACCTTAGAGCTCCTAAATCCAAACCTCCCATCAGGAACCTATCCTGTTTTAGAAGTAAAAATGTAAGCAATTTCATCAATGTACCCACACAACTTATCACTTCACTCTCACCATAAGTTCTAGTCTAGCAATGGAATAATGAATTATCTCCTTCAATTGAGACCGTAGCCCCACTCAAATCCAATCCTACCAGAACCCTCAAAAACTCCTCATGGTTCCATGAAGGTCTTCTTCTCTTAATATAATAATCTCAATAACTCAAACAGGCATGACAGAAACTTAAAACTGATATCAACCTTCATCTCTGCAAAGAGCACTCCAAAAAATACAAATCTGATATCTGGCAAGCCAAAAAAGTCTACATTTGTAACAACTAGATCTGTGCATGAGGCACCCAAGTAAACTTTTTGACTAGGTACAGAAACTCTCCAAATTGAAACCCAAACTCTTTTTACTAACTCAGAGGGTCACATAGCTGAAGAATATTCCAAATTCTTCACTAAAAAAAACACACGTTATTTGTTCCTTCTTTCATCCCTCTACCTTCTCTACCTCACACACCCCTGGCACCAGCCAAACCATTAATGCAACAACCACAAAGGCAAATTCTGTTCTGTTCTTTCTAAACTTGATCAAGTTGTCCAATTTCAGAACAATTACTCTTCAAGAAGTGGTAACGATCCTCCAGTGAATCAATCAATCTGAGAGCCCATTAGATCCATTTCTCCCAAAATTTATATGTAACTTGAAACATGACCTGGCCCTTTGGATAAATAATTTGATAAATGCTATTCTAACCCAAGGCTCACTATCCAGCTCACTCAAAATGGCTGTTATCAAACCCATCCTAAAAATCTGGTCCTAAAATAATCGACATCTGGCGCCCAGTTTCTTGCTTCCCCTTCTTATTCAAGTTTATTTCTTTATTTATTTAGAAACTTTTATATACCGGTATTAGTGGGGACATCATACCGGTTCACATATTAACAGAAAGGCTTGGAAAATACATTTCAACAGGGAAGGCAAACTGGGCAGGGGGTTAACATAAGGCAGTATGGAAGATAGATTAAACAATAGTAAATCAACAAGAGGTCATAACAAGAAAATAACAATATACAATGTAATTGATTCCTTAATATAAGGAAACGGGCGGTCACCTAGGGGGTGGGAGCTATGGGGGGGAAAGGAGGAGCTATTCTGGGTAGACTTGGTTGAACAGGAATGTTTTTAGTTTATCCTCAACTCTTAGATTTTCTAGATGAGTAAAATAACCTGCAATGGTACCAATCTGGGTTCAGGAAAGGTCATGGAACAAAATTGGTTCTTTTGACCACTGTAAACTGTATCCACTTCCATGCAGATCAAGGTGGTGGCTCTCTCATTGTCCTACTTGTTCTTTCAGGCACCTTTGATACAGTTGATAACTTTCTTTTGATCCAACAACTCAAAACCTTTAGCATCGATGGCACTGCCTTTAAGTGGTTTGAGAAGGCGTGGTTGGAGGAGGTGTAGCATTATATATAAAGAACAGAATTAAAGTAACAGCTATGCTGGGCTTACAAGGTAAGGAGGGGGCACTGTGGGTTAATCTAGAAAGAGGGAATGGAGCATCTATTTATATTGGTGTAATACATAGAACTCCATCACAGACAGAGGAAATGGATAGAGATTTAATGGAAGATATTACAGGATTGCTGTGAAAGGGGAGGTGCTGCTGCTGCTGCTAGGGGACTTTAATCTTCCATATGTTGACTGGAACATTCCAACTGCAGTATCTTCTGGAAGCAGGGAGATCCTGGGTTCTCTGCAAGGGGAACTGTTCTGTCAACTGCTAATGGAACCCACAGGGGAGGGGGAGTGATACTGGACCTGGTGCTTACCAATGGGGACAGTATTTCTGATATTGTAGTGCAGATCATCTGGGAACCAATGATCACTGGATGGAGTGGTTCAATATTAGGATGCAAGAGATAAAGTTTCATTCAAGGTGAGGGTCCTAGACTTCAGGAAAACTAATTTTCTCAAAATGGGGGAGTATCTCAATGAGTTGTTAGCTGGATGGGAAAATCTAGGGGAAGCAGAAGGACAGTGGACAAAACTAAAAGGAAATATAAGGGCAACTAATCTTAGTTAGGAATATACATAAATAGAAGAGGAAAAAGAGACCATTATGGTTTTCTAAAGAAGTAGCTGAAAAGGAAAGGTAGAAAAGGTTAACAATCATAAACTACAAGAGATTGTAGAAAGTGGAAGACAGGTGACAATATCTAGAATAACTAAGAAAGGTGGGAAAGCAGTCAGGAATGCAAAAATTCAAATAGAAGAAAAAAGAGAAAATACAGTAAAACAGGGGAACAAGACTTTTTTTTAGATGTGTTAGTGATAGAAGGAAGTACAAAAGTGGTATTGGAAGTCTCAAAGGTGAAAGGTAAGAATAGTAAAGACTGATGAGGAAAAAACAACATTTCTTAATAAATATTTCTTATTCAGTGTTCACTGTGAAAAAGCCTGGAGCAGGATGACATAAAACAAACACAAATAAGACTGGAAGTGAGGTAAACCTCAATCAATTTTCAGAACAGTGTTTTCGTAAGGAGCTAACGAAACTTAAATTAGATAAGGCGATGGGGCCAGAAGGGATACATCCGGCTCCACAGACTGACCTTTTCAATGCGTCTTTAGAGTCTGGAGTAGTTCCAGAAGAATGGAAGAGAGAGCGCAGATGTGGTTCCTCCTCATAAAAGTGGAAGTAAGGAGGAGGCTGAGAACAACAGACCAGTTAGTCTGACCTCTGTGCTGAGCAAACTAATGAAATCACTACTGAAACAGAGGATAGTGCAATTTTTGGAATCCAATAGACTGCAGGATCTGTGGCAGAATGGTTTTACCAGAGGTAATTCTTGTCAGATGAATCTGATCAATTTCTTTGATTGGGTAACCAGAGAGTTGGTTCAAGTGAAAGCGCTAGATATGGTGTACTTGGATTTCAGCAAGGCCTTTGACACGGTTCTGCACAGAATACTTATAAATTGTCCGCTCTTGGTATGGATCCTAGAGTGACTGACTGGGTTAGAAATTGGTTGAGTGGGAAGTGACAAAGAGTAGTGATAAATGGAGTTTTCTCTGAGGAGGGGACTGTTATTAGCAGTGTGACTCAGGGATTGGTCCTTGAACTGGTTCTTTTCAACTATTTTGTGAGGAACATAATGAAAGAGTTGTCAGGAAAGGTTTTTGTTTTTTTTTACCAATGATACCAAATTTTGTAATAGGGTGGACAGCAGGAAGAATTAGAAAACATGAGGAGGGATCTAATAAAGCTCGAGGAATGGTCTAAGGTCTGGCAGTTAAGATATAATTCTAATAAATGCAGAGTAATGCATTTAGGATGCAAAATCCCAAGGGAAAGGTAAAAAAGGTGAAATTCTTCTAAACACAAAGGAAGAGTGGAACATAAGGACATAAGAACATGCCATACTGGGTCAGACCAAGGGTCCATCAAGCCCAGCATCCTGTTTCCAACAGTGGCCAATCCAGGCTACAAGAACCTGGCAAGTACCCAAAAACTAGGTCCATTCCATGTTACCGTTGCTAATGGCAGTGGCTATTCTCTAGGTGAACTTAATAGCAGGTAATGGACTTCTCCTCCAAGAACTTATCCAATCCTTTTTTAAACACAGCTATACTAACTGGCAACAAATTCCAGAGTTTAATTGTGCGTTGAGTAAAAAAGAACTTTCTCCGATTAGTTTTAAATGTGCCCCATGCTAACTTCATGGAGTGCCCCCTAGTCTTTCTATTATCCGAAAGAGTAAATAACCTATTCACATCTACCCGTTCTAGACCTCTCATGATCTTAAACACCTCTATCATGTCCCCCCTCAGCTGTCTCTTCTCCAAGCTGAAAAGTCCTAACCTCTTTAGTCTTTCCTCATAGGGGAGCTGTTCCATTCCACTTATCATTTTGGTAGCCCTTCTCTGTACCTTCTCCATCACAATTATATCTTTTTTGAGATGCGGTGACCAGAATTGTACACAGTATTCAAGTTGCGGTCTCACCATGGAGCGATACAGAGACATTATGACATTTTCCGTTTTGGTCACCATTCCCTTTCTAATAATTCCCAACATTCTGTTTGCTTTTTTGACTGCCGCAACACACTGAACTGACGATTTCAATGTGTTATCCACTATGATGCCTAGATCCCTTTCTTGGGTTGTAGCACCTAATATGGAACCCAACATTGTATAATTATAGCATGGGTTATTTTTCCCTATATGCATCACCTTGCACTTATCCACATTAAATTTCACCTGCCATTTGGATGCCCAATTTTCCAGTCTTACAAGGTCTTCCTGCAATTTATCACAATCTGCTTGTGATTTAACTACTCTGAACAATTTTGTGTCATCTGCAAATTTGATTATCTCACTCGTCGTATTGCATCTGATAATCTTAAGTTGACCAAACAGGTGATATAGCAATGATAAAAGTCAGAAAGATGCTTGGCTGCATAGGGAGAGGAATATTCAGCAGAATATTCAGCATAAAAAGGGAGCTGATATTGCCCCTGTCGAGGTCCCTGGCAAGACCTCACTTGGAGAGGCATGGCATTATATATACATACATACATATATACATACATAATGAGACCTCACTTGGAATACTGTGTACAATTCTGGAGCCCAGACCTTCAAAGGTTTATAAACAGGATGGAGTCAGTCCAGAGGCTGGCTATTAAAATGGTCAATGGCCGTTGTTCTAAAGCATATGGGGATATACTTAAAGATCTAAATATGTATAGCCTAGAGGAAATGCGAAATTTGGGAGATATGATAGAAACATTCAAATTTCTCAAAGGTTTTCATGCACAGGAGGTGAGCCTTTTTCAAAGGAGAGAAGTCTCTAGAATGAGGAATCATGAGATGAGGTTGAAAGGGGTTAAACTCAGGAGTAATCTTAGAAACTATTTCTTTACAAAGAGGCTGGTGGATGTATGGAAGTGGTGTAGAGAAAAATAGTATCTGAATTCAAGAATGTATGGGATAAATACTGGGGATCTCTAAGGAAAGGATGAGAATTATAATGCTAAATTAATTGGATGGATGGGCAGACTAGATGGGCCATATTGTCTTTTTCTTCCATCATATTTCTATGAATCATTCCTTGCCAACATAACACGATTGCTTATTTGGCCCAATAAACCATCTTGTCTTAGGAACTCACCTGTGGAGTGCCTCAGGGTTTGGTCTTCTCCTTGATACTTTTCAACATCTACATGCATCCTATCTGTCATCTAGTCCTTCAATATCAAGTGCCACCTATTTGCAGATGACATCCAACTCCGCATCAAAATGAGATCTGACCAAACTCCATCCATTACCAATTTCAATAACTGTCTTACATAAGTATCCTAATGGCTTAGTAAACCCAGACTAAACCCATCTAAATTGGAACTCCTCTTGCTCAGCCGGCAAGGTTACCCATTACAATCGTTTCCTTCTCTAGCAGATATCATCTTACATCCTAAGGGGTTAATACAAAGCCTAGGGATTCAACTCATCCAAAACCTCACAATGGAACCTCAAATTTAAAAAGTAGCAAGGTCCTCAGATCTGCCGCCTACATAATGTCCTTGATAAATATAATTTTGCTATTATAATCCATGCACTACTCACAGCTGAATCAATTACTGCAATTCCTTATTCAACTGCATCTCACAATACAGTTTGAAGTGCCTCTAATTCCTAGAAAGTACTGCTGTGAAAATTTTGGTAGGTGTAAAAGCAACTAATCATATCAGACCTATTCTACATCATCCTCACTGGCTCCCAATAGAAAGCAGGATAAAATGTAATACTCTCTGCTTTGTTTTCAAATGCTTGTTTAAACAGGCCCCTAGATATCTCACTCAACTTCTCTCCCCTTGTATGCCCTCCAGGGAACTCTGGTCTATCAAAATGACTCTTCTTTCCTCTCCTCCACTGACTGCTGCCAGATTGTCCTGCATGAGACTCTGTGAATAGTTTTGAAAGTTATCCTATAAGTTTGTACCTGAGGCAATGGAATGGGAAGTGACTTGCCCAAGGTTACAAGGAGCGTCAGTAGGATTTGAGCCCTGGCTTCCCTGGTTCACAGCTTGCTGCACTAACCACTAGTTGTATGCATGGCAAAATATTTTATTTATTTGTTTATTTATTTATTTATTCTTTGTTTAATATTCATTTTTTAAATTTTGTTTAGAATAATTTTTGTTTTAAAATTTGTTTTAATGCACACTAATTAAAATAGTGTGTACTAACTCAGATAGTGTGAACTATTTAAATTAGTCCGCACTAATTTGATTTAGTTCACACTATTTCAATTTAGTTTGCATTGTTTTGAATTTCTCTGCATTAAAAATTTAAAAAGAAACACCAAACATTTGTGGGTTTTTGTCCTTTTATTTGGGAAAACAATATAAAATGATATAGATAATTGTCTGTGTCATTTCAAATGAAAGCACATCCTACTAACCATTAGGCTCTTGGCTATTTTTCTACTCTATCATGTACCCTCTCAGCCAACTCTTTTCAGAGCTGATAAGTCATATATGGCCAGTTACACAGTAGTGTACACCTATTGCTTTACTCTTACCAGTCACACATGGAATTTCAATCCATAATGATTCTACAGTACATTCTGTTTCCTGCAGTAGTTTTATCCTGCTTGATACTATACCATCCACCAATTTGATCTGCCCTATCAGATCAATAAAATTTATATTCTGGTATCACAGTGTCCCATTAATTATCCTCTTTCCACCATATCTCTGAAATACCTATTATGTCTAATCCTCGTAAAATAAATGATAGGACAGAAAAATCTCAAATGTCCAATATCTTCATCTTCAAGAGGTTTTTATTTGTAGTTTCACGGAAGTATCACAAGCTATTGCAAGCTTATTTGAGTTACACATTCCCCCGACATGGACCATGCTTCATACAACAACTGCATTGGGAGGGACCAATAATCACAATTCTGCAGATGTTTAATTGTTAGGGACCAAGTAACTCCAAAGATTAATCATTTACAGACTGGATGCATTAGGGAAAAAATATTTCTTCTTCTAGGCCTTCCCGCAACTACCACTAAACCCCTTCAGATGCTCCAAAATGCAGCCGCCAGAATCCTAACCAACTCCACTCGAAAAGCCCACACCACTCCTATTCTCAGGGACCTCCATTGGCTCCCTATCAGATTCAGAATTATACATAAGAGTCTCACTATCATTCATAAGACTATTCACAACCAGCACTCTCTCAAGCTAAAAGAGCCACTGCGCCTCCACACTTCAAAAAGACCGGCTAGATCGGCTTACAAAGGAACTCTCCACATCCCCCCCCCCCCCCCCAAACTCACTCTCCACATTTCCTCTAGGGAACTTGCATTCTCCTCAGCTGGGCCATCCCTGTGGAACTCCATGCCTCCAGATATACGTCAGGAACATTGCCCCCGGACCTTCAAAAAGAAACTAAAAACCTGGTTATTCAAACAAGCCTTTCCTTAGCCTTTCTGACCTCCACAACCCTTAAACCACTCCCCTCCAGTCGTCTCTCAGACAACACCTACCTCACTTTGCCATCTCATGGTCCCTTCCACCATATGGCCGCCAATCCAGCAGCAGATACTTTGTTATTAATACATCTTAAGTGTATTTATTTATGTTATACAACCACCAATCCAGCAGTAGATACTCTGTTAGTAATTTAGGTCAATTGCATATATTTATATTGTTATATATATTGTTATATAGCCAAAAATCGTTATATATTGTTATATAGCCTCCAATCCAGCAATAGATACTCTGTTAAGTAATTTAGTTCAATTGTCTATATTTATGTTAGATTTGCTATCTTCACTTTCTGTTCTTCCTGGTTTAATATCCCTTGTTTCATTGTAACTTATCTCTTATCGCTATCAGTAGCATTCTCGCTACATTAATGTTAATGTTAAAGTTCTAATTCCCCTTGTTCCATGTAAACTGATATGATATGATAACCTTCATAAATGTCGGTATAAAAAAGAATTAAATAAATAAATGTCTTTTTGTATCTATTTTTACATCCAGACTATTACACATTCGAAAATCCAGATAATTGAAATAGCAAAGTGACACATCCAAATTAACTGGATATATATATAAGATATATTTGCATATAATAGAAACAGTGCATGCAAATATATCTCCATGCATATTCATTGTGGATATCCTGATAATCAGACCTGTTTGTGGCATTTGAGGACTGGGGTTGCCTATCCCAGTTCTAAAGTTTGAGCATAAATGGACATATAAACATTTACAGCTGCTTAAAGCTGCTCCCAAGCAGCTGTAAATGTGTGCCTGCATGCTATACAGGATTGCATATAAACATGGTAACTTTCAGAGTGTACTTATACTTATCATTTAATAAACCATGGTATGAGAAGACTAGAAAGTGGCCAATGTGATACCAGTTTTTAAAAAGAGCTCCAGAGAGATCCAGGAAACTAAAGACCAGTAAGCCTGACGTTGGTACTGGGAAAAATGATGGAAGCTACTCTTTAAAACAAAATTATTGACCATATAGATAGATATGGTTTAATGGGGGGGGGGGGGGGGGGAGGAATCAATATGGTGTTTGCAATGGGAAGGTGTTAGGGTTGAAAACCCAGCTTGGCTGGGAAACCCCCTCGGAAACAGTCCAGGACTCCAAGGCAGAGTAGACTAGGGTTTCTTCGGCCTATACCAGCCACCTTCCCCACAGGTTGACACTTTGGGTTCTGGTGGCCGGCAGGACTTGAACAAGTGATGAGACTTAAGGTTAAATCTGGACTGGAATCTGGAGTGGAGACAGAAGTCAGGCAGGATTGAAGAGGCAGACTACAGGATGTAGACTGTCGGATAGGATGAGACAGAAGCCAGAGGAGAGGGCTGGAGGCTGATGTCTGGTATGTCTGGAGCTCAGGCAGGAACCAAGGTCTGGGGTGGTTACTGATACTGGAAAGCTTGAGACAGGAGGCTTGGGAGCCAGGAAGCAAGGCTCGAGACAGGAGGCTTATGGAAGCCATAAGGCAAGCTTAGAAACAGGAAGGCTTAGGTAAGCCACCAAGCAAGCTAGAATACAGGAAGGCTAAGGAAGCCACAAGGCAGAAGTCTACAGAGAGCCACAAGGAATACAAGGTGAGAAGGTTTTGGAAAGCCACAAGGCAGAAGGCTGCAGAGAGCCACAAGGAATACAAGAAATGAGGGGCCAAGCAAGGAACTGAGCAGACTGAGACTCAATGACAAGGCCCAGAGTGTAGACTGAGCCAGGGCTAAATAGGCAGAGATTTGCTGAGTCATGAGGTCACCAAGACTAGAGCTGGAAAGAGGGTAAGACCAGCTCCCAGAGGACTTCTGTTGGTTGGGAAGCTGCAAGATAAGCAGAATCACAACAGAAGTCCTATCATCAATTTTCTAGATTTTTTTTAAAGTATCAACAAACATGTGGATAAAGATGAGACGGAAATTGGGAGGTCATGAGATTGGATGCAGTGTCCTATTGTGGATTGGAAACTAGATAAAAGAAAGGAAGCTGAGGGTAGGATTAAATAGCCAGTTTTCCAAATGGAGAATGGTCATTAGTGGAGTGCCCCAAGGGTCTGTATTGGGATCTGTGCTACTTAGCTTATTCATAAATGATCTGGAGAAAGGAACTAAATGTGAGGTGACCAGATTTGCAGATGTCACAAAATTGTTTCAAGTAATTAAAACAGCAGCAGATTGTGAAGAACTGCAGAAGGCTCTTGTGAGAATAGGACACTGGGCTTCTAAATGGAAGATGCAATTTAATGTGGATAAGTGCAAAGTCATACACGGAGGGAAAAATAATCCAAACTAAAGTTATACAATGCTGGGTTCTGTGTGAGGAGTGATCACCCATGAAAAGGACTTTAGAGTACTTGTGGACAATACCTTGAAATCTTTGGCTCCGTGTGCGGTGGCAGTCAAAACGTTAAATAGAATGTCAGGAATTATTTGGAAAGAAATAGAGAATAAAACTGAGAATTTCATAATGCCTTTGTATAGATCCATAATGCAACCACACCTTGAGCACTGTGTGCAGTTCTGGTTGCTCTATCTCAAAAAAGACATAGCGGACATGGAAAAGATGCAGAGAAGGGTAACAAAAATGATAAAGGAGATTGAAAAGCTCCCTTTTGGAGAAAGGGTAAACAGATTAGGGCTCTTTAGCTTGAAAAAGAGACGACTGAGAGGAGATACGATTGAAATTGATAAAATCAGAGAGTGGAGTGGAATAGGTAAATAGGGAATGAAGACAGAAGCCAGAGGAGACTAGGAATGCAGGCTGCAGGGCTGGAGGCTGATGTCAAGCAACACTAGGACTAGGGGACACTCCATGAAACTCCATAGCAACTGTAGATATAGAACAAATCACAGGAGGGATTGTTTCACTTGGCGCACAATCAAGCTATTGAATCTGTTGCCTGAGGACATGGGCAAGACAGGGGCAGTCTGGCAGTGATCTGGGCCCCTGGGCAATAAGTGTCATTGGCTTCTAATCACACTCAATGGACCTCTGTCTTTTCCAGCAATTCACTTTTTATGTTCTTATGAAACTTCAGACTGAAGTCTGTGTGTATTTTCTATGCGAGCTATTATAAAATTATCTTCCCAGTGTATAATAAAAAATGGATAATGGGGACAGTTTGTCAGAATTTAACCCTTTATCTTGACTGCAAATTTTTTTTTAAATAATTTCTATTAATCATCTCATGGCACTGCCTTCTTAAATAAGGCATTGGTCTTTTAATAAAGAATGTGTAATGATGCAATGCTATTTCAATCGATGTGGTCCCATGGTTTACACATTACACAAAATGAATTCCTGTCTGCAATATTTTTCAGGACCATTTACTCACATCTGACAAAAGGCATTTATTTTATTTTGCCAAGCAAATGGTGGGCAAAGGTTTAATGAATGGAACTATGTGTGTATTTCGACTGGAACATAGCAGAGTTCTGTATGCATGTTATGAGCAGGAAACAAACGGACATCAGCAATGCTCACTCCTGATTTATGCATTGGAGAAAAATTCTCTGATGATATGTAGCACAATCCCAGTTATAATTTCTACACCCGCTGGGAGTGCCAACGGATTTAAAAACAGTCTTGAACCCTAAAACCAGTGGAAATGTTCTTAAAAATAAAAGTGCCAGGTTGGGGCCAGTGGTGGCCTTCATTTTCCACTCCAGCTGCAATGGGGAAAATGAAGCATGTTCAAAAAGACTCCATAATATGAGCTGGCAGAAAACCTACTCTCTCCAATCATGATGGAATTACATTTGAAACCAGTTTCAAATGCATTGTGGCAGGGCTGAAATGAGAAAAGAAATACACCATCAGTATACAAAGAACAGCTACTACCGTGAAGTGCATGGAGTTCATGAAACGTTTATAGGGAGGATAACTTTCAAACAACTAAACACGGCAGCATGTTTCCATGCATATGGCCGCGTACGGATATAGGTTAGTATTTTATAACCTGCGCATATCATATACGTGTGTATTATAAAATATGTGTATCTTTACCTCGGAACATATATGCATATGTATGCTTGCGTGCAAATACATACAACGTATTGAAAGAGAGTATTTCAGTGCATTGAATGCGCATACCATTCCTACCTATTTTAAAAATATACGGGCATATATTTTATGTGCGAAAATAAAATAGGCCTTGCTCATGTAAGTCGGCATATTTGAAAACATGCGCGTAAGTGAAATTAAACAGTTTATCGATGACTCCACCAGTTCCCCCAGTCCTTATCTGGGTCATCGAGACACTTCTGGTTCTTTAGCCTGAAGTCTCACCAGTTCACCCAGACCTCCCACCCAGCCAGTAGTACACAATAAACAAGTATGACCTCAATTATGCATGATAATTAGCAGGAGTAAAATTATGCAAGTAAGTTGCTAAATGTACGCACGACTTTTAAAATAGCAACTTATGCGCAGAACTGTTGGCCCCACTCTGGAACACCTCCAGACTGCCTGTTGTTTACGAGCGTATATGTGTGCGTGAAACGTAAAGTACAAGCGTACTTTTGATTATAAAGAGATCCATATTCAGACACAGTCCGGATAGCAAAGTTAGCCAGATAAACTTATCTGGCTACCTTTGAAGGAATATTCAATAGTGCAGCCGCACTTAACCGGCTATGCAAGATAGCTGGATAAGTAAAAGTCCCACATAGCCGAATAAGTAAGATAGACAGATAATTAGCATTTGAGGATTTATCGGACTACATTGCTTATCTGGCTATGTAGCGCTTTTTGAGTCTTATGTGGATAAATGACGGCTTTACCGCTACTTACCTGGATAAATAAGAAATTGGATAAGTGGCAGCCATCTGTTAGACACGCGTATTTATGCTCCTAATTTTTAATATTTACATGAGGAAATGTAACTCACGGATTTTCCTTAGCACTTGTCAGTTTTCATGCATGTAAAATATTACATTTCATAACACGCGCGCATGCAGATAATTACAAGTTTTACCAATTAGTCTACCCGTTTGCCCAGTCTATCTCTAGGTCATCGAGACCCGCCCCCTGGTTTTTCAGCCTGCACTCCCCCCAGTTTACCCAGACCCCTCACCTGGTCAGTATTTTTCTCTAAATAATTATATTCTTATACCTGATAATTAGCAGGCATAAGTATGAGCAGGTCATAGCCATATGTGTGTGTCATGTTTGCAGGTTGTATAATAGCATCTTATATACATAAATGTTGGCCCTATCCTGAAAAGCCCCTGGCACGCCCCTATCTCGCTCCTTTTTTTATACGAGCAAATTTATTTACACACCATTACTTGCATGTGCATGCGTGAGGTTTATAAAATAGCACTTACATGAATATGTGCTGCTTGTGTAAGCATGTGCCTTTAAAATTCACCTTAAACTTTGCACCTTAGTACAAAGACCTCTTTGTTTTTGTAGCTTTCAGAGTATGCTATTTTTTTTTTTAACTACCTTCTTTCCAAAAGTGAGCAAGGCAAAAGGCAGCTTTCTTCATAGAACTCTCTATGGATCTGACATGTTGCCATAAGGTTTTGATAATTCTTTTGCTGCTGCTACTACTGATGAAACAGCAGGTAAGGAAGCCCAGACAGCAGGTTATCCTTACCTTCAGTGACTCTGTGGGAGGAGAAATGAGCTGACTCGCTGAATGATATGGAGCACTGAAGCTCAGCTTCAGCGCCCACAGTGAGGTGTCTGTCAGTGGCGGGGAAACTGTGTTGATTTTCTGTCTCCCGCTGGAACCTTTGCTGTGTTAGGTGTACACACTCGAACTGTTTATGTGCCAGTTGAAAACCTCTGGATTGCCTCTTGGTGTCGCAGAAGAACTTAAACTGTGCTGGGTCTGTAAGGAAACACCAATGGGAAATAAAAACCCCTTTCTTGTTTCTATACCTGCTGTGATAGATGTTGTTTCCTGCTACCCAACGATGATCCAGCCTACCACAAAGTACTGCAGTTAATTGTTGGTGCTGAGGTGTTCTCAGCTGGAACATCTGCTGGAAGCTCTATCATAGAAGCAGCATAACACTCCAAAGGTGTTCTTGGAGGTCAGTGCTGAAAAATCCTTAACAGAGGGAAGTCTTGTAAACATACTTGGAAATACTACTTTAAACCATTCTGGCTCTTCCTCCTTACTGATGAACTTGGTGATCTTGCTAGTCAGATTATCTGTGATCTCTCCTCCACCACCACCGCCTCTACCACTATCATCATCATCTAGGATCAGATGAGGGAGAGGAGGGTCTGGTTTCTGAGTCAGGCTGATAGGCTTTAGTTAGCTATAAAGGTAGTGTGAGTGATTGTTTCCTTCCTGCTATGATTGTTTATTATAAATACTTTATTGTTTTCTTTATGATAGTGACTAGTGCTGCACCCTGGCACTATGTTGTCTTTGTGCACCCTTGAGCCGCGATGAGGTTGGAATCACCACCGAAGGCAAGCCCCCAGTGACCCTCGTCGTCGGGAGGCGGTTCAGGTGGGGAGGACTCAACAGGAGCTTCACCTATAACAGCCCACGTTCCACTCAGGTAGAGTCCTTCGGTACTGGACACGGCAGGACTTAGGCGCAGGTCACTCCTGAAAGGGTGCCTGGAAGAAGGCAAGGCAGCATCAGGCAGATTGGGTCGAGGCTGGCAGCAGGCATGCGTAACCAGGAACGGGCCAGACATCAGGACAGGCAGCAAAGTAGCAGATCGGTGAACATAAGAAACATGCCATGCTGGGTCAGACCAAGGGTCCATCAAACCCAGCATCCTGTTTCCAACAGAAGCCTAAACAGGCCACAAGAACCTGGCATTTACCCAAACACCAAGAAGATTCCATGCTACTGATGCAATTAATAGCAGTTGCTATTCCCTAAGTAAACTTGATTAATAGCAGTTAATGGACTTCTCCTCCAAGAACTTATCCAAACGTTTTTTTAACTCAACTACACTAATTGCATTCTCTGGCAATACATTCCAGAGCTTAATTGTGCGTTGAGTGAAAAAGAATTTTCTCCGATTAGTCTTAAATGTGCTACTTGCTAACTTCATGGAATGTCCTCCAGTCCTTCTATTATCCGAAAATGTAAATAACCGATTCACATCTACTCGTTCAAGACCTCTCATAATCTTAAAGATATCCCCCCTCAGCCGTCTCTTCTCCAAGCTGAACAGCCCTAACCTCTTCAGCCTTTCCTCATAGGGGAGCTGTTCCATCCCCTCTATCATTTTGGTTGCCCTTCTCTGTACCTTCTCCATCGCGGCGACCAAAATTGTACACAGTATTCAAGATGCGGTCTCACCTTGGAGTGATATAGAGGCATTATGACATTTTCTGTTTTATTAACCATTCATTTCCTAATAATTCCTAACATTCTGTTTGCTTTTTTGACTGCTGCAGCACACTGAGCTGATGATATTAAAGTATTATCCACTATGATGCCTAGATCTTTTTCCTGGGTGGTAGTTCCTAATATGGAACCTAACATCTTGTAACTACAGCAAGGGTTATTTTTCCCTATATGCAACACCTTGCACTTATCCACATTAAATTTCATCTGCCATTTGGATGCCCAATCTTCCAGTCTTGCAAGGTCCTCCTGTAAGGTATCACAATCCGCTTGTGATTTAACTACTCTGAATAATTTTGTATCATCTGAAAATTTGATAACCTCACTCGTATTCTTTTCCAGATCATTTATATATATATATTGAAAAGCATCCGGTCCAATTACAGATCCCTGAGGCAATCCACTGTTTCCCCTTTTCCACTGAGAATATTGACCATTTAATCCTACTCTCTGTTTCCTGTCTTTTAACCAGTTTGTAATCCATGAAAGGACATCGCTTCCTATCCCATGACTTTTTAGTTTTCTTAGAAGCCTCTCATGAGGGACTTTGTCAAACGCCTTCTGAAAATCCAAATACACTACATCTACCGGTTCACCTTTATCGACATTTTTATTAATCCCTTCAAAAAAATGAAGATTTGTTAGGCAAGACTTCTCTTGGGTAAATCCATGTTGACTGTGTTCCATTAAACCATGTCTTTCTATATGTTCTACGATTTTGATCTTTAGAATAGTTTCCACTATTTTTCCTGGCACTGAAGTCAGACTCATTGGTCTATAGTTACCCGGATCGCCCCTGGGGTCCTTTTTAAATATTGGGGTAACATTGGCCACCCTCCAGTCTTCAGGTATAATGGATGATTTTAATGATAGGTTACAAATTTTAACTAAAAGATCAGAAATTTCAATTTTTAGGTCCTTTAGTACCCTAGGATGCATACCATCTGGTCCAGGTGATTTGCTACTCTTTAGTTTGTCAGTCTGGCCTACTACATCTTCCCGGTTCACAGTGATTTGGTTCAGTTCGTCTGACTCATCACTCTTGAAAACCATCTCCGGAACTGGTATCTCCCCAACATCCTCATTAGTAAACACGGAAGCAAAGAATGCATTTAGTCTTTCTGCAATGGCCTTATCTTCCCTAAGAGCCCCTTTAACCCCTCGGTCATCTAATGGTCCAACCGACTCTCTCACAGGTTTCTTGTTTTGGACATATTTTTAAAAGTTTTTATTATGAGTTTTTGCCTCTGTGGCCAAGTTCATTTCAAATTCTCTCTTCGCCTGTCTTATCAATGTTTTACACTTAACTTAACAATGCTTATGTTTTATCCTATTCAGATGGATCCTTCTTCCAATTTTTGAAGGATATTTTTTGGCTAAAATAGCCTCTTTCACCTCACCTTTTAACCATGACTGTAATCGTTTTGCCTTCCTTCCACCTTTCTTAATGCATGGAATACATCTGGACTGCGACTCTAGGATTGTATTTTTAAACAATGTCCACGCCTGTTGAACATTTTTAACCTTTGCAGCTGCACCTTTCAGGTTTTTTTCTAACTATTTTCCTCATTTTATCAAAGTTTCCCTTTTGAAAGTTTAGTGTTAGAGCTGTAGATTTACTTATTGTCCCCCTTCCAGTTATTAGTTTAAATTTGATCACTGTTGCCAAGTGGCCCCCACTACCGTTACCTCTCTCACGAAATCCTGCATTCCACTAAGAATTAAATCTAAAATAACTCCCCCTCTTGTTGGTTCCTGAACAAATTGCTCCATGAAGCAGTCATTTATTACATCCAGGAACTTTATGTCTCTAGCAAGTTCTGATGTTACATTTACCCAAGAAGAAGGGGATTTGCACTAAAAATTGCAAATCTCCTTTTGGACAAGAGAGACAAGAGGGGGAAAGGGGAGGGTAGAGAGAGAGAGAGTGAGCCTGTGGTCAGCTACCCATTATAGTCAACTGTTTATACCACTGTAAGAGGGGCAACTAGGAACTCGGGTTGAGGTTTTGGTGGTGGCCTAGGTTTTGGGGGGCACTTTTACATGCACAATAGAGGTACGAACAGCATAGTACACAATACATCAGTGAAGATTTGATGTGATTTGGAGTGATGAAAGATACACAAAGATGAGATATGTACAATGTATTCTCAACCTAGTTTGATGCATTCTCTATATAGCTGCTATCAAGCTAGGTTGAGAGTACATTGTACAGATATCATCTTTGTATACCTGTCATCACTCCAAATCACATCAAATCTTCACTGATGTGTACTGTGTTGTTCGTACCTCACTCAGTGACATTAAATCATTTAAAAAGGAACTCAAAACCTGGTATTTCAACCTAACCTTCCGTGATGGCGTCGGTTAAGCCGGCCACTACTTCCTATAACCTTCAATGGTCATTCCTTCCTTAAAGTGTAATGCAAAGCGATGTTCACAGACTAATGTGAAAGGGTCCAGTGTATTGTGTAGGCACTTGCGTTTTTGAATATTTCTTAAGACCATCTAAGTCTTGTGGTCGACCACTGCTTTGTCTTTGCTCCCTAAAGACTGCAATGTGCTGTGGATTCTCTGTTGTTCTTCTCTTCGGTGCTCTTCATTTACTCACTCAACCCTGTCTTCTTCCGCACAATGGCAAGTAGCACATTTAAGACTAATCGGAGAAAATTCTTTTTCACTCAACGCACAATAAAGCTCTGGAATTTGTTGCCAGAGGATGTGGTTAGTGCAGTTAGTGTAGCTGGGTTCAAAAAAGGTTTGGATAATTCTTGAAGAAGAAGTCCATTAACAGCTATTAATCAAGTTTACTTAGGGAATAGCCACTGCTATTAATTGCATCAGTAGCATGGGATCTTCTTAGTGTTTGGATAATTGCCAGGTTCTTGTGGCCTGGTTTGGCCTCTGTTGGAAACAGGATGCTGGGCTTGATGGACCCTTGGCCTGACCCAGCATGGCAATTTCTTATGTTCTTATGGCTCCAAAACATTTTTTTTTTGTGTTGTATTTTCTTTTGCTGTTAGCCGCCATGGGCTTTATTGGAAAGGCGGGGTAGAAACGTAAATAAGTAAATATTGCTTTGTTGCTTTGTGCTTTTCATTTGCATGTTCTTCTGCTTCACTTTCTTCTTCTTTTCTCTGCTCTTCATTTGTTCATGGAAGTCTATGTGCTTGCATGTTTCACTTTTGTTCCTTTTTTTTGATACTTTGATTTCGGCCTTCTTTTCCTTTCCATGGCAGCTGTGATTGGACTAAAAGCTCTTTTCTCTTCATTGGTCTACCTCATGGCATTGTCATTCCACCTCTGGATCCTAAACCATGCCACTTCTCAGAGATTTTAGATCTTTCCAGGACAGAACTGATGGTCTTCCATGTGTGTTGAATTTCAGCCCTTAATTTCATCGGGAATTGCCCAAAAATTGTGATGGGCAAAGAGATGGATGGATCTTTTGTGAATCATATGTAATATATAGACTACCAGTGCCAGTGGAACTACTCTTTCTTCTGCTGCTCATGTTAAACTTTTCTTTCTTAAGAACCAGTTTGCCACTCAGCTTGACTAACATTGCCATTCTTGTGATGCTACTGACGAGATGGAGTGCTTTGGGAATGGGATGGCTGGGGAGAAATCAGCTGCCAATTGTTATTAATGCTCTTGGGAGCAGGTGTGAAAAATGTGTCTGGAAGAGCCTTAGAATGTGTAGAGTTAGAGTCAAAAGAAGGACTTTATCATTCATTTTATCATCACTTTATCATTTACTTTTGAATGATAGAACTCTAAAACCATTTGCGTGTAATTTCTTTTACTTGCTTTTGCTAATGAATATTTTTCCGTTTCCCAGAGGTACATGATGCCACTACTGTCAGAGTTTTATTGTCAGTGCATCTGCTGACATCTTAGAATTAGGTTTTTCTTCTTAAATCACAACAAATCACATAAAGAGATTATTGTGATTGATATGTGACACTGGGTAACTGTGGGCATATTGGTACATCTGTATCACTGTTATATGAATATTTGTTTGTATACTGAATTGTATAGTAGTACACTGAATTATTTACTGTATTGACTGTTGTAGCTATCTTTCTTTTGCTGCCGCTGCATATACACTACATGGCAGTGGAAGTACCTTACTAACACTGTGTCTCTACACAGTGCTACCAGCCAGTAGGCTCTACGCACTGAACTTATATATCAGTATATTGTATATCACTATCTATATGTATGCATATTATATATATATCTTTATATCATTTTTATATAGGAAAAGAAAATCATCCATGGCATAATTTAAGCCAATCACTACTATTCATTCTAAATCTTACTTGTTTTGATTTATACACATCTATCAAGGCTAATATTCTGACATATGGGCCGATACAGTAAAAAACGCGGGAGAGCGGGCGAGCTCCTGCTCTCCAGGCGCGCACACAGGACACTCTCCTGTGCACGCGATACAGAAAATAAATTTATTTAAATTAGGCCTGGCGGTAAAAAGAGGTGCTGGGGACACTAGCGCGTCCCTAGCACCTCTTTTTGGACAGGAGCGGCGGCTGCCAGCGGGTTTGACAGTGACGCTCAATTTTGCCGGCATCGGTTCTCGAGCCCGCTTTCAGCCACAGGTTCGGAAACCGGACACCGGTAAAATTGAGTGTCCGGTTTTCAACCCGCGAGCCGCGGACCTATCTCAAAATTTTTTTTTTTAAACTTTTTTAAACTTTCGGGACCTCCAACTTAATATCTCCATGATATTAAGTCAGAGGGTGCACAGAAAAGCAGTTTTTACTGCTTTTCTGTGCACTTTCCCGGTGCCCGGAGAAATTAGCGCCTACCTTTGGGTAGGCGCTAATTTCTGAAAGTAAAATGTGCGGCTTGGCTGCACATTTTACTTACTGAATCGCGTGGGAATACCTAATAAGGCCATCAACATGCATTTACATGTTGCGGGCGCTATTAGGTTCGGGGGGGTTGGACGCACGTTTTGGACACGCTATTACCCCTTACCGAATAAGGGGTAAAGCTAGCGCGTCAAAAACGCGCGTCTAAATGCCGACTAACAGTCGGAGTGCACTGTACTGTATCGGCCTGTAAGTAAGTTAGCCTGATAAGACTTATCCAGCTAACTTACAAGGGATATTCAGCAGCACTAGCGTAAAAAGTACTAGTTAGCTGGATAAGTCTTATTCAGCTAACTTTAGACCTGTTATTGAACAGGTCTAACTTATCTGGTTAGATAAGTCCCAATATCGGCAGTTACGTTCACCAGATAAGCACCTCCTCCTTGGTCCGCCCACATTCTGCCCACAAATTATCCAGCTAACCACTTAGATGATTGAAAGTTTCTGGAAAGATATCGTAGGCCTTCTTATTTAGAAAGGCCTTTGAATGATTTAGAATTGTGTATGTATTTTTATGCTGTGTCTTGTTTTGTTTATACTGTTTATGTAGTTTTGTTATCTGCTCAGCATAATTTATTACTATAGGCAGACTACAAAGATTTTAAATAAAATAAATATCTGGCTAAGTGGTGACCGCTGATTGCAGCTGGATATTCAGTGGCCACCACTTAGCCAGATAAGTCACTACTTACAGTATCTGGCTAAGTAGCGCTGAATATCAGTCTCATGGTATATAGTATATGAACATATATCTCTGTGTGTGTGAACCTAGTTTCTTCTGATATCTACTCAGTACAAACTAGCTTCACACAATCTCCTTCTCTTCTTTTTCATGATTTGTTTTAAAATATTTTTAAATTCTTCATTGCCTCATGTTCCTGCTTGACTTTTGCTCTTTCTTTCTCTCTACCACCTTCAAGTAAACAGAGAGTGCCTCACTTTGATCTTTCCCGATGAGTCATACTCATGATAATGAGAACCAGACCATTATTTCAATCCATGTTTGTAACTGGCAGATCAAATTTTCTATATTCTACCTGTAACCCTAAGGGAACACTGGATGGTGAATTTGAAATATGGTATTATAGGCTACTCTGTTATTTGGCCTGTGTTTTAGAGTTTCAGGTCAAAAGTCTATTTTGATATCTCACACTAGGAATGTTCTGGTATGCTATGGGTTTTAGTAATAAGCGCTGGGGGAATGGCTACTGGCTAGTAGGAGGAGACACTTAAGTAGCCCTTCCTCTAGGAAGGATGTCAGTGTGAGTTTTTTCTAAAAGGTTAAAAGTTTTAACTTATTTGTTATACTGGGAAAATTTTAGAGAAGTGGTACATGGGTCCGCCCCAGTTGGTAGTGTGATGGTTGTGAATGGCTTGAGTAGTGCTAGCCAATGACAGGGTGAGAATGCGTGGTATAAAAGGGAGTGTCTGACCTTTGCAAGGGGCTGGTCGCTGATGAAGAGGATCTGGGAAGGGGACCCTGGAGGAACCACGCCAGAGGAGTTCATGGAACCGCATGACACCTCCCCTCAAGGTGAAAACAATTTGCTGAGAGTATTGCCTAATGAGCATTTGGAGTAACAAGGTGAAAAGGAGAAACAAATGCTTCGTTCAGAAGTGCTACCAGTGTGGATTACAGCTGTGGAGAAAGATATGAATTGTGGATTGCAAACCATTTGAAAGCTACCTTCAGCTTTCCTGAGAGAAAGGACATTGAGTTGAAGTTGAGGGGCAGTGGAAAGGAAGAGAAGACGTTTAGATTTGGGGTGGGGAGGCTGGCTGGATCTAGAGAAAGAGGTCCTAGCTGGTTATTTCAGCACAGAACTTGGGACACCGCATTGGCCCATAGGAGCGGGGTACAATGTCCCTGCAACTGCTCCTGGTGTTTGATGCCTGGATTTTGACTGCTTCTGAGACGAGAGTGCAGTTGGTGTGACTTCTGTGACAGGGAGAAAAATCCTACCTGGAACTCCTCCAGGGTGTTTGGGAAAGTGTGACACAGTAACTCTGTGGATATCTGAGACTGTGGGGAGGTGAACCGGGACCCCCTTAGGTTCTGGGAGTATCCTGGAAACGTGAGAGTACGGTGGGGGGGGGGGGGGGGGGGTAAGCCAGAGCCTGATAAGTTCTGGGAATAGCCTAGTAAGGCACAAGGGCAACATCTAAGGCATGAACACTTGTGAACTGATATTTTGGGGAATATGAACATGCTGTAAAGGAAATGGATTAAGAATGCGGACTGTCTTTTGACGTAATTTCTATTACTATTGCTACATGTCAGTTTTATTTGTTTATTTGTTTTTTTTAAATACATTTTTTAGTTTTTGGAGCACAAGTATAATGTGGACATTGGCTTTATTGTGGGAGGTCCTCAGCTCAGTGTGGCTCTGCAGGGAAACCTGTCCTCAGCGTATAGCCCCAGAGACAAGATATCCCCACCCTGGGAGAGTTACCTCATTGCTCCCCAGGGCTGGGAAGGTGGCCCCCCTAGAACAGGGATTACATATCTATTTCAGATCAACTTTAGATTTTGATCCTCCAAACCCCCCAAATCAAAGCAAATCAGATTTAAATAAATAAACAAATTGAATGGTAGTGATTAGCTTAGATCATTCCAGCGAAGATTTTCTTTTTCCTACATAAAAAAATGAGGCCCATTAATAGTATTGCTTAACTAAGTATTAATATAATTGTACATTGTTGATTTTAATGAAGACTTTTAGGGACCTATTTACTGAAATGTATTAACACTGACTTGCTACTGCCTGATTTTAATGTACATTAATACCCCAAGACTACCACCATAATTACTAATTAATGAAATGCAGGAGAGATAAGGAAATGTTACATAATTTGCATATGCATTATGCTGCTAACACATATGCATTAACAACATAATGTGTGTTATCTAGTTAACATGCATGTATTAACATGCATGTGTGCATTAATTAATGCAGATTTCCAGGATGAAGTGAGCTCAGTGTGGATCCTTTCCACCTATTTCACAAACCTATATAAGGCCAATTTATCCTTCCAGCCTTTGTGTGTAAGTGCTGTAGTAACTCAAAGAGCTAGCAAAAAAGTAGGCACTCGTGTAGCAGAGTCTGTCTGGCATGTTATGCAGGGGCCCTTGTTGTTCAGATATTAGGGCAATGACCATGATAGTTTTGCTGGGAACTTATATTTTTACAGAGTTTCATGGTTATAAAGGTTGGATGCAGGAGAGATCTAAGATGGGATCTTGTATACTCATTTACTCAATGAAGCCTCTTCCCTAACTTCTCCTTAGTGTCAGTAGCCCACATGGGGAGTTCATGGACCATTGCAGCTCCCAGGTTCTTCCCACACAAGGAGGAAGGGACAAGTCTTTCATGGCCCTTAAGGATTTTCTGGAGATTCTCTGGAATAGTCCAATTGGAAAAAACCACATGTTGAATTAAAGAAGTCTTTCTTGGTAAAATTTGATTACAAGTAAAAATCACAGTAGACACACCTATGTTTAGTATCCAGTCAATACAGAAAAATAAAGTTCCAAGCAATCAGTCATAGTAAATAGTACAGCTGTATAACCTGGCAGAATGTACTCTAGATAAGAAAAACTCTCTGTAAGCTCTTCCCCGGGTAGCACCTTCACATCTGGAAGCAGTTTCTGGAATTCAGTGCATTGGAACTGGGGGGTTGTATTTAGACAAAGACAAGGCAACCCTCTTCTAATGCTTTCCTTATAGAGCAACTCCAAATTAGCCTTTTACCCAGTTTGGCAATCCTCCTTATGACTCAAGCAAGGAAACTCCATTCTTAACTGAAGAAATCTCCCTCGACAGTGAAAAGGAAAGAAGTGCCTGTCTCTTCCTTTAGACCACCTCTGGTTCTTCAATAGTTTCAGTGGTCATCTAAGACCGCAAGACACAGTATCCCTAATCCTGAGGATAAGGGTATCTCAGCCATGGGCTCCAGCCACCTTCCTAGGACAGGAAACAGGCAGTCCTCTCCCATGGAAAGATCAGCCCAAAGACTTCTCTTTTAGAAAGAGAGACACCCAAAGAACCCTGCACCATCAGGGCACAGAAGTTTTTTTTTTAAACTACTTACATCTCTCACTGCAGAATGCCAATCACTTTCACTACTCCTACTTTCTCAGGGTCTATTGAAACACTAAGCCCTACGAGTGAGAGACTTTATTGTGATCCTACTTACACCAAGATTGCAGAGAATCAAGCATACAGATGAAAAAGACTGTGCTGGACAAGGAGAGATATCTTGCAGGAGGTCACATTCTATGTCTGGCAGCTGGGATGTATCATTTGCATGGGGACAGAATAACTTGACAGACTAAATGAGATAGGTGGTCTTTAATACTATCATATATATTATGTTGCTATATTAAAATGTTTGTTAATGCCATGAGGTGGAAGGCAAATACTGGACTTAGGAGTGGAGGGTTGTTTTGGAGGAGAGAAGAGGAAAAAGTCATAGTCATGATATAGGTGAGGAATGACCTCCCAACCACCATTCACAACATAGCTTAGTAACATAGAAATTATGGCAGAAAAAGACCAAATGGTCCATCCAGTCTGCTCACCAAACTTCCCCACACAGCAACTGCTACTCCATGCAGGCTACCCCTATATTTCTATTAAGGGTATAACTGCTATTCTGTGCAGTTTTCCCAAGCTTTATGAAAACCCCATAAAAATTTCAGCTAGCAACATTTTATATTGGGTGATGAGCTTTCTTGAAAATTCAGACAGTGCTGCTTGATATGCATTGCTTATGGACTTTGCCATAGAAGCAGTCCTGTGCTTTTTCCCTTATGTCTGATTATCAGTACCCCAGACTGTAGAAGTCGGGGTCCTCTTGGTTATTGTCTGAATCCAATGCCCCTTTTCCCCTTGCCGTCGAAGTGGGGAGTAATGTTGCAGTTACATTAAAAACAATAAGGCTTATTAGATAAGGGTAGTAATTTCCATGCCTTCTGCTAAGGGTAGTAACCCCCTGCATGCTTTTTTTAATTTCCATCCTCTAGCCTTTAGAGATCCACATTGTTTATCCCATGACCCTTTGAATTCTTTAACTGTTTTTGTCTTCACCACCTCCTCCAGAAGGGCATTCAAGGCATCCACCACCCCTCTCAGTGAAGAAATATTTCCTGATGTTGATTCTGAGTACCCCCCCACTAGAGTTTCATTTCATGACCCCTAGTTCTATTGTTTTCTTTCTAATAGAAAAGGTTCAAAGGTGATGCATCATTAAAATGTAAGTATCGAGGGCGGATCCAAGATGGCCTCCCTTTAGCAGAGCGTTACATTTGAGCTCCAAAGGACAGAATTTAAAAGCTTTTCCTGCAGTTTTTTCAATTATGGGACAAAAGCACAAACCGAGAGGTGAGCCTTATCTTGCAGCCCCTCTGACCGCCTCAGTTGCCGGTTCTATGGATACACACGTGGTGCGAAAAGACCCGAATGCAGGAGCTCAGCTGCTGGAGAGAGGGGGAGGGGAAGTAGAGCTACCCTCACTCCTAGGCTCGTTATTACCATTGAGCCCTGTTCAAGGAACTCCACCCGGGAATCCAGCCGCAATATGGAGTCCTCCAGAGTTGGGAGACCAGCCATCAGACCAAGGAGTTTACCGGTGGAACTCAGCAGGGCACGACAAAGGAGATACTGCGACCCTGAGCCCAGGAATACCAACGGGGCAGACCGGGGAAGAAGAAGGTGCACTGCTGGGGGAAACTGGAGGAGCAGAAGGAAGTACCCCCGAAAGATCGATGCCAGCTGCGGTAAGACCAGCAGTATTCACCCTAGAAATTATATGGGAGACACTAATGGATTTGAAAGTCTCTATCATGTCACAAATAAAATCTTTAAGTGACTCGGAAAAAGAACTGGAGGATAAAGTTAAGGTTGTGGTTAATTCACATGTGGATATGTAGCAGCAGATTATGACCAACAGAGACCAAATTAAGAATATTCAACTAACAAAGAATGTTATTATAAAAGAAAGGAAGAACATTTCAATGAAATTGTAACAGTTGGAAAATGCAATTAGAAGTAAAAATTTAAGGTTCATTAATTTTCCACAGATTTCATTAATTCCCCCGAGAGATATCTTTAAAAGGTATCTCCAGGAAGTGTTACATATTGGGGAAACAGAAATACCACCTATTTCTAAGATTTTTTATCTTCCTAAGTTAAAGAGTACAGCGGAACAAAATGGAGGACTAACATCTTTGGTTCCTGCTGCTGAATTGCCTCTGAATATTTCTACTTTTTTAGAGACTTCTGACACTGACGGGTGGATTTTAAAAGCCCTGCTCATGTAAATCCGCCCGGATTTACGCGAGCAGGGCTTTGCGCGCCGGCGCGCCTATTTTCCATAGGCCGCCGGCGCGCGCAGAGCCCCGGGACGTGCGTAGGTCCCGAGGTTTTTCGAAGGGGGCGTGTCGGGGGCGGGACTGGATGATGCGGTGTTTCGGGGGCGGGACCAGGGCGTGGTGCTGGCCCGGGGGCGTGGTCCAGGCCTCCGGACCAGCCCCCGGGTCGGAAGACGGCGCGCCAGCAGTCTGCTTCTCGCAGGTGTAAATCTAGGGACAAAGGTAAGGGGGGGTTTAGATAGGGCCGGGGGGGTGGGTTAGGTAGAGGAAGGGAGGGGAAGGTGAGGGGAGGGCGAAAGAGAGTTCCGTCTGAGGCCACTCCGATTTCGGAGTGGCCTCAGAGGGAACGGAGGCAGGCTGCGCGGCTCGGCGTGCGCAGGCTGCCCAAAATCGGCAGCCTTGCGCGCGCCGATCCAGGATTTTAGAGGATACACGCGGCTATGCGCGTATCTTATAAAATCCAGCGTACTTTTGTTTGCACTTGCTGCGCAAACAAAAGTACGCGATCGCGCTTTTTAAAAAAATCTACCCCTGAGCTTGCAACACGAGCTACCTTGTGAATTTAACGTTAGAACCAGATAGAGATTGGCTATTAAAATGTTGTCTTAGACATAGAAATGATCAGTTTCTAGGTTAGTTGTAATGTTAGGGTTTTCCCGGACGTAGCACAGGAAACTCAGAAAAGGAGAAAGGCTTTTCTCCTTATGAGACCGCAGGTAATTCAGCTTGGGTGTGCATTTTTCCTAAAGTTTCCCTGCAAATGCTTGGTTAAGCATAATGGTAATTCCTATGTATTTTATGACCCCCCACAGCTGTCTCAGTTTCTGGCAGGGAAAACTCCTATAAGCCCCACAGAACCCAAAGATAATGTAACTGGTTCCTCTTAAATGATATGGGTCTTGAAATGCTACTGTGGATGTCTTTATTTCCTTGATTGTGTTATATAGCATATTTCCTTAGGTTGTGTACTTCTGCCCCCCACATATTGAGGACTAGAATCCAGAGAAGGATAATGTACTTATTTTCAGAAATTTTCCTGTGAACAATTGATGTTTCTTTTCTTTCTTTGTATTTTCAATCAAGAATATAATCTTGTTTAAATTTGTAAAATTGCACAAAGATAAAATAAAAAAAAGCAACCAAAAACGTAGGTATCTGAAGGTATGTACCTCCTTTCTTCCAGGGTATATATCTTCAGATCCTTCAGCCTTCCTCATTTGTCACCTCTTTATCAATTCTTTCTTCTGCTTGACCTTTTGCTTTACTTATTTCTTTCTTTGACTCCCTCAGTTGTAACAGATATTCTTCCCTGTATTCCCTTTTTTGAGGTCCTTTATACTTCTTGACCAAATCAGTAGGGATGTGCAGACCAAAAGTTTATGTTCATAAGTCCATAAGTCGAAAGGGGGGGGGTCAATTTCGGTCAATATGGACATATGGAGAATTCCATAAGTTGAGTCTATGTCCATACGTGCACCGATTCCCTAAATAAAAATTTAAACCCCTCACCCTCCTTAATCCCCCCCCAAGACTTACCAAACCTCCCTGGTGGTCTAGCGGGGAGTCAGAACGCCATTTCTGTACTCCTTTGCGAGGAGCACGTGACGTCGGCGTCACGTCGGAGTGACGCGGACGTCACGTGATTCCCCGCGCGTTCGCTCCGGGACCCTCGTTGGACCCAAAAGGAACTTTTGGCCAGCTTGGGGGGGCCTCCTGACCCCCCCAAGCTGGCCAAAAGTTCCTTTTGGGTCCAACGAGGGTCCCAGAGCGAACGCGCGGGGAATCACGTGACGTCCGCGTCACTCCGACGTGACGCCGACGTCACGTGCTCCTCGCAAAGGAGTACAGAAATGGCGTCCTGACTCCCCGCTAGACCACCAGGGAGTTTTGGTAAGTCTTGGGGGGGGATTAAGGAGGGTGAGGGGTTTAAATTTTTATTTAGGATCAACAATCGCGATTTCCAACGTATTCAACATAGCTATGTTGAATACGTTGGAAATCCGATCGTTTTCGCCTCATCACTTTTTTAAGTTAAAAAAAAAAAAAAGTTGCGTTTTACCTATAAGTTCAAAACGAATGCACACCCCTACAAATCAGTTTCTTTTTCATATTACTCTTGTTTACTTTTGTAACTTATAGATTTGTTGCCTTTGTAATAACTCCTTTTAATTTGTCCCTCTATTGTTCCACCTCACTCATTTTCTCCCAGTCTTCCAGTTCTTCCTCCAGATAATCCCCATTTTCAAAAGTCCATATTTGTGAAATTCAAAACTCGGGTCTTTGTGTGACTTCTCTATATCCTATTCACAAAATGAAACCATACCATCTGATGATCACTGGTGCTCAGGTGAGCCCCTACCCATACCCTACCCATACCTTTTGGTTCAGCCTTCGTTATCGGCCCGCCGTGGGAAATTTTGTTTTCCCATGGTTCGGGCCGATTTTATTTCGTCTGGCCCCAAAACGATGCCTGAGACCCGCCCCCAACCCTTCAGAGTAAAAAAAAAAACCCAAACCCACCTCCAAATTTAATGAATTGAAACCCCCACCCTTCCGACTCCCCAAGACTTGCCCAACCCCCCCAAGGCTTACCAAATGTTCCTGGTGGTCCAGGAGTGATCTCCCCCTCTCGGGCCATCGGCTGCCACTAATCAAAATGGCGCTGATGGCCCTTTGCCCTTACCGTGTGACAGGGCTATTGGTGCCATTGGCCGGCCTCTGTCACATGGTAGGAGCAATGGATGGCTGGCGCCATCTTAAAAAATGGTGCGGGCCATCCATTGCTCCTACCATGTGACAGGGGTCGACCAATGGCACCGATAGCCCCTATCACATGGTAAGGGCAAAGCGCATAATACGCACGCGTAGATTTAAAAATCCAGCCCTAAGGCATTATTTATCAATAAGAGAAAAACTAGTAGGATTCAGATCTGAACGCATACTACCCACCCGTGTTAACCTTGAGCTCACTCACCCAAAAAAATCAGTTTTGGCTATTCCATTGGCACAGAGTTTAGCTGCTATGTTTTCACCACCTAATCTTAGGAAGGCTCAGTACTGTGGTATGAGTATGAAATATGTGCTTACCCCTTGCCATTTTCCCTCCTATGATACAAAACCTGCTGGCAGTCCTTCTCTGTTCCTACACCTGAGCAATATCTAACCCCTTCATGATCAGATTATGACTGCCAGCGAGAGTGTGAAATGCAGATCAGCGACTCTGCCTCATTGAACAGCTGCTTTCTCTCTACCCATTCTGTTTGCCGCTTGGCTGGTTTGCAAAAGCATCAAAAAAAGTCTCCACACCGGTGCTGTCATTTACTTCCTGCCCTGACTCAGGCACTACTCAGTTATTGTGTTTTATTTTTATCTTTTATAGACCTAGATTTATCAAAATGCGGTAAGTATCGCATGCAGTAGCAAAAGGGGCATGGTTTAGGCAAATATTCAGTTTATCACACTTTGTGCTAATTACCTATGTGAGGAGCTAAGCTGCCAGACCTGTTGTAATTTTGAGAGAGAGAGAGAGAGAGGGAGGGAGAGAGAGAGAGAGACTGGCCATAATGTCATCTCCCTAGATAGGTATTTGTATCCCTATAGTAGGCCTACCTAATAATTCGAGGTGAGGTTTAGGTATTAGTATAGGGGGTTAGGGGCCACTTTGACATTCAACGTGAGACGTACGAACAGCTTGATGGACTCTCTACCTGGGTAACATCAAGCTAAGTTGAGAGAACATTGCACAAATCTCATCTTTGAGTGAGTTTCCTCACTCCAAAGGTCATCAAATCTTCACAAGAGACCACTGTTCTGTTCGTACGTCTCACGTTGAATACCTATCTAGGGAGATGACATTATGGCCAGGCTCTCTCTCTCTCTCTCTCCTCTGGGAGCTTCAATTCAACTAAAATAGGCCTTGCGGGAGACATTGCGAAAGGCGATAAAACCTTACCGCCCGGTCACGGCAGCTATTGCACAGCTTAACGCCATCCAAAAAGGTGTAGTTAAAATCGGCGTTAAGTCTGTGCGATAATTCTTCGCAGACAGGCTAACCCAGCCCACTCCCCGCCCCTAACTCCTCCTATTTTCCGAATTTGCATCGCACAATACGATATGGTGCTATCGCATGCGTTAAACATGTTTTCGCATGCGGTAAGGGCCTATCGCATGCGTTAATGGGGCTTTTGGCATGCGATAAGCCATTAACGCATGCGAAAAAGCCTTAGCGCATTTTGATAAATGACTCCCATAGTTTGGAATAAGTGAATATCGAGCCTTGATGCTTTTAATGCAACTGCAACATTGCCTCCCACTTCGATGGCAGGGGAAAACAACCAAGAGGGCCCCAGCTTCTATGGTCTGGGGTACTGATACGCAGGCATAAGGGAAAAAGCACAGGACTGCTTCTATGGCCAAGTTTATAAGCAACGCACGTCAAGCAACACTGTGAATTTTCAAGAAAATTCATCACCCAGTAAAAAATGTCGCTACCTGCAATTTTTATGGGTTATCATAAGGCTTGGGGATAACTGCATGGAGCAGCAGTTACCACCCTTAAGAGAAATATGAGAGTAACCTGTACAGAGTGGCAGTTATTACCTTAAGAAGCTTTCTTGGCAGATTGGATGGGCCATTTTGTCCTTTTCTGCCATCATTTCTGTTTTTCTAATAATATATTAGCTGTCAATGGGTCACTACCTAGGCCCTGCATGACTTGCTGACAGTTTTCTGGAATACACAGCTCAGAGCCAGCCACTGCATACAACTCTATTCTAGACATCAGTGTTCAGGTTACATTTGTAACTTTCAGTTCCTTTCCTGAGACACCATAATTTTCCCATGAGATGCGTTGGTCAACAGGTGTAGGTCAGCCTAATTCTCTAGCACCACATAGAACCTAACATCCTTTTTAGCTATATCTATTGATGATAACAAAGCAATGTGACAAGGCAATAGCAAAAGCCAGAAGAATGCTGGGCTGCATTGAGAGAGGAATAACCAGTAAGAAAAAGGAGGTGATAATCCTCTTGTATGGGTCCTTGGTGAAGCATCACTTGGAGTACTGTGTTCAGTTCTGGAGATCATATCTCAAAAGGGACAGAGACAAGATAGAGCTGGTGCAGAGAAGGGCGACCAAAATGGTGGTGGGTCTCCATCAAATGACTTATGAGAATAAGTTGAAGGTCCTAAATGTGTATACCCTGGAAGAGAGGAGGTGCAGGGGAGATATGATACAAACCTTCCAATAACTGAAAGGTTTGAAGGATGTAAATCATCGACAAACCTTTTCTGTTTGAAAGAAATCAGTAGAGCTAGGTGTCACAAAATGAAACTACAGGGAGGATGACTCCGAACCAACGTCAGGAAATGTCTCTTCACAGAGAAGGTGGTGGATACCTGGAATGCCCTTCCAGAGGAGGTGGTAAAGACAAAAACAGTAAAAGATTTCAAAGGGGCATGGGATAAACACTGTGAATCCCTTAAGGCTAGAGGATGGGAATGAAGAAAAGATTGCATGGGGGTAATTTGCTGGTGTAGCGGTTACTGCCCTTAACCAATAAGCCTTTATGCTGTTGATGCAACTCCATCATTGCTCTCTGCTTCAACGGCAGGGGGCAAAAGAGGAAAAGGGGAACTAGATTCAGACAGTAACCAACAAGGACATTGAATTGCACATTCTGGGAAAACAAATAAGCATAGGAGTAACTTGCTGATACGGCTGTTACTACCCTTAACCAATAAGCCTTAATGCTATTGATGCAACTCCAACATTGCTCACTGCTTCAATGGCAAGAGGTAATGGGGAATTGGACTCACACAGCAACCACCAAGGGCCCTGACTTTGACAGTCTGGGAAACTGATAGTTATAAAGGTGGCTTGTATGGCCAACAGTTACTACCATAAGCTTGCTGGGCAGACTGGATGGACCATTTGGTCCTCTTCTGCCATCATTTCTATGTTTCTATGAAAAGGCATTTGATAGAGAACATTTACATGTTCAAAATGCTAAAATGGTTTGGTTTTGGTAACAAATTTATAAACTTTGTGAAATTGTTATATAACAATCAGCACTCAAGGATATTAATTAATGGTACCCTCTCAGATAGTTTCCAGCTAGGTAGAGGTACTAAACAGGGCTGTCCTCTATCCCCACTTCTCTTTTTTTAACTTTAGAGCCACTTCTGATTGCCATCTGACAAAACATAAAAATGAATGGGATAACTATCAGAAATTGTAATTATAAAATTGCTGCTTATGCTGATGAGCTGTTAATATTTCTATCAAACCCAGAACATACTTTGAATGATTTACTAATCTTAATAAGAGAATATTCATTATTCTCTGGTTTCAAGGTAAATAGGGATACGACTGATCTATCACCACTAAATATGCAGTGTTCTCAATCCTCATTGCCTATTTTCCTAATTAATTGGTCTTCTGGAGGTTTTAAATATTTGAGAATCAAATTTGTTCCTGACATTGATTTGATGTTAGATTCTACTATGTTACACACCACAAAACTATTAGAATCAGCTACTGGTCTCTGGCCCTATTATCTTTGTCCTGGTGGGGTAGACTTGAAGCTATAAAAATGATTCTAGCTCCAGAAATAAATTTTATCTTAAGCATGTCCCCCTCCATTTTTCCTAACTCATTTTATGCCAAAATCGATAAGATAATTATATCTTTCTTATGGGAAAAAAAACCCCCCTCCCATATATTGCTCTTCATAAACTGAAGCTTCCCAAAGAGCAAGGGGATATAGGTTATACTGATTTTTTAAGTTAATTGTCTGTTGCATGAAAAAGAATTTTCTCTGATTAATCTTAAATGTGCTACTTGCTAACTTCATGGAAAGCCCCCTAGTTCTTCCATTATCCGAAAGTGTAAATAACCGATTCACATCTACTCATTCAAGATCTCTCATGATCTTAAAGACCTCTATCATATCCACCCTCAGCCGTCTCTTCTCCAAGCTGAACAGCCCTAACCTCTTCAGCCTTTCCTCATAGGGGAGCTGTTCCATCCCCTTTATCATTTTGGGTGCCCTTCTCTGTACCTTCTCCATCACAACTATATCTTTTTTGAGATGCGGGGACCAGAATTGTACACAGTATTCAAGGTGCGGTCTTCACCATGGAGCAATACAGAGGCATTATGACATTTTCCGTTTTATTAACCATTCCCTTCCTAATAATTCCTAACATTATGTTTGCTTTTTTGACTGCTGCAGCACACTGAGCTGACGATTTCAAAGCATTATCCACTATGATGCTTAGATCTTTTTCCTGGGTGGTAGCTCCTAATATGGAACCTAACATTGTATAACTATAGCAAGGGTTATTTTTCCTTATATGCAACACCTTGCCCTTGTCCACATTAAATTTCATCTGTCATTTGAATGCCCAATCTTCTAGTCTTGCAAGGGCCTCCTGTAATGTATCACAATCCGCTTGTGATTTAATTACTCTGAATAATTTTGTATCATCTGCAAATTTGATAGCCTCACTCATCATATTCCTTTCCAGATCATTTATAAATATATTGAAAAGCACAAGTCCAAGTACAGATCCCATGACTTTTTACTTTTCTTAGAAGCCTCTCATGAGGAACTTTATCAAATGCTTTCTGAAAATCCAAATACACTACATCTACCGGTTCACCTTTATCTACATGTTTATTAACCCCTTCAAAAAAGTGAAGCAGATTTGTGAGGCAAGACTTGCCTTGGGTAAAGCCATGCTGACTTTTTTCCATTAAGCCATGTCTTTCTATATGATCTGTGATTTTGATCTTTAGAACACTTTCCACTATTTTTCCTGGCACTGAAGTCAGGCTAACTGGTCTGTAGCTTTCCACATCTGTCCTGGAGCCCTTTTTAAATATTGGGGTTAAATTAGCCACCTTTCAGTTTTCAGGTACAATGGATGATTTTAGATAGATTTTAGAATAAATAAAAGTTTTATGGAGCAATTGGCTCAGGAACCAAAGAGAAATGGAGCAATTTTAGATCTAATTTTCAGTGGCATGCAGAATTTGGTTAGAGAGGTAACAGTAGTGGGGCCCTTGGCAATAGTGATCATAATATGACCAAATTTGAATTAGTGACTGGAAGGGGGACAGTAAGTAAATCCATGGCTCTAGTGCTAAACTTTCAAAAGGGAAACTTGATAAAATGAGAAAAATAGTTTAAAAAACCTGATAGGTACATCTATAAAGGCTAAGAGTTTGCAACAGGCATGGACAAAAAAACAATCTTAGAATCACAGTCCAGATGTATTGCATGCATTAAAAAAAGTGAAAAGAAGGCCAAACAATTGCCAGCATGGTTAAAAAGTGAGGAGAAAGAGGCTATTTTAGCCAAAAGATCTTCATTCAAAAATTGGAAGAAGGAGCCATCAGAAGAAAATAGGATAAGCATAAAGATTGGAAAATTAAATGTAAGAAACTGATAAAATAGACTAAGAGAGAATTTGAAAAGAAGTTGGCCATAAAGGCAAAAATTCATAATAAAAGCTTTTCTAAATATATAAGAAGAAGAAGGCCTGTGAGGGATTCGTTGGACCTTTAGATGATCAAGGTTTTAAAAAGGCACTTAGGAAGATAAGACCATAGTGGAAAGTCTAAACAAATTCTTTGCTTTGGTGTTTACTGAAGAGGATGTTGGTAAGATACCCATTACAGAGACAGTTTTCAAGGCTGACAATTCAGATGAATAGAACCAAATCACAATGAACCTGGAAGATGTAGTAGGCCAGATTGACAAACTGAAGAGTAGTAAATCACCTGGACCAGATGGCATGCATCCCAGGGTTCTGAAAGAACTCAAAAATAAAATTTCAGACCTATTTCAATTAATTTGTAACCTATCATTAAAATCATCCATTGTACCTGAAGACTGGAAGGTGGCCAATGTAACCCCAATATTTAAAAAGGGCTCCAGGATTGATCAGGAAAGATATAGACCGGTGAGCCTGATTTCAGTGCTGGGAAAAATCATGGAAACTGTTATAAAGAATAAAATCACAAAACATATAGATAGACATCATTTAATGGGACATAGCTGGCATGGATTTACCCAAGGGAAGCCTTGCCTCACAAATCTCCTACATTTTTTTGAAGGGGTGAAAAAATATGTGGAAAAAGGTGAACTAGAGGATGTGGTGTATTTGGATTTTCAGAAGACATTCAGCAAAGACCCTTATAAGAGGCTTCTAAGAAAACTAAAAAGTCATGGGATAGGAGGAGACATCCTTTTGTGGATTGCAAACTGGTTAAAAGACAGGAAACAGAAAGTAGTTTTTAATGGTCTGTTTTTACAGTGGAAAAAGAGTAAACAGTGGAGAGCTTTAGTGATCTGTACTTGGACTGGAACTTTTTAATATATTTATAAATGATTTGGAAAGGAGTACGACAAGTAAGGTGATCAGATTTGCAGATGACACAAAATTATACAGAGTAGTTAAATCTCAAGCAGATTGTGACAAATTGAAGGAGGACCTTGTGAGTCTGGAAGATTGGGCTTCCAGATGTTAGATGACATTGGATGTGGACAAGTGCAAGGTGATGCATATAGGGAAAAATAACCCATGTAGTAGTTACACAATGTTAGGTTCCATCTTAGGAGTTATCACCCAGGAAAGAGATCTTAGCATCATAGTGGCAATACATTGAAATCGTTGGCTCAGAGTGCTGTGGCGGTCACAAAACAAACAGAATGTTAGGAATTATTTGGAAGGGAATGGCAAATAAAATGATGGATATCATAAAGCCTTTGTATCGCTTCATGGTGAGACCACACCTTGAATATTGTGTGTAATTCTGGTTACCACATCTCAAGAAAGATATAGTTACTATGGAGAAAGTGCAGAGAAGAGCGACCAAAATTATAAGGGGCATGAAATGGCTCCCCTATGAGGAAAGGTTAAAGAGGTTAGGCTTGGAGAAGAGATGGCTGAGGTGGGATATGATAGAGGTCTACAAATTGATGAAAGGACTTGAACAAGTTAATGTAAATCAGTTATTTACTCTCTCAGAAGGACTAGGGGGGCACTCTATGAAGTTAGCATGTAGTTCATTTAAAGCAAATCGGAGAAAATTCTTTTTCACTCAGTGCATAAGTAAGCTCTGGAATTCATTGCCAGAGAATGTGGTTATGGCAGTTAGTGTAACTGAGTTTAAAAAAATGTTTGGATAAGTTCCTAGAGGAGAAGTCCATAAACTGCTATTAATCAATAAGGAATAGTAGTTTGTGATCTATTTAATGTTTGGTAACTTGCGACTTAGATTTTCCACTGTTCAACATAGTATGCTGGGCTTGATGGACCCTAGGTCTGACCCAGTATGGCATATCTTATGTTCTTAGAGTAGGTTCTAATTCCTGGTTACCTCAGTGGCTGAAGGAGTTTTCAAAGCATTCCACAATCTGGAAGTTGAGCTGTAATGGGCAACTATATTCACTTCATAAGAAGGAAAAACATGATATGGAAGGTCTCAAAGCTCTCGAAAAAGAGGTTCACATTCAAAATTAAAAGATTGAACTCAAAGAATTGCTTATCTGGATCAAGACTTAGAACATCTGAAATGGTCTTTGGACTGATGACCTACATCAAGTCAGTGATGATCATCACAATCATGTTAACTATAGGAATGGCCCCTTATTATATATAGCAACACCTTTGTGCCTTATGTATGTGGTATATACAATGTTTAAACACCAGTTGTCATAATTTGTTTTGAAAAGATGTTTTCATGATGTCAATAAAAAAAAATTTGTGTAGGCAGTTATAAAAAAAAAAAAAATGTGTGTATTAGTGTCTTTTACATTCCCAAAGAGAAATGCAGGAATATATGTAACCCTTGTTCAGATGGCGCATTTCAATCCCTGCCTGGGTTATGGGGTTCTTTCACAGTCTTGGTCAAGCAGGTGTTGTGAGAACTAGTCAAGGTGAAAATCTGCACTGGAGAGGGTTGACCAGACCCTCTCTGTGGATGGCACCCTCTGAATCTCCAACAGATTTGATAAAACAACAGGCAACACACTTATCATTTCTTTTACTGAAAATCACTTCTTTAAAAAGTTACTTCAGGCTCACATCAGGATTGATGGTTTGGTCACAGTGAGATGAGGTTTCATTATCAATTCTAAGTTAGCAGCATTCAATATTGGCTCTCACAAGCACCTCTATTTATATTCTCTGAAAGGAAACACAGGTAAAATTGAGCATAATTATAGGTGAATCTGAATCTCCACTTAGGCTGATCTCCTTGAAAGCGTGAGCTGACTGGAAAATCTTCACTGCTCTCCATTTTAGTTCCTGGACAAATCAATAAAGTAACAGTTTTTCTGAATCGACCATGAGATGAAACTCCTGTAAGGAAGAGACCTTTTCAAAGAATGGTCTGCTTAAGCCTTCTAGATACACTGTCGTTTTGCCCAGCCTAGGAGCAGGGGAGGTCAGCTGGAACCTTTTATACTGTAAATAGGAGCACAACATAACAGGTGCTAACTTATCAGCTTCCTCCTGCAAATTGTAAACACCTAAGGTCTGCACCCCAGAGTGGTCCCAACACATGGGATGGGGTAAGAAGGAACGGGGAGGATGTCAGAAGGGCTTGGTGGACCAGAAGGGGCCTTTTATTTCTGCGGGTTTGCTGGGGAGGAGGAGGGAACACTATTTGTTTAATTCGATTGCTTTTCATTTTGCTTATTTCATTTTGGATAATGAAACAGGCAACAACCAAACAAAAGAAAAAGAAAACAAAATGGTTGCCAATGCACACCCAGAAAAAAAAAAGCATACAATGCCTAAATACAACCAAACGCCAGTTCCCACGCCCACCTCTGCAATATCTTTTACCTGATCTCTTAACCCTTTTCCCTAGCATTGCTCTGTATTTAGTCTCAAGCATGCACAGGCCTCCACCACCTCCACTGATAGGCCATTTCTGGTTATTTATTTGAGTTGTATTCCTCCTTTCAGGCACTTCAGAGTGGATTACATTCAGGTACTGAAGGTATTCTTACAAGAAGACCAACACCCAAGTCCTTCTGCATGTGTTAGCGCCAAGCTTTCTAACATTCTGCACAGCCGCCAAAACTAACAAGGCTACTGTCCAAAACATCTGGCCTCCTCATGCTCATTGAAGTATAAGGCTAGGTTGTAGCCATGGTCACTCCATGCAGGTTACCCCAGCCTTCTTAGAAGTCTGATGCAGCCTTACAACCACTGTTAGGGTCGTAACTTCCACTCCATGTGAGTTACCCAAATTCAGTCTTGGAAGCCAGATGCTGTTTTATCATGGCTGTTAGGGTCAAGGGCATGTGGATAAGCTTTCACAGTGTTATCTCATGTGCATCTGCTCCATCTGAAAACAATAACGCTTGCTGGTAGCTGAGCCTTTTCAACAGTGTATTATGCTAAAAAGTTAACAAATGGTCCAAAGCAAGTGTTAAATAGCAGGCCTTAGTAAGCAGTCACTAAATAGCATTCGTTAGCATTTCCTGGATGCTTACTAAAGCCTTATTTGTATCTGAAATTTCTTCATTTACCTCCAAGTACCCTTTAATTTTAGTGCACACATGCTAACATCTTCAGGGGTTGATTTAGCATGCATGTAAGGGTCTTAGAACATAGGGCACTCTAGCGTGCATGCTAAATGGCCTCAGCGTTCATGTTAGCCATTGCTACTTAGGCCCCTGTTGGTTATATTTCAAAAGAAAGCCAAACAAATAGTGAAGCCATTTTAAAAAAAAATATTTCATTATTGAACTTTCAAACCAATATCCAAGAAACCTTGGTTTACAGATATTAGCAGAAAACCTCTGAAATCATTAGTAAAAGGAAAAAAAATTATTAAGCAAAAACAAAACAGAGAGCTGCATACAGTTCACAATTCAAGAGAGAGAGAAAAAAAGAGAAACAATAATAGTTTAAAGAAATAAGCCATTAACATCTGATTGGACTCATTATAGCTTAGGGAGTAGCACTCATACCATGAGTACCTAGCCTATTAGCTGGAAAACTATCCAGTTGTTTTACATCACAGAAAATATATTTGTTACCTTGAAATTTAAGTATGTGCATATATGGACATTTCAGTTGAAAAATCCCTCCTCTATCTGGATATAGACGGGAAGCCATTTTAAGAAGAGGAAAGGGAGAACTATGGCTGCCGGCTGCAGGAGTGGGGGCCTGTCTGCTGCATTGATAGTAGAGCCGTTCCCTTTGGATTCTTTTCCGCTTTAATTAGAAAGTGCATTTTTTTACAGTCTCAGAGATATGTCCGCTAGGAGGACTATTTCCACTTTAGACACATTTCAGTTGCCCCTCACTGGCCAGGTTTGAGACTGAAAATTCATCTGTATGTATCTGGTCCAAATTTGCCTGGCTAGATTTCGGGCAGCCATTTGCGTGACTGGACTTGTCTGACTAAATCTGGTTGGGCAGCGCTGAGAGGACAAGCTGGCCGGCTGAATCTAAAACGCCTCCTTTTCTGACCAGCTACGGTTATGCACCCTGCAAGTCTGGGTGGACAAATTTAGCCGGTCAGCAGCGGAGAAACGCTCAGACCCGAGAGGTTTCCCCAGCTTTCTTCTCCTACGGCTTTCTCAGCAATTGTTTTTTGGCCATCTCCTGAAATTTCGAGAAATTAAATCTTTCTGCAAATGGGGCACTGCTTCAAAATTATGCTAGTCAACTGGCTTTCACGCATTTTTCACTTTGTTTATCCCAAAATGTAAACCTGACCCTTAGTTTCTCTATCCTGGCCCATGCAGTGGGTTTACTGATCAAGCAGTCTGTTTACCTCTCCTTGCATATTTTACAAAGAAACTATAGATCTGGCCAGTTTATTTGTTTCAAAAGCAGAAGTCACCCACTCTAACAAGTTGAAAGGGAAATGTTTCCTTTTTCTTGTTTTCTTTATGTTATTGTTACAAGAAATACAGAAAGCAGGCTTTATAATGTTTGATTTAAGAAATTAATAACAACGTTTGTAGCATCTGGTTGAAAGAGTTCTGCTTTCACAGACTACAGAGCAAGTTAGGAAAATAATCCTTTCAATTAGTGTGTGGTCAGTGCACCTGCAAGAGATCCTTGTCCAAGGAAAAGTATCAGCTAATGTCACAGAGAACAATCCTCGAATTCATCAGCACTGTCTTCTTATAATACCACAGTTACACAGATGTTAATCCCTGGGGTGCGAACACCAGAAGGATAACCCCACACAGATCCAAAGAGCATGAGAAACGCAAGTTCAAATCGGGAGAGCTATTAATTCACACTTATCGCCGACTTCAGTATCATTTCTCCATCTGCTCAGATGCCGTAAATGTCATTTTTGTATCAACACCTAGGCGCTGTCATAAACAGTGCTCATCACTGTACAGAAATGAATACTTCATTATTTCCTGGGAAACATTAAATCAATCCAATTAAATTAAATTAAATTAAATTAAATATGCACCACAGCTGAATTCCAGCTGTGGTGCATATTTTAATCAATTATACTTTTACAATGATTAAACCTCTTGGTTTGAGACTAATGCTAACACTGAGTGCATTCAGTGGGGAATTGATCCACTATATGAAGCCATAATTTTAGTGTTTAAACTGAAAGAACCTAAGTAAACACAGAAAGAAAAATTACAGATGCATAGAAACTTCAGACCGATAATAATTGCCAGGTTCATTCAATTTTCCCACTTTCCATACATGTTCTAATATTGCAGTTCCTTACTAGAATTTTGGCTTCAGCCCTATTTTCCCCTTGGTAAGGACCCACATTACCTTTTCCATGTGTATGATCTCCTGAGCAATTAGAATCAGGAGTTCCATAAAATTTCTGAGAACCTTTTTTGGTTTGTGTAATAAGGACTCCTAAGTCATAAGAACCCAAGATATGCCATGCTGGGTCAGACCAAGGGTCCATCAGGCCCAGTATCCTGTTTCCAACATTAGAGATCCCTAAAGGTTCAAGATCTAAGTTCTGCAGAGTGAGTCTGTAGGAGAAGAGCCGAAGAGTGAACACCTCCACATTACAGGTCTTCAACCAGTATGGGCAATTACAGTGACATAAACTACCCCTAGTTTGGACTTGCTGTGTTCCCCTATGAGGTCAATGCAGCACATCTAGCAGATCCTCCAGGATTCCTCTCTCATGTTAGTTCCATGAGTCTGCATATAATATCTTTTCTATTCTGAGACAGAGTGTTTCAAGACCCCCTTATTTTGAATATCTTAACCATGCTGGGATTCCAATGTGTTCTGGAAAATTCTAGGAATTGAACCAACTCCATCAGCTCATGGAAGCAGAGAATCAACCCAGGGCAAGTGTTTCCACTGGGCAAACTAGGTGATCGCCTAAGGTGCCAACATTTTGAGGATGGAAAATACAGCCAGCGTGAAGCCCAGAGAAGTGCTGTCTCAGAGCCACTACCACCAAATAAGGGAGTGCTGTGCTGGAGTCACTGCCACTATTGAGAGGGGAGCTGGAGCTGCCACCACCAGTAGGTAATTTAGGAGAGAAGTGTACATTGTTGCATTTGTCAGTTCACGGGCTTTCCCCGCAAAGCACTGCACTTACCCTTTGGGTCGGGCCTCACCAGGTGCTCCCCAATGCTGCAACACCTCTTTCTCCTCCAGCAGGGTGGGTTGCTGCTGACGGTCCCTGCGGTGGACTGCCACTGCCGGCAACTTTCCTGGGCTTCCCAAAGGCGTGCTCTCACCCGACCCCTTCATTTAAAGGGCCTGCAGTGGGAAAAGACCATCAGCACCCTGTCATGACCTCAGAAGGAAGGGCTTATAAAAGGCCATTGGTGCATCCCCTCTTCACCTCAGCAACATGTTTCCCTAAGTAGTGTGAGTTGCTCCAGCATCTTCATTCTTGTTCTTTAGTTACAGCATCTTCACCCTTGCTCTTCAGTTCCTGTGATCTTTGTCCTTGTTCTTCATTTCTTGTGGTCAGTTCTTCTATTCTTCAGTTCTTCGGTTCTTCAGTGCCCGCCTGTTCTGCTCCTTGCCTTCCTTTCCTTCAGATGGATAGCCGGTATTGATCTCAGCTTGCCTCCTGGACTAACGTGAATGCAGCCTTCCACTGACCACAACCTCCTTACTGGACACCCCTGAACACCACCTGCCACTGACCCTAGCTTGTTTCTGGATTCACCTGTGCTACATCTGCACTGGCCTTGATGGATCTACAACTCATCAACAGAGGCCCCGACATCCAAAGGCTCAACTTGAGGGGAATGTGGGCAGGTATAGGTGAAGCTCCAGTTGGGTCTCTGCCTCTTCCGGATCTGCCAGCCAATGGTGGGCTCCTGCGGGGCTCCTCCCTGCAGGTAGCATGAACTCCACCTCAGTCCAAGGATCCACGAATCCAACAGACATGACTGAAGGTTTATCAAAGTCATCATATACTCTTGCACCGGCTCTGACTCAACCATGTTGTTTTCTTAAGACAGCTGTGAGTCTGTACTGTTTTTTGCAATGTTTTACCCAGGATCATATGCATGGATGGATAAAACACAATCTTATGTGGTGGCCTGTTTGTTGTTGTCTACTACCTGTCCAGGAGCCCCTGCAAGGCCCACCTAAGTCCAAGCGGCCTGGGTCCCTATGGGCTCCTCCCGGGGGGACCTTGGGCTTCCAGTGGTGAAGCTCATCCTAGCCTCTGTCTCCTCCTGTGCTCCACCCCCTGGGGGTAGGGGCTTCCTGGTCCCTACCAGGGAACCGATCTCCACTGCTCAAGGATAAGGGACCACCCCCGAGCGCAACAAGTGGAGGGCTATTAAAATTGTGCAGAGTCTTTACCATAAACTTAAAGATGTAAACACATACAGTATACTCTGAAAGAATGAAGGAGCTGAAATTTGATACAGATATTCAGATGCCTCAAGAACATAATAATGCAAAAACGTGAAACATTTTTCAGTGCAAAAGAAGTTCTAGAGTAATAGACCATCAAATGGGTTTTGGGAAAGGTTCACTTCATGAGTAATACAATGAAGTATTTCTGTATTATATAGGTGGTGGATGCCTAGACCACTCTGCTAATGGCAGTGGTGTGTGCAAAAATGTTATCAGAATTGCAAAAAGCATACATAACCCTCTGTTGGGGTAGAGCCTGAAATGTGTTCTAGGGTTCTTACATAGTCAGTGGTTGATCAGACATTATAGTGGACCAGCAGATGCATTTACTGCTTTAAGATTAACCAGACCTCTCTATAAACTGAATATTCTTTGAGATAGTGCAAACTGTAATAAGTAGCTGGAAAACACTCTGTATACTTCCACTGATGAGCTGAGTATATAGAATAAGACTGGATCACAGCCATAAGCTGTGGTTCCAAAACAGGTTTGTGTTTATTTACAGAGGAAGAGCATTTAAAAAGCCAATCCACAGGCAAACTTCACAGTAAATAGCATCTAATATTCATACTCTGAGACAGTTGTACAAGCAATAATAAGTGTAACCCGTTTCTTTTAAGTGGGCTGTTCTTCAAGGGCATACAAAAGTAATTTGTAGATATGGGGCTGTCTTTGCAGCCAGCGCTTGTTCCCTCCTTTATGCCCAAGGGTTGGGTCCTATATATGGAGGGAAGTGGCTGCTTATGGCCCAGGCAAAGAGGTGCTTCTGTAATCAGTATGTATCTGTTTATCTGTAGTGGTGCTGTAGTGCACTTGACTAGGACAGATGAGCAGGACACAGAACTGGGTGTTCAAATAATAATTTACTGATTTTATCAAAATTGAATCAATGTCCAATTTGTAAATAAACAGAAATTATAGCTAAATGTATCTTCTCTCTGATTATGTGGTGGTGACTCAGGTTCCTGGGTTGTTTCCTAACACAACTTCACTGAGGGCCGGATTTTAAAAGGCCCGCGCCGGCGTGCCTACTTTGCATAGGCTGCCGGCGCGCGTAAAGCCCCGGGACGCGCGTAAGTTCCGGGGCTTTCGAAAAGGGGAGGGAGGGGGCGTGTCCGGGGGTGTTCCCGAAACGACGCAGCATTTTCGGGGGCAGGCCCGGGGGCGTGGTGCCGGCCCGGGGGCGTGGTCGAGGCCTCCGGACCAGCCCCTGGGACCGGAGGACGGAGCGGGGCTGTCGGCCGACGCGCACAAAGGTAGGGGGGTTTAGATAGGGCTGGGGGGGGTGGGTTAGGTAGGGGAAGGGAGGGGAAGGTGGGGGGAGGGCGAAGAAAAGTTCCCTCCGAAGCCGCTCCGAAATCGGAGCGGCCTCAGAGGGAACAGGCAGGCCACGCTGGGCTCGGCGCGCGCAGGTTGCACAAATGTGCACCCCCTTGCACGCGCCGACCCCGGATTTTATAAGATACGCGCCCGAAGACTCGTTCAAGACCTTTCATGATCTTAAAGACCTCTATCATATCCCCCCTCAGCCGTCTCTTCTCCAAGCTGAACAGCCCTAATCTCTTCAGCCTTTACTCATAAATCTGCTTCATTTTTTTGAAGGAGTTAATAAACATGTGGATAAAGGTGAACCAGTAGATGTAGTGTACTTGGATTTTTAGAAGGCGTTTGATAAAGTTCCTCATGAGAGGCTTCTAGGAAAAGTAAAAAGTCATGGGATAGGTGGTGATGTCCTTTTGGTGGATTACAAACTGGCTAAAAGACAGGAAACAAAGAGTAGGATTAAATGGACAATTTTCTTAGTGGAAGGGAGTGGGCAGTGGAGTGCCTCAATGATCTGTATTGGGACTCTTACTTTTCAATATATTTATATATGATCTGGAAAGAAATATGACGAGTGAGGTAATTAAATTTGTAGATGATACAAAATTGTTCAGAGTAGTTAAATCACAAGCAGATTGTGATAACTTGCAGGAAAACCTTGTAAGACTGGAAAATTGGGCATCAAAATGGCAGATGAAATTTAATGTGGAAAAGTGCAAGGTGATGCATATAGGGAAAAATAACCCATGCTATAGTTACACAATGTTAGGTTCCATATTAGGTGCTACCACACAAGAAAGAGATCTAGGCGTCACAGTGGATAACACATTGAAATTGTCGGTTCAGTGTGCTGTGGCAGTCAAAAAAGCAAACAGAATGTTGGGAATTATTGGAAAAGGAATGGTGAATAAAACAGAAAATGTCATAATGCCTCTGTATCGCTCCATGGTGAGACCGCACCTTGAATACTGTGTACAATTCTGGTTGCCGCATCTCAAAAAAGATATAATTGCGATGGGGAAGGTACAGAGAAGGGTGACCAAAATGATAAGGGGAATGGAACAGCTCCCCTATGAGGAAATACTAAAGAGGTTAGGACTTTTCGGCTTGGAGAAGAGATGGCTGAGGGGGGATATGTTAGAGGTGTTTAAAATCATGAGAGGTGTAGAATGGGTAGATGTGAATTGGTCATTTACTCTTTCAGATAATAGAAAGACTAGGCACTCCATGAACTTAGCATGTGGCACATTTAAAACTAATCGGAGAAAGTTCTTTTTCACTCAATGCACAATTAAACTCTGGAATTTGTTGCCAGAGGATTTGGTTAGTGCAGTTAGTATAGCTGTCTTTAAAAAAGGATTGGATAAGTTCTTGGAGGAGAAGCCCAGTAGCTGCTATTAATTAAGTTGACTTAGAAAATAGCCACTGCTATTACTAGCAACAGTAACATGGAATAGACTTAGTTTTTGGGTACTTGCCAGGTTCTTATGGCCTGGATTGGCCACTGTTGGAAACAGGATGCTGGGCTTGATGGACCCTTGGTCTGACCCAGTATGGCATGTTCTTATGTTCTAGAGTCAAAGAATGGTCAGACGAAGCAGAAGTCCAGGACTGGAGAGAAGCAATGGCGTAGTCAGGCGATGCAGATGTCTGGGGCTGGAGAGAGGCAACAGAGTAGTCAGGTGATGCAGAGATCTGAGGCTGGAGAAAAGCAATGGAGTAGTCAGGTGATGCAGAGGTCCGGGGCTGGAGAGAGGTGATACAGAGGTCCGGGGCTGAAGAGAAGCAACGAGTAGTCAGGCAATGCAGAGGTCCAGGGCTGGAGATAGGCAATGGAGTAGGCAGGCAATGCAGAGGTCAAACCAGGTCAGCAATCCGAAGGAGAGAAGAAGGAACAGGAACACAGGAACAAAGAAACAGGAACAAAGGCAATCAGGATCGGGAACCAGTAACTGAAGAGGCAACGAGTACTCGACTAGCGAGGGGACCTGTTGCAAAGGCAATTTGAGAGAGAGAGTGGAGCCCGGGCTTATATACTGGAGCTCTGCTGACTTCATCATCCAGGGCCTCGGCCAGGTTCCCACCGCAGGCCCTATTTAAAGACTAGCTATGTGCGCACGCGCTTGCCTAGGGAGGGGCGCTGCGCTTGTCGGGATGGCATCTCTCCACGGGCCACGAGTAGAGGCCCAACGTGGAGCGTCAGGAGCTGCAGCAGAACCGGAGGCACTAGGGGCGGCCCGAGGACACAGCCGGTGGCCCACAGCTGCCAGAGACGAGGGACCAGATGCTGGATTACTTTGAAAGAGGTAAGGGGGCCGAGCCGCGGGTCTGTCACGGCCAGCGCGCGTAACAGTACCCCCACTCTACGCCCCCCCCCCTTGGAGGTCTGGGTTTGCCTGGATGGGCCCGATGAAACTGGAAGAGGAGTTTCTTATCCAGGATGTTACAGGCTGGCTCCCATGAATTTTCTTCATGGCATTAATCCTCCCAGGATAGGAGGTATTCCCACCGGCAGCCCCTACGACGGACGTCAAGGACTTCGTGGACCTTGTAAGTGGGCTCAGTCTCTGCGACCAGCGGAGGAGGTGTAGGAGCCTTTCGTGAAGGCCATGATAGGACCACAGGTTTTAAGAGTGATACGCAAAATGTATTGTGGATTCCCAATGTATGCGGCAGCCGGAGTTGGTAAGTTACTGGTCTGACATAACGAATGATTGGAAAAGATCCAATATACCTTGGTTCAAACCTCTGAGAAGGTAGCTTGAGTCAAAGATAAAGGTTGCTTAACCAGACTTTCTGGCCAGGCAGGAGTCGAGCATCGATGGCCGTCAGCTGATCTCTTGGCCCAGGAAGCGGCTTGGCGTAAATGAAGATTCATCTGGTTCCAAAGTGCCTTGAGGGCATCGGCAGTGGCTTGCTTAGCAGGAGAAGGCACCGACAATGGTATGGGTAGCGGTGGTCATGGTTGTTTCCCGTAGACGATGGAAAAGTGCAACATACCTGTGGCAGCGGCAATGTGGGAGTTGTGGGAGAACTCCGCCAAAGGAAGAAGCTCCAACCAATTGTCCTGACGATTGTTTATATATGCGTGAAGGAAGGACTTCAAGAAGCGGTTTGTACGCTCGGCTTGTCCATTGGCTTGAGGATGGTATGCTGTTGTTAAACTGATGTTAATGCCAAACATTTTAAAAAGAGCGCGCCAATATCTGGCGATGAATTGTGGGCCTCTGCCAGAAACAATGTCCTTGGCACATTTAAAACTAATCGGAGAAAGTTCTTTTTCACTCAACACACAATTAAACTCTGGAATTTGTTGCCAGAGGATGTGGTTAGTGCAGTTAGTATAGCTGTGTTTAAAAAAGGATTGGATAATTTCTTAGAGGAGAAGTCCATTACCTGCTATTAATTAAGTTGACTTAGAAAATAGCCACTGCTATTACTAGCAACAGTAACATGGAATAGACTTAGTTTTTGGGTACTTTCCAGGTTCTTATGGCCTGGATTAGCCACTGTTGGAAACAGGATGCTGGGCTTGATGGACCCTTAGTCTGACCAGGTATGATATGTTCTTATGTTCTTATGGGTAAACCATGTAGTCGGAAAATGTGTCAAAAGAACAGGCGTGCCAATTTGGGTGCAGATGGTAGGCCTGGTACTGGAACGAAATGGGCCATTTTGGAGAATCTATCAATTGTAACCCATATGACCATGTGGCCTTTAGATGGTGGCAAATCCACTATGAAATCTGTGGAAAGATGTGTCCACGGTTCTTCAGGAGCTGGAAGTGGCTGGAGTAAATCCCAAGGTCACCCGACTGGGGGTTTCTGTTGAGCGCAAGTGCTGCAGGAATCGAAATACACTTTAGCGTCAGAGACCATAGTGGCCAACCAGAAGAACCACTGGAGCAGCGCTAGGGTTCGCGCTAGTCCTGGGTGGCCGGCAAACAGAGTCATGTGCCCACTGGAGGACTCTTTCATGGAGTTAACGGGGCACCACAGTTTTCCCAGTAGGAACAGGATGAGTAGCCGAAAGACAAATGCAGGCTGGGTCAATAATATGACCGGGTTCATCGGGTTTGTCTTCCGGTTCGAATGAACGTGATAGGGCATTTGCCCGGAGATTTTTCTCTGCCAGGCGGTAGCAAAGCTTGAAGTTAAATCTGGAAAAGAACAGAGCCCATCGGGCTTGATGGGCATTGAGACATTGGGCTTGGCTCAAGTGTTCCAGATTTTTATGATCTGTGAACACTGAAAATTTATGTTGAGCGCCCTCTAGCCATGGGCGCCATTCCTCCAAAGCCAGCTTGATGGTGAGTAACTCGCGGTCTCCAATGCTGTAATTTTGTTCTGCAGCAGAGATTTATGCAAGAAGAAGGAATATGGGACCACGGATCCGGAAGCAGAGCGTTAGTTCAGGACTGCCCCCGCTCCAGTTGTGGAGGCATCTACCTCAACCAGGAAGGGGCACATTCTAATCATAGAAAGTTCTTTTTTACTCAACGCACAATTAAACTCTGGAATTTGTTGCCAGAGGATGTGGTTAGTGCAGTTAGTATAGCTGTGTTTAAAAAAGGATTGGATAAGTTCTTGGAGGAGAAGTCCATTACCTGCTATTAAGTTCACTTAGAGAATAGCCACTGCCATTAGCAATGGTAACATGGAATAGACTTAGTTTTTGGGTACTTGCCAGGTTCTTATGGCCTGGATTGGCCACTGTTGGAAACAGGATGCTGGGCTTGATGGACCCTTGGTCTGACCCAGTATGGCATTTTCTTATGTTCTTATTAGGATCTGGATGATGGAGACAGGATCCTGTTAAGAAAGCCTCTTTGAGGTGATGAAAGGCAGAAATAGCCTCCGGGGTCCAGTTTCGGGTGTCTTGACCCTTACGGATTTAAGCTGTAAGAGGAGCCTAGAGAAGTGCAGTATAAAGTAGCGGTAGTAATTCATGAATCCTAGAAAATGTTGAAGTGCCTTCAGGCCCATGGGTTGTGGCCAGTCTTGGATTCCTTTGAGTTTCACAGGATCCATCGAGAACCCTTGTTGGGAAATTATGTACCCCAGAAAGGGCAAGCTGGATTTTTCAAACAGGCACTTGTCCAATTTCGCGAACAGATGGTTCTCCCGAAGATGTTGAAGTACGGTACGAACATCGGTACGGTGCATAGCCAGGTCCTTGAAGAAGACAAGAATGTCATCCAGGTACGCCACAACTTTGATGTACAAGAGATCCCTGAAGATTTCATTAATCATTCGCTGGAAAACTGGGTGCATTACAAAGGCCGAAAGGCATCACTAAATATTCATAATGCCCATCTCTGATGTTGAAAGAAGTCTTCCAGATGTCATCAGGGTGAATATGCACCAAGTTATAGGCTTCATGTAAGTCCAACTTGGTGAAGATAGAAGCTCCGTGTAGCTGATCAAACAATTCAGATATCAAGGGCAGAGGGTACTTATCCTTGAGAGTGATCACATTCAGACTGCAGTAATCGATACACGGTCTTAAAGATACATCCTTTTTTGTGACGAAAAAGAACCCTGTGCCAGCAGGGGAGGTAGAAGGGCGAATGAACCCCTTCGCAGGATTCTCCCAGATATATTCCGTCATGGCCTTGGTCTTGGGAAGAGACAGAGGATAGGTACGCCCTCGGGAGGGGGGGGGCGTGTTCCCAGGTAGAAGATTGATAGGACAATCAAATCTCCAAAGAGGTGGTAGGAGGTCTGCCTTCTGCTTCGAGAACACGTCTTCGAAGTCTGCGTAGGGAGCAGATATGCCTGAGGAAGTGGTCGCCAGAGGAACCACTGGTGGGGTCCCCACTTTATGTAGACAAGTCTGGTGACAAGCGGAGCCCCATTCTGTCAGTTGAAGAGACCCCCAATCGAATTGGGGGGAGTGACAATGGAGCCAAGGTAGTCCCGGAACTACCGGGTGGATGGATTTCTCTAGAATCAAAAGTTCAATTTCTTCAGAGTGGAGAGCACCAGTGAGAAGTCGAACTGGCTCTGTGGATAAGAGATTCGACCAGGTAATGGTTCTCCATAGATTGAAGCAATGCACAAGGAAGTTTCAAGAGGACGGGTATTGATATCCATGAGTTAAACTAGGTCTTTAAGGATAAAATTACCACCTTGTCCGGAATCTACCAGAGCAAGGACAGGAAATGATCGAGAGTCTCAGACTATAGTAAGAGGCACGGATAGTTGAGGGGCCGGGGACGTTCGCCCAAGTTCAGGACCCCAACTGAACTTAGGCCGGGAAGTTTCCCGAACGGACTGGACAAGTCTGTAGGTGATGTCCGGGTGCTCCACAGTACAGACACAGGCCTGTTTGTCTCTGCCGGAGGCGCTCTTCTGGGGACAGATGCCCATGACCCAACTGAATGGGTTCATCGGTCTTGGCCACGCAGAATTCCCACCAGTAGTAGGGTTGGTAGCAGGTAGCGAGTGTGAACAGACCCGAGACGGTTTCTTGGGCATCAGATTCTCCCGGTGATGCTCTTGGAGACAATGGTCAATTCGGCCTGTTAAATCAATAAGATCCTCGAGAGAGGAAGGGAGCTCTCTTGCTGCCAATTCATCCTTTAGTTGCAGGGAGAGCCCATCCAGGTAGATAGCTCGCAGGCAGTCCTCCTGTCAAGCGAGTTCAGATGCTAAAGACAGTGTAGTCGAAAAGGCTTCTTTGGCTTTGTTAAAGGTGTAATAGACTAGTACTTGCCATGGCATGCCACCCAGGATCATCAAAGGTTCACCGGAACATGGCCACGAACTGAGACAGTTCCCGTAGGAGTGAGTCCGATCGCTCCCACAAGGGAGAAGCCCATGCCAGTTCCTTCCCTTCTAGGCGAGACAAGATGAAGGTGACTTTGGTTAGTTCATCTTGAAAGATGGAGGGTTGAAGAGCAAACTGCATATAGCATTGGCTAATAAACCCTCTGCATAGTTTGGAGTCAGTGTTGAAATGAGGTGGGGCTGGAAGGACCAGTAAGACTCTGGAGGAGGAAGTAGACGACTGTGGCGGAGAGGAAGCCATCGCTGGAACTGAGTTGCTGGACATGGCATCTAGCCGTGTATGCAGACGCTCGAGGGAAGAGGCCAGAGCCTCGAGAAACTGTTGCTGTTCTTGTACCTTTAAGGCCAGGCCAGGAATAGCCTGGAGGGCACACGGCTCCGCTGAGTTCATGGCCTTTGCAATCTGTTGCGCCGGAGGTGGACCCTTGGGCCAAGGTGGGGTTGACACTACCCATAGGAGGAATCCTATGGGTCCCCACTATTGGCAGGCAGAGAGGGCTGATGGACGGAGGCCGGCTGGCGCTTCACCAATACCAGCCCTCATTCCCCCGCAGGTTGAGCCTTTGGGTCAACCTGTGGGGGAATGGACTTAGGTGACCTCTGTCAGTGGTCAGCCCAGAGGCAGCAAGTAGTGTAGGTATCAGTCTGTACTGGATGAGGCGGAGTCCTGGAGACCATAGGAACACAGTTTGACAGAGGGCACCCAAGCAAGAGCAAGCCGAAGCCTGGATGAACCACATCTAGGACAAAAGCTGAAGAGGCGTCTTTAAGCAAGCTGGGATCAGGGCTGCGGGAATCTGGAAACAGTGGCAAGCAAGGCTGAGGTCTAGACGAGAAGAGAGTCAAAGGATGGTCAGACGAAGCAGAAGTCCAGGCTGGAGAGAAGCAACAGCATAGTCAAGCAATGCAGAGGTCCGGCGCTGGAGAGAGGCAATGGAGTAGTCAGGTGATGCAGAAGTCTGGGGCTGGAGAGAGGCAACGGTGTAGTCCGGTGATGCAGAAGTCTGGGGCTGGAGAGAGGCAACGGTGTAGTCCAGGGCTGGAGAGAGGCAACGGAGTAGTGAGGCGATGCAGAGGTCCAGGGCTGGAGAGAGGCAATGGAGTAGTCAGGCAATGCAGAGGTCAAACCAGTTCAGCAATCTGAAGGAGAGATGAAGGAACAGGAACTCAGAAACAGGAACTCAGGAACAAGGAAACAGGAACGAAGGCAATCAGGATCGGGAACCAGGAACTGAAAAGGCAACGAGTACTCGACTAGAGAGGGGACCTGTTGCAAAGGCAATTTGAGAGAGCGGAGCCCGGGCTTATATACCGGAGCTCTGCCGACGTCATCATCCGGGGCCGTGGCCAGGTTCCCGCCACGGGCCCTATTTAAAGAGTAGCTGTGCATGCACGTGCCTAGGGAGGGGCGCGGCGCTGGTCGCGATGGCGTCTCTCCGCGGGCCATGCAGAGAGGCCCGATGTGGAGGATCAGGAGCTTCAGCAGAGCCAGAGGCACCAGGGGCGGCCCGAGGACGGAGCCGGCGGCCCACCAGACGAGGGACCAGATGCTGGATTACTTTGAAAGAGGTGAGGGGGCCGAGCTGCGGGTCTTCCACGGCCATCGAGCGTAACACTGGAAACTATTCTAGCAGCAGAGTTTTGGACATACTTCAATGCCTTGATAGAGGATAATGGAAGGCTGATATAGAAGGCATTACACTATCCAAAGAAGAAAGTACCAGGGAATGAATTACTGTTTTTAAATCTTTTTCAGTTAAATAAGGGTGGAACCTCCCTAGTATATGCAATGTACCTCGCACAATCTGACTAATCTGAGGCTTTAAAGACAGAGAAGACTCATCAATAACTCTAAGATTTTGGGAAAAGATGCAACTTCCGCAGTGAGAAAGCTAGGGATGTTTGAAGAGGGGTAACAAGCTATGTAAATGATTTCTGCTAACCCATAATTAAAGAAAGCCTGTTCTCAGTAAGTCAATCTGTTATCGTAGTTAAACATTTAGAAATTCTATCAAGTGCTTTTACTGTAAGGAAGAACTTCTAATTGGGGCAAAAAATGAGATGTTAACTGCATTCAGTAAATACAATATCAAATATTGAGACTGGCCAAAATCTTACAAATAAGGTAAATGTAGATGTTGAACAAAGAAGCTGACAAAGCAGACCCCTGAGAAACACCTGTATCAAGCGAAAATATATCTGATTGCTGCCCTGGTAATATAATATGTTGAGTTCTGTTATATGGGAAGGACGTAAACCATTGCAAAACAATATTGCTAATCCCAATGTAACTCAGGTGCCAAAAAAAAATTTTGTGATTAACAGTATCAATGCAGCGCTCAAATCAAGCAATATAAGAAAAAACTCCATTTCACAATCAAAGCCTCTCCGAAATACTTTAAAAAGAGAGAAAAGCAAGATCGCCATATTGTGAAAGCCCATTCACAATATGGAGATCTTGCTATTATCTTTTATTGTGATTGGGATGAAATCTTTACTCCGTGTGGGATCCCCTTAATGCATGAAACAGTCCTATCTGAGTTCCAAGTAGTTTTCTTCTACTCAGCCTGTGCTTGTGTCCTGGGGAGAAATCCAGTGGTGGGTCTCCAAATCTAGTCCTCTTCCTTCTTCCTCAAATCTCAGTTCTTGGTGACCCATCAGAAGGAAAAGCCTGTAGCTGACAGAGATAAAGCTATAAGCTAAATCCCCACTGGAGAAGAAGGGTGCCAAAATACTCTGTAATGAGCAGTGTGAGAGTGACCCCTTGCTGCTGTGGCATAATTAATTTAGCCTGATAGGTGAACCTATGAGGCCAACAGTTGACAAACGCACCCTGAAGTAGGCGGCGTTACTCATGGTCATTGTCCAGACAAGGGTTCAAGGCAGGTGGCGTTACTCATGGTCAGTGTCCAGGCAAGGGGTCGAGGCAGGCGGCGTTACTCGTGGTCAGTGTCCAGTCCGGGATCAGAGCCGAGGAGATCCAAGAAAGCAGGGAAGGAGATGAGAAGCTCAGGAACTCAGGAACTCGCAGCAACACGTGCTCACCAGAAGCAAGGAGACCTGTTTCCAAGGCAATGGCTAGAAGCAGGTTCCAGCTTTATATAGCCCTGAAGGGCTGACGGTATCTGGGAGAGCCAGATATTTTCCCACCGTGGGCCCTTTAAAAGTTGGTAAGAGGCGTGCGCGTGCACCTATGGGAAGTCCCGTGCAGGAGGAGTCCAGCGGTGAACCCTGCCATTGAGAGGAGAGCAGGGATGCTGCCGGCTGGGGGCTCAGACCCGCGAGGAGGACCAGGACAGAGGCTTGCGATGGCAGAGGCTCCCTGCCAGGGATCCCGGGCCTACTCCCACTGCGGCGGGGCAGCACGAGGTGAGAGAAGCCGGTTGCGGGGCTCCACGGCTAGCAAGCATAACAGTACCCTTCTTCTCCATAACCAATTCCCGACTCTGTGCTTTCCGCCTTGCTGTGCCATATGCCTGGAATAGATTCACTCAGTTGGCGTGTCATGCTCCCTTCCTTGCCACATTTAAATCCTTCTAAAAGCAAGCCTTTTTGAGGCTGCTCTTATATCTTAACCACTTCTCTATAATATATATACTTTCACAGTGCTGTTTGTCTAGTAGTGCTTTATAAATGAAAAATGGTAGTAGTAGTAGTAGAAGTATAAAAAGAGGTGACATAGGAGACATACTGACACTCATCAGAACTCCTTGATGATAATTATTAAATAGCATCACTATGACCTGCTGCTCAGATAATCACTGTTGTCACCTGAGCACCAGTGATCATCAAACATTATGGTTTGATATAATGGCCAAGACAGAGAGAAGTCACACAAAGATCTAAATTTTGTATTTCAAAAATATGGACTTTGGTAAAACAGGAATTTACTTGAAAAATAGCTAGAAGGCTGGGAGAAAATGGGTGAAGTGAAACAAATGGACCAAACTGAAAGGAGCTATAATAACAGCAACTACTTTTCCCACTAAAAAGAGATAAGTGGATTTATTCTCTCTAAGTAAATTGTTGGAAAAGAGACTAATGTGAAAACTTATCTTCAAAAAACAAGAAAAAAAGATAAGAATGGTGGTAAAAATTTGAAAAAGTAAAAAATTCTACGAAATTTCCGCTTTTGTAAAAATTAGCGGCGGCGTTCAAATATGGTCTTTTCTTTAAAAATGGGTAACCCTATGATCGTATTATGAATGGGCAGCCAAAATTGGCAGTTGTACCTAAAAGTTAAAAACGCCGGTAGGCGGAAGTGTGCACTAGCCCATAAATGAGGGTATACCTTATTGAAAAGAACCATAGTGCATATGTGACTTCATTTTGACTATAATAACAGCAACAACAACTCTTTATGTATGAAAAGGAAAGAAAAGGAAAAGGAAATCAATGTGGTTCTCCAAAGAGGTGGTTAAAAAAATAAAGGAAAAAAATCAGGATTCAAAAATATGAAAAAACTCAAAAAGAGGAACACAAGGAATAATATCTGGAGAAGCTGAAAGGGATAAGGAAAGAAATCAGAATAGCAAAATCTCAGCTGGAAGAGAGGATTGTCAGTGAGGTAAAGTGAGATGACAAAACATTTTTCAGATATGTCAGAGAAAGGAGAAAGGTGGTATTTTAAGATTGAAAGGAGATATGGAGCAATGAGTGGAGAAAGATGAAGAGTAGCAAAAATACTTTAAAAAATACTTTAGTTCAATGTTCCCTAAAAAAGACTTTGGAGAAGGACCATTGCTGGTTGGCAAAAGGACAGATATGGGTGGGGTAGATACCATCCCATTTATAGAGGACAGTGTTTGGATGGAACTAGCAAAACTGAAAGTTACAACCCAGGATACTAAGGGAGCTCAGAGATGTCCTGGTAGGTCTACTGAAGGACCTGTTCAATAAATCCTTGGAGATAGGAGTGGTGCTATAATATTAGAGAAGGGCAGTTGTGGTCCTGCTTCACAAAAGTGGTAGCAGTTAGGAGGCTGGAAACTATAGGGCAATTAGCCTTAACTTGGTGGTGGGAAAATTAATGGATACTCTGCTGAAGAAAAGGATAGTAAACTATCTACAAACCAGTGGGATGTTACATCTGAAGCAACATGGTTTTATCAAAGAAAGGTCATGTCAAATGAATGTGATAGATTTTTTTGATTGGGTGACTAGAGAATTAGATCAAGGATGATCACTTAATGTGATTTACCTTGATTTCAGCAAAGCTTTTGATATGGTCCTTCATAGGAGGCTCTTGAACAAAATATAAAGCAAGGGAGAGGGTTCAAAAGTGGTGTAATCGATTAGAAATTGGTTGATGGATAGATGGCAGTGAGTAGTGGTAAATGGAAACTAATCTGAGGAGAGAAGAGCCTCAAGGATCAGTTCTTCATCTGGTTTTGTTCAATATTATTTTGAGCGTTATTGCAGAAAGGTTAGAAGGAATTTTTCTTTTTTTAGATAACACTAAGATCTGCAAAGAAGTAGACATTTTTGAAAGAGTAGACAGAATGAGAAGTGTGTTAAGAAAATTAATGGAGTGGTCAAAGGTTTGGCAGCCTCAATTCAATGTCAAGAATTGCAGTCATGCATTTGGGTTGCAGAAAGTCAAAGGAGCTCTATGTAATGAGGGGTGAAATATTGATGTGATAGCGTTTGATGATGAGATGGCAGCGTAACAATGTGACATGGTGGCAGCTAAGGCAAGAGGGATACTGGGCTACATAGATAGAGGCAAAAACAGCAGGTAAAAGGAGTTGTTAATGCCCTTGGTACAATGAGGCATCACCTGGAGTAATATGTTCAGCTCTGGAGACTATGGGCTCATTTTCCAATATCGCAGTGGTAACGCATGAGGGGGCGTGTCCTATGCAAATAAGGCATTTTTCGTGCAGTGGGGAAACATCGCCGCACGCGATGTTTTCGCCATTCGCGGAACTGGAGTCGCAAATCGCGAAAACATCGTGCAAAGGTTGTCGCAAATCGCGTGCAAAGGTTGTCGCAAATCGCGAAAACATCGTGCAAAGGTTGTCAACAACCTTTGACAACTCAATAATGTTCTTTCTTTTTTAATTTGGCAGGTTTTATTTACCTTGGTTATTCTTTTGTTATCTCATTGTTAATCTCTCTTTTGCCTTCTCTACATTCCAAGTTGCATTTTATCCCTGTTTTATTGTAACTGCTACCTTATTCTTCTATCACATGTTAATGTTTTAAGTTATTAAGTATTTATTCTTTTGTCACACCTTGTTATTTGTAAACCGGCATGATGCGACTCCCATCGCGAATGCCGGTATATAAGAAATTTAAATAAATAAAATAAAATAAATGATTCATTGGTTGTTTTATCACAGTGCACGATGTTTACAGCCCGTTTCAGTATCCTCTCTCTCTCTCTCTCTCTCCCCCCCTCTCCCTCCCTCCCCGGAGCCTGCAACAGGCTGTCCGGACATATCGTGGACCGCGATAACCCTTTACTGGCCCGTAGCGCACTCCGTAACGCAAATTGAAGGGTTGTAGTTATTAGCCGCGATAGCAGCCGCGCTAACACTGCGGCTGTTTCGCCGCACACGATAAACTGGTTCCTGCTTTACATATGCTCCGCCCCAACTCCGCCCCCTGAATGCCAAATTACTAATTTGCATTCGCAAATCGCGTTAACGGCTGTTAGCGCGATTTGCGAATTTATCGCACGCGGTAAACTGCTTGGAAAATGAGGCCCTATATCTCAGAAACGATAGACACAGAATGGAGAACGGTGACCAAAATGGTGTAGGTTCTACTTCAAAAGCTGTATGAGATGAGACTGAAGAACCTGCATATGTATTCCCTGGAGGAGAGGAGAGACAGGGGAGATATAATATAGCCTTTTAAATACCTGAAAGGTATTAATGATGCATAGGAATCAAACCTTTCTCAATGGCTAGAAAGCTGTAGATCTAGGGCTCATGATATGAAACTCCAAAGGGGTAGACTCAGGAACAAAGTCAGAAAATATTTCTTCACAGACAGGGTAGTGGATGCATGGAATGTCCTCCTGGAAGAGGTAGTGAAGATAAGAACTGAAATGCAATTGCCAAGCAATTGTGGGAAAAACTCAGAGAATCCCTAGTGGCTAAATAATGGAAATGAAGAAAAGGGGTAACCTGTATTAACTGGGTTAACCTATACGGAGGGGCTTGTAGGTAATAGAAGACATGTGGGTAACTTGCACAGAGTGGCAGTTACTACCCCAAAAGTAAATGTTGTAATAAAACTTGCTCGGCAGACTGGATGGACCACTTGGGTCTTTTTCTGCCATTTGCTATATTACTGTCAGGCCAATAGAGAATCGTGCGCTCGGCCAAGCGCACCGTTTAGCCCCTGTAATAATAGCATGTGTAAAACGTGCGGCCAACCCCCCCCAAAACTAATAGCACTCATCACATGCAAATGCATGTTGATGAGCCTATTAGTTATCCCCGTGGGATACTAAATGTAAAATGTGGCCAAGCTGCACATTTTACTCTCAGAAATTAACGCCTGCCCAAAGGAAGAAACTGCTTTTCTGTACACCCTCCGACTTAATATCATTAAGTCGGAGGTCAAAAAAAAAAAAAAAAAACTTAAAAAAAAAAGCTGTCCGTCGGCCCGCCGATTGGAAAACGGATGCTCAATTTTGCTGGCGTCCATTTTCTGAACCTGTGGCTGTCGACGTGTTTGACAACCGATGCCGGTAAAATTAAGTGTTGGTTGTCAGACCCACTGCCAGCCACTGCTTCCGCTAATAAGAAGGCACTAGTGTCCCTAGCACCTCCTTATTAGCATGGGCCCTAATTTAAATAGAGAATCATGCACCCAGGAGAGTTGCCTGGGCGTGAGTCGGAAGATAAGGTGCTCGCCTCGGAGCGCCGGCTCTCCCGCAGGTTTTTCTGAATCGGCCTGTATGTTAGCCTACATAGCAGTAAAGTCTACATGTACATTGTAAATTCTATACTTTACTGAATATTTTCAACATAAAATGTGCGTAAGTTTGTGTAACGGCCCCTCCCGGCACATTACCAGTAGTGCCCTTGGCGACCTCTTTTTAGTTAGGGATAGAGTAGGTTGGAAGGATGAGGGTGGGATCCATTTGGTACAGCTCCTCTTTTGTGGATCCCCTTCTGAGGGTTTATAAGCAGCTCTCTCCTGGGAGCTCTGAGGGCAGTGGGAGTTTGTTTTTGAAGTTATAGGAGATGTGCAGGAGTTTTGCCTGATTTGGATTTTTAAGCCTGCTCCTAGGACTCCAGCAAACCCTGCTTGGAAGTCTGTGAGTTAGGACAGGGATCTGCCCTGCCTATCCATTCCTCCCTGGTGGGTAAGGTCTGTATCCGGGGTTAATTTTGGGCCTTAAGAGACTTTAATGTGTAGGAAGCCTGGTGAAACCCTGTGCATTGCCTGCGCTCAGGGCACGGGGAACCCTGCGTCTGGGGCTGCCCAGGTTAGGGAAGACCTGTCCCTCTACACCCTCAGCGAGGACAGAGGAAGGTGGTGACCCGATGCCGGGACCTTCCAATGTTTCATTCATTTGGGGAAGAAGAAATTGTGTTAAAAAAGAGATCTGGGAGGAAGTGTTTGGCCACCCTTCTTCCTGCCCATCAGAAGGAATGACTAGAGCTGCTGTTCCAGAGAGGATGACTCCCCTCAGGGATTCGTGTAAAGGCTAAAGAGAATCCTGGAAGATCAACCCAACTGAGAGTAAGAACTTTGAGATGACTGAGGACACCCATCCGGAGTCTTCACCCTGGGGAGAGAGAGGTTTGGGGATTCTCTGTGCGGAGACTATGACGTTCTATCTTTACCAGTTTTGGAAGAGGGTTTTCCATCCAGCTAATTGAGACCCTGCCCACCTCCAAGCCCTGGAGGGTGGATGTCTCCCTTGCCCTGGTTTAGAGATTCCTGCACAGATTGAGGAAAGAGACTGTAACAGACAAAGAACTCTTGTGGTACTGTGGACTGAGTTGATTTGTGCCATATCTCATCTGGCTTCAGTAAAAGCTTTCATTTTGGACACTAAACCAGTGGCTTCAGAGTATTTCTTTGGCACATCCAGCACACACAGTGAAGACACTAGGGATGTGCAGACCAAAAGTTTATGTTCATAAGTCCATAAGTCGAAAGGGGGGGGGGGGGTCAATTTCGGTCAATATGGACATATGGAGAATTCCATAAGTTGAGTCTATGTCCATACGTGCACCGATTCCCTAAATAAAAATTTAAACCCCTCACCCTCCTTAATCCCCCCCCCCCAGACTTACCAAAAATCCCTGGTGGTCTAGCGGGGAGTCAGGACGCCATTTCTGAACTCCTTTGCGAGGAGCACGTGACGTCGGCGTCACGTCGGAGTGACGCGGACGTCACGTGATTCCCCACGGGTTCGCTCCGGGACCCTCGTTGGACCCAAAAGGAACTTTTGGCCAGCTCCTGACCCCCCCAAGCTGGCCAAAAGTTCCTTTTGGGGCCAACGAGGGTCCCGGAGCGAACCCGCGGGGAATCACGTGACGTCCGCGTCACGCCGACGTCACGTGCTCCTCGCAAAGGAGTTCAGAAATGGCGTCCTGACTCCCCGCTAGACCACCAGGGAGTTTTGGTAAGTCTTGGGGGGGGGGGGGGGGATTAAGGAGGGTGAGGGGTTTAAATTTGTATTTAGGATCAACAATCGCGATTTCCAACGTATTCAACATAGCTATGTTGAATAAGTTGGAAATCCGATCGTTTTCGCCTCATCACTTTTTTAAGTTAAAAAAAAAAAAAGTTGCGTTTTACCTATAAGTTCAAAACGAATGCACACCCCTAGAAGACACGTATCCCTCTCCTAGGGAACACAACACGTGAAAGAATGTGTAGAGAGCTCACCCCTGTCACTCTGGGCCCTGAAAGTAAATCTCCCCCCCCCCCCCACCCCCCCCCCACCAGCAAAGGATCCCAACCCTGGGGAAAGAGAGACTGTGTATAAGCTAGCCTGAGTGATCCAGCCCCGAAAAAACTATCTAATTCATTTATGGTCCATCAGAGTATAGTAAGCTCCTCAGGATGGGGTTACATTTGTTTTGAAAATGTTCAGATAATTGGCCAAGTACACATATACTGTATATTCACTCACATAAAGATATACCTCCTCTTTGGACAGTATAACTTATATGCAGATACTTATATGCATACTAATTAAAATATAAAATTATGCATGTAAGTGTTGCTGTCACCCCAACTGCATCCCCAGAACACCTCTGCTTAGTTTGTGTAAAAGTAGGCACATAACTGGCATATCTGCATACTTTTATTTTAGTAAGTCATTTATGTTCATCACACTAGGATTTATGCACATAAATAGCTTTGAAAATTATCCTCTTTTAGAATAAATCCACCTCTATTTTTACAAGGCAAAAGTATTTCCAAGCCATAGGTTCCCAGAACACATAAATCTTTGCTGTCATTGATATTAGCGTAGCCAAAGACCACTTTATTTATTTATTTATTTAACGGTTTTTCTATACCGGCATTCATGATACAATCACATCATGCTGGTTTACAGATAACAGGGGGTGTGAAAAAAGAAACAGAACATTGAACATGTGCATAGAAACGTAAAAGTTACATTACAACAAGGTATATCTAACTTGGGGAGGAAAGAGAGTTAGATGAACTGAGCGGTTTTAAGATTAATTATTTACATTATATTGAAGTATCTTATTGAGTTTAAACTATACTTTAGTTAGGATCTGGGAAGGCTTGCTTAAAGAGCCAGGTCTTAAGCCTTTTTCTAAAAGTTAGTAGGCAAGAGTCCTGTTTTGAGTGTAGAGCTCATTTCTGTGAGTTTTGAGGCAATAGCAAACAATATGGTGCAGTCTGTCAGGCTGGGGACCCCCTGCTGAATGTACTAGTGAAACTTGGTTCAGAGATGCAAGACTGGTCTTTATTTTGATTTGCATGGCTTATACTTGCAGGATTTAAAATAAGATACTATTCTTTTCCTTTGTTTCAAACATGCAAGGAAATTCAGATACAATAATCACAATCCAAGATCAGGTCCAGGTCAGATTATCCAATTGGACAATGTTTCAAAATTTTGCCTCAACAGGCACAAGCATACTTATTTCTAGATCCATGAGCTTATTGGTCTCCTCTGGATTCACTCAGGCCTGGATTTATCAAAATGCACTAAATATCGCCTGTGAGAGAAAAAGGGGTGTGTTTTATGGTAATAGGCAGTTTGTGCTAATACCTATGTGAAGAGCTAACTTACTGCAAATTGTGATAATTTTTTGCACTGGGGGACCATATTTACTATTGGGGGGAGGGAGAGGGAGAGCCTAGCCATAATGTTGTCACCCTAGATAGGTATTTATCTCTCTATGGGAGGACCACCTAGTAACTCGAGGTGAGGTTTAGGTATTAGTGTAGGGGTTAGGGGCCACTTTGACATTCAAAGTGAGACGTACGAGCAGAACAGTGCCCTCTTGAGAAGATTTGATGGCCCTCGGAATGAGGAAACTCTCTCAAAGATGAGATTTGTGCAATGCTCTCTCAACCTAGCTTGATGGACGCAACATCATGCTAGGTTGAGAAAACATTGCACAAATCTCATCTTTGGGTGAGTTTCCTAACTCCGAGGGTCATCAAATCTTCACAAGAGAGCACTGTTCTGTTCGTACGTCTCACTTTGAATGTCAAAGTGGCCCCTAACCCCTACACTAATACCTAAACCTCACCTTGAGTTACTAGGTGGGCCTCCCATAGAGAGATAATTACCTACTTAGGGGGAGGGCACTATGGCTAGTCTGTCTCTCTTTCTCAATAGCTTGGCTGGTGCTCTGGGAGCATCTGCATTAGGGCTTCACAAAACAGTAAACACACCCCTAACTCCTCCTCTTTTTCAGATTTGCATTGCACCATATGAAATGGTGCTATCGCATGCGATAAGCCCTTAATGCATGCGAAAACACCTTATAGCATTTTGATAAATGACCCTATCAGCTTGGCACTCCTCATCCTCAAATTGTCAGAAATGCCTTCCTGGCATCACAGCAATCCTTTAGAAGCCTTGAGGACCAATTTAGTTTTGAGCAGTGAATTGGGAAATCTAGGTTTTAGAATGCCCGCAAGTCCTTCTGGCTTTCACATTTTTAATTGTTCCAATCCATTCCCTGGTTCAAGGCAGAGTTCTTGCCTCTTGCCTCAGTGATTCACCAGTTCAAGGCTTTTTTGCACTAATACAGCCATTTCAGTGTCTACATCGCAGGTGGTGGAGGTGGTAAAGAAGCAGTCAGATGCCATTGCCCTACTGAGGGCGCTAACTTGCATGCTCCCTTCTGTCCCCAACCACGTCCTCTTGCACAACTTTTACTGGCACGTAAGACAGATGATTCTAAGCACACAGCCATGCAGGTTTTCTGCTTTTCTGGAACTCTCTATTCTCTTTTGACCTCCTCTCCCTTGAGTGTACTAGCTCTCCCAGTTCTTCCCTCTGCGCTGACAAGCGGCCCCCATAAACCTAGTCTTAGTTGTATAGTATCTGTGATGGGGCTCCCACACTTGGTCTCACATCTAAAGAGTGTGGCACTGAAAGAAACTTTGGGTGGGGGAGCCCGAAAGGTGTCTTATTGGAAAATTGGAAAAAATGTTATATGTGCAGTACCTGCAAAATGCCACTAGATGGCACAATAAATGGTAATCAAGCTTTGTATATATGTTTCAATAGTAAATGTCTAGATAAAGTTAATGAATGGTTGAGTGAAGGCTGGAGGGAGGCCAATGTAATGCCTGATTTTAAAAAGGGTTCCAGGTGTGATACAGGAAACTAAGACTGGAGCCTGACATCAGTGCTAGGAAAACTGGTTGAAACTATTATAATGAACAAAATTACTGAACATATAGAAAGTCAAAGATTAGTGGGACAAACCCAATATGGATTTAGCCAAGGGAAGTCTTGCCTCACCAATCCACTACATTTTTTTTTAAAGCGTAAATAAAAATATGGATAAAAGTGAGCCAGTTGATATAGAGTATCTGGATTTTCAGAAAGCATTTGACAAAATACCTCATGAAAGACTCTTGACTAAATTAAAAAGTCATGGGATAGGAGGCAATGCTCTATTGTGGGTTGAGAACTGGTTAAAAGATAGAAAACAGAGAGCAGGGATAAAATCGTCAATTTTCTCAATGGAGAAAGGAGAATAATGGAGTGCCCCAGGAATCTGTACTGGACTGATGCTTTTTAACATATTTATAAATGACCTAGAGATGGGAACAATGAGTGTGGTGATCAAATTTGCTGATGCAAAATTATTCAAAGTTGTTAAATCACAAGAGGATAGTGAGAAATTGCAAAAGGGCATCCAAATGGCAGATGACATATAATGTAGACGAATGCAAAGTGATGCATGTAGGGAAAAGCAACCCAAATTATAGCTATACAATGCAAGGTTCCACATTGGGAGTCACCACCCAGGAAAAGGATGTAGATGTCATCATGGATATGTTCAAATCATCTGCTCAGTGTGAGGCGGCAGCCAAGAAAACAAATAGAATGCTAAGAATTATTAGGAAAGGAATGGAGAATAAAAGAGAGAATAACATAATACCTCTGTATTGCATCATTGTATGACGGCTGAGGGAAGAAATGATAGAAGGCTATAAAATAAGGAATATAGTGAGCAGGTAAATGTGAATCAGTTATTTAAAAAAGTACAAAGACTAGGAGACATTCAATGAAGTTATTAGGGTAATACATTTAAGACAAATAGGAAAACAATATTTTTATTCAACACATAAACTCTGGAATTGGTTGCTTGAGGATGTGGTAAAAGCTGTTAGTGTAGCTTGGTTCAAAAAAGGTTTGGATAAGTTCCTGGAAGAAAAGTCCATAAACCATTATTAAGATTGATGGAGAAATCCACAGCTTATCCTGGGATAGAATCTATTGACCTCTTGGGATCCTGCCAGGTGCTTGTGACCTGGATTGTCCATTGTTGAAAACATGATAATGGACTTGATGGCACTTTTGTCTGAATCAGCTGGAAAATATTATGTTCTTATGAGTAGTATGTTGGTTTATTTAAAAGGACTGAGATGAAGATCCTCAGAGGGAAGTGTTCAAGAGAGTACATAACCTTGATTCAAAGTTTGGTGGGAGGAAATTTCAGGAGACTCCAGGATGGATTAGGACTCTAAAGAAAGCTAGCAACTATGGCTGGTGAGCCTGGATACTCCTCCTTTCAGAAAAAGGACCTGCAGGGTCTTTCACCCTCAATAGGGAGAGGCCCAGGGCTGAAGAGGATTTATTCTTAAGAAGAATTTCCAGGGGACCCAGTCTGGGTTTGCCCAAAGGAGGAGAGACCAGGAGAAGTTGGCCCTATTCCAGAAAGGAAGATAATGGAGTTACTCACAAGGAGGAGTGTACCAGGAACACTGGAGAAGTCCATAAACACTGCCAGGGAACAGAGGCACTATGCTTAGGAAAAAAAAAAAGGGGGTACTCTGTTGGCCCACTAAGTGAGTATTTTTGACTTGGACAGAAGTTACTGTTAATGCTGTAGAAGAGTTGATGGTATCCAACTGATGGTGGGGAGGGATATTGTGAGGTGTTGCAGAAATGTGAGCAATATATTTATATTGGTATATGCAGAAGGAATAAGACAGAGCTTCTTGAAAAAGTGGAGAAATTATCTAAAATTTGGCACAAAATGTTGATAACTGCGTATTTGATTGATGAAAGCTGTATTTTTGCTGTGAAAGCCTCTGCGCTTTGATAAATGCAGTAATTCTATATTATTCTCTACCATCTTGTAAATGGTTACTGGCTGGTAACCCCAGAAATAAAACTGTGTTTGTATCTTTAGTGGGGTGCACCTTGTCTTCCAGCAACCACAATATAGCAAGACAGGGACAGGGTTCACAGAGGGGAGTCCAAGGTGCATGGCCTCTCTGTTTCAGCTCAAGCAAGGATTGTGCACCCATTAAGCCTGTAGGACAAGTCCACTACACCATCTGTTTCACCCACATTGCTGAACCCTACAACCAAGAGACCTGCTCAACATTTTATGTGACCATCGTTTACATATCTATTTGGGATATGGATTTGTTTGAAATGGTAAAATGCAACAAATGAGATCATTTTTTTCATTCTTTGACCCCCCGAAATGAATGGAAATTGTCCCTGAATTAAACAAAAATTTTAGTTTTATTCATTTATTTTTCCCATTCAATCTATGGCCCATTGAAAAGTACTGCAGTGTGACTACAGCAACCAAAAAATTCCTGCGTAAGGTCATAGCCGGGACAGAGTTGAGCTGGGAGAAGAGGGCAAGTAGACAGTATGGAGGACCAATCAAGGTGAAGCTGCTCTGCTCCTGATGATACACCTTGGGAGTTTTGCTACCACTCAGCCTTACTGCCATACCCCAGGCTCTACACATTTAAGGGTCTTGATGCTTCTCTATCTTGCTGCTATACCCCTTACGCTACACTTGGTGGTCTTGCTGCTACTCCGCCTAGTTGCCATGCCCCTTATGCTATACTTGGGGCGGGGGGGGGGGGGGGCTGCTGCCACTCTTCCTTGCTGCTATATTCATTATTCTGCTTCATGGGAGCTGCCACTCTTCCTTGCTGCTATACCACTTATCCTAAACTTTGGGGGGGGGGGGGGGGGGTCTACCTGCCACTCTGCCTTGCTGTCATGCTCCTGACACTACACTTTGAGAGTCTTACAGCCACGCTGCCTAACTGCCATCCATGTCCCTGATGCTTCACCTTGGGAATCTTGCTGTCACTCTTCCTTGTTGATAATACCCCTTATGATAAACCCTGGGCATCTTGCTGACCATCTGTCTGTATGCCATCCGTGCCCCTGTACTACACTTTGAGACTCTTACTGTCACTCTGGCTTGCTGCTTTACCCCTTGTGCTGCACATTGGAAATCTTGCTGCTCCTCAGCCTTGCTGCTATGCCCATTATGCTATATCTTGGGGATCTTTCTGCCGTTCTGCTTTGCTGCCACACCCCCTGTTGTGCCATCTCGGGATTCTTTCTGTCATTCTGGCTTGCTGCTATACCACCCATGCTATACCTTGGGGGAGGGGTTGCTCTGATACTCAGCCTTGATTCCATTCCAAAGACTAAAACCTTGGGGGTCTTTGTGCCTTTGTGCCTCGCTGCCATACACCAGTACACCTTGAGGTGTTCTTGCTATTGTGGGTGGCTGCTCTGCACCTCTCATTGTGCTTTGGCGTCTCCATGTCACTCTTTCTGCTGCTTTGCCCTTCTATCAGTGCCTGGCATTTTGTTGCTGCCCCCTTTATGCTTTGTTCCCCTTCATGGTGCCTTGGGATGTTCATGTCATTCTTGGTGCCACTTTGCTTCTTTTTTGCTGCCTTGCAGGGTTCATGCCACTGTTATTGGTGCCCTCTTTTGAAGTCTTGGCTTACGTTTGCCATTCTTGTTTCTGCTTTGCTCCTCTGATGATACCCTGGAGAATTCCTGCCACTGCTGGTACCCTTTTCCTCCTTTATGGAGCATTAGGCTATTCAAACCATTTTTTTGTGCCATTTTTCTACAGTCTTGGAGCCTTGGACTTCTCGTTCCCTTTCTGATGATGTCTACTCACAAGTTTCATTGGTTGGAAAATCCGAGTTTTGAAGCTCAAAATTGGCTGCATTGCTCCCTCCATTGACTTTAATGGGAAACAATAAAACAAATGAAACAAATACAAAAAATGTTTTCATTTGAAACTAATTTAAAAAATGACAGTGACCTACGAAATGAATGATCAAAATGAAACAAAAATGTTGCAACTGCACATTCCTAATGTCTATAACCTCAGAATATACAAAAGAAAAAGATAACTGAGTTTACTCAGTTTAGCGTGTTCATGCTAATAAGCATAATTTTATCTTTATCATTATCTTTATTAGAGCATTTATATACCACCAGATGCCAAGGTGGTTTACAAAAAGAACATACATAATCATAAATGACAAACAAATAAAACATAGCTTGCTTATTCTATTTAAGCCAATGCATTTTTTTAGTTTTCGTGCTCAAAAACATCATGAGCACATTATTTCTGACATTTTTACCGAGCACACTTAATCTTTTTGCAATCACTGGTTAAGTGGCTTTTTAACATGCCCATTAAATCTATTTGTGAGGCCATGCTAAAATTGATTTTGCATGAGTTTTTCTGCATAGTCCCCATAGTCAGATGAGTCTCTGTCTTTATCCTTTCTACAAGCAGCTTTGTTTTGCCTGAAGGAACTGCTTTTTTTCCCCCAGAAATGCTTAAACACAGTTTTATTTCGTCACTAGTTCTTCATGTTCTTAATAGTCCAAGTGTTATGGAAAGTAAAAAAAAAAATTTTCATATCCTTTTGTAGTGTCTAGCATCAACAACAAAGAGTGGCTACCGATATAACAGAAGACTTTTTAGCAGTTATATGCATTTCTTAAGAATAAATAGCAAGACTCCCAATAATTGACCTTGATGACAAGTCAAATTAAATAAAATCTGAGTGGTGAAACCCTGTAACATCATGTTTACGGTGAGGCAGGCCAGAATATTAACTGTTACCTACACGGTTTAAATGGTGTCCTGGCTAATGGGGACTGAAGAGTTGTGACAAGCTTTGTTTTAACATATTAACAAAACAAAAATAAACCCTATGGCCTTCTAAGGACTCATAGCTTATTTGAGGAGCTCACATTGTTGCAAGGTTTGCATGCACTTTGGTAGTGCTTTGCACCTGCTATTTGAGTGGGTGGGTAGCTAATCAGGATTAAAACAGCACAAGGACAATTGAAAATGCCAACATGCATGCTCTGTTTACTCCACCCACTTAAATGCCCCACAGAAATTCCTCTTTTTAGCCCAGCTACAAGTCTGTGTGCCTGAAAGCCAACATGGTTCTGGTGATTCACTGTGCATTGCAGAGGGTCATCAATCAAGAACTACTTAATCTAGTTGGAAGTAAATTAAGGTACACAGGTGGCTCTACAGTGACCCACACACCTACATGACCTTGTTGCTCGGTTAAGTCTGGAGTTTAATTTTAAATTAGCCATAATATAGAGTGCTTTTTCTTGCTGAGAATTTTCTTCATTATCTGTGTTTGCAAGCGTTGAAATCTCTTCATTTTTTTCCAAGCTATAAAGAATTTTAAGAATCTGTGCTAGTCTTCATTTTAAGTAACTGAGCTTCTTAAAGGAAAAAAGGGCTGGTATCTACAAGAATTGGGTATTCCCTCCCTCCCTCACCCTCACCTTAATAGTTCTTCTAAGGGCTTAGGTTAAGTGAATAATATGACCCAAGTTCCAATCTAACAACTTGTATATTAGTCACTATTAGTGAATTATCAAGTATTCAATGTAACAGTTGTAGTGCTTATGTCCCTAGGCCTACCATATGGAGAATTAAGGGTTGTCCTACTTGCTTTCAGCTGTCTGCAATGAAAAAGGAGCTAACTCATCTGAAAACAGAATTGTCCAGGTTTCAGAAAATATCCCCTACCTTACAGCATTCAGAATATCTCCCCCAACTCCCACAGAGGATTCAGAAACTTAGGAGGAAATCATTTACAGTGAGTTCTGAGAGAACACGACTTTTGAGGAAGAGACATCCAATTTCCCCAACTATGCAGCGTCCTGGTTATCTACCCCTGCTCCCATAGAGTAGTCAGACATCTAGGATTCAGAAACTCAGGAATAAATGGATTACAGAGGGTTGTGGTAGAATAAGGCCTGTGATGAAGAGACACCCACTTTCCCCACCATTACCCTTACCTAACACCTTTTCTGCATTGGAAAATGAAAGGGATGAAATTACCCAATATACCCAGAAACTCATTAACATTATCAAATGTCATTAAAAAAAAGCTTCTTCTGCTGGGAGATTTCATCATCAAAGAAACCAATTTGAGAACTCATTTTGATGGAGTAATAATAGTTAAATGCCTCCTAGAATCCTTAGCTAGTAGAAATGCAAATCATATAGTAAATGCAATTATAGAAGGACTCTAATATCAATGTTTTCATCAATCTATGGACCAATGACCTCACTAGAAATGATATCCATGCAATAAAGAAAGATTTCCAAAATGTAGGGAAGAAGATTAGACACATTGCCTTTTTAGAAGTATTACTTGTTCATGGAAAGGGAAAGAAAAGGCTATGCCATATAGGTATTTTCAATTCATTGGTCAAAACACGGTGTAAAGATAGTGATTTTGGATACATTGGAGGTTGGGGCCATGTTTGGAGCAGTATAAGGTTAAATAACAAGGGTGGTCTATAATTATCTCTGGCAGGAAATAGGATCTTGAGCAAAAAATTCAGATCATAACTTATTAAGATTTTAAACTAGAGAATGGGGGTGGCAGGAGGTGGCCAATAAAACTGGCATGTAACCCCTAAGCAGTACTGGAAGTGGGAGGAGAAAATAAAATAAATCAACTCAAGCTAGCAGAAAAAGTGACTAAGAAGAGCAGCAAGTCAAGGGGGAGATTCATCAAGCTGCGTTAGGGCTATAACGCATGTTAAACAATGCATATCAAGCAATATAGCCCTATCGTGGCAATATCATGCATATTTTAGGCCAGACTCCCCTCTCTATAAAAATGGGCTGCTTTGTTTGGCATTTGCATACATGAATTTTGCAAATTCATGCAAAGCAGCTTAAACAAAGCTAATCCTATGCAAATAAAATAACACAGCTGACTTACAAATTTGACAGCCATATTATTTTATCTACAGCTTTTGGGAAATTGCTAATTTAGATAGGTTCTGATGTTCTCTTGGTAAATTTAAAGGGCCCTATGGCTGAAACTGAAATTACTGTAAAAAGTAACAAAAAGTGACCGGGAGTCTATCTTGACCCCCAACCTCAGCCTGGGGTCACCAATCAAGGTGGCCTCACCAAAATAAGTTAAAATATAGATTTAATGTTTCAAGCGATGATGCCCCCCCCCTTACCCAATTCACTCCATAGAGCAGAAAATCCCCCTAAAAAATGTTAGGCCCCCAGCCCCAAGCCTCTGATCCCTCTTCCATACAAATACTAATGAAGTAGATTGTCCCCTTACCCCACCCCCCAACTCCCAAGTCTTATCATTGTTGGTAGAATAGTGGATCCCCAACCTCCAAGTCTTAACATAGAAACATAGAAATGACGGCAGAAGAAGACCAATAGGCCCATCCAGTCTGCCCAGCAAGCTTTCACACTTATTTTCTCATACTTATCTGTTACTCCAACCACTGAGTTCAGGGCCCTTATTGGTAGCTTTTTGATTCTAATTTCCTGCCACCCCCGCCATTGATGCAGAGAGCAGTGTTGGAGCTGTATCAAAGTGAAGTATAAAAAATATCAAATCATGCTATCTTATTGCTTTGCATAGGTATTATTGCAGACTGTGATAACTTTTTCACACTTTGTGGTAAGTACCCAAATTGGGACAATTCCTACCTACAACCACTGGGAGGGGGGGAGAGAGAAAGAGTGAGAGAAAGAGCGAGCACCTACCTAGAGAGAGAGAGAGAGAGAGAGAGAGAGAGAAAGCACCTAGCAAAAAAGCATTGGTAGTATAGTGTATTTATGTACATACCTCATTTATGTACGATATATATTTTTTATACAATTCATGTATTATCTGTCTCTGCATATGCTATAGTAGACGTGATATATAATTTGTACAGTTACTTTTGGTCATTTGCTATTTTTCATAAATTATGTAATATAATATAATATTATTATATTACATAATTTATCTTATTTATTCAACTGTTCCTCTTATCATGGTGAGCCTATATATATTATCAGATAGCTTATATACATTTATTACTATACAACTTTTCCTCTCCATTCTCCTCCTGCTCCAAGTTTCAGGAACCCTCGTTCAATGTAACTTACATCTCTTCTCTCATCTCTTCTATCACCTTCTCCGGTAGCCTCCTAGTTACGCTTATTGTTTAGAGTTTCTCTTTAAAGTTCTCTTTACCCTTGTTCAATGTAAACTGATATGATAAGATAACCATCTTGAATGTCTGTAAAAAAAAGGTTTAAATAAATAAAATAAATAAATATATCAGAAGACTCATGAGGAGAGGTTGAAGGATCTAAATATTATATCCTGGAAGAGAGAAGGTGCATGGGAAATATAATACGACCTTCAGATACCTGAAATGTTTTAATGATGCATGAACTTTGAATGTTTTCCATTGGAAAGAAAACTGTAGAACTAAGGTTCATAAACTGAAACTTCAAACGCCAGAGGGGATGATGCAGAACCAACATCAGGAAATATTTCTTCATGGAGAGGAAGATGGACGTCTGGAATGTCCTCCCAGAAGTGGTGATAATGAAAACAGTAAATTAATTCAAAAGGGTATAGGATAAAACTTGTGGATCCCTAGAGGCTAGAGGTTTGAAATGATGACATGGGTGCATGGGGATAATCTGCACAGAGCATCAGTTACAACCATAAGCAGCTTGCTGAGCAGACTGGATGGACCATTTTGCCTTTATCGCCATCGTTACTATGTTATTACATATGCTTTTAGCCACTCTGAGGGGAACAATTTTAGCCAAGGCAATCTTCCTACTTGAGTATGTCCCTTGTGAAGTTATCTTTTCTGTGTCTACTTATGATTGTTAAATGTCATGAAAATAGCCCACTAAATTGTTCACCATTTAAAAGGGATGAAACCCTTTTGTGCTAATTTAAGCCTTTTTGTGTGTCTGTTACCATGTGTCCAATATACATGCACATATCCATGATGCTCAAAGATATCCTTTTACCAAAGCCGTTTGACAGTTTCAAAGTATAGAAACTAGGTTTTGATTTGGTACATCAATGTTTGTGCGGAAATGCTTTGAAAAGTCAGGCACGATAAAAAATGGGACACATAATTCTGACTAGAATAATTAAGATTATTAGACATTAGGAGGCCAATATTAAAAAAATCTAGAATAGATAACTTTCCAGTTAAATTTAGCTGAATAAGTTAGCCTGGATATTCAACAGGATAAACGTCCCACTGAATATCCGTGATTAAAATTATCCGGCAAACTCTAGCTGGATAACATTTAAACCTAACTGGCTATTTTATGAATATCACCAGTTAGGTTTTAAGTTATCTGGCCTTGTGTGGACAAACACACAACCCCTTATTCAAAACATTAAGAATATCATTTGAGGGGGTAGTTCCAAGATGGCAGCTAGGTAGGGAGATGCTATCTGAGCTCCTGAAGTCTGGTAAAAGCTTTTCTTGCTGCTATAATTTCCTAATGGGGAGAAAGCGAAAACCACGGGGGGGAGCCTTACCCTGCAGTCCCCTCCGTGTCGACGCCCGTCTCTGGACCTATGGACGCTCACATTGGGGTGGATTTAAAAAAGGTTACGTGCGTAATATATGTGTGTAACCCTTTAAAACCTGTTCCTGAGCACGCCAAGCCTATTTTCCACAGGCCCGGAGACGCGTGCAAGCCCCGGGATGCGCGATTGTCCCGGAGCTTTGAAAAACAGGCAGGAAAGGGGCGGGACCGAGGCCTCCGGCACAGCGGCCATACTGGGGGATCGCGCGCCGGCAGCTGGCCGGTGCGAGCAAGTAATGCCTGCCACAGGCAGGCGTAAAGAGCAAAATAAAAGTAGGGGGGGATTTAGGTAGGGCTGGGGGTGGGTTAGAGCGGAAGGAAAGTTCACTCCGAGGCCGCTTGTGCGTGCCGACCCCAGATTTTATAACATGCACGCGGCTGTGCGCACATGTTATAAAATCGGCCGTAGATTTGTGCACGCCGGGTTACACGCACAAATCTACGCCCGCGCGTAGTTTTCAATATCTGCCCCATTGTGCGCAGGGAGGCAATGCGGGAGCGTTGTAGCCGCTGGAGAGTGGGGGAGGGGAAGTTGAGCTCCCCTCTCTCCCTGGTTCGATGTCACCACTGAGCCCCGCGGAAGGAAGGCCGCCAGGGAAGCTCCTGAACTGAGGGCAACGCCACGAGACCAGCCAAGACCCAAAGCCTGTAGAAACCTTGAGAAATGATATGCTTGATTTGAGGGTAAAAGGAGAGAGTACTGTCGCAGATAAGAATCACTTCTAATATGATTCTGAATAGGAAAAGAACTATCGATAAGAGTGATTGTGTTGATATTAAAAGAACTCCTTTCACTCCTCTCATTTAATTAGAATTCCTTTCACTAAGATGCCTACAGTTAATTAATTAATTAATTAATTTTAAAGTTTTTATATACCGCACAATAAATGTCCATCTAGGCGGTTTACAAGAGTACAAACATAATTTATGACAAAGAACAAGAATAAAACATAACTAAAATTAATATACATACATTAAAGTCTAGATTCTGGTAATACTATGATCATAGTGGTATATAACTAATTATTATGCTTTATAGGCACTGTTAAACAGATAGGTTTTTAACATCATTTTAAATTCTTTGTGATTTGCTATCAAACGGATTTGTTCGGGAAGAGAGTTCCACAGGGTCAGGCCCGCCACAGAGAAGGCCCTTGTCCCTATTAAAGCTAAGAGGTAGATTTTCAAAGGCTTATGCACGTAATCCCCAAAAACCTACCCCGAACCCCCCCTGCACGCACTGAGCCTATCTTGCATAGGCTGCTGGCGCTCGCAAAGCCTCAGGACGCGTGTAAGTCCCAGGGCTTTCCTGGGGGCGTGTCGCATCCAGTGCGTTGTCGGGGGTGTGTCGGAGGCGTGTCATGGCCGGCACGTCATCTGGGGCGTTCCGGGGGCGTGGCCGTGGCCTCCAGACCAGCCCCCGAACCGGACCATGGCGCGCCGGCGGCCGGCCCGGTGCGCGCAAGTTACGCCTGCCTCAGGCAGGCGTAACTTGCAGGGAGGGGAAGGGAGGGGAAGGTGCGGGTGGGTGGAAGGAAAGTTCCCTCCGAGGCCGCTCCGATTTCAGAGCGGCCTCGGAGGGAACGGAGGCAGGCTGAGTGGCTTGGCGCGCGCAGGCTGCCAATTTTGAGCAGCCTTGACGCACCGACCCCGGATTATAACAGATACGCGCGGCTATGAGCGTATCTATTGAAATCCGGCATACTTTTGTTTGCGCCTGGTGCTCGAACAAAAGTACGCGCGCGCGTAGTTTTATAAAATCTGCCCCTAAGCTTACAAGTCTAACTGAGGGAATTTCCCTTTAATGTGTCCCTTTGCCTTATTAATGCTCAATCTGTTAAGAGTATATGTCAGCTGTTATATGATTTCATTCTTAGAGAGTAACTGGATTTCTGTTGTTTCACTGAGACATGGCTACTTGATTCTGAGTCTGACCATCTTGTAGTAAATCAAATTTGCCCTCCTGGTTTTTCTGCTGTTTCACAGCCCTGCCCCAAGAAACGAGATGATGGATTACTCATTATTTATAAAAGTAGTTGGTGTGTTAAAACCGAGCATTTAAATAAAAATTCTGGCGTTGACATGTTAATCATTTCTTCCAGCCAGTTCTCCGTTTGTTTAGTTTATGCCCCGCCTAAACTTCTACATTCTGATTTGTCTCCATTTCTTGAACAATTATTACTTTCAATGTTTGATTTAAACAAGATGGTCATTCTAGAATATTTTAACTTACATATTGATGCCTCTCCTCTTTCTCATCAATGCACTCTTTTCTTACATATTCTGCAGTCTCTTGGTTGGTCTCAATCATTCATGTTCCCACCCACAATCTTGGTTATACCTTAGACCTTGGTTTTTGTCAATGAGTCCACCTTTTCTCTCTCTTCTGACTTATTTCATATCTCACCTGTGCCATAGTCTGATTATTATTGCAGTAAATTTCTTTTACATCTCTCCAGCCCCAACCACGTCTCCCGGGTCAGTACTTTATGCTCTCGGGATCTCATTGACACCACCCTATTTCATAATACTATTTCTCCCTTGCTCTCAAATCTGAATTACAATTTCTCTGATGCTTTAAATCAGTGGAACTCCACTTTTACGACTGTGCTTGAACTAGTTGTTCCTAGTAAAACCTTTGATCTGTGCAAATCTAGATCCTGGCCCTGGTTGAACAATGCTTCCGTTAAAGCTGCCAGACATTCCCTTAGAAGAGCTGAGCATCTCTGGAGGAAAGCTCCTTCCTCGGAACATGCACAATCTTTTCGTTCTCTTCTTTGAGAGTATCAACTCCTTTCTAATCTCACCACAAAAGAATACGTCTCCAAAAAAATAAACGACATGGGTTACAACCCCAAAGTACTGCTTCATATTGCCAAGAGGCTTACTAATTCTTTACTCAATGTAAAATTCTTTACTCAATGTTCCTTCTGCAGAATCCTTTTCCATCTTTTTTAACTTAAAAGTTAAAAAAATATGTGCAACTTTTTCTGAGGTACCCAATTGGCACACTCATCCCTCTTCTCAAATCTCTTCTCTTTGGAAAAACTTCGAGCTTGTTTCCTCCACTGAGGTCAAGAATTTTACAGTCAAATCCAACAATACATTGTGTCCTCAATCCTTCTGTTCTTCCTCTATTTTTAAATGTTCTCGTAACATCTTAGCTCCAGTCTTTTTTAAACTCTGTCTCTCAGTGGAGGTTCAGTAGATCCTTCCTTAAAAAAGGCCATAGTATGCCCATTGTTGAAAAAAAAGAAATCTTGATCCATTTGATCCAGGTAACTACAGACTGATCTCTGCCCTACCTTTTTTCACTAAAATTCTGGAATATGCTGTCTTGAATCAATTAAATGATCATGTAGAGAAATTTGAGTTACTAGATCCCCAACAATATGAATTTCACTGTTCTCTCAGCAATGAGCTTCTACTCCTCTCGCTCACTGAACATTAAGAAGAGGCCTTGACTCCGGTCAACAATTTCTCCTTGTTTCTTTAGTATTACCAGTCACGGACCGCTGTGTCATGCCCGACCGCCACAATCCTGTGGCAGAGACGTGCTGCTGCGGGTCTTCTCAGGCTCGAGCTTGCGAGCAGCAGCCAAATTCTTAAAGGGCCCATGGCGGGAAACCTCGGTGGCGCAGGTGATGGACGTCATCAAGCTGCCCCTATTTAAAGGGCAACTTGACTTGCCTTCGGGGCCTCAGCTACAGGTCCCATGTCTGAAGCATTTACCTGTGGTTTGCCTGTTATCTTGTTGAACTATGCTTGGATTGCTCTTGCTTGCTGCCTGCCCTGACTCAGACTGTGACTCGGACTCCTCCTGCCTGGCGCCTGTCCTGGATTGGATTGTACCTTGGATTATTCTTGCTTGCTGCCTGCCCTGACTCAGACTGTGCCTCGGACTCTTCTTGCCTGTCGCCTGCCCGGATTGGATTGTACCTTGGATTATTCTTGCTATCTGCCTGCCCTGACTCGGACTGTGCCTCGGACTCCTCTTGCCTGCTGCCTGCCCCAGATTGGATTATACTCTAGATACTTCTTACTGGCCATTGACCCATTCAGAGGACAGCTGTCAGGCCCCATGACTAGACCCAGCCTTCATTGGAGTGTCCACCTGCTACAGCAGAGAGCCGGGGACCCCTTCATGGGGCCTTCTACCCTGTTGTAGCCCAAGAATCCAAGTAAGTAACATTTAGGTATCTCAGCAGGTTTTGACATGATTAACCACAACATTCTACTTTTCCGTTTGCAGGAATGTGGGCTTTCTGGTACTGTTCTCAACTGGCTTCACTCTTACCTTTCTGATCGAACTCAATCCATTAAATTTAAGAATGAATTCTCTTCCCTCACTCCCATTAAAAATGGTGTCCCTCAAGGATCCGTGCTTTCTTCCATACTTTTCAATATCTACATCGCACCCATTTGAAAAATTCTCTCCACTCTAACCGACTGTTTTAAACTCTAAGCTGATGACATTCAGTTTGTTTTACATATTCGCCCCTCTTGGCAAGAGGCATTAGAACATCTGAATATCAGTTTTTCCACTATGCAAAAGTGGTTAAAGCATCACAAATTATCATTAAATATGTCCAAAACAGAGTTCCTTGCCATTCATACACCTTATTCTTCTTTTAACATCAACACACTCACTCTTAACGATAGTTCTTTTCCTATTCAGAATCATATTAGAAGTGATTTTTATCTGAGACAGTACTCTCTCCTTTTACCCTCAAATCAAACATATCATTTCTCAAGGTTTCTACAGCTTTGGGTCCTGGCTGGTCTCAAAATTCTTTTTCATTCACCCAAATTTCGCACTGTTTTACAGGCTTCCATTTTTACTATTGTAGACTACTGTAATTCACTATATACAGGGTTACCCAACATTTCGTTACATCCACTACAGTTGCTACTAAACTCAGCTGCACACTTGTTCGCTAGCCTAAGATGCATTACATCTACCTTAATTGGCCTACACTGGCTCCCAATTCATGAAAGAATTAAATGCAAGCTCGGCATGATAATTTTTAAACTGTTAACTGATCAAACATGTTATTGGGCCAATGCCATTTTGTGATTTTATCAACTTACAAGATCATTGCGGCCTTCTTGAGATTCAATCTCTGAGAATTGCCAGACTCCATATTACCCAAGAATGTGCCTTTTCTGTTGCGGGAACCACTATCTGGAACTCTTTTCCCATCGACATTATGTTGCGTCAGAGGTGGACCCTTGGACCGAGGTGGGGTTGATGCAACCCATTGGTGAGGACCTATGGGTCCCCAACATCGCCAGGTGGAGTGGGCTGAAGGCAGAGGCCGCTGGAGCTTCACCTATACCAGCCCTCATTCCCCACGGTTTGAGCCTTTGTGTGCCAGGACCAGCAGGACTTAGGTGGGCCTCGAGGTTGGTTAGCAAGCGAGGTTGGTTCAGCCTAGAGACAGAAGACAGTGGCGTAGTCCTACCCTGGACTGAGTATGGTACTGGAACTCGGGCACCAATGGAATGGAGATTATCTGGGGGTGCTCGAGCAAAGGTAGGCCGAAACCTAATAAGTCCACGTCCAGGGAGTAGGCTAGGAGAGGCGTCAATGACAGGCTTGGATCAGAGCCCGCAGCAAAGCAGAAGTCGTGGCAAGCAATGCTGAGTTCTGATCACGGAGAAGTCAATATCGTAGTCAATCAAGGCAATGGTCAGGCATAGCAGAGGTCTGGGTCTGGAGATAGGCAGTAGTGTAGTCAGGTGTAGCGGAGGTCTGGGTCAGGAGATAGGATGAAGCGTAGTCAAGCAAAGCAAAGTCGATATCCATAGAGTAAGTCCAAAACATAGACATGGCAGGAATGGGGAAGACAGGAACCGGAAACAACGAAGGTCTGGAATAAAGAGTAAAGAGAATTATCTAACAGCAATGAGTAATCAAGTAGTGAGGAGGCCTGTTGCAAAGGCAACGCTATGGAGCAAGGCCTGAACTTAAATACACTGAAGGGTTTGACGTCATCATCAGGGTCCGCGACCAGGTTCCCGCCGCGGACTCTTCATAAGGATCAGTGATGCGCGCATGCCTAGGAGGGGCGCGGCACGGTTAGTGGCGTCTCTCTGCAGGCCATGCAGAGAGGCCCGACGAGCAATGGCATCCCGACCTGCAACACTGGGGACCATGGTAGAGCCGGAGGCATCAGAGGCGGACCAAGGTCGGAGCCAGTGACTCACTGCCGCCAGCAAGGAGGACACAGGAGCTGGAGTCTGTGTAAGAAGGTGAGAGGGCTGTGCCGTGGGTCTGCTGCAGACGGCACGCGTAACAGTACCCTCCCTTTACGCCCCCTCTTGGAGGTCGGGGTTTGCCTGGATGGGCACAATGGTAATTCAGGAGGAGAGTTTTGTCCAGGATGTTCTGAGCTGGTTCCCACAAATTCTCTTTAGGTCCATAACCCTCCCAGGAAAGGAGGTATTCCCACCGGCGGCCCCTAGTGCAGACATCTAGGACTTCATGTACTTTGTACATCGTATCGGTTTCTGCCACCAATGGAGGTGGCTCAGGGGCCTTCCAGGCAGGCCAAGATAGAATCACAGGTTTTAAGAGTGATACATGAAATGTATTATGTATTCCCAGCATAGAAGGCAGCCAAAGCTGGTATGTAACGGTTCCAATGCGTTGGGTAACAGAGAAAGGACCAATATATCTAGGGGCGAATCTCTGGGACGGTATTCAAAGTCAGATATACCGAGTACTTAACCAGACTTTCTGGCCAGGGAGGAATTCAGAAGCTGAGCGACGTCGACTGTCAGCAGTTCTCTTGGCCTGGGAAGTGGCCTGATGCAAGCAGAAATTTGTCTGCTCCCATAACGTCTTAAAGGCATCCACAGTAGCCTGTGCCGCAGGGGATGGCACTGATAAAGGTATGGTCAATGGTGGTCGTGGCTGTTTCCCATAGACAACTGAGAATGGTGATGTTCCAGTAGCAGTGGCAATCTGTGAGTTGTGAGAAAACTCTGTCCAGGATAGGAGGTTAGGCCTTCAAGGAGCGATTCATTCACTCAGCTTGCCCGTTGGCTTGGGGATGATAGGTAGTCGTTAAGCTGATGTGAATACCGAATTTTTGGCAGAGGATGCTCCAGTACCTGGCAACAAATTGAAGACCTCTGTCTGAAACAATGTCCTTGGGCAGGCCATGCAGTCTAAAGATATGGTGGAAGAATAAACGTGCTAGCTCTGGATCAGATGGTAGGCCCAGTAGAGGGACGAAATGGGACATTTTTGAAAATCGGTCTATGGTTACCCATCTTATGGTATGACCCTTTGAAGGTGGCAAATCCACGATGAAATCTGTAGACATGTGAGTCCACGGTTCTTCGGGTGCTGGAAGTGGTTGTAGAAGACCCCAGGGTTGACCGACCGGGGGTTTTTGCTGTGCACAAATGTTACAGGATTTGACATATGCTTTCGCGTCGGAGACCATGGTGGGCCACCAGAAGAACCGCTGGAGCAGTGCCAGGGTTCGTGCTCATCCTGGGTGACCAGCGAGTTTGGCATCATGTGCCCATTGGAGAACTCTTTCTCGGAGTCGTCAGGGCACGACCGTCTTTCCAGCAGGAACTGGATGAGTGGCAGATAAACAAATACAGGCTGGGTCTATTATATGAGTAGGTTCTTCCGGAGTGTCTTCAGGCTCGAAGGATCGTGATAGGGCATCTGCCCAGAGGTTTTTGTTAGCTGGGCGATAGCGAAGTTCAAAATCGCATCTGGAAAAAAACAAGGCCCATCGAGCTTGATGGGAGTTGAGATGTTGTGCTTGACTCAAATATTCCAGATTCTTATGATCGGTAAACACATTGTGTGCCCTCTAGCCACGGGCGCCATTCTTCGAGAGCCAGTTTTATGGTGAGCAACTCACAATCCCCTATGCTGCAATTTTGTTCTGCAGATGAAAATTTATGGGAATAAAAAGAGCAGGGAACTATGGTACCAGAGGTGGTGCATTGACTCAGAACTGCCCCAGCCCCAATGGCGGAGGCGTCGACTTCCACTAGGAAAGGACGATTTGGGTCAGGATGGTGCAGACAGGACCCTTTCTGGAAGGCTTTCTTCAGATGATGGAAGGCTGTGACGGCCTCAGGAGGCCAATTTCGCATGTCTTGACCTTTACGAGTCAAGGCCGGCAAAGGAGCAGCCAGGGTAGAATAATGTGGGATGACATGATGATAGTAGTTGAGGAATCCCAAAAAGTGCTGGAGCGCCTTGAGGCCCACCGGCTATGGCCAATCCTGGATTCCCTTTAGTTTAGCTGGATCCATGGAGAACCCTTGCCGGGAGATGATATAAACAAGAAAAGGTAGGCTGGATTTCTCAAACAAGCATTTGTCCAATTTCGCAAACAGATGGTTCTCACGAAGGTGCTGAAGAATGTTTCAGACGTCAGCACGATGGGTATCAAGGTCTTTGGAAAAGACGAGGATATCGTCCAGGTAAGCCATGACTTTGGTGTACAGAAGATCTCTGAAGATTTTGTTCATCATTCGTTGGAATACTGCGAGCGCGTTACAGAGGCCAAAGGGCATCACCAGGTATTCGTAGTGCCCGTACCAGGTGTTAAAGGCAGTTTTCCAAATGTCATCGGAATGGATTCTTACCAGGTTTCATGGAGCTTCACCTATACCAGCCCTCATTCCCTCAGGTTGAGCCTTTGGGTGCCGGGGCCAGCAGGACTTAGGTGGGCCTCAAGGTTGGTTAGCAAGAGAGGTTGGTTCAGCCCAGAGACAGCAGACGATAGGTGACGTAGTCCTACCCTGGACTGGGTATGGTACTGGAACTCGGGCGCCAATGGAACGGAGATTATCTGGGGGCACTCAAGCAAAGATAGGCCAAAGCCTAATAAGTCCATGTCCAGCGACTAGGCTAGGAGAGGCGTCAATGACAGGCTTGGATCAGGGACGGCAGCAAAGAGGAGGTTGTGGCAAGAATTGCTGAGTTCTGATCACGGAGAAGTCAATAGTGTAGTCAATCAAGGCAATGGTCTGATCACGGAGAAGTCAATAGCATAGTCAGGTATAGCAGAGGTCTGGGTCTGGAGATAGGCAATAGCGTAGTCAGGTGTAGCGGAGGTCTGGATCTGGAGATAGGCAGTAGCATAGTCAGGCGTAATGAAGATCTGGGTCTGGAGATAGGCTGAAGCGTAGTCAAGCAAAGCAAAGTCGAAATCCGTAGGGTCAGTCCAAAACATAGACAGGGCAGGAACGAGGAAGACAGGAACCGGGAACAACAAAGGTCTAGAGCAAAGAGTAGTGAGGATTCTCTAACAGCAACGAGTACTCGAGTAGCAAGGAGACCTGTTGCAAAGGCAATGCTATGGAGTAAGGCCTGAGCTTAAATACAGTGAAGGGTTTGACATCATCATCCGGGGCTGCGGTCTGGTTCCTGCTGCAGGCCCTTCATAAGGATCAGTGATGCGTGCACTCGCACGCCTAGGGAGGGGCACAGTGCGGGTAGTGGCGTCTCTCTGCGGGCCACGCGGAGAGGCCCAACGAGCAACGGCATCCCAACCTGCAACACTGGGGACCATGTCAGAGCCGGAGGCACCGGGATCGGCCCAAGGTCAGAGCCGGCAGCCCACCGCCACCAGTGAGGAGGAACCAGGAGCTGGATTCTGTGTAAGAAGGTGAGAGGGCTGCACTGCGGGTCTGCCGCGGACGGCACGCGTAACACATTAGACCATGTGAATCCATTAGGAGTTTCAGAAAACAACTTTACTTTTTAATCTCACTTATTTTTAGTCCATATTTTTATGATATGTTTATTCTTTTTAATTATTTGCTATATTAAGTTATTTATTTCTTATTTTTACATTTGAAATTTTATATTTATGCTTTTTAGTTATCTGTTGTATTAAGTTATATTATTTTTCTTTTTGTCTTTGTATGTGTAATTTTATATTATGATTGTACTCTTGTTCATCGCCTAGTCCTTTTAGCATTAGGAAATTCATAAATAATAATAAATGTAAATGCAAATGTAAATGTAAAATAACTTTAATGCAGGACTTAACACTCAGGGGCCAATGCAATAAAGTGTGCTCAGCCTAGCACACAACTTAACAAGCGATTGGACGCATGTTTTCGACATGCTAAGCTAAAACATGATGCAAAAAGGGGATTAGTGCATCCAAAACATACGTCCAAACTCAGGTGTAGCTAATAGTGCTCATCACATGTAAATGCCATGTAGCTCAGGCTATTAGCTATTACCCCCCCACCGATGAAGAAAATCTCTGCTCGGCTAACACATCCTTGTTAATGCAGCAAATTTATGCCAGTCCCAGAGCTGGCATTGTCATATTAAGAGTCAAGGGCTGAGCGGCGATTTTCTGCTTCCTCCTACTGGCTGCACAACAAGTTCCTCTAACTGACCAGCAGCTGCAGGAGGAATTTAACCTTGATTGCATTAAATGCACACATGCGCTCTTGTCTGGTGTTTTTTTCTTTTTTTTGTATTTTCTTTTATTTTATTCAAACAGCAGTTTAAAACAAATCACTCCAAAAAGTCTTCGGAGGTGAGTTTCCTTCTTCCTCTGCTCCCCCAGGGAGCCAGAAGCCGGCAGGATCTGCGACTTTAAAACTGACCCAAACTTCCAGAGCTGGGAGGAGAGCAGGTATCTGCCTCACCTTTGCTTGCCCTGCAGTAGCACGCACAGCCACTTCTCCGGGGCATCCAATGCTTTCGAGCACTAGAGATGCACAATTTTCCCTAGCACATCCTTTTTAGTGTGGCAGCTCATTTGATTATTGCATCAGGTGCCCAGGAGAGGTGGTAGTGCATGTGTTAGTAAAATGAGCGCTCGATATGAGCGCAGGTTTTACTGCACAGTTTTATTGCATCGGCCCCTCAGTGTCTGAGAGCAGGCCAACAGCTGAAAGAAATATTTAAGCTTGTTACAGACATCGTCATTAATCTTTAGTAACTGCATTCAGGGTTTAAGGTTCCACAAACACATCCCACTATAAGCTCCTTCCAGTGTACTTCTTTAAACAAACCTGCAGTTTCTTCTAATAGTTATGTAGTTAACAATCCTGTGTAAACTGCAATCCTTCCAATGTAGGACTCTTACAATTAAACCCAATTCACAGATCTCCTTACAAAAATAATAGTTAGAATTCCTCTTCAATAGTAGTTTTACTCCATTATACAGTTGCTCCTAGCAGATAACTAAGAAAGTCCCATTAGCTACAGGCACTCTAATTACAGTAATTAGTGCCCTTCTACTCCCCTAAAATCCAGCTTTTCCTAACAGTCTACCAATTAGGGAAGTTCTGCAAACTCCAACCTTTTGAAGCTGTGCTCTTGATCTAAATATACAGTTTCTCTTAGTAAACCACTCTTCAACACATCCCTGTTAGTTTCAAACACTCTAAATAAGTATTCAGGGACTAAACATTTTTTTACTGGATAATCATAGCATTTAACTTAACTGTTAGTAGTTTGTCCAGTAAGTCTCAGTCTCAGAATCCACCTCCTTCTCCTCCTTCATAGCTGGGCTGGAGAGGAGCTGTTGAGAACTACTTACTCTCCTGCCCCCCCCCCCCCCCCCCCCCAGACACTGATTATACACTGAAGCAGCTGCCACACCCATGCTCATTCACCCTTGCTAGCTTTCAGCCAAAGTCAGTCAGCAAGGCAGATATAGTCTTAAACCATAGTGATCTCCATTTCTCAGTCCTATTATTCTCAGACAATGAAAACAAATACTGCCTTTTTAAAGGCACAGCTCCTTTTCTATACAGGAACTACTACCAAATCATCATAAGACATGGGCCCCTCCAGTTCTGAAAAAAAATAGCATGTCTTTCTACAAAATAATACTGAAAGTACAGAAGACAGCATGCCTACCACATGATACCTCAGGGAGCAATTAGTCTATTTATTTTGCACGGTGTCAGAATTCATAAAGGGGCTTGTTGTTGGCTCATGAGGTAATCAGCTGACAACATCTTCTCTTGCCTTCATGCTATACACAGAGCTGATGATTGAGCATCTATCAGCACACCTGCCTTGGTCTCGGTATCCACAATGTTTAGAATGCACTCACACCACAGGAGACACATCCTATAGGACAGCAACTCCGCTACATTGGCCACAAGTCATGGCAGCTGTGTGGGAAAGCAAGGGCCACAAACCTGAAAGGTCATACCTCTGCCTTGAAGATGCCTAATCTGGTAGCATGTCTTCCCTGGAGTCCTCAGCCTATGTGCTTTAAGGCTGGCAACATCTCTTTCTAGTTAGGTTTATTAGGTGTCTACTTTATCTACTACTGTCAATAGCACCTATTGCTTTATGATCACATTGTTGGCTCAGTAAGCTGAAGTGGTTTCTGTTACACACAGACCCAGAAGGAGGACTGGTAGGAATGAAAAAAATACAGATGTGACCAGCTAGAAGCATTCTGCTGGGCTGTCTTCCATGGAAGGGGAAGGACTAGTGTTGCGTCGGAGGTGGATCCTTACCAACCCATAGGTAAGGTAAGGTCCCCACCGTCGGCAGTGGAGTGGGCTGAAAGGCAGAAGCCGCTGGAGCTTCACCTATACCAGCCCTCATTCCCCGTGGGTTGAGCCTTTGGTTGCTGGGGCCAGCAGGACTTAGGTGGGCCTCTGTGTATAGTCGCAGGAAAAGAGGATTCAGCCCAGAGACAGCAGGTGAGGAATGGTACATTTCTACTTTGGACTGGATAATGTCCTGGAAACACGGGCACCAATGGAATGAAGGCAAACAGAGAATGCTCGAGCAAAGGTAGGCTGAAGCCTGATGAATCCACATCCAGGAAATAGAGAAAAGAAGCGTCCAATGGTAGGCTTGAGTCAGGGCTGGCAGCAATCCAGAGGCAATGGCAAGCAAGGCTGAGGTCTGATCACAGAGATAGTCAATAGCTTAGTCAAGCAAAGCTGAGGTCTGATCATGGAGAGAGTCAATAGCGTAGTCAAGCAAAGATGAGGTCTGATCATGGAGATAGTCAATAGTGTAGTCGGACGAAGTGAAGATCTGGGCTGGAGATAGACTGTATTGTAGTCAGGCAAAGCAGAGATCTGGGTCTGGAGATAGACTGGAACGTAGAATGACAATGCGGAGATCTGGATCTGGAGATAGGTTGGAACATAGTCAAAGTTCATATAGTCAATCCGAAGCATAAGCTGAACAGGATCAAGGAAATAGGTAGGTATGTGAATCGTTTTTTGACAATTTAAAATATCGTCCGATATATTTTAAATCGTCAAAAATCGTTAGAGGCGATATATAATAGGAATTCCCCCGATTTATCGTCAAAAATCGTAAATCGTATTTTTTTTGCCGTATTGCAAAATGGCGCCGGCCATATGGCCGGCGCCATTTTTCATTACGGCAACACGATTCGAGTGCAGGAGGTCGTTCCCGGACCCCCGCTGGACTTTTGGCAAGTCTTGTGGGGGTCAGGAGGCCCCCCCAAGCTGGCCAAAAGTCCCTGGGGGTCCAGCGGGGGTCTGGGAGCGATCTCCTACGCTCGTGATGTTGGGGGACAGGAACCAAAATGGCGCCGGCGCTACCTTTGCCCTGTAGCGCCGGCGCCATTTCTATCAACACACCCGTGGCCCAAGAGTGGTAGATCACACCGGGACCCCCCCACTGGACCCCAGGTAATTTAAGACATTTTGGGGGGGTTCGGGAGGGTGGGGGATTTATTTTAAAGGGTCGGGGTGGGTTTTAGGGTTGTTTTAGTGTGCCGGTTTTCCCGCCCTCCCCCGATTTACGATTTACACAATATTTAAAAAAACAAAACCGCGACGATCCGATTCCCTCCCCCCCCAGCCAAAATCGATCATTAAGACGATCGATCACACGATTCACATCTCTAGAAATAGGAACCAGGAACAACAAGGAATCAGGAGCGCAGGGAAGAGACAAATCTCTAGTAGCAATGAGTACTCGACCAGTGAAGAGACCTGTTGCAAAGGCAATGCTATGGAGCAGAGCCTGAGCTTAAATACTATGAATAGTTTGATGTCATCATCCGGGGCAGCGGCTAGGTTCCTGCCGCGGTCCCTTCATAAGGATCAGCAATGTGTGCTTGCGCGCCAAGGGAGGGGTGCGGCATGAGTGGTGGTGTCTCTCCGTGGACCACGCGGAGAGGTCTGACGAGTAGTGGCATCAGGACCGGGAACGCTGGAGACTGCAGCAGGGCCAGAGGCACCGAAGGAGGCCTGAGGATGGAGCTGGCAGCCCACCGCCGCGAGCGAGGAGGAATCAGAGGCTGGAGTTCTTGTGAAAAGATGAGAGGGCCGTGTCGTAGGTCTGCCACGGATGGCACTCTTAACAACTAGATGAGGAGTAACACTTTGCCAAAGCTGGCTGCCAGTCCATTTGGACTCCCCGGCTTCTTCAGGGGGACATGGAGCATCCTGAGATAGATCTAGATTAGAGATGTGAATTGTGTCCTCGATCGTCTTAACGATCGATTTTGGCTGGGAGGGGGAGGGAATCGTATTGTTGCCGTTTGGGTGTGTAAACTATCGTGAAAAATCGTTAAAATCGTGAGCCGGCACACTAAACCCCCCTAAAACCCACCCCGACCCTTTAAATTAAATCCCCCACCCTCCCGAACCCCCCAAATGCTTTAAATTACCTGGGGATCCGGCGGTGGTCCAGAACGGTGGCGGTCCGGAACGGTCCCCTCAATAGAATCGTGTTGTCTTCAGCCGGCGCCATTTTTCAAAATGGCCGCCGCAAAATGGCGGCGGCCATAGACAAAAACGATTCGACGGAGGAGGTCGTTCCGGACCCCCGCTGGACTTTTGGCAAGTCTTGTGGGGGTCAGGAGGCCCCCCCAAGCTGGCCAAAAGTTTCCTGGGAGTCCAGCGGGGTTCCGGGAGCGATTTCTTGCCGCGAATCGTTTTCGTACGGAAAATGGCGCCGGCAGGAGATCGACTGCAGGAGGTCGTTCAGCGGGGGTTCCGGACCGCCGCTGAACGACCTCCTTTTGCGGCGGCCATTTTGAAAAATGGCGCCGGCTGAAGACAACACGATTCTATTGAGGGGGCCGTTCCGGACCGCCGCCGTTCTGGACCACCGCCGGATCCCCAGGTAATTTAAAGCATGGGGGGGGGGGGGTTGGGGGGGGTGGGGGATTTAATTTAAAGGGTCGGGGGTGGGTTTTAGGGGGTTTTAGTGTGCCGGTTTTCCTGCCCTCCCCCTTCCCCCGATTTACGATTTTTTAACGATAAATCGGGGGAATTGGTATTGTATCGTGGCCCTAACGATTTTTTTGACGATTTAAAATATATCGGACGATATTTTAAATCGTCAAAAAACGATTCACATCCCTAATCTAGATTGATGTCTATTGGGATGAAAAACCTTAGAGCCAGATTATGAAATACACAGCAGACCAGCACTATCTCTGATACTGTGGGTGGCACATATATTAAAGCCGTTTTGTCCATACAGCGAACTCTACTTTTGAGAACTCCAAAGGTGAGTTCAAGGCCTCACTGTATCTCATCTCTGCTGCTATGTTCAGAATAGTGACAGATGTAAGACGCCAGATCCTGCAACCATAGCCAGAATCTCCTGTGGCAAAGAGAGAACGGCTGCATAAATCACATTCCCCAGACTTTGCTATCTTGCTGCCAACCCACAGCATGCTGTAAGATACAGAAGCTAAGCTATAGCTTGACATGAGCCATAAAAAGCTATTTCGAAACTCATAGTCCATGCCACCTTTTACTGTAACACTATGGGGCGGATTTTCAGAGCCCTGCTCGCGTAAATCCGCCCAAAACCGGGCGGATTTACGCGAGCAGGGCCCTGCGCGCCAGGAAGCCTATTTTACATAGGCCTCCCGGTGCGCGCAGAGCCCCGGGACTCGCGTAAGTCCCGGGGTTCTCGGAGGGGGGCGTGTCGGGGGGCGGGCCCGGTCGTCGCGGCGTTTCGGGGGCGTGTCGGCAGCGTTTTGGGGGCGGGTACGGGGGCGTGGCTACGGCCTGGGGCGTGGCCGCGCCCTCCGTACCCGCCCCCAGGTCGCGGCCCGGCGCGCAGGAGTCCCGCTCGCGCGCGGGGATTTACGCCTCCCTCCGGGAGGCGTAAATCCCCCGACAAAGGTAGGATGGGGGTTTAGACAGGGCCGGGCGGGTGGGTTAGGTAGGGGAAGGGAGGGGAAGGTGAGGGGAGGGCAAAGGAAAGTTCCCTTCTAGGCCGCTCCGATTTCGGAGCGGCCTAGGAGGGAACGGGGGTAGGCTGCGCGGCTCAGCGCGCGCAGGCTATACGAAATCGATAGCCTTGCGCGCGCCGATCCAGGATTTTAGCCGATACGCGCGACTACGCGCGTATCTACTAAAATCCAGCGTACTTTTGTTTGCGCCTGGAGCGCAAACAAAAGTAGGCTATTCGCGCTCGTCTGAAAATCTACCCCTATCTGTACTCTGTAGCACTTTGTTATGCTGTGTCATATCTTCATGAATGGAACAATGCATCAGGGGTGCATACAAAATGTGTACATGTCACTCACAAGCAAGCAATCTATACTTGGTTCTAGCATTCCTATAACACTGAAGTTGTACATCTCAGCTCCCACATCTCATTAAAGAAAAAGTTCAACCTCCTGGTATAATTGTTCATGTCCCTGGCTGTTCTGAAGTATATCCTCTAGAGATACACATTTGTCATGACACATTGAATAGGATTGAACCGAAAGGTACATCCCACAGCTTCCATTGAACCCATGTACCCCTATGATGGTGAAGACAAATTGTGACAGATATCCTGGGTGTCAGCACAAAAGCACTGCAGACAGGATCCTGATATGGGCACCATTAGCTGAGGGCCGACAGAGCACTAACAGAGTATGCCTAACCTAGGAGTCCTTGCACTGTGCACCCAAAAAGATTTGGGTAGCAAGTGACTTTTCAACAACTCCAAAAGAGAGGATAAGAACTATCACTTAAGATGAGCATTTGAAATTCTGTGGTACTTGGTCACACACTGACCTTAGTGTAAAGTGTTTTGTATGGACACATAACATTAGCAGGCCTCTATAGCGTGAAGACAGAATTCTGGGCCCTGGCACGATGGCTTGTTGACCTAACTGTGCAAGCTATTTGTCAAGTAACTGATGCAGTCCATTATGTAACTGATAGACCTCCATCTCACTGCTGTTTGCTGTAACACATAGCCAGAGAGGGATAATAGAAACACCACACTTACCTATGAGTCAACTGTCACCATACAAGTTAGAGATGTGATTTGACCATACCTTTTGGTTCGGCCTTCTTTATCGGCCCGCCACGGGAAATTTTGTTTCCCACGGTTCGGGCTGATTTTGTTTCGGCTGTCACAAACTTGAAAAAAAACCCCACCCCAACCCTTCAGATTTAATTAATTACAACCCCCCACCCTCCTGACCCCCCCAAAATGTACTGAATGTCCCTGGTGGTCCAGCAGGGGTCCCGGGAGCGATCTCCCGCTCTCGGGCCGTCAGCTGCCAGTAAACAAAATGTCGCCGGTGGCCCTTTGCCCTTACAATGTGACAGTGGCTATCGGTGCCATTGGCTGGCCTCTGTCACATGGTAGGAGCAATGGACGGCCGCACCATCTTAAAAAATGGCGCAGGCCATCCATTGTTCCTACCATGTGACAGGGGCCAACCAATGGCACCAATAGCCATCACATGGTAAGGGCAAAGGGCCATCGGCGCCATTTTGATTAGTGGCAGCTGACAGCCCAAGAGGGGGAGATTGCTCCCGGGACCCCACTGGACCACCAGGGACTTTCGATAAGTCCTGGGGGGAGGTCGGGCAAGTCTTGGGGGGTCAGGAGGGGGGGTTGCAATTAATTACATTTGAAGGGTTGGGGTGGGTTTGGGTTTTTTGGGGGTTTTTTGTGCCCTTTCTTCCTCCCCAAAACGATAAGAAAACTACCTACAATTTTGTGGGTCTTCCTATCGTTTTGTCAGCCCCCTGAACCGCAACGAAATAGGAAATATCATCTATATTTCCTATTTCGTCGCAAACGAATGCACATCCCTAATAGAAGTCATCTTCAAATACTTCAAACAGGCCAGATTACATAAGTATAAAAGAATGGTGTGCAGTTCCCGGGTACCTAGTGATCACATTGAGGATGCTCAGTCGAGTATCACAGACCACTTGCACATTGATGGAGTGGAAGAGCTTTCTGTTGTGATAGATTTCCTCTCTGCCATGGGGTGGGATGATGGCTACATGAGTACAGTCAATAGCTCCCAGAACATTGGGAAAGTTTGCTATAGCATAAAAACCTCTCTTCAAGTCCAGCAAGGCCTGCCTGTCATGATGGAATCTTATATACAAATTAATGTGGCTATATACAGCTGCTAGGACCTGGCCCAGGCAGCAGGAAAAATATATTTGGGAGAGTCCCCTAATGATCCCGACTGTTGTTTGGAAAGAGCAATATGCCACAAAAATGCAGGGCACACAATAGTTTGGTAAGGCCTGGTATAGCGTGGGACCTTTCTGTGACCAGACCCAGGTCCCCTCAGAATTAGATAGGTTAGACAGGGGAAGGGATGGGAAGGTGGGGGGAGGCAGAGGGAGGTGGAGGGAATGGAGGCTGGCTGCTCAGCTTGGCGCGTGCAAGTTGCACTATTGTGCACCCCCCTGCGCGCGCCTACCCTGCATTTTATAACATGTGCGCAGCAGCGTGCGTATGTTATAATATCGGACAAAGATTTGTTTGCGCTGGGTTGCGTGAACAAATCTACGCCCGCGCGCATGTTATAAAATCTGGCCCATATGTTTTAGTATGAGTAGAAGTATCTGCAGTTAACTTCGTTGGGAGAGACTTTGGATTTAAAATTTTAAATTCCTCCATCCTACTTTCATTTTTTAGACATGCCTCCTTTATGATTGACATATTCTCTGACGCCAATTTTCCCTTTAAACATGGCGGTCTGTGCTGGTGCATCCAATATGATACATTGAGTGGAGATTGGTTATTCAGTATCGTTTCGAAAGGTAAAATGTATGAGTAAATCTTTTTACATTGCTGTCTGTGACTCAATCGGCATTATGTCTTTCATACACAAAGTAATGGTTAGTGATACCCACCGTAAATGCCTGTTTTATGTCAATTTTACTCAACCTAAGAATTTATTCACTATAATTTAGTGACCCTGTGTGTGACTCTCCTTATGTAAACTAGTTGACATTATATATTTTTTTTTAAAGAATAATATTTGAGTCATACTTTGATTATTGATCCTTCGTGTCACAACGATCAGTAGAATCATTGGTATTAGACACTTTGTAAGGAATTTTTGGGAGTTTGGCAATATTTAATATATATTTGATTTACTGTTCTAGTTTTCAGGACAAGCACCCTCACTCAAATTCCTTCGGTCTTTTTTTATCACGCCCCTCTTGTGATTGACATATTTTTTCACACCATTTGCTGCTTTTAACACAGTGGTCTAGACTGGCATTTTATAATTGATACACTACCTAGAGATTGACCATTTGGTTCTGTTTTGAAAGTTAAAATGTGTAAGTTATGTTTTCATTAACTCTTGAAAAGAAAAATGTTTTTAAGATAATTAACAGTGACTAATTGGCAAAAATGTTTCCCTTACACACAGTTAAAATCCAGCAGTATTTGTCATAGATGCCGTGCCTTATGTCAGGCTAGCTCAATTTAGTAGCATTCGTTTATTTAGTATATCTTAGTGACCTTGCCTGCGGTTTTACTTATTAGACTGGTTGATATTAAATATATGAGTCAAACTTTCATTATTTGTGGAAGGTAATGATTTGAATCAGCGGCATAAATTATTTATATTATTGTCGGTCACTTAACCTGCACTATTCAGCACAATATTAGTGCCACACCGTGCATCAGGCCGACTTAATTTAAGAGCAATTATTTTTTGGTCTTTAGATACCCATTCTAATTAGTGTTTCTGCCTGATTTTTTATTTATATAATTTTAATTATTATTTATTTTTTAAGGATCACTTACAATAATTTAGAAGTTTTATTATGTTATTTCAGGTGTCCTATAATAAGCACGACTGCAATTTGATGCTTCAGTTTTATACGTATACAGGTATTGTTTTTCTATTTGTGCCAATACAATCACTGATATTCTTTTCACTGATACCTTAGGTTTGGTGCTCTATGCTTGATTTTAGTTACATTTAACATCCATATTTAAATGTTACTATTTTATATGTTTCTCTGACAGTATATAATTTTTATAAGTTACAAATTTGATTTAAATGTTGTGTGTAAGTTAAAATGTAATTTGATTGTTTATATGTCATTTTAAATGTTCATACATTTTTTTTAAATTTATTGTAGCCCCTGAGGCAGCCACATATATGGTGGTGAAACTCAGCCAGAGTCGAGCAATTTTAATTTAATTCACTCCATCAAAATAAAGTATCTCTAAGGACATTCGGCATCTATTTCATTTTGTCTAATCCTCGCGGCTTTTTATAGATCTATTTATTTATTTAAAACCTTTTTTATACCGGTGTTAGTGTGAACATCACATCGGTTTACAATATAACAAAATGAGTAGAAAATACAATTAACAAGGGAATAAAACAGGTGGGCGAAGAGAAACGCGGGAAAGCAGCATAGAAAGTACAACTGGTGTAGAGTTCTTAACATAGGTAACTATGGGAACATATCCTCATTGCTTTCTGGGTACAAGCTCTGATATGGGCCAGGGTGCTCCACTAACAGGGCGTGCAGGTCTGGCTCTGGTGCAGGTTCTTCTCTAGGAGGTGTTTGAATTTCCCTTGCATATTGTTGTTTTGGTTGAGCAGCCTGAAGCAACCAGTATCCCACTACTAGTACTCTTCCATCTAACATTGTAGCTTTAGGAAAACAGGACAGGTAAGAAAAGGTGTTTTTATTTGCCACCAGGGCTATGTAGGTGACTCTCCAAGGCCTCTTTTTATCACTTCGATATTTTCCACTATGTGTGATAAAAGCTGCTGACGTGCAATAAAAACTTTTTTTTCAGGCTACCACAAATCAAATAGGTGTTGTCATTTTCCCCATTAAATCCCACATTGTTATGCATTATTTTTTCATGACATGCGGTAGGAGTCCCTGATTTGCATAATTTTCTAGCTTTTGCTTACTCATTATCATATTTGCATACTAACGCATGTCGCGGTGAGCAATGATCGTGTATTGAGTGTTAGACCTGTTTAGTGCACTCTGAGCCCCTAACGTGGCTTAATGAATGATTCAGTTAGCTTTGAAAATTCAATAGTTTATTTATTTGTTTATTCATTTATTTATGCATTTTATATACCGTCGTTCCAAAAGAAGATCACATCAGTTTACATTATCAGCATTCATATTCTTGATCAACAATCAATTACTGTGGGTCAACATTCACATTCTAGGCTATCACCATAGCAAATACATAATCTAGTTCATATATATACATATTATACGATATTGCAGTAGCAACTGTATAATCTAGTTCTTATTCATATATTTTAGTATGCATTTAGTACAAACTTATCCCCAACTCCAGCCTTGGGAACCACTCTGCTCACTGCAGGACCTATACACATACTTTTACTCACATATCAGCAGGCAACTTTGTAAAAGCCTGTTTCTGTGGGAAAAGCAATGTTTTACCCTTAGAAATGGCTTTGAAAATTACCCTTCCTATTAGCTTGCTTTCTTTTGCTAATTCTTTGAAACAGTTGCTGAAGTTGATGGTTTTGTTTTTTTTTAAATAATGAGATGATAGAAAGATACTGTGATCTGGTGCTGTGCCCCCTCGAGCCAGAGGCACCACTCCTAGAAGGCCAGTTTAATTGCCAGCAATTCCTTGTCCCCGATTTCATAATTACGCTCAGCTGGGGAGAAGTCTAGGGAGAAGAAGGAACACGGGTGTAAGGTGTGATTGGCTGAATGCCGGCTGAGTTCCACGCCAACACCGATGTCAGAAGCGTCTACCTCGACAATAAAGGGTCATCGGGGGGTCAGGATGACGCAAACATGGTTCTTGTTGGAACACTTCCTTGAGCTTCTGGAAAGAGGTCACGGCCTCGGGTAACCACTAAGAGGCGTTAGCTCCCTTACGAGTCATGGCTGTCAGTGGGACAGTGAGTGTAGAATAATGGTGGATGAACGACATGTAGTAGTTCGTAAACCTCAGAAATCTTCAGAGCACCTTAAGGCCTGTTGGTTGCGGCCAATCGCCTATGCTCTTGGTCTTCTGTGGATCCATTTGGATACCCTGACTTGATACTACATAGCCTATAAATGGGACAGACTCCTGGTCGAAAGAACATTTCTCCAGCTTGGCATACAACTGGTTGTCCCTTAGGTGTTGCAAGACATTGGCGATATCCTGGTGGTGGCTCTGGAGATCTTGAGAAAAGACCAGGATGTCATCCAGATAGACCACAACGCGTCTGTAGAGCATGTCTCTGAAGATATCGTTCATCATATTCTGAAACACCTCTGGAGCGTTGCAGAGGCCAAATGGCATTACCAGATATTCAAAGTGGCCCTTGTGGGTGTTAAATGCGGTTTTCCATTCATCGCCGTGACGGATCCTGACCAAATTGTAAGCTCCCATGAGGTCCAATTTGGTAAATATCTTGGTCCCCTGGAGCCTGTCGAAGAGTTCAGAGATTAACGGCAAGGGGTAATGGTCCTTCTCGGTAATCTCGTTTAAGCCACAGTAATCTATGCACGGCCGGAGGGAGCCGTCCTTCTTTCCTACAAAAAAGATCCCCACTCCAGCAGGAGATTTGGAAGGTGGAATGAAGCCCTTTGCTAAATTTTCTTGTATGTATTCAGACATAGCCTTTGTCTCTGTTAGCGAAAGTGGGTAAACCCTTCCACGGGGAGGCTCAGTATTAGGCAATAAGTTTATAGCACAATCAAACGATTGGTGAGGAGGTAGAGTTTCCACTGCCTTTTTGGAAAACACATCCATGAAAGAGGAGTAATGTGGTAGGAGACCTGGAAGGAATGTTGCAGTAAACAGGCAAGGCATTGGGGACATGACCTCCAAACATTTCTTATGGCAGGAGTTGCCCCATTGGGACAATTGTAGGGTGCTCCAATCAAATTGTGGAGTGTGTAGTTTTAACCATGGTAATTCCAGGACTACAGGGTGTATAGCTTTGTCCAGTACTAGAAAGGAAATGGTCTCTGTGTGCAGAGATCCAGTGCAGAGTCGAATGGGAACTGTGGAGAAAGTAACTTCGCCTGATAATGGCTCACCATGAATGGAGGAGAGCAATAATGGTGTTGGCATACAGACAGTGGGAATCCGAAGGTGTTCCACAAGTTGCCTTAAGATAAAATTTCCACCGGCTCCGGAGTCCACCAATGCCAGGATGTGAAACTCCTGAGCGTCCGAGTAATAGAGACAGGCAGAATTAATGGAGGAGAGGGAGAAGTCAGGCCTAGGAGAAATCTAGCAGAACCTAGGCCTGGGATTTTCCCAGACAGAGTGGACAGGAATGTAACGCATGACCCGGTTGACCACAATACATGCAGAGACCAGACCTTTGACGTCTATGTTTCTCCGTTGGGGATAGATGACTGTGGCCCATTTGCATTGGGTCTTCTTCCTCGGTGCCTTGTGTAGTAGCGGGCTGAGCGGATGACGTTGGACAGCTGCATGGAGCCCCTGAAGCTCTCTTCTTGGATCCTCTGGTCTCGTGCAACTGCTCTCGGAGACGACGGTCAATGTGACCGGCTAGGTCAATAAGAGAATCCAATGCCTCAGGGAGTTCTCGTGCTGCTAGTTCATCCTTGATAAGCGGGCTCAGACCTTCGAGGAATATAGCACGCAGGCAGCCCAGGTCCCAGTGCAATTCAGAGGAGAGAGTCCTAAACTCTATGACATAATCGGTCAGAGATCTGGAACCTTGTTGTAGATGCAGGAGCATAGATCCGGAGATGGCCTTTCGACCTGGGTTGTCAAATATAGACCAAAATAGGGCAAGGAACCCCAGCAGGTCCTTGGGGATCAGATACATTCATTCCCAAAGGGGTGATGCCCAGGCCAACGCTTTTCCATCCAGGAGGGATAGGATATATGTTGTCTTGTAAACTACATCAGGAAAATATGCAGGTTGTAAGGGAAAGTGCATGTTGCACTGGTTCAAGAAGCCCCTACGCAATAAGGGGTCACCTGCAAAATGAGGAGGAGCTGGAACAAGAGTCTGTAGCGAGCGAAGCAGATTCAGCAATGAGGGAACTCGTTGCCAAGTCGTCGATAGGCAGGGCCAGCCGGCTTAAGAATCCTTGAAGAATGACGTCATCTAAGGGGGACACCCCCGAAGTTCCTGCCATGACATGCATAAGACTGTCCATGTAGCGCTTGTGCGTGCCTAAGGGACTCTGAGGGCATGATGCTGGTCGACAGCATCCACACCGTCCGGGGGGCCCGGGAACCAGGACGTGTAGGCCAGTGATAGCTGGTGAAGGCCGCGAGTCGACCCAGAGGAGTCAGTGTAATCAAGCAAAAGGTGAGCAACAGCGGTCGCAGCCATCTGCAACCAACTGGCGTAACAGCATCCCTCCTGCCTCTTTCACAATCCAGGACCCTAAGGAAGGAATAAGTGGGGCTCAGTTCAGCCGAACCAGGATAGGCCTGTGCCCTAAGGAATCTTTTGGAGACAGCCAGGGAAGCTTCAAGGGAGCCCGGATCAGCAACAGAGGTTTTTTTTATTTTTACAAAGTGTTTTCAAAACAAAATAAAAGGAAAACCATTGAAATGTAATTGATTTTTCTTTCATTTCATGTTGAAAACAAAATGAAATGAATGCACATTCCTATTTTTCCCGCTAGCTTACTTAAATGTTTACTTTTGAATATCTTTTAGGGATGTGCATTCATCTGAAATGAAATAGGAAATGTCAATGATATTTCCTGTTTCATTTCATTTTGTTCTTTAAACACCAGAAACAGGCACAACATTTTGGGTGTTTTTTTCTATTGTTATTGGTGCGTAGTATACTCAAACAGTGTGCATCACTTGCAAATAGTGCGCAGGTATCTTCCTCTAATAAACAACCCAACCCAGGGGTCTCCGGAGTCCCCCTAGTCCATCTCCCCCCTCCCCCCCCAGTCACCCCTGGAGGAAGCCAATTCCCTCCAAAAATAATATTTTATTAAAAAAAAAAAAACCACCCCATTCCTAGGCCCCCATCCTTCCTCTTTGTTAAAAAATATAGCTCCCTTTGGAGCTGGTCCTCTTCATGGCTCACCCTAGTCCACCCTCCTGACCCCCTCCCCAGACTGACCAAATTACTCCTGGTGGTCCAGGAGTAAACCCCCCCTGCTCCCAGACCCAGCGGCCACCATGTTCCAACATGGCACCAGCCCTTTGCCCTTTTCCTGTGTCAGGGATTTTCCTTGCCATTGGGTAGTCCGTGTCACATGATAGAGTCAAAGGGCTGGCAGCAGTTTGGAACATGGCGGCCACTGGGTCCAAGAGCAGGAGGTTTGCTCCTGAGCCCCCATTAGACCACCAGGGATAATTTGATGAGTCCAAGGGGAGGTCAGGAAGGTGGGCTAGAATGGGCTGTGGCTGGAGGGATGACTCCAGGGAGGCTGTAATTTTTAACAAACAGGAAGGGCTCAGGGTGCTATAGAAGCTTGAGACTGGGGTTTTTTGAATAAAATATTTTGTTTTCTGGGGAATCAGTCAGCTCCAGAGAAGGTATGGGACAGGGGGTCTCTGGAGACCTCCGAGGGCTAACTTGAGATTTTTCCTTTTTTTCTTTTTGTTTTAGGTATCAGGAAATAGCACATACTGGGGCGGATTTTAAAAGGCGCGCGAATAGCCTACTTTTGTTTGCGCTCCAGGCGCAAACAAAAGTACGCTGGATTTTAGTAGATACGCACGGAGCCGCGCGTATCTGCTAAAAACCTGGATCGGCGCGCGCAAGGCTATCGATTTTGTATAGCCGGCGCGCGCCGAGCCGCGCAGCCTACCCCCGTTCCCTCCAAGGCCGCTCCGAAATCGGAGCGGCCTTGGAGGGAATCCTCTAACGCCCTCCCCTCACCTTCCCCTCCCTTCCTCTACCTAACCCACCCCCCCGGCCCTGTCTACACCCCCCCCTTACCTTTCTCCGGGGATTTACGCCTCCCGGAGGGAGACGTAAATCCCCGCGCGCGAGCGGGCCTCCTGCGCGCCGGGCCGCGACCTGGGGGCGGGTACGGAGGGCGTGGCCACGCCCCCGGACCGCAGCCACACCCCCGTACCCGCCCCCAAAACGCTGCCAACACGCCCCCGAAACGCCGCGACGACCGGGCCCGCCCCCCGACACGCCCCCCTCGGAGAACCCCGGGACTTACGCGAGTCCCGGGGCTCTGCGCGCGCCGGGAGGCCTATGTAAAATAGGCTTCCCGGCGCGCAGGGCCCTGCTCGCGTAAATCCGCCCGGTTTTGGGCGGATTTACGCGAGCAGGGCTCTGAAAATCTGCCCCACTATTTGTAAATAGTGTGATCTATTTCTAAATAGGGTGCACCGTTTGCAAGTAGCACACACTATTTTTGGATACCAAAAGCGAAACAAAAAACAAACAAACAAACAAAAAAAGGTCATAACAAAATGAAAGATAATACTAAACAAAATATTTTGCTCTGCACACCCATAAATATTATCTACCTCACAGATTCTTATTTTCATACCATATACAATGAACATCAGCATTCTACAGCTGAGTCATGTGAACAGGATGGCATAAAAATATTTTATGCTGTTGTGGGTAACTTTTGGCAGCTCTTTTGAAAATGTCTTGGTGACCTTTTTTCGTGGGTACAATGATTTATTGACCCATTTTATCATATGCTTGATGTACCTCTGATTTTATTTTTATAACAGTGTTTATATGCGCTTCTTTAATCAGGCTGAGATTTTTTTGTTCTATAATTTAGACTTTCGACAAGTCTTAATATGATTCTGTTCATTTTTTTAAATTAAATCTTTCCTCTTTTGTGATTCTTTATATTTGGAAACCTCCAGGTTCTATTCAGTTTTTTTCTTTACAGTTTTTACATATCTCCTTTGATTGGTTCTTCCTTGTCACGTGACGTTTTGGTGTCTTTTCTTTCATCCTTTAAAGATGCCTCTGTTACTTTGTTTGGGGCTGTGCTGCTAGTCTGCTTTGACAGCTCTAAGTTTCGAGGTGCTCTATATCCCAGTAAGAATATCCCATATTAATTTCTCTGATGTTCATTTCTCTGATGCTGTGGTCATTTTTTTATGCAATGTGCTTTATGTTTTCTAATTTATTTAGATTTTAGACTTCTTGTTCCTCCTGAAGGCCAATGCAGCTACTGCGAAACACAGCCCGTGCTGGGGGACTGTTTCTGTAGCTGATGTTGAAGTTCGGAACGAACGCTGTTTTCCAAGGAACTATTTGTTTCACTTTTGAGAAAGTATGGAGACGCTTATATTATTTTGCCACACTTCTTGCTTTTTGTGCTCTAAATAGTTTGGTCTTGGTACTACTTACCACATTTATCTCTGCTTATAAAAAAATGTGTTGCATTATATAGAGGGCACAGGATATATGAAGGCTACCTTATTAATAAAACATGCTTGGCCTTGATTTAACTTATAAGAAACTTAAGACATTTTATCAACATCTGCCTAAACTCATTTCCAGTCCTTTTGGACTCTGTTGTGGAGAAGCTGATTAATAAAAGATGATGCCTCAGGAAGGAAGTTTAGACCTTGGTAAGCAAATGACAAAAGAAAACGCAGCGCTCGATCTGCATATGAAAGGATAGTATGAAAGTAAAACTAGCTCACCGCCGCATCCCTGGCTGCCAGTTTCCTACAGCATTTTGTCTGACTCAATTTTGACTGGAGCCTGGAAAAATAAGAAAGAATTCCAAAAATTAAGTGTGGAATTAATTTACGAGAAAGATCACGGTGTTCGATTTTTTTGAAACTCTGAAACCTAATCCAGTTCCCTTGTGGCTTCCCCCCCAGTGTTCTTAACTTTTCAGCTTTCTGTGTTTGCTTTTCATTTGCCTTCCTTGATCCTTTTAGTACTTCCTTTCCTTTAAGTGAGGAGAAAGGAAACTAAGCATTAAGCAAGCAAGTGCCAGGCTTTGCATCTTGACAGGCTGGCAGGCAATTAAAAGAAAGGCTAACCTTAAATCCAATTAGCAAACAAAATCAGTTGCAACGTTTAATCATTTAACAATATGCCTTCTGAGGGGTAATCATTGTTTTAATGACTGCAACACTATGTTTGAATATATCAGCAGCATCGCACCAATTATAAATGGCCAAATGTTCAGTTCTGATGAAATCATTCCTTGTTGTTAATATTAATTAAAGTAACTCTATCATTCTTTATTCCATCAATACAAACATATTTATTAATGTTTATAAATGGTAAGAAGTGCAACATGATAAATTGTCTAAGTGAGAAATCCAGCAATAGAAGGACTTTGACCACTAATTGCTTTGCAAGGGAAAGAGTTTTTAATTACACAAAGTTATTTGTAGGTTTTCACCTTTATCTTCAATGTTTACCTTACGTAAGCCAGTGACCACGTTCATTTTATACTTGAGAACAGATTTAGCAAAATTCGATGAAAGAATTCAATTCACTTAAAAGTAAGACTACTATTTACTCTAACATTTGTGCTGTGGAAGATGTTTTTTTTTTCTGATTTTATTTACTCCTTCAGTCTTCATTTTCTCAATGTTAAGTTTGCGGACTAATTCCGCGAATCACCGTCTCCACCTCCAGTCCTGGGCCGGCCACGCTGTTCCCCAATGCAGCGAAATGCTGCTGACCCACCACAGGGCAGGATGTTGCTCTCTGACACAGCAAGACACCACTGGCCCATCACGCAGCAGGATGCTGACGACTCCAACGTGCCATGCCTCTCCCTAGGTATGCACGTGCGTCACTTTTCAGCCTTTAAAGGGACCACGGTGGGAAGCCCCCTGACCCCTAGAGATTATGTCACCAGGGCTGCCCTATAAAAGAACAGCTCCCCAGGAGCAACTATCTTCAGCAACAGGTCCAACTACCATGAGTAGTACGTGTTGCTTTTCAGCTTGTTCCTTCCTTCTTCTCAGCTTGTTCCAGTCTTCGTCCTAGCTTGTTCCAGTCTTTGTCCTAGCTTGTTCCAGTCTTCATCACAGCCTGTTCCAGTCTTCATCCTAGCTTGTTCCAGTCTTCATCCCAGCCTGTTCCAGTCTTCATCTCAACCTGTTCCAGTCTTCATCCCAGCTTGTTCCAGCCTTCGTCTCAGCCTGTCCCAATCCTCACCGGCCTTGCCTGCCTGTTTCAGCCCTAACATCCCTCCTCTTCTTCCTCAGACAGATACTGTGATTGACCTCGCTTGGGCTCCAGATATGCCTGTTTGCTGCCTGCCCTTGATCTCCACCTGAACTCTCGATATGCCTGACTGCCGCTTGCCTTTGACACTTGCCTGGACCCTTTACACATCTGCTCACTGCTGGCCTATGATCTTAGTCTCGCCTTGGACCACCTCTTCAGCCACCATCAGAGACCCTCACTTAAGTCATCCAGCCCCGGCACCCAAAGGCTCAATCCGGGGGAAACGTGGGCTGGTATAGGTAAAACTCCTGACCAGTCTCTGCCTCACCTGGGTCCGTCTGCTGATGGTGAGAACCTGCAGAGTTCCTCTCTGCATACAGAACCAATCTTGCCTCAGCCCACGGGTCCACAAACACAGCACTGAATGCTAAATCCAATGGGATGACACTAAAGAGAAGGAATTTGGGCAACTCTCTTGTGAAACTCAGGTTATTACATCAGATAACAAGAAGGATATGTGGCTTGTAGACCTGATGCCTCTTTGCATTTTCAAAGCTCTGCATCTAAAGTTTCCTTAAATAATTTCCACACACAGTTTAGCAGGTGCAATTTTGTGTGAGTGGTTTTGATGGGGTCATTTTCAAAAGGGGAATGTATGCGTACTTTACCTTTGAAAATTAATGTAACTTATGCACCTATTTGCCATCTAATTTATGGAAACTCTTTCAAAATTATTCCCTAAATGCCTATATGTGTGACATTTGGAATGAATATGGAAAAGGCCAGGCTTTCCTTGGGAGCTTACATAGATAGAGCAATTTTCAAAATACAGCAAAAGTGTAAAGTCTATGGGTAAAAGTACTCTTGGACTTCACAGCAGATCTCAAAGGGAAAGATGAAGAATACTTTCCTTTTGAAAACTGCCACAGGAAAAAGAACCCACAGAGATTCACACCTGCTTTTCCTGTGGAAAATATGATGTGTAGTTTTGAAAAACCCCACACCTGGGAATGCCCCTGCACAATCCTTTTTTTACCTGTTTATTTTGCCTGTGCTCCTTTGTGTCTGTATTTCTTGAATGCTGTTCTTTTTGCTTCTTCTTCTCCTATCTCTTTGGTGAACCATGGTGGTCTCTTCATTCTCTTACTATTGCTAATATGGCAAACATAATGATTTCAATCCTTCTTTTTATTGCTATTCATAATCCTTTATATCCCTCATACTCTTGCCGAGGCTTCCTTAACATAATTATTAATTTTCCTAAAGTCAGCCCTTCTGAAATCTAGGACCCTTGTTCCAGAATAGTTTATTTCCATTTCATTGTTTATACTGAACCACAGTAAGACTATCACTGGACTCAGGTTGTCCCCTACCATAACCTCAGGTTGTCCCCTACCATAACCTCAGCTATGTTGAATACGTTGGAAATCGCGATTGTTGATCTAAATAAAAATTTAAACCCCTCACCCTCCTTAATCCCCCCCCCCCAAGACTTACCAAAACTCCCCAAGCTGGCCAAAAGTTCCGTGAGGGTCCGGGAGCGGACGCGTGGGGAATCACGTGACGTCCGCGTCACTCCGACGTCACGTGGTCCATCGCGGTTCCGCTCCCAGACCCCTCGTTGGACCCAAATGGCACTTTTGGCCAGCTTGGAGGGGCCTCCTGACCCCCCCAAGCTGGCCAAAAGTGCCTTTTGGGCCCAACGAGGGGTCCCGGAGCGAACCCGAGGGGAATCACGTGACGTCGGCGTGACGTGGCGTGACGTGATTCCCCTCGGGTTCGCTCCGGGACCCCTCGTTGGGCCCAAAAGTGCCTTTTGAGCTCAACGAGGGGTCCCGGAGCGAACCCGAGGGGAATCACGTGACGCCGCGTCACGCCGACGTCACGCCGACGTCACGTGATTCCCCTTGGGTTCGCTCCCGGAACCCTCGTTGGGCCCAAAAGGCACTTTTGGCCAGCTTGGGGGGGTCAGGAGGCCCCCCCAAGCTGGCCAAAAGTTCCTTTTGAGCCCAACGAGGGGTCCCGGAGTGAACCCGAGGGGAATCACGTGACGCCGCGTCACTCCGACGTGACGCCGACGTCACGTGCTCCTTGCAAAGGAGTTCAGGAATGGCGTCCTGACCCCGCTGGACCACCAGGGAGTTTTGGTAAGTCTTGGGGGGGGCGGGATTAAGGCGGGTGAGGGGTTTAAATTTTTATTTGCACATATGGACATAGACTCAACTTATGGAATTCTCCATATGTCCATATTGACCGCAAATGGGACCCCCTTTCGACTTATGGACTTATGAACTTAAACTTTTGGTCTGCACATCCCTAATATCATCTTGCCACAAGTGGGTTCCTCAACTAGTTGCTTGAGAAAGACTTCTTGTTAAGATTCCAGTATCTTTCTAATTCTAGTTGATCTAGCGTCTGGTGCATTCCAATCTACATCTGGCAGATTTAGGTTCCTCACTAATAGCATCTCACCTTTGGATACTCTCATGGCTTCTATTATGTCTATATCTATTAATCCTCTTGTAAATGATGGCCTTTAGATTTCACCTACACATATATTAGACCTCTTAGGTTTCTTTAAGGCAAACCACAGCAATTCAGCTGCTTCTTGCTCACTTAAAGACCAATATTCAGAGGAATAGTAACTTTTAAACAGGCGTGCAGACACACGTGTGTGCACTTTTTTCAGCCAGCACCCAGGGATGCGGCCATTTTATAATATATACGTGTCTGTGTGATCATATTATAAAATAGCCTGACCGCGCGCACGAGTGCGCAATATTAAGTGGACATGTGCCTATGAGTGCAAATGCTGCTTATACCGTGTAAGTGGGAGGATTTTAAAAGACATGCACCAATGCCATTACCAGTTTTCCAGTTTCTTCCAGTTCATCCAAACCTTCCTAGTTTAATTCCCTCTTGTTACAGTTTGTATGTGGATCCAAAGTAGCCAAATGATCTTACCTTCAGGGAATGGTAGATCAAGGAAGTTCTCCACTTGTGAGAGTGGTTTCTCCAATATCAGGGCAGGTAGTAGGCAGACAGGTCTGCAGTACAATCCGAGATCAGGGCAGGCTGGGCAGACTGGATGGGCCATTCGGTCTTCTTCTGCCGTCATTTCTATGTTTCTATGTTTCTATGTAAGTCCGTAGTACAATCCGAGGTCAGGGCAGGTAGCAAGCAGAGAAGTCCGTGACACAATCCGAGATCAGGATAGGCAGAAAGCAAACAATTCTGTAGTAATATCCAAGGTCAGGGCAGGCAACAAGCAAACAGGTCCGCAGTACAATCCGAGGTCAGGGCAGGCGGCAAGCAAACAATTCCGTAGTAATATCCGAGGTCAGGGCAGGAAGCAATCAAACAGGTCCGCAGTAATCTCCTAGGTCAGGGCTGGCAGCAAGCAAACAGGTCCGCAGTACAATCCGAGGTTGAGGAAAAGGCAAGCAGAAATTCACACATGGGAGCACCAGCACAAACAAGCCTGTAGCCGAGGCGAAGCTGTGCTGAGCTCAGTTCTTTAAATACTTGAAGTTCCCGCGCAAATGCGGGGACTTCAGGGTTAAAGTCTGACGCGCCGTGATGAGCGGGGCTTGCGATCGAGTCACGTCAGCCCGTGCTGCTGCTGGAGGACGCCGGCGAACGGCCGTGGAAGCAGGAGCCCTTTGTGTAACAGAGTGCCGCGAGGTAACAGTACCTCCCTCGCAAAGTCCCTCTCTCTTGTTCCAGAGGTTTCAAAGGAAAACGTTTATGAAATTCCTGGATTAAACGAGGAGCCTGAATGTTATGGACCGGTTCCCATGAATTCTCCTCCGGGCCATAATTCTTCCAGGAGATTAAATATTGTAAGGTACCCCTTGATCTTCTGACATCCAGGATCTCCTTAACTTCATATTGGGAAGCATCTGGTATGACAGATGGGGTTGTCTGCTGAATCCTCCTTGAGGGCCAAGATAGGATTGTTGGTTTCACAAATGAGATGTGAAACACATCATGAATGTGCAAGGTAGGGGGTAGATGAAGTTTAAAGGACACCTTACTTATTTGCTTTTCGATAGGAAAGGGTCCAACAAACCAAGGTGCAAATTTTAGGGAAGGCGTGCATAATTTGAGATTCCGTGTGCTTAGCCACACCAAGTCCCCAGGTTTAAGCGTAGATTCCAGTCTTCTCCTCTAGTCAGCTTGTTCCTTCATTTTGCTGGATGCTCGTCGTAGTAAAACTTGAGTCTGTTCCCATAAAGTTGTCATGGAACGAACAACTTGTTCTACTGCCGGACAGGAAGAAGAGGTAGGAAGGGAAAGTGGAATCCGTGGATGTCTTCCAAAGACCAGGAAGAAGGGTGAGGAGCCAGAGGCTTGGTTAATATGATTATTATGACACATTTCTGCCCAGGGCAATAAAGATGCCCAATCGTCCTGACGTTGATTGACATAACAACATAAAAATGTTTTAAGGTTTGATTTGTTCGTTCAGTTAACCCATTGGATTGGGGATGATAAGCGGAAGAAAAGTTTAGATCTATTTTAAATTTTTTGCAGAGATCTCTCCAATATCATGCCATGAACTGAACTCCTCTGTCTGATACAATACTGGAAGGTAGACCATGGATTTGAAAGATGTGTTGAAAAAATAATCGACCCAACTCTGTTGCAGAGGGTAATCCAGGCAGAGGGATGAAGTGTGCCATACGGGAAAATGAGTCAAGGACGACCCAAATAACAGAATTGCCCTCAGAGAGAGGGAGATCTGTGATAAAATCAGTTGCTATATGATTCCATGGTTGATCTGGAATCGGAAGAGGTGGTAAGAGTCCACTAGGTCGCAGTCTTGACGTTTTTTGAGCCACACAAATGGGACATGACTCAACATACTTTTTGACATCAGCTGCCCACTGTAGCCACCAATAATGATGGAAACCCAATATTCAACTGCAAATATGATGTAACTTATAACAGTATAGTTCAAAAAACATCACACACGGAAGCTGATATTGATCTATTTGATTTTTTGATACTTTTTTAAATAATTTTTTGATAGAGGGCAGAGACCTCATATATTTGTGTAACGAGCACATACAGTCTGTGCTTACATTCTTAGGTGGTCATTTCCACAACACATTCTCATTGGCATTTCATCTTTGCCATTTCAATTATATAATCATTGGTCACATAGCCCTCCTTTTTTATATTTGTATCAAACAAGCATATTTTCATTAGTCTTTTTTGTTATGTGCTTTAACGTTCATAAAACAAAAATAGCACTTATTATTTCAAGGAAAGCTGGATAGTAGACACAGCGATGCTGCAGTGCTGTAGCACAACGAGCTGCCAGGGAATAGCTCGTGTTTCGTCGGCTGCTTTGTCAGGGGCTCTCGATGTGTTAATATTTTCAACACTATACGTCTTTACTCCATTGTTGCTTGTTATAACACGCTCAGCGTTTCTTGGAGGAAACCGATGAAACACAATGAAACAGCCGACGAAACACGAGCCGTGTCGGGCAGCTCGTTGTGCTACAGCACTGCAGCATTGCTGCATCTACTATCCAGCTTTCCTTGAAATGATAAGTGCTCCCTCACCAGCGTTTTGATAGAGCGTGAGAAGCACTTCAACAAGAGGCAGAGAAGAATGAGAAGCATGTTTGTTTAACCGCTCTTCATACAAATATATATTGATTCAACTCAGAAAATTGAGGGAGAAAAACTCTGAAGAAATCTTAGATCCGTCCAAGGAAGATGACTTCGAGTGGTTCATACCACATTTGAAGATTGAAATCTTGCAGACAGATAAGTAATTCTGACTATATATTAACATATTGGATATCCCCTGAGGAAAGACCGGTTTCGGTCAGAAACAAGGCCTTGTCCAGCATTTGGCAATTTGGTACATGGACGGTAATATAAATGAGATAACAAAAGATTTCCGGTTATAAATATAGTTTACTTTATCCTTTAAAAACTCTCTAAAAATAATTACATTAAGATTTTAATTCACAGCGCACATTTCATATAAAATATATTAAAAAATTCATTCAGGATGGAGGTGGATAGTTCATGATTAAAAATCAATGAAGCATTGCAAGGTAGTAATGCGTTGAAAGTTTTTATGAAACGTTCCACCTTCTCCTTAAAAAATTTTTTTTTGCTAAGTTGTTCATTAGAAAGTTGAGTACGAATTTAAAGTGATAAAAAATAAATATAGAAGGGGGTAATTGGACATCATTTTGAGAAAAAACCACAAGGCACTGATAACGGGACAAAGCAGCAGAAAGACTAGCACCAACACACTGAGGAACCATGATAGTGGCAAGAACACCACAAGGAGTAGAGTGAGTCATCTGGTGTATGGCAGCAAGGCAGAGTGGCAGAAAGTTGATAGGAGCAAAACAGGGTGGCAGAGCAGAGGTAGTCTGGTCCCTGTGGTTTTGATAGGGGCAAGACAGGCTGGAGAGGCAAGGTAGTCAGGTCCCTGTGGTTTTGATAGGAGCAAGACAGGCTGGCCCCAGGAAGAATTCCTTTTCCTTTGTGTAGGAAAGGGCTCCCTAGAATGGGTTCACCCCTAGAGTGTGGTGGTTCTTTTGGTGTCTAGTGAGCTCTCGCTGGTCTTTTAAAATCTGGTGGATACAGCAGATATACAAACAAGAATTTTGAAGGCCAAGGCGGAGGAGGTTTCCATGTCAACAGCGGTTCTGGTTCAACATGGGTCAGCGGGAACTAAGAGATAGGCTACACTCGGGGAGAGTTCCCGTTCCTTTGCACAGGAAAGGGCTTCCTAGAATGGGTTGGCCCCTAGAGTGGAGCACGAGCCTTCAAAGTGTGGCAAGTTGACATGGAGGAGGTTTCCATGTGAACAGCGGTTCTGGTTCAACATGAGTCAGCAGGTACTAAGAGATAGGCTACACCCGGGGAGAGTTCCCTTTCCTTTCTGCAGGAAAGGGCTCCCTAGAATGGGTTGGCCCCTAGAGTGGGGCACGAGCCTGGGCAAGTGTGGCAACATGGAGGAGGTTTCCATGTCAACAGCAGTTCTGATTCAACATGGGTCAGTAGGTACTAAGAGATAGGCTACAGCAGGGGAGAGTTCCCTTTCCTTTGTGCAGGTATGTTGTGGTTTGATCTGTCAATTTTTCCTGAAATGGTTCACTGCCAGAAGAAAATGGCATCTTTTTCATTTGTGAAAGATAATTCAACAGAGGATGCTTTTACAGCAATAGAGACTGCCATTTGTGAAGCAAGAACTGAGCTGGAGATTATTTGTGAATACCCAGAAGCTATTAACTGTACTTATGCACTTCAGCTGATGACAAGGGAACTTGAAGAGCTCTCAGAAATAAGAAAATTGCTACTCAAGTCCAAATCTACAATATCAAAGTCAATATGTTGACTTTCTACCCTACACAGGGCCTCTGTAAACTATGGGAACACAGAGGATGAACCAAAGTGCAATTACCACCAGTTTTCAATAGTACTAGAAACATTAATATTGGCACCTAAGAAAGATTTAGGGAAAATGGCCCATATTATGAAGGTCATGAAAACTATTGAGCATATGAAATATGCAAGCTCCAAACAACTTAAGTCTGCTTTTTATGTTCTTACATTTCAAATGTTGCAAAACAGGAAAAAGAATATTCTGGAAAGAAGTGATGCACAAATACATGAAACTGAAATTAGAAATACTAGAACTAAACTCAGACAGGCACAGTGTTTGAGGTCAGGCCCTTGAAGTTAATTAAGGGCTAGATGGGCAAGCACAGCATTTGTCGTTAGGCCTTTGTAGTGACATAAGGGCTGGACAGACAGGCACAGCGTTTGAAGTCAAACCCTTGTAGTGATGTAAGTGCTGGACAGGCAGGCATAGCATTTGAGGTCAGGCCCTTGTACTGACGTAAGGGCTGGACAGGCAGGCATAGCATTTGAGGTCAGGCCCTTGTAGTGACATAATGGTTGGACAGACAGGCACAGCGTTTGAGGTCAGGCCCTTGTAGTGATGTAAGGGATGAACAGTGGACGGACAGGCACAGCATTTGAGGTCAGGCCCTTGTAGTGACATAAGGGCTGGACGGGCAGGCACAGCGTTTGAGGTCAGGCTCTTGTAGTTACATAAGGGCTGGACAGGCAGGCACAGCTTTTGAGGTCAGGCCCTTGTAGTGATATAAGGGCTGGACAGTGAACAGACAGGCACAGCATTTGAGGTCAGGCCCTTGTAGTGACTTAAGTGCTGGATGGGCAGGCACAGCGTTTGAGGTCAGGCCCTTGTAGTGACGTAAGGACTGGATGGGCAGGCACAGCATTTAAGGTCAGGCCCTTGTAGTGATGTAAGGGCTGGACAGTGGACAGACAGGACCAGCATTTGAGGTCAGGTCCTTGGAGTGATGTAAGGGCTGACGGGCAGGCACAGCATTTGATGTCAGGCCATTGTAGTGATGTAAGGGCTGGACAGTGGACAGACAGGCCCAGCATTTGAGGTCAGGCCCTTGTAGTGACGTAAGGGCTGGTTGGGCAGGCACAGCGTTTGAAGTCAGGCCCTTGTAGTGACATAAGGGCTGGACAGTGGACAGATAGGTACAGCGTTTGAGGTCAGGTCCTTGTAGTTTAGTAAGGGTTGGATGGGCAAACATAGCATTTGAGGTCAGGCCCTTGTAGTGACGTAACGGCTGGACAGTGGACAGACAGCCACAGCATTTGAGGTCAGGCCCTTGTAGTGAAGTAAGGGCTGGACAGTGGTAGGACAAGCACAGCATTTGAGGTTACGCCCTTGTTGTGACGTAAGGGCTGGACAGGCAGGCACAGCATTTGAGGTCAGGTCCTTGTAGTTACATAAGGGCTGGATGGGTAGGCACAGCGTTTGAGGTCAGGCCCTATTAGTGACATAAGGGCTGGACATTAGACAGACAGACACAGTGTTTGAGGTCAGGCCCTTGTAGTGACGAAAGGGCTGGACAGTGGACAGACAGGCACAGCGTTTGAGGTCAGGCCCTTGTAGTGACGTAAGGGCTGGATGGGCAGGCACAGCATTTGAGGTCAGGCCCTTGTAGTGATGTAAGGACTGGACAGACAGACCCAGCATTTGAGATCAGGCCCTTGTAGTGACGAAAAGGGCTGGACAGGCAGGCACAGTGTTTGAGGTCAGGCCTTTGTAGTGACGTAAGGGCTGGACAGGCAGGCACAGCATTTGAGGTCAGGCCCTTGTAGTGACATAAGGACTGGACACACGTACACAGAATTTGAGGTCAGGCCCTTGTAGTGAGTAAGGGCTGGACAGTGGACAGACAGCCACAGCGTTTGAGGTCAGGCCCTTGTAGTGTAGTAAGGGCTGGACGGGAAAACACAGTATTTGAGGTCAGGCCCTTGTAGTGACATAACGGCTGGATAATGGGCAGACAAGCACAGTGTTTGAGGTCAGGCCCTTCTAGTGTAGTAAGGGCTGGACAGGCAGGCACAGCATTTGAGGTCATCCTTGTGGTGACATAAGGGCTGGACAGTGGACAGACAGGCACAGCGTTTGGGCTCAGGCCCTTGTAGTGACCTAAGGGCTAGACAGTGGACAGACAGGCACAGTGGTTGAGGTCTTGTACATATGCTGATAATATCTGGAGCATATGAGGCAGTTGATGCTGCTGCAAGGCTTTAAATTGCTTTTATTCATCTTGCCATTCAAAAAGAAAATCTGGAAACCCAAGCAAAGGCATGTTTATTTTCAAAAACACTAGCATTTCCATCAACTCTGGTGCCAGCCTTGAGCGAAGATGGCTCATGATATCCCTTGTCATTGAAAATATACGTACACTGGGCACACTGGTTGGTGGATATGACAGATATTGCTGAGCCACTTTGGCTAGGTGTGGCCAGACAGTGGATTTGTGTTCCCAATATGCCAACAGATCTGTCTGCATGTCCTCTATGGGCTCTGTGAGATACTGTGTCACTGACATTTGTGCTGGTGTCGCCTTTCTTGGGTGGGCTGAGAGTCCTTTTTGCCAGCTGCTTTCGCTCTAGCATGTTCCAGAACAGATGCTTTTTTAGGGGCAACATGGCTTTGGCATACTGAAGTGGAGGAGCAAGTACTAGCTGTCACTGGCAGAGTGTTGCTCCTGCTTGGGCTTACACTACTCTCTGAAGTGCCCGCTGTTTCCTCCTCTGCTTCATGCCTAATCTGTCTCTGCCTATGACGCTCCTGTTTATGGACTTTTACTAACATCAGGTCCTTCACAAATGTGAGACAATTGGACTATAGGGTGAGTTTCCCTTTCACTCGGGGATCACAGACTGTGGCGAGCATGTATGTGTGGTCTTTTGTTAAAGGTCTTAATCTCTCTTGCACCTGCTTCTGCAAAAAGTTCAGACAATGCAGTACCTCTGCTGTCATTCCCTCTTCCTATTTAAAACCCTCCAAAGTTTCCTCCAGAAAATTAACTATAGGGATGATGTCAGCCAAGGTGGCACTTCCGGAACTCAGCTCCTCCGTGACATCCTTGAAAGGCTGCAGTATTTTTACCAGCTGACTCATGACTAACCAATCATGATGCTCATTTCCGCAGAAAGTTCATGAAGGGGTATCTGCTGCTCCACTAACCTCTGCAGCATCATATAGGTGGAAGTCCACCAGGTGCCAATGTCTTGAATGAGATGCTTGTGAGGCATCTCCAAATCAGTCTGCTTTTGTCGGAGAACCTGCCCTGCCTTCACACTTCTGTGGAAGTGCGCTGCTATGTTCTTGCACTTGTGTATTAACGTATGCAGGTATTCATTTTCTTGGTGATTGGACTCCAACCCCAGAGCTGACTTCACTAAGAGGTACAGAGTGTGTGCAAAACATCAGATGTTCTGAAAGCACCTGTCACATATTTCCTTTACCATGTTTGCACCATTGTCTGTGACAAAGAACCCTGCCTGAAGATTCCTGTCTCGCTGTGTAGTTGCCAGGCCTCCAGCATCTGTCTGATGCATGCTGGAATATTGGCTGAGGTATGGGCCTCGTCCATCAGGTGGGTGTGCAGTAAAGCCCACCTCCACCCTGATACTTGTTCACTAATAGAGCTACTGCCTGCCCCTGCCTCAGCCAGATCCAACCAGTATGCTGTCAGAGAGAGGTAAGAGTGTGCAGCATTCATGGCGGACCAGATAACGCAGGTGAAATGCACACTCCCCTCTGCCTTAGCTAGCAGTGCTTGGATGTGACTGCGACACTGGTTGTACAGGCTGGGGATGACCTTTCTCCTAAATGTGTTTCTGGAGGGGACTTTGTAATTTGGAACTAAGACCTTCAGCAAATGCTTGAAACCCACATTCTCAACTACCTGCAAGGGCTGGTCATCAAGGGTAATCATTTCCCCAAATGCTCTGGTTACAACTTTTGAGGCTGCCTGCTTCCTTCCCCGGGATAGCGTTACCGAACACCACCCCATTTCCTCCATGGTGGGTTGTCACTTCTGACACATGGCAGGGGGCTGCTGGCCTGCCAGCTGACTGCTAGAAGGGGCTGAGGGCGTGGGATGACTCTGCTCCTTTTCAATCACTTTACGCTGCCTGGAAAAAGGGGTCCCCTGACTGGTACTGACACCATCCCCAGATGGAAGTACTGTTGGGTGTTGCTTCTGCATATGATGCATCATGCCAAAATTAGTTAGATGTCCCATTTGCTTGCTTCTGCTAATAGCCCTGGCACAGTAATTACACTGAGCAAAATGTGGGTCCTCCGTCATTTTAAAGTGGCTCCAGATCACTAATTTCTTTTGTGATCCCTTCTCTATAGCCTTCGGGGTGGATGCTGGCACTGAAGTAGTGGGTGCACTAGGGATGTGCAGCAGGGACAGATTCGTCCCATTCAGGATTCGGATTCATAGGGGCCCAAATCCGTTGCATCCAGTCTCGGGGGCCCCCGATCCATTCATATATCAAAAATACATTTGTTCCCCCCCAAAAAATCCCATCCTAACTCTTTAAAGTTATTTATATACAACCCCCCCCTCCTGACCTCCCCCCCAAAGACTTGCCAAAAGTACCTGGTGGTTCAGCAGGGTTCCTGGAGCGATCTCCTGCACTCGGGCTGTCGGCTGCCGGTATTCAAAATGGTGCCGATAGCCCCTGTGACATAGTAAGGGCAAAGGCTAACGGCACCATTTTGAATACTGGCAGCCGACGACCCGAGTGCAGGAGTTCGCTCCAGGACCCCCGCTGGACCACCAGGGACTTTTGGCAAGTCTTGGGGGGTCAGCCCCCCAAAACAACCCATCCCAACCCTTTAAAGTTATTTATCTACAACCCCCCACCCTCCTGACCCCCCCCCCCCCCCCCCCAAGACTTGCCAAAAGTCCCTGGTGGTCCAGCGGGGGTCTTGGAGCGATCTCCTGCACTCGGGTCGTCAGCTGCCTGTATTCTAGATGAAAATCCAAATACACTACATCTATCGGTTCACCTTTATCCACATGTTTATTAACCCCTTCAAAAAAATGAAGCAGATTTGTTAAGCAAGATTTCCCTTGGGTAAATCCATTTTGACTGTGTTCCATTAAATCATGTCTTTCTATATGCTCTATGATTTTGATCTTGAGAATAGTTTCCACTATTTTTCCCGACACTGAAGTTAGGCTCACTGGTGTTTAGTTACCCGGATCGCCCCTGGAGCCTTTTTTTAATATTGGGGTTACATTGGCCACCCTCCAGTCTTCAGGTACAATGGATGATTTTAATGATAGGTTACAAATTTTAACTAATAGATCAGAAATTTCATTTTTTAGTTCCTTCAGTACCCTAGAATGCATACCATCCGGTCCAGGTGATTTGCTACTCTTTAGTTTGTCAATCTGGCCTACTACATCTTCTAGGCTCACAGTGATTTCGTTCAGTTCGTCTGACCCATCACCTCTGAAAACCATCTCCGGAACTGGTATCTCCCCAACATCCTCATTAGTAAACATGGAAGCAAAGAATTCATTTAGTCTTTCTGCAATGGCCTTATCTTCTCTAAGAGCCCCTTTAACCCCTCGGTCATCTAATGGTCCAACCGACTCCCTCACAGGTTTCTTGCTTTGGATATATTTTAAAAAAATTTTTATGAGTTTTTGCCTCTATGGCCAACTTCATTTCAAATTCTCTCTTTGCCTGTCTTATCAATGTTTTACACTTAACTTGACAATGCTTATGTTTTATCCTATTTTCTTCAGATGGATCCTTCTTCCAATTTTTGAAGGATGTTTTTTTGGCTAAAATAGCCTCTTTCACCTCACCTTTTAACCATGACGGTAATCATTTTGCCTACCTTCCAACTTTCTTAATGCGTGGAATACATATGGACTGCACCTCTAGGATTGTATTTTTAAACAATGTCCAAGCCTGTTGAACACTTTTAACCTTTGCAGCTGCACCTGTCAGTTTTTTTCTAACTATTTTCCTCATTTTATCAAAGTTTCCCTTTTGAAAGTTTAGTGTTAGAGCTGCAGATTTACTTATTGTCCCCCTTCCAGTTATTAGTTTAAATTTGATCATGTTATGATCACTGTTGCCAAGTGGCCCCACCACCATTACCTCTCTCACCAAATCCTGCGTTCCACTAAGAATTAAATCTAAAATAGCCCCCTCTCTTGTTGGTTCCTGAACCAATTGCTCCATGAAGCAGTCATTTATTACATCCAGGAACTTTATATCTCTAGCAAGTTCTGATGTTACATTTACCCAGTCAATATTGTGGTAATAGAAATCTCCCATTATTATTGCACTGCCAAATTGGTTAGCTTCCCTGATTTCTCTTAGCATTTCATTATCTGTCTGACCATTTTGTCCAGGTGGATGGTAGAATACTCCTATCACTATACTCTTACCCAACACACATGGGATTTCTACCCATATAGATTCTACTGAGCATTTAGTCTCTTGTATGATCTTTATCCTGTTGGACTCTATACCCTCCCGGACATAAAGTGCCACCCCCCCACCAAGTTGATCCTCCCTAATATTGCAATATAATTTGTACCCTGATATAGCACTGTCCCATTGGTTATCCTCCTTCCACCAAGTCTCTGTGATGCCAATTATGTCAATCTCATCATTTGCTGCTATACATTCTAACTCTCCCATCTTACTTCTTAGACATCTGGCATTGGCATACAGACATTTCAAAGTGTGTTTTTTGTTTGTATTAACAACCTGCTTTCAGTTGTTTGGGATAATTCGGAAATCATTAGCTTCGGTGATTTTTTACATATAGGCACATGGACTATGTTTGCTTTTAATGGAACCTCTCTGTTGGGATACCCTAACTCTCCTGTTTCAATAGTATCTTTCAAGGATACATTTCTCCAAGCCATGCACTGCTGAGTGACTGTCGGCTTTCCTCCTTGTTCTAGTTTAAAAGCTGCTCTATCTCCTTTTTGAAAGTTAGTGCCAGCAGCTTGGTTCCACTCTTTGGACAGCAGCCCCAACTGCCTCTTCCTGTACCTTTGATGGTTCCATCTCCAGCGGCTCAATCCATGGCTCAAAACATTCACCATGTGTGGACCCAAGTAAAGGAGTGACTGGCGCAAGTTGCAGAATGCGCCAAGTGCTCCTCTGATCTTCATAGATGACCTGCTCCACTCTTTCGTCCAGGTTAGAAAGTATGGTTGAGTGCTCGACACATCTGCCTAAGGCTACCCTCTCACCATCTGGCTCCCAAATACATCAGACCATTTCTGATAATCCAAAGAGTAGGAGCTGTTTCCTATCAACTCCAGCTACCTCGTTCCTTGGGTATCCACAACACATTTCTTGTGTCCCTGTTGAAGACATTGTTCTCTCCTGGCCCTCTTGTAAAGACCCTCCTGCTCCGTGTGTCTCTGCAGAACCAGACACATCTCTCCAGATAAGAGAGGTCCTCGATGTCCGGCGACGCCGAGGCAAGTGGGAATATCTCTTAGCCTAGGAGGGCTATGGGGCTGAGGAGACTTCGTGGGAACCATCTCAGAATATTCTCGATAAGAACCTTCTGAAGACCTTCAATAGACTGCACCCTGAGAAACCACAGCCATGTAGGGGGAGGCCTTGAAGGGGGGGTACTGTTACGCACCCCGCCCGCAGCCGTCCCGTGCACGGGACCGCTCACCTGCATAGTTCCTCGGTGGTATATAGCATGTTTGAAACCACTCATGGCACAGAAGTTTCTTTAGGGTAAATTGGTGCTTAGTGGCCACGATGTTAGAGACAGAAATTGTTATCTTCTAAATGCTAAATCATGTCAAATCTGATAAATAAAAGTCTAATTCTGAGGAGAACTGTTACGCGCCCCACCCGCGGCCGTCCTGCGCACGGGACCGCTCACCTTCATAGTTCCTCAGCGGGTCCCGGGACAACCTCCCTCATGGTAGTTGCTAGCCCAGCTAGGCCCCGACGTCCACTGCGCACCAGGTCTCACGCCGAGGTTCGGCGTCTCCCTCCATGCTAACCACGCCCACATGCGCGCGTGGCCTGCCCAACACTTGTAGGGCCGAGGGCGGGCCTGGGTTCCACGGCGCGCCCTGATTGATCTACAATATAAGGAAGTTCCTGACTTCACTTCCTTGCCTTGGCAATCGGGTCGGCTGTATGCTAGATTGTCTCCACATGTGTTCCTGTTTGTTCCTAGTCTCATTCCAGGATCCTTCTGTTCTAATTCCGTTCCTGACTTGTTCCTGCATCCATGTTCCTGAGTCCTGCCTGTTCCTGTGTTCGTCTATCTGCCTTCCCAGGTAGTACCCTTGGACTGTCTTGCTGGTACTGACCTCAGCTTGTTCTTGACCTGCCTGCCTGTCTGCCACCTGCCTCAAAGACCTCAGCCTGTTCCTGACTCGTCCGCCTATCTGCTGCCTGCCTCAAGGACCTCAGCCTGTTCCAAACCTGCTTGCCTGTCTGCCGCCTGCCTCTAGACCTCTGCTTGCCCCTGACCACATCTGACCTCCGGTATCTGACCCTTGCTTCAGTGACCACTCCTCGGACTGACCTTTGGACTTTGACCTTTTGCCTGCCTGAGCTCGCCTCCAGATTCTGGCTCTGTTCCTCGCTTTGTCATCACCAACTCTGTTCTGGATCTTCTTGCTCCAGCTCAAACCTGACCGTGCTCCTTCTGTGTCTGTGGGCACGCCGGACTTCCATTCTCCCAGGAGACCTTGTGAGGCCCACCTAAGTCCAAGCGGCCCGAGTCCCTACGGGCTCCTCCCGCGGGGACCTCGGGCTTCCAGTGGTGAAGCTCTACCTTGCCTCTGTCTCCTTCAGTGCTCCGCCCCCTGGGGCCAGTTACCTCCTGTTCCCTTTCAGGAGCCATTTCATCCTTGCCCCAGGACAAGGGTCCACCCCCAAGCGCAACAAGAACACATTGTCTTTTTCCTGAATTTAGGATTGTGAAGTGAAATGGGAGGGCAACTGAAAGTATCCTGTAGCAGACAGGTCCCTGCACCCCTAAACTTATCTACAATACCATGGAGCAATATAGAGCATTATGATATTCTCTGTTTTATTTACCATTCCATTCCTAATAATTTCTATCATTCTGTTTGCTTTATTAGCTGCATCTGCAAACTGAGGAGAAGATTTCAGGATATTATCAACAATGATGCTTAGAGACTCCTAATGTGAACCTTGCATTGTGTAGCTATAATTTGGGTTACTCTTCCCTAGGTGTATCACTTTGCACTTGTGCACATTAAATTTAATTTGCCATTTCAATGCTCAATCTCCCAGTTTTGCAAGGTCCTCTTTCAATTTCTTACAATTATCTTGTGATTTAACAACTTTGATACATTTTGTGTCATCAGCAAATTTGATCACTGCACTTGCTGTCCCCATTTCCATGTAATATGTTAAAAAGCAGTGATCCCAGGACAGATCCCTGGGGCACTCCACAAGTAGCCTTTCTCCATTAAGAAAGTTTACCATTTAGCCCTTCTCTCTGTTTTCTCCATAACTGATTTCCAATCTACAATAGGATACTACCCCCTATCCCATGATTTTTTAGTTTCCTAAGAGGGACATTGTCAAATGCTCTCTGGAAATTTAGATACGTTAAACCAATTGGTTCACCTTTATCCATATGATCATAATGTAACCAAACTTGACATAATTACTGAAGGGCAATTACTGAGGAAAATTACTACAGTAGCATTTAACTATAAAAAAGAAGATTATGATCAAATGAGGAAATTTGTTAGAAAAAGGTTGAAAGAAGCAAACCACAAGGTTAGAAATTTGTGAGAGATGGTTAGAGCAGTGGGCTATGAACCAGGAGACCAGGGTTTGAGTCCCACTGTTGCTCCTTGTGACCTTGGGCAAATCATTTTACCCTCCATTGCCTCAGGTACAAAACTTAGGGGGTCATTTTTCAAAATGTGATAAGGCGTTTTCGCATGCGTTAAGGGCTTATCGCATGCGAAAAGCCCCGTTAACACATGCGATAGGCCCTTACCGCATGCGAAAACGTGTTTACCGCATGCGAACGCACCATATCGTATGGTGTGATGCAAATTCAGAAAATAGGAGGAGTTAGGGGCGGAGAGTGGGCTGGGTTAGCCTGTCTGCGAAGAGCTATCGCACAGCTGTAACGCCGATTTTAACTACACCTCTTTGGATTACATTAGGCTGTGCGATAGCTGTCGTGACCGTGCGGTAAGGTTTCATTGCCATTTGCGATGTCTCCCGTAAGTCCTATTTCAGCTGAATTGACGGGTTCAGAGCCTTAGGGAGGGGGCGGGGGGGGGGGGGGGGGAGAGAGAGAGAGAGAGAGAGCAAGCCTGGCCATAATATCATGGCCCATAGGTAGGTATTTGTATCCCTATGGTAGGCCCACCTAGATGAGATTTGGGCAATGTTCTCTCAACCTAGCTTGATGTTACCCAGGTAGAGAGTCCATCAAGCTAGGTTGAGAGAACATTGCCCAAATCTCATCTTGGAGTGAGTTTCCTCACTCCGAAGGCCAGCAAATCTTCACAAGAGACCACTGTTCTGTTCGTAGGTGTCACGTAGAATGTCAAAGTGGCCCCTAACCCCCTACACTCTTACCTAATCCCCACCTCGAGTTACTAGGTGGGCCTACCATAGGGATACAACAGGTCTGGCACTTATCGCAGAATCTGAAATGGTATCGCAATTTGTGCTAACTTAGCTCTTTGCACAGGTAATTAGCGCAAATTGCGATAAATGCTATATTAGCATAAAACACGCCCCTTTTGCTATCGCATGCGGTACTTACCGCATTTTGATAAATCCACCCCTTAGATTGTAAACCCTCTGGGGATAGGAAAATACCTATAGTACCTGAATGTAAACCGATGTAATCTCAGATCGAATGTCGATATATTAAAAAAAATAATAAATAAATAAATGTGGACACTGCTCGAAATGATCATCCTAGAGGCCATGACAGGGATGGTAACTTTCAAACTGGCGTGCATATGTGCATACATGCGTCAGCCCATACTCAGAGACACTGTTAATTGTATAACTGGTATGATCATGCTATAAAATAGCCTGGCCGTGTGCACGTGTACCAAATTTTAAGTGGGAGCACACATAGGTGCACAAATCCTGCTTTTACCATGTAAATTGGGGAATTTTGAAAGTGGTTCACGTCGATGCCATTCCCAGTTTCACCAGTTCATCCCCAATTTTCCTAATTAAGAGATAGGTCCTCCAATCCGCCTTGGTTTGATAGCCTTCACTCCCCTCAGTTAGCTCCAGCCATTGAAACCCTGCAGATCTGCCTAGTTTTCTTTAAATTTTAACTTACATGGCATCCACAGCAGATGTAAAAGTTACACAGCAGGTGGCCTTGGCACACGCTGGGTCATGTCAGTATATGCGCACATCTCTGGTTCGGACCCCGAAATGCCCATGCCCCACCCAGACTCTGCACCTTTTTGAAAAATTTTGAGATGTGTGTGCTGCAGGAGACACATACATATCTGAGTGGCTTTTATAAACCACTTGGTGCATGTGTTGCCTAACTTATCCGCACATCCCCTAATTAATGTGCATGCTGGGCTTCTAAAATTCATCTTAAAATGTATTCCCTGCATTAAAAAAGGTTGAAGGAAAACCAAACAACTACCAGTATGATTAAATAGTGAGGTAAAAGAGGCAATTAAATGTAAAAGGGTATCATTCAAAAAATGGAAAGCAGGCCCAAATGCAGAAAATAGGGAAGAGCATAAACACAGGGAAGTTAGATATAAACAAGTAATTAAGCAGGCTAAGAGATAATTTGAAAAGAAGTTTGCCATAGAGTTAAAAACAAATAATAAAAACATTTTCAAGTACATTCATTGCAAAAAGCCTGTGCCACTAGATAACTAAGGGGTAAAAAGGGTACTCAGGGAGGACAAGGAAATAGCAGAAAAACTAAATGAATTATTTTCCTCCGTCTTTACTGAGGAGGATGCTATGATCATACCCACACTGGAAACATGTTTTAATGGTGGTGATTCTGAGCGACTAGAAGGAATTATTGTGAAACTGGAGGATGTAATATCTCAGATTGACAGACTAAAAAATAACAAATCACTGGGACTGGATGGTACTCACCCCAGAGTTGTGAAGGAACTAAAAAATGAAAGTGCAGACCTGTTTCAGGTGATTTTCAACCTATCATTTAAACAGCCATGGTAAAAGAAGATTAGAGAGTTCAATGTGATGCCAATTTTTTTAAAAAATGTCTCTAGCAGTGATCCAGAAAACTATAGACTGGTGAAGCTGACATTGGTGCTGGGCAAAATGGTAGAAATTATTCTTAAAAGCAAAATTACTGACCACATAAATAGATATGGTATAATAGGAGAGAGTCAACATAGGTTTTGCAAATATAACACCCCCCCCCACAAATGCGTGATAAAGACCTCTCCCACTTTTGTAATTGCCAGGGATGATGATAGTGAAAAAAACATTGTCATCTCCTCAGTGTTTCAAGATCTCCTGGTGTTGACTCATAGAGTGCACAGTTTAATGCCCTCTTCCCAACTGGGACTCTCAGAAAAGAAAGGAATCCACAACCCACCCATCAGTATCTTCCAAGGTTTGAAGGGGAGGCAGGGATAGGTTAAAGGAATTCATTTTCTTTTTGAGTAAAATTAATTTGAATAATGCTTATTCTAATTGACAATTCTTGCTAGCATATATTCTCTAATAACACAATACAGTTAGGGATATTATCATGCATGTGAGCATAAAGTGTTTCCTTTAAAGAATCTCAAAATTGGTAATGTCAAACATACTAGGCATATGCTTTCACACTATCATATATGACAATCAGAGAGCATGAACCCAAAAGAGTTACCTCCTTTGGAAATAAGAGCCCAGCTCCTTTTGTTTTTATCTGGAGACTGGAATTTGTATAATATATCAGGATAGTTTTGAAAAGGATATCTTCTTTTTTATGCCTCCAATCTCTGCTTCCATTCTTTCCTCTAACTTCATAAAAGTTGTGTAAAACAACCTATAGAACAGCTTATTACCTTGACAGAAATGTTAACAGTAAACTTCTCATTCACACTATATACACACACACACACACACATGCATACACTCTAATGTATCCTAAGTTGTCCTTTCCTCTTTTTTCAGCTTTTTTATATTTTTAAGGCCTCAGAGATGAGGTAGAAAATAGCTCTACTGATCTAAAGAAATGTCAGTTATTTTCCTCCCCATTTCTACACTGTCAAACAGTTTTTCTGAGTTCTAAGATTCTTGCTCCCATGACATCAAGAGAGCAAAAGGTACTGAAACTGCTTAGGAAACCACTAAAACTCTTTCATAACAGTTATTTTTCTGTCTACTTCGGGTGCACTTAATAAAAGTGGACCCGAATTTTAGACAATTTTAGAATTCCTTTTAAATGGATCTAGGCAGATAAAAGGAACTGGGTGTAATTCGGCCTGCATGTTTTTCCATTCACCCCATTCCCAGGATGTGTAGAAAGTAAACCATCTCCCCGTTTCCTGGCAGATGGCTTCACAATGATAGCTAGATGAGGTGAATGGAGCTAGTTTTCTTGGGTAAACTCTGGACTGGAATTTCAAAACTTGCTGGAGCAGAGCTTATTTTGCAAAAAACTTAAATTTTGAAATCTACAAATACTTCCAGTGTATACTCAGGAACTCAAAAGACTGACCTATATTATACATCACTAATCCAAACAACCCAAACACACAGAAAACCTTTAAAAACAGCCTGTGACACTGATACCCAAATTAAAAAAATTCTCAATATTTTTATCCAGTGCCCCCAAACTTTAATTAATTTATTTTGTGGGTTTTTTTTAATGTGTTTTAGCTCACAAAATGGCACGGCTTAATTAGAGCTCTTTTCTTGTTTTAAATTCATTTTTGGACCATGGCAGGGGCATTATCAGTGTCTCTGAGCTCTGCTCACTTGACTGTTATACTCATTTTTATTTAATTTTGTTCAATTTTCTTTTTATATACTTTTAAACTTTTCCTGAGTTGGGATCATGGCTGCTGATGAGATCATTGATGACATTACCATTTATCATGACCCTCACTTAAACATCATGATCCAGCCAGATGGCTCCTGTAGCTTAAAACTGCAGTGGCGCATGGTTCCTTCATTACCACCATGGCTGGACCTGAGCAGGATCAGTAGCACTGGCCCAATGCCACTCTGCTTGCTCCGCCCCTCCCACATAAAGCCCAGTGCTGTCTCTTCAGCAACATAGTAGCCTCTCCTTGCTCCCATGGCAACTCACAAACATGGCTGACAGTCACACAATATCAGCACCCTCCGGGCTGTCTCATCCGCATAAAAGGCCTCTCTAACCCCACAGGTGCACAGTCTTGGGCCCTTGCTCCTTGGGCCCCCACTAGACCTTTCCTTACTGTTTCTGGAGCAGCCTTATGCTATCTTCAGTCTCTCCAACTCTGGGCCTTCTTCCCAGCTTAGCCTGTTGCTGTCTCCTGCATGGGTTCACAGACCCAACAGCCTTCAACCACCAACACAGCCATGATCCCCTTGTGCTGCACCTGGAAACAGCAGCCTACTCCAAAGGATGACTGCCTCCCTGGCACCCAGGTAATTAACCACTATTTTAATTTAATTTTAAACCTGTTTTTACACAAAGGGAAGTCTTTCCTTGCCAATTCACTAGATTTTTTTTACAATGTAAATAAACATGCAAACAAAGAAGAGCCAATTGATATAGTGTATTTGGATTTGATAAAATCCTTCATGAGAAACTTCTCAGGAAATTGGGAGTCATGACTTTTGAGACAGTGCCCTATTGAGGATTGGTAACTGGATTAAAGAGAGGAAATAGAGGACAGGACAAAATGGTGAGTATAGTAAATAAGTCCTTACAGGAAGCAATATTGCCCCATGCTTTAAAAAAAAAGCTAAAGTATGACCCATTATCAAACAAGGGTTTCTTCCTGTTGACCAATTCTCAAGTTACAGACCCACCTCTAATACGTCTACATTAGCGAAGGTTATTGAAAGAGCAGTTCACATTCAATTAATAGATTTTCTGAACCAAAACAAGATTTTAAATCTGCATCAATGTGAGTTTAGGGCCTGCCACATTGTTAGTTTTGGTCTCTGATTTTCTTTTGTACCAAATGAATAAAAATAAAATTGTAATCTCTGTAATTTTAGATGTCTCATTGGCATTCGATATGGTTAATCATTTGATTTTATTGTGCAAATTTAGAGGAATTAGGAATAGTGGGCAAAGTATGCTAGTGGTTTAAATCTTACCTCACTGGAAGATTGTATCAAGCCCATAAGAATTAAAAGAAAATGGGAGGCATCATAATAGCTGTGCCTCGTGCAATGAATTATTCAAAGTATGAAAGATGGAACTAACCTTGAGCTAGAAGGTAGAAGTGAAGGGGGCTATGTGTAAAATATGGAAATAAATAAATAATCTTCTTGCATATGGCTAGAGATTTCTTATGAGCAGACAGCTGTTGAGTTTGGAAGACCTCCACCAGTCCAGTGCCTCAGAAGTGAGCTGGATGGGAGGAGCGAGAGGGAAGGTCGGTGTGAGCTGGGAGGCACCCGTTTGAGCTGCCATGAGGCAGTAGAGAGACTATAATACCTGCTCCACGACGCGGTGAGACTGAGCCCAGACCGAGTGGGCGGACCCGACTGGTGACATCATCAAAGGGCGCCACTGGGAGACTATAATATCGAGGGCCCTGCGAGCAGCCGACTGAGGAGCGAGAGGGAAGGTCGGTGTGAGCTGGGAGGCACCCGTTTGAGCTGCCACGAGGCAGTAGAGAGACTATAATACCTGCTTCACGACGCGGTGAGACTGAGCCCGGACCGAGTGGGCAGACCCGACTGGTGACATCATCAAAGGGCGCCACCGGGAGACTATAATATCGAGGGCCCTGCGAGCAGCCGACTGAGGAGCGAGAGGGAAGGTCAGTGTGAGCTGGGAGGCACCCGTTTGAGCTGCCACGAGGCAGTAGAGAGACTATAATACCTGCTCCACGACGCGGTGAGACTGAGCCCGGACCGAGTGGGCGGACCCGACTGGTGACATCATCAAAGGGCGCCACCGGGAGACTATAATATCGAGGGCCCTGCGAGCAGCCGACTGAGGAGCGAGAGGGAAGGTCAGTGTGAGCTGGGAGGCACCCGTTTGAGCTGCCACGAGGCAGTAGAGAGACTATAATACCTGCTCCACGACGCGGTGAGACTGAGCCTGGACCGAGTGGGCGGACCCGACTGGTGACATCATCAAAGGGCGCCACCGGGAGACTATAATATCGAGGGCCCTGTGGCGCGCAGCCGCCGGCGCGCTGCCGAAGCCGCACGCCAAAGGGGCGCGCCCCTGGTAAAAAAAATTTTTTGATATCATTATTTTACTTCTTATAATGGGCAGGAAACGCAAATCGAAGAACTTTGCTTCCTCACCTATAACATCTGTGCCGAGAAAAACTGGACCCATGGACTCCCACATAGTACGTATGGGTGAGTCCATTGGAGAGGACGTTTTAGAAGGAAACTCTCCTTTGGGAGTTTCCTTAAGTCCTAGGTCCTCGCAACCTAGGACTTAAGGAAGCAAAGGGTAGCATTATAGGTATAGCACCACTGGGTGATGCAACCTCCAATAGAGTGGAGGAAGCTGACCCAGGGGGTATTATACAATTTCCAAATCTCAATATGGTGGATCCAGGAGTAATTGTCAATACAAGAGTAGAATGTCCAGGAATAATTTTTGAACCAGGTAATGAGGTATTAGACAATGAAGCTGAGCCAGAGAATGTTTCATTATTAGATCTATGGAAGCTTACGAAGAAAATTGATAAAAAGTTGTCTAGTTCTATCACTAAGATACATACTTTTTCCGTGGAAACTAGGGGAAAGTGTGTGGAATTAGAAGATAGAACCAGTAAAATTGAAAAGGGACTGGGTAATCTGAATCCATTAGTTAATAATTTGCAAGCTATCAGTGCTTCATCTATAAAAGACAATCTCATACTGCATAATAAAATTGAAATGCTTGAAATTGATTTACGTTCAAATAATCTTAGATTGTTAAATTTTCCCGAATCAAGATTAATTTCCGCTTTTGAATTATATAAAAAATATGCAGTAGAAATTTTGTCTTTTGATGAACTACATATCCCTAAACTATCTAAGTTGTACTATATTCCAAGAGGGAAAACATTAAAGGTTCAAGAGGGTGGATTGGATACAATTGAAAGTCCAGGGATTTCCACTTTTCTTGAGGATTCCCTGGACAATATAAATTCTAGGGCAACTTTGTTAATATCTTTTTCCTTGAGACAAGAGAAAGACTTGTTCTTCTCAAAGTATTTTCAATTCAAAGATGTAAACTTTTGTGGTCAGAAGATACAAGTCTTTCCTGACTTTTCGCGAGCCACACAGGCACGACGTAAACAGTTTTTGTCTCTTAAACAATCTGTTGTAGATATGGGGGCAAGTTTTTACTTAAAATTCCCCTGTAAGTGCCAAGTAATGTACCAGAATAACAAATTTATTTTTATTGATCCTATGCACTTAGAGCATTTTGTTAGGGATAAAACTGTAACTAAATAATGGTTTATGGGGTAGGTTACAAAATTAAATATTACCCAGCTCATGGTACCTGTATCACACTTCTCCGAGATGTGGACTAGATAACCTAGAATATGTGTTTAAAAAAGTATATGGAAATGTTGTATTTGTTTCTTTTTCCTTGGAATTCCTGACTATATCATTTGTTATAAATGTTATACTCAATAAAAAATAAAAAAAGAAAAAGAAAAGAAGTGAGCTGGATGAGCAAAGCTCATCGGGGCAAAGATTCCAGCCATATATGCAGTTATTTAAATGCCCAATGTCTGTTCACAAACTATTGCAGTTCTGTATGTATGTTCAATATAAGCTTGTTATGTTTAAAAAGTTGCAGCCACATATTTTCACAAGAAACCTAAACAGGTTTTAATGTTTATATTTGTATGAAGAAGGTAATAATGACAGCTACTGGCACTGGTGTAATCTTTCTCCATTTTTCAGCCATTTTTTACTTGGCTGCTGTTGATCACACCACATAGAGACTGATTCACTAAGGTTTCTCTCCCATTCTGTGTCTATGAGGAAAAGGCTTAGTAACTGAGGTTCGTATGCTTGTTTGAATGATGGAACAGATATGAAAAGGATAGAAGGGGAGAAAGAGGAAAAGAATGGGAATTAACTTAATGTTGCGGATACCGATGAAATGCTAACGAATAGACTTGCTATGGGCACTTTCCACAAAGCACAACAGAAAAACTAGCAGAGCGTAATCTGGCCTTGAAAAAATCTTAAATATGGCTTGGGTCTGTGAAATGTTAAAAGATGACATGAAATTACTTGAAACAAGGATGTAAATGGTGAGTGCCTTGTTAAAATTACACGACAGTGTTATGATTTGTGGGTATGTGGGCCCTTGGCCAGAGGAGCCCCAAAGGTCCGCACCGTTGGGAGGTGAGGTCAGGCACAGCAGGGAGCTCTGGGTGAAACTATAGAGGGGTCCCGAGGAGCCAGGAGAGTACCCCAGTAGGGAGGCAGGCTAGAGACAATACCTGGGCAGAGACTCCGAAGGAGAAGGCTCCAGACAGGTCGCAGAGCGGGAGGCGCGAGACTGGTCATGCAGGAGGTACTCTGTAGAGGCAACCCTGAGGGGCAGAGCTGCGCAGCGTAGGGAATGTTGATGTAAGGGCGTAGGCCAACCCGCAGAGCAGGGAAGCCCGAGCCAGGCCTCTACTGGTGATGTATGCACAGCCCCGAAGAGCGGAGGAGTGTTGGCAGTCTCAGTATAGCACGTAGACGCGACTCCGAGGAGCAGGGAGGCATAGACAGTCATAGTGAAACACAAGAACAGTGCCCCGAGGAGCGGTAAGGCTCTGGCAGTCTCTTGAATAACACGTAGGTGCGGCCCCAAGGAGCAGGAAGGCGCAGACAGTCTTGTACAGGACACAGGCACAACCCCGAGGAGTGGGGAAGCCCTATTGTAGAACTCACAGATTGCAGAGGTGTTCCAGGGATAGTCCCAAGGAGTGGAGGCTTTGCAGGATAGGACCCAGGAGGTGCAGAGACAGCATGAGGAGCGGGGTAGGCCAGGAGAGCAAGTCCCCGTAGGTGCGCACACTGGCCCCCGAGGAGCAGGTACCAGACAGAGTCCAAGACCACGAGCCTGAAAGCATAGCCTCAGGACCACGAGAGCAGGAGTTGTAGAGACGAAGAGAACTTGTTGCCAAGTCGGCTAGCTGAGGGCAAAGGTGGAGCTTAAATATACAGGTCCGATGACATCATTAAACAAGGACGCCTCCGAGGTTCCCGTCAAAGAGGCTTCAAATGAGGGCCCAGTGGCGCACGCGCGCCTAGGAAAGCACAAAGTCGACATGGGTGGCGGTGGTGTCCAGGCTGCCACGAGGAGTCCCGGAGAGCGCGGCGGTGCAGGCTGGCCTGAGCCGCGAGCAGACCCGGAGAGGGCAGGAGAACAGTGCAGGAAGTAAGAAAATGCGGTCGCAGGCGTCTGCGACCAACGGGCATAACAGACAGCATGCAAAGCCAGGAAATAATAAAAGAGTGAAGACCAGGGATAAGTGAAGACATAGGTCAAGAGGGTCATTTATCAAAATGCGATAAGGCATTATCGCATGCGAAAAGCCCCGTTAACACATGCGATAGGCCCTTACCGCATGCGATCGCACCATATCGTATGGTGCTCTCGCACAGCTGTAACGCCGATTTTAACTACACCTCTTTGAATTGCGTTAGGCTGTGCGATAGCTGCCCTGACCATGTGGTAAGGTTTCATCGCCCTTTGCGGTTTCATCGCCCTTTGCGGTTATTTACTCTTTCGGATAGTAGAAAGACTAGGGGGCACTCCATGAAGTTAGCATGGGGCACATTTAAAACTAATCGGAGAAAGTTCTATTTTACTCAACACACAATTAAACTCTGGAATTTGTTGCCAGAGGATGTGGTTAGTGCAGTTAGTATAGCTGTGTTTAAAAAAGGATTGGATAAGTTCTTGGAGGAGAAGTCCATTACCTGCTATTAAGTTCACTTAGAGAATAGCCACTGCCATTAGCTATGGTAACATGGAATAGACTTAGTTTTTGGGTACTTGCCAGGTTCTTATGGCCTGGATTGGCCACTGTTGGAAACAGGATGCTGGGCTTGATGGACCCTTGGTCTGACCCAGTATGGCATTTTCTTATGTTCTTATGTTCTTATGATGTCTCCCGTAAGGCCTATTTCAGGTGAATTGAAGGGTCCAGAGCCCGGGGGGGGGGGGGGGGGGGGAGAGAGAGAGAGAGCGGGAGAGAGATAAATGTCAAATTCATATTTTTGGCAAAATTGTGTTTAGAGCATGGAAATTTGTCCATATTAATATGTTTACAGAATTCAAATAAATGCCAAATAGACATTCTTTAAAAGGTTCTGTTAAGTGTACCAAGCAAAAGCCTTGAGAAAGACTGAAAAGTAAAAGAAATCTGTGAATGTCCACAGATATCTCAACAAAGGAACCCAGATTCCATGAAAGATGTGAAGCAGACGTGTGCCAGACTCTATGACCAGTCATCAGATTTCTACATGGAACTGACCCGCTAAGAAATTATTTTATTCAGTCGAAAACCAACTGGTCAGTTGTCAAAAACCCACTGAATCGGATAATTTCACCTGGTTATCTTGGACCATATTTTCAGCCAAACTTAACCAGTAAGGATTGCGGCTGAATATGCGTCTAAATCAAGCCAGCTAAAATGTGCCTGGCTAGATTTAGGCCAGCTATTTACGCGACCAGACTTGTGTGGTTAAGTATAGCTGAATAGCTCAAAAATACACATTAAGAAGCGGAATTATAAACCCATCACCTGAATGCCTCTGGCCTCACCCCTTTGCTGACAAACTAAACTTGTGCGCCTTTTATTTTGTGAGTACAGCTTTAGTCGGTGAGGGGATGGCGAAGGGATAATTTTTATCTGGTTAGATTTATTTGACTAACTTTCAAAGTTAACCAGATAAACCGTTTGAATATTCACCCTGGAGTTATTTGCCAGTCTTTTGGGAGTACAACAGATTGCCGCATTGAACGGTAAGATGCGTGCACAAAGTAACTGCACTAAGTGGCAAAAAGGACAATTTTCATAAGCCATAATCTGCATAAATAGGCTGTCAGAAAATCACCCTCCCTATCTGGGGGTAAAGGTATCTGTGCTGTTTCATTAGGTGCATACCGTTACCTGCATATTCTTGGAGGCATTCCTGGGGCTGGGATAAGTCAAAGGAGGCAACAACATGTGTAGTTTTACATTTTCAAAACTAGATGTGCTGATTTGGCCTGAAAAAGTACTCACAGAAAAAGAAGGTGCAAATCTCTGTTTTACTTTTTGTTACATCAATTTTCAAAGAGAAAATAGGCACACACTTTCCCTTTGAAACTGACACAAGGCCCGTGGGTTAAAGTGCCCTTGGACTTTGAATCAAAGCATTTAGTTTTGAAAATTCCCCTTTAGAGAGCAATTCTAAAAGCCATTTCCATGGGTGAAATGGTGCTTTACCTGCAGAAATCACCTTGTAGAAAATTGCCCACCCTATATTTGGATAAACTTATGTGTGTAGGGTCAGCATGCACATAAGTTTACCGGCAGTGAGCAGAGATGTCCCTGGGGGTGGGATTGGGGAGGCATTTCCTCTTACACGCATGCGTGCAGGCCTGAATTTGTCAATAGGCACACCAGGACTGTGCTTAGGGCATCAAAAATCTGGGGGAGGGAGAGGGGGCAGCAGGCTGGCTGAAGATTTATTGCCTTCCGGCTGTGCTGAATCTCACTCAACAGAGAATAGCTCTCTGCTTCCTGATCCAGTCCCTCTCTTCCCAGGCAGCATGCAGGGAACAAAATGGGAAGAGAGTGAGTCTGGAGCACAGAGAGCAAAAGGGATCATTTTGGCAAGATTAGGAGGGGATGAATGGGGATCACTGGGGGACGCTGAGGAATGAAAGTGGGTCAGATGCGGGGAAGGGGGCAGTGTTTGTGTGAGTGTGAGAGAGAGAGAAAGAAGAGATTGATGCTGGTGTGTCTGTGCCAGATTGAGAGGATGGAGAGGAGCTGTAAAGGGGAAGCAGGAGCAGAGCACAGTAGAGATACCTCCCTCCTCTCCTTCCCTCTCCTCCACCCACTGCAGTTCAGGTTCTCTCTCCCGTGATCTCAGATTCTATCCCCAGATCCTGGAAACCCCCCCCCCTTTCAACATTTCCCACTCCCGTTCTCCATTTCTCAGTGCCAGAACCTCCCTCCCTCTCCCTCTTTTCTCCCATCCCACATTCCTGAATTTCCCCTTTCCTCTACCTTCCCCATCCCCAGTCCTTTCTACCTCTCTTCCCTTCATCCTCAGTCCTCTTTCCTTCTTAGACTCATCCCCCATCCCTAGGCCTCTTTGCTTCTCATGCTCCTTCCTCCTAGCCTCAGTCTTTTCACCTTCTCCTCACCCCATTCCTAGTCCTCCTCCTTTCCTCTCCCCATCCCTGGCCCTCTCACCCTCTCCTTCTCTTTTGCCCATCCCTGAGATCTCCTCCCTGTACTAATACTTAAGATCCCCTTTCCTCACTCAATACAAAAAATACATTATACAGATGCAAGCAAAGTAGGACAATTACTTAATTTTATAATATGAAAGGGGGAAATGTTTGCCAATGTGATTTGGTTTTTGCCACAGAATCTACTCCTGAGCTGCTGCAGCAAACTGTGGGACTGTGCCTTATACCTCCTGTTCCCTGCTGTCTGACCTTACCCGGGTGTTGGGGGGTTGGGGGGGTGGAAGAGGGGGCGCAACATCAGCAACGGCGCCTAGGGGTGGCAAACTCCTACATCCGTCTCTGCATGCGTGCACAAATTAATAGGTGTAAAAGTATACACCGGGACGGTAACTTTTAAACCAGCGCACAGGGGGATAATGTGTGTGAGCGTTCGTCGGCCCGCACCCAGGGATATGGTGACCATATAACATTTATTTATTTATTTATTTATTTATTTATTTAATGCTTTTATATACCGGTATTAGTATGCAAACATCATACCGGTTTACATTGTAACTGAAAGATAGAAATACAATTAACAGGGAGGGGAAAAGGGAGGGAGTAAATACATAGTGCAGTAAGAAAGGAAAGGGAACATCAACTTTGAGAGGTAAATAGGGAAGTTAATTACAAAGGGCTATATACAATATTTACAGAAAGCTATCAATAGTGTGCAATTTAGGAGTCATTTGTGGGAGGATTGTTCGAGAGGAATGAGAGGAGTAGGCAAGTGGAGGCAGATTATTCTGGGAAGGCCTGTCGGAAGAGCCATAATGGTCAAGTATAAACATATACCCAAGGGTAAATTACAGGTATTGTCCACATGCAAGAAACCATATACCATATACCTGTGTTTGTTCTCAACAATATTTATTTATTACTAAATTTTCCTTAAAACATTAACATATATTATACATATATTATATCACAATATTTATCATATTACATATACCAATGCCATCCATACCACACATTCATACATGATAACAGTGCACATCACAATACATATTGCACAACCTATTAGAGATGTGCATTCGTTTTTCACGATTTAGTCAATGCCAACGACATTGTCTAATTCGTCATTGTTGGGGAAGTTGGGAAAAAGAATCAAAATTCCACGAATTTTCGGGTTAAAGTCGTTTTTTTATTACTGCGCACTAACGGATGTTAGTGCGCATGGACTATCCGTTAGCGCGCAGTCGCTGGACGTAGTGCGCAGTACATGGCGCCTCACCATACTGCGCACTAACGGATTATTAGTGCGCGCTAGGTACATGACAGTGCGCAATGATATATGTTAGTGCGCACTAATGTAAATTGATACTAAATTGATACTTTTTTGTAAATTGAAGGTTGAATATGTATTCCTATTGGGTGTCTTCTTGTTTTTTATTCATTACCAAGGTTACCAACAGCCAAGGTGCTGTTTTTTACAGATTGTTTTATATGGGGGATGGGGAATGGGAATGGGGGATAGAGCTATTAGCTTGAAGTTCTAATCCTACTGTAGTAGTGTGTCTGTGGATATTGTGATTATGTCATCAATCATGTGACTAGAATTTGTTTGATATATTATGCATAATATTCATTTGCATCATTTTTGAATTGGCCACTTAAATTAATAGGTTTATTTTCCCTCCTACTTTTAGTCAATAGGTAGCTATAATAGCTATATAATAAGGGGTGCTCTGCTTATGTGTTGCTTTTGTTTTGTGGGTTTGAGGAGAAAACATCAGTCAATCAGTTTATAGCTAGCTGCAGCTGTTGATTTGATAGTTAATATTATACAGCCTTTATTGTTATTAATAAGGGGTAGCTGCTAGCTGGCTTAGCTAGCTGATACTAGTATCAGCCTATGATACTAGCAGCCAGCCAGTAGCCATTGCCACTAACCACAGTAGCATATAGCTACTGCTAGCAGCCAAGTACCACTAGCCAAAATAGCCAATAGCCACAACCAGTGAGCTGAGCTGAGCTCTACTCTTTTTTTCTGTTTCTTGAGTGAGCTCTTCGTTCGCAGCATTCCTAGCCTAGGCATAGGCAGGCACCAGCACTCCAGTCCAGCAGCAGGGCTTGCTTATAAAGGACAAGGTGAAGGTAGGTGCTTTGATTGCTTTCTGAACATTGCAGCAGTAGAGTTTTAATAGATTTATAAATATATAAAATTATATAATATTATATTTATCAATATTATATAGATGTATGTGTAATCTACTAGATTTATCACTAATAGTGTTTATAGCTAGCTAGCCATAGCCAGTGACACTAGGCTAATAGCTAGCTTGGCTATTAGCCTAGTGTCACTGGCTATGGCTAGCTATTAAAGCCAGTGAGTCACTACTATCAAATCAATTCTACTACTAAACCTATAATTGGCCAATAGTCTGTCCAATATCCTATATTATGTATCTTGTGCTTGGCTTGAGGCTTCTGCTCCTGTGTGTGAGATTTGTGGGTAAGACTTGAAGTGGGAGGGAGAAGTTGTTTTAGTTCAAAGAACAGAATAGGCCTGAAAAGGATATGAAAAAATAGGAATAGGACTTCTCTAACCTCAATGCTTGGCTTGCATGTAGTATTAACAGAAAAGCCTAGCCAGTCCTGCCAGGAGGCTAATGTAATGAGTGAATTGAAGTATTGCAGCCTAGTTTCAGTCTCAGTCTGCTGCAGTTTGATGCTCTGGCCAATGCATGGTATAAATTGCAATATAATATATTAGTAAGTATACTATATCAAATTATCAATTGTCAGTGACACTCACTGACTAATAAATAATCACTATATCCTTCTTTGTCCTGTGGTCTGGGGGTAGCCTTGGGTAATTGAGGCTGTTGGGTTTATGTATTTTTTATTTATTTTTTAAATGTGCTAGTTTTAAATTAGTGTTTTATTGTTCTTACTTATGTATTTTTTAAGAAAAGTATGTAAACTTAGATTAGTTTTTATGAAGAATGTTTTTTTGAATTTGGTACTGCAAATTCAATGATTGTTAACCGGCTTGACATATATTTGAAAGTCGGTATATAAAGTTGTATAAATAAATAATGCTATTAGCTCAATAAAGTTTTAAAAATGAATACCAAACTAATTTATTAACTTGTTTAATGTACTATATTTATTATATATTTCTTTGACCACAGGATCATAATGCCCCTACCAGTACCCTCTGGGAAAAAACGTTTTGCTAGTGATAGTGCTACTGGAAAGAGCTGTCTGCCAGTCCCTAGGAAAAAACTGCGATTTTTTTGAGAAGAAAGAGGATGTAGAAGTGCAAGGAAACTTGTTGCAAGGGAAGGAACGAGCAAAATTTGAGGGAAAGGTGAAAAGATTAGATGAAAGAATGGTGCTACAGAAAGTATTGGATGATGATGATGAATCAGATATTGAGGAGGAGGAGGAGGAGGAGGAGGAGGATGATCAGGAGTTTTTGGCTAGTAAACATTCTGAGGAGAAGGAGGAGGAGGAGAACAGAAGCAATGACAATGTTAGTCAGATTGCAAAACAAACAACTACTGCCAGTGCCAGCAGTATTGCTGGTACCCTGTCCCCTACACCATTTGAACATCCACGTGTGACTACTACTACTACTACTACTACTACTACTACTACTATTTCTACTACTAGTATGAAAATGACAAGTATCCAGCCTAGAGTAAGGAACAGTACAAGGACATCAAAGATTTGGAATCATTATCATGTTGTGGCTGACCAGAGATTTGGACAATGTATCCATTGTAAAAAGATGGTGAGCCGTGGAAGAATTATTGGACATCTTACTAACAGCAACATGAAATATCACCTTGAAAGAGAACATAGAGCACTGTTGCTTGCAGAAGAAGCTGGTCCCACCGTGCTTGCCCAGGCTTCAAGTAAAGCAACAGGGAAGCAGCCACAGAAGGAAAGTAGTAGTACTAAAGAAGATACAGATTGTGTGCATCTGCAGAAGCAGCAGTCTCCTCTTCCTCATCCCCAGCAGCAGCGGCAAGCTACCATGGAGCAGATGGGGTGGTGTTCTTCTGCAATGTCACAGAGCAGGAAGCAGGCAATGTCTAAAGTGGGTACACGACATATTGCTCTAATGATTGCTTTGGATGATCAGCCACTGCAGATTGTAGAAAATGAGGGATTTAAGCGGATGCTCCATTATTTCGCCCCTTACTACAAACTTCCTTCAAGAAGTACATTTAGCCGTCAGGTGCTTCCTTCCCTATACAGAAAATGTCGTGCTGAAATGCAGATTATGATGGCAAGGGCAAAGGGGAGGAGCATCCATCTCACCACTGATGTTTGGACTAGTATGAATGCAATGCATGCATATTTGTCTCTAACAGCACATTGGTGGCAGCCTGATGAGGCATTAATACCTGTAAGCACTAGCAGCATTGGCAGTGGCAGTGGCAGCAGCTCCAAAAAGGTTTCGCCAGGATACCATTGGGCTTTACTGCATGCTCAAGTGCTAGACAAGAGACATACTTCAGAAAATATCTTACACGCAATTCAGGGGATGATGGAAAAATGGAATGGGCTCCTTAGAAGCAGTGATATGGAATGCTTAAATGGATTTTTCATTACTGACAATGGTTCCAATATTATTAAGGCTCTGGCTGATGGTAGATTCGACGGCATCCGATGCTTTGCACATACCCTGCATCTGATAGTGAGGGATGCTTTGGGGCTTAGTGGCAAGGAAGGTGGTACTACTAGTTGTAGTAGTCAACTCCTGAAGCGGTTGATTGAAAAGTGTCGCAAAATAGCTGGGCATTTCAATCGTAGTGTAAAAAGTGGGAAGCAACTCAGAAAGAGGCAAATAGCAGTTGGCGCACCTTTGCACAACCTTCTTCAGGATGTGCCTACCAGATGGAATTCCACCTATCTTATGTTGGAGAGGTTGTCTGAACAGCAGACACCTCTTCATGATTTGGCAATGGCAACTGAAATTGGATTGGAAAATCCTCTTGGATGTCAGGACTGGACAAACATTGCACACATGGTGCATGTCCTCAAGCCTTTCAAAGTATATACTGATGCATTGAGTTCAGCTAATGCCACTTTGGGTGGTGTCATCCCTGAAATAAACTATATGGAGGAGGTATTAGAGGAATTTCTGCATCATCCAGATTTCTCTAAGGAAGTGTTAATGCTTGTTAAATACTTAAAAGAGCAAGTTGAAAAAAGATTGAAACCTCTCATGCAAAGGGATTGCTATATGTTAGCCACGATGTGTGACCCACGTGTGAAAGGCAGTATTGCTCTCAAGAACAATGCTCTTACACATTGGAGAAAAAAGTTGATTAAAATGGTTGAAAACATAATGTCTAACAGGGTCTGTTCCACTGGTAACGATGAAAAAGAATTAGTATCATCCTCTCAGTCTCCAACTCCATCCTGCTCAAGTACTAGTATGATCAGCTGCTCCCCTACCCCTTCCATAACACATCAAAATATGAGTCATTCTACATTTAATGAACTGCCTGCCATGTCACAAGCAATCGCATCAGCTGTTGGCAGAAGAGTTACTACTACTGAGTCCTACCTGCAGGAGAATGTTTCAGAACTGCATGTTAAGAGTTTTCTGTCTGAGCCAATTCAGAGCATGGACTCAGATCCCTTGAGATATTGGGCACAGAAAGCTTCAATGTGGCCTGATCTTGCAATACTAGCACAGCACTTTCTTTTCTGCCCGCCAACAAGTGTGCAAAGTGAAAGAGTATTTTCAATGACAGGGAACATAGTGAGTCCACACCGTGCACGTTTGTCTCCAGACTTAGTCGAGCAATTGGTTTTTATCAAAACGAACTTTCCACAGCTTGGGTATCCGAACTTTCCCTGTGACTGGGAGGAGTGAGCCTCTTGTCGAGGGCCGAGATCCAAGGTCAAGGGGTGGAAGAGAGGCTTGGCTCTATGCAGCTGTGCTCCCCGCATCGCTTGCTGGGGCGCCCGGCCACAAGAGGCAGCAGCGGCCACAACACTGCCGCTGCTGCCTCTCGTGGCCCACAGGAGAAGCCAGTCTGGGAGTCACAAGACATGAACACTCTGTCCTGCTGCGTCTCCAACACAGGCTTCTCACTCCCAGGCTCCTTTCCCCCAGTGTCCACCTCTGAGGCAGGCAAGTCCTCGCTGGTTTCTTCTGCCTCAGCGTCCATCTCCGACAGCATGATTGTGTGAATGAAGTATGAAAGAATTTCAGGCCAATACAATATTAAATTGCACTTACAGTGCACAGAGAGGTTGATACTCTAACTAAGTAGCTAGTGGCTGTACTAGTAGTAGCTAGCTAGTAGCTAGCTACTAGCTAGCTACTAGCTAGCTACTACTAGCTACTGGATATCCAAGTGCTAGCTACTACTTGGATATCCAGTTTATATCCAACTAGTAGCTACTACTACTAGCTACTAGTTGGATATAAACTGTTACTGTTATATCCACTACTGTAACAATATATTGATTAACCAAATATATACAAACACCCTTGAGTGTAATAAAAAGAGAAAACTGAGCACCCAGAAGTTGTACATTTCTGAAGGATTTTTTGTTCATGAGTCTGCTTTCTCCTAGTCCTTACTCCTACTTTAGTATCACAAGCATTACATTTTTTGCTTCAAATGGCTGTCTTGGTCATGGAGCAATTTTTGGCATTGACGTGTGAGTCATTGCAGTAGCTTGAGTCCTGCACACACTGCACACAGTGCACAATATTGTATTGGTCAGGTTGAAAGATGTGTGAATGGTCAGTAGCCACGGTTGAAGCCTTGACGTTGGCGCTACTGCTCAAGGTAGCGCGCACTAATCCGCGTTTGTGCGCACTACCCAGCGGTAGTGCGCACTAACTACGGATGAGTTAAAATACTGATTCTCCATTCCCATTGTCTGTTTTCCAGGTGGTGCGAACCAGTTGGAGCCCAGAACCATACATTTAGCTAACGAACTCCTTAAAAATTGATACCTTTTACTTAAAAGTTGCAATTTTAGTTAGTGCGCACTAACATTAGTTGGTGCGCACTAACGGGAACCCTGGGCGCACTAACCCCGGTAGTGCGCACTAACTACGGATGAGTTACAATACTGATTCTACATTCCCATTGTCTGTTTTCCAGGTGGTGCGAACCAGTGGGAGCCCAGAACCGTACATTTAGCTAACGAACTCCTTAAAAATTGATACGTTTTACTTAAAAGTTGCAATTTTTGGTAGTGCGCACTAGCATTAGTTAGTGCGCACTAACGGGAACCCTGGGCGCACTAACCCCGGTAGTGCGCACTAACTACGGATGAGTTACAATACTGATTCTACATTCCCATTGTCTGTTTTCCAGGTGGTGCGAACCAGTGGGAGCCCAGAACCGTACATTTAGCTAACGAACTCCTTAAAAATTGATACGTTTTACTTAAAAGTTGCAATTTTTGGTAGTGCGCACTAGCATTAGTTAGTGCGCACTAACGGGAACCTTGGGCGCACTAACCCCGTTAGTGCGCACTAACTCCGTTCGTAAAAAAAACCAAACCACACGCGAAAAACTAAACTTTTAAACGAATCGGTCGACCGAAGCCCGACCCGATTCCTAAAAACGAAGCACATCTCTACAACCTATTGCCATATAAAAATCATCAATTTTGTGTGGAGTCGTTGAATGCGCAGCCGCGGCATTCCTGAATGAAGAGTCAGACGTCCTAAGAGAAAACTTTGGTGAAATAATGCGGTGAAGTTTAAGTTATCAAGGTTAGTATTTTAGATTTAAATATTAAGGTGCATTGTTCTTGTGGTAGTCTAATGTGTCAGCCGTCTAATAGGGACATATTTTGTTGTTCAAAGTTTTTGAGCAAAGATGGTGATTTTGAGTAAAGACGGCAGCAGGCAGAGTGTACCATGATTTTGTAACTGAAGGACTAAACCCAAAAAAAAGAATAGCTGTAGTATAAGAGGTGAGTGGCATTATCAATGGTTAATTTGGGTGGTGATATATGGTTATGGAATTTCATGTGGCCAGGTGAAGTATATGTTTAAATAATTGGAATTTAGCAAGTTTTTTAATGAGGAGATAGTATCAAATAAAAGCTTTTTAGGTGTGGAGATTGATTATATACTTTTGTGAAAAGAATAGGTTAGTGAAGATTGGTATATTGAAGGAGATGTGAAGTTGGATGTTCCCTGTTCATGAAAGAAGGAATGGATGTAACAAGCTAATCCCCTGATGAAACCACTGGTAAAACAGGAGCCTCTTGTCGGGAATATTTTGAAAAGTAAAGAATAAAAGGGAATGTTTCAAGCAAAAGTGGAAAATAAGATAAACTGATAATTTTCTATGGCAATAGGTTGTGCAATATATATTGTGATGTGCACTGTTATTATGTATGAATGTGAGGTATGAATGGCATTGGTATATGTAATATGATAAATATTGTGATATAATATATGTTAATGTTTTAAGGAGAATTTTGTAATAAATAAATATTGTTGAGAACAAACACAGGTATATGGTATATGGTTATGACCATATAACATACACATGTATATGCATGCATGATGTAAAATAGCCCGGCCGCGTACACATGTGTGCTCAGTTTTAAGCGGGTGTGCGCATAAATCCCACTTCTACTTCATAAGCAGGGGGATTTTAAAAGGGACAAGTGCTGACGCCATTGCAACTAAAACCAATTTCTTTCCAATTTGCATAGTTAAGGGATACGACTTCCAAAACCCTCTAGTTTAATAGCCTTCCTTCCCCCCTGCTAGCCCTGACCTTTAAAACCCCGTTGATATGCCTGAATTTTTTTTGTTTTATCACTTACCCATCATCCATGGCAGAAGTAAAGTTACACGGCAGGGGATCCCAGTGTGCGCCAGTGCCGGTAAGTATTTACGCGCAAATTTCCGGTTAAAATCCATGCCCCATCTATGCCCCGTCCAGACTCCGCCCTGGCCCGCCCCTTTTTTGGAAAACTTTTCCTTTGTGCACGCAGCGAGAGATGCACATGCATCCAGGCGGTTTTTAAAATCTCTGCTTGACACTCACGAGCACGACATATTTGCACATCCCCTAACTGATGTGCTCGTCGGGCTCTTAAAAGTCTCCGGATAGTTTTCCTGGGGTAATTTCTAAAGTGAATTTACATGCATAAGTTCACTTTGAGACCTGCCTGGGGTACAGTCCACTTTGCGGCACTGGAGACAGCCATAACCTTACACCCCAGCCCCAGGAGCATTCCAGAGACTGCTACCCTGGAGGTTCTGTATTTCAGCTTTCTACTGAAGAGTCTAAATTTGGCTTCCAGAACCTCCCTCCCACACCTACCTATCTCATTGGTGCCCACACGTACCACGACAGCTGTCTGCTCCCCAGCACTGTCTAAAATCCTTTCTAGGACTTTCAATGCACTACACAAAGTAAAGGATTTTTTTTGTAGTTAATTACTCCCTGAATTAATCAAGCCTGACACTTCACTTTGAATACATATACAGTGCAGCTCACTGCTTCAACGGCAGGGGGAATGAAGAAAGGATTTATATTCAGACCAACAATCAACAAGGACTAAACTGCACAGGCTGGGTAAACAAATAAATGTGGGAGTAGCTTGCTTATTGCGGCGGTTACTACCCCTAACCAATTAGGCTTGATACTTCACTTTGATGCAGCTCCAGCACTGCTCTCTACATCAATGGCGGGGGTGGAAGGAAATTAGAACCAAAAAGTTACCAATAAGGGCCCTCACCTTAGCGGTCAGAGTAACAGATAAGTATGAGAAAAATAAGTGTGAAAGCTTGCTGGGCAGACTGGATGGGCCACTTGGTCTTCTTCTGCCATCATTTCTATATGTTTATAAATTCAATCTTCAAAATTAATGAGAAAGTACAGAAATGGAGGTATAGAAGAAACGTCCTTGTACAATCTTTTTCCAAGGTAAAGCAAAACACTGGTGACCATTCTTCAGTGCCACCAGTCTCTAGTCTACCACAATCTTGATATTCAGTGAATTTTTTTACACAGTTCCTAGTGCTATCTAGTAAAAAAAAAACAGAAACTACTTTGCAACCTTTCCTTGCTTTGCCTATGATTGGTAGCATACCTTTAAACTGCTGTAAGTAATAAAAAAATATATGTGTAAGTTAGCTGTAAGAAATGCCAAAGTTTCACCTAATAAAATTTTGGTATGCCTCAATTTTCAAAGCAAATTTGATTTATTTGAGCCACCATCTATCTGATGACAGCCCTCTGTTTTATTTAATATGAGTCATGTCCCAGGGGAGTTGGGATATGCCAGTAGTATACCTTGGATCCGGTCCAGTGTCCGCAAACAGGTTTTCATTAGACTTTGATTCCAGTTTCATTTGAGAGCAGAGAGGCTGCTGAAAACCAGCTTTACTTTGGGATCATTTCTTTCTGTGAGGAAAAACAACAAAGATCTTTTTTAGAGATGCTTTACGCCTCCACATTGTAGGTGTGCGTTAATATTTTGGGGAACAGTAATCTGTTATTGCAGGTGGTCGTGCTTCAAGCACTTCCGTATTTTGAGAATAGATCAGACGAAGTGCAAGGGGTTTCACTGAAAAACTGCCGAATCTGTAAATTGGAAACACATTTGCTCGTGGCTGAGATTAGATTGGCTTGCATTACAGTCACAGGGACTTCTCATTAGCACTAAAGGGAATAAAATTGCATAGGTTATTTCACAAATCATAGGGCTGTGACCAGCACCATGCTTCGGAAACCATTAGCAGCTACATTTTGAGATAGATAGCTTTACTTTCTAAGGAGTTACTACAAATATGCAAGTTTTCAATGCAATTGCTCTTCCTTGCATATTTACATAGAACTATTTTTTTTGTCAAAGAGACAAAATGCTATGGCCATAAAAAAAATGAGAAACCGATACCATCCAAACCAGTAATCTTGCATGGGAAATTAAAAACTGCATGTGGCTCTTCAGGACCCTCACTGTGGAATTTTCATCGCACAGAATTTTTAAAGTAAGCCAGAACGAAATGGAATTACCGCTTCCATCTTAAGGTTAAAATGGCTAAATATAACATCTCTGTCTCTGAGCTTGCTGCTAATGTGGTTCTCTGAAGGACAAAGGTTTATGCATATCTGGTTTAAAATACTGCTAAGATTAATGACACAGAGGCTGATGTACTAAAGCATAGTCAAATTCGCAAACATGATTTCATGTGAAAGCGTGCCATTCTTGATTTTAGAGCACAAAATTTTGCATTTGAGAATTTGTCTGCACTTGCAATGCAAAATACGTAATGAACTGCATAATCAATCATACAAAGCGCCTCATTATCCATCTTCATCTAGTTAAATATTATGTGGGAAAACATGCACAATACCATTTCTCAGCAAAACTTAACTACACATCAGAGAGGAATACTTACGTTTTTTTTCATTACTATCCACGAATTCATGCAAAATTTAATATATGAGAATCGGCTATGAATGTGTTTTGCATATTATTTAAATGGGCGGTATCATGAGAAAAACATCTTGGGTTACCGGTGCACTCCTGCCGAGCCATCCGCAGGTTAGTACATCAGCCCCACAGTATGCTGAAAAACATTAAGGAGGCATTTTTCCAAATGTCGCTCAGCAGCAAGATAAGCAGCCGCCATGTTGTAGCCAGCTACCTATAGACAGTTTAGAATGTGCCTGTATGTAGCTACAGAGGATCTAGCCAAGTAACTCCTTGGGTTACAGGGATAGATCCTTTGCAAAAAGAGGCCAGTTTCTCACTCATCTGAAGCCCTAAACAGCCACAATCCTCCTCCCAAACACTCCTTAAGTCCTTATAAGGCAGGGATCACCTTCACCACCAGACTCCAAAGTCCCAATTAGGAAGTAGTTTATACAGCCATACTTCCTGAGTGTCAGGGTTGCCAGAATGGCTGCCAAACTTTTAATATCAAATGATAGAAGTCCTAGTAAAAACACAAGCATGTGGTGGATTTGTTTAGTGGGCTGCAATGATTGAATTAACCAGCTCCTGAGTCTGTCTGACAGGCTACAAGTTCTGTATTACCTAGAATTCCTAGTGGTAACACAGGCACTCATGTAGTTGGGTCTGTCTGCTAGGTTTTGCAGTAGACCTAAAAGGCTCGCTAGTAATGGTAGGTATTTAGATCAAGTTGTAATGATAGCATCAAATTTTCAGTTGGGTCTGTCCGGTAGGTTGCAAGTTCTGTATTAACTAGAAGTCCTAATGGAAATACAGATGATCATGTAGAGATGTGCCTTCGTTTTTCACGATTTAGCCAATGCCAACGACATTGTCTAATTCGTCATTGTTGGGGAAGTTGGGAAAAAGAATCAAAATTCCACGAATTTTCGGGTTAAAGTCGGTTTTTTATTACTGCGCACTAACGGATGTTAGTGCGCATGGACTATCCGTTAGCGCGCAGTCGCTGGACGTAGTGCGCAGTACATGGCGCCTCACCGTACTGCGCACTAACGGATTATTAGTGCGCACTAGGTACATGGCAGTGCGCAGTGATATATGTTAGTGCGCACTAACGTAAATTGATACTAAATTGACACTTTTTTTAAAATTGAAGGTTGAATATGTATTCCTATTGGGTGTCTTCTTGTTTTTTTATTCATTACCAAGGTTACCAACAGCCAAGGTGCTGTTTTTTACAGATTGTTTTATATGGGGGATGGGGAATGGGAATGGGGGCTAGAGCTATTAGCTTGAAGTTCTAATCCTACTGTAGTAGTGTGTCTGTGGATATTGTGATTATGTCATCAATCATGTGACTAGAATTTGTTTGATATATTATGCATAATATTCATTTGCATCATTTTTGAATTGGCCACTTAAATTAATAGGTTTATTTTCCCTCCTACTTTTAGTCAATAGGTAGCAATAATAGCTATATAATAAGGGGTGCTCTGCTTATGTGTTGCTTTTGTTTTGTGGGTTTGAGGAGAAAACATCAGTCAATCAGTTTATAGCTAGCTGCAGCTGTTGATTTGATAGTTAGTTAATATTATACAGCCTTTATTGTTATTAAGGGGTACTAGCTGCTAGCTGGCTTAGCTAGCTGATACTAGTATCAGCCTATGATACTAGCAGCCAGCCAGTAGCCATTGCCACTAGCCACAGTAGCATATAGCTAGCTACTGCTAGCAGCCAAGCCACTAGCCAAAATAGCCAATAGCCACAACCAGTGAGCTGAGCTGAGCTCTACTCTTTTTTTCTGTTTCTTGAGTGAGCTCTTCGTTCGCAGCATTCCTAGCCTAGGCATAGGCAGGCACCAGCACTCCAGTCCAGCAGCAGGGCTTGCTTATAAAGGACAAGGTGAAGGTACTAAGGTAGGTGCGTTGATTGCTTTCTGAACATTGCAGCAGTAGAGTTTTAATAGATTTATAAATATATAAAATTATATAATATTATATTTATCAATATTATATAGATGTATGTGTAATCTACCAGATTTATCACTAATAGTGTTTATAGCTAGCTAGCCATAGCCAGTGACACTAGGCTAATAGCTAGCTTGGCTATTTGCCTAGTGTCACTGGCTATATTGGCTAGCTATTAAAGCCAGTGAGTCACTACTATCAAATCAATTCTACTACTAAACCTATAATTGGCCAATAGTCTGTCCAATATCCTATATTATGTATCTTGTGCTTGGCTTGAGGCTTCTGCTCCTGTGTGTGAGATCTGTGGGTAAGACTTGAAGTGGGAGGGAGAAGTTATTTTAGTTCAAAGAACAGAATAGGCCTGAAAAGGATATGAAAAAATAGGAATAGGACTTCTCTAACCTCAATGCAGAAAAGCCTAGCCACTAGCCAGTCCTGCCAGGAGGCTAGTGTAATGAGTGAACTGAAGTATTGCAGCCTAGTTTCAGTCTCAGTCTGCTGCAGTTTGATGCTCTGGCCAATGCATGGTATAAATTGCAATATAATATATTAGTAAGTATACTATATCAAATTATCAATTGTCAGTGTCACTCACTGACTAATAAATAATCACTATATCCTTCTTTGTCCTGTGGTCTGGGGGTAGCCTTAGCAATAGCTAGCTAGCTAATGCTATTAGCTCAATAAAGTTTTAAAAATGAATACCAAACTAATTTATTAACTTGTTTAATGTACTATATTTATTATATATTTCTTTGACCACAGAATCATAATGCCCCTACCAGTACCCTCTGGAAAAAAACGTGTTGCTAGTGATAGTGCTACTGGAAAGAGCTGTCTGCCAGTCCCTAGGAAAAAACTGTGATTTTTTGAGAAGAAAGAGGATGTAGAAGTGCAAGGAAACTTGTTGCAAGGGAAGGAACGAGCAAAATTTGAGGGAAAGGTGAAAAGATTAGATGAAAGAATGGTGCTACAGAAAGTATTGGATGATGATGATGAATCAGATATTGAGGAGGAGGAGGAGGAGGATGATGATCAGGAGTTTTTGGCTAGTAAACATTCTGAGGAGAAGGAGGAGGAGGAGAACAGAAGCAATGACAATGTTAGTCAGATTGCAAAACAAACAACTACTGCCAGTGCCAGCAGTATTGCTGGTACCCTGTCCCCTACACCATTTGAACATCCACGTGTGACTACTACTACTACTACTATTTCTACTACTAGTATGAAAATGACAAGTATCCAGCCTAGAGTAAGGAACAGTACAAGGACATCAAAGATTTGGAATCATTATCATGTTGTGGCTGACCAGAGATTTGGACAATGTATCCATTGTAAAAAGATGGTGAGCCGTGGAAGAATTATTGGACATCTTACTAACAGCAACATGAAATATCACCTTGAAAGAGAACATAGAGCACTGTTGCTTGCAGAAGAAGCTGGTCCCACTGTGCTTGCCCAGGCTTCAAGTAAAGCAACAGGGAAGCAGCCACAGAAGGAAAGTAGTAGTACTAAAGATAAAGAAGATACAGATTGTGTGCATCTGCAGAAGCAGCAGTCTCCTCTTCCTCATCCCCAGCAGCAGCGGCAAGCTACCATGGAGCAGATGGGGTGGTGTTCTTCTGCAATGTCACAGAGCAGGAAGCAGGCAATGTCTAAAGTGGGTACACGACATATTGCTCTAATGATTGCTTTGGATGATCAGCCGCTGCAGATTGTAGAAAATGAGGGATTTAAGCGGATGCTCCATTATTTCGCCCCTTACTACAAACTTCCTTCAAGAAGTACATTTAGCCGTCAGGTGCTTCCTTCCCTATACAGAAAATGTCGTGCTGAAATGCAGATTATGATGGCAAGGGCAAAGGGGAGGAGCATCCATCTCACCACTGATGTTTGGACTAGTATGAATGCAATGCATGCATATTTATCTCTAACAGCACATTGGTGGCAGCTGGATGAGGCATTAATACCTGTAAGCACTAGCAGCATTGGCAGTGGCAGTGGCAGCAGCTCCAAAAAGGTTTCGCCAGGATACCATTGGGCTTTACTGCATGCTCAAGTGCTAGACAAGAGACATACTTCCGAAATATCTTACACGCAATTCAGGGGATGATGGAAAAATGGAATGGGCTCCTTAGAAGCAGTGATATGGAATGCTTAAATGGATTTTTCATTACTGACAATGGTTCCAATATTATTAAGGCTCTGGCTGATGGTAGATTCAACGGCATCCGATGCTTTGCACATACCCTGCATCTGATAGTGAGGGATGCTTTGGGGCTTAGTGGCAAGGAAGGTGGTACTACTAGTTGTAGTAGTCAACTCCTGAAGCGGTTGATTGAAAAGTGTCGCAAAATAGCTGGGCATTTCAATCGTAGTGTAAAAGTGGGAAGCAACTCAGAAAGAGGCAAATAGCAGTTGGGGCACCTTTGCACAACCTTCTTCAGGATGTGCCTACCAGATGGAATTCCACCTATCTTATGTTGGAGAGGTTGTCTGAACAGCAGACACCTTTTCATGATTTGGCAATGGCAACTGAAATTGGATTGGAAAATCCTCTTGGATGTCAGGACTGGACAAACATTGCACACATGGTGCATGTCCTCAAGCCTTTCAAAGTATATACTGATGCATTGAGTTCAGCTAATGCCACTTTGGGTGGTGTCATCCCTGTAATAAACTATCTGGAGGAGGTATTAGAGGAATTTCTGCATCATCCAGATTTCTCTAAGGAAGTGTTAATGCTTGTTAAATGTTTAAAAGAGCAAGTTGAAAAAAGATTGAAACCTCTCATGCAAAGGGATTGCTATATGTTAGCCACGATGTGTGACCCACGTGTGAAAGGCAGTATTGCTCTCAAGAACAATGCTCTTACACATTGGAAAAAAAAGTTGATTACAATGGTTGAAAACATAATGTCTAACAGGGTCTGTTCCACTGGTAACGATGAAAAAGAATTAGTATCATCCTCTCAGTCTCCAACTCCATCCTGCTCAAGTACTAGTATGATCAGCTGCTCCCCTACCCCTTCCATAACACATCAAAATATGAGTCATTCCACATTTAATGAACTGCCTGCCATGTCACAAGCAATCGCATCAGCTGTTGGCAGAAGAGTTACTACTGAGTCCTACCTGCAGGAGAATGTTTCAGAACTGCATGTTAAGAGTTTTCTGTCTGAGCCAATTCAGAGCATGGACTCAGATCCCTTGAGATATTGGGCACAGAAAGCTTCAATGTGGCCTGATCTTGCAATACTAGCACAGCACTTTCTTTCCTGCCCGCCAACAAGTGTGCAAAGTGAAAGAGTATTTTCAATGACAGGGAACATAGTGAGTCCACACCGTGCACGTTTGTCTCCAGACTTAGTCGAGCAATTGGTTTTTATCAAAACGAACTTTCCACAGCTTGGGTATCCGAACTTTCCCTGTGACTGGGAGGAGTGAGTCTCTTGTCGAGGGCCGAGATCCAAGGTCAAGGGGTGGAAGAGAGGCTTGGCTCTATGCAGCTGTGCTCCCCGCATCGCTTGCTGGGGCGCCCGGCCACAAGAGGCAGCAGCGGCCACAACATTGCCGCTGCTGCCTCTTGTGGCCCACAGGAGAAGCCAGTCTGGGAGTCACAAGACATGAACACTCTGTCCTGCTGCGTCTCCAACACAGGCTTCTCACTCCCAGGCTCCTTTCCCCCAATGTCCACCTCTGAGGCAGGCAAGTCCTCGCTGGGTTCTTCTGCCTCAGCGTCCATCTCCGACAGCATGATTGTGTGAATGAAGTATGAAAGAATTTCAGGCCAATACAATATTAAATTGCACTTACAGTGCACAGAGAGGTTGATACTCTAACTAAGTAGCTAGTGGCTGTACTAGTAGTAGCTAGCTAGTAGCTAGCTACTAGCTAGCTACTACTAGCTACTGGATATCCAAGTACTAGCTACTACTTGGATATCCAGTTTATATCCAACTAGTAGCTACTACTACTAGCTACTAGTTGGATATAAACTGTTACTGTTATATCCACTACTGTAACAATATATTGATTAACCAAATATATACAGACACCCTTGAGTGTAATAAAAAGAGAAAACTGAGCACCCAGAAGTTGTACATTTCTGAAGGATTTTTTGTTCATGAGTCTGCTTTCTCCTAGTCCTTACTCCTACTTTAGTATCACAAGCATTACATTTTTTGCTTCAAATGGCTGTCTTGGTCATGGAGCAATTTTTGGCATTGACGTGTGAGTCATTGCAGTAGCTTGAGTGCTGCACACACTGCACACAGTGCACAATATTGTATTGGCCAGGTTGAAAGATGTGTGAATGGTCAGTAGCCACGGTTGAAGCCTTGACGTTGGCGCTACTGCTCACAAGTATACAACTTGTGCTAATTCAGCCAGACTGAATGTTGTATGGAAGTGTATGACTAACTTAGTTACTACTACTAAAACAATGAAATGTGTTGGATTATAATAGACATACATCCGTACATGTCTGCTCTTTGTAATTTAGTAGTACCATACTATATTATTTTGGAATAATTATTATTAGTTAAATGACTAATAAAATAATATATAAAAAAGAACAAGCAAACACTTACAATGTTAACAAATTTATTTTAACATATTTATATTTTACATATTTTACATATTTATATTTCACATACCACCACCACATAGACACATTTAAAAAAAAAAAACAAAAACCAGGCCAGCAGCCCAGGTCAAGGCGAAATATGATGCCTTGACTTCATGATGTTGCAGCAGGGTCAGGCTCATGTGGAGAGGAGGGTGCCGCCACTGGAGAAACCTGCTCTGAAGCAGAGGGAACTGGCACCTCCTCCTCATGAGGCATCTCATGAGGAGGAGAAGCCATTTCCCTCTGCTCCTGAGGGGCCTCCTCCAGGGCTAACAACCTCCTCTCCACATTGCACACACTGGCCTGCACCTCTCCGACCCTTCTGCTGCAACATCATGAAGTCGGCATTCATATTTCGCCTTGAACTGCCGTACTTCCTGCAGGATCTCCTCCAACTTTGAATATTGTGCACAAGCAGCACTTACAGGTTGGAGGAGATCCTGGAGGAAGTACGGCAGTGCTGGTGCTGGTGCTGGCACTGGCGCTGGTGGTGGTGGTGCTGGTGGTGGTGCTGGTGGCAGTGGTGGGCCGCTGGGTTTTCACAGCTTTTTCTTGGCCTGTAAAGAAATTTAAAAAAAAAAAAATTCAACATGAGACACAGAACTATACATTATACATACATTACATAGTCAGATATGACAAATAAAAAGCAAATACTACTGGATGCAGTGAGCAAGTTTATAAAATAATCTACCCCTTATTTAGTTTATTGACCTTGAGGATTATAGAAAAATGAGTAGTCCATTACAGGGAAGAAGGAGTGAGGGGGAGAGTGGAGGGATATCAAATCTATCAACATAGATTAGAGAGAATACATAATTTGAAGGATTGGAAGGAGAAATAATAGTCAATCTCAGGTTACACAGAATATGATGGTAGGAGATACACTACAAACCTCTTCTTTTTTTTCACCTTCAATTCTTTAGTTTACTATCATAGCCACTCAGTGACATTTAATATATACAAATAAATAAATACACACATCCCCCCATTCCCAATCCCCAGCCACTATAACTGACTGATATAAAAAAAAAAGATTTTGTTTTCCAGCCTCAGATAATATATAGTACTACTGTACTGGCCGTGCCAAGATATATTATTTCCTACCTAGACCACTACTTGTTGACGTTGCTGACTCCGTCCTCCTCTGGTGACTAGGCCCAGGAAGCCCCGCCTCGTCCCTGCCTGGGTGTGGTTCTGTACAAGACAAATCAAAATTCAGAGAACAACAGTTAGAATTTTAAAAACAAGAATGAGATCAGACACAATGATTCATTCACTGTTATATTAAAGAAACATTTTTAAACACAAATTCCATTACAATTAATTGAATAGTTGTGTAATGTGTGTTGTTCTTGTGTAGTATTCTGAAAACAACTTACCAGGCACGGAACGGGGCAAGGTTCGGCGGGACCTCCTCGAGCCACCTACCCTCGTGCAATCGCAGATGGCGACCTGAAAATTAGAGGAATATACAGGAAAAAGAATAACATTGATTAATTTTTACAACATGCCCATGTTTTGCCTTGACCTACTAGATTATTTTTTATGCAACATACAAAAGTTAGTTATACATAAATACTATTTTATTTATATTTCAATGTGGCTTTCAAAAAAAATCCCAAATACCATCATTTCAAAAGATAAATATAAATATCAATAATATACCACAGATAATTTTATTTCCTTTGTAGTCTAGTTATTAAGTATTAATACTAGTATAGTATAGGGTAAGGGTGGTACACTAGTAGCTAGCTAGCTAGTAGCTAGCTACTAGTATTTCTGTTTTTTTTAAAATATATTTACTTAACATATAACTTTTATTACTTATAGTAGTTAATTATTACATTATAATTATATAACTCACTGTATGCTACTAGTAGCTACTGTAGCTAGTATTACTATCATACTCTATTTAATTTCAATGACAAATAATATACATAATTTATAATTGAATAATATGATCAACATTATTATTTCTCACCTTTCTTTTTGAGGTCTTCCACCTCACGAGGGTAGGAGGCCCGCCGGCAAAACTCCTCCTGGAGAGAGGCCCAGGCAGCAGTCTCCCTTTGCAGGTTAGGCCTGCTGCCTGGGGGGGTGTAAAGGTTCCCCTCATCCAGGAGCATCAGCCGGGCCAGGAGGTCCACGTCGGCCTGGGTAAAGCGGGGCTTCCTGGACCTTGCTGCCACCTTGGAGGAGGATGGTGGGGAGGAGTCAGACTCCCTCCCCCTGTCATCTGACTCCCTTTCACGTTCCATCCTACCATGAGAAAATAAAAAGAAGATGAAAAAAAGTATGTGCTATAGGACAGCTGTTGTTTCAGAAGCTCACACACTAATGCAGGGAGGGGCTAGGCAGCTCCCCCCTGTCTGTGAAGCCAGCCCTCAGCCCTCACCCTCACAGTGACAGTACGCTATTCAGTTCAGTGGCAGGGGACATGGGGGGAGGGGAGGAGTGAGGGTCAGGCAGCTGAGCTCCCCCCCCCCTGTCTGTGAAGCCAGCCAGCCTCTCACTACGTAATGCAGGCAGGGAGGGAGCTGTCTCAGCCCTCACCCTCACAGTGACAGACAGTACGCTATTCAGTTCAGTGGCAGGGGACATGGGGGGGAGGGGAGGAGTGAGGGTCAGGCAGCTGAGCTCCCCCCCCCCCCCTGTCTGTGAAGCCAGCCAGCCTCTCACTATGTAATGCAGGCAGGGAGGGAGCTGTCTCAGCCCTCACCCTCACAGTGACAGACAGTACGCTATTCAGTTCAGTGGCAGGGACATGGGGGGAGGGGAGGAGTGAGGGTCAGGCAGCTGAGCTCCCCCCCCCCCCCCTGTCTGTGAAGCCAGCCAGCCTCTCACTACGTAATGCAGGCAGGGAGGGAGCTGTCTCAGCCCTCCCCCCTCACAGTGACAGACAGTACGCTATTCAGTTCAGTGGCAGGGACATGGGGGGAGGGGAGGAGTGAGGGTCAGGCAGCTGAGCTCCCCCCCCCCTGTCTGTGAAGCCAGCCAGCCTCTCACTACGTAATGCAGGCAGGGAGGGAGCTGTCTCAGCCCTCACCCTCACAGTGACAGACAGTATGCTATTCAGTTCAGTGGCAGGGACATGGGGGGAGGGGAGGAGTGAGGGTCAGGCAGCTGAGCTCCCCCCCCCCCCCCTGTCTGTGAAGCCAGCCAGCCTCTCACTACGTAATGCAGGCAGGGAGGGAGCTGTCTCAGCCCTCACCCTCACAGTGACAGACAGTACGCTATTCAGTTCAGTGGCAGGGACATGGGGGGAGGGGAGGAGTGAGGGTCAGGCAGCTGAGCTCCCCCCCCCCCTGTCTGTGAAGCCAGCCCAGCCTCTCACTACGTAATGCAGGCAGGGAGGGAGCTGTCTCAGCCCTCACCCTCACAGTGACAGACAGTACGCTATTCAGTTCAGTGGCAGGGACATGGGGGGAGGGGAGGAGTGAGGGTCAGGCAGCTGAGCCCCCCCCCCCCCTGTCTGTGAAGCCAGCCAGCCTCTCATGCAGGGAGGGAGCTGTCTGTGTGACACTGACAATCTCTGTTAAACTTTTTTTTCACTAAATTAGCATAAAATTAAATGAAGTACTTTTGTGTGTTAAACTTTTAATTTCCCCCTAATGTAAGTAACTTCATTTAATATTATTTTTATATTATTTTATGCTACTTCACCGAAAAAAAAGTGCATTAACTATTTAACTTAACCAACTAAGTAACTAATAGTAAAGTAATACTGTATAAAAACTAAAACAAAATCTTATATATTTATTATATTATACACTTACACTGGTAAAGTTGTTGATGATATTGTTTGTTGTAAGTCTCTGTGCTGTGCACAGCTCAAAACACAGCTTCAAGTTCCAACTTCTCTGGCACTGCTGCTGCTCTGTCAGACAGCACGTAGTAAAAAAAATAATTATTAGTGCGTGCAGCAAAATGGCCTCTGGGGACCTCACAGAGCATGCTCAAGAGAGCGCGCACTAAGCCGCGTTTGTGCGCACTACCCAGCGGTAGTGCGCACTATCCAGCGATAGTGCGCACTAAATACGGATGAGTTAAAATACTGATTCTACATTCCCATTGGCTGTTTTCCAGGTGGTGCGAACCAGTGGGAGCCCAGAACCGTACATTTAGCTAACAAACTCCTTAAAAATTGATACGTTTTACTTAAAAGTTGCAATTTTTGGTAGTGCGCACTAGCATTAGTTAGTGCGCACTAACGGGAACTTTGGGCGCACTAACCCCGTTAATGCGCACTAAATCCGTTCGTAAAAAAACCCAAACCACACGCGAAAAACTAAACTTTTAAACGAATCGGTCGACCGAAGCCCGACCCGATTCCTAAAAACGAAGCACATCTCTATGATCATGTAGCCGGGTCTTTCTGGCAGGCTATGCAGGGGAACTTGGATTGCTGGCTAATTGGATTAGTACAGAACTTTACTACAAATCCACAGACGTAAGACACAATCAGTTCTTGAAAACCATGCCTTAAGTTGAAATGTTTAAGTCGAAGTCAATTGTCCCATAAGAACAATGTTATAAATGGAGAATTGATTCCAGGATTAGGCCCCAATACCCTCTTTTCCTGAAAAGATACATTTTAAAACATAACTGGGTTTTTTTTGTCTGAAAATGAAAGCACCAAGTCATGCATAGGGGACATTGCACTGATACTGTTATGAGGAGAGGAAGCTCCTGGTACTTTCTACTGATGACACCTTGCTAAGCCTCATGATAACTTTAACCAAGCATATTTAAAGGCACAGCTAAAGTAATTTGGATAACTTTAGTTGAGCATATTCAGTGGGAGGCTTGTCCTGCTGAATATTTGGATAAAAGATATCTGGGTAAAGTTATTCAGATAACTTTTTGTTGCTCTTCAGCCTATTGAATATGGACCTTGTTAAGGCGGCAGAGGGACAACCAGGTGGCAATGTCAGACAAGTAGGCTGAAATTTGGGCCTGGATTTCTGGTGAAGTTTCAGCTGTAGAGAGAGATATCTGGGAGTCTGAAAACTGTGGGAGAAGAACAGAGCACCAAGGGAAGTGTCATCTGCTGTGGTATATGTTGGTATCAATGACACAGGAAGATATGGGAGGGATTCTGGAGGCCAATTTAAGGGTAAATTTTAAAAGGGGCATGCAGGCATCCATGTGTGTGCAGTTCCTGGTGTGCGCACATGGACGCGCCAATTTTATAATATGCGTGCGTCGCCGCGCACATGTTATAAAATCCGATACCCGTGCATCGCATGCGCACCTGATTTTATATCAGTGTGTGCATGTGCAGGCAGGCGCCGACTCACACACACAAGGGGGAGATTTTAGTTAGAAGCGCACGACGATGCAATTAGGCTTTCCCCAGTTCCCTCTCAGTCTGCTCTAATAAAGGAGCGGAGTGGGAGGTTACTTCCTTAATACCCTAGCTAACCTTCCTCCCTTTTCCCCTCTCCGCCCCGACCCCTAACCCCCTCCCCAACTAACCTAATTTTTTAAAAATTTTTGAACTTACCTGCTCTCTCAAGCAGCAGTAAGTTCTGCATGCCAGCAGCTGGCCGGCGCACGCTTCGCTGCCACAGTGCCTAATGATGCTGTCCCAGCCTGACCATGCCCTGCCCAGACCCCACACTGGACCTCCCCCAGCCTGCCCCTTTTTTGAAACCCAGCTCTTCTGTGCATACCGGGAGATACACGCGTGACCAGGCTGCTTTGAAAATGCGCATGGCGCAGGTGTACGGCCTGACCACATGTATATCTCCCGACATTGGTGCGCGCCGGGTTTTAAAATTTGCCCGTTAGTGTTTTAAGTAGGAGATTGAAGTTCAGAAACTCTAGAATAGCATTTTCAGAAAATCTCCTAGTTCCAGCAACGAGAACCCAGAGGCAGGCTGAGCTCTGAAGTCTCATTGCATAGATGAGATGATGATGATGATGCAAGGAGGCTGGTGATGGTGATGGTGATGGTGGAGCCCATTCCATTGGAATGGGCTCCACCATCACCAGAATGGAGCCTGGCTGCTGGTGCTAACAATTAAAAAGGAGTTAGATCAGTTTTTAATCTAGATCCTGGGGAAAAGCCTACAGTAGCTGAGGAATCCATGACTGAGAACGAGGCATCTCCAAAAGATACCAATGAAGCAGGAAAATTAGAGCATCTTGACAGAGAAGATTGTGGAGAGAAGAAAGCATTTAGAGGCACTCAGGTGACCCTAAATGGAGTGCTGACAAACATGAATGAGTCCAAACTAAGGTTAATAATGAGTCCAAACTAAGGTTAATATTCCATAAGCCAGTGAGGGGAGATGTTATCCGGCTAAAGATACCCGGACAACTTAAGATGAAGGAGTAAGATCCAAACAAGGGATTAGAACGGCGAGGTGGACGAGGAAGAGTCGTCCTCGAGAAACCGCCCCCCCAGTCCAGTTCGATTGCGAGAACGCCAATCATCAATAATGAATGAACTGGTTATAAATTTGTCTTCCCGCCCGTTAAACTCCAGTAGAACTACAGGTTTTGAATCGTGGTCTTCTTTCTCACCCACTCTGAAATATGATTCATTTGAGACTCGGGTAGCTGTACAAAAATTTTTAGATTAATGAAATTAAAGATTTTTTTTTCCACGGTAATGAAAATTTAAATGTTGATAGTTCAGTGGTTAAAAACCCCTCTAGTTGGATGCCACCAGGCCCTGTACATCCATGATGGCTGCTTTTGAAGAAATGGTTTTGACGGGATTTAAAAAAATATAAAAGAGGCGAGGATCGTTTTCCTTTTGGAATTTAAATAGGAAGAATTTTAAGGCATTGGAACATCTAAGTAGTGATCAAAAATTGGTGTTTCAAAACCTGCTGACAAGGGTGGATCCTTAGTAATCTTGAATAAGGATGACTATATACAAGAGGTTAACCGACAATTGGGAGATGGTAGATTTTATAAAAAATTGGAGGGGGATCCGACTGCAGGGTTGGCAGTGCAGATTGGCGAAGTGATAACAGAAGCTTTGAGTGTAGGATGGGTAACCTTCAAGGGAAGCGGCTTTTTTGATGAATCAAAATCCTCAGATTCCTGTTTTCTATGTATTGCCAAAGGTGCATAAATCTTTAGAGTCTCCCCCTGGAAGACCAATAGTTGCGGTATTTATAGGGTCAATTTTGGAACCTTTGTCTATCTACATAGATCATTTTCTAAGACCTTTTGTCCCCTTGGCCAGATCTTATATAAGGGACTCGTCCCATTTGATTACAGTTCTACAATCTTTACCTGAAGTATCGGAATCTACCCTGCTAATTTCAATGGATATTGAATCATTGTATTCAAATATCCCTCAGAAGGCTACAATAAAATTAGTGCAGGAGATTTTGGATACAAGGAGAGAGAAGAAGGTTCCGACACATTTTTTGGTAGAGCTGGCTACAATAGCGCTCACTCAGAATTATTTTATGTTCCAAGATGATTTTTTTCAGCAGGTGCATGGAACCGCTATGGGCGCGACGATGGCACCTGACCTCGCATGCTTGTACGTGTCGGCATTTGAAGAAAAATTTGTTTATCCTTCATCATGGTACAAGCATGTGAGGTTATGGTGCTGTTATATTGACGATGTCTTGGTTCTTTGGTCTGGAACGCAAGGTGAATTTGAAGAATTTTTCGATTATCTAAATGGACAGGATATGAATCTTAGGTTTACCTGTGATGTCCAGAATCAATGGGTCCCATTTTAGATATGAAGGTGGGAAAGAGGGGGTGGTAGATTTGTTACAGAGCTTATACCGTAAATCAATTGATAGAAATGGTTTGTTACATTTTAATAGTTTCCATCCCAAGCATGTTAGAGAGAATATTCCTGTAGGTCAATTCTTTAGGATAAGAAGGATCTGTTCTGATGTATTATCGTTTAAAACCCATGCTCAGGATTTACAAGAAAGGTTCAGTGCAAGAGGTTATCCTACACACATAGTGAAAAAGGCCTATAAAGAGCTCGATATGTTAATAGAGATTTATTATTACATCCGAGGCCCCAAACAGAATACACCAGCTTTAGTATGTGTTTTACCATATTCGAATCGAGTTGGGGATCTCATTGAAGTTGTAAAAACTCATTGGAATCTTGTGAGTGGTTTTGTGGGAATGCAGGATTTTCCTATGTTTTCCTTTAGGAGGTCCAGGAATTTGAGGGATATTCTAGTTCACTCGGATTGGGAGGTAGTGAACAACAATAGATAAGGTGGTGGGCATTATCCTTGCACGAAATGTAGTGTATGCAAATTTTGTTTAACGCAAAATAATTTCTTACATCCTGTTTCGGGGAGGAAAAATTTTTTTCTAAAGCATCTCACTACATGCCAAACGAGTTCTGTAGTATATGTTGTGCAATGCCCATGTGGGCTATTATATGTAGGTAGACATCGAGGAATGGTGAGACTTCGAATCCTAGAGCATTGCAGCAGGATTAGAAATGTGGTGGAGGACAGCTTCCCCTAGTGAAACATTGGCGAGAATACAATCTACGGTAGAAGATCTCGTTTTTTTGTACTCCAGAAGGTCACTGCCAGACGAGGTGGTTGGCAATATAAATAAAATATTATTGCAGAAGGACAACGATGGATTTTTAACTTACAGGACTCTGTGGCCGAAGGATTTAAATGATAAGATCGATTGGGTAACATGTTTTTAGATTTTTGATCCGGGCTACAGAGCCATAGTGATGATCCTTATTGATTGATTCCGGCGGGCTGCTGGGTGATAAATGGTTTGGAAGGGTGACGTGATTGATTGGTTTACAGGGCGGAGTTTAGCTCTAAATTGAGTTCCGCTTGGTGTAGCGCGCTTTTTAAAAGGCTGTGGTAGAGGAAGAGTTTGTCTACTTCCGTTTGATTCATTCCATGGCGGCGTTTTTTTTGAAATGAGGGTGATGGCGGTCTTTCTGCCTAATAGAAGGAAGGTAAGGATCCTTGCTTGTCTTGTATGTTGGTAAACTCCAGGGGGGAAGAAATGTCTTTCATTAGAACTTGTTCCGATTTGTTTTTCAGTCTAAATATCTTTGAGAGATGTGCTGCTTGCTTTGAATGATTAATATGCTTTAAAAAACAAGAGTCAGGGAAGTGCTGATCTGTACGTCTGGGCAAGTTTTTCTGGGACGTGCAGGTATATAGTAGTATTTTGGAAAACTTTATAAAGAATCAGTTTTTTGAAAAATGTATAAATTGAATATTTATGAATATTTGTGGAAATGTTTTTAGAAAACCCTATCTGATAGATGCTGGATACATGAGCAGTGGGAGATTGTGGGGAAAACAAACTCTCCTGAAGAAGCCTGAAGGAAGGCGAAACATGTTGAGAGAATAAAAGGAGCCTAAGAGGATTGACGTTCTTGTAACGCAAGATTCAGTGTGCAATATAACTCTTTCTGCTTGAAAAATGAAATGTATCTACACTGAGGATGTGTGATTTAAAAAAATTTATATCTAATGTTTAAATTTGAATGGTTGGCATTTAATTAAATGGTTTTTATGAGGTTGAATGTGGAATGTATGTGTGATGTATGTGGATGGTGATGTATGAAAATTAAGTGATGTTTTATAAAATGTTAATATCTATTGTGTGGGGTATTATGGATTAATGTTGGATGTTTTATATGGAATTCACACTAATAAAGATTATTGAATTGGATTGTTGTCACAATATATGTATTAGTAGTTAATTGGTTTGTGATACCTAAAAATTGTTGCCAGGATTGGATATCCTGTCATATGACAGGGCAAAGGTAGCGCCGGCGCCATTTTGTTTTTTGTCCCCCGACGTCAGGAGCGTAGGAGATCGCTCCTGGACCCCCGCTGGACCCCCAGGGACTTTTGGCCAGCTTAGGGGGGCCTCCTGACCCCCACAAGACTTGCCAAAAGTCCAGCGGGGGTCCGGGAACGACCTCCTGCAGTCGAATCGTTTTGCCGTACGGCCGGCGCCATTTTGTGCAAAATCTAACATCCCCCTCAGTTCCTACTCCCCCCAAAGCATCCAATTCCCCCTTCAATAGATAAAATCACTGGTTTCTAGTGCCGCCCCCCCCCCAGCCATCCACTGGACTCCTCATTATGTAGAAAAGATCCCACACACACACACACACACACCCCCGTGCCTTTTGTTAAAGATTATAACTGCCACTCTGAGGAAGTTTACCTCCATACCTTCTGTTAATGGTAGTATCTGCTGCTCCATTCAGGTGACCTCCCCCTATGCCCTTTATTAAAGCAAGTATCTGATGCTCTGTGAAGGTTATCCCTCTCCCCCTCCTCATGCCTTCTGTTAAGATAGTAACAGAAGGCATGGAGAGTGAAGAAGCATACGCAGAGCAGCAGTTACTACCCATAACATAAGGGTAATGAATTGCCTGACAAAAGTTAGCCAGGGAGTGGTGGTGGTAAATATTCAAATCTCGGATTTGTTTGGTCAAATTGTTTTGAGATTGCTCTTAACTAAAATATTTTTGCATTTGGCTCAAAGTTTTTTAAGCAAATATGCTGGACAGCCATGGGTGCGGCTATGGCTCCAGACCTTGTGAATTTGTACATGGGAGCATTTGAGATTCAATTGCTCAGTGAACACCCCCATACAGTACCCAGATTGTCATCTGGAAGTGTTACATAGACAATATAGTTTTGCTGTGGAAATGTACACTAACTTTGTTTGATAAATTTCTAACATGGCTAAATACCTGCAACCATAGCGAATGCTCTTTTTCAATTCATTGCTTTTTTGACATTGTTGATACAGAAGGACATCAAAAGGCTTCATTACCCTCCCTATGTCGTAAACGGTGTGTTCTAACACATTGTTACATTTCACAAGTACCCATCTGTAGACTTTGAAAGTAAGCCTTCTAACGAGTCAATTTATTCAACTCTGATGCGTTTGTTCATCTATTACAGAGTTTCAGATTCAAGCACGACCATTGTTTCATCGTTTTTTGAAACGAGGGTACCCGAGATCATGTGTGCGCAAGGCTTTTCTACTCACAAAATTTAGCCACCATGAATGTCTTTTTCTCCCACAAATCAAAAATGAGTTGACTTGCAGCATTTGTGTTCTGCCTTTTTCTCCTGAAGTGCAACTGATTCGATCATAGATATTGAAATATTGGCAGATTTATGTGATCTTCTGGTACACGCTGATTTCTCAGTTTCTGATCAAAATGTCAGTTCTTCACTTCCAGGCTCGCACTATCCTTGTGGCAAATGCTCTGTATGTGCTACATCCATGACTGTTTCTACATCATTCACGGTGCCCTCTGGGTACAAAATTGAAACATACTATGATTTGCCTGTCTAAAATGGTTGTTTATCTTATCGAGTGACCTTGTCATTTGCTCTATATCAGAAAGACTAAGCAAATGTTTAAAACACGGATGATTGAACATCGTTCTAACATCCGCCAGATTCGTCACAAAGCACTATTAGTTACTCACTGTGTGGAATTTAATCATTCATTTGATGAACTTCGCTTTTGCATTATAGATCAATTTTTGACAATTGGTGCAATGGTAATTTGGATTTACATCTTTTACGTCTTGAACAGTGGTGGATATACAGATTATAGACTGTGACTCCATATGGACTTAATGCCAAGAGAGTTTAGCGTATTATCTGGTTGATTAATTTCAATTTCTGGCACTAATTTCTTTCTGTTCTGTAGTAGCATCCCCCAATTATGTCAAGTGCATTGACATAATTTGACATTTAAAAAATGCTGGTGTCTTTTTTCAGTGCCTTCACATTTTGACAACTTTGAGACGCTAAGTCAGAAGCTTTAAATGGTAGCCTTTTTCAAGATAAGTTTATTTATTTTATTTATTTATTTAAGGTCTCTTATATACCGATGTCCGTTCGCACATCATATCGGTTCACAAAGAACAAAAACTTTTGGGCGGCGCCCTTACATAAAACCAAAATAATAGTACAGAATAACAGGGGGATTAGGCGATGCAAATTAATAGATCAATAAATATTGAAAACTGTAAATATAAACATATATAAAACTATATACATATATACATGGCATCAGTAGTCATAAGAGCACAAGGCATACATTGGTAGTCAAAAGGCATTCTTAGTCGTAGCACATACTTAATCATAGTTCGTTGAATCAATTAGAGAGGGGTTTGATGAATTGGGCGGTGTCAAGGGGTAGGCTTGCTGGAAAAGCCAGGTTTTCAATTTTTTCTTGAATTTGGGCGTGAAAGTCTCCATGCGTATGTCATGGGGCAAGGAGTTCCATACAGTGGGGCCGGCGAGAGAGAAGGCTCTGCTTATGGTGGAGGAGAGTTTGAAAGATTTGATAGGTTGGGTACGTAGGGTTCCTTGAAGGGCAGGGCGAGTGGGTCTGTTAAAGGTACGTGGGAGGAGGGGGGGGGGGTTGATCCAATTGAGGTTGGAGTTTAACATACTTTTATGGATGAGGGAGAGTTCTTTATAAAGAATTCTTGAGCGTATTGGGAGCCAGTGTAGTTCGATAAGGGTGGGGGTAATATGGTCCTCTTTTTTTAGCATTAGTAGAATACGAGCGGCGGCGTTTTGTAATAGCTGTAATGGTTTGATATGTGTTGTGGGGATGCCAAGGAGTAGAGCATTACAGTAGTCCATTTTAGACAATATAATAGACTGGAGCACTGTACGGAAATCCGAGTAATGTAGCAGGGGTCTGAGTTTTTTTATCGTTTGCAGCTTAAAATAGCATTCCTTTATGATAGATTTGATGAATGGTTTAAAAGTGAGCTGATTATCAATAAGGACACCTAAATTGCGAATGTGTGTGGGGAAAATAGTGGATGAGTATGTTGGGGGGATGGCAGGGAGCGGTTGCTTATTGGAGATGATTATTAGTTCGGTTTTGTTGGGATTTAGTGCAAGGTGCATATCAGTGAGAAGCTGGTTGATGGAGGAGAGACAGGATTCCCAATTTCGTAAAGCAGTTTGGAGGGAGTCAGAGAAGGGGAAGATGATTTGCACATCGTCAGCATACATGAAATGCTTGATGTGGAGGTTGGTGAGAAGGGTGGTGAGGGGTAACATGTAGATATTAAAAAGGGTAGAGGATAGAGAAGAACCTTGGGGCACACCTTGTGGGAGACTGATAGGGTCAGATTCGTTGTTATCCACTAAGACAGTGTAAGAGCGATTCTGGAGGTACGATTGTATCCAGGCCAGGGCATTGCCATGGCCTGGATACAATATTTGTGGTTTAATGTGTTTATGTCCTGTTTATGATTACAGGCAACAATCCAATTTCCTTCATACTGTTATTTTGCCCCAATGAAGCATTTTTTTGCAAAACATTGGACATGTTGGGCTTTTCATAAGAAACATTTTATTTGCAATTAAAAAAAAAAAACAACTTTTCCTAAAAAATCCTGTTGGATAAAATGAATGATTGAGATGTCCAGGTGATCTGCATTCAGCTAGCAGATACACTGATAGGCTTGCTGTCAGCTTTTGTCCTTAAGATTTATAAGATTGTTCTCATAATGGCTATTTCCACTTTATAACTACTGTTGGGTGTTCCTTTTGTTTGATTTTGTGATAACATCGTGGGGTAACTATTGACTCTTTTTTTTTTGTCTGGTAGTAGTTCCAAAGGTTAGCCAGACAAAACCTTTGAATATTGGTCTTTAATTGACCCAGCTGCTAAAAAAAAAAAAAAAGAGCAGATTGGAAATAGGAATAAAAATCATACATTTTGGTGTCTATAGGCAAATGCCAGAAGTCTATTAAATATGATTGAAGAGTTAGAATGCATGGCACTAAATGAAGTTATTAGGATCTATTTACAATGCAGCATTAAAATTCAGTGTGTTAATGCCAGATTTTAACACACATTAACAACCATGATAAAGAGATTTTTACAAACTAATGATATACAGGATATGCCAAAGAGTGCATGTTCTTCAATCTTAATTTAAGGCCCTTGCATGACCTTTCTGAAAAAACTTACTTGTAACTGGGTGGGTGTACTTTCAGCAGTTAACTCAGATCAGCACCAGTTCACCTTAGACCTTCTAGCACTTCACCCTGAACCCCCCACCAGATCACCAACACCTCCCACCCAAAAACTTCAGACAAAAGACACATCCAATTTCAATGGCGTGAGTCAATTAGCAGGTGTACAGACAAGTCAGGTAATGTATGCGCATATACCCCTTGCAAAATAGCAACTTTTCCCAGCAGAGAGCATTGTGAACATCTAGATTTAAGCATTTGCATCCTGCTTCAGAACCCTGCCCTAGAATGCCCCTAGTCCATCCCATTTTCTCACTGTTAAAATTCATGTGCGATTCTGCAAGTACATGCATACACTCATGGTTTACAAAACAGCTTCATTGACATGTTATGTAACTCTTTGAAAATTCACCAATTATATCTGTGCTCATGATTTTCAGTCTTGTTTTCCTCTGTCTCCAAATCATTTGGAAGCATTAAATAGACTGAACATGGGGCTGAAAATTATTTCAGAATGGTTGAAGGAAAACAAATTGAAATTTAATGCAGTCAGAATGGAGGCATTGTGGATGAAGAAATCCTGGGTCCTGCTGTTTTCTTCTCTCCCCATGTTAAAGCGTGAGCCACTTACCCTTTGCTCTACGATTCATAGTTTAGTGGTGGTGCTGGATGAGAAGCTGTCATTGATACCTCAGATTTCAAGTGTAATGAGTTGCTCATTTTTTCATCTGCATCAGATCTGGAATTTATGGCCTGCATCTGATCATGTTGCTTTGGTTATTATTTCCAGATTAGGCTATTGTAATTCACTATATACAGTATATAAGTCTAACACAAACCTGATACAGAGACTGCAAATTATTCAAAATTCTGCTGCCCATCTGAATGGAAATATAGATTCTCGTGAACACTGTCGACCTTATTTTCAGTCATTTCACTGGCTTCCAATAAGATTTTGAACACAATTTAAAATTTAAAGCTCTAAAAGATTGGGCCCCTCTGCATTTAAAGAATAAATGAACAAAGTACATTCCAACATGAGTGCTACATAAGATCCCAACGTGAACATTTCCTCCAGCCTCCTTCAATGAAGCAAACAAGTTTGCAGGTAACACAGATGTGTACTTTTTTTTATACAGCTCCTATACTCTGGAATCAAATCCCCGAGAGGCTCAATTAATAAATAGCTTGCCTTCTTTTCTGAAGACAGCCAAAAAGTGACTATTAAGCACTGTGAACCAAACAAATGAAACTAATATGATATGTTTCATTCATGGGGGATTGCCATGCATTTCGCGGACCCGCAAATCAAACAAATAGGGACCTGGGTCCTTGCCAGGTTCTTATGGTCTGGATTGGCCACTGTTGGAAACAGGATGCTGGGCTTGATGGACCCTTGGGTCTGACCCAGTATGGCATTTTCTTATGTTCTTATTCATTGCGGATGTCACATTCCTTAAAAACAAATGCACATCCCTACTATTTTCCTTGCTCTTAGCTCTTGAAGCCTTTCTAGTTTTATTTTTGCCATGGTTTTTAGTCTATGAATCTTTTCTAGCATTACCTTTCTGTTGTTAATTTAAATTAATTCTACAGACCTGGACCATTCATAGGTTTTAGGATATTTGTTTAATTTTGATTGATGTTCCGCTTTTCAGGCACTTCAAAGCAGATTACACCCAGGCACTGTATTTTAATATTATTTATCTCTGAAGGTTCTGTTGTATATGGCTTATTATAATTCCTACAGGATAATTTTTAAAAGAAAATGCAAATGTAAGTGCAACCCGCCTTTGTCTGTCATTAAGCTTTTTCTCTATTTTTTTTAGCTTAGCAGGGGTGGGCAAATTTTGGGGATCCTCCTTTGCACTTATCCCCACCTTTTTGTGTGAAGGCTTAATAGGACTATAGACCCCCACACCTGGCATGTGATTTAGATCCTTGCCACACCCCCAGGTCAAATGATCAGGAAGGAGGAAAAGGGTTTCTCTGCTTGGGAGTAGAGAATACCAAGGGAGTACATCTGGATTTTTGAGGATTTGTACTATTTTGAGACTTCGGAAGGGATTTCCCCGCTATATGGACAGACTGGATGTAGTATTTTCTTGCCGTTGGTGAAGGAGTAAAGCAAGAGATGAAAGCTGAGCTTTTAATCATCCCAGAAGAGTAGCTGGACTGCTCTTGTGAGATTAGTGTTACCCGTGCCGTCCACGGCAGACCCGCGGCAAGGCCCCCTCACCTCTCTTCAGTATCTCCAATGCCTGGTCCCTTGTTTCTGGCTGCGGTGGGCCACCTGCTCCATCCTCGAGCCACCCGTGATGCCTCCGGCTCAGCTACAGACCCTAGTGTCTCCAGTCCAGCTACCACTTCCACTGCTCCACATCGGGCCTCTCTGCGTGGCCCGCAGAGAGACGCTGCTACTCGGCGCCGCACCCCTCCCTAGGCACACGCTCATCACTGAACCTTAAGTAGGGCCCGCCACGGGAACCACGCCATGGCCCTGGATGATGATGTTAGCGGAGCTTTAGTATTTAAGCGCAGGTTCTGCTCCCAAGCTTTGCCTTTGCAAGAGGTCTCCTCACTGGTCGAGTACTCGTTGCCTCCTGAGAGATTCATCTCATTCCTGTGTTCCTGTTCCTCGTTGACCCTTGTTCCTGATTTCCTAGTTCCTGCATTCCTGCTCTTCGACTCCTCCTCAGATTGCCTACACGGACTTTGACCCTGCTTTGCCTGACCACACCGTTGACTCTCTCCAAGCCCAGACCTCTGCTTTACCTGACAACTCCGTTGACTCTTTCCAAGCCCCGACCTCTGCTTTGCCTGACCACGCCGTTGACTCTCTCCAAGCCCAGACCTCTGTTTTGTCTGACCACGCCATTGACTTTCTCCAAGACCGGACCTCTGCTTTGTCTGACCATGCCATTGACTCTCTCCAAGCCCGGACCTTCACTTTGCCTGATCATGTCCTTGACTCTGTCCAGACCTCTGCATTGCCTGACTACTCCGTTGCCTCTCTCCAGACCTGGACCTCTGCATTGCCGGACTACCCTCTTTCCAGACCCAAACCTCTGCATTGCCTATTGCCTTTCTCCAGGCCCAGACTTCTGCTTCGCCTGATTACGTTTGTCTGTCTCCGTGATCAGACTTCAGCCTTGCTTGCCACTATTTCCAGATTGCCGCCAACTCTGACTCAAGCTTGTTCTATGATGCCTCTTTAGCCTACGTCCTGGACTTGGCCTATTCAGGCTTTGGCGTGCTCTTGCTTGGGGACCCCCTGTCTGACTTTGTTCCTTTAGCGCTCGGGTCTCTGGGACATTACCTTGTCCAGTACTAGACTGTATCATCTCCCTACTGCTGTCTCTGGGATGACCTCGATCACTCTATCAACAACGATATACGGAGTCCCACCTAAGTCCAGCTGGCCCCGGTACCCAAAGGCTCAAATCGCAGGGAACGAGGGCTGGTATTGGTGAAGCGCCAGATGGCCCCCCGTCATTCAGCCCACTTCACCTGCTGACGGTGGGGACCCGTAGGTCCCTACCTATGGGTTTGCATCAACCTCACCTCAGCCCAAGGGTCCACCTCCAGCGCAACAGGTTGCAAAGGCCATGGACTCGGCGGAGCCACGTGCCCTCCAGGCCATTCCTGGGACCTGGCCTGGCATCCAAAGTACAAGAACAGCAGCAGTTTCTTGAGGCACTGGCCTCCTCCATTGAGCGTCTCCAAGCTTGGCTTGATGCCCTAACCAGCAACCCGGTTCCAGTACTGACTCCTTCTCATCCACAGCCGGCATCTGCCACTCCTAGAACCTTGTTGGCCCTACCAGCTGCACCGCATTTCAATGGTGACTCCAAGCTCTGCAGAGGGTTCATCAACCAATGCTTTATGCAGTTCGCTCTGCAGCCCTCCGTCTTCCAAGATGAATTAACCAAGGTCACCTTTATCTTGTCTTGTCTCGAAGGGAAGGCGCTGGCCTGGGTTTCTCCCTTGTGGGAGTGATCGGACTCCCTTCTAAGGGAACTATTTCGATTCGTGGCCGTGTGTCAACGGACCTTTGATGATCCTGGGTGGCTTGCCGTGGCAAGCACTAGCTTGTTACACCTTTGTCAAGGTCAAAGAAGTCTATTCAACTATACAATTGAATTTCGGACTTTAGCTTGGCAGGAAGACTGCCTACGAGCTATCTACTTGGATGGACTTTCCCTGCAGCTGAAGGATGAGCTGGCTGCATGGGAGCTCCCTTCTTCTCTTGAGGCCCTTATAGACTTGACAGGCCGAATTGATCATCATCTCCAAGAGCGTCACCAGGAAAATCGGATGCCCAAAAAGCCCTCTCGGGTTCGTTTCCCGTTCGCCACCCACCACCAGCCTTGCCTCCTGTAGGGTCTCTATTGTGGCCAAGATGGAATACCCCATGAAGAAGGGCCATGGGTGGATGTCCCCAGAAAAGCGCCTCCAGCAGAGACAAACCAGTCTTGTCTGTATTGAGGAGCACCTGGCCACCATCTACAGGCCTATTCTGTCCATCTGGGAAACTTCCCAGCCTAAGTTCAGTTGGTGTCCTGAACTTGGGCACAACATCTCCAGCCCCTCAGTTGTCTCTACTGGTCACCTTGATCTGGGACTTCCGGTCCTTTCCAGTTCTTGCTCTGCTGGACTCCGGAGCAGGAGGTAATTTTATCCTCAAGGATTTAGTTCAACTACTGGGTATAAAAGCCTACCCTCTGGAGACCTTCTTGTGCATTGCTTCCATTTATGGAGAACCACTACCTGGTCAAATATTTCTGATCACAGAGCTAGTTCAACTGTGTACTGGCACCCTTCACACGGAAGAAATTGAATTATTATTACTGGAGAAATCCATTCATCCGGTAGTCTTAGGACTACCCTGGCTCCAACGTCATTCCCCTCAATTTGATTAGGGGTTGCTCCAGCTGCTGGAATGGGGTTCCACCTGCCATCAGTCTTGTCTATGTGAAATGGTGCCGCCACTGGTGGTTTCTCTGGCAGCCACTTCTTCAGGTATACCCGCTCCCTATGCGGATTTTGAAGACGTATTTTCTAAGCAAAAAGCAGATCTTCTCCCACCTCTTCAGAGGTTTGATTGTCCCATAGAACTGCTACCTGGAACCACGCCTCCCCGAGGGCATACTTATCCTCTGTCTCTTCCTGAGACGAAGGCCATGATGGAGTACATTTAAGAAAACCTTCCGAAGGGGTTCATCCGTCCCTCTGCATCTCCTGCTGGAGCAGGATTCTTTTTCATGACTAAGAAGGCTGGGTCTCTCAGGCCATGTATCTACTACCACAGCCTGAATTCAATTACCTGCAAAGACAAGTACCTTCTGCCGCTGTTCTGGGAACTATTCGATCGCCTGCATGGGGCATCCATATTCACCAAATTGGATTTACGCCGGGTGTACAACTTGGTACGGATTCGCCCTGATAATATTTGGAAAACAGCTTTCAACACCAGAGATGGGCATTACGAATACCTGGTGATGCCCTTCAGCCTCTGTAACGTGCCCACAGTTTTCCAATGAATGATGAACGAAATTTTCAGAGACCTGTTATATACCAAGGTTGTGGTATACTTTGATGACATCCTTGTCTTTTCTAAAGATCTGGCTACACACCGCACTGACTTCTGTACCGTCCTTCAACGCCTTCATGAGAATCACTTATTCGCAAAGTTGGATAAGTGTTTGTTTGAGAAATCCAGTCTGCCTTTCCTCGGGTACATTATTTCACAATGAGAATTTTCTATGGATCCTGCCAAGCTTAAAGGAATCCAAGATTGGCCACAGCCCTTGGGTCTTAAGGCCCTCCAACTGTTCTTAGGATTCTCAAATTACTATCGTCATTTTATTCCACATTATTCAACCTTGGCAGCCCCTCTGACTGCGTTGACTCATAAGGGCCAAGATACTCGAAATTGGACACTGGAAGCCATCACAGTCTTTCGCTGCCTCAAAGAAGCTTTCCTGGCTGGGTCCTGTCTCCACCACCCAGTCCCGAACTGCCCCTTCCTGGTTGAGGTGGATGCCTCTGTGATTGGTGCTGGAGCAGTCCTGAGCCAACACACTGCTTCTGGATCTGTAGTCCCATGTTCATTCTACTCTCGGAAGTTATTTATTTATTTATTTATTTGAGTTTTTTCTATACCGGCATTCGTGAAGAGTATCACATCATGCCGGTTTACAATAAACAAGGGGGTGTAATAATAGGTTATAATAAAAAGAATAAGTAACAGGTGCTGAGCGAAAACAATTGCAGTTACAATAAAACAGGGAAATGCACAACTGAGAGCAGAGAAAGGCGATAGGAATTTAACAGAATACATTTACCAAACTTTAACAGAATGCATTTACAGAATTTATGGTATTTACTAGGTTAAGCCATTTGCAATGTTATAGTTTTCTGCGTTAGGGTAATGACTGAAAGTTGGTTAGTGGTGAATTAGGGTTCATTCGGTGTCTGGAAAGGCTTTTTTAAATAACCACGTTTTGAGTCTCATCTGCAGAACAAAATTATAGTATCGGAGATCGCAAGTTACTCGCCATTAAACTGGCCCTTGAAGAATGGCGCCCATGGTTAGAGGGTGCTCAACACAAGTTTTTTGTATTCACTGATCACAAGAACCTGGAACATTTGAGCCATGCCCAATGTCTCAACGCCCGCCAGGCCCGATGGGCATTATTCTTTTCCAAGTTCAACTTTGAACTTCGTTACCGTCCAGCTGAGAAAAACCTCCGGGCAGAAGCCCTATCATGCTCTATTGAACCTGAAGATACTCTGGAAGAACCCGGTCATATAATAGATCCAGCCTGTATTTGCTTGTCTGCAACTCACCCAGTCCCTACTGGGAAGACTGTTGTAACCCGACAACTCTGAGAAAGAGTCCTCCAGTGGACACATGACTTGAAGTTTGCTAGTCACCCAGGATGAGCACAAACCTTGGCGTTGCTCCAGCGGTTCTTCTGGTGGCCACTATGGTCTCTGACGCTAAAGCGTACATTGAATCCTGTAACACTTGTGCTCAACAAAAACCCCTGGTTGGCCGACCCTGGGGTTTGCTTCAACCACTTCCAGCTCCTGAGGAATCGTGGACCCACCTGTCTAAGGATTTCATCGTGGACTTGCCTCCATCTAAGGGCCATACTGTTATATGGGTAACAATAGATTGATTCTCAAAGATGGCCCATTTTGTCCCTCTACCGGGCCTACCATCTGCTCTGAGCTGGCACGCCTGTTCTTTCGTCACATCTTCAGATTACATGGCCTACCCAAAGACAATGTCTCTGACAGAGGTCCACAATTTGTTACTAGATATTGGCATGCCCTTTGTCGTAAATTCGGCATTAACATCAGTCTGACAACAGCTTACCACCCTCAAGCCAATGGACAAACTGAGCATATGAATCGCTCTTTAAAGGCTTTTTTCCGTGCCTACATAAACGACCGCCAAGATAATTGGTCTGAACTCCTTCCTTGGGCAGAGTTTTCTCACAACTCCTATATCGCCACTGCTACAGGTATGTCACCATTTTCCATCGTCTATGGGAAGTAACTGTGACCACCATTGCCCATACTGTTATCAGTACCTTCCCCTGCTGTGCAGGCCACAGCTGATGCCCTCAAGGCATTATGGGAACAGATGAATCTTCGCTTACTCCAAGCCGCTTCCTGGATCAAGAGATCTGCTTACAGTCACCGAAGCTTGGCTCCTGAATTCCTTCCTGGCTAGAAAGTCTGGTTGAGGACTCGGTATATCCAGCTCAAGATACCCTCTCAAAGGTTTGCACCAAGGTACACTGGACCTTTTTTGATCACTCGACGCATTGGACCAGTTACATATCAGCTTCGGCTGCCGCCTACACTGGAAATCTACAAAACCTAAATGTCTACTGTAGGGGCCGACGGTGGGAATACCTTCTTTCCTGGGAGGGTTATGGCCCCGAAGAAAACTTGTGGGAACTAGCTCGAAACATCTTGAATAAAACCCTCCTCCTACAATTTCATTGGGCCCATCTGGGCAAACCCAGATCTCCAAGGGGGGATCATAAAGGGAGGGTACTGTTATGCATGCCGTCCGCGGCAGACCTGCGGTACAGCCCCCTCACCTCTCTTCAGTAACTCTAATGCCTGGTCCCTCATCTCTGGCGGCAGTGGGCTGCCAGCTCCATCCTCAGGCCACCCCTGGTGCCTCCGGCTCAGCTACAGAGCCTGCTGTCTCCAGTCCAGCTACCACTTCCACTGCTCCACGTTGGGCCTCTCCGCGTGGCCTGCAGAGAGACGGTGCTACTTGGCACTGCGCCCCTCCCTACACGCGCGTGCATCACTGAACCTTAAGTAGGGCCCGCGGTGGGAACCGAGCCGCGGCCCTGGATGATGACGTCAGCAGAGCTTTGGTATTTAAGTGCAGGCTCCACTCCCTAGCTTTGCCTTTGCAACAGGTCTCCTCACTGGTCGAGTACTCGTTGCCTCCTGAGAGATTCATCTCTTTCCTGTGTTCCTGTTCCTCGTTGACCCTTGTTCCTGATTTTCTTGTTCCTGCGTTCCTGCTCTTTGACTTCTTCTCAGATTGCCTACACGGACTTTGACCCTGCTTTGCCTAACCATGCCATTGACTCTCTCCAAGACCGGACCCCTGCTTTGCCTGACCACGCCGTTGACTCTCGCCAAACCCGACCTCTGCTCTGTCTGACCATGCCGTTGACTCTCTCCAGACCTGGACCTCTGCATTGCCTGACTACTCCGTTGCCTCTTTCCAGACCCGGACCTCTGCATTGCCAGACTACTCCATTGTCTCTCTCCAGACCCGGACCTCTACTTCGCCTGACTATGTTTGTCTATCTCTGTGATCAGACTTCAGCCTTGCTTGCCACTACTTCCAGATTGTTGCCAGCCCTGACTCAAGCTTGCTCTATGACGCCTCTTCAGTCTACGTTCTGGACTTGGCCTATTCAGGCTCTGGCCTGCTCTTGCTCAGGTGCCCCCTGTCTGACTTTGTTCCTTTGGCGCCTGGGTCTCCGGGACATTACCTCGTCCATTACTAGACTGTATCATCTCCCTACTGCTATCTCTGGGCTGACCTCGATCACTCTGTCGACAACGACATTCGGAGGCCCACCTAAATCCAGCCGGCCCCGGTACCAAAAGGCTCAACCTGTGGGGAACAAGGGCTGGTATTGGTGAAGCGCCAGCTGGCCTCCGTCCATCAGCCCACTTTACCTGCTGACGGTGGGGAGCTGTAGGTTCCTACCTATGGATTGCATCAACCCCACCTTGGCCCAAGGGTCCACCTCCGATGCAACAATTATTGTTTGGATTTAGGGGATTTTTTTCCACCCTTTCCCGAGTATGATGTTGGAGTTACAACAGGGATATCCTACCCTAAGAAGGGAAGGACTACTTGATATGGTTGAAGATGAAAGGGAGCCAAAAGTCACAAGAAGGAGATGCATGGTATTTTGTACTTTAATTTTCTTTATTATTTTTTATATTCACCATCCAGTCGAATATCAAAATTGAAGTAATATTTGTTTTGAACACTTTGTGGACTCTAAGATTTGTCCTTTTTTTTGGACTTGGATTGGTGGGAGAAAGAGAGAGTGTGGAGTGTTTTGTTTTTCTTTTTATTATTCTGTGTTTTTCGGCCCTTCCAATTTCATCCCTTGGACCAATCCAGCAGAGCAGTGAGTATACGAAGGACTATTGGTGAGCACGGACCATATCTATGCCAAGGGCCAAGGAAGTCCAGCTTCTCCCCTGCCAGAGGAACCCCAGCATCGTAGTGCCCTGAGTGCAGCCGACCAGCCAACCTGGGTCTTGCTACATAACATATTATCGTAGCAATTTTCAAAAGTCCATTTACCCACATTAAGTGCACTTAATATTGGTAAAACTTATTAACAATTAAATAGCATATATTGTAACAATTTGAAAATTGGGTCTTAAGGGACAACTGGAGATGGTGTAGAAGTCATTGTTAAGGGTGATACGTGATGGCTGGATTTAGAACCCATGATACTGGCTTCCAGAAGGAGCCCTAGTGCATGGCCTCTATTCTCAGGACCTTTGCTGCAATGATCAGACAAGTAACAATCAGGCCGACAGCCACGGGCCGAATTCAAATTTTTTTAAAACTTTTTTTACTCTTCGGGACCTCCGACTTAATATTGCCATGATATTAAGTCGGAGGGTGCACAGAAAAGCAGTTTTCTGTGCACCCTGGTCCATGTTCTGGTCCGAGGGCTTGTCCGGAGGCCGCGGCCATGCCCCCGGGCCGGAACCATGCCCGCAGCCCCACCCCCGGAACACCCCCAATGACGCGCCGGCCGCGACACGTCCCCCGACAGGCCCCCCCCCCAGGAAAGCCCCAGGACTTATGCACGTCCCGGGGCTTTGCAGCGCCGGCAGCCTATGCAAGATAGGCTTGGCGCATGCAGGGGGGGTTTGGGGTACGCGTGTAACCCTTTCAAAATCTATCCCATTATGTTTCGCCAAACTATGCTTCATTAGGGGGTATATGCAGCATTTGGTGAGACAAATATAGATTCAAATACAAAAAGCATAATTGTCTCTGAAAGCCCGGAAACAGGATGAGTATCTAAACTGAAATACAGTTCACCTAGACAACTTATCTGAGCAGGAACCAAAAGCGAGGCACTTTATTCTTTGATTGCCTGTGTCTTTCCATTTTTTCTCTCTCTCTCCCTCTCTCTCTCTATGTCTGTGTGTGTGTGTGTGTGTGTGTGTGTGTGTGTGTGTGTGTGTGTGTTAAAGATGGCATACAGTCAAGTAGGAAAAAGAGCTGCAAAAAACAGACTGCACTCCAGAATCTCTATGGATAGAAATTCCATCTGTAATAGGGAAGAGTATAACAGTAGAGGTATACTACTGTCTACCTGACCAAGGTAATGAAAGACTATAAAATGCTAACAGAGATTAGACTGGCAACAAAAGTCAGAGACACAATAATAATTAGAGATTTCAATTACCCTAATATTGATCGAGTGATTAACTCCTCAGGGGCAAGCTATGGAGGAAACATTTTTAGTTGTCAGAAAATGACTTCTTCTTGGAACAGCTGGTCCTTAAACCAAGAAGAGAAGAAGCTACTTTAGATCTGATTCTCAGGACCTGGGACAAGAAGTAAGAGTGGTGGAGCCGCTTGACAATAGTAATCATAGAAAAATCAATTTTCACATAAAACTACTGCAGGAGTATTTAGGTTCAAAAAGGGAAACTATAATAAAATGAGGAAATTAGTTAAAAGGAAACTAAAAGGAGCAAAGTTTTTTTGTTTTATTATTTTATTTTTCAAATTTCCATTATAATAACAAAGAACAAGCTTTGTACAGAAACATCATGAGTGATAATATTATAGAAATATGTATTGATCATTCAGTAAATAAACAATCTGACACTCATTATAACGTTCAACAAAATGATGAGGGGAGGAGAAGAAAATGCGCGGAGAAAAGAGCCATAAGAAAAGAGGAAAGGCATTAACATAGAGCCTAGACCCAGTCTAAATTAAATTATAGCAGATGTATCTACCAAAGCTCTATAGATGTTATGGCTCACTTCTAATCCTTCCATCAATAAATGACCTAAGCTGCTTGGGAAGAAAAAATATAAAAGAATCTGCGTTTAACTTCACAATACACCTTCAGGGATGTCTAAGAAGGAGGGAAGTGCCCAAAGCTAAAACTTCTTGGTGCATACCTAAAAAACCCTTTCTTCTTTCCTGCCTTCTTTAGCCAAATCTGGATAAATGCGTATTATCCCTCCTCGGAAATTCTCATTCATGTGAAGGAAATTTTTTTTCATAATGAAACTTAAATCTTGGTCATATATAAAAGAAACTAATAAAGTGGATCTTTCGATAATTTCACAAGCTGAAGATTCCAAAAAAAAGCAGTAAGATTCCCAGGCACCAAAAAAACCGTGGTATCCACCATATGAGCAGTGTTAGATTTAAAAGGAAGAAAATAAACCTTGATGAAAGAGGGAATTTTCTCAAAAGGAATCTGCAAAAACTCAGTCAAATATTTATGTAGTGTAGATCTTGGGAGTTGACCCATAACTCTAGGAAAGTTTGTTAATCTCGAATTTAAATGACGAAGTTGATTATCTATTGTGATGTAGCGCAGCCCAGCCGCAGGCAGGAGCTGACAAGCTACTATAAGAGCAGCAAGCATACCAGAACCAGACAGCAGGGGGCGCAGGGGAAGAGAAGGACTACGAATCCCAGCTTCCCTGAAACACCACCAGACAAGGGAGGAAAGCCTGAAGGCGAACAGGTGGCAGGCATAGACCTTAATGAGGCAGACACAGATGAGCCCATGGAGGTGGAGAAAGAGGGCGTGCCCCCTTGGTGGAACTGGCCACAAAAACCCAGCTCTTCGGAGTCAGAGGAGGAAGAGATGGAGGTAGGTTCAGGGGGAGAGGAGTCCTCCAGTTCATATATGGATACCGAGTAAGCTGTGCGGGGTAAAGGATACTCCTTAGCCTAAAGGGGAAGCCCGGGAGGAAGGCTCTAAAGGGGCCTGTGGGTTAGCTCCTGTGATAGAGCTAAGCATAAGAAGTAAGAGGGTTACTCTGTAATAGCACTGCTTGTAAGAGAACCGGAGGGCCGGAGGGGGATGGGACAACCCTCATGTAATGTTTCCAGGTGGTACTTGATAAACTGCTTTGAAGGAACTAGCACTCTCTCTCTCTGTGTTGTCTTTGGGGGGGGGGGGGATCGGGGGCTTGCTTACCCCCAACCCTGCTTGAAGTGGACTTAGGAGCCCAGTCAAACCAGGGCCAGCGGAGGCCCGGACCCCGGGATTTACTCGAGCCTGGCGAACTCCAGGAACCTTGGCCGCGGGTGGCGGCACAGGACGGACGACGGAAGGGCGGCGCCCGAGGCCTCACGGACGGTGAGCCATCACACAATATTCTCAACTCTCCTAGTGAGGAAAACTCATTCACGAATAATAGCAGCATTAACATCCCTAACATATTGAATGTCTCTTTCACAACTTGAATATTCTGTAAATGTTCCTACGAGAAAAGTTGTTGATCTGAAGCCAACAAATCCATCCTCTGAGAAACAGCTTGAATATTAGAAGAAAAAGCCAAAAGGGACTGAGCTAAACTAGCTGTTAAGTTCCATAGAGCTTCAAGAGTTAGCACCGCTGGCTTGGTGAGGGAAAGAGTATAGCAAAGCAACAACAACTCACCTACACTAACAGAAGAAACCAGCTAAAGATTGAGGACAGAATCCAACTGCCCTCCATTGGCCCCTTCATGGATATCTTTCAACAAAGCTATGGACTCTACCTCCAAAGAGTCAGGTTTTGCTAAGCTGGAATCGCTAACAGCCCCCTCCATGCGGGCATTCTGAATGACATCATCATCACATGTCTGGGGTTGATTGGCGGATCTCAGCTCAGGTCCTGGCTGTGGCCATCAAGAGTCCGATGGGCTGAGAGAGATGTCCCCTGGTGAAAGTGGGACTTCTCTTCCCGCTTCGCTAATGGGGCTCAATGCCTGATCGAGCTGAGACTTGAGGGGACACGGACTCCACGTTATAATGTTGGTCAGAAGGTATAGAAGCCATAGTAGGAAAGATTCTGACCTTCCCTTTCCTCTTAGGTGCCATCTCATCTGAAGGAAAAGAAAAAGAAGGAAAAGAGACCAGCATTAGGAGCCTCATCTAACTCTGTGCTGCCATCTTGCTCCTCTCCTAAAAGGAGCAGTTGAATGGATTAAAGTCCACATATGGCATGAAGATTATTTAAATACTCAAACACATAGTGGGTCAAGCCTGTTTAGAAACAATCAAATAAATGAAGGTGGAGGTGTCATATTGGAGTGTTGAGATGTGCTACATGACCAAAGTACTACCACACTCATTATAATTATGCACCTTATATATGTCAGAATTCGTATACAGTCCAAACTTTAATGGTATATCACAATTTAACAAATCTTTCCTGTTACACTGGTGGTGGATCCTTGGCCCGAGGTGTGGTTGGTGCTACCCATAGGGCAAGCCCCACGGGTCCCCAGTGTTGGGAGATGGAGGCCGACTGGAGCTTCGCCAATACCAGCCCTCGTTCCCCGCAGGTTGAGCCCTTGGGTGCCGGGGCTGGCTGGTCTTAGGTGGGCCTCCATCAGACTCCCAGTGGAAGTCGTAGCAGGTAGCCAGGGACCAGCAGAGGTATCAGAGGGACCGAGGCAGGTCCGGACGAGGCAGGGATCCAGAAGCCCGGGCAGCAAGGACATTCCAGGAACAAGAGTAGGTGACACCTGGGCAGTAGAAGGCTGAAGCCTAATAAAGCCAAGTCCAAAGAGATACCAGAGGCAGGTTTCTGGTACGGAGAGAGGGTAAGTCCTGCCCCTAGGAGGCATAGTGCCGGGCAGCAACTCAATGGGGCAATCAAACTTGCAAAGGGGTGGAAGTATATCCTCCTTCTGCTTGGAGAATACATCCTCGAATTCAACGTATGGAGGAGGAATACTGGAAGTAGCCACAGCGATGGGAATATAGGGAGGTGGTCCCACCCTCCTAAGGCATGTCTGACGACAGGCTGGACTCCACTCGGTGAGTTGTAGGGTCTCCCAGTCAAACTGGGGGGAGTGGCGTTGGAGCCACATAACCCTAAGACCACTGGATGGATTTCTCTAGAATGAAGAACTCGACCTCCTCTTCATGCAGGGCTCCGGTGAGGAGATGGATGGGTTCCATCACTTGGGAGATCCTTCCAGGTAATGGGTCGCCATGGATGGAGGCAATGAGAAATGGTCTGTCAATAGCGTGAGAGGAGATGCCTAGGAGGTGGACCAGGTCCTTGATGATGAAATACCCACTTACTCCTGAGTCAATCAGAGCCAAGGCAGGAAAAGAATGAGAGTTCCAAGTCAGGGTGACCAGTAGTGTCAACTGAGGGGCAGGAGTAGTAGCACCCAAGTTCAGGACCCCAACTGAACTTAGGCCAGGGAGTTTCTCGGACAGACAGGACAAGATGATAAGCAGTGCCCTGCAATCCCGCAATACAGGCACAGACCCGAATGCATCCATCTGAGGCATTCCTCCGGGAATAGACAACCCCGGCCCAGCCGCATTGGTTCTTCCACTTTGGTGAATGGCGGTATTCCACTAAGGGTGAACCCCACCTCAGGTGGAGAGCAGGAACGCTTTACAGTGGGATGTCAGGGTGTCCAAATTTCTCGGAGACGCTCCTGGAAGCAGTGGTCAATGCGGTCTGCAAGGCTGATGAGATCTTTGAGAGAGGAAGATAGCTCACGGGCTGCAAGCTCATTCTTGAGTTGAGATGACAAGCTGTCCAGGTAAATGGCTCGGAGGCAATCCTCTTGCCAAGCCAATTCTGTGGCAAGAATTCGGAACTCAATTGTATACTTGTTGAGTGCTCGCTGGCCTTGCCGCAAACGTAGGAGACTGAAACTAGCTACAGCCTGCCTCCCCGTGTCGTCGAAGGTCCGACGAAAGACAGCCACAAAACATGGACGTTCTTGGAGAAGAGAGTCCGAACACTCCCACAAGGGAGATGCCCATGCCAATGCCTTGCCCTGTAGATGTGAAAAAATGAAGGTAACATTTGTAAGCTCATTCTGGAAGATGGAGGGCTGCAGAGCGAACTGCATATAACACTGGTTGATAAAAAAAACCCTCTGCAGAGCCTGGGGTCCCCATTGAAACAGGGTGGAACGGGTAGGGCCAGCAGAGCCCTGGAGGGCAAAGGTGAAGACTGAGGATTGGGTGGTGCGGATGATGGTGCTGTAGACCCAGCGTGGGTATCTAGATGAGCATGGAGGTGCTCGACGGAGGAGGCCAGTGCCTCTAGAAATCACTGCTGTTCCTGGATCTTCAGAGCCAGGCCCGGAATGGCCTGGGAGGCGGATGGCTCTGCTGAGACCATAGCCTTGGCAACCTGTTGCACTGGTGGTGAACTCTTGGGCAACCCTTGGGCAAGCCCCACGTGTCCCCACAGACAGGAGGTGGAGCAGACCGTGAGACGGAGGCCAACTGGAGCTATGCCAATACCAGCCCTCGTGCCCCACAGGTTGAGCTCTTGGGTGCCGGGGCCGGCTGGTCTTAGGCAGGACTCCATCAGACGACTCCCAGTGGAAGTTGTAACAGGTAGCCAGGGACCAGCAGAGGTTTCAGAGGGACCAAGGCAAGTCTGGACGAGACAGGGATCCAGAGGCCCAGGCAGCAAGGACAGTCCAGGAACAAGAGTAGGTGACGCCCAGGCAGTAGAAGGCCAAAGCCTAATAAGGCCAAGTCCAAGGAGATACCAGAGGCGAGGTCAGGAACAGGCTGGAGTTGGGGCAGGCGACAGAGCTAAGTGAGGTACAGTGGAGCAAGGGTCAAGGCCAGGAATCAGTCCAGAGCATAGTCCAATGAAGCGAAGGTCAAAGCCAGTAATCAGTCCTGAGCGTGGTCCAATGAAGCAAGGGTCAAAGACAGAAATCAGTCCTGAGCTGAGCATGGTCCAATGTAGCAAGGGTCAAAGCCAGAAATCAGTCCAAGGCAAAGACTAGGTAGGAAACAGGAACAGAGTCAGGAACAGGAACCAGGAACAAAGTCAGGAACAGGAATGAAGTTAGGAACTGGGATGAGCAACTAAGCACACGACTAGCATGGAGACCTGTTGCCAAGGCAAGGAATGAGTGGCTGGCTCTGTCTTAAGTAGCAGGGCCCAATGATGTCATCATCCAGGGCCGCGGGTTAGTTTCCCGCCATGGCCCCTTTAAATGCCAGCAAGGCGCACGCACACACCTAGGAAGAGGCAGGATGCTGGACGGCAGTGTCTCCCCGCAGCACACATGGAGAGACATGCCGGGAGCTGGAGGAGTCCACAGAAGAGCCAGGAGGGCCCGAGCATGCAATGGGGGTGCAGGAGCGCAGATGGATGCCTACTGCCACCAGTGAGGAAGGGCCAGGTCTGGGAGCCGGGCGCCGGAGGTGAGTAGGCCCAGTTGCGGGCCTGCTGCAGCCGGGACACGCAACATTTTCCAGAAATATAGAGAATCTTTTCATGATCAACCACAACAGATACAGTACATTGACCTGGTGAATGGTGCAGAGGAGTCAAGATGATGTGGAGAAAAGCACCAATGCTCGTTTCTCAGCTATGGCGTTTCCTGCCTCATGGAAGTGCGATCAAAAGTTTCACAGTGTTTGATCAACACCTTCCCATAAATTACTTGAAGTTCCTACAGTACGACTAGCTAGACTGAATATCACGAGAGAAAGGGCATTTTCTGTAGCAGGTCCCATATTATGGAACTCTCTCCCAAATGTTCTGAGGCAAATCACCGATAGTAAAGAATTCAAAAAATCACTAAAAACATACCTCTTCAAAGACGCATTTGCAGTTGCAGACCAATAATAGTTCAACAAATCAGAGAAAGCTCACATATTTGATACTCCTTTTTCAGGGTTTTCAGTTCTTAGTTTTCTGGCTGTTCTTGATTTTTAAGGTAATCATAAGAATAGAAAGTTTAGTTTTACGACATATTAAGATGTCAGAGAAGTACAGGGTTTTAATATGGAAATTGTATTTTTCTCCAACTTTTATTTATTTTATTTTATTATATTATTTTTTCATTTTGTCTTTTGCTCAGACAATATAAGCTATATAATGTTGTTATTCTTAGTTATGTTCTCTAATTTTAGTTCTATTTTATTTTATGATTTTATTTTAATACTATTGTAAACCGTTTTGGTCAATTATACATTGTTAAGATGGCATAGAAATATCTTAAATACATACTACAATGATTTTTTAATCTAATCTAGAAACCTCAAATGAGTAATGTGTTCCTTGTATGATGGAACTTACAGCAGAAGATACAGCCATGAATACTTTGCTGTCACCAATCTTGTCTTCAGTGGTAAATGATGTTCCCATTGTCACAAAAATAAATTACTAGGAGATGATTCCAATGCTAAAATCAACAGAATATCAAAAGGTAGCAACAGCAGTAGTAAACAAGCTAGCCATATTTATCTTGTTTAGTATAGTTTTGCAAAGAAGATACAACAGTAATTCAGGCTAGAAGAAAAAATATTCTTGATATGCATAAGATATGATTGAAGTGCCGTAGCGTAATCTACAAGAAGCATTCTTTCTTCTGGCAACTAGGACATTTCCAGCCTTGACAGATGGAGAATGTCAAAAGAAGCCATAAGCAGGTAATTCTCTGTTTTGAGAACGCTCCAATGTTGTTGGAAGTAGGGAGACAGTTGTGTGCAATTCAAGTTACATTTCACAGCCCCTCATAATCCATCTTGCAATCACTGAAAATCATTGATATACATTGTCTGAGCCCACGTGAAAGCAAAAGCCACAGTTATCATCTTCCCTTCTTCCACATTCCCTCCTTTGTTTCTTCTTCCCATGCTATTTCTTTTCCTTTCTCAGGCACCTATCGCCCTCTCACAGGACCATCAGCATTCCTCTGTTCTTCTCTTCAAAAGACAGTGTACACATCCTGGCTTCTCTAATCAAATATAGTCCCACACATCTAGCAAAGCCTTCTCTAATCCCATAGCATCTCTGGATGAAGCTCCTCTAATCCCATAGCATCTCTGGATGGAAGGTCGCGGGTTCGATCCCCGTACGGGCCACCACATATTAGTAGAAAAAGGTATATGTGTAGGTAAAGAGAAATTAAGCAAAAGGTCAGAGGAAAGAATAGTAGAAGAGTGAGGAAGAGAACAGAGTAAATAAAAAACACAAGCTTTACATGGCCTGTAGAGATAAAGGTACGTTGCATCAGCCTTGGAGCTCAGACTCTTCCTGCTTAGTGTGACCTCTTGTGGATGAGTCATGTAGGAACATCAACATTGTGCACGGTCTACAGCAATAGGGCAGACTTGCCTGCCTTGAAAGTTTAAATAGCTGGGTTTCATCAAGACAACTCTGTGGATAAGTGCAGATCAGTTAAGGAACAAAATGTAACTAAAATATAAAAACAATTATGACTCAGACTGGGAAATTAGTAAGCCAGATTGTGTAAGTGAAGATTTCTAAAGATTATGAGCAAAATTTATTTTGCATATAATTGCTGTATAAAAGAATAGGAAGTTATTCCGATGCCACTTTTTGGCCTGCCAGTGGGGCTACAAGCTGATTTTCAAAGGGAAACTCTTTGAAAATCCATGAACGCCGCTCCATGCAGCCAAGGATGCTGCTGTCACATGCTGGGCCTGCTCCTTAGGTGTGCACACATGCCAGACGCAGCCTTTAAAGGGCCCGGGGCAGGAGCTTAGCCGCAGCGCCCTTGGATGACGTCAGCTACTTCAGTCCTTATAAGGGCCCCCCTCTTCCTGCCAGACCCCCACCTCAGCAATGGGTCAACTACCCTTCTGGTAGTGTGAGCTGCTGCTCCTCCTCGGATCCTTCGTCTTCAGCCTTGTCTTGTCTTGCCTTCAGCTTCAGCCTTGCCCAGCCCTGCCTTCATCTTTGCCTTCATCTTCAGCCTTTGTCTTCAGCTTTAGCCTTGCCCAACCTTGCCTTTGTCTCTCCTGCCTTGTCCTTCTCTTCCCTAGCCCAGCCTTCCCTTGGACTGATGATCGGAACTGACCACAGCCTGAACAATGACCATCCTTACTTGCCACCTGCCACTGACCATAGCCTGGCCCTCTGCAAGAAAAAGTCAGGTATGCTGCTAACAAAACAAGTGGAAAGGAGTTTGTCCAGGCGAAGCTCCAGTCCAGTCTCTTCACCGTCTGCCCTGCCCGTTGGCAGTGAGAACCCACAGGGCCTTCCCTGTAGGTTGCGTCAACCTTATTCCGACACAAAGGGTCCACGATCCTAACAAAGCTTTACTTTCTCTGGCCCGCCCTGAGCCCGCCCCAGTGCCGCTCATTTTCTCTAAGGGAAAAAAAAAGACTTCTTTTGCTAGCAGCACACATGCTCTTACTTGCAGAGGACCAGAAGCAGGTACTTTTACTTTGAAACATGCTGCAGGTAAAATATATGTGTGTGCTTCTTGCACCTGCGATTTCCGCAGATAGAATTTTGCTGGGAAAGCATGCATGAAAATTTGAAAATGCGATTTTACGCAGTTTCCTCCCCGACTTAAATTGGTCCCTGGGAAAGCCTTCTCTAAGTGCTGCTAAAATTGTCCGCGTTGTTACGCAATGCCCAGACCTTGAGCCTGATTTTCAAAACCATTTACTCGCTTAAAATTGGGTTTTACACAGGTAACTATACTTTACCCATGCACGTGGGCTTTTGAAACTTGCTACAATGTATGTATGCCATTGAGCTCTCCATAGGATTTTCATATGTAAGTGCACTTTAGGCAGGTAAATTGCTATGACTGAATGTTACATTTACACATGTAACTCCTTTGAAAAATTACCTCCTTTTTGTGCAGACTAGATAGGCTATATGGCATTTTCTTTCCATCACGTTTCTCTGTTCAGCTGTACTGAGGGACATCAATTTTTAGAAAGCCAATTAAAGTGGGTAAAATGCTTTTTACAAACAGCCCAGATAAGCTAATGTCATTGGGTACATTTTTTTTTCTTTACATCATTGTGATTCTTGTATACTGTAAATAAGGGTTATTTGGCATTTTCCCTATCGTATTGTCATTTTAAGAAATTTCCCACTTCCCACAACAACTGGATATCTATTTATATCCTGCAGGCTACGGTCATTGCAGTCCTGTGGTGAGTTGCTATTTGGATAGACAGCAATAGGACACAGTGGTGGTCTACTGCTAATTTAACTCTTTGTTGGTGATTTGGTATTAATAGTGTTGAGATGCTGGGAATGGTTTTGGCAGTCTCACAGAATGCAGGTCGCCATCTTTGAAATGACATTAGACTCTTTCAGGTATTCTGACTTCACAGTACAATGGCTCCTGAATCACTTTAAGGGTCAAGAGGCGTGGAAGCACGTCTTTGTAGACTTGGAATGGTGAGTCCATTCAATTTAAATTCATAGAAGTGGAGCAATTCAAGGGGAATTACCGGCTTCACAAAGTGGTATATTTTAATCTTTGCTATTTTTTTAGATAAGTAGCTCATTTAAATAGGACCCATTTACTTCAATGGGGACAGAAATGTCAACCAAGAGCTGATCTAAAACTAAAAATAATCAAATATGATTTTTAGCTGGACAATCTGCTTTTCCTAATCACAATAATTTAATTTTACATTTGTATTGCATAACGTAGGTGTCATAATTGTACAGATTGACACTTTTGATGTCTATGACAATTTTGGAATCATTGTCGATGACAGAGATATATTGTTAGCTAATTGGCTGATAGACCTGTCTTTCCATCTGTCTGACTTGTTATATAAACACTCTGACACCCTGGGATTTTAGATAGAGCCTACAAATCCCTCTATTATGCACAGCCTTTTACTACTACTTATCTTTTTCGATGGCATGACTAGATATACGTAGCACTGTACAAATAAACATAAGAGACATTCCCTGCCCAGTAGAGTTTATAATCTAGTCGAGATGAACATACAAGTCAAAAGAGACTTTGGGAATTGTTCATGGTTCTTCCTGTTGCAATATCATAAATATCTTTATCTTCACTTACTTGCAACAGAAGATCTTCTGTGCTTATCCAATGCTTTCTTTAACTCTGCCACCATTCTTGCCTGTACAATTCTAATTAAAGGCTGTTTCAAACATCTGTGCACAAATGTTTCTTGTTACCCCTAAGTCTACCCATTTTGAGCCTTGGAGACCTAGAACGTCCTTTCCACCAAACAATGCTTGCTTCTTATGCATCATCTAGGAATGTAAATGTTTTTATCATATCTCTAGCTGTCCTCTCTTTAAGGATAGAAAGTTTCACCAATGATTTGACTAGAGGTGATGTTTCTATTAGTACTCTCTTCCTATGTAACATGGCATTCCTCTGGCTCTGACCAATGTCTTTTCCCATTGTTTTGCAATCTATTGAAATTGGATGAACTTTCAAAACTTTAAACATTAATATCACCTCATAAATTCTGATGCAGAGTATTAAGAGCTATATATATTGGTCCCAGAGAAAACTTGAATCTTTGTAACTTGTGTCGACTTTTAAAGGCTCCAGAAGAAAGACATAGTAGAGCGTGTACTTTCAAAATCCCAGAGGTTAAGTCTTCAAGAAGCTTAAAAGCTCATATATTGCAACTTCATTCATGTTTGCCCATTAAAATGGATCACAGCCTACAAAGATTCTCAGAAGTTGCATAAAAATAAACAAGAAATCTTAATGAGCACAATAATCAGTGCTACTGAACCGGATAAGTAGCAACTTCTCTGGGTAAGTGAGAGGCAATGAATTTCTGGCTATGTTCAGTGGTCACCACTTAGCCGGAAAAGCTACTTATCTAGTGGACAGGCAGTGGGCGTATCAGGGCAGCGTTACTTATCCAGCTAGTTTAGCTGGTTAAGTGCTGATATTTCGATTTAACCAGTTAAGTTAATCAGGTAAGTTAGACCAACCATCAAGCGGGTTTAACTTATCCGCATATAACATATTTGGTTATGTAGCACCAAATAAAGGCTTGGATTTAGGCATAGGCAACAAAGAAAACTGCCTAGGGTGCCAAATTTGGAAAGTGCCAAATTTGCAGACCAAAGAGTGGCCTGCCTCTATTTGCTTTAGGGCCATGTGCTAGCACAGCTTCAAAAGAAGAGCTGCTGAGGCACTCTGCCTATCGTTGTCAAAACCTTAAATCCAGCCCTGGCCACATACGGAAATAATTAACAGCATAGCCTTGCTCTGAATATCCATGTGTTATGGGTTCAGACCGTGTACACTGGTGTTCTGCCCAGTGTCTCTGATCGGGGGGGGGGGGGGGGGGGCTAATCTCACTGAGGTCTACACTGGGGGCTACCGAGGGGCTTACCCAATATAAACACACACAATTACTAGGATTATACCTGGGGACTTGAACCCAGGAGCTTATTCCTTACACAAAGAGCCACATACAAACTTTGATTCAGTACATCATGGTTCCAGGTATTTAGGAAAGTGAGTTTATTTGAACAATAGGAGAATGGAACAAATAAAATCAGATTACATAGAAGAAGTAATGGTAGATACTAACAATTGCTACATAGATATAAAAAGCTTATGTTTCCAAAGGATCAGCCTGTACCATCACCTGTACCATCAGCCTGTACCTGTTTTATGTGAACCAGCATGATGTGACTGCTGTCTCGAATGCCGGTATATAAAAATTTGAAATAAATAAATAAATCACGTCTAGAGCTCTCACTCCTCTTTCTCTCTCTCACTGTCTCTCCTTATATACTACAAATGCTTGTCGAAAACAGTGGTGTTCCCTCCCTCTGATTTCTTATCAGGTTTCAGGCACAGCTGTATGGCCTTCATTCTCTCTCTCAGGCTTTCTCATCATAGACCTAGTGGAATAACTAAGTAAACAGGCTCTTGCCTGTTCATAAACATTTCACAGTGCAAGACAGTAAATAGGAGTTCACTCAGAGGTTGGCCTGTGGCTTTCAAACTAGTCTTATCTGGGTGAAAACTCTGAATCTGTTGCGCTGGAGGTGGACCCTTGGCCTGGCGCAGGATTGGTATGGCCCTCTGAGGGATCCCAGAAGGCGCCTGCTGCCAGGAGGTGGAGCACACAAGGAGACAGAGGCAAGCTGGAACTTCACCAATAATGGCCCATGGGCTCTGCGGGTTGAGCCTTGGATTCCCGGGCTGCCTGGGCTTAGGTGGGCCTCTGGGGGTCTCCCGGAGAGGTACGGAGAGGTGTGCCACCACAAGTAAGGGTGCGAGGCTGACGGTGAACAGACGAGCTAGACCGGAACAGAGTGTACCGGAGACCACAGGTACGAGGCAGGAACTGAAGGTCCTCTGGGCAGGGTAGGCAGCGCCTAGTGGTCTAGCTCGAGGAAGGCCACAGACAGCTTCAAGGCAGGTGGACCTGGTGATCGCAGGAGGAGCAAAGAGAGTGTCCGAATGGAGCGCAAGGGTCAAAGCCAGGGTATCTGTCCGATGGTGGTCAGCCAAAGCAAGGGTCAGTTTCAGGTATCAGTCCAAGCGTGGTCAGAGGCAAGCAGAGGTCAGTCCAGGTATCAGTCCAAACGTGGTCAAAGGCAAGCAGAGGTCAGTTCTAGGTATCGCTCCAAATGTGGTCAAAGGCAAGCAGAGGTCAGTTCCGGGAATCAGTCCAAGCAAGGTCAGAGGCTAGCCGAGGTCAGTACCGGGTATCAGTCCGAGGAGGTACTACCTGGGTAGTGGAACATGGAACAAGACTCAGGAACAAAGGAACTCAGGAACAGACGCTGGAACACAGGCACAGGATCACAGGAAAGCAGGAACACTGGAACAAGCACAGGAACAAGGGACACAGGAACACTGGAATAAGCACAGGAACAAGTGCGGCAACTAGGAGGAGGGGGCAAAGCCTGTGATCAGCAATGGACAATGTTGCTCTGAGGACTTTTAGCTTGAGCCTGGGCCAGGCATAGTTTAATCTTTCATTACCAGACATATAACTGTCTCTCAGCGTGCTGATGATAGATGATTGCATTTTAAATGACTACAGCTTGTCTCGTACCTCCTCAATTACTTGCCTTTGTTTATCAACTTTTTCCCTTTGGGCAACTAGTCTCTGTCTGGGACTACGCCTTCACTGTATTTATGAGCAGCCATCTTGTCATGTTTCTCTTCCCTTCTTGTACTTTGAGGAAGTGAAATCAATATATCTGGAAATTTTAATTCTGATAACTAATCTATGTCTCCCGCAATGCTTGAGACCCACAGAGTTTTCCTACTTTCTACCGTTATTTCAAGTGGATTTCTCTCACTTTATAATTGTAATTGTGACATAATATATATTTTACTATCCTGTTGACCCTCAATAACAGACATCTTTCAAGACCATATCATGTCAAATTTAAGATAAACAAAATTCTGTACCTAGTATTTTTCCTTATACACTTCCCTGTGCATAGTAAACTACACAAATTAGGAAACTGTCAAATGAAACTGATCTGTATTGTCCTCATCATCCCACTTCTAACATCAATTAAATGAGCTTGGGACTGCCCAACCCCCCAATCCCAGGCTTCCTCCACTGAATAAGAAATGATGAGGAAACAATAATGGAGTCATGTAAGGTTTGTTATACAAAAGTTGATATAGGGTACACATCTTGTCAAAACTTTGCTTTGACCGGTGGACACACACACTTCTAGGTTAAGCCCTGCTCACTGACTCCCTCTAAGTCAATCAGTGTTCACTTCCGGGCTAAGCCCCACCCCTTCTCCTGACCTAGCCATGCCTCTTTGTTGACATCCGTCATAGCCCTGCCTACTCTCTGACCCTTTTTGTCCCTTTTGGATAACGTCACTTCTGGTTTTGCTCCCTGTCTGGCCCTTGTGGAGGGCACAGAGTGGAACTGGAAATACATTTTTCAAGATAGTGGCAGTTGTCTGGCAATAGGAAATGACACACATCCAAGATGGCAGATGTTGGGGACTGGAAATGACGTCAAACCAAATCAAATCGCATTTGAATTATGCTGTTGTGAACTATGCTGCAGGCAGCCATCTTAGAATGACATCATAGGCCATTACATTTAGATTGTAAGCCCTCTGGGGATAGGGAAATACCTACAGTACCTTAATGTAATCCACTTTGAAGCGCTGAAAAAAGTGTGAAAAGTGGAATATAAATCTAAATAAAATAAAAATAAATAATAAAATAAATTATATCATCCCTGCGCCTGCTCAGATCTTTTGTTTACAAGGAGAGAGCATGGAGGGCAGCCATGTTGGAAGGAATGAACATGCTCAGTAAGCAACTTCTGTTTTCTGCCATTAAACTAAAAATAGAAAATCTTTTTGCTTTCTTTTTGCCACCAAGCATACATTTTTTTGTGCCGGTGTTTTCTTCTCCTCCATCCTGCTGTTGGTACCTGAGGAGTATCTGATTTACTCCTCTCCTCCTTCAATCCTCTCGAGATGATAGTGGTCTACTAGAGTGGTAGCACGAGAACCGTCTCCCATACTTTACTCTTTCTCTGTGAAAGACACCCTTCCTTTTGATATTGAAAGATCTGAGTCCTAGGCCATAGGGTACTCAGTAATTCCCTTCTTGTTATAATACCTCTGACTCTACTTGAATTCCAGTTTTACCTTCACTTTCCACAACTATGAATCCCAAATGGGAGCAGAGTCTCGTATTTCTTCCTCTTTGCAGACACAAAGGGGGAATTTTTCAGAACAGCCCTCTCCAATTGTAAAGTCTGCAGAAACTGTACACCACAGATTTTCAAAGGGCAAATCCACCCGTATGTCCCCATTGAAAACTGCCCACAGGTACATCTAGCCTTGGAACTTTGTACCTGCTGTTTGTGCGGGCTAAATCTGACTGGGAAATACCACACATACACTTGAAAATGAAATATATGTGTGATATTTCCTAATCACACTCAAAAAAATTGTTCCTTCATGTGGCAAAAAAGCACACATGCAGTGGATTCTGTCTTTTGGCAGGTTTAGGGTAGGAAATTCTCAGGAAGCCCTTTAACCCTGGGTAAATGGATTTTGAAGCTTGTCCTTCCCAGATGGAGACATCTGAAATTGAATCCTTAAATGACTGAAACGAATGCTAGGGTTTTAGTTTTGTTTTTCATGCAAGAGCTATTCTCCCATCATAGGTATGTCAATACATGTTCAACTGTAAATATGCCAGGCAAATTTTGAGGTCCAGAGCTTCACAGTGTGGTCCTGAAATTGGGTTGGCTTATATTTTTGGAAATTTTTGTTTCAAAGTCCCTGTGTGTAAAATGCAGTAGGTTGACCAGGTGGCTCTGTTTGACATGGAGAGGCAGATCCAGCCCTGGTGTTACCCCTCTGAATACAGTCCTGCTTGTATTGAGGAGATCAGAACTGCAAGTTCATACATGCAATAGGATAAAACCAGAACTGGATCTCCCTGTCCTAACAAAATGGAGATGTTACGCGTGCCATCCGTGGCAGACCTGCGGCATGGCCCCCTCACCTCTTTGCAGTAACTCCAGCTCCTGGTTCCTCCTATCTGGAGATGGTGGGCCGACAGCTCCGTCCTTGGGCCTCCCCTAGTGCCTCCAGCTCAGCTACAGTCCCTGGTGTTCCTGGTCCAGCCACAAGGTCCATTGCTTCACGTTGGGCCTCTCCGCGTGGCCCACAGAGAGACACCACTACTCAGCGCTGCGCCCCTCCCTAGGCGCGTGTGTATCACCAATGCTTATGTAGGGCCCACGGCGGGAACCAAGCCACGGCCCCAGATGATGACATCAGTGGAGCTTCAGTATTTAAGCACTGGCTCCGCTCCCTAGCTTTGCCTTTGCAACAGGTCTCCTTGCTGGTCGAGTACTCGTTGCCTTCTTAGAGATTCATCTCACTCCTGTGTTCCTGTTCCTCATTTGATCCTGGTTCCTGTCTCCCTGTTCCTACGTTCCTGCCTTAAACTTTACCTCGGATTGCCTACACGGACTTTGAATTTGCTTCACCTGACCACACCATTGACTCTCTCCAAGGCTGTACTTCTTCTTCGCCTGACCACGCCATTGACTCTCTCCAAGCCCGGACCTCTGCTTCACCTGACCACACCATTGCCTCTCTCCAGACCCAGACCTTTGCTTCAACTGACCACGCCATTGACTCTCTCTCCAGACCCAGACCTCTGCATTGCCTGACTACGTCGTTGCCTTTCTCCAGACCCAGACCTCTGCATTGTCTGACTACGCTGTTGCCTCTCTCCAGACCCAGACCTCTGCTTTGCCTGACTACGTCGTTGCCTCTCTCCAGACCCAGACCTCTGCTTTGCCTGACTACGTCGTTGCCTCTCTCCAGACCCAGACCTTTGCATTGCCTGACTACGTCGTTGCTTCTCTCCAGACCCAGACCTCTGCATTGTCTGACTGTGCCATTGCCTCTCTCCAGACCCAGACCTCAGCATCGTTCGACTACACTTGACTATTTCCGTGATCATACCTCAGCCTTGCTTGCCACTGCTTCCAGATTGTTACCAGTTCTGACTCAAGCCTGTCTCTTGATGCCTCTTCAGCTTACTTCCTGGACTTGGTCAATTCAGGATTCGGCCTGCTTTTGCTCGGGCGCCCTCTGTCTGCCTTTGTTCCTTTGGCGCCCGAGTCTCCAGGACACTACCTTGTCCGGTGTAAGACTGTACCATTTCTCTTCTGCTGTCTCTGGGCTGAACTCAATCTCCTCAATATCTACATACAGAAGCCCATCTAAGTCCAGCCAACCCTGGCACCCAAAGGCTCAACCCGCAGGGAACGAGGGCTGGTATTGGTGAAGCTCCAACTGGCCTGTACTCATCAGCCCATTCTGCCTGCCGACGGTGGGGACCCATAGGTCCCTACCTACAGGTTGCGTCAACCCCACCTCGATCCAAGGGTCCACCTCCGGTGCAACAGGAGATAGCTGGTCATCTTAGCGGAGAAGCTACTTTCATGAACCCCATATATATATGGGTTAAGTAAGATGGGCCTCTTAGTTGGGAATACAAAGTACCTTTATTCCTTATGTTTTATATATAAAATAGGTCTTTTCACAATTATGAATGATTATTTCACATTTGTGACTTTAATTTTTTTAATAAAGTGAAATAACCCTGAGTTGAAAATCCCGGAAAGGGTCCAGGAATCACAAATTGACCACAGTCTTTTGGATATCAAAGTCCCTCCTAATGTTAATTTTATCTGCTGGTCCAGAATTCACTGAGCAGGGGAAAGATTAAGTTCTAGGCCCTGTGCGTTGCTTAGTTCTTACTTAGACATGAAAAGCAACGGCAAACTGCAGTAATGATTTCCTGATGGCAAACTGCAGTAATACACTGGAAGCAATTATGGTTTCTATCTTGAGCTTTTAATGAGTTAAGTGTGAAATCGATGAAAAGATCTTTACAGCTCTGATATTTTTCAAAGCCATAGGTACAGCTTCAACACTTTAATAAATTTATGACAATCTTCAATAAACGATAAAAGGTGCAAAAGCAATCCAAAGCTCAATTGAAGCAAATCATTAAAGAACTTGGTATCAGAGATTTGCAGTGCTCAAAAGAGTAATTCAGAGTCTCTTTCCTACAATGGCCTGCAAACTATATCATAAATAAGCACTTGGAGTCAAGTCTTTGATAACATGTTCCTCAATGATTTGCTTCAATTGAAAGCTGGATTAATTTTGCATATTTTGCATTTGTTTGCAATTTTTTCTGGATAATATATTAGGAGATCCATTTTCAGCCACTGTGTAGCTCGGCTAACATATCCGGCTAATTAGCAGGGTATATTCAGTGGCTGAATATACCCAGCTACCTTAAAGTTAGCCAGTTATCTCTAACCGGCTAATTTTAGCATTGCCCTACAGCCTGACCAAAGATAACCGCATAGGTTAAGTGGCTAACTCTTCTCTGCCCATAAATGCCTATCACCCACCCTCGAAATGCACCCAACTTATGTGGCTGAATTTTAGGGACTTAAGACATTATGCAGCTAGAATTAAGTCACATGCGGCTTTCAATATAACCAGGTAGCCATTTAGATGGATTACTTTTCAGTTATCTCTCTAAATGCCTTTTGAATATCGAACTCTAGGTGTTTTGCTTTCTTTTTTCCTTTTAGACATCATGATGATAAAGCCAGTTTTTATTGATAATTGCAGCCTTTGCTCTCTTTTTTCCTATTAGACATCATGAGATTGTTACGCGCCCCATCCGCGCCTGGCCCACACACGGGCCTGCTCACCTCGCTAGTTCCTCTGCAGGTCACGGGTCGGCCTCCCCAGCAGCAGCCGCGAGCTCCTCCAGGCCTCAGTGTCCTGCGGCAGTCGCCGGACCTTCCACTGTGCACCAGGCCTCACGCCAGAGTTCGGCATCTCCAGTGGCGTTGGCCACTCCCTTACGCATGCGCGTGCGGACCGCCAAGCCTCTTGTAGGGCCAGGGGCGGGTCCTAGTTCGGCGGCACGCCCTGATTGAATGTTCAATATAAGGAAGTCCCTGCATGCACTTCCTTGCCATGGCAATCGGGTCAGCACTGTATATGTACTAGTTTGCCTCCGCGTTCACAGTCTTGTTCCAGTCTTGTTCCAGCCTTGTTCCAGCGTCCTACTCTTCCAGCCTTGTTCCAGCATCCTACTCTTCCAGCATCCTACTGTTCTAGCCTTATTCCAGCGTCCTACTGTTCCAGCGTCCTACTGTTCCAGTCTTGTCCAACGTCCTTCTGTTCCAGCATCTGTCTGTCCTGTCTCCCCAGGTAGTACCCTCGGACTGTCTCTCTGGTACTGACCTCGGCCTGCTCCTTGACCATTCTGTCCGCTGCCTCGATCCTGACCTCTGCCTGCCTTGTGACCTCGTCTGACCTCCAGAACCTGATCCCTGCCTCATTGACTACTCCTCGAACTGATCCTCGGATTCTGACCTTGGCTGCCATTGACCATGTCTCTGATTCTGACTCTGTTCCTTGCCTTGTCATTGCCTATGCTGTTCTGGTCTTCCTTGCTCCACCAGACCTACAGCCTAGAGTCCGACCGCGCTCCCTTGTTGTTCGTGTACACACTTTTCTGTTACCTCTCCGGGAGACCCTGCGAGGCCCACCTTAGTCCAAGTGGCCTGGGTCCCTAAGGGTTCCACAAGGGGGGACCGCAAGCTTCTAGTGGTGAAGCTCATCCTAGCCTCTGTCCCCTCCTGTGCTCTGCCCCCTGGGGGCAGGTGCGTCCTGGTCCCTACCAGGGAGCCATTCTCCACTGCTCCAGGACAAGGGACCACCTCCAAGTGCAACAGGTTGCCAAGGCCATAGACTCGGCGGAGTCTCCCGCCTCCAGGGCCCTACCAGGTTTGGCAGCCACAGTCCAAGAACATCGCAGGGCTTTGGAACTGCTAGCCTCTTTGGTGGAAGAGCTCCGTTCCTAGCTGCGAGATACAGATCTGACCAATCCCGTGGGCCTATCGGCCTCTATGCTACCCAAAGCATCGTTGGCGCTCTCTGCACCTCATCGATACAAAGGGGACTATGCTCCTGTCGTGGCTTCCTCAATTAGTGCTTCATGCAATTTGCACTGCAACCCTCCTTGTTCCTGAAGGAAACCACAACACTGACCTTCATCTTTTCCCGTCTGGAAGGGAAGGCTCTTGCGTGAGCCTCTCCCTTATGGGAACGCTCTGATCCCATGCTTTCCAAGCTATCCGAGTTTGTTGCTCTCTTCAAGCAGACCTTCGGAGACCCAGGCTGCCAAGCTGTAGCCAGCCATAATCTACTCCACCTCCGTCAAGAGTCACGGACCCTCTCTGAGTACAGAGTGAAGTTCAAGATCCTGGCTGCTGAGCTCGGGTGGCAAGAAGATTATCTGCAAGCCATCTTCCTAGATGGACTCTCCAGCGCTTTCAAAGATGAACTCTGCATCTGTGAGACTCCCACGGCTCTAGAGGACCTGATTTCCCTCACCGGGAAGATCGACCATCGTCTCCGGCAAAGGCACCTAGAAGTAAAGGCTTCCCGCTCTCCTACACCACATCCCATGCGTGTTCAGAGTCCTCCAGGCAAGACTCCAGCATCACCACCTTCTCCCCTGGTGGAACCTATGGGGGTGAACTGTGGGCGACTGTCTCCGACCGAATGTCTCCATCGGAGAAAGGAGGGTCTTTGCCTTTACTGTGGCACTTCCAGATATCTTTGGCAGTCCTGTCCAGTCCATCCGGATAACTGCAACGCCTGAGCCCGGCGGGGCTCCTGAGCTTAGGCACTACTGTCACCGGCCCCCCAACTCCTGCTTCCTGTCTCTCTGGGCATCGAGGCCCACTCCTTCGCCACCACTGCTCTTATCGATACAGGAGCAAGTGGCAGCTTCATTATGGATGACATGGTCAAGCTTTTGAACATTCCTCTTCAGTCATTAGATGTGAGCCTCCGCATTGCCTCCTTTCAAGGAGAACATCTTCCAGGGCTCATCACCCATCGAACAGTGGCTGTCCGTCTTACCGTGGGCACTTTCTATGAGGAGGAGATGTCCTTCTATGTGTTAAAACGTTCCTCACATCCAGTTATCCTGGGGCTGCCCTGGCTCCAGGTCCACGAACCCCAGTTCGATTGGCATTCCCTGCAGTTGGTGCAGTGGGGTTCCAAATGCCAGAAGACATGTCTATGTCAAATATCTCCAGTACTCTCTGTCCTGAAGTCTACCACTCTATCTGGTTTGCCTACTTAGTATGTTGATTTTGAAGACATCTTCTCAAAGCAGAAGGCAGATACCTTGCCTCCATTACGCAAGTTCAATTGCTCCATAGAACTTCTGCCAGGCACAACGCCTCCAAAGGGTGAAACTTATCCATTGTCTCACCCAGAAACCTCTGAGTATATAAAAGAGAACCTAGAAAAAGGGATAATTCGTCCCTCTGATTCTCCTGCTGGAGCGGGCTTTTTCTTCGTCAAGGAAAAGGATGGCCGTTTATGCCCTTGTATTGACTACAGAGGGTTCAAGGCCATAACCCACAAAGACCGATACCCGCTGCCCCTTATCAGTGAGGTGTTTGACTACCTTCAAGGGGCACGGATCTTTACCAAGTTGGATCTGAGGAGTGCGTACTATCTGGTATGCATCCAACCTGAAGATATCTGGAAAACCGCATTCAATACAAGGGATGGTCACTATGAATATACCATGATGCCCTTTGAGCTATGCAATGCCCCAGCGGTCTTTCAATGCCTTATGAACAAAATACTTTGAGAACTCTTGTACTCATTCGTAGTCGTATATCTTAACGACATCCTGATCTTTTCCAAAGACCTTGAATCCCATCGAGATCATGTTCTGATCATCCTCCAATGTCTAAGAGAAAATGATTTTTATGCCAAGCTAGAAAAGTGCCTCTTTGAGCGGAATCGCTTACCCTTCCTAGGGTACATCATATCTGATGTACCCTTCTTGGAGAAGTCCATTAATGGCTATTAATCAAGTTTAGTTATGGAATAGCCACTTCTATTACCTGCATCAGTAGCATGGGATGATCTTGGTGTTTGGGTAATTGCCAGGTTCTTGTGGCCTGGTTTGGCCTCTGTTGGAAACAGGATGCTGGGCTTGATGTACCCTTGGTCTGACCCAGCATGGCAATTTCTTATGTTCTTATGATCGAGGTTTCTCCATGGATTCAGATAAAGTCCAGGGGATCCGAGACTGGCCCCAGCCAGTAGGCCTATGGGCCTTACAATGTTTCCTTGGATTTACTAATTATTACAGGAGCTTAATTGCCAGTTATTCTACCCTAGCTGCTCTGCTCACCGCCATAACCAAGAAAGGGGCTAACACTCATGTAGGGACTCCCAAGGCACAAGCCACCTTTCAGACGCTTAAAGAAGCTCAACTCTTGAATCTTAGATAAGCCCGATGGGTGCTCTTCTTGGAACGGTTCTATTTCGTTCTACGTTATTGCCCAGATTCCAAGAACCTCTGTGCTGATGCACTATCAAGATCCTTCGAACCAGAGGATGTTCCTGATGTTCCCAAACACATCATAGATCCTGCCTGCATATCCCTTGCCATGACCACTACAGTTCCAGTTGGGAAAACCATCGTTCCACGTAGATTACATGAACGAGTTCTGAAATGGGCCCATGATTCCAAGTTGGCAGGACACCCGGGTCGTGCCAGGACTCTAGAGATGTTGCAGAGATATTACTGGTGGCCCAACATGGTACAAGACTCTCGTAACTATGTAGATTCATGTCCCGTCTGCGCCCAACAGAAGCCACCTACCGTATGGCCTTGGGGCCTACTCCAACCACTTCCAGCACCTACCGAGCCATGGTCCAGCATCTCAACGGACTTCATCTCAGACCTGTCTCCACCCCAGAACAATACCATAATCTGGGTCACCATCGACCATTTTTCAAAAATAGGTCACTTCATTCCCTTGCCGGGCCTCCCATTGGCCCCAGAACTAGCCAAATTGTTCCTGAAACACATTTTCCGTCTCCAAGGACTCCCAAAGGAAATTATATCCGACCGAGGACCACAGTTTGCCACCAGGTACTGGCGCTCCCTATGCAAAACTTTTAACATTGCCTTGAATTTCACGTCTGCCTATCACCCACAGGCCAATGGTCAAGCTGAAAGGACCAACCGAACCTTGAATACTTTCCTCCATTCCTACATGAATGACCAGCAGGACAACTGGTCTGATCTGCTACCCTGGGCTGAACTGTCGCACAATACCCACATCGCTGCTGCCACCGATGTATCTCCGTTCTCCGTGGTATTCAGACGACAACCTAGAAGTTGACAAAAAAAGAAGAAAACAAAAAAACGCGCCTAGGCCCGCCCCAAAACAGAAGGCAGCCAACCAGAGAGAGCCCGGCAGGGATTTAAATCCTACCCTGCTAGGCGCCTTCTCTCCCTTCTCTCTCCTCCACGCGGCGACTGAAGACCTGCGCGACCGGCGCCGGAGCCCCACCGGGGGAAGGTCAGGTCAGTGTTCGGCCTCCCCACTCGGGGGACCCCGACGCCAGCCGCGATCGCCGAGGCCGTTTCCGGCGAAGGAAAACCTGAAAAAAAAAAAAGAAGAAAACAAAAAAAAACGCGCCTAGGCCCGCCCCAAAACAGAAGGCAGCCAACCAGAGAGAGCCCGGCAGGGATTTAAATCATACCCTGCTAGGCGCCGCGCGCCGAAGGAGCGCGACAAAGGGGCTGCCCCTTTGTCGCGCTCCTTCGTAGAGCCCCCAGGAGGCCCAGAGCCTTACCCATGGAACAACCGATATCTTCAACAAAGGCAACAGCCAGCAAAGATTCAGATTAACCGTTTCAGACGTATAGAATAAAAGTCCACCTCCCCAGCAAGCTCTTCAACAAGCGTCCAGCATTCATCCAGCCTCTCCAGCAAGCTTTAAACATTCATACCAATCTCAGCACTCAACATCAGCTCTCAACCAAGATTCGCCCCAGCATTTCACCCCAGCACTCAACTTCAGCACTCAAACTTAGTGACCTCCAGAAGTGGAGCTCTACCACCACTTGATCAAACAACCACCCACACCTAAGGAGGACTGAGCACTCCTCCAATCAATCCAACAAGCTTATAGACTTCCTTTCAACAATCATCCAAACCGCCATTCATTCAGACAAACACCTTCTTTCATCCGTCCACAGACATCTCTTCTTCATACAGACTTCTCACCAGTTGTATCCAGTCACAATCAAATATTGCTCAGACTAAACCTCTTCCGGAACCTCATTCATCATGTTCACACACAACATCCCAATCATCTACAACCAGAGGAGAATCTCCTTACCTAACTCCACAAACGTCTTACAAAAAAGAATTATTCCAATCATGACGTCTCCTTTGAACCAACTTCTAGGCCTCACGCTACTCTCAGTAACACTCCTCAATGCACAATCTTTAACTAAAAAGACACACATCCTCAATGATTACCTCCTGGACTCCAACCCAGACATCTGTGCCATCACAGAAACCTGGTTAAAAAACTCGGACATTGCCTTAACCAACCAACTACCTATCCAGTTATATGACATCTTCACCTTCCATAGACACAAAAAAAGAGGAGGCGGACTTCTTCTAGCCTCCAAGAAAGAACTCAGACTGACCGCTCACACCATCAAGACTGAATCCAAATTGGAACTAGGATTAGTCAAGTCAAAACTTCTACAAATTTTGTTAGTCTACGCTCCTCCTGGAGTTTTAGAAACCGACCCTTCACCCCTCATAGAATCCATAGCAAAACATATTAACTTAGACCTACCAACTATGATTATGGGTGATTTCAACCTCCATACAGACGCTATACCGCGATCTGCGAACTGCGAAGCCTTCCTCACCACCCTCACTGCTATGGGATTCTCTCAGACTATCAACAGCCCCACACACAAAGCTGGTCACATCCTGGATTTAATATTCATTAACTCTAAATTCACATGCACGGTTGATCCCACATGTACCCCAATCCCTTGGTCAGATCATTTCTTGATAGAATCATCCTTCCCCACATACAAACAGACTCGCACCTCTCCGCACCTTTCCACCATTCAATTCAGGAAATCATGTCCATCTGATATACTCAGCGAGCAGCTCTCCAAGGAACTCTCCAACCTGGACCTGTCTAATCCCGACTCAGCCCTATCTTCCTGGCAAACAATTACTGAAGCAGTCGCAAACAAATGGTGCCCAATAACCTCCAAAACAATCAATCCAAAAAAAAGGGGGAATCAACCTTGGTTCAGCACCGAACTAAAACAGATGAAACAGGACTTACGCCATAAAGAAAATAGATGGCGAAAAACCCCCAACTCAACTACCCTTTCAGCATACAAGGGTTTCTTACATCGCTATAGGACCTGCATACTACAAAAAAAAAAGGAATATTACGCCAACAAAATACACCACTACCAGTATGACGCCCAGGCCCTATTTGCTTACGTAACACAAATAACTAAATCAACCCCGCCACCTATTCCAGACGAGCAAGCTCTATCCAAGGCTAATGAACTCGCCTCATTTTTTCAACTGAAGATCCTAAATACTCTCGCCCTCCTTCCTCCTAATACAACACCTCTCAAATCAAATGAGAATTTCAATTTGTTCGCTAAACCTAGGTTGGACAGCTTCGAATTAATCTCCACCAAAGAGATTGAATCCATTCTAAAAAGACAGAAACCATCTAGTCATCCGGCTGATAATATCCCATCAAGACTCCTGCTGCTTATTCCAGACACGATCTCAGGACCTCTAACAAATATTATTAACAGCCTTCTAACTCAAGGAAGCTACCCAGACAGCCTAAAAACTGCTTCTCTTAAGCCCCTCCTCAAGAAACACAATCTAGACCCTAATGTACTAGCCAACTTTAGACCCATCTCCAATCTACCATTCGTTGTCAAACTTACAGAGAAACTGGTAAACACCCAGCTTTCAGAATATCTAGAGGACCATAAGATCCTATACCCCTCGCAATATGGCTTCCGGAAATCACGCAACACGGAGACCCTCCTCATTTCGCTTACAGACCATATTATAATGGGATTAGACAAAGGACATTCCTTCTTATTAGTTCTGTTAGACATTTCGGCGGCATTTGACACAGTCAACCACACCATCCTCCTGGATCGCCTTGAGGATATCGGCATCTCCGGATCAGCCCACAACTGGTTCAGGTCCTTTCTCAGCAATAGGACTTTTAAAGTCAAAATCAATAACAAGGAGTCACCTCTAACAAAATCTTCCCTTGGCGTACCACAAGGATCCTCCTTATCTCCAACCCTCTTTAATATATACCTCCTCCCCCTCTGCCAACTACTGACAGACCTCAACCTAATTCACTATCTGTACGCAGATGATGTACAGATTCTAATCCCAATATCAGAATCCATCTCAAAAGCTCTCACCTACTGGAATAACTGTCTTCTATCCATTACTAATCTACTCAACAGCTTAAACTTGGTCCTCAACGCCTCAAAGACGGAACTTCTCTTCATCTCTTCAAATGAAAACAATCTTCCTCCACCTTCACCGCACAATGCTCACATCACCTGTACGCACGTTAGAGACCTTGGGGTAATAATAGACAATCGTCTAAACCTTAAAAAAAATGGTCAACACAACTACCAAAGACAGTTTCTTCAGACTACAGGTTTTGAAACGACTGAGACCACTCTTATTTTTCCAAGACTTCAGGACAGTCCTCCAGGCTCTTCTGTTCGCCAAAATAGATTACTGCAGTGCCCTCTTTCTAGGCCTCCCTAAATCTACCACCAAACCACTGCAGATGTTACAAAATGCGGCAGCGAGACTGCTGACCAACACCAGCCGCGGTGAACACATCTCCCCCGTCCTCAGAAACCTACATTGGTTACCAGTAAATTTCAGAATCCTGTACAAATCTATTACCCTAATACACAAAACCATCCATCAGCAACTCCAACTCGACCTGGATATCCCTTTCAAACTCCACTCCTCTAACAGACCAACGAGAGATATCCACAAAGGCACTCTGAAATTTCCCCCTACTAAAGCCACTCGCCTCTCTACGACCAAAGACAGAGCTTTTTCAATTGCAGGCCCAGCTATCTGGAACAATATCCCAGCAAATCTCAGATTGGAACCCTGCCTCTTAACCTTCAGAAAAAGACTAAAGACGTGGCTCTTTCACCAAGCCTTCCCAGATCCACCGGATAATCACTAGTTTGAGTCTCACTTCTTACAAGGACCTTGACACACTTCCTCCTGAACAATGGACACTGGCATTTCCTGGTTAAAGCATATGCTCTAACCCGTTAAATTATTCGTATCATGTTATATTTATTCTACCTGCCTCTATCTTCCTTCCAGCTTGTCTTTAAGCCTCCAAGTTTTCCATACCTTGTTGATTGTAACTTTGACTTATTCCTTTTCCTTTGTTATCTATTATTTACCAGAATTGTTACCTCAGTTTTACCCTTTGTTAAAATGTAAACCGATCCGATATGGTTATCTACTATGAAGGTCGGTATAGAAAACTGCTAAATAAATAAATAAATAAAGGACCAATCGAACCTTGAATACTTTCCTCCGTTCCTACATGAATGACCAGCAGGACAACTGGTCTGATCTGCTACCCTGGGCTGAACTGTCGCACAATACCCACATCGCTGCTGCCACCGATGTATCTCCGTTCTCCGTGGTATTCAGACGACAACCTAGGCTACCACTTCCAGTTCCTCTGACTGTTCCTTCTCCAGCTGCGCAATCCATGGCCCAGACCATTCGTTGGGTGTGGAATCAAGTCAAAGAGTGCCTTACCCAGGCCGCTGAGTGCTCCAAGCGTACTTCTGATGCCCATAGACGTCCTGCTCCACTCTTCTGTCCTGGTCAGAAGGTGTGGTTAAGAACCCGACACATAAGGTTGAGACTTCCTTCTCATCACCTGGCTCCCATGTACATCGGCCTGTTTCCAGTGCTTTGAAAAGTGGGAGCAGTGTCTTATCAGCACCAGCTCCTCATGCCATGGGTATCCACAACATATTCCATGTCTCTCTCTTGAAGCCTTTGGTCCTCTCCTGGCACTCTCTTAGAGATCCTTCACCTCCACGGATCTCTACCGAACCAGACTCGTCACTCAAGGTAAGAGAGGTCCTTGATGTTCGTCAGCGTCGAGGTGATGGGGCTGAGGAGAACTCATGGGAACCCTCCCCAAACATTCTCAATAAAGAGCTCCTCAGAACCTTCCATAGGAATTATCTTGAAAAGCCACGGCTGCATAGAGGGAGGCCTAGAAGGGGGGGGGGGGGGGGGTACAGTTACGCGCCCCGTTTGTGCCCGGCCCATGCATGGGCCTGCTCACCTCGCTAGCTCCTCTGCAAGTCACAGGTTGGTCTCCCCAGCGGCAGCCGCAAGCTCCTCCAGGCCTTGGTGTCCCGCGGTGGCGGTCGCCGGGCCTTCCACTGCACACCAGGCCTCACGCCGGAGCTCGTCGTCTCCAGTGGCTTTGGCCATGCCCCTATATGCGCACACGGACCGCCCAGCCTCTTGTAAGGCCAGGGGCGGGTCCTAGCTCTGCGACGCGCCCTGATTGAATGTTCAATATAAGGAAGTCCCTGCATGCACTTCCTTGCCTTGGTAATCGGGTTGGCACTGCATGTGTACTAGTTTGCCTCCACATTCACAGTCTTGTTCCAGTCTTGTTCCAGTCTCATTCCAGTCTTGTTCCAGCCTTGTTCCAGCATCCTACTATTCCAGCGTCCTTCTGTTCCAGCATCTGTCTGTCCTGTCTCCCCAGGTAGTACCCTCGGACTGTCTCTCTGGTACTGACCTTGGCCTGCTCCTTGACCATTCTGTCCGCTGCCTGGATCCTGACCTCTGCCTGCCTTGTGACCTTGTCTGACCTCCAGAACATGACCCCTGCCTCGTTGACTACTCCTCAGACTGATCCTCAGATTCTGACCTTGGCTGCCATTGACCATGTCTCTGATTCTGGCACTGTTCCTTGACTTGCCATCGCCTATGCTGTTCTGGTCTTCCTTGCTCCACCAGACCTACAGCCTAGAGTCCGACCGTGCTCCCTTGTTGTTCGTGGGCATGCTTCTCTGTTACCTCTCCGGGAATACCCTGTGAGGCCCACCTAAGTCCAAGCAGCCCGTGTCCCTACGGGCTCCACCCAGGGGGACAGCAGGTTTCCAATGGTGAAGCTCATACTAGCCTCTATCTCATCCTGTGCTCCGCCCCCTGGGTGCAGGGGGTTCCTGTTCCCTACTAGGGAGCCGTTCTCCACTGCTCCAGGACAAGGGTTCACCTCCAAGCGCAACAGAGATCAATATTCAAAAGCCATTTAGAAGGTTAACGTAATAGTTATCCGTCTAAATGACTTACCCGGCTATATTTAGCCTTTATCTGGGTAAATTCTAGCTGGGTGGGAGGCATTTCTAGGTGGAGTAGAATTAGCTGCATAAGTTATGGGCTCCTAAAATTTGTCAGTTAGACATAACCAGCTAAATTTAAGATGGCAGGATATATTCAGTGGTGCAACTGCGCCACTGAATATACAAGTTAGTTAGTCAGATATGTTTATCTGGCTAACTAGCCGAGCTGCATAGCAGCTGAAAATGGATTCCCTAGATGATAAATCCAATTTTTATTGATAATTGAAGTCTTCCTCTTTTCAAATTCATGGACAGTTCGTAAACACCCTCCCAAGTGATAGGGGATAATTATATGGTCAGTGAGTTTAGATGTGTATATAATAAATGATACTCCTTAAAAGTTTGACGATTTCAAAATGATAAACTCAAAATGACATCAACATTGAAATACCTTTAAATTAACTCTGGAAACTAGAATGGAATCCCAATATTCATAATTTCACATATACCTAGTATGGGTTTAAACGACCTTCATAACACCCCGTGGTGTTTAGGGCATTACTGCTCCATTTTAAACCACTAAAGGGGCCATTTTTAATCATTGGTTGTTTTCAGTCCTGCAGACAAGAAATGTCCCTGAGGCAGTTGGGACACGAAACGTGATCATGTTGGTCTGAGCTCTGCTATCAACTCAAAGGAAGTACCTGAATTCAAACCGAATAGAGCTGGACCGAGCTCTGTTATCTACTCAAGGAAGTACTTGAATTTAATCCGAATAGAGCTTTGATATTGGTGAAAGGCAAGCATCTTGAATTTAATACGCGCCATGATCCTTATACAATATTGATTTTAATATATTTAAAAAAAGAAAAAAAAGCTAAAAAGCAAATAGCAAAAGAAGCAAAAATATCTTTGAGTGCAGGACTGAATATGGCCAGTGATTAAAAATGGCCCCTTTAGCGGTTTAAAATGGAGCAGTAATGCCCTAAACACCGCGGGGTGTTATGAAGGTCGTTTAAACCCATACTAGGTATATGTGAAATTATGAATATTGGGATTCCATTCTAGTTTCCAGAGTTAATTTAATGTTATTTCAATGTTGACGTCGTTTTGTGTATATCAGTTTAGATGTTTTCCATAGAAAAAGTTCCAGTTCTCCTACCTCTTCTGTACCTGAGGGGTATCTGATTTACCCTCTCCTCCTTCAATCTCCTCAAGATGATAGTGGTAGCATGAGACACATACTTTACTCCTTCTTCCTCCGAATGAATGGAGATTCTTCTTTCTGCAAGGATTCAGATGATCCATTAGCTCTTTTTCTGTGAAAGACAGCCCTCCTTTTGATATTGAAAGATCTGAGTCCTGGGCCCTAGTGTACAGTAAAACCCAAAATAAAAATCCTTCAATGAAAAAGGGAAACTAAATAAACAGGAGGTAAGAAGGGTGGAGAACTTTCCTCCTCTACCAAAATAAAGATTTCCAAAATCATGGCAATTAAATGGTTAAAGGTACTCTGTCTTCTTTCCATGCCCAGGTCTCAACCCCTGAGATTCTTAGAGTCCTTTCCCAGCAAAATAAACAAACAGGCAAAAGCAAGGAGCATGCTGCTCCTAATCAAATCAACTCAGGACGCCACACCCTCAAGATGATAGCATGGGATTTTATAAATTAGAGACCCACCATCCTAGGGTCCCCCTTGAGGGAGCTGACACCGGAGGAGCTAACACCAACACTATTCCTGAACTCTGTTCCCTCCTCAATTTAGGGCAAACCATTACTCTGTGGTAGAGAATCTTTAACAAAGTTTACATTTTTTTAAAAGCAGCATAGGAGCTAATGAGCCACAGATTGAGATGTAGGTCTTGATTTCCTACATGCAATTAATTTACAAATAAATTCTTAATGGTCCCTAAGTAGGAGGTCAACACCTATTTTATGTTTTGGCTTTTGTAAGAACATGTTTCTCTGTGTAGGGATTAAAGGCCTGAAGTGGTAAAATTATAAGGTCTTTTTTTATGCAGACTACTTATAGAGCAAACTGCCTACTGTCTGTGTCTGATCCTCCCTCACTAACAGTCATGCTATTTAATAGTTTGTGCTGTAGGTAACTTTCCAATTGGGAATACATGCTAAAATCATCATACTCTTACCATATTTTTTAAGACCTCTGGCTGAACTTCAGTTATTTACTTAACAATAAATGACCACGTTTTATCCATTTAGCCACCCAGTTGCATGCTAAATTACTCATTTTTAAATGTGACTATATTGCTTATAAAATTGTCTTAGTCAATAAAATGAGCCATAATTTTCTTGTTTACAGCCACGTAGTACCTTAGGTGTTTATTGTCCACATTAAAGAATAGAATGTTCTGTAAGGGCTGTGTAAATGTACAAGTGGATCTCTATGAAATAATATATTTTAGTAAGTTTGGTTCACACTGCTGCAAATGTTTCCATCACAGACAGAGCATGTTGGTCAGTTATATATTATAGGCTATAAAATAAGGAAAGAATACTTACTAAATTTCTGGAAAATTTCCAAAACTTAAATCAGCCTCAGTATCATGAAAAATTATATTACACCGAGGACAACTATAAGAGAAAGCAATTTTGGTCCACCTATTTCAGTTTGGCTGATTGCTGTTTGAACTTCCTCTGCTTAGATAGAGAATTAGGGGTGTATATATTTCAAATTGTCATGCAGAATATTAAGTACTTTTCCTAGAATTACCATATTTATATTTTCAAGGTTTCCAATGTATTTTTCTTTACAAGTAAAAAAGTCACATAGTTTTGTACTGTAATGTACCCTAAGATTCATGTCATCAGGTCACTATCTGAATGTGTTCCATTTCCAGGCCAGGTAAATGTATTAAACTAGTTGTGACATACAGCTTATCTATGGTTATCATCTAAAAAATACAATACATTTAAAAGAAAGGCAAAACATAAAACATGAAAAGCCTTATCTTTTATCTTTACCCTTTTAGATCTTTTGATCATCTTTTGATACCTTACCAAAGTTTAACATTTTTAAAGAGCAAAGAAATGGAGATAGAAAGTTATCCATCTCAGTCTCCAACCACAACACCTGTGATGAAATATAGGTGCTAACATAACCCTTCACACTGTACACGATGATCTTATGTAGTGCCAGCCAGGAAACATCAGCCACTGCATCTAGTCTCCAGATGTTCCAGGCAGTAGTAGAGAACCTCCTCCTCACTTTCCCACCTCCACACTGAACGCTGCAATCTTATTCGGTGCCTGCCAAGAGACATCAGCCACTGCATCCAGTCCCCAGATGTTCCAGGCAGTGGTAGGAAACCTCTAGAAGGAAAGCAAAATGATTACTAGCATGGTTAAAAGGTAAGGTGAAAAAAGTTCACCTTAGGGGAGGAGGAATAGCCTAGTGATTAGAGCAGTGGACTATGAACCAGGAGACCAGGGTTCAAGTCCTACTGTCACTCCTTGTGACCTTGGGCAAGTCACTTTACCCTCCATTGCCTCAGGTACAAAAACTTAGATTATAAGCCCCCTGGGGATAGAGAAATACCTACAGTACCTGAATGTAAAAACCAGTGTGATATCTCAATTGAGATCAAATGTCAGTATATATAAATAAATAAGTTATTTTAGCCAAAATATCTTCATTAAAAAATTTGAAGAAGGATGCATAGGAAGAAAATAGGGTAAAGCATAAGCATTGGCAAGTTAAATATAAGACATTGATAAGACAGGCTAAGAGAGAATTTGAAAAGAAGTTGGCTACAGAGGCAAAAACTCACAATAACAACTTTTTAAAATATATCCGAAGCAGAAAGTCTGTGAGGGGCTGAAGGTTTGGGGCCTTGCTGGAGCCGGAACACCTCCCCCAACCAGGACGCCACGACGCAGCTGGGAGGAGCCCCAACGCGATTGAAAAACCGGCGGAGTAGCGGCAGGGACCGCTGAAGGTTTGGGGCCTTGCTGGAGCCGGAACACCTCCCCCAACCAGGACGCCACGACGCAGCTGGGAGGAGCCCCAACGCGATTGAAAAACCGGCGGAGTAGCGGCAGGGACCGCTGAAGGTTTGGGGCCTTGCTGGAGCCGGAACACCTCCCCCAACCAGGATGCCACGACGCAGCTGGGAGGAGCCCCAACGCGATTGAAAAACCGGCGGAGTAGCGGCGCACCACCGCCGCCGGCGCGCTGCTGGCGCGCCGCCAAAGCCGCACACGCCCCTTAGGCGCACGCGGCTTTGTCTGGCTTAGTCCGGAGAAGGACAGAGGAGGCTCAGGCTCAGGAACCCGGACCTTCAGTCACGAGGGGGTGGAAAAGAAGGCGCCCTGAGAGGTAAAGTCTGCTACTCTGTTTTTTTTCTAAGATTTATATGCAGTAAAGATTTCCAGTATAAAAATGCCCCATAAGAGAAAAGGGAAGGTTCGAGTATTCCCACCTGACTCGGACCTTTCAACAGGACAGCGATTAATTTCTGACTTTGCCTCTTTTTTACCCACAATGAGTGTCTCAACCCCCGCTGGAGAAAAGGCGAGAGGAGCGCTGTATTCCCCTGGGGAGCTTTCATTGAGCCCTCCTACTCCTAAGACACCGCTGCGAGCTTTGCCACAGGATTTGGTCAGAGGAGCTGCGGCTGTATCGGATGATATCGGTAATGCCGGGCTAGGTGGCCCAGAAGACCTTGTCTTGTTTGGGGATGGATCAACTACCCAGAAAGCCACTTCACCGCGAGATGAAGTAGGTGCAGCAGGAGATATTACCCCTAGATTAGCTGGGGGAAGTAATCGACCTGCTGAAAGTGGGGTAAGGAATTCACTCTCACAGCAATGTATTAAACCAGCAGTTGTCACCCTAGATACAATCTGGGATTTCAATGCGAGGATGTCTAGCCAACTAGACAATCAGGCCCAAAAATTGGACGAGATTGTAGCTAAAAGTGGCATACAAGAACGGGAAAACCAAAAAAGATTCAGGATTATGAAGAGTCATTAAAGAAAGTAAACCTAGAAATAAATAGTCTCCAAAGTATTAATGCCAATATATTAGCTGAAAGGACAAGTATGTCGAGGAGAGTGGAATCTATTGAGAACTTTATGAGGCATTTGAATATAAGATTACTCAATTTTCCGATTGTTATGGGAGAAATCCCTATACTGACTTTCAAGAAATACATGATGGAGACTTTAAAGATTCCTCAAGATGAGATCCCAGCGGTTAAACAAAATTATTTTTTCTACCGAAAAGAAACAACTCTGTCTCTGGGACTTCAAATGTTCAAAGATTGGATTTACAAAATCTAACAGATTACTTGGAAAATTCAACTCCTGAAATTATAGATAGAGCTGTACTTTTTGTTTCTTTTTATGATGAGGCTAGTGTCTCAAAGATAATGAGTAGTTACTTTAGAAATATTAGTGAATTATATTGTGGTGGTACTGTCCATGTTTACCCAGATTTAGCTAAAGCTACGCAGCAGCGTAGAAAGGCTTTCTTATTAATGAGGTCTGAAACCCAAGCACTCGGAGCCAGCTTTTTACTGCACTATCCGTGTAAGTGCATAGTAAAGCTGTCCAGAAACACATATATTTTCTTTTTTCCTGACCAACTTAGGACCTTTTTGGATGGGAGGAAACAACCTAGTGTAACATGAAAGGAGTAATTAGTAATAATGGGGTAAGATACAGGGCGCTAAGAATTGATTAGTAGAATTTCCTTTTGACTCCTTATATTCATTATATCCCCTCTTTGTTTCCTATGTAACAAGAGAAATTTTTTTGTTTTAGTAAATATTTCTAATGTTTAAAGAGTAGGATTACTCACTTGTCCTCTTATGCTCTGTATTTCAATGCAAAAGTTTATTTTTTGTATATTGTCAAAACTTGAATAAATATATAATTTTAAAAAAAAAGAAAGTCTGTGAGGGAGTCAGTTGGACCGTTAGATGATCGAGAGCTTAAAGCGGCACTTAGAAGATAAGGCCATCACGAAAAGATTAACAATTTCTTTTCTTCGGTGTTTACTGAAGAGGATTTTGGAGAGATACCCATTCCAGAGAAGGTTTTCATGGGTGATGATTCAGATCAACTGAACCACATCACGGTGAACCAGGAAGATGTGGTAGCCCTGACTGACAAACTGAAGAGTAGTAAATCACCTGGACCAAATGGTATACACCCCAGGGTTCTGAAAGAACTAAAAAATGAAATTTCAGACCTCTTTCAATTAATTTGTAACCTATCATTATATCAACCAGTGTACCTGAAGATTGGAAGATGGCCAATGTAATCCCTATATTTAAAAAGGGATCCACGGGTGATCCAGGAAACTATAGACCGGTGAGCCTGATGTCAATGCCAGGAAAAATCATGGAAACTGTTATAAAGAATAGAATCACAAAACATTTAGATAGACATGGTTTGATGGGACAGAACCAACAGTGAATTTACCCAAGGGAGTCTTGCCTCACCAATCTTCTACATTTTTTTGAAGGGGAGAATAAACATGTGGACAAAGGTGAAGCAGTAGATGTGGTGTATCTGGATTTTCAGAAGGCATTCGACAAAGTCCCACTTGAGAGGCTGCTAAGAAAACTAAAATGTCATGGGATAGGAAAGGAAATGATGTCCTTTTGAGGATTGCAAGCTGGTTAAAAGACAGGAAACAGAGAGTAGGATTAAATGGTCAGTTTTCACAGTGGAACATGGTAAACAGTGGAGTGCATGGAGTGCCTCAGGGATCTGTACTTGGACCGGTGCTTTTTAATATATTTATAAATGATCTGGAAAGGGGTACGAATGAGGTGATCAAATTTGCGGATGACACAAAATTATGCAGAGTAGTTAAATCTCAAGCGGATTGTGTTGAATTGCAGGAGGACCTTGTGAGACTTGAAGATTGGGCTTCCAAATGGCATATGAAATTTAACGTGGACAAGTGCAAGGTGATACATATAGGGAAAAATAACCCTTCGTGTAGCTACACAATGTTAGGTTCTATCTTAGGAGCTACCACCCAGGAAAGAGATCTAGGTGTCATAGTGGATAATACATTGAAATCGTCAGCTCAGTGTGCTGTGGCGATCAAAAAAGCAAACAGAATGTTAGGAATTATTAGGAAGGGAATGGCAAATAAAATGGAGGATGCCATTATGCCTCTGTATCGCTCCATGGTGAGACCACACCTTGAATACTGTGTGCAATTCTGGTCACTGCATCTCAAAAAGGATATAGCTACACTGGAGAAAGCTCAGAGAAGGGCAACCAAAATGATAAGGGGGAACTGCTGCCCTATGAGGAAAGGCTAAAGAAAAGAAATTAGGGCTGTTTAGTTAGGAGAAGAGACGACTGAAGGGGATATGATAAAAGTCTACAAAATCATGAAAAGACTTGAACAAGTTAATTTAAATCTATTATTTACGCTCTCAGATAATAGAAGGTCCAGGGGCACTCCATGAAGTTAGCAAGTAGCTCATTTAAAACAAATCGAAGAAAATTATTTTTCACTCAGCGCATAGTTAAGCTCTGGAATTCATTGCCAGAGGATATGGTTACAGCAGTTAGTGTAACTGGGTTTAAAAAAGGTTTGGATAAATTCCTGGAGGAAAAATCCATAAACTGCTGTTATGGTAATTAATAAGCAACAGCAGCTTGTGATTTATCTAATGTTTGGGTACTTGCCAGGTACTTGTGACTTAGATTGGCCACTGTTGGAAATAGGATACTGGGCTTGATGGACCTTTGGTCTGACCCAGTATGGCATATGTTATGTTCTTATGTTATTATGCGGTGCCAGCCAGGAGACATCAGCCACTGCATCCAGTTGCGGGATGTTCCAGGCAGCGGTAGGGAACCTCCTCCTCACTCTCCCCAGAAAGCTTCTTTTCAAATTCTTTTTGGCCAGTCTTAATACTGTTTTACATCTGACTTGCCAGTTCTTATGTTCTTGTCTATTTTCTTTATATGTATCTCCTTTCCATTTTTTTTTAATATGCTCTTTTGGATTGAATTGTCTCTTTCACCTCACCATTAAAGCATGCTTGGTCTTGCTTCAACCTTTTTTTAATGCATGGAATACAGTTTATCTGGGATTCTGAGATGGCATATTTTTAAATCATGTCCACATGTCATGTTGTAACCGCGGGTCTCTAAACTCTCACAAGACCAGAACTGTGAAGGACTTCAAAGGGGCGTGGGATAAACACTGTGGATCCATCAAGTCTAGAGGACGTGAATGAAGAGTGGGTGGCTCACAGGAATGATGGCTACTGCCTGGAGATTATACCCTTATTCAATAAACATACACACAGTTAATGCGACTTCAACATTGCTCTAAGCTTCAACGGCAAGAGGAAGTGTGGAAAAAAAGGATTTGCATTCACAAAAAGCGGGGAGTAGCTTGCTTGTTACGGCGGTTACTGCCCCAAACTAAATAAGCCAGATACTTTACTTTCAATGCATATCCAGCATAGCTCTCTGCTTCAACGGCAGGGGAGAAGTCTGATACTTCAAGCAAATCCAACATAGCTCTCTGCTTCTACGGCAGGGGAGGAAGTCTGATACTTCACGCATATCCAACATAGCTCTCTGCTTCTATGGCAGGGGAGAAAGTCTGATACTTCACTTTCAACACACATCCAGCATAGCTCTCTGCTTCAACAGCAAGGGAGAAGTCTGATACTTCAAGCAAATCCAACATAGCTCTCTGCTTCTACGGCAGGAGAGAAAGTCTGATACTTCACTTTCAACACATATCCAACACAGCTCTCTGCTTCTACGGCAGGGGAGGAAGTCTGATACTTAAAGCAAATCCAACATAGCTCTCTGCTTCTATGGCAGGGGAGAAAGTCTGATACTTCACTTTCAACACACATCCAGCATAGCTCTCTGCTTCAACGGCAGGGGGAACGTAGAAAGGTGGATCTATATACAGACAATAACCAATAAGGACTGAGTTACATAGTCTGGGTAAACAAAGGCATGGGTGTAGCTTGCTTATTGCGGCGGTTAACTATGGTAGATATTCATTTGGATGCAGTTCCAACACTGCTCTCTACATTAATGGTGCGGGTGGAAGGGAAATAGAACCAAAAGGTTACTAAGGGCCTCATTTTCCAAGCACTTTACCGCGTGCGATAAATTCGCAAATCACGTTAACAGCTGTTAATGCGATTTAGTCATTTGGTATTCAGGGGGCAGAGCATATGTAAAGCGGGAACCTGTGTATCGTGTGCGGCGAAACAGCCGCAGTGTTAGCGCGGCTGATAACTACAACTCCAACCTCGCGTTATAGGCCTGAAAAGGATTACCACCATCCACGATAGTCCCAGACAGCCTGTTTCAGGCTCCCGGGGGGGGGGGGGGGGGGGGGGGGGAGGGAGAGAGAGAGAGAGAGAGAGAGAGAGAGAGAGAGAGAGAGAGAGAGAGAGAGAGAGAGAGAGAGAGAGAGAGAGAGAGAACCTTACTATAGTGCCTATGCCCTACATAGGTATTTTAACCCCTATAGGAGGGCCACCTACTAACTCGGGGTGGGGATTAGGTATGAGCGTCGGGGGTTGGGGGCCACTTTCGCATTCCACATGAGACCTACGGACTGAACAGTGGTCTCTAGTGCAGATTTGCTGGCCGTCGGAGTGAGGACGCTCACTCCAAGCGGAGATTTGGCCAACATTCTCTCCACCTAGCATGTTGTTGCCCAGGTAGAGTGTCCATCAAGCTAGGTAGAGAGAACGTTGCCCAAACCACTTCTTGGAGTGAGCGTCCTCACTCCGACAGCCAGCAAATATGCACTAGAGACCACTGTTCTGTCCGTAGGTCTCATGTGGAATGCGAAAGTGGCCCCCAACCCCCGACGCTCATACCTAATCCCCACCCCGAGTTAGTAGGTGGCCCTCCTATAGGGGTTAAAATACCTATGTAGGGCATAGGCACTATAGTAAGTCTCTCTCTCTCTCTCTCTCTCTCTCTCTCTCTCTCTCTCTCTCTCTCTCTCTCTCTCTCTCTCTCTCTCTCTCTCTCTCTCTCTCTCTCTCTCTCTCTCTCTCTCTCTCTCTCTCTCTCTCACACAGGCTGTCTGGGACTATTGAAATATCGTGCAGTGGGAAAACATCGCGTGCGGCACTAATATTATCGCCGCACACGATGTTTCCCCACTGCACGAAAGAAGCCTCATTTGCATTGGTAACGCCCCCTAATGCGTTACCAATGCGATATTGGAAAATAAGGCCCTAAGAGCCAAGAGTAACAGAAGTATGAGAGAAATTTTTAAAAAAAGTGCATAGCTTGCTGGGCAGACTAGATGGGCCGTTTGGTCTTCTTCTGCCGTCATTTCTATGTTTCTGTGTTTCTATGTTACCAACCTGATCTAATAAAATGAAAGGGAAAGAAACCGCTTTTTCACCACTGGTCTTCAAGTCCAATGGAGGTAGTACTTGGCTCCGACTGCCTCTCTTTGTAGTCCCAAGGATATTAAGGATCTACCTATCAAAAGAAAAAAGCGTTCAGGATCCCTTTCTAACTGCAAGGGGCCTGAGATCCAAAACACGTTCAGTGTTATTTAACCAGGTAAGCAGGACTTATGTGGCTTAAGTAGTGGCCGCTGAATATGCGCCTACATTCAGCAGCTGCCAGTTAGCCATACAAGTCCTTTATAGGGCTAAAAGTTACATGTTCAAAAAGTAGGCGTGTACTGGATGGATTGGGGCAGAGTGAGTTAGCTTTAATAACTTACAGGCCGATACAGTAAGGGCGCGTAAGAAAAAGTGCGGCAGTTGCCGCGCGCACAGTCCGGATCACATACCGCTCGATACAGTATTTAAATGGCATGCAAATGCAAGGCGCGTTCAAAGCGCGTCCAAGAAGCGTCCATGAAGCGCAATCCGTTTTACTGTATAGGCGCTATACAGCGCCTATACAGTATCCTGGGTGCGCTGGAACCTGTCATTTCAAATGACAGGTACCAGGAAGTGGATGGTTCTCCTACAGATCCCGCTGCCTTGAGTGCCCGGCACCAGCACGCCCCAGCAGCCGGCGATCGGAGGCAGGGAGCGCAACAAAGCACCCTCCTTCGGACGGGCAAGAGAGACGAAATTTCACAGTCCCAAACCAAACCAACCCAATCCAAGCCCCAGCAGAGAGAGACAAAATTTCACCGTCCCAAACCAAACCAACCCAAACCAAACCCCAGCAGAGAGAGATGAAATTTCACAGTCCCAGGCAAACTTTCCCCCAGCCCCTGCTCACCTGCCCTGGCCGCGGCCACGCAAGCCCCCAGCAGCAGCAGTAGAAGGGCGTCGAGAGAGAATGGCTTCAGCAGCCCGGGGAGGATCGGGCGCTCCCCATGCGAGGCGGCTTCCAGCAGCCCCGCCGGTGAAGGTGAATACGTGCATGCCTGTATGTCCAATATGGGCGCTCAAGGCAGCAGGCGCATGAACTCACGCCGTGACCTGAGCGCCTGGCTGGACGTCGGAGGTCACGGCGTGCACGTATTCACCTTCGCCGGCGGGGCTGCTAGAAGCCGCCTCGCATGGGAAGCGCCCGATCCGCTGAAGCCGCTCTCTCTCGCCGCCCTTCTACTGCTGCTGCTGGGGGCTTGCGTGGCTGTGGCCAGGGCAGGTGAGCGGGGGCTGGGGGAAAGTTTGCCCGGGACTGTGAAATTTCATCTCTCTCTGCTGGGGCTTGGATTGGGTTGGTTTGGTTTGGTTTGGGACTGTGAAATTTCGTCTCTCTCTGCTGGGGCTTGGATTGGGTTGGTTTGGTCTGGGACTGTGAAATTTTGTCTCTCTCTGCTGGGGCTTGCCTGACGCTTGGCTTGGGTTGGTTTGGTTTGGGACTGTGAATTTTCGTGTGAAATTTCGTAATTTACCGCCTACCCTGACCCTGGCGTTAGTGTAAAACCACACTAACGCCAGGGTCAGGGTAGGCGGTAAATTAGCAGGTAAAAGACGCGGCAAGATAGCAGGTTAAAATGGAGATAGTCGGGGCGCACGTTACTGTATGGGAGGGAATAGCTAATCGGATCGTTTACATACATATACATGCCGCGGGCGGAAAGGGATACGCGTCAAGTAAAAGAAGCGGTAAGGATCGGTAAAAACAGATAGTGAATCGCGGGTTAGACTTACATGGCCAAATTGTGAGTACACAGCGGGTTAGAAACGGGATAACTGCGGCCGCGCTTTACTGTATCGGCCTGTTATATGGCTAACTACCGGTATTCAGAGTTAGCCACATAAGTATATGTGTATGTTTAGACACCTCATAGAACAGGCCTAAACTTAGCCGGGTAGAATATCCAGCTAGGTGTGTATAGATACGTATATTCAGTGGCTTCGCCGTGCCGCTGAACATACATCGTAACTTAGCTGGATAAGTTCTAACCGGCTAAGTTACTTACACAGCCAGCTTTGAAAATCTACCCTAAGGGAAAAAAATGTGGCAAATTTTTAACAACAATGGGAGAGGTTCTCTTCACTGTGTTAGGATTTGTAAGTATGTGGACCCTTTGACCGAGGCGAAAGGTGGAACCGCCCAGGGGGGAGGAGCCCCACTGAGCCTCACCGTCAGGAGATGGAGTCTCGGCTGCGGGATGGGATACAGCAGCAGGTAGAATGAGATAGAGAGTGACCCCTGGAGGCGGGCCACAGAGCAACAGCGCAGCTGCTGACGACAGACTCAGCTCGGAAACTGGAGTAGACAAATAGTAATAGCACTACCCGAGGAGCGGGGGTGCAGGTAGAAGTACAGTCACTCAGGTACACTGGGTCCGTAGAGATGGGAAACAAGAGGGTTCCTCGGTGGGAGGTCACGGTAGTGGTCCACAGAGCGGGGTACACCGGCAAGGGTTCCATTTCAGATGTCACGGCAGTGGTCCACAGAGAGGGGCACACCGGAGAGAGTTCCCATGTAGAGAATACAACAGGAACCGCAGCGTAGTACTCACAGCGTCTGAAGGCAGTAGCAGGTCCGGAGAAGTCTCAGGGAGTGAGGCAGGCAGGAATCCATGTGAAGGCCCTCCGAGGAGCGGATAGCCAAGAGACGAGATAGGGCCCCCGAGGAGCCGGTACCCGATAGTCTCCAACATGGAAGTAGGAACCGGAACAGCGTTGCAAAGAGAGTAGATAGTTGTAGCAAGTGAACTCGTTGCCAAGTCGCTGTCTGTCTGGGCTGGTGAGCTTAAGTATCCAGGTTGAGTGACGCCATCTGGTGGGGACGCCCCTGACGTTCCCGACATGACGTGGTTAAAGCAGGTCGGGGAGCGCATGCGCGCCTAGGGAACCCCGTGGGTAAGATGGCGGTCGGCAGTGTCCATGCCGCTCAAGAAGGCCCAAGAATGGAGAGTGGAAGGCTGGTGGTAGCTGGCAGAGGCCGCGAGTTCCCCTTATGGAGCTAAGGCAGCAAACAAAGAGGTGAGCAACAACGGCCGCAGCCACCTGCGGCCATGGAGCATAACACACTGAGAAGGAACCTGAGATGTGTGCATATCCGGAGGAGCCATTCAAAGAAGGAGAAGCAAAAAAGGGAGAAAGAAGATGGGGTGGACCCCTTTAGGACCCATAAACATCTGCTGTCGATTTTGGGAGGAGTAACCGGAGTATCGCTCTGATACTAAAAGGGAGAAAAGGAGAATAACTAGTGCCTTTCAGGTACTCAGAGGAATCTAAGGAGGAGAAGACAGCATGGAGAGGTAGGACATAAATGACTATATAAGATTGGATTTCATCCTTAATATTTCACCTACATTGGGAGGGAAGCACTCAACTTGCCTCATGCCAATGGGATGGGAGATACATCAGATTAAAAACTGAATTGTAACCCCCTGCTTGCAATTTGCAAAGGTGGAGGGGAACATAGAGTTCTTGAGGGTCATTCTCCACATTCCATTCTCTGTCACACACGCTTCTTGTACCTCAGAGTCAATTTCTTTCACTGGTAGGGGAAATAATCTCTCCTCCAAGGTCCTGGATCACAGGGGTGATAGCTATGAGTTCTCTTTCTCCTCTGAGAATGTGAGTGAAAATAACCACATAGGAGACTCTGGGTGAATGTCCAAAACATAAACTTTACTGTGGAAGTTCTGGCATGAATAAATGGCACAGCTCACGTCAGCTATTGGTATACAGGTAAGAGATAGAATACAGTTCAGTCTCCTCTCCAACTGTGCAAGGTTCTCTCTCTCTCTCTCTCTCTCTCTCTCTCTATCAAAGTAAGGGAAATACTCACCTTCCACAACTTGGACAATTAAGGGTCCCAAGCAGGTAAGGGTATTCTTATTTGGGCAGAAAAAAAACCACTCCAAACTGGCAAGAAAATGGTAAAATTCAGTCTTTGCACAGTCCCAATATTCTCTCTTCCCCAGGGTGAAGATTCTAAGTGGGGGTCCTCCGAATATCTTATTATGATCTTACTCACAGTTCTCCAGGATGCATCTCTCATACTTGAGATCTTTTACAGAAAAAAGGTCCAGCTAGAACACCTCAGTTCTCACAATGTTCCTCCTTCAAGGCAGGAAGGGAGAAAACAAAATCTTCATCCCAGATCTACCATTTAAAAAATCTTTCCCCCAAATGAGTCCAAACACTGAAATCCACTTGCAGGGAATGAGTACCAGGCCATCACCCTTGAACTGAGGATGAAAGGAGCAAAGAGTCTTCCATATCCTGCCCCCCCCCCCCCCCCACACACACACACACATAGAGGAGAAAATTCCTCGTAATCTCTCTCCAAGACAAAAAAACAGGATTCTCACAAGGCTTCCTACAAATAAAACTAGAAAAGTCTCAATAACAACCCAGAAGGTGCACCCAACCAGTCAATGAATGGAATGGAAAGGTAGCTTCTTGACTTTTCTCCCAAGCTGGAGTGCCTGAGTGCCGAAGGTAGGCCCAAAAGCAACTGAGGCTAAACTCTTCTGCTTCCTCTAATTTCAAAAATCAATCTATACTGCTCCACTCTCTCAGAGAGAGAGAGCTGCTTTTATGGGAATGGCCATCCTAGTCAGGGGCAGTTCTATCATGAGGCAGAGTGGCAAACTTTTGAGGCATCAAAACTACCACTCAAAACTCTTAATCCGTGGCTGCCTCAACCTGCCTTCAGGAGAACCAACACACACTCTGCAGACAAGCCTAGAGGGTCCCCACTCCCTGTGGACAGAAAGAAAGAAAGAAAGAAAGAGCAGCAGCACAAGGCCAGATTGGCCTATTGGGGCTTTGGGCATGCCCCGGAAGGCTGGTCGGGAAGATCGCATGGTTTATGTTGGTCACTATAGCCGCATGCCTTTGGAGCTGCTACAACCAACGCCAGGCCCCACAGCATCTTGTATCACAGAGTAGGCGCCTCCCCCTGAGGCTGTCAGCTCATTCTGCCTTCTGATTATTTATTTATTTTTTTATCGGCCCAGCAGTGTAGAAGCAGTAACAGTGGCAACTCCATGTGCCTCTTGCCGCTGTTCTGCTCAGGCACCTCTTTCTCCCACCACCGCCGTGTTCATGGCTTCTCCCCTCACATGCTTCTGCTGGAAGCTGACGGGAGGCAGTGAGCAGGTCTCTCATCGCTGGCTCAACTCCAACCCTGGTCTCAGCCTCTGGGCTCAAACTGGGCCATGGCAAAAAGTAATAAAAAAAACCCAACAACAATAATAACAAACAAACCTAGTATTGGGGCCTTCCAACTAGCCCCTTTCCACACCAAGGGGGGAAACAAAGCAGCAACAGGCAGCCCACCCAGAATCCAGACCTTATTCTTGAGGCCTTGCCTGGATCCCCTGACCACCAATGTAAGTAAAAACGAAAATTTTTTTTATTTATTCAGAGGGGAAAAGAGCGAGAGAGAGAAGCACCCGAGTCAGTGAATGTGTGTTTTGGAGCAAGAGTGAGAGCGTGTGTGAGTCAATGAGTGCATGTGAGAACGCATGAGTCATTGAGCATGTGTGTGACTGTGAGCATGTATGTGAGCATTACAGCATGTGAGTGCCAGCAAACAAATGAGAGTCAGTGTGTGAGTGAGGACGAGAGACAGCATGAGTCAGTATATGAGTGTGAGAGAGAGATCATATGTGTAAGGCAGTGAGCATGCATGTATGAGCGTGAAAGCATGTGTGTGAGTCAGTGAGTGTATGTGAGTGAGCAAGTCAGTGAGTCAGCATGTCTGAATGTCAAGGACCATTTGTGAGTGAGCATATGAGAGAGTGTGTATAAGAATGAACATGTGTTATAGAGTGTCTGTATATGGAGGAGAAAGTTTGTGCATGTCACCATCTCTGACTAATCCATAACAATCTCAGGGTGACTGGAATCAAAAGTTCCTAGGTATGGAGAACAGGAGAAGTTTTTAAAATTCTTTATTGATTTTAATTAATGGATAGTATTTCAAGTGTCTGCTGTTTTAAAATATGTTATAGGTATTAGGGAAATTGCTAAAAAAATTTTAGTTTTTGATTATTGGATGCTCTATTCTTCTGCTGTTTTGACATATTCTTTTTATTAGTATGGTTTCAGTATTATCTATATTTTGTGTTTTTATTGTTTGATGTTTTATAAGGAATGGTGATATTTCTGTTTTTCCATTGTTGTACTGCTTCTCTGGCTTGTTGCATTTTCCAGTTTAGTTTTGTTTGCATGTTTCTATTTATACTTTATGACCTTCCTATTCTGTATTTGGTGAGGTTCTGTCTGGTTCCTGCATGTGTGACGGAGGTGAAACATTCTGCTAGCATGTAGTTTCTGTGTAGGGATCTATATATTTATAAATGATCTGGAAAGGGGAACGGCGAATAAAGGTGATCAAATTTGCAGATGACATAAAACTATTCAGAGTAGTTAAATCACAGGCAGATAGTGATAAAATGCAGGAGGACCTTGCGACACTAGAAGATTGGGCATCCAAATGGCAGATGAACTTTAATGTGGAGAAGTACAAGGTGATGCATTAGGGAAAAATACCCATTCTGTAGTTACACAATGTCCACTTAGGAAACAGATCTAGGTGTCATAATGGAAAATACATTAAAATCGTCGACTCATTGAGTTGTGGTGGTCAAAAAAGCAAACAGAATGTTAGGAATTATTAGGAAGGGAATGGTGAAGAAAACAGAGAATGTCATAATGCCTCTGAATCACTCCATGGTGAGACCACACCTTGTATATTGTGTTCAGTTCTAGTCACAGCATCTCAAAAAAGACATAGTTGCACTGGAGAAGGTATAGAGAAGGGCAACCAAAATGATAAAGGGGATGGAACAGCTCCCCTATGAGAAAAGGCTAAAGAGGTTAGGGCTGTTAAGCTTGAAGAAGGAATGGCTGAGGGGGGATAAGATGGAGGTCTATAAATTCACAAAAGGACTAGAATGGGTAAATGTGAACTGGTTATTTACTCTTTCAGATAATACAAGGACCAGGGAACACTCCATGAAGTTAGCAAGTAGCACATTTAAAACAAATCAGAGAAAGTTCTCTCTCACTCAATGCACTATTAAGCTCTGGAATTCATTGCCAGAAGAAGTGGTTAAGGCAGTTAACTTAGCTGGGTTTAAAAAAGGTTTGGACAAGCTGATTTAGGAAATATCCACTGCTTATTACCAGCATTAGTAGCATGGGATCTATTTAATTTGTGGGTACTTGACACGTACTTGTATCCTGGATTGACCATTGTTGGAAACAGGATGCTGGGCTTGATGGACCCTCGATCTGACCCAGTATGGCAACTTCTTATGTTCTTAGCTTGTTTTGTTTTCCTAATAGGAGGTGTATTGGTGTTTTAGGGCCTGGTATAATATTTGCAGTGTTGTTTTTCATGCTTTAGACTGTTTGTGCACTGTCAGTTAGTGTTGTTTTGGGTTGGGAGGTTTACTGTATTGTAACTTGTAATTTAGTTTACTCATGTCTTTCTGAAGGCCAAACTGACACCTAATGCACTTTACAATAGGCCTAATATCATATGGGTTCCAAGTATCTTTCTTTTTTGCAGGATTTTTCCTGGAATATATCACTAGCACTCTATCTGCCACGCCTCTGGGAACCGCTTCCTCCCCTTCCCCAGCATTTCAAATCACCAAAAGGGCCAGACTCCAAGGGTGATAACCCCCTCTCCCTCTGTAATTTGACCTACACTATGCCTTGGGAGAGGGGGCATTTTCTTTTTTCTTGCCTCAGGCAGCAGATTGCCTTGAGCTGCCCCTGATCCCAGCACCCTCAAACGGAGGGATTGTACCTAACGTATTAGTACTGCCTTTTCTAGTTGATGAAGTTAACTACAGCCATCTGGCATTGAACCCAAAGGGTCATTACAGAATTAATTGGCTTTACCATTTTAAACTTTAATAAGATATTGAGAAGTGACAAATGTATTTAGAAGTACTTGTAACGCTGACATGCAAATCAAATAGCTGTGAAAAATATTCTCAACATTTCATAGCATCTCAGTAAAAGTAATTCTAAGGACCTTGAAAGCCATCTTTCCGCCTTCTCAGGGAATCCTTGAAATTTAAGTAATTTAATCACCTAATTTAATCACCTAAAACTGTGATTATGGCCTCTGGATCCACTGTCCAAGATAAATTAACCCAGGGGGTTACATAAGCTTTCAGCCCCCTACAACAAACATTCAATAGTGGCACTCCCACAGTTTCTTCAAGTCCTTAGTCAAGATTGCCTCTCTGGTCTCTTCATGATCTCCTTTTCCCACAGCAGCTCTTGTGACCAGGTGCTCTGCTCTGAGTACTTTCTCAGCAGGCACTCACTCTTCGCTGTGTTTCTGCTTCCCTGCAGCTCTATAGGCAGTCTTCCTCTCTGCATCTCTCTTGGCTGGACTCTCCCACATCAGCACCCAGGCTGGATTTTATTCACTCCTCCACCTCCATGTACTTCCTGGCTTCAGCTCGTGGGTCCTCATGCTTTTTTGCAGCATTAGCTGGATTGCTCCACAGAGCTCTGTTTTGTTTTCTTCTTCCTGTTTACTTCCTTCTGTGCTGAATGCTGCAGTTCTTCTTCTCTGCCTCCAGGGGGAGCTCTCTCCACATCTGGACTCTTTTTCCTCAGCTGGCCTTGCTCACCACAGTTCTCCTCTTCCTGAAGCACAACTCCAGTCACTGCTTGTGCTGCCACTGCTGTGCACTGAGCAACTCTGCTGGATTCCCCCGCCATGTGTTTCTTTTCTGCCTTGCATTTTTCTGTTTAACTCCTGCCTTGCATTTTTCTGTTTAACTCCTGACTCTGCCTGCTCCTGGGACCTCGAGGAGTAAGCAACATAAATATTTATTTTAGTCCTGGCTACACTAGGATTCAAATTTACAAACATTTTCACCAGCACACAAAGATACGCTCTTAAACCCCAAACTGCACACAGGTTTCATACACAATACCAGTTAAACTTTCAAATGTTTTTGCAAGATTTAAACACAAATTTTCCCCAATAAACCAATATTCACAAGTCCAGCTCACCCACCAGCAGATGCAGTTTCTACTCTCAGTACTCCCTCAGGACTAATACTTGCCTTCCCATATATCTCCGCTGATAAGGCAATCACTTCTAACTACTTCAAAACAAACTCCTCTGAGCATTCACTCTGCAAGTAGTTTAACAGGAAGACCCTTTCAGCTAATCTTCTTTCCTGACTCTAACAATACTTGCAGCTAGTACCTTTCCAAGTCAAACAGCAGTGATTACTTGTTTAGGAAACAGCTGTCACACCTATTCAGAGCAAAGTACACAGAATTAACTCAACTCTTAAACTTCTTTCAAAGTGCACAAAGATGTACTCAGAATAAAATTGTAGCCTCAAAGAGCACACAGGATTAATTCAAACTTACAAACTACTTTCGCAGCACACCATATTCATACACAGTAATAGGTCAACCCTCAAATAATCATTTTGCATGATTTAAACAAAAACAATACTCAGCAAACCAATACTCAAAGTCCCGATCACCCTTTTCCCCTCAGTTTTACACAGTCAGGGATCTTCTCTGTCCTTATTTCAAGTTTTCTTGAATTCCATTACTGTTTTTGTCTCTGTCACCTAGATTAGGAGACTATTCCACATGCAATGTTTTTGGTAGGGGTGTGCATTCGGATTGACCGCATTAGTAAAACGCAACTCATATTTTTTTTATACTTAAAAAATTGATTCGACATAAACGATCGGATTTCCCACATATCGAACATAGATATGTTCGATATGTGGGAAATCGCGATTGTTGAGCCAAAATAAAAATATAAACCCCCTCCCCCCCCTTAATCCCCCCCCCCCCCCGACTTACCACAACTCCCTGGTGATGGAGCGAGGAGTGAGGACGCCATTTCTGCAATCCTTGGCGAGAAGCATGTGACGTCGGCGGCACGTCGAGTGACGCCGGCGTCACGTGATTCCCGGCTCGTTCGCGCCGGACGGCTCGTTCGGCCCAAAAAGAACTTTTGGCCAGCTTGGGGGGGTCAGGAGGCCCCCCCAAGCTGGCCAAAAGTTCTTTTTGGGCCGAACGAGCCGTCCGGCGCGAACGAGCCGGGAATCACGTGGCGCCGCGTCACTCAGACGCGACGTCACGTGATTCCCGGCAAGTTCGCGCCGGACGGCTCGTTCGGCCCAAAAAGAACTTTTGGCCAGCTTGGGGGGGTCAGGAGGCCCCCCCCAAGCTGGCCAAAAGTTCTTTTTGGGCCGAACGAGCCGTCCGGCACGAACAAGCCGGGAATCACGTGACGCCGCGTCACTCGACGTGCCACCGACGTCACATGCTTCTCGCCAAGGATTGCAGAAATGACGTCCTCCTCGCTCGATCACCAGGGAGTTGTTGTAAGTCTGGGGGGGGGATTAAGGAGGGTGAGGGGGTTTAAATTTTTTTTTTGCACATATGTACATATACCCAACTCATTGGATTTTTTTTATGTCCATATTGGCCGCAAGTGGGACCCCCTTTCGGACATAAAAAATATGAACATAAAATTTTGCTCTGCACATCCCTAGTTTTTGGATAGGCATTTTGGAGATAATGATATATAAATCCACCTAAATTAGATGCAAATACCCATGTAAATTACACCAATTTATAAAACAGACTTACTCGCATAAAGTCTGCTTTGAAAATGAACCCATGAAATTTACCTGCACACAATTCCACCTGATATGATATGCATGGAAAATATTCACGCATACTGTTGAAAATGCAAAAGTATATTTGTAAGTCAAAAACCCTTCCCCAACTCTGCCCCTGAGAACGCCTCTGCTCAGTTCCAGGCAAACTTATGCAAGCCCTGGACGTAAACGCATAAGTATAACTGAATATCTGGTAGGCAATTTTATAAAAACCCTTTCCCACCAGTAAAGCACTGCTTTAACCATGGAAACAGCTTTTAAAATTGCCCTCCAGGAGGACAATTTTCAAAGCCATACACCCAGGTAAATAGTGATCTACCTGGGTAAATTGTCCTAGCTGGAAATTGCCCTCCTTGGAGCAGGTAAGGAGCATACATGGGCTTCCCAAGCTACATACTGTTAGATGCATCAAAAAGGTGCATTTAGGTTGGAGGAGGAAAACAGCATGAGTACTTGACATTTATAAAAGTTCATGCATTACTTTACTGCCTCCCCTTCCCCAGCCCACACAAATAGCAGGTGCAAAAAATTTTGAAAGGGAAACTACCTGTATAGTTTTGCTTTGGAAATTAGGTACAAAGTGATTTACTCTTGTACTTTGTAGCAATTAAACTGATTATGTTTGTGATTTTCCGATACCAGTTGTTAAGGATTACTATTTTTTATTTTTCTCTTGTGATCCTCTTGCTCTCCCCCCCCCCCCCCCCTTCCCCTTTACCATTATTGTGGATTAGATGAACCATGAGTTAGAGAAAATATGTATTAGTATGGTAGTGCATTTGTGTACTTTATAAACAGAGCCATAAAAGACCCAGCAGCTGGATCATGATGGCATCAACAGAGAAGCGCTGTCTGGTCTGAGTTTCTACCTGCCTTGGTATTTTTATCTGCCTGCACTGAATTACCCTGTTTAAGATGGTAGAAAGGCAGGTGAAAATTAGGACATATATCCAGCAGCTTTCCCTTCCACTCCTTCTGTAGATGCAATAAACGGGCCCTTAGTTTGGTCTAGTGAGTCCTTGGATAACTCCTTGGAATGAATGACTGTACAACTACTGGTGCCAGTGGAGAAGTCATTACACCCCCCCAAAGTGGAGCTTCCCCTACAATTTCCTGGAGGCACAGAGAGGACAATGCAATATAGTGCACTCTGCCTAGTGCACAGCTCGACGCATGGCTGGTAGGGATGTGAATCGTTTTAGGACGATTAAAATTATCGTCCGATAATTTTAATATCGTCTTAAACCGTTATGGAACACAATACAATAGAGATTCTAACGATTTATCGTTATAAATCGTTAGAATCGTGAGCCGGCACACTAAAACCCCCTAAAACCCACCCCCGACCCTTTAAATTAAATCCCCCACCCTCCCGAACCCCCCCCCCAAATGACTTAAATAACCTGCGGGTCCAGCGGCGGTCCGGAACGGCAGCGGTCCGGAACGGGCTCCTGCTACTGAATCTTGTTGTCTTCAGCCGGCGCCATTTTCCAAAATGGCGCCGAAAAATGGCGGCGGCCATAGACGAACACGATTGGACGGCAGGAGGTCCTTCCAGACCCCCGCTGGACTTTTGGCAAGTCTTGTGGGGGTCAGGAGGCCCCCCCAAGCTGACCAAAAGTTCCTGGAGGTCCAGCGGGGGTCAGGGAGCGATTTCCCGCCGCGAATCGTTTTCGTACGGAAAATGGCGCCGGCAGGAGATTGACTGCAGGAGGTCGTTCAGCGAGGCGCCGGAACCCTCGCTGAACGACCTCCTGCAGTCGATCTCCTGCCGGCGCCATTTTGGCCAGCTTGGGGGGGGCCTCCTGACCCCCACAAGACTTGCCAAAAGTCCAGCGGGGGTCCGGAAGGACCTCCTGCCGTCCAATCGTGTTCGTCTATGGCCGCCGCCATTTTTCGGCGCCATTTTGGAAAATGGCGCCGGCTGAAGACAACAAGATTCAGTAGCAGGAGCCCGTTCCGGACCGCTGCCGTTCCGGACCGCCACTGGACCCGAAGGTTATTTAAGTCATTTGGGGGGGGGATTTAATTTAAAGGGTCGGGGGTGGGTTTTAGGGGGTTTTAATGTGCCGGTTTTGCGATTTTACGTTTTTTCGATTTTTCACGATATTTTACCCCCCCAACGGCAACAATACGATTCCCTCCCCCTCCCAGCCGAAATCGATCGTTAAGACGATCGAGGACACGATTCACATCTCTAATGGCTGGATGTGTGTTTTGGTGGCACTAGAATAACTCCCGATGTGATAATGGGATTAGCGCATCCAAAACGCGTGTCCAAACCAGCACGTAGCTAATAGCGCTCATCACATGTAAATGCCATGTGGTTGAGGATATTAGCTATCACCCCCGATGCAAAAAAATCACTGTATGCCCAACGTGCATGTTTTTATCCACAAAAATTAGCACCAGCCCCTCAGCTGGCGTTGTGTTGACAAGCCTCAAGCCTTCAGCAAAAAAGCAGAAAATACTGTTTTCAGTGATTCCTCCGACTTAATATCATCACAGTACTAAGCAGGAGGAATCACTGAAAGCAGCATCATGAAAAAAAAGCCTTGATGGCAGTCAGGTTAGGAAAATGGATGCTCAATTTACTAGAGTCCGTTTTCCTAACCCGTGGCTGTGCGCACAGCCATGTCTCCTGGGCTCAATACGAGCATCCATTTTCTACGCTCTTTTATTGCATTGGCCCCAGAATGTGTTAGTGATCTCCCTGCTTTAGGGTTACTACAGACTACTTGGATCGAAGCAGCCGATGGAGGTGTTGTTCTATCAGGAACATCAGAGAGACCAAGCATTTGTGGAACTGGCCACATACTTTGAGGGTGCTTTTTCCCCTGAGCTTTAAAAGTCTATAAGCAGTCCCTGAGGCAATGGTAAAGGTACAGCCACATTTGGTGGACATTTCAACCAAGAAACATTCAGCTGGTGTTTAAAAAAAGCGGTCGAGAGGAGATTTTTCTCTGGGTCTAGGCCAGGTGCAGTGACAGAGTGGTTTGGTAGGGCCTAAAGCTGTGAATCTGAATGGTTTGCAATTGACAAACTTTCTGTTTTCTTTCTGGAGGTTCAATAGATAATATCTGTTTATGAAGCTACATTTGTGGACTATGCTACCAAGTTGGAATCTCTGGGATCCCAGGACTGGGGAAGTCCTGGGATCCCAGAATTTGCTCCTAAAAGCTATGTTTGAAAGCCTCAAGAGGACCCTGCAAGACTCAGGAGGACCTTGCAAGACTGGAAGATTGGGCATCCAAATGGCAGATGAAATTTAATGTGGACAAGTGCAAGGTGTTGCATATAGGGAAAAATAACCCTTGCTGTAGTTACACGATGTTCGGTTCCATATTAGGAGCTACCACCCAGGAAAAAGATCTAGGCATCATAGTGGATAGCAGTCAAAAAAGCAAACAGAATGTTAGGAATTATTAGGAAGGGAATGGTTAATAAAATGGAAAATGACATAATGCCTCTATATCGCTCCATGGTGAGACTACACCTTGAATACTGTGTACAATTCTGGTCGCCACATTTCAAAAAAGATATAGTTACGATGGAGAAGGTACAGAGAAGGGCAACCAAAATGATAAAGGGGATGGAACAGCTCCCCTATGAGGAAAGGCTGAAGAGGTTATAGTCAGGTCCCTCTGGTATTGATAGCGGCAAGACAAATAGGCACAGTGGAAGTAGACAGGTCCCTCTGGTGTTGATAGGGGCAAGACAGGCAGGCACAGTGGAGGTAGAATCAGGTCCCTCTGGTGTTGATAGGGGCAAGACAGGCAGGCACAGTGGAGGTAGAATCAGGTCCCTCTGGTGTTGATAGGGGCAAGACAGGCAGGCACAGTGGAGGTAGAATCAGGTCCCTCTGGTGTTGATAGGGGCAAGACAGGCAGGCACAGTGGAGGTAGAATCAGGTCCCTCTGGTGATGATAGGGGCAAGACAGGCAGGCACAGTGGAGGTAGAATCAGGTCCCTCTGGTGTTGATCAGGGCAAGACAGGCAGGCACAGTGGAGGTAGAATCAGGTCCCTCTGGTGTTGATAGGGGCAAGACAGGCAGGCACAGTGGAGGTAGAATCAGGTCCCTCTGGTGATGATAGGGGCAAGACAGGCAGGCACAGTGGAGGTAGAATCAGGTCCCTCTGGTGTTGATAGGGGCAAGACAGGCAGGCACAGTGGAGGTAGAATCAGGTCCCTCTGGTGTTGATCAGGGCAAGACAGGCAGGCACAGTGGAGGTAGAATCAGGTCCCTCTGGTGTTGATAGGGGCAAGACAGGCAGGCACAGTGGAGGTAGAATCAGGTCCCTCTGGTGTTGATAGGGGCAAGACAGGCAGGCACAGTGGAGGTAGAATCAGGTCCCTCTGGTGTTGATAGGGGCAAGACAGGCAGGCACAGTGGAGGTAGAATCAGGTCGCTCTGGTGTTGATCAGGGCAAGACAGGCAGGCACAGTGGAGGTAGAATCAGGTCCCTCTGGTGTTGATCAGGGCAAGACAGGCAGGCACAGTGGAGGTAGAGTCAGGTCCCTCTGGTGTTGATAGGGGCAAGACAGGCAGGCACAGTGGAGGTAGAATCAGGTCCCTCTGGTGTTGATAGGGGCAAGACAGGCAGGCACAGTGGAGGTAGAGTCAGGTCGCTCTGGTGTTGATAGGGCAAGACAGGCAGGCACAGTGGAGGTAGAATCAGGTCCCTCTGGTGTTGATCAGGGCAAGACAGGCAGGCACAGTGGAGGTAGAATCAGGTCCCTCTGGTGTTGATAGGGGCAAGACAGGCAGGCACAGTGGAGGTAGAATCAGGTCCCTCTGGTGATGATAGGGGCAAGACAGGCAGGCACAGTGGAGGTAGAATCAGGTCCCTCTGGTGATGATAGGGGCAAGACAGGCAGGCACAGTGGAGGTAGAATCAGGTCCCTCTGGTGATGATAGGGCAAGACAGGCAGGCACAGTGGAGGTAGAATCAGGTCCCTCTGGTGTTGATAGGGGCAAGACAGGCAGGGCACAGTGGAGGTATAGTCAGGTCCCTCTGGTGTTGATAGGGGCAAGACAGGCAGGCACAGTGGAAGTAGACAGGTCCCTCTAGTGTTGATAGGGGCAAGACAGGCAGGCACAGTAGAGGTATAGCCAGGTCCCTCTAGTTTTGATAGGGGCAAGACAGGTAGGCACAGTGGAGGTAGAGTCATGGAGAAGGTGCAGAGAAGGGCAACCAAAATGATAAAGGGGATGGAACAGCTTCCCTATGAGGAAAGGCTGAAGAGGTCAGGGCTGTTCAGCTTGCAGAAGAGATGGCTGAGTGGGGATATGATAGAGGTCTTTATGATCATGAGAGGGCTTGAACGAGTAGATGTGACTCGGTTATTTACATTTTCGAATAATAGAAGGACTAGGGGGCATTCCATGAAGTTAGCAAGTAGCACATTTAAGACTAATGGGAGAAAATTCTTTTTCACTCAATGTACAATAAAGCTCTGGAATTTGTTGCCAGAGGATGTGGTTAGTGCAGTTAGTGTAGCTGGGTTCAAAAAAGGTTTGGATAAGTTCTTGGAGAAGTCCATTAACAGCTATTAATCAAGTTTACTTAGGGAATAGCAACTGCTATTAATTGCATCAGTAGCATGGGATCTTCTTAGTGTTTGGGTAATTGCCAGGTTCTTGTGGCCTGGTTTGGCCTCTGTTGGAAACTGGATGCTGGGCTTGATGGTCCCTTGGTCTGACCCAGCATGGCAATTTCTTATGTTCTTAAGAATAATCTGAGGGGAATTATTTTAAAATTATTGAATTTTACTAAGTCTGTTGCAGTATCACCAAAGGAAATAGCAAGAAATATCTCACTGAAGTTTTAGAATATCCTTCAGAGACTTTGCCTCCGGTTGCTACCTCAACTGAAAATTAAGAAGAGGAGTGAAGATGACCTTTAGGCTGGACAGTTAAGTCTCTGAACACCTTAACTATTAGATCCTGAAGATTTCCTTGAAGGCTGAGATTGTTCCTGCTATTTTGTTTGTCTTTAATTTGCTAATGGCCTGAAAAGTATTATAAACATATACAAAAGGAATCGTTCATTTCCTCAAGTAATATACAGATTATAAATAATTATGAAAGGTTTAGATGCACACTAGTGGTAATAATACAACAAACTTATACAAAATTTAAAACAATAAGAAGTTACATCACTCTATACCACATACATACAATCATTCATACAATTCATACCCACACCATAATTAAAATGCATATTGGGGAATAATGGGGGTATATTATTGGGCACTTTTCAATCAAGTACCCCTGTAGCTCTAATATATCTGAAACACTATTATTTTACCAAAAGCTCAACAATGATATTTCCCTAATAATATATCCACTACTGAAAAGTATTATACCCAGAAAAGTATTATACCCTAAACATCTTTTCTCGCAGTAAAAAAAACCTCTGAGAACCTTTGTCTTTCCAGATGTTTTCAAAGTTAAAAAATATGTTTTATTGTTATGTTCTGCAGTTTTATTGGCTGGTTTACAGTTTTTTTGTCAGGTATCCTTGTTAAGTGCCTTGTACCATAGAATTAGACACATTTTCCATGAACCCAACCATTTTAACATTTTTCTGTGAAATAAAGTTTTGTAATGCCTGTGCTCAGTTTCACTGCTTGGTACACATTGTTTTCTGAACTTGTGGGCTTCAGTTTATTCTTAGCTGGATCAGATGTTTTCCAGCACCCTTCTATATGCATGGATGGATGGAAGTACATGATGATTTAATTATTGTTTTTATTCTTCCTTTCATTTTTGCTGTATCTCTATTATTTTGCCTCCTCCTCCCCCCATCCTACCACACACACACACACACACACACCTGAATGAAAATACAAACAAAAAACACACTTTGAAATGTTTGTATGCTAATGCCAAAAGTCTAAGAAGTAAGATGGAAGAATTAGAATGTATAGCAGTGAATGATGACATAGACTTAATTGGCATCTCAGAGACATGGTGGAAGGAGGATAACCAATGGGAGAGTGCTATATCAGGGTACAAATTATATCGCAATGACAGAGAGGAGCACTCGGGAGGAGGTGTGGCACTTTATGTCTGGGATGGCATAGAGTCCAACAGGATAAACATCCTGCATGAGACTAAATACAAAATTGAATCTTTATGGGTAGAAATCCCTTGTGTGTCAGGGAAGACTATAGTGATAGGAATATACTACCATCCACCTGGCCAAGATGGTTAGACGGACAGTGAAATGCTAACAGAAATTATGGAAGCTAACCAAATTGGAAGTGCAGTAATAATGGAAGATTTCAATTACCCTAATAGTGAGTGGGTAAATGTATCATTGGGTCATGCTAGACAGATAAAGTTCCTGGATGGAATAAATGAAGTTTTATGGAGCAAGTGGTTCAGGAACTGATGAGTGAGGGAGCAATTTTAGATCTAATTCTCAGTGGAGCACAGGATTTGGTGAGAGAGGTGATGGTGGTGGGGCCGCTTGGCAATAGTGATCATAATATGATCAAATTGGAATTAATGTCAGGAAGGGGGACAGTAAGCAAATCCACTGCTCTAGTGCAAAACTTTCAAAAGGGAAACTTTGATAAAATGAGAAAAATAGAAAAAAAATGAAAGGAGCAGCTACAAAGGTAAAAAGTGTGCAAGAGGCATGGATATTTTAAAAAAATACCATCCTAGAAGCACAGTCCAGATGTATTCCATACATTAAGAAAGGTGGAAAGAAGACAAAACAATTACCGGCATGGTTAAAAGGTGAGGTGAAAGAGGCTATTTTAGCGAAAAGATCTTCATTCAAAAAGTGGAAGAAGGATCCAACAGGAGAAAATAGGATAAAGCATAAGCGCTGGCAAGTGAAATGTATGACATTGATCAGACAGGCTAAGAGAGAATTTGAAAAGAAGTTGGCCATAGAGACAAATACTCACAGTAAAAACTTTTTAAAAATATATCCAAAGCAGAAAGCCTGTGAGGGAGTTAGTTGGACCATTAAATGATCGAAGGGCTAAAGGGGCACTTATAGAAGATAAGGCTATCGCAGAAAGATAAAACAATTTCTTTGCTTTGGTGTTTACTGAAGAGGATGTTGGGGAGATACTCATTCTGATGGACTGAATCAAATCACGGTGAACTTAGAAGATTTGGAAGGCCTGACTGACAAACTGAAGAGTAGTAAATCACCTGGACCGGATAGTATACATGTCAGGGTTCTGAAGGAACTAAAAATAGAGAATGAAAGTACAGGGTAATGCAGATGAGAATGAATTTACTCAATCTCTCATTTAAGAAGTAATATCTCAAAGAGATAGTAACTCAATAATATACCTGGACTTGAACAACATTACTCATATAATGATTTTATTTTTGAAATTGTAACCGAACTTTATTGGCACCTGTTAGAATGTATGATATCCTACATTTACTTACCTTAGTCTAAGTGCCTATTTGTAAACCTTTGCGATGGTATATAACTTAGCGACGGTATAGAAAAGTTTTTAAATAAATAAATAAATTTCAGATCTATTAGTAAAAATTTGTAATCTATTATTAAAATCATTCATTGAACCTGAAGTCTGGAGGATGGCTAATGTAACCCCAATATTTAAAAAGGGCTCCAGGGGCAATCCAGGACACTACAGACCAGTTAACCTGAAAAAATGTGGAAAGTATTCTAAATATCAGAATCACAGAACATAAGAAATTGCCATGCTGGGTCAGACCAAGGGTCCATCAAGCCCAGCATCCTGTTTCCAACAGAGGCCAAACCAGGCCACAAGATCCTGGCAATTTCCCAAACACTAAGAAGATCCCATGCTACTGATGCAATTAATAGCAGTGGCTATTCCCTAAGTAAACTTGATTAATAGCTGTTAATGGACTTCACCTCCAAGACCTTATCCAACCCTTTTTTGAACTCAGCTACACTAACTGTACCAACCATATTCTCTGGCAACAAATTCCAGAGCTTAATTGCCCCCTAGTCCTTCTATTATTCGAAAGTGGAAATAACCATGTCACATCTACTCGTTCAATACCTCTCATGACCTTAAAGACCTCTATCATATCCCCCCTCAGCCGTCTCTTCTCCAAGCTGAACAGCCCTAACCTCTTCAGCCTTTCCTCATAGGGGAGCTGTTCCATCCCCTTTATCATTTTGGAACTACCACCCAGGAAAGAGATTTAGGCATCATAGTGGATAATACATTGAAATTGTCGGTTCAGTGTGCTGCAGCTGTCAAAAAAGCAAACAGAATGTTGGGAATTATTAAAAAGGGAATGGTGACAGAAATGGAAAATGTCATAATGCCTCTGTATCACTCCATGATGAGGCTGCACCATGAATACTGTGTACAATTCTGGTTGCCACATCTCAAAAAAGATATAGTTGCGATGGAGAAGGTACAGAGAAGGGCGACCAAAATGATTAGAGATGTGAATCGTGTCCTCGATCATCTTAACGATCGATTTCGGCTGGGAGGGGGAGGGAATCGTATTGTTGCCGTTTGGGTGTTTGAAGTATCGTGAAAATCGTGACAATCGTGAGCCGGCACACTAAAACCCCCTAAAACCCACCCCCGACCCTTTAAATTAAATCCCCCACCCTCCCGAACCCCCCCCAAATGCCTTAAATTACCTGGGGGTCCAGCAGCAGTCTGGAACGGCAGCGGTCCGGAACGGCCTCCTGCAATTGAATTGTGTTGTCTTCAGCCGGCGCCATTTTTCAAAATGGCGGCGCAAAATGGCGGCGGCCATAGACCAACACGATTCGACTGCAGGAGGTTGTTCCGGACCCCCGCTGGACTTTTGGCAAGTCTTGTGGGGGTCAGGAGGCCCCCCCAAGCTGGCCAAAAGTCCCTGGGGGTCCAGCGGGGGTCCGGAAAACGATCTCCTGCCGCGAATCGTTTTCCGTACGGAAAATGGCGCCGGCAGGAGATCGACTGCAAGAGGTCGTTCAGCGGGGGTTCCGGACCGCCGCTGAACGACCTCCTGCAGTCGATCTCCTGCCAGCGCCATTTTCCGTACGGAAAACGATTCGCGGCAGGAGATCGTTTTCCGGACCCCCGCTGGACCCCCAGGGACTTTTGGCCAGCTTGGGGGGGCCTCCTGACCCCCACAAGACTTGCCAAAAGTCCAGCGGGGGTCCGGAACGACCTCCTGCAGTCGAATCGTGTTGGTCTATGGCCGCCGCCATTTTGCGCCGCCATTTTGAAAAATGGCGCCGGCTGAAGACAACACAATTCAATTGCAGGAGGCCGTTCCGGACCACTGCCGTTCCGGACCGCCGCTGGACCCCCAGGTAATTTAAGGCATTTGGGGGGGGTTCGGGAGGGTGGGGGATTTAATTTAAAGGGTCGGGGTGGGTTTTAGGGGGTTTTAGTGTGCCGGTTTTCCTGCCCTCCCCCTTCCCCCGATTTACAATTTTTTGACGATAAATCGGGGGAATTGGTATTGTATCGTGGCCCTAAAGATTTTTGACGATTTATATCGGACGATATTTTAAATCGTCAAAAAACGATTCACATCCCTAAAAATGATAAAGGAGATGGAACAGCTCCCCTATGAGGAAAGACTAAAGAGATTAGGACTGTTCAGCTTGGAGAAGAGACGGATGAAGGGGGATATGATAGAGGTGTTTAAAATCATGAGAGGTCTAGAACGGGTAAAACATAGAAACATAGAAACATAGAAATGACGGCAGAAGAAGACCGAATGGCCCATCCAGTCTGCCCAGCAAGCCTCACACATTTTTTCTCTCATTCTTATCTGTTTCTCTTAGCTCCTTGTTCTATTCCCCTTCCACCCCCACCATTAATGTAGAGAGCAGTGATGGAGCTGCATCCAAGTGAAATATCTAGCTTGATTAGTTAGGGGTAGTAGGGGCAGTAACCGCTGCGATAAGCAAGCTACACCCATGCTTATTTGTTTTACCTAGACTATGTTGTACAGCCCTTGTTGGTTTTTTTTTTCTTCTCCCCTGCCGTTGAAGCAGAGAGCCATGCTGGATATGCTGGATATGCATTGAAAGTGAATCGGTTATTTACTCTTTCGGATAATAGAAGGACTAGGGGACACTCCATGAAGTTAGCATGTAGTATATTTAAAACTTATGGGAGAAAGTTCTTTTTCACTCAATGCACAATTAAACTCTGGAATTTGTTGCCAGGGGATGTGGTTAGTGCAATTAGTGTAGCTGGGTTTAAAAAAGGTTTGGATAAGTTCTTGGAGGAGAAGTCCATTACCTGGTATTAATTAAGTTGACTTAGAAAATAGCCACTGCTATTACTAGCATCAGTAGCATGGGATAGACTTAGCTTTTGGGTACTTGCCAGGTTCTTATAGCCTGGATTGGCCACTGGTGGAAACAGAATAGTGGGCTTGATGGTCCCTTGGTCTCATCCAGTATGGCATGTTCTTATGTTCTTTAATAGTAGGCCACATGACATTAGTATCAATGTGTTATTTTGTATTTTGCCTGTATTTTCATTGTTATATTTTGGATGGACCATTGTATTTCCTTCAAATATCTTTGGTTTCATATATTTGGAAAATTTAATAAATACAAAAAGTGTTTAAGAAAAAAATAGAGTCGGATTATCGAAATCCCCAATCAGTCCACAGATGAAAATAATTTGAATCAAACAGTGGATTGTCCAAAAATAGGTGATATCATAGGTTGAATAACCATTTCAACACAGGAATTTTATTTTTGTGAGTTTGTGTGCAAAAAATGTTTTTATTCTTTCCTTAATTGATATAAATACTGCTCAAAAACCACAACTCAAAAATGATGGGGGCAGCAGGGTTTTCTAATTGTGGCACCTTAAAATGAATGAAAAATAGTCTCCCCGCTTCTTTTACTTTTCATTAATGCTAGTGTCACTTTGCTTTCAGACATATGAAATATTACTCCTAGTAGTTTATGTATTCCTGTAAGAGTGCCATTACACAACTTAACCATCAATGAATTCCACAGTACAGGTTCAAAATCCAACAGAGGGTATAATGTTGATCCCATTAAAATGTCAATCTCTTAATGTACAGAAATCATCTGAAGCAGTCATTTGTACTGCAATCCCATTGCTTCTCAATTCTCTATTTTCTTGTCCCAACATTGATGTGTTTTGGCACCCAAATAATGTTTGTCTTGAGGAAAACAAGCCTCAGAAAAATGTCTTTCTTTTCTTCTTTAGCAATTGCAAGAGATACTCTTGTGTATGCATCTAATTGACCACATTTATTTAACAACTTTTTAATACCGACATTCGTGGGTATATCATATTGGTTTTCAATGAACTGAGAGAGAAAATTCCATGGAACAGGGATGGAGGGAGCCACAGAATGAGGAAGAAAACAGGGAGAAGGCAGGGGGAGCGATGAAACTTAGGGAGAGGCAATAACAAAGGGAATAACATTATGTGAGTATATGGCAGAGAATAGAGACATAGTTAACAATATAACATTATAATATTAGTTAAAATAGACTAGTATAAAGTAGGAGTAATATAACAAGGGAGATGGGGAAGAGGGGCAGGGGGGATTATGCTGGGAAAGCTTGCTTGAAGAGCCAAGTCTTTAACTTTTTCCTAAATTTGTATAGGCAGGACTCAGTGCGAAGTTCAGCTGGTAGAGCATTCCAGTGTGTGGGACCTGCAACTGAAAGGCCTTGTTCCCTTGTAGAGGAGAGGTGGGCATTCTTAAGGGAGGGGGTGTAGAGGGTGCCTTTGTGGGTGGTCCTCGCAGGGCGGTTGTGGAGGGTGAATCGCAGGGGGTCTTCAAGCCAGTTGGAATTGTGGTTGTATAGGGTTTTGTGGATAATGGTTAAGGTTTTGAAAAGGATACGTGAGGGTATGGGGAGCCAATGAAGTTCTTTGAGTACAGGGGTTATGTGGTCAAATTTGTGGGAATTCGTAAGGGTTCTTGCTACTGCATTTGCAGCATTTGAAGTGGTTTGATGGTAGCATATGGAAGGCCCAGAAGTAGGGAGTTGCAGTAGTCCATTTTTGAGCAAATAGTTGCTTGTATGACTGTGCGGAGATCGTGTGCGTGTAGTAAGGGTTTGAGCTTCTTCATAACATGGAGTTTATAGAGACCTTCCTTTAGGATAGTATTGATGTATTTTTTGAAATTTAGATGCTGATCAATCATGACACCGAGATTACATACTGATGGCTGTATAAAGGACAAGACTGGTGAAGAGTTGCTTCCAGGGGATAGCATAGGGTTCTGAGGGTTGGAAATAATGAGCAGCTCTGTTTTTGCAGTGTTGCGAGATAGGAGGTTCGTGAGGAGGGTGTTTATGGAATGGAGACATTTCTCCCAGAACAGTAGAGATTTGGCAATGGATTCTTGTATGGGTATGAGGATTTGGACATCATCGGCATATAAACCACATAAACTACATCCTTGCTCCTATCAGAAAGACACTTTTAAACATAGGACCAATCAAGGTCTCTCTTGTTGAACCAAGAGTAGATGCCAAGTCCAAACTCTCTGATTGGATGAAACCAGTCCACATAATACAGTTGGAGCCTATGAAAAAAATGCCACTAGCACATGACAACTAACCATACCAATACTTAATAGGAAAATCTAGAAAATCTGGAAGGGGGACAGTAAGCAAATCCACGGCTCTCGTGCTAAACTTTCAAAAGGGAAACTTTGATAAAATGAGAAAAACTGTTGGAAAAAAACTGAAAGGAGCAGCTACAAAGGTAAAAAATACCATCCTAGAAGCACAGTCCAGATGTATTCCACACATTAAAAAAGGTGGAAAAAAGGCAAAATGATTACTAGCATGGATAAAAGGGGAGGTGAAATTAGCTATTTTAGCCAAAAGGTCTTGATTCAAAAATTGGAAGAAGGATCCAACAGAAGAAAATAGGATAATGCATAAGCGTTGGCAAGTTAAATGTAAGACATTGATCAGACAGGCTAAGAGAGAATTTGAAAAGAAGTTGGCCAGGGAGCAAAAATTCACAGTAAAAACTTTTTAAAATATATCCGAAGCAGAAAGCCTGTGAGGAGTCGGTTTGACCTTTGGATGATTGAGGGGTTAAAAGGGGCACTTAGAGAAGATAAGGCCATTGCGGAAAGATTAAATGATTTCTTTGTTTCGGTGTTTACTGAAGAGGATGTTGGGGAGGTACCCGTACTGGAGAAGGTTTTCATGGGTAATGATTCAGATGGACTGAACGAAATCACGGTGAACCTAGAAGATGTGGTAGGCCTGACAAACTGAAGTAGTAAATCACCTGGACCGGATGGTATACCCCTCAGGGTTCTGAAGGAACTAAAAATGAAATTTCAGACCTATTAGTAAAAATTTGTAACCTATCATTAAAATCATCCATTGTACCTGAAGACTGGAGGATAGCAAATGTAACCCCAATATTTAAAAAGGGCTCCAGGGGCAATCCAGGAAACTACAGACCGGTTAGCCTGACTTCAGTGCCAGGAAAAATAGTGGAAAGTGTTCTAAACATCAAAATCACAGAACATATAGAAAGACATGGTTTAATAGAACAAAGTCAGCATGGCTTTACCCAAGGCAAGTCTTGCCTCACAAATCTGCTTCACTTTTTTGAAGGAGTTAATAAACATGTGGATAAAGGTGAACCGGTAGATGTAGTGTACTTGGATTTTCAGAAGGCGTTTGACAAATTTCCTCATGAGAGGCTTCTAGGAAAAGTAAAAAGTCATGGGATAGGTGGTGATGTCCTTTTGTGGATTACAAACTGGCTAAAAGACAGGAAACAGAGAGTCGGATTAAATGGACAATTTTCTCAGTGGAAGGGAGTAGGCAGTAGAGTGCCTCAGGGATCTGTATTGGGACCCTTGCTTTTCAATATATTTATAAATGATTTGGAAAGAAATATGACAAGTGAGGTAATCAAATTTGCAGATGATACAAAATTGTTCAGAATAGTTAAATCACAAGCAGATTGTGATAAATTGCAGGAAGACTTTGTGAGACTGGAAAATGGGCATTCAAATGACAGATGAAATTTAATGTGGATAAGTGCAAGGTGATGCATATAGGGAAAAATAACTCATACTATAGTTACACAATGTTAGGTTCCATATTAGATGCTACCACCCAAGAAAGAGATCTAGGCGTCATAGTGGATAACACATTGAAATCATCAGTTTAGTGTGCTGTGGCAGTCAAAAAAGCAAACAGAATGTTGGGAATTATTAGAAAGGGAATGGTGAATAAAATGGAAAATGTCATAATACCTCTGTATCGCTCCATGGTGAGACCGCACCTTGAATACTGTGTACAATTCTGGTCTCCGCATCTCAAAAAAGATATAATTGCGATGGAGAAGGTACAGAGAAGAGTGGTCGAAATCATAAGGGGAATGGAACAGCTCCCCTATGAGGAAAGACTAAAGAGGTTAGAACATTTCAGCTTGGAGAAGAGACGGCTGAGGGTGGATATGATAGAGGTGTTTAAAATCATGAGAGGTCTAGAATGGGTAGATGTGAATTGGTTATTTATTCTTTCAGATAATAGAAAGACTAGGGGGCACTCCATGAAGTTAGCATGTGGCACATTTAAAACTAATCGGAGAAAGTTCTTTTTCACTCAACGCACAATTAAACTCTGGGATTTGTTGCCAGAGGATGTGGTTAGTGCAGTTAGTATAGCTGTGTTTAAAAAAGGATTGGATAAGTTCTTGGAAGAGAAGTCCATTACCTGCTATTAATTAAGTTGACTTAGAAAATAGCCACTGCTATTACTAGCAATAGCAACATGAAATAGACTTAGTTTTTGGGTACTTGCCAGGTTCTTATGGCCTGGATTGGCCACTGTTGGAAACAGGATGCTGGGCTTGATGGATCCTTGCTCTGACACAGTATGGCATGTTCTTATGTTCTTAAGGTTTTGTGCTTAGGCAGCATATAAATAAATGAAACATGAACTATGAACCATCTGTATCTAGTTCCAGTCTCTGTTCAGTATCCTGACCAGCCTGTGCCTGTATCCAGTCTTAGCCCATGCCCAGTATCCAGCCCTCAGTTCGAGCCTGCGTCTGTCTAGCCTGTCCAGCTTTGTCCATCCTGCTTTTTTATCCAGTTCTCTGCTTCCAACCTGCCACTGCCACAATGTCCAACCTGTGCCTGACTTTACTTCCTACCTTTGCCTGCCTTGCCTTGTTCAGCCTTTCCAGCCTTGTCCAACCTGTCTTGCCTCATCCAGCCTGCCTTACCATGATGTTCTGCTGCCATAGCCAAGCCCTACCAACCCCCAAAAAGCAAGGGCTAAACCTGCGGGGGGAGGAGGCTGGCTAGGTAGTAGGTAAACCCCAGTCCAGCCCTGCGGTATTGCCCTGCTCGTAATGGGGTTGTTCTCCGGCCCCAGCCGGCATGACACACGAGTCTTTATCATCCCCTCGCTATGCTTCCTTGACTATATAACTCATAAACCAGGAATATAGAGCAATTTGCATATAATAATTTATATAACATATACCCTTTATGACTGGCCCGAGTCTCTCAGAGAACAACAGTATTCTGTTTGTCTTAGATAATGGAGATTTTATTAGAGGTTTTCTTAGTACTTTCACAATGAATTTATCAGCATAAACTTAATGATTGTCAGATGTTAAAAGGTTTACATGTTCAGTTAGAAGGTTTTACTGGCCCTTGTTTCTCTAGGACATCTGTTCAAAAGTGTGTGAATGCCGACTATAATGAAGGATCACAGGTGCTTCCCCTTTACCAATCGAGTTATCATTTTAGGCACAATTTTTTAGTTATGGTCTTGGAGCAATATTTATGAGTACCAATAACAATTTTTAAAGAGATATAAAAAGGATAGAAAGGTTTTTTGCACACAAACTCACAAAAATAAAATTCCTGTTCATCCCATAATATTACCTATTTTTGAACAATCCACTGTTTCATTCAGATTTAAAATAAAAAAAGAGCCAGAGATCACCTGGTGTTTGAGGCATTGCACCAGGAATGAAATTGGACACTCTATCAGGGTCATTTATCATTCTGCATTAGGGCCAAACGCGTGTGGTAAATAGCGCAACACACGTTAGTATGCAAATGTCACATTTGGTATGCAAGTGGGAGGAGTTTGGGCGGAGTTAATAGAAATGAGTAGCTCCTAATGTCAAATGCAATAGAGTAGCACTCAGGAATGCGGGTTTTAAAGCCGGAAATAACTATGCCTTTTTTCTGTGCATTGTGCCCACGATAGCAGTGCGTTACTGGGAAAAGGTAGGTAGAGATGGCAATAAGGTAGGTAGAGAGTGCAACAAGTTGGGTAGAGAGTGTAGCAAGCTAGGTAGAGAGTGCATTATACAAATCAACTCCTCTTGTACCTTTCATCAGTTGAAATGACAGAAAATCTTCAGTGATATGTACTTTCCTGTTTTTACCTCCTGCTGTGTATATAAAATCACCTCCCCCAAAACTACCCTACCCCCAACCCCATTAAAATTAGCCTAACTATGCCCCCTTTTGTATCACAGGTGCTATTTCCACTATATTTATAGCATTTTGATAAATCTAGGGGTATATTAGCTAATGGTCCTTATCTACTGTCATACTCAATTTTTATGAAAGTGATAGGAGCACAGTAGTATTGCAATCAACCCTGTCTTCACCCCCTCAATTGCAAAGGCAAAGGGAGAGAAGTGGTAAGTATAAAACAAAGTGAGAAGAAAAGAAAACAGGATCTAGCAATTCTATGGCCATGAGGTAGTTGGGTTAATCTCAGAGGTCTTCAACTCTCTGGAGGCCTACAGATCAATGCTAGCAGGTTGGAGGCACTCATATACTGACCAGAAAGACCATGGAGATCAAGAGTTGGTGGATATTTGCTAGTTTTTGTAGCTGTATAGTTTATTGAAAAGAATGGTGGAAAGTCGTATGTGCATTTGTGTGTGTGTGTGTGTGTGTGTGTAGGGATGTGCAGAAGAAAATTTGTTCCGGTTCGTTTATTCATTTCATTGAGACCCCAATTCGTATCATTAGTTTCAAAGCAAAAAATAATTATTTGTTTATTAGTTTGATTCGTTTTTCGTTTGCCATTAAAGTCAATGGGGGACGTATTGCAGCCTATTTTTGGCTGCAGAATTGGGGTTTTCATATCAATTTGGATGAAACTTCTAGGAAGCAATCATCAGAAGGGCAAAAGAGCCCCAAGGTACTTAGACTGTGGCAAAGTGGCACCAAAGTGGCATGAATAGCCTAAGGCACCGTAAAGGGGCAAAGGGGTACCAGGAGTGGCAAGAGTGATTTAAAAGAGGTGCAAAGCAGCAGCAAGAGTGTCAAAAACACTCCACAGCTTCAAAAGAGGGCACCGATAACAGTTGCATGAACCCTCGAAGGCAGCATGAGAGGCAAAGTGGCATGACAAGTGGAAACAACATCCTACAGCACAATGAAGGACGAACACAGCAAGCAGAAAAGGTGTCAGAAAGAACCCCAAGGTGCCGATAAAGGGACAAAGCAGCAGAAAGACTAGCACCAATACATTGAAGAACCATGATAGTAGCAAGAACACCACAAGGAGTAGAGTCGTCTGACGTCTGGTGTATGGTAGCAAGGCAGAGTGACAGAAAGTTGATAGGGGCAAGACAGGCAGGCACAGTGGAAGTGTAGCCAGGTCCCTGTGCTGTTGATAGGGTCATGACAGGCAGGCACAGTGGAGGTATAGTCAGCTCCCTCTGGTATTGATAGGGGCAAGACAGGCAGGCACAGTGGAAGTAGACAGGTCCCTCTGGTGTTGATAGGGGCAAGACAGGCAGGTACAGTGGAGGTAGAATCAGGTCCCTCTGGTGTTGATAGGGGCAAGACAGGCAGGCACAGTGGAGGTATAGTCAGGTCCCTCTGGTGTTGATAGGGGCAAGACAGGCAGGCACAGTGGAGGTAGAGTCAGGTCCCACTGGTATTGATAGGGGCAAGACAGGCAGGCACAGTGGAGGTAGAGTCAGGTCCCACTGGTATTGATAGGGGCAAGACAGGCAGGCACAGTGGAGGTAGAGTCAGGTCCCTCTGGTGTTGATAGGGGCAACGTACAAAACAATGAAATAAGGTTTCAATTATTCAAAATTCAACACGTCATATCCAAAATTGTAAATTGCTTTGAGGACAAGTTTTGTAGGACCGATACCAAAGGGATCTGTATGACAATCAGACCCCACAAAGGATAGGTCACATTACTTTATTTAATTAATGATACTGGAGTCTCTCAAAATTCATAGTCTCTCAAAAGTTATAGACTCTCAAAAATTATATTGCCACGGGACGATAAACGTATAATTTCAAAGCAAAAACCAGCTTTTATGCAAATAAAATATCTTTTTGATACTTAGCTTCTAACCGGGATCAAGACTAAAATCCCGACGTGATCACGTTTCGGACCAACCAGGTCCTGCTTCAGGGGTTAAATCTTCTCAATCCTTTGTGCTAGAGCTTCCAAGCTTCATTTCCACTGCGGCAAAAATAAACTGACGTTTTTCTTCAATTATTCTTCGGCGGTCCGTACTTCGGACCCGCTTGCGTTGATAGGGGCAAGACAGGCAGGCACAGTGGAGGTAGAATCAGGTCCCTCTGGTGTTGATAGGGGCAAGACAGGCAGGCACAGTGGAGGTAGAATCAGGTCCCTCTGGTGTTGATAGGGGCAAGACAGGCAAGCACAGTGGAGGTAGAGTCAGGTCCCTCTGGTGTTGATAGGGGCAAGACAGGCAGGCACAGTGGAAGTAGAGTCAGGTCCCTCTGGTGTTGATAGGGGCAAGACAGGCAGGCACAGTGGAAGTAGAGTCAGGCCCCTCTAGTGTTGATAGGGGCAAGACAAGCAGGCACAATAGAGGTATAGTCCGGTCCCTCTACTGTTGATAGGTGCAAGACAGGCAGGCACAGTGGAGGTAGATTCATGGAGAAGGTACAGAGAAGGGCAACCAAAATGATAAAGGGGATGGAACAGCTTCCCTATGAGGAAAGGCTGAAAAGGTTAGGGCTGTTCAGCTTGCAGAAGAGACGGCTGAGTGGGGATAGGATAGATGTCTTTAAGATCACGAGAGGTCTTGAACGAGTGGATGTGACTCGGTTATTTACACTTTCGAATAATAGAAGGACTAGGGGGCATTCCATGAAGTTAGCAAGTAGCACATTTAAGACTAATCGGAGAAAATTCTTTTTCACTCAACGTACAATAAAGCTCTGGAATTTGTTGCCAGAGGATTTGGTTAGTGCAGTTAGTGTAGCTGGGTTCAAAAAAGGTTTGGATAAGTTCTTGGAGGAGAAGCCCATTAACAGCTATTAATCAAGTGTTATGATCCCGGTCACTAGATTAGTGACCGGGCGCTTACCTCTCTTCCCCGCGCTGCTAAACGCCAGGTCCAGGGCCCTCCGGTCTGCGTGGCAGCGGCGTCTCCACGAGGGAGACGCCGCCGAAGACTCCTCCCCTCAGCGGGGCAACGCGCGCGCGCGGGGAACGGCGTTTTCAGCTGTCAGCACCCGGATGTGCTGACACGCCCACCATGACGTCAGACGCCGACCGGGAGATTTAAGCAAGGCACTTCTCTTTCCAAAGTGCCTTGCAACGAGGTTCCTTTGTGGAGTGCCGTTGTCTTCGTTCCTGCCGGTTTCTGTTTTGCCTGCCTGCCTGTCTCGATCCCTGCCTGGTTCCTGGACTTCCGCTTGCCTTGTGTTTCTGCCTTCGCCTGACGTTTACCTGCCTTGACTCTGGTTTGTGACTCCGACTCCTGTTTGCCAGCTGCCTGCCTTGACTCTGGTTTGTGACTCCGACTCCTGTTTGCCAGCTGCCTGCCTTGACTCTGGTTTGTGACTCCGACTCCTGTTTGCCAGCTGCCTGCCTTGACTCCGGTCCGTGACTCCGACTCCTGTTTGCCAGCTGCCTGCCTTGACTCCGGTCCATGACTCCGACTACTGTTTGCCAGCTGCCTGCCTTGATTCCGGTCCGTGACTCCGACTACTGTTTGCCTGCTGCCTGCCTTGACTCCGGTCCGTGACTCCGTCTACTGTTTGCTTGCTGCCTGCCTTGACTCCAGTCCGTGTCTCCAACTTCTGGTTGCCTGCCGCCTGCCTTAGACTCCGGTTTGTACTCTACTCCTGGGTTTCTTCGTCTTCGCCTAAGTCCCAGCAGTCCGGGTTCCTACGGGCTCCTACTGGGGGGACCTCGGATTTCCAGGGTGAACACTCCTAAGTCCTAGCGACCCGGGCTCTCACAGCTCCTCTGGGGGAGTCACGGGTTTCCAGGTGAAGCTCCGTTTGCCCAGTGGGAGTTCTGCCTCCCGACTGTACTCTCGGGTCAGTCGGCCTAAGGATCCACTTCCGGATTTCGCCCACCGTAACATCAAGTTTACTTAAGGAATAGCCACTGCTATTTATTGCATCAGTAGCATGGGATCTTCTTAGTGTTTGGGTAATTGCCAGGTTCTTGTGGCCTGGTTTGGCCTCTGTTGGAAACTGGATGCTGGGCTTGATGGACCCTTGGTCAGACCCAGCATGGCAATTTCTTATGTTCTTATGTCCCTCTGGTGTTGATAGGGGCAAGACAAGCAGGCACAGTAGAGGTAGAATCAGATCACTCTGGTGTTGATAGGGGCAAGACAGGCAGACACATTGGAGGTAGACAGGCCCATCTGGTTTGATAGGGACAAGACAGGTAGGCACAGTGGAAGTAGACAGGTCCCTCTGGTTTTGATAGGGGCAAAACAGGCAGGCACATTGGAGGTATAGTCAGGTCCCTCTGGTGTTGATGGGGGCAAGACAGGCAGGCACATTGGAGGTATAGTCAGCTCCCTCTGGTGTTGATAGTGGCAAGACAGGCAGGCACAGTGGAGGTAGAATCAGGTTCCTCTGGTGTTGATAGGGGCAAGACAGGCAGGCACAGTGGAGGTATAGTCAGGTCCCTCTGGTGTTGATCGGGGCAAGACAGGCAAGCACAGTGGAGGTATAACCAGGTCCCTCTGGTTTTGATAGGGGCAAGACAGGCAGGCACAGTGGAGGTATAGTCAGGTCCCTCTGGTATTGATAAGGGCAAGACAGGCAGGTACAGTGGAGGTATAGTCAGGACCCTCTGGTGTTAAAAGGGCAACACACTCACAAATCACAATAGGTTTCACTGGTCAGAATTATTCCATTTGAATTATAACCACATATAGTGTAATTCTCATATATGCTTTGTAGGACCCACACTCAATGAGTTTGTCTTTGTATCAAACTCATAATTCTAGTTATTGGTCCATTTATTTTATTTAATTGATAACTAATTTTAAGAGTTTTTTTGTTTTTTATTACTAGGTTTTCCTAAAACCAAACCAACTGAAGCTGACAAACTCTAATCCCGCCAAGGGTATGTCATTGAAGAATGAACAATGGAGCAAAATACTTGTAATCCTTACGCAAAACTTTGCAATGTTTGGAAAACAATCCCCTGTAGATAGTCATATGACAATCTTTAAAGCAATATTCATCTGTATTTGATGAAACCAACAGTCCCGACACGATCGTGTTTCTGACCACTCGGTCCTGCTTCAGGGGAAACCGCACTTCAAAAGCAAAACTCCATCTCCTGTAATGACTGCAGTTAAACACCATTCATTTCGAAGACTTGCGTCCATGGCTAAATCAGCAAGTTGCCTCCACGGTCTGCATTCAGTACTGCCATTTCTCAAAAAACATGGCGAAGCCTCCAGCTATTTATCCTGAAACCGGAAGTACAAATGTCACATCTTAGTCCTCCACTAGGTCGTATCATAAAGAGCTACTTGCAGTGTGAAATAAGGCTCATGACAGACCGGCACAGCAATGAGGTCAGTTCCTTGTAGTGTGACATAAGGGGTGAGACAGACAGGCACAGCAATGAGGTCAGGCCCTTGTAGTGTGAAATAAGACACATGACAGACAGGCACAGCAATGAGGTCAGGCCCTTGTAGTGTGACATAAGGGGCGAGACAGACAGGCACAGCAATGAGGTCAGGCCCTTGTAGTGTGACATAAGGGGCGAGACAGACAGGCACAGCAATGAGGTCAGGCCCTTGTAGTGTGACATAAGGGGCGAGACAGACAGGCACAGCAATGAGGTCAGGCCCTTGTAGTGTGACATAAGGGGCGAGACAGACAGGCACAGCAATGAGGTCAGGCCCTTGTAGTGTGACATAAGGGGCGAGACAGACAGGGACAGCAATGAGGTCAGTTCCTTGTAGTGTGACATAAGGGGCGAGACAGACAGGCACAGCAATGAGGTCAGGCCCTTGTAGTGTGAAATAAGACACATGACAGACAGGCACAGCAATGAGGTCAGGCCCTTGTAGTGTGACATAAGGGGTGAGACAGACAGGGACAGCAATGAGAACAGACCCTTGTAGTGTGAAATAAGGCACGTGACAGGCACAGCAATGAGGTCAGGCCCTTGTAGTGTGACATAAGGGATGAGACAGAAAGGCACAGCAATGAGGTCAGGCCCTTGTAGTGTGAAATAAGACACATGACAGACAGGCACAGCAATGAGGTCAGGCCCTTGTAGTGTGACATAAGGGATGAGACAGACAGGCACAGCAATGAGGTCACGCCCTTGTAGTGTGAAATAAGACACATGACAGACAGGCACAGCAATGAGGTCAGGCCCTTGTAGTGTGACATAAGGGATGAGACAGACAGGCACAGCAATGAGGTCACGCCCTTGTAGTGTGAAATAAGACACATGACAGACAGGCACAGCAATGAGGTCAGGCCCTTGTAGTGTGAAATAAGACACATGACAGACAGGCACAGCAATGAGGTCAGTTCCTTGTAGTGTGACATAAGGGGCGAGACAGACAGGCACAGCAATGAGGTCAGGCCCTTGTAGTATGACCTAAGGGATGAGACAGACAGGCACAGCAATGAGGTCAGGCCCTTGTAGTGTGAAATAAGACACATGACAGACAGGCACAGCAATGAGGTCAGGCCCTTGTAGTGTGAAATAAGACACATGACAGACAGGCACAGCAATGAGGTCAGGCCCTTGTAGTGTGACATAAGGGATGAGACAGACAGGCACAGCAATGAGGTCACGCCCTTGTAGTGTGAAATAAGACACATGACAGACAGGCACAGCAATGAGGTCAGGCCCTTGTAGTGTGAAATAAGACACATGACAGACAGGCACAGCAATGAGGTCACGCCCTTGTAGTGTGAAATAAGACACATGACAGACAGGCACAGCAATGAGGTCAGGCCCTTGTAGTGTGAAATAAGACACATGACAGACAGGCACAGCAATGAGGTCAGTTCCTTGTAGTGTGACATAAGGGGCGAGACAGACAGGCACAGCAATGAGGTCAGGCCCTTGTAGTATGACCTAAGGGATGAGACAGACAGGCACAGCAATGAGGTCAGGCCCTTGTAGTGTGAAATAAGACACATGACAGACAGGCACAGCAATGAGGTCAGGCCCTTGTAGTGTGAAATAAGACACATGACAGACAGGCACAGCAATGAGGTCAGTTCCTTGTAGTATGACCTAAGGGATGAGACAGACAGGCACAGCAATGAGGTCAGGCCCTTGTAGTGTGACATAAGGGGTGAGACAGACAGGCACAGCAATGAGGTCAGGCCCTTGTAATGTGAAATAAGGCACGTGACAGGCACAGCAATGAGGTCAGTTCCTTGTAGTGTGACATAAGGGGCGAGACAGACAGGCACAGCAATGAGGTCAGGCCCTTGTAGTGTGACATAAGGGGTGAGACAGACAGGCACAGCAATGAGGTCAGGCCCTTGTAATGTGAAATAAGGCACGTGACAGGCACAGCAATGAGGTCAGTTCCTTGTAGTGTGACATAAGGGGCGAGACAGACAGGCACAGCAATGAGGTCAGGCCCTTGTAGTGTGACATAAGGGGCGAGACAGACAGGCACAGCAATGAGGTCAGGCCCTTGTAATGTGAAATAAGGCACGTGACAGGCACAGCAATGAGGTCAGGTCCTTGTAGTGTGACATAAGGGGCGAGACAGACAGGCACAGCAATGAGGTCAGGCCCTTGTAGTGTGACATAAGGGGTGAGACAGACAGGCACAGCAATGAGGTCAGGCCCTTGTAATGTGAAATAAGGCACGTGACAGGCACAGCAATGAGGTCAGTTCCTTGTAGTGTGACATAAGGGGCGAGACAGACAGGCACAGCAATGAGGTCAGGCCCTTGTAGTGTGACATAAGGGGCGAGACAGACAGGCACAGCAATGAGATCAGTTCCTTGTAGTGTGACATAAGGGGCGAGACAGACAGGCACAGCAATGAGGTCAGGCCCTTGTAGTGTGACATAAGGGGCGAGACAGACAGGCACAGCAATGAGGTCAGGCCCTTGTAGTGTGACATAAGGGGCGAGACAGACAGGCACAGCAATGAGGTCAGTTCCTTGTAGTGTGACATAAGGGGCGAGACAGACAGGCACAGCAATGAGGTCAGGCCCTTGTAGTGTGACATAAGGGGCGAGACAGACAGGCACAGCAATGAGGTCAGGCCCTTGTAGTGTGACATAAGGGGCGAGACAGAAAGGCACAGCAATGAGGTCAGGCCCTTGTAGTGTGACATAAGGGGTGAGACAGACAGGCACAGCAATGAGGTCAGGCCCTTGTAGAGTGACATAAGGGGCGAGACAGACAGGGACAGCAATGAGAACAGGCCCTTGTAGAGTGACATAAGGGGCGAGACAGACAGGCACAGCAATGAGAACAGGCCCTTGTAGAGTGACATAAGGGGCGAGACAGACAGGCACAGCAATGAGGTCAGGCCCTTGTAGTGTGACATAAGGGGCGAGACAGACAGGCACAGCAATGAGGTCAGGCCCTTGTAGTGTGACATAAGGGGTGAGACAGACAGGCACAGCAATGAGGTCAGGCCCTTGTAATGTGAAATAAGGCACGTGACAGGCACAGCAATGAGGTCAGTTCCTTGTAGTGTGACATAAGGGGTGAGACAGACAGGCACAGCAATGAGATCAGTTCCTTGTAGTGTGACATAAGGGGCGAGACAGACAGGCACAGCAATGAGGTCAGGCCCTTGTAGTGTGACATAAGGGGCGAGACAGACAGGCACAGCAATGAGGTCAGGCCCTTGTAATGTGAAATAAGGCACGTGACAGGCACAGGAATGAGGTCAGTTCCTTGTAGTGTGACATAAGGGGTGAGACAGACAGGCACAGCAATGAGATCAGTCCTTGTAGTGTGACATAAGGGGCGAGACAGACAGGCACAGCAATGAGGTCAGGCCCTTGTAGTGTGACATAAGGGGCGAGACAGACAGGCACAGCAATGAGATCAGTTCCTTGTAGTGTGACATAAGGGGCGAGACAGACAGGCACAGCAATGAGGTCAGGCCCTTGTAGTGTGACATAAGGGATGAGACAGAAAGGCACAGCAATGAGGTCAGGCCCTTGTAGTGTGACATAAGGGGCGAGACAGACAGGCACAGCAATGAGATCAGTTCCTTGTAGTGTGACATAAGGGGCGAGACAGACAGGCACAGCAATGAGGATCAGGCCCTTGTAGTGTGACATAAGGGGCGAGACAGACAGGCACAGCAATGAGATCAGTTCCTTGTAGTGTGACATAAGGGGCGAGACAGACAGGCACAGCAATGAGGTCAGGCCCTTGTAGTGTGACATAAGGGGCGAGACAGACAGGCACAGCAATGAGATCAGTTCCTTGTAGTGTGACATAAGGGGCGAGACAGACAGGCACAGCAATGAGGTCAGGCCCTTGTAGTTGACATAAGGGGCGAGACAGACAGGCACAGCAATGAGGTCAGTTCCTTGTAGTGTGACATAAGGGGCGAGACAGACAGGCACAGCAATGAGATCAGGCCCTTGTAAGTAGTGACATAATGAGGCAGTTCCTTGTAGGACCAGACCAGGCACAGCAATGAGGTCAGGCCCTTGTAGTGTGACATAAGGGGCGAGACAGACAGGCACAGCAATGAGGTCAGGCCCTTGTAGTGTGACATAAGGGGTGAGACAGACAGGCACAGCAATGAGGTTCAGGTCCCTTGTAGTGTGACATAAGGGGCGAGACAGAAGGCACAGCAATGAGGTCAGGCCCTTGTAGTGTGACATAAGGGGCGAGACAGACAGGCACAGCAATGAGGTCAGGCCCTTGTAGTGTGACATAAGGGGCGAGACAGACAGGCACAGCAATGAGGTCAGGCCCTTGTAGTGTGACATAAGGGGCGAGACAGACAGGCACAGCAATGAGGTCAGGCCCTTGTAGTGTGACATAAGGGGCGAGACAGACAGGCACAGCAATGAGGTCAGGCCCTTGTAGTGTGACATAAGGGGCGAGACAGACAGGCACAGCAATGAGGTCAGGCCCTTGTAGTGTGACATAAGGGGCGAGACAGACAGGCACAGCAATGAGGTCAGGCCCTTGTAGTGTGACATAAGGGGCGAGACAGACAGGCACAGCAATGAGGTCAGGCCCTTGTAGTGTGACATAAGGGGCGAGACAGACAGGCACAGCAATGAGGTCAGGCCCTTGTAGTGTGACATAAGGGGCGAGACAGACAGGCACAGCAATGAGGTCAGGCCCTTGTAGTGTGACATAAGGCACATGACAGACAGGGTCAGCAATGAGGTCAGGCCCTTGTAGTGTGACATAAGGCGCATGACAGACAGGCACAGCAATGAGGTCAGGCCCTTGTAGTATGACATAAGGGGTGAGACAGACATCAACAGCAATGAGGTCAGGCCCTTGTAGTGTGACTTAAGGCGCATGACAGACAGGGACAGCAATGAGGTCAGGCCCTTGTAGTGTGATATAAGGGGGCAAGGCAGACAGGCACAGCAATAAGATCAGGCCCTTGTAGTGTGACATAAGGCACATGACAGACAGGCAAAGCAATGAGGTCAGGCCCTTGTAGTATGACATAAGGGGCGATGAGGTCAGGCCCTTGTAGTGTGACATAAGGGGCGAGACAGAGAGGCACAGCAATGAGGTCAGGCCCTTGTAGTGTGGCATTAGGCGCATGACAGACAGGCACAGCAGTGAGGTCAGGCCCTTGTAGTGTGACATAAGGCGCATGACAGACAGGGACAGCAGTGAGGTCAGGCCCTTTTAGTGTGATATAAGGGGGCAAGGCAGACAGGCACAGCAATAAGATCAGGCCCTTGTAGTGTGACATAAGGCGCATGACAGACAGGGACAGCAATGAGGTCAGGCCCTTGTAGTGTGACTTAAGGCGCATGACAGACAGGCACAGCAATAAGGTCAGGCCCTTGTAGTGTGATATAAGGCACATGACAGACAGGCAAAGCAATGTGGTCAGGCCTTTGTAGTATGACATAAGGGGCGATGAGGTCAGGCCCTTGTAGTGTGACATAAGGGGCGAGACAGAGAGGCACAGCAATAAGGTCAGGCCCTTGTAGTGTGACATAAGGCACATGACAGTAGGGATGTGAATCGTGTCCTCGATCGTCTTAACGATCGATTTCGGCTGGGAGGGGGAGGGAATCGTATTGTTGCCGTTTGGGGGGGTAAAATATCGTGAAAAATCGTGAAAAATCGTGAAAAATCTAAAAATCTAAAAATCGCAAAACCGGCACATTAAAACCCCCTAAAACCCACCCCCGACCCTTTAAATTAAATCCCCCACCCTCCCGAACCCCCCCAAATGAGTTAAATAACCTGCGGGTCCAGCGGCGGTCCGGAACGGCAGCGGTCCGGAACGGGCTCCTGCTCCTGAATCTTGTTGTCTTCAGCCGGCGCCATTTTCCAAAATGGCGCCGAAAAATGGCGGCGGCCATAGACGAACACGATTGGACGGCAGGAGGTCCTTCCGGACCCCCGCTGGACTTGTGGCAAGTCTCGTGGGGGTCAGGAGGCCCCCCACAAGCTGGCCAAAAGTTCCTGGAGGTCCAGCGGGGGTCAGGGAGCGATTTCCCGCCGCGAATCGTTTTCGTACGGAAAATGGCGCCAGCCATACGCGTATGGCCAGCGCCATTTTCCGTACGGAAAATGGCGCCGGCAGGAGATCGACTGCAGGAGGTCGTTCAGCGAGGGTTCCGGCGCCTCGCTGAACGACCTCCTGCAGTCGATCTCCTGCCGGCGCCATTTTCCGTACGAAAACGATTCGCGGCGGGAAATCGCTCCCTGACCCCCGCTGGACCTCCAGGAACTTTTGGCCAGCTTGTGGGGGGCCTCCTGACCCCCACGAGACTTGCCAAAAGTCCAGCGGGGGTCCGGAAGGACCTCCTGCCATCCAATCGTGTTCGTCTATGGCCGCCGCCATTTTTCGGCGCCATTTTGGAAAATGGCGCCGGCTGAAGACAACAAGATTCAGGAGCAGGAGCCCGTTCCGGACCGCTGCCGTTCCGGACCGCCGCTGGACCCGCAGGTTATTTAACTCATTTGGGGGGGGGTTCGGGAGGGTGGGGGATTTAATTTAAAGGGTCGGGGGTGGTTTTTAGGGGGTTTTAGTGTGCCGGCTCACGATTCTAACGATTTATAACGATAAATCGTTAGAATCTCTATTGTATTGTGTTCCATAACGGTTTAAGACGATATTAAAATTATCGGACGATAATTTTAATCGTCCTAAAACGATTCACATCCCTACATGACAGACAGGCACAGCAATGAGGTCCGGCCCTTGTAGTGTGACATAAGGCGCATGACAGACAGGCACAGCAATGAGGTCAGGCCCTTGTAGTGTGACATAAGGGGGTGAGAAGGACAGGCACAGCAATGAGGTCAGGCCCTTGTAGTGTGACTTAAGGGGGTGAGACAGAGAGGCACAGCAGTGAGGTCAGGCCCTTGTAGTGTGACATAAGGCGCATGACAGACAGGGACAGCAGTGAGGTCAGGCCCTTTTAGTGTGATATAAGGGGGCAAGGCAGACAGGCACAGCAATAAGATCAGGCCCTTGTAGTGTGACATAAGGCGCATGACAGACAGGGACAGCAATGAGGTCAGGCCCTTGTAGTGTGACTTAAGGCGCATGACAGACAGGCACAGCAATAAGGTCAGGCCCTTGTAGTGTGATATAAGGCACATGACAGACAGGCAAAGCAATGAGGTCAGGCCTTTGTAGTATGACATAAGGGGCGATGAGGTCAGGCCCTTGTAGTGTGACATAAGGGGCGAGACAGAGAGGCACAGCAATGAGGTCAGGCCCTTGTAGTGTGACATAAGGCACATGACAGACAGGCACAGCAATGAGGTCAGGCCCTTGTAGTGTGACATAAGGCGCATGACAGACAGGCACAGCAATGAGGTCAGGCCCTTGTAGTGTGACATAAGGGGGTGAGACAGACAGGCACAGCAGTGAGGTCAGGCCCTTGTAGTGTGACATAAGGGGGTGAGACAGACAGGCACAGCAGTGAGGTCAGGCCCTTGTAGTGTGACATAAGGCGCATGACAGACAGGCACAGCAATGAGGTCAGGCCCTTGTAGTGTGACATAAAGGTCGAGACAGACAGGCACAGCAATGAGGTCAGGCCCATGTAGTGTGACATAAGGCGCATGACAGACAGGCACAGCAATGTGGTCAGGTCCATGTGCTGATATATCCAGAGCATATGAGGCAGGCAGAGGTGCTGCAAGACTTTAAAGTGCTTTTATTCATCTTGCCATTCACATGGAAAATCTGGAAACCCAAGCAAAGGCATGTTTATTTTCAAAAACACTAGCTTTTCCATTAACTCTGGTGCCAGTCTTGAGCAATGAGGGCTCATGATATCCCCTGTCATTGAAAGGACATATTCACGGGCACACTGGTTGGTGGACAGGACAAATATCGCTGAGCCACTGTGGCTAGGTGTGGCCAGACAGTGGACTTGTGTGCCCAATATGCCAGTGGATCTGTCTCCATGTCCTCAGTGGGCTCTGTGAGGTACCCTGTCACTGACATTTGTGCTGGTGTCTCCTTTGCTTGGGTGGGCTAAGAGTCCTTCTTGCCAGCTGCTTTCACTCTAGCCTTTGCCAGAAGAGATGATTTTTTAGGGACAACATGGCTTTGGCATAATGAAGTGGAGGAGGAAGTACTAGCTTTCGCTGACAGAGTGCTGCTCCTGCTTCGGTTTGCACTACTCTCTGAAGTGCCCGCTGTTTCCTCCTCTGCCTATGGTTTCACAGACCTTTTCTAACAGCAGGTTCTTCACAAATGTGAGACAATCGGACTGTAGGGCGAGTTTCCCTTTCACATGGGGATCACAGACTGTGGCGAGCATATATCTGTTGTCTTTTGTTAAAGGTCCTAATCTCTCTTGCACCTGCTTCTGCAAAACGTCCAGACAGCACAGCACCTCTGCTGTCATTCCCTCTTCCTGTTTAAAGCCCTCCAAAATTTCCTCCAGAATATTAACTATAGGGATGATATCACCCAAGGTGGCACTTCTGGAACTCAGCTCCTCCGTAGCATCCTTGAAGGGCTTCAGGATTTTTACCACCTGACTCATGACTATCCAATCATGATGCCCTAGGGGACTATGCTCACCTATCTCCATTTCCAGAGTAAGGTCATGAAGGGGTGTCTGCTGCTCCACTAATCTCTGCAGCATCATATAAGTGGAATTCCACCGGGTGCCAATGTCTTGAATGAGACGCTTGTGAGGCATCCCCAAATCAGTCTGCTTTTGTCGGAGAACCTGCCCCGCCTTCACACTTTTGTGGAAGTGCCCTGCTATGTTCCTGCACTTCTGTATTAATGTATGCAGGTATTCATTGTCTTGGTGCTTGGACTCCAACCCCAGAACTGACTTCACAACCAGGTGCAGAGTGTGTGCAAAACATCAGATGTTCTGAAAGCGCCCGTCGCATATTGCCTTTACCATGTTTGCACCATTGTCTGTGACAAAGAACCCTGCCTGAAGATTCCTGGCTCTCTGGTGTAGCTGCCAGCCCTCCAGCATCTCTCTGATGCATGATAGAATATTGGCTGCGGTATGGGCCTCATCTGTCAGGTGGGTGTGCAGTAAAGCCCACCTGCATCCTGATACTTGGTCACTAATAGAGCTGCCGCCTGCCCCTGCCTCAGCCAGGTCCCACCAGTGTGCTGTCAGGGAAAGGTAAGAGTGTGAAGCATTCATGGCGGTCCAGATAGCTAGCAGCACCTGGATTTGACTGTGACACTGGTTGTACAGGCTGGGGATGACCTTTCTGCTAAATGTGGTTCTGGAGGGGACTTTGTAATTTGGAGCCAGACCTGTAGCAAATGCTTGAAACCCACATTCTCCACTACCTGCAGGGTCTGGTCATCAAGAGCAATCATTTCCTCGATGCTCCTGGTTACAACTTTTGAGGCTGTCTGCCTCCTTTCCCGGGATAGTGCTACCGAACACCACCCCATTTCCTCCATGGTGCATTGTCGCTTCTGACGCATGGCAGGGGTGCTGCTGGCCTGCCACTTGACTGCTGGAAAGGGCTAAGGGCGTGGGATGACGCTGCTCCTTTTCAACCAATTTACGCTGCCTGGAAAAAGGGATCCCCTGACTGGTACTGCCACCATCTCCAGATGTCATTGCTGATGGATGTTGCTTCTACATATGATGCATCATTCCAGAATTAGTTAGATGGCCCACTTTCTTGCCTCTGCTAATAATAACCCTGGCAGAGTAATTACACTAAGCAAAACACGGGTCCTTCCTCACTTTAAAGTGGCTCCAGATCACAGATTTCTTTCGTGATCCCTTCTCTATAGCCTTTGGGGTGGATGTTGGCACTGGAGTTGAAGTAGTAGTTGCACCCTGAGAAGCAATGCCAAAGGCATGAGTCACACTCTCTGCCTGCACTGACGGCTCTTCCTCCTCCTCATCATCACCAATTTTCTCTCTCTCCTCCAGCACTGAAGTGGAGGCTAAAATGGAACTAACTAATCCTCCTAAACCTTCTTCAGCTATTATGTCTTCCATTTCTGATGAAGGGAATCCCATACAAGATGATTCTTCATCGGAACCAGAAGTAGTGATTGCGCTACATCGTCAGCGCTAACTAGAGTATGCTGTCGCACTGCTGCTTTTGGGTCTCGCTCTTTTGCTTTCTCCACTACCCCAACTGCCTTGAATGGCTCAGCCTCCTCTTCCCTCACCTCCAAAACAGGGTCAGAAACAGGTGGTGGCGGTGCATCATCTTTAAATTTAAGTTTTTTCTGGCTGGAACTGGCTGCCCCTCCAGAGATTTTGGATTGGAACAGGTCCCTTTTTAACTTTAATGGGGGGCTGCCTCTTAAAGTGCCTTCTCTGCCAGTGCCTCCTCTGCCAGTGCCAATCACTCAACGTGTACCTTTCCCTGACATCATGGATTTTAATGTCACTGCCTACTGGGGATTTGGATTAAAATGATTATTTCTTTATTGGTTGTACTGAACACCACTGTACCAATATATATGAGTGTGGAAAACTACACACACACACAGACACACAGTGCAGTGTCTTGCTGTACACTACAACTGAGACTGTTCTATGTGCACAAAAATGGTACTGAAACTCCAGATAAAACACTGGAAGCCTCAGCCTGACTACTCCTGCTGTGAGTCTGCAAGCCCAATTCCTACAGTACTCACTGTGATGCTGCTTGTAGTTGAAAAATACCCACTGCCAGACAGCCACTGCAACTCTCACACTATCTCTCACCCACACCACCCAAACCCTGCCTGCCACCTACCCCAAGGGGGTAAGTTCAGCAGCAAAATGCCACTGCTGGCTGCTTGTCTCAGTGGGTGAGACAGAGAGAAAAGTCTGAGTGCAGTTAAAAAAAAGTGCAGTAAAATAAGCCTGGCTGCCTGGTACAGCAGCACAAAAGGACAAAAATCTTTTTCAGCAATAGCAATAGCTCTGATTTTCAGAAATTCAATAGATAATTGAGATACTCTGAGAGAGCTCAATCATCAAACAACCTTCTCAGATAGAACCCAAGAAGAAAGTGCACTGTGTTACACTTGCTGAAGGTAGAAAAACACCAGAATGAGCAGTGATTGGCTGAATTTAAAAAAATGCTTCACTCTGATATGTTGGCATTCTGGCCACCTTGCCAACCTGTCTGACCCACTCTATGACAGGGCTGTGAGGTCACTTATGACTCACAGGAAAGGGCTGGTTGCTATGGATACTCCCACATGACCTTCTCCTATTTCAAAAGGCTGCTAAGAAAGCACTGTGAACCAAACGAATGAAACTAATATGATATGTTTCATTCGTGGGGGATCGCCATTCGTTTCACGGTCCCACACATGAAACGAATAGGAACCTTTTTGTTGTAAATGAATGCACATCCCTACTGTGAGTGTGTATGTGGTAGAGGTGGTGGTAGGGGGTAGTATTGAGTATTGGATTTAGTATGGGATCTTTTATGCTCATCTACCAAGAATGACAGAAAAGCAGAGGAAAAAAAACTAAAACTGGCTTGTATAGAGTGATATCATATGCATGCTCAAGTTTCTGTGGCTGACAACAGAGAAGTATCCTTGCAGTATGGACAGGAATAATTGGGCAGACTGATTGAGCCAACTGGTCTTTTTATGTCATCATCTATTATGTTAAAATGTTACCATGTTACTTATTATTGTATTTGTTTGCCATTGTAAATGAATCTTGATGAAGAATTGAAACAAATAAATAAAAATTTAAAAAAATAATAATTCAATTTGAACCAGGTTGCAGCCATCTTAGAAAGCAGGGCAAAAATCCAAGCAAGACAGAAAAGGCTTATAGTCAGTTTAGCTATTTCTAAAAATTATGTGATATGAAGCACCAGGCGCGAACAAAAGTACGCTGGATTTTATAAGGGGGTGCACATTTGTGCAACCTGTGCGCGCCGAGCCCAGCGCGCGCTGCCTGTTCCCCCCCCCTTACCTTTGTTGGCAGATTTACGCCTGCTAAAAGCAGACGTAAATCTGTGCGTGCCAGCGGGCTGCTGGAGCATCATCACCTGACCCAGGGGCGCGCCGGCGGCCTATGCAAAATAGGCGCACCAGCGCGTGAGGGCCCTGCATGCGTAAATCCGGCTGGATTTACGCGTGCAGGGCATTTAAAATCCGCCCCTATATGTTTAACTGAGGTAAAATACTCAGTTGAGCATTATCTAGCTGGATATTATGGACAACAGCCTCAATAATTTTAGTGAATATGGGAGTTATTACAAAATTTGGTAATAAAACATGGAAGGAATTCTGGGTTTTGGATTAAGTATTGGTCATGTAAGAATCAAAGTAAAAAATGTCAAGACCCGACATGGCCTACTATTGAAAGTGATGAAAGTCAACACTTTTAACAAACTATGGGCATGCTTAGGACATATACAATTTGAAGGGCAGTAGCAGGAAAAAATTGAGAGGTCAGAAAAGAAAACATGGAACGGAGTAGCTGGTGTTGGTTTGCATGTGGGAATTAACAGTAAATGGTCATTGGTCATCTACCCAAAGTAGAAGAATCTCAACTGGACAGACTGGATGGACCAATTTGACTTTTATCTCCTGTCATTTATTATGGGGCCATTATTCAAAAGCCCACTGAATGGGTAAAAATAACCAGGTAAATGTGCTCGTTATCTTTATTTAGCAACACTTGTCCATCTAAAAGTGCCACTGAATATCTGTGTAAATCTACTCACATAAATTTTGAAGAGGTAGAATTAGGACAGCAAATTGTGCAGGGTCATTCTCATCGATTTAGCCATTCAGATCTAAATATTATGCTGCCCAGCTAAGTTTAAAAGGCCAGCTCCAGAAATACTCTAAGGGGCGGATTTTAAAAGGAGCGCGAATAGGCCTACTTTTGTTTGCGCTCAGGCGCAAACAAAAGTACGCTGGATTTTAGTAGATAGGCATGGAGCCGCGCCTATCTACTAAAAAACCTGGATCGGCGCGCGCAAGGCTATCGATTTTGTATAGCCGGCGCGCGCCGAGCCACGCAGCCTACCCCCGTTCCCTCCGAGGCCGCTCCAAAATCGGAGCGGCCTCGTGGGGAATCCTCTAACACCCTCCCCTCACCTTCCCCTCCCTTCCTCTACCTAACCCACCCGCCCGGCCCTGTCTATACCCCCCCTTACCTTTGTTGGGGGATTTACGCCTCCCGGAGGGAGGCGTAAATCCCCGTGCGCCAGCGGGCCTCCTGCGCGACCTGGGGGCGGGTACGGAGGGCGCGGCCACGCCCCCGGACCGCCCCGAGCCGTAGCCACGCCCCCGTACCCGCCCCCAAAACGCTGCCGACACGCCCCCCTCGGAGAACCCTGGGACTTACGCGAGTCCCGGGGCTCTGCGCGCGCCGGTAGGCCTATGTAAAATAGGCTTACCGGCGCGCAGGGCCCTGCTCGCGTAAATCCGCCCAGTTTTGGGCGGATTTACGCGAGCAGGGCTCTTAAAATCCGCCCCTAAGCCCCTTTCTGACCTAGCTAAATTTCTATTACTAGCAATGTTGCTCACACAAATTTACTCCTAGATTCATCAAAATGCTTTATTAACACATGGATAATGCCCCCAATAAGAAAAAGGGCAATGTTTAAAATTACTGCACCACATTTTGTATTGGTAGTATCATGTGGTGAAGTAAACTTTTCACACCTTGCAATAATTCTAATGAAAGAGAGAGAGAGAGAGAGGGAGACTATCTACAAGGCCTTCATAGTAGTAAAGTATTTATATCTCCATAGGAGGGCCATCTAATAGCTCTAGGCAAGGTGTTGGTGGTACTTTAGGGTTTAGAGGCCAGTTTTTCACGTAGAGTGAGACGTACAAACAGCACAGTACATCTCGGTAAAGATTTGATGTCATTTGGAGTGAGGAAAGTCTCACAAAGATGACATTTCTACTATGTTCTCTCGCCTTAGCTTGATGGACTCTATAACAGGGAACTATCAAGCTAAGGTGAGATAACATCGATCAAAATTTCATCTTTGTGATACTTTCCTCATGCCAAATGATGTCAAATCTTCCCTGAGGTATACTGTGCTGTTTATATGTCTCACTCTACATGAAAAACTGGCCCCTAAACCCTAAACCACCACCAACACCTCACCTCTAGCTATTAGATGGCCTGCTTAACACCAGGAAAAAAGATGTAGCTATTTCCAGCATTAAAACCATGTGATAGCATGTATTATGTTATTGCACAGTGCAATATTGCCCCTCATTTTAATAATTTACGCCCAAACTCCTCCCTTGCCCCACCCCTTCCCGAAATTTGCATCCACGCCATTCAACAGCATTATTGTCGAATGCACTATGGTGTTAACATGTTATCACGTGCATTAACACCATAACACATTTTGATGAATGAACCTGTTAGCCTGGTAAAGGTGGAGAAATTTCAGCATGTAAGATTTACTCCGTTTAAACCCAGTTGTAGCCAGGTAAATCTTCTGAATAATGACCCCTCTGTTACTGTGTGAGGTCAATTTAAAAAAAAAACATAGAACAGCTAAGATATTAAATTTAGTTAGTTACTCTTCCACGGATAGTCAACTTCACTTACTTGGCTAACGGTGCAACAGAATATCCAGCTAAATCTGAGTGGGTAGATGTAGGCCTTGTCATTTGCATAGTGGAGAATATGTTATATTTAAATATGAAGATTGAATATGCTTAAAAGGCAAATTAGTTTACTCAGTTTTCAACATGTACCATTGGTAGGATTACATTTATTTTGCATGCTTGCTGTAGTCTTCAACATTTTAATTGCCACTTCCCCAATAAAAGTATTGGACATCTTCCATTTTGCCATTAGATCTTGCAAAATAATTGTTAACAGTATGTTATCCAGACTTAGAAACATTATAATTGGTGTTGGAATAGTGTTCAAAGTGTTGTGACTAAAATTTATCCTATAAAATTACTGGACTTCATTCAGTGCTGTTCTGATTATTTTACTGTCAATAAATGTGCTGGAGTGTGTGTGTGCGAGTGTGTGTTTGGGGAGATGAAGGGGGGATCGGGCATGATAAGTTAGCCGTTTAGAAATAATGCGGCCAGTATGACCTCACTTCTAATTTTCTTTCTGGCAGCAAAGACTAAATTGTTGACCAGTTTGGTAAGATATCTGTTTTTCCTTCCCATTTCACTACAGTGGAGAAACACAATGGTTTGCATGAGGTGCTGAGTTATGCAAATGCCTTTCTGGTACATCTTTTTCTAATTCCTCTGATTCTTGTTCTCATTAAAGTAGTGAAATTCTGAATCCTCTAAATACAAATGTTTTGTAACCAATTTGCCACAATTCCTTTGAACTTTAGATGGAAAAGTCATGCCATATTTTATTGTTTACAAGAATGATTTTTTTCCCTCGTGGGTCATTAAACATACTGCATAAGTTTCATCATGGAGATGGAAATGTATTGTAGGATGATTCAACTTCAATTGGAGGGGAAAAAAAGGATGCATTAATAAAACCCAATGAGTTACTTTACCCTTGAGGATAGAAAGGTGACGGTAGCAATCAGCAAAAAGTTTGCTTTAGGGATTATTACACTATTCAACAATAAATATTAATTGCCTAAAAACTGTCATCTTGACATTTTGAAATTCAAGAATGCATTCTTTCATAGTTGCTATATTTCCTTCCATCATTATTTATAACACTCTCTAATTAATACATAATTAATTACAACTTGAATACAGGCATATCTTGACAAGGGACTTATTATTTCTTTACTAAGGGCATTTAATATATCTTGGTAACTTATTTGTTGCGTGTCCCGGCCGCATGGGTGCCGTGACCGGGCCTGCTCACCTCGTGCTGCCCTCCACTAGCTCCGGTCTTGCCCCCGCTGCCAGTTCCTGGCATCCCCAACGCTCACCGCGGGCCTCTCTGGCTTCCTCCACGCCGCAGGCCTCACAGCAGAACTCCCGTTGGGGCTCTGCGTCTTTGGCCGCCTCAGCCCTGCCCCTGCGGCCGACGTCCTCAGTTTTAAAGAGCCAAGCGCAGAAAACCTGACTCAGACGCACACAGATGACATCACGTAGCCCTAGCATAAATAGCAAGGCCCTGTCACCAGGACCTCGCCTTGGCAATCGGGTCGACCCCGTGGTGTACTAGTTTGCCTATCCTGGTTTCCAGTGTCTCCTTGTTCCAGGGTGTCCTTGTTCCAGCATCTCCTTGTTCCAGCATCTCCAGTTTGCCTATCCTGGTTTCCAGTGTCTCCTTGTTCCAGGGTCTCCTTGTTCCAGGGTCTCCTTGTTCCAGCAAGGACACAGGAACAAGGACACCCTGGAAGAAGGGTGTCCTTGTTCCTGTGTCCTTACTCAGATAGTACCTTCTCGGACTGATCTCTGGCAAGTCTTGGGGGACCCTTCTGATCCCCAAAAGACTTGCCAAAAGTCCCTGGTGGTCCAGCGGGGGTCTGGGAGAGACCTCCTGCACTCGGGCCGTCGGCTGCCAGTATTCAAAATTTCAAAATGGTGCCGATAGCCTTTGCCCTTACTATGTCACAGGAGCTACCGGTGTCATTGGTCAGCCCCTGTGACATGGTAGGAGCACAAGATGGCGCCGGCCGTCCATTGCTCCTACCATATGACAGGGGCCAACCAATGGCACCAGTAGCCCCTGTGATATGGTAAAGTCAAAGGCTATCAGCGTCATTTTGAATACTGGCAGCTGACGGCGTGAGTGCAGGAGATGGCTCCCGGACCCCCCCCCCCCCCCCCGCTGGACCACCAGGGAGTTTTGGTAAGTCTTGGGGGGTCAGGAGGGTGAGGGGTTGTAGTTAATTACATTTTAGCCAGGAAATGAATAAGAATGAATGCATGAACATATCGGGGGACCCACTTGCCGAATGCAAAGTATCTGCCCCCTGACGAATATGAATACCGAATGCAATGTATGCGGTCCTTCTGCACATCCCTACAAAACGCCAATATCCCGCCTCCACTCCAGAAGTTCAACTGCCCCATAGAACTCCTACCTGGAACCACGCCTCCCAAGGGCAGAACCTATCCTCTTTCACTCCCAGAAACCCAAGCTATGTCAGCATACATCAAGGAAAATTTGGCCAAGGGGTTAATAAGACCCTCTACTTCCTCGGCAGACGCCGGGTTCTTCTTTGTAAAGAAAAAAGATGGCAGTCTAAGACCAGGCATAGACTACAGAGGTTTGAATGCAGCAACCCGTAAAGACCGGTATCCGCTGCCACTTATCAGTGAACTATTCGACTGCCTGCAAGGCGCACAAATCTTTACTAAACTAGATCTAAGGGGGGGGGGGGCATATAACCTAGTACAGATTCAACTGGAAGACATCTGGAAAACCACCTTCAACACAAGAGACGGTCACTACGAGTACGTAGTAATGCCCTTCAGGCTTTGCAATGCCCCTGCAGTCTTCCAGCGGCTAATGAACGAGATTTTCCAGGACCTTTTGTACTCATCTGTCGTAGTGTATCTGGACGATATATTAATCTTCTCCAAAGATCTGAAGTCCCATCATTCCCACGTTCAAACAGTCCTCCAGTGCCTCAGAGACCACCATCTCTATGCTAAACTGGAGAAGTGCATTGTTGAGCAACACAGTCTCCCCTTCCTAGGCTATATCATATCTAGCCGCGGGTTCACCATGGACCCCGACAAACTCCAGGCCTCAACCAGTGGGTCTCCAAGCCCTACAAAGATTCCTTGGATTTACCAATTACTATCAAAACTTCATTGCCAATTACTCCACGCTGGGCGCTCCACTCACCGCCTTGACGAGGAAGGGATGTGATCCTCGAGTGTGGAGCCCCAAGGCCCAATCAGCTTTCCACGCCTTAAAAGGGGCCTTCTGTACTGGCCTATGTTTACATCACCCGGACCCTAATCACCCCTTCATAGTCGAAGTCAATGCATCCGCTATTGGAGCAGGAGCGGTTTTGAGCCAATACTCCACAAGGGAACCCTAGTTCCATGTTCCTTTATTCACATTAATTCTCCTCCACAAAACAAACTATACCATAGGGGACTGTGAGCTCCTAGCAGTGAAACTTGCCCTCCAGGAATGGTGTCCCTGGCTTGAAGGAGCGCAAAACAGATTCACGATATTTACGGACCATAAAAATCTGGAACATCTAAAGGAGGCCCAGTTACTCAACCCAAGACAAGCCTGCTGGGCCCTATTCTTTGCGCACTTCAATTTCGAGCTCCGCTATCGCCCAGCAGTGAAAAATCTCCATGCAGACGCGCTCTCTTGCTCCATCGAGCCAGAAGACACACCCGAGACTCCCAGGCACATTATTGATCCAGCCTGCATATCTATTTCCGTTACCACCATGGTACCAGCCAGGAAGACGGTGGTCCCCCGCCTTCTCCGTGAATGTGTACTTCGTTGGGCTCATGACTTCAAGCTGGCCGGTCACCCCGGCCGAGCCTGAATTCTCATGATGCTTCGAAGGCACTATTGGTGGCCTGGTATGACCAAAGACTCCCGAGAATATGTGGACTCCTGTCCGGTCTGCGAACAGCAAAAACCCCCGACTGGCCACCTATGGGGGCTTCTTCAACCACTTCCTGCGCCTACCGAGCCCTGGTCTAGTCTTTCCACAGACTTCATTGTGGACCTGCCTCCTTCAAAAGGAAATACTGTAATCTGGGTCATAATAGACCATTTCTCAAAAATGGCTCACTTTATTCCAGAGCTAGCTCGACTGTTTCATGGACTACCACAAGAAATCGTCTCTGATCGTGACCCTCAATTTGCTGCTAAATATTGGAGGTCTCTCTGTAAAAAGTTCAATATCACGTTAAACTTAACATCAGCATATCATCCGCAAGCAAATGGCCAGGCGGAGAGGACTAATTGGTCTTTGAAAACATTCCTGCGATCATATGTCAATGACCAACAAGATAACTGGGCTGACCTCCTCCCATGGGCAGAACATTCCCATAACACCCATATCAACTCTGCCATGGAAGTTTCCCCCTTCGATATAGTCTTTAGTCATCAACCTCACCCATCACTTCTGGTTCCACTCAATTTACCCTCACCTGCAGCCCAATCTACTCCACAAACCATACGCCAGCTCTGGAACCAAGTAAGGGAGCAACTCTGCCAAGCAGCTGACCGGGCCAAACGTGTCACAGACGCTCATCGTCAAACCGCACCTCTGTTCCTGCCTGGACAGAAAGTCTGACTTAGTACTAAGTACATCCAGTTACGAATACCTTCCCAACAGCTAGCTCCCAAATTTATTGATCCTTTCCCCATCCTTCGACGCATACGAGCAGTCACCTACCAACTGAGATTTCCAGCTTCCATGGGGATTCACAACACGTTCCACGTATCGTTACTCAAACCCTTGGTCCTGTCCTGGCCTTCCTGAAGGCCTCCTCCACTGACGCAACATGCAGCGGAACCTGAAAACACCTTACAAGTCAGATAGGTCCTAGACATCCAACGCCATCGGGGCCATTGGGAATACCTCCGCTCGTGGGAGGACTTCGGCCCAGAAGAAAATTCATGGGAGCCCTCTCACCACATTCTCAATAAAAACCTCCTTCAAGAATTCCATCAGCAACACCCAGAGAAACCCAGACCAGTAAGGGGGAGGCCTAGAAGGGGGGGTACTGTTGCGTGTCCCGGCCGCGTGGGTGCCACGACCAGGCCTGCTCACCTCGCGCTGCCCTCCACTAGCTCTAGTCTTGCCGCCACTGCCAGTTCCCAGCGTCCAGCTTCCTCCACACCGCAGGCATCACAGCGGAGCTCCCATTGGGGCTCCGCATCTTCGGCCGCCTCGGCCCCACCCCTAGGTGCGCACGTGGCTGACGTCCTCAGTTTTAAAGGGCCAAGCGTGGGAAACCTGACTCAGACGCACACCAATGACATCACGTAGCACTAGGATAAATGGCGAGGCCTTGACCCCAGGACTTCGCCTTGGCAATCGGGTCGACACCGTGGTGTACTAGTTTGCCTATCCTGTGTTCCAGTGTCTCCTTGTTTCAGCGTTTCCTTGTTTCTGTGTCCTTACTCAGGTAGTACCTTCTCGGACTGATCTCTGGTACTGACCTCTGCCTGCCTGACTATTCTCTTCATCTGCTGCCAGGAACTGACCACTGCCTGCCTGACTATTCTCTTCGTCTGCTGCATGGAACTGATCATTGCCTGCCTGACTACTCTCTTCGTCAGCTGCCTGGAACTGACTACTGCCTGCCTGACTACTATCTTCGTCTGCCACCTGGAACTGACCCTCCTTTGCCTTGACTATGCTCGGACTGACCTTGGTATTGACCCCTGCTTTGGCTGACCACTTCTGGATGGATACTCTGGCTTTGACCCTTGTGCTTCACTTGGACACTCTCTTCTGGCCTACCATGACTACCAGACTGACCTGCTTGGATTCCAACCGTGGCCTTCACCCAACTAGACCCGCAGGCACTGCCTGTCTTGCCCGGAGAACCTTCCTGAACTGTTACCTCCCTGAGGTCTCCGGAGCTTCCAGTTCAGGTCTGGTCCACTATCTCTGTATCAGCCACGTATCTTTGCTCATGGTGGGCACACCCCTCCACTACCTCTCCGGAGGCCCACCTAAGTCCAAGCAGTCCGGGTACCCAAGGGCTCAACCTGCGGAAACCCCAGACTGTTATTGGCGAAGCTCCAGCTAGCCTCTGTCTCCTCGTGCGCTCCACCTCCTGGTGGCAGGTGCCCTGTGGGTCCGACCAGAGGGTCGTACCAATCCTGCACCAGGCCAAGGGTCCACCTCCAGCGCAACATTTGCAGGTCTCATTTCACCTGATATCCTCCCCTTGTAGGGTAAGATAACTGGAATGTATTTCCAGCCTACACTGGTTCAACTGGAAAAAATATCCCCAAACTCAAAAATCCTAATTATGTCCAACTTGTTGTGGGAGTCTCAGTTTAGTGGACCCTTGGGCTGACCTGCTGGAGACTAGGAAAAGATGGACAATGTCTCTGATGAACAGCGGGCCAGGAGGCAGATGATCAGGCGGGACGTAGATGCTCTTCACCCTGGAAGCTGGTGCTCCCCCAGGAGGAGCCCGTAGGAGCCCAACTGCTGGGACTTAGGTGGCTTCACCCTTGGAAGCTGAAGACCCCCCGGGAGGAGCCCGTTGGGGCCCCGGCCGCTGGGACTTAGGCGGGTTGTGGATCAGGACAGGTAACTGGAACCAGACTAGGACAGTAGTGATACTGTAACTGGGTATGGGTTCTGGAACCAGGCAGGAACTGTATCAGGACTCGTACTGGAACCAGGCAGGAACTGTAGCAGGACTCGGGTACTGGAACCAGGCAGGAACTGTAACAGGCTCGGGTACTGGAACCAGGCAGGAACTGTAGCAGGCTCGGATACTGGAACCAAGCAGGAATCAAGCAAGTACTGGAACCAAGCAGGTACTGTAGCAGGAACAGAGTGACATAGCCAAGCAGGTCACTCCGGGGCGCAACCAACAGGAAACCGGGACGCTAACCCATTGCAAGGCAAAGGTTGGATGGCCGCGGCCAGCTTATCAAGGCTGCGGCGTCTGATGTCAGGAATTGGGCGGAGTCGGCACTGGTGGGAAACTGGCTACAAAGGTGCCCAAGTGGCGCGCGCGCGCCTAGGAACAGGGCGTCCCCCAGAACCTTCACGGCGGCGCTGCCCCAGCGGAGATGCCACCAAACAGGCCGCAAGCCAGGACTCCGGAGGAGGGAGCAGGTCCGGGAAACAAGAGGTAAGGGCCTGGCCGTGGTGCTCGCGGCCAGAACCGCAACAGAACCTCCCCTCTTACGCCCCCTCTTAGCCGGTCCATTTTACTGGGGTGGTCCAAATGAAACTGCCGTAATAAGTCCTTGTCGAGGATATTACAAGCCGGTTCCCAAGAGTTGTCCTCGGGTCCACAACCCTCCCATGCAAGCAAGTATTCCCATCGGCGTTGATGGAACCGGACATCCAAAACTTCACGTACTTGATACGTAACCTCGTCCGGGACTGAAGGGTCTGAGGGATCAGGAGCCCTGGAATGGTATCTGGACAACACAAGAGGCTTCAACAATGACACATGGAACACATCATGTATGCGCATGGAGGCAGGTAGGCATAGATGGTATGAGACCGCTCCCACTCGTTCAGCGATTCGGAAAGGCCCACAGAATTTCGGGGCTAGTCTTCGAGAGGGAATACGTATCTGTAGATTTCTGGTGCTAAGCCAGACACGGTCTCCTGGGAGGAAGATTGGTGCTGGTTGACGATGCCTATCTACCCACTTCTTGGTGGACAGGGCGGCTTTACGGATATTTTCCTGGGTAGAGTTCCACAAGGCCCGGAGCTGGCGAGCTGAGAGTTGCACTGCCGGGAGTGCACTAGGTTCAGGCGAAGGTAAAGGCGGTCGAAGATGCTTCACATAAACAATGAGGAACGGGGAACTTCCCGTAGCAGTATGCATGTGATTATTGTATGAGAACTCCGCCCAAGGGAGTAGCTTGGCCCAATTATCTTGTCGTTCATTCACAAAGGCACGGAGAAATGTCTTCAGGGTTCAATTGGTTCATTCCGTTTGCCCATTGCTCTGAGGATGGAATGCAGACGAAAGACTAAGTTGCACATTAAAGCTCTTACATAGGGCTTTCCAATAGCGGGCTGTAAACTGTGGTCCTCGATTGAAGACGATATCCTGCGGGAGACCGTGAAGTCTAAAGATGTGCTGAGCAAACAGAACAGCTAGGTCAGGGGCAGAAGGACGTTTTGGCAAGGGAACGAAGTGCGCCATCTTGGAAAATCGGTCCACAGTTACCCAGATGACCGAATTACCTCCTGAGACAGGCAGATCCACGATGAAATCAGTGGAGATATGTGTCCAAGGCTCCACCGGGATGGGCAATGGTTGCAACAAGCCCCTGGGCTTCCCGAGGAGCGGTTTTTGAACCGCACAAGTAGGGCATGAGCCCACAAAAGCTTGGACGTCTTGTCTCACCGTCGGCCACCAGTAAAAACAGTTTAACAAATCTAACGTCCCTTTCCAACCAGCATGGCCCCCAGTGAGGGAGTCATGGGCCCAAGCGAGGACTGTTCTCCTGGAATGACGCAGAACGACGGTCTTCCCTTGGGAGGACACCAAGGTTGCAGCAAGGCTGACTTTTTCAGGGTCCAAGATATACTGAGGTGTATCCGGGGTCTCTTCTACCTCAGAAGAGCAGGAGAGCACGTCAGCTCGAACATTCTTAGAGCCGGGTCGGTAGCGTAAGGTAAAGTCAAACCGGTCAAAAAACAGCGACTATCGGGCTTGTCTTGGATTCAGGCGTTGGGCTTGCTTCAAGAATGCTAGGTTTTTGTGATCAGTGTAAATCGTGACCGGGTGGTTGGCTCCCTCCAACCTCTGTCTCCATTCTTCCAGGGCAAGTTTCACGGCTAGCAACTCTTTGTCACCTACACAGTAGTTGCTCTCAGACGGGGAGAATTTCTTTGAGAAATATGAACAGGGCAACAGCTGTCCAGAATCAGAGTACTGGCTCAGTACGGCCCCCACGGCCACATTGGAGGCATCAACCTCCACCATGAAGGGCTGGCTGGGATCCGGATGACGCAGGTATCTAGTAAGAAGGCTTCCTTGAGGGCTTCAAAAGCTTGGCAGGCAGAAGGAGGCCAATCCACCGTGTTAGCCCCCTTTCGGGTGAGGGCAGTTAACGGAGCCACAATACGGGAGTAGTTGGGGATAAAGTGACGGTAGAAATTAGAAAAGCCGAGGAAGCGTTGCAAAGCTTTAAGACCCCTGGGCCGGGGCCAATTCTTAATAGCTGCCACTTTCTCCGGATCCATTAAAAAGCCAGCTGCAGAGACTATGTAGCCTAGGAATGGCAGGGAGGTCTTCTCAAAACTGCACTTTTCCAGTTTCGCGTATAGACCATGTTCCCTAAGTATCTGGAGCACTTGGTGGACATGTTGACGATGTGACGGCAGGTCCTGGGAGTAGACTAACACGTCATCGAGGTAAACAATTACACAGGTGTTCAGAAGGTCCCGCAACACCTCATTTATCAGGTGCTGGAACACCGCCGGGGCATTACATAAGCCGAAAGGCATCACGAGGTACTCGTAATGCCCGTCTCGGGCATTAAACGTGGTTTTCCACTCATCCCTGGGACGGATACTGACCAAATTATAGGCTCCTCGTAAGTCCAACTTTGTGAAAATCTTCGCTCCCTGAAGCCGGTCAAGGAGCTCCGGGATTAACGGGAGCGGGTAGTGGTCTCACTTGGTAATCAAATTCAGGCCTCGATAGTCTATATACGGCCTCAGTGAGCCGTCTTTCTTGCTGACAAAAAAGAAGCCCGCCCCTGCAGGCGACTTAGACGGGCGGATAAACCCCTTGGCCAAATTCTCTGCAATGTACTTGGACATGGCCCGGGTCTCAGGTATGGATAAGGGATAAACCCTTCCTCGAGGGGGCATGGTACCAGGTAGCAAGTCAATAGCACAGTCATACGGACTGTGCTGCGGAAGGATCTCCACCTTGGTTTTAGAGAATACATCGGTGAAGTCCTCATAAGGTGCAGGGGGACCCACAGCAGAGTGTATACAATTAGCTAGGCGAAAGGGACTCCATTTAACAATCTGTAGCGTATCCCACTGAATCGTGGGCGAGTGTTTCTGTAACCACGGCAACCCTAGCACCACAGGGTGGACAGCCTTATCCAGTACTAGGAAGGCTATCTCCTCCGAATGGATCGCCTTGGTGCGAACCGTAATGGGTGCCGTGGACAGCTGGACGGGACCCGGAAGGAGCGTCCCCTGGATCGAGGTAATTCATAACGGGACCTCCCATCTATGCGTAGGGATTCGCAACTGGGAGACTAAGTCGTGCAGGATGAAATTACCTCCGGCTCCAGAGTCCAGGAATGCCATTGTCTCAAAAGAACCTCCAGGGTATTCCAGAGTAACAGGAACAGTGCATTGAGGAGCTGTAGCACAGCCTAAGAGGAGCTCCTCCTGACCTCCTAGGCTTTGGCGTTTTCCGCACGCTCTTGGCAGCATGCCAAGAAGTGGCCCTTCTGGCCACTTCTTGGCATGCTGCCAAGAAGGCCACTTCTTTCTTCAAGAGAAAGCGGGGCCCGTCCCAGCTGAATGGGTTCGCTGGTGGGGATGTCTGGACGAGAGCTCTTAGGAGAGGGCGCAGGTCTTGGCCCAAGCACTGGACTATGGCGAGAAGAGCGCTACTCCTTGGCCCGTTGTTGTAGGCGGTGGTCTATGCGAGCAGCCATCTCGATCAAGGCGTTGAGGTCTTCCTGCAAATCTCGAGCCGCAATCTCATCCTTAATGCGTCCGGAAAGGCCTTCCAGGAAGATGGCCTTAAGACTACCATCCTGCCAACCTACTTCCTGGGCTAAAGTCCGAAACTCCATTGCATAGTCTGCCAAGGAGTGAGCCCCCTGACGAAGTTGCAGCAGATCAGACGTAGCCGTGGATACTCGGGCAGGCTCATCAAAGGCCTGGCGAAAGTTCATGATGAACAATTGTAAATCCATTAGTGAAGAATCATTGTTTTCCCAAAGGGGAGAAGCCCATATCAATGCTTTCCCATCGAGCAAGGACAGGATATATGCCACTTTCACCGCATCCGAGGGAAACTGCCGAGGCAACAAGGAGAACCATACAAAACATTGGTTCAGGAAGCCACGGCAGGTCCTTAAATCACCAGCGTGGCGGGATGGTGCTGGCAGCTGAGTCACCGATGAATCTTGGGCCTTGGGTGCTGGTTCTGGGGCAGAAGAGGCCCGGGCATCCAGTCGGGTCGACAACTCCCCTACCGAACCAGTGAGGACCTCGAGGTATTGTTGCTGATACTGCAGCTGCTGGGCCAACCCTGGCAGGTCCAGGGGAACAGGCACATCTGCCGAGTCCATGGCCTTGCAATCTGTTGTAGGAGTCTCAGTTTAGGGGACCCTTGGGCCGACCTGCTGGAGACTAGGAAAAGATGGACAATGTCTCTGATGAACAGCGGGCCGGGAGGCAGATGTTCAGGCGGGATGTAGATGCTCTTCACCCTGGAAGCTGGTGCTCCCCCGGGAGGAGCCAGTAGGAGCCCAACCGCTGGGACTTAGGTGGCTTCACCCTTAGAAGCCGAAGCCCCCCCTGGAGGAGCCTGTAGGGGCCCGGCCGCTGGGACTTAGGCAGGTTGTGGATCAGGACAGGTAACTGAAACCAGACTAGGACAGTAGTGATAATGTAACTGGGTACGGGTTCTGGAACCAGGCAGGAACTGTAGCAGGACTCGGGTACTGGAACCAGGCAGGAACTGTAACAGGCTCGGGTACTGGAACCAGGCAGGAACTATAGCAAGACTCGGATACTGGAACCAGGCAGGAACCAAGCAGGTACTGTAGCAGGAACGGAGCGACGTAGCCAAGCAGGTCACTCCGGGGCGAACGCAACAGGAAACCGGGACGCTAACCCGTTGCAAGGCAAAGGTTGGATGGCCGCGGCCAGCTTATCAAGGCTGCGGCGTCTGATGTCAGGAATTGGGCGGAGTCGGCACTGGTGGGAAACTGGCTACAAAGGCGCCCAAGTGGCGTGCGTGCGCCTAGGAACAGGGTGTCCCCCAGAACCTTCACGGCGGCACTGCCCCAGCGGGGACACCACCAAACAGGCCGCAAGCCAGGACTCCGGAGGAGGGAGCAGGTCCGGGAATCAAGAGGTAAGGGCCTGGCCGCGGTGCTCGCGGCCAGGACCGCAACACAACTGGTCCAAAAACTCTCAAACTGTATCCGACTCTCAAAAAACCTCCCAGGTCTCTTAAGTTCTTTAGTCAAGTGTCCTCCAAGTCTTCTTACTCTTGCTGTATCTGTTCACTTAGGCAAAAAGATCTTTGATGCAACCTTTCAGCATCCTACGGGAACACCCTTTGCTCCAGACTGAATCAATCTTTTCCAATAAAAATATCTCTTCAACCCTACTCCAACCACAACTCTTAGACCCCCAAGGATGAGGCATTGTCCACAATAGCCAAGCTCCTACTCTTTCTCCAGTCACCTTCCCACTGAATCATTGGGCATGCTCCAGAGAGTTTTATACCCCATTGAAGACTTCCCCAAAAAGGTAAACCACAGACAAAGGAGGATTCTAAAAACATGAAAACCCCCTCCCACTGCCGAAGCTGGAAAAATATTGGGGGAAACAATGCTAATGACTGGGAAAGCCCAGTCACACTTATAATGTTATCATCTTCTTTAGTGGCACACTGTAACAAACCCATCAGCAATAGCTTAATTCCATGACACCATTCCTTAGCATTACAGTGTACATTACCCTCTGTCTTTATAGGGATAAGACACAAATAGAACAAAAGGCATAATACTAATCATAATCTTAGAATAAATTAGACTTTGGGGGCTATGCAATAAAACTTGCAGAAAAAGTATACAAAGGTAAGAGGAAAAAGAAACCAATCTGTTTCTCAAAGGAAATGGCTGAAAAAGATAAAGGCAAAAAGAGCACTGTTCAAGAAGCACAAAAGATCCCAAAGAAAGGAAGATAGAAGAATATCTGATGGAAGTGACAGAGATGAAGAAAGAAGTCAAATGGAAGAAAGGATTGCCAAAGAGTTAAAAAGAGGTGACAAAACATTTTTCTGAAAGGAGGATGACCCAACGTGGTATAGTGAAATTGAAAGGTGACAAGAGGCAATGTGTGGGGAAAAATGAAGAAACAGCAGAAATATGAAACAAATACTTCAGTTTAGTGTTCACTAAAAAAGACCCTGGAGAGGGGCCGTTGCTGGTTGACAAGACCATGGATGGAAGTGGGGTAGATGCAACCCCCATTTACAGAAGAGAATGTATGGGAAGAACTAGGAAAATACCATGGAGCCAGATGAGGTACCGTATTTTTCTCTCCATAAGATGCACCTTTTTTTCTCCAAAAGTGGGGGGGAAATGTCTGTGTGTCTTATGGAGTGAATGTAACGTACCTCCCTCTCGCGCGCCGACCCCCTCCTCCTCCTCCCAACTCAGCCCAATCAGTATGGGGCAGGTCAAACATCAGCTATTTGAACCGCGTGTGCTATGGAGGTCTCTCCAGTTCAAACAGCTCCCTGCCGGTCTGCTGTTCCCGGGGTGTCGACGACCTTCACAGTAAGATGCACCCCGCGGCACCCCGGAAACAGCAGACCGGCAGGGAGCTGTTTGAACTGGAGGGGCCTCCTTAGCACACGCGGTTCAAACAGCTGATGTTTGACCTACGCCACACCAGGCTTCGCAGTAAGATACACCCTGGGAACAGCAGACCGGTAGATAGCTGAAGCTCTTCCGGCAGAAGACGATACATGGCATCAAAGTTAGTACAGGCTATTTCCTTCTCATTTGTTTATATATTAGATGTTTCATGCATTTGACCTGCGCCACCATACTGATTGGGCTGAGTTGGGAGGAAGAGGAGGGGGACGGCACACGAGAGGGAGAGACACTACATTCGCTCCAGGGGGAGCTCCGTACAGAGCCAGTCATGGGGACAGATTTTTTTTTTCTTATTTTCCTCCTCTGAATCCTAGGTGCGTCTTATGGTCAGGGGCGTCTTATGGACTGCAAAATACGGTACATCCCAGGATACTAAGGGAACAGAGATGTCCTGGAGGGGCCACTGAAAGACCTGATCAATAGATCCCTGGAACGGGAGTGGTGCCGCAAAGTTGGAGAAGAGTGGTTATGGTCTCACTTCACAAATGTGGTAGCAGAGAAGAGACTGGAAACTACAGGCCAGTTAGCCTCAGCTCAGTGGTGCGAAAATTAATGTAGACTCTGCTGAAGGAAAGGATAGTGAACTATCTGCAATCTGATATGTTGCTGGATCTGAGACAGCATGGATTTACCAGGGGAAGGTCCTCTTAGATAAATCCAATTTTTTTTTTGATTGGGCAACTAGAGATTTAGATCAAGGAAGTTAGCCCAATGTGATTTTCTTGGAATTCAGCAAAGCTTTTGATTCTGTCCCACATAGGAGGCTCATGAATAAAATGAGAAACTTGGAAGTGGGCACCGAGGTGGTGGAGTGGATTTCAAACTGGTTGACAGACAGGAGACAGCATGCAATAGTAAAACTAACCTGTTCTGAAGAGAGAATGGTGTTAAGTGGAGTGCCATAGGGATAGGTTTTGGGACTGGTTCTATTCAAGATCTTTGTGAGAGATATTGCGAAAGAGATAGAGGGTAAGATTTGGGTATTTGCAGATGATACTAAGATATGCAACAGAAAGGAAACACCTGAAAGAGAAGAGAGAATGAAAAGTGATTTAAGAAAGCTTGAAGAATGGCCGAAGATTTGCTGGCTGAGATTCAATGCCAAGAAGTGCAGACTCATGCCTCTGGGGTGTGGTAATGCAAAAGAGCTGTATGTGATGGGAGAGGGGAGGGGGATGACTAATGTGCACAGACTAGGATAAGGACCTTGGGTTAATAGTTTCTGGTGATCTGAAGGCAGCAAAACAATGCAACAAGGTGATATCTAAAGCCAGAAGAATGCTGGGCAGCATAGAGAGAGGAATAACCAGCAAGAAAAAGGAGGAGATAATTCATTTGTATAGGACTTTGGTGAGGTCTCACCTGGAGTATTGTGTTCAGTTCTGGAGCAGCTTTTAAAATAGAACAAAGGGGAATACCGACACTCGCTCAGCAGCACATGTTTCAGAGGGAGGTATCTTCAAAGGATACTATTGATGCATTAGAATTAGGGCATCCCAAGAGTGAGGTTCCAATAATAAGAAAAGTAGTCCAAGTGCCTGTAACATAAAACCCACCCTATCAATTAAAAAGCAGAATGAAAATACAAACAAACAAAAAACACACTTTGAAATGTTTGTCTGCTAATACCAGAAGTCTAAGAAATAAGATGGGAGAATTAAAATGTATAGCAGTGAATGATGACATAGACTTAATTGACATTTCAGAGACATGGTGTAAGGAGGACAACCAATGGGACAGTGCTATACCGGGGTACAAATTATATCGCAATGACAGAGAGGAGCACCCGGGAGGCAGTGTAGCGCTTTATGTCCGGGATGGCATAGAGTCCAACAGGATAAAAATCCTGCATGAGACTAAATGCACAATTGAATCTTTATGAGTGTCGGGGAAGACTATAGTGACAGGAGTATACTACCGTCCACCTGGTCAAGATGGTGAGACTGACAGTGAAATGCTAAGAGAAATTAGGGAAGCTAACCAAATTGGTAGTGCGGTAATAATGGGAGATTTCAATTACCCCAATATTGACTGGGTAATTGTATCATCGGTACATGCTAGAGATATAAAGTTCCTGGATGGAATAAATGACATTTTTATGGAGCAATTGGTTCAGGAACTGACGAGAGAGGGAGCAATTTTAGATCTAATTCTCAGTGGAGCACAGGATTTGGTGAGAGAGGTAACGGTGGTGGGGCCGCTTGGCAATAGTGATCATAATATGATCAAATTTGAATTAATGACTGTTAAGGGGACAGTAAGAAAATCCATGGCTCTCGTGCTAAACTTTCAAAAGGGAAACTTTGATAAAACGAGAAACATTGTAAGAAAAAAACTGAAAGGAGCAGCTACAAATGTAAAAAGTGTGCAAGAGGCGTGGTCATTGTTAAAAAATACCACCCTAGAAGCACAGTCCAGATGTATTCCACACATTAAAAAAGATGGAAAGAAGGCAAAACGATTACCGGCTTAGTTAAAAGGAGAGGTGAATGAAGCTATTTTAGCCAAAAGATCTTCATTCAAAAATTGGAAGAAGGATCCAACAGAAGAAAATAGGATAATGCAAAAGCGTTTGCAAGTTAAATGTAAGACAATGATGAGACAGGCTAAGAGAGAATTTGAAAAGAAGTTAGCCATAGAGGCAAAAACTCACAGTAAAAACTTTTTGAAATATATCCAAAGCAGAAGCCTGTGAGGAGTCAGATGGACCGTTAGATGATTGAGGGGTTAAAGGGGCACTTAGAGAAGATAAGGCCATTGTGGAAAGAATAACTGATTTCTTTGCTTCGATGTTTACTGAAGAGGATGTTGGGTAGGTACCCATACTGGAGAAGGTTTTCATGGGTAATGATTCAGATGGACTGAAACAAATCACGGTGAACCTAGAAGATGTGGTAGACCTGATTGACAAACTGAAGAGTAGTAAATCACCTGGACTAGATGACCTATTAGTAAAAATTTGTAACCTATCATTAAAATCATCCATTGTACCTGAAGACTGGAGGATAGCTAATGTAATCCCAATATTGAAAAAGGGTTCCAGGGGCAATCCGGGAAACTACAGACCGGTTAGCCTGACTTCAGTGCCAGGAAAAATAGTGGAAAGTGTTCTAAATATCAAAATCACAGAACATATAGAAAGACATGGTTTAATGGAACAAAGTCAGCATGCTTTACCCACAAATTTGCCTCACAAATCTGCTTCACTTTTTTGAAGGAGTTAATAAACATGTGGATAAAGGTGAACCGGTAGATGTAGTGTACTTGGATTTTCAGAAGGCGTTTGGCAAAGTTCCTCATGAGAGGCTTCTAGGAAAAATAAAAAGTCATGGGATAGGTGGCGATGGCAATGTCCTTTCATGGATTACAAACTGGTTAAAAGACAGGAAACAGAGAGTAGGATTAAATGGACAATTTTCTCCGTGGAAGGGAGTGGGCAGTGGAGTGTCTCATGGATCTGTATTGGGACCCTTACTTTTCAATATATTTATACATGATCTGGAAAGAAACACGATGAGTGAGATAATCATATTTGCAGATGATACAAAATTGTTCAGAGTAGTTAAATCACAAGCAGATTGTGATAAATTGCAGGAAGACCTTGTGAGACTGGAAAATTGGGCATTGAAATGGCAGATGAAATTTAATGTGGATAAGTGCAAGGTGATGTATATAGGAAAAATAACCCATGCTATAGTTACACCAATGTTAGGTTCCATATTAGGTGCTACCACCGAAGAAAGATCTAAGCGTCATAGTGGATAACACATTGAAATCTTCGGTTTCAGTGTGCTGCGGCAGTCAAAAAAGCAAAACAGAATGTTGGGACTTATTAGAAAGGGGATGGTGAATAAACGGAAAATGTCATAATGCCTCTGATCGCTCCATGGTGAGACCACACCCTTGAATACTGTGTACAATTCTGATCGCCGCATCTCAAAAAAGATATAGTTGCGATGGAGAAGGTACAGAGAAGTGCGACCAAAATGATAAGGGGAATAGAACAGCTCCCCTATGAGGAAAGACTAAAGAAGTTAGGACTTCAGCTTGGAGAAGAGACAGCTGAGGTGGGATATGATAGAGGGTGTTTAAAATCATGGAGAGGTCCAGAACAGGTAGATATGAATCGGTTATTTACTCTTTCAGATAATAGAAAGACTAGGGGGCACTCCATGAAGTTAGCATGTGGCACATTTAAAACTAATCAGAGAAATTCTTTTTCACTTAACGCACAAGTAAACTCTGGAATTGTTGCCAGAGGATGTGGTTAGTGCAGTTAGTATAGCTGTGTTTAAAAAGGATTGGATAAGTTCTTGGAGGAGAAATCCATTACCTGCTATTAATTCACTTAGAGAATAGCCACTGTCATTAGCAATGGTTACATGGAATAGACTTAGTTTTTAGGTACTTGCCAGGTTCTTATGGCCTGGATTGGCCACTGTTGGAAACCAGATGCTGGGCTTGATGGACCCTTGGTCTGACCCAGTATGGCAACTTCTTATGTTCTTATGTTCTTACTTTAACAAGAAAAATAGGACACACAAAGATAAACACTAAGGTAATGTATGACCAACTTGAAGATTTGAAGGTACACACTGAGGAAATAAAGGGCCAGTGCAGAAAGCTGGAAGCACAGGACACATCCTGGAGTATTGCAGATACCCACAAGAGAAGCAGGAAACACAAAGACACAGACAGGCTTATGCAATATCGGCACATGAAAAACCGGTGCGTCTTTTCTAATGCGGGCCCATCCACCTCTCACAGGCGCACAATGCAGTAGGCAAATGAGCCACTGCATTAAAAAGGAGGCACTAGGGGAAATTGTGTGTCCCTAGTGGCTTCTCGGCAACGGGTGCCCAGGAGAGGTGGCTGTGTATGGGTTAGGAAAACGGACACTCAATTTTACAAGCTTCCATTTTCCTAACCCTTGACAGCCATGGGTTAGGAAAATGGATGCTCTGTGTTAGGCAGGAGGAGTTCTGGGGAAGAGCGGAGTTAGCTGTTTAAAACAAATGCAAAAAAAATGCAATGAAAAAGGGCAATTCATTTCATTTGGGGGCCCCCAAAACAAATTGAGGGGCCCCTGAATTATACAAAACTTATTCATTAAGTTTGTTTTAAATGAATGCATCGGGCCTAGGAGCCCCAAGGCCGGGATCTCACCTAGGGCATAGGGTGAGGCCCAAAGCAGGGGCCTTGGCCTAGGCCCGAGCACAATGCCAGGGTCTTAACCTAGGCCTTGGCCGAGACTTCAGCCCCCTCCCTGATCCATTGGGTATCTGCAGAAATGGCCAGGCCAAGTCCCAATGCCTGGGCCAGAGCCCAGGCTCCGGATCAACACTGCGGCCTGTCCTGGATTCCGGGTCCTGATGCCGGGCCTCGACCTGAAACCAGACCTGACACTGATGCCTGGGCTTCAGCCTAGACCTAAGCCCAGGCCCAGGTCTGATGCTGCAGCCCAGCCTGGAAGTAGGACCCAACACAGGGGCCTCGACCCAGACCCAGGCCCAATGCCAGGGCTTGGCCTGTTGGCTGTGTCCCGATGCCTGGGCCTCAGCCTTGGGTCAGGCCCAGGCCTAGAGCCCAGGCATCAGAAAAGCTCTGACAACGTCCTCTTCTTTCTTCTTTTTTTTCTTCAACTGACTCTGTCCGCTGGGGTCACGTCACAGTTAATTAACTCCAGCACATTCATCCCAGCAGACAGCACCATTATAATGTACAGTATTTGATGTATGGCTTTAAAAATCCCACTGGTCTGCAGTAAACCAATAGGGGCCGATATTCAACCAGCAGATAGCTGGATAAATAGGATTTTTCCAGCTATCTGGCGGCCGCTGAATATCCGCTTAAGTTCAGTGGTCGCTAGATAGCGGTTGGGCAATGGGAAGATTGGGGTGGAGCTACTTAGCCGGATAAGTTATCCGGCTAAGAAGCGATATTCAACGTTAGCCGTATAACTTATATGTCAAAGTAGCACTTTTAACTGGATATTCAGCCACATCTCATCTAAGTTAGCCATATATAACTATATGGCTAACTTAGATACATGGCTTGCCTTTCAATATTGACCCCATGTTTTTAGCTAATTGAAAACTTATTTAGCTATGTTGGAGTGATCTGGGGCATTCTGGGCTTCAGTGGCACTATCTTCCTAAGTTAGACATATTAATGCAACTTTTCAGCATTATTCAGCCAAAGAGCAGTCCCAAGGTTAGCTAGATAAAGTTATCTGTCAAACATTAAGAAAGCCAGGTATTTTCGGCGACATGCTGCTGAATTTCCTGGTTACAGTTAGCTAGATAAGTTTATCTGGATAACTTTGCCAGCCATTCAGCACCTGAACATGGGCCTCTTCTTCCTCTTGGCAGCTCTATTTTCAGGACCGCTGAGATGGTGAATTTTGCAAAGACAGGGAGTCCCAATCATTGCACAGCAACACCCACTGACTGGCTGCTTGTAAAACTGTGGTCTGTGCCTCTCAGCAAGAGACTACTGTTGCTGCAGGGGTTGGAGTAGATGGGAAAGGGTCAAAAATAGGAAATAGCCCCTTAAGCTCCATTAGTAACCAATACTAGAAAGGAGCTGGAGAATACCATTGCACTCCTCCGTTCCAAAAAATATACCAGTTTTTAATCAGTTGTTTAGTGAAGACAGTTAATTGCTATAGAAACGCATGCACATTTTACATGTGGATGGATATTTTCTCTGAAGTTTTGGAAACACGATCACAAACACAGCAATGCATAGCAGTTCTAATGTGCAACATAAGGCATAGATCCAGTCATAGATAATTAATCAAATCTTTCATCTCAACTGTTAGCAATTGCAGTGGAATGATAAAGAAGAAAGCCAGACACTGACTTTATCTGACAAATGGTTCTTAAACTAACATAGAAGCACACCACTCAAACCACAGTCATTACATTTATTAAACACTACCTGCTGTTCCACATGACAAATGCCCTTCTTAAATGAAGGCAGCATGTCAATAACTTTGATCCTTAACCATACAAATACAAAGTCAAATGAGCTAACAAAATGTAATTTGAAATTGATTTAGGGTTGTTACTTTCTGACACAAGCTGCCTTCAGATGTGGCTGAAGCTTTTCATAGAACTCATGAGTAATAAATACCCGGGCTCATTGGACCTGGGGTTTGAATTCTGGGCTAGCCGGGGCTGGGGATGCCACTGAGACAGTAGTCACAGCTCCCTGCGGGTCCAGATGTTGTAGGAGAAGGGAAAGGAGACTCAGCCATTGTGCAATGGTGACACCTAGGTGCTGGAGTTAGGGTCAATGATAAAAATATAGAACTTAAAATTGCCATGCTGGGTTAGACCTAGGTCCATCAAGCCCAGCATCCTATCTCTGACAATGGCCAATTCAGGTTGTAAGTACCTGGCAGATCCCATAAAGTAGATCTAATTTCAGTTATTCATGCCTAAGAAATAGCAATAATTTCTTTAATCTACCTGGCTAATAATGTGTTATGGACTCTTCTTCGAGGAACTTGTTCAACACCTCTTTAAACACCACTATGCTAGTTGTCTTGATTACATCCTCTGGCAACAGATTCCACAACTTGATAGTGCACTGAGTGAAAAAGTACTTTCTATGATTTGTTTTTGAATCTGCTGGTTGTTAATTTCATGGCGTGTCCCATTGTTTTACTATTATTTGTGTCATGGATGTGAGCCCTTGGGCAGTGGTGTGGTTGATGCAGCCTAGCAGGCAAACCCACTAGGCCCATGCCAGCAACTGGTGGACTTATTGGAAATGGAGCTGGAGATTCACCTATAACCAGCCCCATTCCCTGCAAGTTGAGGCCCTTGTTTTCTAGGGGCCAGCAAAGCTAGGGCTAGCGTCCCACTTGTCAGCGATCTGGAAACCTGGTGCTTCAACAGTGGCCAGGGGAGAAGAAAGGGGCAACGCACAAGCAATGTTCAGCTGAGATCAGGTGGACTTCTGTGGTCTGGATCACGGATGACTTGGACTTCTATAGCTTGAGTTATAGGCTGTCAACAGCATGTTGGCTAATGGCATTGGGCTCTAGTCACCCGGAGGAGAGAATTTGGACGATATTCATTGATATGCCATTGCAGGTTGTTGTACGTATTAGTTTCATGTAAATTGCATTGTTGCTTTGTATGGTGTGTGTTTCTATGCTGCAGCCATAATCAGACAATAAACAACGTTTGAATCCTACTTAGTCTTTGTGGCTTATTTGCAAGTGGGGGGTAGGGGAGAGAGGCCTGCATCTGGGGGAAAGAGTGGAGGGGAAGGGAGAGGGAGAACGGTTGGAAGGGGAGATGGGAGCCTATCCCCTGCACATGTTGAGCATACCACAGGATTATCAACAGAAAGAGAAAGAACTGCTGTGAAAGCAGAATTCTGTGAAATAAGGACAACAGTGAATAAATAGGAAATGCACCAGCCGAGACAGGACACTCTCCACCTGAAATTATAATATTTCACTATTACCTTTCTTTAGCCAAACACTAACAACATTACAGTCAATGCAAGGAGTCCAAACTGCTCACGCTTCCTCATGAGCCATGAGAGGCCACTATTTCAGTGACCAGGTCCTAACAAAGTTCTTTACAGTTTCTTGTCTGGCAGTCCATATTTGCAATTTTACGGATCTTCCCATCTCCTCTGGGCATCGTCTTGATGATGAGTCTGTGGGGGTTGCTTGACTTCAAGTAAAACAAAGTCACCCACATGGAGTTCTGGTTTACTGTGTTGCCACTTACTTCAGTCATGCAGAGATGTCAGGCATTTATTCCTACAATGATCCCAATAGGTATTGGCAAAGCATTGACCTGTTGCCTCTACCATTTGTAAAGGTCCTTGGTGTCAAACTCTCCAGATGGTGGTCAGATTCACATCACTCTTTTGGGTAAAGATGATAACAGGAGTCAGGATGGTTGGAGACTCCGGATCTGTTGATACAGGAACCAAGAGTCTGGTATTGATGATGGTTGAGACTTCAGTCATTAGAGTGGTCAGAATGAACATTGCCCTTCTTGAAACCCGACTGAAGCAGGGTGTTCTAGATGCTTTTACTTGAAGCATTGGATAACCAGAGCAGTCACCTGAGGACAGCTCTCTGCAGCATCCAGTTCAGGTTTTACAAATTCAAAGCAGACTATTGTGTTTAGTGCTGTCTCACCACTGCTCCAAAGAAATCTGGTTCTGTCAACCAGGTAGTCTGCATTAGGTGGTGCTGCAGAGATGGATCTCACGCATGGGCAGCATTCAGTGGGAATTTAGTGCCACTGTTCTGGCCAGGTTGATTTTATGATGTTTTCAACCATGTTACTCACATATACATAAAAACCTCCTGCTCTATTGTATATGTCCAGCAACTAAATTGCATGAGACATGGGGTAAAAAGAAGAAGCATTATGGACCGTCCCTAAAAAGAGAAGATGGTGCTTCCATTTTTACTGGTGTTATCTACAGGCCTTCAAACCCAAATGGATGAACTAGACAGATACCTGATTAAGGACATCCAAAAGTTGGGAAAGAAGGCAGAAGTGTTGCTCTCTGTTTCAACAGCAAGAGATAATGGGAATTGGACTTAGACACTAACCAACAAGGGCCGTGACTTGAACGGTCCAAGAAACTAAGTATGGGGGTGACCTGTATGGTGCAGCAGATGCTACCATAAGCTTGCTGGGAAGACTGAATGGACCATTTAGTCCTTTCCTGCCATCATTTCTATGTTTCTGTATTTCTATGTAACCCAGTACCATTTTACTGTCGTTGTAATATTTAGCCATGTCAGGTTGCAAGTCTGTTTCATTTAGCACCAGTTTAGCCATTTTGACTGACAACACTGGGGTACTAGGGATAGTGTGGCTAGCTGTGGAGCCAATCTAGCTTTACCAATGATAAATACCACATTGGATTTACTTTCATTGTCTATTATCTTCAAGTAGGCCACTGCAGCTAATGCTTTCACCGAGGCATCTGGAAAGACCCAGATTTCTCTGTATTGTGCCATAGTGAGAGAAACAGAGGGATACATATGTGGAATCTGGAACTCATCAAGAGCTTATAGGGAGACTCTTCATGCCTCCAACTCTCCTTTCTTGCTTAGGAGCAGTGAGATGTCCCATTCTCATGTCTCTGCTGAAGCTCTGTTAGCAAAGATTCCCTTGTATAGTGATTGGGGCCTACAAATCCAAGTGGATCATATAGGCTGTACATAAGTCGATAGGATCCCACATCTGGTATATGTCTTTCCTGAACTGAAACCTGAAGGTGAAAGTGTCTCTTCCTTTGAGATCCCCAGCTGAGACCAAGGTTGCACTGAATTTGAGGTGTGTCCTTTAGATCCTTTGTATGGTCTTCCAAGAAAATGCTTTCATTCACAATTGAAAGCTATTTTATGTAGTCTCAGATTAGCAATGGCTAACATCTGTTGTGTCCTTTTTAGCAGTTCATTGGTCTCTTTCTCTGTAGGCACAGAGTGAAGTCCATCATCTACATAAAACTCCCTTTCCACAAACTGTGCTGCTGAATATCCCATCTAAGTTAGCCAGATAAGTCTATCGGCTAACTTAGCTGAATGGCTAGGCTTTACCAATATTGACCTCAAAGAGTATTGTGAGGACCATTACGTTGCTGACGAACCTTGTGAAGTCTAAACATATCCCTATCAAAGGAAGCAGGATCTTTGCATTTGGTCTAAAGGTGGATATATCTGGCTATAGCTTTCAGCTGGGGGCCTGACACCATTCAGTCTCCAGCATAGGCCATTTCAATTTCTGTTATCTGGTAACTGATTGCCTTCTAAAAAACGTAGGGAGAGGTAACTCAATGCTGCCATCTACAGATTTTATCACTAACCAGTCACCATCGTTCTGAGTAGTCTCTATTGTCCTTGTACATGTTCTGTGTGTAAGGCGAATTATCTTCCGTATGTGAAACAAATCGATAACTCTGACCTGGCCAGTGATCTATTACTTGATTGTCAAAGGCAAAAAAACTCCCAGACACCCCTGTTTCAGTCAGAGATTAGCCCATTATAGCCAACTGTATTGAATACATCAAAAAACTGTGAACGTGCAGGCTGACAACCAGTTGGCAGGATAACAGCAAACAAGGAAACTATGCAGAAATAAAACATGCACACAGCATTATCAACAGAAACAGAAAGGTTGCTGTGAAAATAGGATACCATGAAAACAGAACAGTGAATAAATAGGAGAGCAACTGTGGAGACAGGACACTGGCTAACTTAAAGGTGAATTTTCAAAATGTTATACATGTAAAAATTAAGAATATGCGCACTTAAGTAGCCTCTACTCCCATATTCCGTATTTTATAAAAGTCCAAAGCTGGTGTGTATTTTCACTTTCACACACACATATACGCGCATGAAAAAGGGGCGAGCTGGGGCAAGGCCAACAGTTAAGCACATAAGTTGCCTTTTTAAAAGACATTTATACTCATACATTTTCTAGCTTACTTGCGTATTTTTACACCTGCTATTTATCTGGCGGAAGTGATATTAAATGGGTTTATTGCACAGTACTGACTGGGTGGGAGGTCTGGGTGAAGATCCAGAAGGGTGTCAATGACCTGGAGAAGGCCTGGGGAAACTGGTGAACTAATTGGCTAAACTGGTAATTTCACTCATGCCTATATGACATAGGAGGGCAAAGGCTAGCGCCGGCGCCATTTTGAATACTGGCAATACGGCCCGAGTGCAGGAGATCGCTCCCGGACCCCTGCTGGACTTTTGGCAAGTCTTGGGGGTCAGGAGGCCCCCCAAGCTGGCCAAAAGTCCCTGGAGGTCCCTGGGGTCCGGGAGCGATCTCCTGCACTCGTGCCGTCGGGTGCCAGGAACCAAAAATGGCGCCGATAGCCTTGCCCTTACTATGTCACAGGGGCTACCGGCCGCCATTGGTCAGCCCCTGTCACATGGTAGGAGCACAAGATGGCGCCGGCCATCCAGTGCTCCTAACATGTGACAGGATCCGGCCAATGGCACAGATACCCCCCTGTCACAAGGTAAGGGCAAAGGACGGCCCGGTAGCCGGAGGACGGCCCGGAGTGGGAGATCACTCCGGGACCCCCACTGGACCACCAGGGTACCTGTAAAAAGGTTTCGGGAGGGCTGGGGGCGGAAAGCTAAGGGGTTACTTTTAAGGGTCTGGGTGGGTTTTAGGGGTTATTTTTGTTGTGCCGTTTTTCCCGCCCTCCCCCAAAACGATAAGGGAAGCCCACCAATCAATATCGTGGGGTTTTCCTATTGTTTTGGGAGAGCCCCCGATTTCTGATGATTTTGAAAACTATCACTGGGGTCGACCAATGGCAGCGGTAGCCCCTGTGACATAGTAAGGGCAAAGGGCCGTCGGCTGCCAGTAATCAAAATGGCGCCGACGGCCCTTTGCCCTTACTATGTCACAGGGGCTACCGCTGCCATTGGTCGACCCCAGTGACATAGTAAGGGCAAAGGGCCGTCGGCGCCATTTTGATTGCTGGCAGCCGACGGCCCAAGTCCAGGAGATCGCTCCCAGACCGCTCCTGGACCCCCGCTGGACCACCAGGGACTTTTGGCAGGTCTTGGGGGGGTCAGAAGGGTGGGGGGTTGCAGTAAATTAATTTGGCAAGTCTGGGGGGGTCAGGAGGGTGGGGGGTTTTGTTAGATTTTTATTTTTTTTTATATTCGCTCCATAAGACGCAGACATTTCCCCCCCCCCCCCCCCCCACTTTTGGGGGGAAAAAGTGCGTTTTATGGAGCGAAAAATACAGTAATTATTCGCCCTATAAGACGACCCCCGGCGTATAAGACAACCCCTGACTTTTGAGAAGATTTTCAGGGGTTAAAAACTCGTCTTATATGCCGGAAAATACGGTATTGATTTCATATTAGTATTTCTAGACATTTCAGCTGTTGTTGATACCTTAGATCACCAAATACTTATATCCAGTCTTCAATCAATAGGACTAAACTCAACAGTACTCATTTGGTTTAAAGGTTACCTATCAAACCTAACTTATCAGATCAATATTGGTTCACATCCCTCAGTTCCATACACAGGTCATTCTGGTGTCCCCCAAGGATCTTCACTATCACCTATTCTTTTTAACATTTACCTAATTCCATTATGTCACATTCCTTCAGCTTTGGATGTCCAATTCAAAATATATGGTGACGATATACAATTTTTCATTCCTTATAAAAGCTCTTGGTCAGAAACTCTATCCACTGTAGCCTTATACGTAAATATTATAGACAAGTGGCTATCTCATAGCTGCTTAAAATTAAATCCCAAAAAAACAGAAATTCTATTCCTCAGCTCAATTACTGACCTGTCCAATAGTCCCCCCTCACATTTACTATTAAACGGTATTTCTATACTGATCCTTACAAAAGCCCGTAATTTAGGAGTTTTACTAAACTCCGACTTGTCATTGTCTCAGCACATTTCCTTAGCAGTTAGAAATTCTTTTTATAAATTACATCTCTTAAAACACCTACGTCCACTTCTATTCTATCGGGATTTCCGCTCTGTCCTGTTATGCTCCTGCCTGCAAGAAGCGTGGGCAGGCTCTTACCTTCACAGCCAGTCGGGCTGCTGATGCTGCTGCTTCTCTTTCTCCCTGAATCAGCCGGGGCTGTCCCCGCAGCTCTTGCCATGCAGTCGGCTCCTCTGTTCCTGCCTTCCCCCGACGTGCTGCTGCGATCCCGGGACCTCCAGTCAGCAGGCTGTCTCTGCCGGTGCCTGCTCAGCCCGGGTCCTTGCCTGGCTGGGAAGCCGTCCCTGCCAGTGCCTGCAGCTTGCTACAGCTCTCTGCTCTGCCTGCAGTCTTACCTCTCCTCCTGGGGCTGTCTTCACGGCATGGAGCCGTTCCTTCAGTCAGCCCTTCTCCTGCTTCAGTCCTTACAGCTCTCTGTTCTCTCTGCCGGTGCCTGCAGACCAGCCTACCTCTCTCTGCTTCTTCCTGCTTCTGTCCTTGCAGCTGGGAGCTGCTCCACTGACCTGCCTTCACCCAGCTCCAGCCCAGGGCTGCTCCACTGCTTCCTTGGCCTTCCACGTGGCTGAGGACGCCCACCAGCTTCCAGCTCTTCTCTCCAGCTCCCTAGGGCGCGGGCGCGGCTCCTCTCTGCTCCTCTTCAAGGGCCAGCCAGGAAGTCGTCCATGTTCCAGCACTTCTGCAAGGTCCTGTGTTTCTTGTTATCTGTCGGAGCTCCTCGTCCAGTCCTGATGTCTGCTTTCTGTTCCAGTCCTGACGTCCACCTGCTGTTCCAGTCCCAAGGTCTGTCTCTTGATCCAGTTCCCGTGTTCCAGTCCTGATGTTACCTGCTGTTCCAGATGTCCATGTTCCAGCTCTGAGGTGTGTCTCCCTGATCCAGTATCTGTGTTCCAGTCCTGATGTTACCTGCTGTTCCAGATGTCCTTGTTCCAGCCCTGAGGTCTGTCTTAGTCCTTGTTCCTGACCCTGATGCTTTAACCTGCCTTAGGCTGCCAGTGTGCAGCAAACCTTGTTTTTGGCTGCCAGGAGTGCAGCACCAGCTTTCGGCTGCCAGGAGTGCAGCAACTTGCCTCGACTGCCAGGAGTGCAGTAAACCTCGCTTCTTCTTCCCTGTGCTCTCCCGCTCTCAGCGTGGTCCGCGACCAGCCTTCCAGGGCTGTGTAGGGCGCGCATGGTACAGGGTGGTCCGCGACTCAGTCCCACGGGTGGCCTGAGTAGGGCGCCCTGAGGGTCAGTGCCCATGTCTACCTTCAGCCCTCGTTCCTGCATCCACCTCTGTGCATCCTGTACCTCGTCCTGAGTCCACGTCTGTTCCTGAGTCCACCTCTATGCATCCTGCACCTCGTCCTGAGTCCACGTCTGTGCCTGAGTCCACATCTATGCATCCTGCACCTCGTCCTGAGTCCACGTCTGTGCCTGAGTCTACGTCGTTCCTGAGTCTCGTCTGAAAACCACGTTCCAGTCTTCGCTGCCCTGGCCTCCATCCGGCCTGCCGCTTCGTGCCGTACCCTGCGGCAGGTCCGAAAGGGCTGGGAACGGTCGGAGGACTGTTCACAAGACCAACATTGCGTTGTTGGGTCTTCCGAAGCGTGCAGGTCCGGAGGAGGGCCTGTCTTCCATTTCACTCCAGCTTGCTTCCGTCCAGCCCATGCTCGGGCATGCCACGCCTCCCGCGGCACCTCTTCAGACCCCTCTGGCGTCGAGCCGCGGCCCAAGGGCACACACATCTCCCAGGAGTGGGATTGCTCTCCTAGCGCTCCACAACACTGTCCTTCAATCTTTAATCTTTTCAGGACTTGACTACTGTAATGGCCTTTACTTAGGACTACCAGACTCGGCAATCAAGCCGTTACAACTAATACAAAACTCAGCTGCCCGTATCCTAACTGGTACACCTGTCAAAAAACACATTTCTCCCACATTATACACTTTACATTGGCTGCCTATTAAATTTCGAATACAGTATAAAATCCTGACCATTGTACATTCACTATTACATAATCCATCCTCAATCTGGCTTTGTACTATTCTTCGAATTTACAAACCAACCAGACTTTTAAGGTCTCTGAACAAAAACCTATTAGATATTCCATCAGTACTCCTAGCACGTTTAAATATTACAAGAAACAGAGCATTCTCGGTAGCTGGCCCACAAATATGAAACTCATTACCTACACCGCTTCGTCAAATTTCAAACCCAAAAGAATTCAAGAAATCATTAAAAACCTATCTTTTCTCAAAAGCATTTGCCATCCCAGATACAGATCTATTGTAACCTTAACACATCCATCATTTTTCATTTTGTACTCAAAAGTCATTCGGAACTGATCTTTTTTTATCTCTTGTTTGTAAAATTTAAAGTTAGTTATTATTTTAAAATTGTGTTTTATAACTTTTAATCTTTATTATAATTCATGATTGTATTTTTTTCTATTTTTTTTTCATTTTTGTTTGCTTATCAACATTGTACACCATTTTGATCAATATTTTATTGTTAGACGGTATATAAATAATTTTAAATAAATAATTAAGAACATAAGAAATTGCCATACTGGGTCAGACCAAGGGTCCATCAAGCCCAGTATCCTGTTTCTAACAGTGGCCAATCCAGGCTACAAGTACCTGGCAAGTATCCAAAAACTAAGTCTATCCCATGCTACTGATGCCAATAATAGCAGTGGCCATTCCCTATGTCAAATTGATTAATAGCAGTTAATGGACTTCTCCTCCAAGAACTTATCCAAACCTTTTTTTTAAACCCACTTACACTAACTTCACTAACCACATCCTCTGGCAACAAATTCCAGAGCATAACTTGGTGAATTTACAAACGTTACATAGGAATTGTGTGCATAAAAATCGTATATATGCATTTAAACATGGACTCACATGTTATGGAGTCTCAGTTTAGTGGACCCTTGGGCCGACCTGCAGGAGACTGGGAAAGGGGTTCAATGTCTCTGGTACACCGCAGGCCGGGAGGCAGATGTTCAGGCAGGACGTAGTGGTGCTCTTCACCCTGGAAGCTGGTGCTCCCCCGGGAGGAGCCCTTAGGAGCCCGGCCGCTGGGACTTAGGCGAGCTGATGAACTTGAGACTGGAACGAGCAGGCTGATGAACAGGACAGGGAACCGGAACCAGACTAGAACAGTAGCCAGGAACTGTAGCAAGACTCGGGTACTGGAACAGGGCAGGAACTGTGGCAGGCAAGCAGGAACGGAGTGAGTTCCAAGGCAGCTCACTCCGGGGCACGGAGCAACAGGGGACCAGTAGGTAAGCCCGTTGCAAGGCAAAGACTGAGCGTCCGCGGCTGGCTTATCAAGGCCGCGGCGTCTGACGTCAGGAACTGGGCGGAGTCACCACTGGCGGGAAACAGCCTAGAAAAGCGTCCAAGTTGCGCGCGCGCCTAGAGGCAGGGCGTCCATGGGAAGCTTCCTGGTGGCGTGGACCCCGCGGGGACGCCGCCGAACAGGCCGCGAACTAGGCCACCTGAAGCGGGAACAGGTCCAGGAGCAAGGAGGTAAGGGTCTGGTCATGGCACTCGCGGCCAGAAGCGTATCACTCACATATATATTTTATAAACCTCGAGAGTATACAAGTACTTGTAGTATCATGTGTACATTTTAACAGAGAAAAATGGGGCTGCCTAGAGATGTTCTGAGGGGATGCATAAGTGTGCATGCAAGTTAAGAGGTATACTGTATGTACATACATTACCGAACTTGTCTGAACAATTTTACACCTATCTGACTCACCCAGTTGAAAATTGCCTTTCATGTGCAGTTTTTGGGTGGGTGGGAGGGTTGGGGTAGTGGAGGGGTTCGGAGCGAAGAGCTGGAGGGTGTCGGTGAACTGCTGTAGGGTCTGGGGAACTGGTAGAGGTATCAGCAAACTGTTGATTCCAAATACATGCGCAATTAAATATTTTCAGAATGGTGTATGTGCATGTTTTATAAAATGCCAGCCTCCATGTTAAGTTCTGAGTTAATATAAGGCCAGTGTTACAATTATTTTACAGGTAAAAATATTCACGCATTTTTTTTTTTTAAATAAAGAAAGTATTCATGTTTCTGCATTACAAACATACGTGCATTATTTCAGGGCAGAAATACATGGTATTTTATAAACTATGCAATTCACGCCACATAATTTATAAAATAGTAGCATAAATCTCAGTGGGCAAATGGTGTACTGCAGAGGTTCCCAAACCTATCCTGGGGGACCCACAGCCATATTTTCAGGATATCCACAATGAATATGCATGAGATAAAATGTGCATGCTGTAGAGGCAGTGCATGCAGATTTATCTCATGCATATTCACTGTGGATTTCCTTCAAACCTGATTGGCTGGGGGTCCTCCAGGACAGGTTTGCGAACTACTGGTGTACCACATACAGTTTTGAAAGTTAAGTTCTTCATATCTACTCTACATCTCAAGTTTTAACTCTAGGATAGATGCATATTATTAGAATTATTATTTCACCAACTTGATAATATAAGCCATCTTTACGAAGGGATGGTAATCCAGGTTTTTGTATCAGAATTGCAAGCCCTTTTTTTGTTTTTAGACAACTTTCTCCTCCAGTTTTAATGCTACCCTAAAATATAAACCTGTAGTCATCAGAAGAACGTATAACCCTGCTGTAGAAAGGGTTTGGGCTTTTATCCGCCATAGGGTAATTGCTTGGAAAGCTAGGATCCTGAAAGAGAGGAAACATCTGAAAATGGCATTCATGGTCTTCAGAATCAAATAAAAGCAACATTCTCAACTTTGTGTATCTGAGGCTTATTGCTGTTGAACAAACTTACCAAATGATGTTTGTATAAACCTTATGGAGAAAGGCAGTGTCAGCTTTTTTTTCAGTTTGCAGGATAAGCCATGCGTGTGATTGAATGTTGCAAGGTGGCTGACCAAATGGTGTACAAGCTTCAGCCTGTAGAAAAAAAAGTCTTATCTACCCTCCACTCTCAGTTCTTTCCTTCCCAAGTTTGATTTTTTTTTCCCTCAAGTTACTCAGCTGAAGGCGTACAGCTTTCATTCTTAATTTTTCTTATATCAGATTTGCATTAGAACAGTTTTCTATCATAGGTTTATGTGGTTTCACTAGCTTTACTCAAGGAAGGCCAACTGCTTGACAATATCTTTGCTGATTGGATATTAAATATTTCTCTTATATCTCAAAATTCAACATGATTTTGCTAAGAAAATAAAAACAAAAATTTCTCTTTACTGTACTGAATAAAAGAGGTGATATCCTTCTACAAAAGTTCTGCCTTATATAATGGTCTTGTCCTATAATAAACATAGAGGAAGTTATTTTCAAAAGGATTTATGTACATAAAATTGGATTTTATGCATTTAAATGGGCTTTTGAAAATTGCTACTTTTCCCCATGTACCTCCTTTGAAAATTCACTCCACTTTATATTGGCAATTTTGAAGTCATAAAAACATAGAAATGACTGCAGAAAAGGACCAAATGATCCACCCAGTCTGCCCAGCAAGCTTATGCCAGTATCTGTTGCACTGTGAAGGTTACCCTCATGCTTAACAGTTTACCAGACCGTAAAAGTCAGGGCCCTCAGATGCTGTTTGAATCCAATTTACCTTAACCATTGCCGCGAAAGCAGAGAGCAATGTTGGAGTTGATTCAAAAGTATCAGGCTTACAGGCGGATATAGTAAGGATGCACTAAAAAAGCATGTCCGTTTTCAGCATCCACTCTTTCCATGCACACACAGCCTCCTTTCCTGGGCACGCGATATAGCATTCAAATGAGGGGTCACGCTAAAAGGAGGCGCTAGGGACAATTGTGCGCTCCTAGTGCCTCCTTGGCCCAGGAGCAGTGGCTATCAACGGGTTAAGAAAACAGACGCTCAATTTTACGAGCGGCTGTTTTCCTAACCTATGCACAGGACGCTCGTAAAATTGAGCATCCATTTTCCTAATCTGACCCGTGGCCCACTTTTTTATTTATTTACTTATTTATTTATAATCTTTGATTCCTCCGACTTAATAACGCTACAATATTAAGTTGGAGGATGTACAGAAAGCAGTATTTGAGCATAAAATGAGCGTTATTAGTTTGGGGGAGTTTGGACGCGCATTATGGACTCGCTAAACCCCGGGACTTACGCGCATCCCTTACGCGGGACGCGCGTAAGTCCCGGGGCTTCGTAAAAGGGGCGGGAGGGGGTGTGCCCGAGGGGCGTGTCCGGGGGCAGGGGGTGATCCGGGGCGGGTCCGGGGGCATGGCGACAGTTCGGGGGCGGGCCGGGAGAGCGGTCCCGAGTCCCCCGGCACTGCGGCCTGTGCTGGGGGATTCCGGGGCAGCGTGCGCAAGTTACGCCTGCTTCAAGCAGGCGTAACTTGCCCAACAAGGTAGGGGGGGGATTAGGTAGGGCTGGGGGGTGGGGTAGATAGGGGAAGGGAGGGAAAGGTGGGGGGACGCGGAGGGAACGGAAGCAGGCTGCGCAGCTCGGTGCGTGCAGGCTGCCGATTTTGCGCAGCCTTGTGCGTGCCGACCCCGGATTTTATAAGATACGCGCCGGTGGCGCGAACAAAAGTACGCGCACGCGTATATTTTGAAGATCTACCTCTTATTGTATAGGGGGCTGTGGACGTGCATCCAAAATGCACATCCAACCCGGGTTAAACCATGCGCTCAACTGAGCGTACTTTACAGTATCGGCCTGAATGTGATTAAGGGTTGTAAGCGCCGCATCCGCTAGTATTTACCCTCATGTTTATTTGTTCCCCAAACCGTAAAGGTCGGGACGCTTGTTGGTTGCTGTCTGAATCCAATTCCCCTTTTCTCACTGCCGTTGAAACAGAGAGCAATGATGGAGTTGCATTAACAGTATTAAGGGTAACAACTGCCACACCAGCAAGTTACCCCCAGTTACCCCCATGCACTCTTTTCTTTATTTCCAACCTCTAATCCTTAGGGATCCACGGTGTAGTCGATGTAGTAAAGAGTGTTAACATGTAGTAAAGTGTTTTAACATCTGCCCTTAACTCACAAATGCAGTGTTTTACACACATATTATTCACCAGTATTAAAATACAAATTAGGTATGTCTGTCCACAGATGGAATGATATGCGTGTGAAATTATGTGTGTTAAAATATGTGTGTTACTGTGGACAGTATCAGAAAAAAAGCCTAACTATCCCTCCTTGATGTGTAAAGTTGTTCACATTAATACATATGCCTTACATTTTGTACATTTTTTTTATATCTTTATTTATCATTTTGAATTTACAAATTTGTAAAAATTAATACTTATATCATAAATTTCCATTCATTAAACAGAAATAACAAATTGCACATCAAAACATTTGTATACTCAAAATCAGAAACTTCTCAAGAAAAAAATTAGGGCATTGTCAAGATTTAAAGTAATCAAATAAGGAGAAAATTAAGGAAAATAAATAAAAACAGAGCTTAACATAGCAAACCAACTGGTATTTACCTATATTTTATATAGATCCCCAATCTAGGCTACTCATTTGGGGGCAATGGGGAAGAAGTAGCAGGTGGTTGGGCATCTAAGAACTGTTGTAATTGATATATCTGATGAAAAATATATATGTTCCCTTTCTTAATTCACAAGGACAAGGATATCTTAGGAAAAAAGGTAAAAGCTAAAAAGGGCAATTTTTTGCCTTAACGGAAGAAATTCTCTCCGCTTTGTCCTAGTAACTGTTGCCAAATCAGGATAGATTTTAATAGATTGGCCGTGGAAAGATATCGGGAATTTCTGAAAATATCTTTTCATTAACTTATTTATATCCTGTAATGTTATAAATGATACAACCAAGGTGTTTCTGTCTAAGACATCTAAATTAGAATCTTCCAAAAAATGTGTAAGATTCGCAGGTACTGAAATTGGAGAAGCATTTGGGGGTTTTTTTTTAAGAAAAAACAAGTGTTAACAGAGGGAATATCTTCTTCAGCGTATGATAATACTTCTCTAAAAATCCTTTTAAAAGATATATAAGCTATCTCTCCTGCAATCTGAGGGAAATGTAATATTCTAATATTTAAATGTCTAATACGGTTTTCCATAGTTTCAAGACGCCGTGAACAGGACATCTGATCTTTAACCATTATTACAGTTAACTTCTGGAGAGATTTAACATTTTTCTCATTTTCCACCACTCTTTGAGTTAACTCCACATTTTGTTGTTGAATAGTTTGTAATTGTCCCTGGAAATTTAAAGTAACTTGATCAATTTTTTGCTCTGATCTGTTAATAGTCTGTCTTAACCCGGTCACTTCCTCTCAAATTTGGTGCCCAAAACCCAGAGATAGGGCCTGTGGAGAGCCCTGAGGGAAGGGCCACGGAGTGCCCAGAAGGGGGCAATAATGAACGGCCTGCTGGATGCAGCACAAATGGGCCTGAGAGAGGTGCTGTGCAATCGCCAGTGGGCGCTGGTCATGAAGGTGCAGAGGAAGCAGAAGACACCACAGAGATGAATGAAGAATACACACCACATATCCCATAACCAGTCCAAGGAGTCCCTCTAGGATGGGAGTGGAACCCGGAGCTACAGATGGACTCAGATAAAGGACTGAGGGTGTATACTGGGCGAGTGGGTGGTACTAACAGTTTTGTCTGGGGTAACCCTAAGGTGTGTGGGGGTGAGTCTGACCCTAGAGCCCCAACTCATCCCCAAACCAAGCTGGTGGGAAGCCAGCTGAAGGAGAGTGGGGTGTGTGCTACTTCCCTGGATGGGATCAAGAGGAAGTGCAAAACACTTGGAGTAACGGGTCGAAGGTGCAGGGAGGAGTATGTAACAAAATGATCCAGTTTTCCCCTTTTTACATGTGCAGGACCAGGCTAGATGTCTGGTCCACCTTAAATCCTACAGAGGGAGATAGCTCTGAGGGCAGGACCCTACAGGGCAGGGAGAGTCCTGAGGGTGAGACCAGCTGGGTCAGGATAAGAGAGTAAGCCCAGCTGGGTTCAGAAGACCAGGCCCAGGTCTCCAGTAAGAAGGCAGCTCCTGTGGAATATTGCTGTCCAAACATTGAAGCTGTGAGATTTGAGAGACACTGTCCTGATCAAAAGGCAGTCTATTAATGTATATTTGTTGAAGTTGTAAATAAAGATAAAACTGTTTTGGAAAGGCTGGAGTCAGTGTGCCTTTGTGCCTCCAGCCTGGGAAACACCGTTCGGTTTCCCACACTCCTAATGTGAAACCTTGCATTGTGTAGCTATAATTTGGGTTACTCCTCCCTGATGTCCTGGTTTTAAAAGGACACGTGCGTAAATAACGGGGGTTATGTGCGTGGCTGGGCCTTGCGCTCGCTGTGCACATTTTCGGAAGGGCCCGGTCACTCACGTAACCCCTGTTATGCGCCAAAGTGCCGGGCCTCTCCAAAGGGGCGGGCCAGGAGGTGGGATCTGGCTGGGAAGGGGCGAGGTGGGACGGGACAGCGCCATTAGCCGCTGTCCCAGCGAAGTGCGCACCAGCAGCCGGCAGGCACGCGGAAGATACTGCTCCTCTGGAGCAGAAGTAAGTATGAAAAAAAGGGGTTGGGTAGGGATAGTTTAGGGATCAGGGAGGAGAAGGGAAGAGGGAGAAAGGTTAGGGTTAGGGAAGTTCCCTCTCAGTCCACTCCTTAATTGGATTATAAAATCGGGTATGCATGGGCGCACAGATATCATATTTTATAACGGGAGCACTTGTTAGAAAATAGCCGCGTCCGTGTGTGTGTGCCAGGAACTGCATGCACATGGACGCCTGTGCATTTTTTTTTTAATTGACTCCTGAGTGCATCACTTTGTACTTGTTCACATTAAATTTTATTTGCCATTTGTATTCCGAATCTTCCAGTTTTATAATGTCCTCTTGCAATTTCTCACAATCCTCTTGTGATTTAACAACTTTGAATAATTTTGTATCATCAGAAAATGTGATCACCTCACTTGTTGTTCCCATTTCCAGGTCATTTATAAATATATTAAAAAGCAGTGGTCCCAGAACAGATCCCTGGGCACTCAATTATTCACCTTCTCTATTGAGAAAATTGATCATTTAGCCCTACTCTCTGTTTTTTAAAATCTTTTAACCAATTCTCAATCCACAATAGAACATTGCATCCTTTGCCATGACTTTTTAATTTTCTCAAGAGTCTTTCATGAGGGACTTTGTCAAACGCTTTCTGGAAATCCAGGTATACTATATCAACTAGCTCACCTTTATCCACATGTAAACCGGAGTGAAGGCAACTCTGCTATACCTCGGTATATAAAAAATGCTAAATAAATAAATGTTTATTTATGACCTCAAAAAATGTAGCAAATTTGTGAGGCAAGACTTCCCTTGGCTAAATCCATGTTGGCTTCGTCCCATTAAACTAGGCCTATCTATATGTTCAATAATTTTGTTCTTTATGATAGTTTCTACCATTTTGCCTGGCGGAGATGTCTGATTCACTGGTCTGTAGCTTCCTGGATCACCTCTTGATCCCTTTTTAAAAAATCTGTAACCGAGTGAACACCCATGAGGAGGCAGACAGAATGAAAAACAATCTAAAGGAAGTTTGAGGAGTAGCCAAAGATCCGACAGTTAAGCTTCAATGCAAAAAGGTGAAGGATCATGCATTGGAGTGCAGAAATCCAAGGGAGCAGTATACGAAAGGGGGTGAAATGCTGAAACCTGCCAAGCAGATAAAGGAGCAAAACAATGTGACAAGGTGGTGGCCTGAAGAATGCTATGGTGCATAGAGAGAGGCATGCCTAATAGGTATACGGAGGTGATAATGCCTCTGTAGAGGCCTCACCTGAAGTACTGTGTCTAATTCTGGAAATGAGTTGAGGCAATCCAGAAAAGGGATTCTAAAATGGTGCCAGGTCTGTATCAAAAGCCCTGTGAGAAAACTCAAGGACCTAAGTAAGTATGTCCGAGAGGAGAGAGAGAGGGGGGATATAACAGAAACATACAAACATCTCAAACGTGTCAACAAGGCTCAAGAAGCAAATCTTTTTTTCCCCTGGAAAGAAAGTTCTAAAACAATGGGGCATGATTTGAGGTTCTAAGGAGATAAAGACAGTAGTAACATCCTTTCCATGTGGAAGATCTGTGGATCGAACCCCAAATCAGGTCATATGCTCCCTGGCTCAGCTGTGGCTGGGGTTGTTGCAGCTGCAGCATTCGAAGTCCCCCTCCCCAGGGGAAGGGAATCATGGTCTTTGCTTAAAGGTGACACTTTGTGGTCAGATTCAGAGCCCATGATTATAGGGTTCCAAGACTGTCATTGCAATGAACAGGTTTGGTATGTTGGTGGGTTCAGGAGGTTCCAAGACTAGTCAGGTTTGGTATGTTGGTGGGTGCAGGAGGTTTATAAAAACTAAAAAAAAAAAAGGGGGCACTGAATTTTGGCTTTTATTTCTGCTATTTTTATTTTAATTGACTTATGTTGATGTACATTTTTATTCTCTGTGTGTCTGTTTTTGGTTTTATGTTTTATTTGTTTACGTATGTTAACTCTGTACGCTACACTGGGCTTTGTATAAGCGGCACAAAGAAGCAGGAGGAAACTGCTGGATAAAAAAACAAAACAAAACATCATTTCAAAAACTGTGCAAGTAAACTGACTTGTAGGCTTTGCTCTAATTTTGCCTACTCTTTAAATATGGCCCATAATCCTCTGTGGTTTTGTTATATCTGGTGGTTCAAATAATTGGCATGTTACCATTTTTCCCTTTAGAATTGAATGCAATTATAAGAAATGAATCTTCTTTAAGTGACAATTTTGGAAAGTAACAAACCAAAAATGGTCAGTGAGAGGTGAGACACTCAGAATTGGATCCACAAATCACGAGCAAGTATTGGAAGGTTTCCAGTTTACGTTGAAATATATTTAAAATGACCTTTTCTGGTTATTTACACAGTACTTCAACCTCTCAGCACTTCAGAGCATGCTCAATCCAATCTTTTAAGCCAGTTTAGAGCCACTTTCAATGGAAAAGGTTAAAGTAAGTAGCTCTCTATGTGCTGGGAAGAAATAAAAAAGAAAAAGCAAGAGACAGGCAAGAAAATAAGCAAAAGGCAAAAAATGGCAATAAGAAAAAAAGGCAGTGAATTAAAAATGTATTGTCAAGTTCCATGGGGTGGCTTGAAACCTCTCTACTGTAGTATTAAGTGACCCTGTTCATTCCGACAATGCTTCAGGTCCTGTCCTTCAGGAAATTAAGACTCTTATCACCAGTTAGATTGACATTCAGTCTCCACATTTGGTAGTCCAAAGTAGTTTATCCCAAATGTACCCTATTCCTTCCCACAGTTTTATAACTTTAAAGTAAGTAAAATTATTCCCCAAGTCCTGAGTTTAACCTGTGGGAATAGGTTCTGTGGTATGCCGGTAACTTGAAGTCCTTACCCCCCAAATTCACCCAATTCCTTCCATAGTGTCACTATTCAATAACTTCATGGATTGCCCTCTATACCAGAAGGAGTAGAGAGAATGAGACGTGATTTAAGGAAACTTGAACAGCAGTCGAAGATATGGCAGCTGGGATTCAATGCCAAGAAGTGCAGAGTCATGCATATGGGGTACGATAATCCAAAAGAGCTGTATGTGGTGGAGAGGTGAAGGGCTGTTGTGCACAGAGCAAGAGAGGGACCTTGGGGTGATAGTGTTCTGGATTAAAATCCCAACCCCAGCACTCTAAGTATATAATCAAAGCAATCTTTCTTGCATGATGAATATAGTCCTTCTTTTATAAGGATAATAACCCCTTCACATGGCAGAGCAGTCTGGATAGTGAACAATCTACAGCCAGGGGGATTGCTGGACCCGAGACAACATGGATTCACTAGGTGGAAGATCATGTCAGACAAATCTGATTGATTTTTTTGATTGGGTGACTGAAGAATTGGATCGAGGAAGAGCGCTCGATGTTATCTATTTGGATTTCAGCAAAGCTTTTGATACTGTCCCACATAGAAGGCTTGTGAATAAAATGAGAAGCTTGGGTGTGAGCTCCAAGCTGGTGACGTGGATTATAAACTGGTTGACGGACAGAAGATAGCGTATGATGGTAAATGGAACCTACTCTGAAGAGAGAGCGGTGTTGAGCAGAGTGCCACAAGGATCGGTGTTGGGACCAGTTCTGTTCAATATCTTTGTGAGCAACATTGCAGAAAGGTTGTCTATTTGCGGATGATACTAAGATCTGAAACAGAGTGGACACACCAGAAGGAGTAGAGAGAATGAGACGTGATTTAAGGAAACTTGAACAGCAGTCGAAGATATGGCAGCTGGGATTCAATGCCAAGAAGTGCAGAGCCATGTATATGGGGTACGATAATCCAAAAGAGCTGTATGTGGTGGAGAGTTGAAGGGCTGTTGTGCACAGAGCAAGAGAGGGACCTTGGGGTGATAGTGTCTAGTGATCTGAAGACAGCAAAGCAATGTGTCAATGTGTTAGTTAAATCCAGAAGAATGCCTGGCTGTATAAAGAGAGGAATAACTAGTAAGAAAAAGGAAGTCATAATCTCTTTGTACAAGTCCTTGGTGAGGCCTCACTTGGAGTATTGTGTTCAGTTCTGGAGACCTTATCTCAAAAGGGACAGAGACAGAATGGAAGCAGTCAAGAGAAGGGCAACCAACATGGTGGGGGGGTCTCCATCAAATGATTTATGAGGAGAGGTTTAAGGACCTAAATAAGTATACCCTGGAGGAGAGGAGCTGCAGGGGAAATATGATATAGACCTTCAGATACCTAAAAGGTTTTAATGATGCATAATCAACAATAAACCTTTTCTGCTGGAAAAAAAATCAGTAGAACTAGGGGTCACGAAATGAAACTCCAGGGAGGATGACTCAGAACCAATATTTCAGAGGAAATATTTCTTCACGGAGAGGGTGGTGGATGCCTGGAATGCCTTTCTTGAGGAAGTGGTGAAGGCAAAAACAGTGAAAGATTTCAAAGGGGCATGGGAAAAACTCTGTGGATACCTAAAAGCTAGAGGATGGAAATGAAGAAATGAAGGCATGGGGGTAACTTGTTAGTGTGGCGGTTACTACCCTTAACCAATAATCCTTCATACTGTTGATGCAACTCTGTCATTGATGCATACTGTTGATGCAACTCTGTCATACTTGCCAGGTTCTTATGGCTTGGATTGGCCACTGTTGGAAACAGGATGCTGGGCTTGAAGGATCCTTGGTCTGACCCAGTATGGCATTTTCTTATGTTCTTATTGCTCTCTGCTTCAATGGCAGGGGAAAAGAGGAAAAGGGGAATTAGATTCAGACAACAACCAACAAGGACATTGCATTTTGCAGCCTGAGAAAACAACTAAGCATAGGGGTAGCATGCTAATGTGGCTGTTACTACCCTTAACCAATAAGCTTTAAACTCTTGATGCAACTCCAACATTTCTCTCTGCTTCAACAGCAAGTTCAAAAGCAACATTGTCAAGCCACAGGGGGACAAAGGTGAACCGGTAGATGTTGTGCATTTGGATTTTCAGAGGGCGTTCGACAAAGTCCTGCATGAGAGGCTTCTAAGAAAACTAAAATCTCATGGGATAGGAGGTGATGTCCTTTTATGGATTGCAAGATGGTTAAAAGACAGGAAACACAGAGTAGGATTAAATGGTCAGTTTTCACAGTGGAAAAAGTTATAAACAATGGAGTGCCCCAGGATCTGTACTTGGACTGGTGTTTTTTAAATGTATTTATAAATGATCTGGAAAGAGGTATGTCAAGTAGGGATGTGCATTCGTTTGCGACAAAATAGGAAATATAGATGATATTTCCTATTTCGTTGCGATTCGGGGGGGGTCGACGAAACGATAGGAAAACCCAAGAAATTTCGTGTGGTTTTGTTTTTGGGGGGAGGAGAAAGGGCATGTTTAAAAAAACCCAAACCCAACCCAACCCTTCAAATTTAATTAATTTCAACCCCCACCCTCCCGACCCCCCCCAAGACTTGCCCAACCCCACCCCCACTCCGAAGACTTACTGAATGTCCCAGGTAGTCCAGCGGGAGCCTGGGAGCAATCTCCCCCTCTCGGGCTGTCGGCTGCCACTTATCAAAATGGCGCCAATGGCCCTTTGCCTTTACCATATGACAGGGGCTATCAGTGCCATTGGTAAGCCCCTGTCACATGGTAGGAGCAATGGATGGCCCGCACTATTTTTTAAGATGATGCCATGTGACATGGGTGTTCACTGATCCCCTTTTCTTGGTCACTTTGCACTTGTCCATGTAAAATTTCATCTGCCATTTGGAAGCCCAATCTTCCAGTCTTGTAAGGGCCTTCTGCAATTCATCACAGTCCACTTGAGATTTAACTACTCTGCATAATTTTGTGTCATCTGCAAATTTGATCACCTCATTTCATTGTACCCCTTTCCAGATAATGTATAAATATATTAAAAAGCAACTTTTCTTTTATGATACCCAGGAAAATGGATTGTTAAAAAAGTAGTGAGTGTCACATTGAGTGTTATATTTTCTTAACTCCAGAGCAGTTGAGAGGGTTTTTTTTATTCTAGAACCCAGCCATAGCGATAATAGGGGTCTTATGTTATAGTAGTTATATGTTTGCAGCCCCGTCGACAGGATTATGCCTTTTCTTTTAATGTGTTTCTCTTTTTCATTCTCTCCTCAGATGTAATGCCTTCTTTTTTGCTGTATTATTAACCATATAATACAACAACTTATTGTTATTTCCTTGACTATTTATTACTGTTTTTTTTTCTTTCATACTTGGCTTATATAATATTTCATTTCTTATTTGATATCCTACTTGTATGCATTGAAAATTGAATAAATAAATAAAGCCTGTGTGGCAAGGCAGCGGCAGACTGCTAGACATAAGTGATTTTGCTGGACATTGTTGGGAACTGTTTAGTTCTAACAGCGCTCAGGCATCCTTATTGACCTGGGACCAAATGTACAGGATTGGAATTGAGGCTGTCTCATTGTTGAAGTGATTTGAATTACTGCACTATATTAATCCAAGGTTTTACCATGTAGCTCTCTCAAAATATAATTAAATAAATTAAATAAAAACAAGCCTTTGAAAATAGCCAAATACTCATGTAGAGAGAGTTTTACAATTCTTTTGTTATTAAAAGAATAAATTATTTCCCACCATTGTTCCTGTTTCTATATTCTTGAAGAACTATTCTTGAGCCTATTTTAGGCTCAGGAACAGCTGCCTTGATTGTGTTGCTTACACCTGGATAGAAGGAAGTGAGGATAAAGCCTGAGATGGGACAAGTAAGCTCTATGGTATTGTATTAAATCTGGGTAGACTATATGTTTTTGTAGTCTTAAAATGTCATCAGTTTCTATGTTTCTATGCAAATCTGAAACTTCATATACAGCACTGCTTTTTAGTAATTCTTTTGTTGGCCCATTAAAAGGTATCACAATCTATAACAATTTTAGGGCCCGATTACTAAGCCTTTTTTAATTTTTTCATAGACACAAAATGGGAGAAAACCTTTAGTGTATAGGCCGCTTAGTTTGCTCCAGGACAAATATGGCTATTAGAATTCTGCACTACACTGAGAAACTGAATAAAAGAATAATATTAATATGGACCAGAAAATAAGGCTCACCGATGACAGGCAGCAAGCTGGTGATGCAGAGGGAGAAAAAAAGCATCAGCTGCTCTGCACCAGCTGTTCACCACCGAACTTTGCCGACTCTCTCCCAATCTTTTAAGTCATGATATCTCCAGGATATTTTATCACACAAACCTGACATAATATCATTGCCAAGCTGAGACCCCCGATTTTTTCAGCAATTTAAATTATTTGTGTGACAACCAGGTCCAGAATATGGGTAAAAACTGCCTAGGGTAATACAAAAATACCCAAAGCCAGAACATTTTAGCTTAGAACATTTTAGCTTAGAACATTTAAGCATACGGCTTAACCTGCTCAATTGGAAAAATAAAATATTTCAAAAGTCTAATTTAAAATGAAGCAGGAGTTCTCTCTCTCTCTCGCTTTTTTTTTTTTTTTTAAGAAAAATAAGTTATATTTCTTAGATAGCTGCAAAGTGAAAATTGAAAGTGTTACAAGGCAACTATAGTCCGTCTGACCGGCTGTTGCATTGACCACCAGTAGTGGCTTTTTCATTCTCGGATGTTTTGGTATGTGTAAGAGTGATGATGCGGACGCCAGATGAAATCTGTGTGCCAGGTGCCTGAAAAGATACTCTGCATACATAATATATATAATTATATCAGAGAAGGGTGGGGTGCGTGATTTCCAGCAGACCCATTTTGCTAACGAGTAAAAAGTTAAGAAATAAACCCGAATACAGATGTAAAATACACAGAAAGACATTCACAAACTCAATATACAGCTTGTGGGTGCCATATCAGCGGCCACATCTTTCTGACTTAAGTAATTCAGCTGAACTAGGTATCGCTTCATAAAATACATTTTTGTGTAACTGGGAAGCAGCCAGTACTCGAAAACTGAAAGCCAAATAAGGAAAAAAAAAACAAATCGTTCCTCCGATTGCAGTTTTTACAAATATCTTATCCGTTCTCTATCGTAATTGCCGTACATCGCAAGCCTCTGAACTCATTGCTGCACTAAAAGTGAGAAATATCTATTTTTGGCATGATAGCCCGTCTCAAGGGCATCATTTCTTAGCGGAGCAAGCCTAGTACGGGTTCGGATGTAACCATATTACCTACCCTGACTGTGACATACAGAACGCTGCACTATAACTCCTTATTCAGTTCTCTTTCAAAACGAATGTTACAGAGCAAACTCGCAGCAGTTACGTTAAAAGTGCAAAAGGTTAGCGCTCTGTGGGGGGGGAAAAAAAAAGAAGAAGCCCATTTTAGGTGCCTTTGTACCATTGAGCTTACAGAAATGAATGCCAGCTCTCAATTAGCAGGTTCACTGTGCATGTCAAAGCTAGTATGTTATATGGAATACATTAAAAGGATTCTTTCGTTAATGCGGAGGTTGCAGTCGTTTTAAGGGAGCATCTAAATTTAGTTCAGAGTTCAGGGTTCTATTGGCATGAAAAGCAAATTTGCTTCACGATGCTGTCTGATCACGGAGCTTGCAGGACAGAACCAAACCCGCTTCAATAGCACGGATTTGTTGAACGAGCCTGCCACGATGCCCCGGCCACAGTTTAGCTGCATCTGATTTTCAGTCGTCAAAAAAAACGTTAAATGGATCTTCTGCCTGAAAAGGAGACAACATAGTTACACGCATTAAATCATTTTAGTAAAGTCGTTGGCTGCCATTTTTTCCCCCTCCCTTAACATTGTCAGCGCTGCAGGGCTGATCTGGAAGAGCAGGAAAAAATGCAGAAGGAGTTGCGTTTGCTCTGACTTTTTGCTATGCTCCTCGCGGCATATTTTTAATTGCATCGCGGTTAGTAATTCTTCACCAATAGCGCTGCTGCGAAATCAGAACTGGGACTCCCTCATGAAGAATAACATTAAGGATGAAATTATACATGTGCATGCACATATTGTGCAAAGTGCAGAAAAGGATATATGTGTGCATATAAATAAATGCAAGAAGTCATATCAAGCTTTTTTTTTTTTTTTTTTTTAAAGGATAGGAATAATAATTTTCAAATGTTGTGCACGGGCTACCAAATCAATGGACCGCACATGCAGTACTATACTGTTAAGCGACAAATGTTTTCCGCACACTCCTAAGCAGAGGGCCGATTTGGGGATAATTACAATCACATCCCCACGATCTGCTTTTGGAAGGAAGGGGCTCTGCATTTGTCCTACCATTTGGTAGACGGAAGCTTTGCTCTTGCCAAGAAAGGTTTTGAACAAAATGAAATGCCCCCCCACACACACACCCACCCACCCCAGCTTTATAATGTTCCTGCTTTTCTGTGCATTGACGGCTGCAAATTCCACACCGACGGAGAGAGGGCGAGCTGGGGGGAGTGGGGGCGGTGTGGACACCCCCTCCCCCTCTCGAAGCGAGGTGCCGGTCCGAAAATGGGAAAGATGATCTGAAACAGCTACCGCTGCACTTTAGTCTATAGTCCTCCTGTTTCCTTAGGAATGCAGCTTCGGGCTCGGTATACCATGCCGGGCATATATATCGTAGCAAACGAAAATCAACAACGAAACAAACAAACCAATCAACATAAACAAGCCCTCTTTTTTTCTCCTTGTCTGTCGGCATGCGAGAAGAAAGGAGATACTATGGGAAATGAGTGTCTTTGATTTTACATTAGTTTGTCTCATAGGAACGTTTGTTTATTGTGGATGTGATTTTTGTGAGTTGCTTAGGACCTCGGATAATGCGGCATATAAATACTTTTAAATGAATAAATGGGATAACAGTAAATCAAATTTGTTCCCAGACGCTCACAAACACGTGTCTTATATCTGTAAATGTCACCCTTTAATCTAAAGTTATTTAAATGGAAAAAAAAAAACCCCCAAAAAACCCTCCCTTCTCTGTAACTTTTACAGGCGTGCAATATGCCCCTGATAGTTCTGCCTGCGGTGGAACAAGTCTTGCTTATTCTGAAAATTCCATGTCGTGTCAAATAAGTTACAGTATGTGAAAAATGATCTTTGAATAATTCTAAACGTCTAATGTAAACCACTGCATAACTTCCATGTGCCATAGCCCTAAACCAAGCATATATTACATCGGGTTAAAGAAATAGGGCACGTAATTTCCTTGTATCAATGTCTTTTCTTTAACTGCCCTAGCACAGAAGCACTTCAAGTAAATATATTGAATTTAGGAGATCAGGAAAAGAGCCAGGCGCATGCATAAACGCTATTTTTATTCCCCTGGGGGGAGTGGTGTACAGAATGTTACAGAAGTTAGACTGTCCGCTAAAGCAAACAATAAGAATGGATATGTAAGCTAACAAAACATTTTCTCCCTTTGCGGGATCTAAAGGTTCCTACTTGTAATACATCTTTTTTTGCCATGCAGATGACTAAAGCCAATAGAAAAGAAAAGGGTATAAATATAATGTTATAAGACATGGAAACTTGAAACATTCAATTAAGTCTTAATGTACGATCCAAAAACTAGAAGGGAGGTACTACTACTACTACTACTAATAAATGTTCCTATACGTTTTCAATTAATCTCATTTCTCAATGTGTTAAACATATGAACCACTTAGGTATTCCTTTACATTCACAATGCTAAAAATAGTTACATCTCCAATATGTGGGACTAACTCTACGGATATTTACCAGAATGTTATAATATACATTACAGATTAGCTCGCTATACATTAAACATAGATCGTATTCCCTGGGGCACCATAGCCCTAAACATGTCTGTAACACGATAAAATGCTTAAACATGTGTCGGTCGTAGGTTAACCACTGTCAACCAGCATTGAGTTTTTAAAAGGACATATTTTCTTCGGCTGAGACACCTCGGCTAGAGCTCCTTGTCATCAGTTACTTCAGTCTGTACACGTCAAACTGTCCAGTTCCATGTTTGAACATTAGCAGGAATATGTTGTGTACAGCTGCAAGGAAACATTTTAAACCTCATATTTGTCCTGGTGCTTCTTGCCAGTTGCCCCAACTAAACGCTCCTAATCGCTAAATACTTGACACTTAGTGTCTGCATGTACGGTAAAGCCATGGGTATTTCTGCCTCCAAAATATGCGGGTACTAACTAGAAATTATTACTGAAAGGACTTTCAATGGTGACTGTTTCTCGTCCAGTTGATCTTAGTGCATCGGTTCTTTGTAAACGTTCATGCCTTTCTGTTGTCTATGCCTTCCTAAGACGTGAGGTCCTGGGTAGGATTAGCGTTGGGCTTTCCAGACTTGTCCTGGTGACACCCTACAATCATTCAGGAATTTCAGGATTGCCAGAATATGTGATGTATTTGCATTGTAGTGCGCCAGATTCCTTCACTCATATTCATTGTGCCTATCCTGACAACCTGACTGGCTGTAGGGGGTCACCAGAACCGGTTTGAGAAATCATGCCAGAGGTCCCCAAAATTGGGTAATTCCCATGGCTGGCATGCCCTGCCACATACTCCCCTGTGTGCCCCCTAGATGAAACTGCCCAATCATATCTCTGAAAAGCAATGCCCTATCACATAAATCACATCTTACACAAATAAGAGACCAAATGTTTTCCATAGCTGGCCCCAAGTTGTGGAATTCTCTACCAGAGACGTTAGGTCTGATAACAGAAAGAAAGAGTCTCACATTTGAACTGAAAACCTGGCTCTTCAAAAATGCACATGATTTAACCTAAAATATCTATATGCACTGCAGAGAACTCCGCTATCAAAAACATTTATCATGTAAGAAGAGTGAACTATAAGTAAAGAGAAATGTAAAGTGTATTAGGACAACTTATTAACTAATATGTGGAGGTTATTGAAATAGAACTTATGTATCACAAACCACTATCCTAGCCCCCTGGTTAACATGTTTTTTGATGTCGTGTTGACCTAGAATATGAATGTTGCTTTTGTAAACTGTTGGGATCTTCATTTGGAAGCAGGGTATAAATAAATCCTGTAGTTAATCTGGGTCAGATATATTTAGGCATTTTCCCCATAGACACCCAGTTGGGAGAACCCTTTAGTATATGAGGGCTATGGTAGGTAATACTTGTTTATATCCCAGAAGATAGTGACATTTTATTTTCCAGTAATGAATTGTCACATCGACCCTACCTTAGGCACTCTTAATAATATCTTTTCGTATCGGAGAAGAGAAGGTAATGCTCTGGCACTGCAGTAACTCCTATCATATCTTCAATGTGGTGCCCTCTCGGATTCATGCACGTGCACACTCGTATGGAAGAGAAGGGGGTGCTTCCCTGTCCCATGCTAGCAGAGCCCCCTTTCCAGGCGCTAGTTCTGCTATTCTGCCCACCAAGACCTCTAATTATATCAGTATGCAGGGAACTCGGGATGTTTTTTACACCCACGGCATTTTAATCGCCTAGACTTTTCCATCTTTGGAAAAACCTCACAGTGATAATAATAATAAAAATAATAATGCTTATTCTTCTTCTCATAGTTTCGCCAGTTCATCCTGGTGTGAAATTTCAGTTTCCAATAGGTTACAGTGTAGACGTTGATTAAGCTCTGACGCTCTCCTGGCCAGTTTTAAAACTTCTAGACTCCGCAATAGTTCACTTCACAACATTTTATATTCAAAAGTGACTTTTTAGCTTTTAAAAAAAATCATGGAAGCACCATGAAAAAAAAATACTTGCAAAACCAAAATGTGAGTTTCGCGTATTTGTATTGCAAGTGTTTTGTTAAATGTTTAAAATCCTTTAAAAGTGCTTGTTTTCATATTTAGGACTAACTTGATGAAGTAATCGGACTCCCCCCCCCATTTAAAAGTCTTGTAGAATCGGCTAGTGCAGGGATGGACAATTCCGGTTCTCAAGAGCCACAAATAGTCCTGGTTTTCAGGATAAGCGACAATGGATATACAATACATGACATATATGTGACAATCTATCTCGTGCATATTCATCATAGATACTCTTAAAACCAGACCTGTCTTTTTGGCTCTAGGAGACGGGAGATGGCTACCCCTGCAGCAGTAGGTTCAGAGTCACTGTTCGAGACCGCTCAGCATTGTTCCGCCTTTGGAAGTTCCTAAAACAGTGCGAACGTCCTCAGGGACACGTTTTTGAAGACTGTCAAAGTTGTGATTAGGAATACAAAAAGCCACATCTGGAGCACGTGTCTTCCAAACACAACCTTTAAGTAAAAAATAAAACAAACCTACAGGACACTGGCATTATTTAAGAATTATATATGATATCATTAAGCAATATAAAATACGCTGATTACTAAAGTGATTTAAAAGTAAAAAGAGCTCTAAAATGTGAGTGTGCCAGTCTCAATAGATGCTTGCCGAAAGCTAGCTAAAAAGCACCTTCTGCATTTAACATGTTCTAATCTTACGATTTTATGTATTTCAAAAAGATATCTCAGTAGAGAGATGTAGAATTTATATCTCCTATATAACAAATGTTCTCTCTAGATATGTTAAAATATTGAAAAGTAATCAATTGCAGTATTATAAAAGTAATTGCAGAGTTCTTCTGGCATCTAGAACTGAAAAATGTTTTTTTTTTAAGAGTTGCAATAATCCCCCGGAATAATGTGCGTATACTCACACGACAGTTTTAGTCAGTGGTTTAAAAGCAGTCCATAATGCGCAACATTTCACATATTTATTTAAATAAAACATAATGCTGGTTATGTTAATTTTAATGCTACTGTCTAGCATTAAAGATATGATCAGTCGCAGAATGCTGAAGAATATTGATTTCACTGTTTTGGCAAGCTAATTTTAAATGTACCCTCAAAGCATGATTAATATTTGGTTTCTCTTGTAAAAGTCCGCTAAAAAGTTCGATGTATTTTCACATGACCTCTTCCTATATATTTGAATTACAAATGTGCTTTTTTTTCTGTTAAGAGAAATTGTGTAGAAGTAAATAAAGTTGTGAAACAAAATGTGAACTTTTTCCCTGTACGTAAAATGAAGACTTGCCCATGCTTGTTAAACATGAAGATTGCTAATTCTGAACTCCCCTCCTTCTAAAAAAAGAAAACCTTTAAATAATATTTATATATTTCACATAGTTTAAGAAGAAAATCAACGATCGAATCCGTGAACTCTAATTTTCTATTTTAGATTCGTTTGATAGTGTGACATTTTCATGGAGTTATTATATTTATTGCTATTTCACGTTTTCACATTAAACAGAAAAAATGGGGTCTGACGTGGGATGGTGGTAGTGGGGAAATATGTCTTTAGCATTTTTCTTAGTAATGTCTTAGCATTTCCTTTCAAGATTTTAGGCTTGAATTGCAGGGCCAAAACCTGCTCTACTACTGCATCTCTGAATACAATGAACGATTCCCAGTGTAAATTTTTTAAACAATAAGAAAAAAAGCTCACATTTTTATTAAGGTGTTCTATGAGGTGTATTGTGGAAAGTATGCAATTCTTCGTCATCATTATTCCTAAAATCTAAGCATGCCTTGTTTGCCATTAAAGCTAACCAGGTTTCCTTCTCTAACGGAGAAATCGGGCCTGTTTTTTGGTTGGCGGGGGGGAGAGGTGGGTGTGTGTGTGTGTGGGGTGGGGGGGGGAGTCGGGAGTGGAGGGATTCGGGGCTGCGTTTGTTTTCTGCAACCCGCGCGCCCGCAGAAAGTAGGAAGGTTGGGGGCGGGGCCTGAAATCTCCGCTTCCGGATTGGCCCGTTCCCCGCCCTGATTGGCGTGCAGCCGGACTCCGCCCGGTCGCGCCGTCTTATTGACACTAATGAGCGAGTTCTTGCCGGCGCTCTCCCGGCCGCAAGTGCTGACAGATCCAGGCAACAAATTTCAATTACAAGCTTCTAATTTGTGTCCGCGGCGCTTTGGGCAACCCGTGTCAGTCCTTTACGGCCCCTACCAGACGAATCAGAGCTTGGAGGAGGAAGAGGGCTGAATAATAGGAAAGGCGAGCAAGAAAGTGGGGAGTTCATCCGGTAAAGAAGTTTGGAGGGGGGGGGGGGGGGGGAACTTGACGAATGCACCCGCTGAGCTAATTACTTGGATTTAAAAAAAAAGGAAAGAGAGGAAGCAACGAAATCTTTGTAGCTCTTCCAAGGGAGTGACACTTAGCAGAGAGGCTGTGTATGAGAGAGTGAAAGAAAAAGAGATCATGTAAGTGACCCACTGTGTTTTCCTATGAGACAGTGAGTGCATGTGGGAGAATGCACCGAAATGTGTTTGTAAGGGAGTGCACGGGAGGCAGCGTGAGACCGTGAGCGTGTATGCACAGTGTATGGCAGGCAGCGTGTCTGCTAGCTGGGACCTGAGTGCTAACGACTGACTTTACAGAGTTTCGGTGCCTAAAAGTCACACAGCAAGTCTGTATGAGAAGCAGCTTGGGTATAAGGGAGGCAGTGTGTGTGTGTGTGTGTGTGCGCGCGCGCGAGACAGCGAGAGGGGCAGGCGCTGGGGTGGCATGGCCGAGAAGAGGAGATCTCCGTGCACCATGAGTCTCAAGGCTCACGCTTTCTCGGTGGAGGCGCTGATCGGGGCCGAGAAGCAGCAGCAGCAGAAGCGGCGGCGGAGGCTGGAGGAGGCGGCGGCAGGGGGCAGCAGTGAGAGGGGCTGGCCCGATGAGGGGGCCGATCGACCTCCGGACTGCGAGCTGCAGAGCGCTTCCTGCGGGCCCTGTGAGTTTCCTCTCTCTCTCTTTTTTTTTCCCCCAGGCTCTTCTCTCCGTGGGTAGTAGTGGCGGGCTGGGGGGGGGGGGGGGGCCAGAGCTCCCGCTGCGGACGGATCAGAGGCAATAAAACACCACTGATCTGCCTCACATAGAGCAGCGTTGATTACCAATCGCCCTTTCCGTTATGGATACCACAAGTTGCTCCCGCGTCCTCCCTCCCCTCAGCTCACATAAACTTTATATTTTATTTCAATAACTCGCTATTTCACCTCCAATAATTTGATTATTTCACCAATTATTTCACCAATTTTTCCGTAACGTATTTGTTTTACATACCTGTTCTGATTCCCTTATTCTTACAAGTAGATTAAATATTTCATGCATGCTTTCTGTCACAAATCTGTTCTAGTTTAGATCCATTTGGCTCTTCATCCAAGGCTTTTTTGTTCTTTTATACTTAATAAAACAAAAAAAAGGATAATATAATTTTTGCTCTGAGCCTCAGATTTTAATTGAATTTCTTAAGTATGTTCTGGCTGCAAAAAGATGGCCCGCGGCTCATGTTATTAAAGAATTCACTTTGTTTTATGTCTCAATCCTTGATTTTGCTTTCAAATTCTGGTAGCATATTAGAGGTATGGCAAATTAAATAAGTTAAATTGTGAAAGATTGTCTGGTGATGCTTAAGGAAAAGAAAGCAAAACAGAGAAACTGGAAAGAAGTAGATGAAACTGGCAGACGAGATGAACCATTTTGGTCTTTATCTGGCCTCATTTTTGTTACTATGTTAAATCCATAACTAACAATATCAAAAGTGTATTGTTTTATCCAATGTGTAGATAAATGTGATTTATTAAAAATGTATTTAAATATATTTAAATAATGAAGACATATAAAATGTTCGACATATTTTTCCCATTTCTTTGAACTCTTTCTTGTCTGTTTTCTTGTAATCTTTTTAAATTTTATATAGCTATGTCTTATATATCTATATCATACATATATAATATATTTATAGTTTAGTAATATATAAGTAGTGAATATTCATTTCCTCCGTCAGAGTGAAATGTGTGTTACCCGCACACACATAAACACATTTGAAATGGAAAAGGCCACTCAAAACTAATAATTTCAATGGAGTACCGTAAGTCTGAGTTTAACAGAGATGCTGGTATAATAGGAATATTTAGAACGAGCAACATATATATATATATATGTGTGTGTGTTCAAATTGGAAAATCGGGACATGTTTATGTGTCAAATTTTCGTAAAGATATGTAAATATTAATAGCGAGACAAATAGATCTCTATTTTTATATCTTTGCCCTGATTTTCGGGCTTGAACACTTATTTTCATGTTACAGCTTCCCGTACTGAAGTAATTTGTGTAACCTATATAAATTCAGCAAAATCATCGTGCGCATAATCACTGGCAATGCTTAATGCAGAAACAGAATTATTATATATATATATATATATATATATATATATTTTATTTATTTTTTTTTTTTTTTAGAAAAAATCCTTCAGTAGTCTGCATCTTCAACTAGTGCAAGAAAGATTTATTTTATTTATTAATTTTTTTTTTTTTTACTAAGAAAGGCAATTCGGAATGAACGGGGGGGGGGGGGGGGGGGGTTTAAAGCTTATTTATGAAAATTGCGTTAATGGAAATATGTTGTAAGCAGTAGAATCCAGTTACGTATATCATGTATAGGCACACCTGAACATATAATATATTTATAATTTAGTTTATTTTTCCCGGCCTAAAACTTGGTGTCTCAGGTTTTAAATAGCGCGATGCATGTTGCCAACCCTTTTAAAACTGAAATGCGCTTTTAAGATTATTACTATTACATGCTGTTATTAATTCACGGCTGGCAAGCAGCAGATGGGGAAGGCCTGTCCTTTTACTGCATTGCAAGGTCTCTGCAAGTGCATGAACTAGTAGTAGTAAGAAAAAATAATAACAATTGAATTAATTCTAGGAAGGATAAGACTGATGTGTTTCACATTTCACTGAAAAGCCTATCGTGGGGCATGTTTAAAATTAATTTTTTACACTTGGGTTTAAGGCCCAAGCACATCTTTTCATGGTGAAAGTGTGTGTGATGGTGGCCTCTACGTTTAGCGCTGTCTCTTACGTGCTACTGTTATGTTTGTTTTTATTTACTTTTGGGGGGTAGGGGGAGAGGATAGTGATCCTTGTCATTGTCGCCGCCTTAGTGACTGTAATGGTCTATTCATGTCCCTGTTTTCCAGCAGGTGCGGAGGGGAGTTCCCCCACGAAGCTGGCAGTGGCCGAGCCCCCGCCGCCTGCCCCCAGCCCTGAGGCGCAGGTGCCGCGCGGGGACTTGCAGGGCGCGGAGCTGTGGAAGAGATTCCACGAGATTGGCACCGAGATGATCATCACCAAGGCGGGAAGGTAAGGAGCCGCGCGCCAACGCGCAGGCGCCAGCGACGCACGGGCGGGAAAGAGCCTCACGCACCCTCCCCACAGCCCGAACGAGAGGCTCCCAAACACGCGCGCTGTGCACGGAAGAAGTGCAGCAACCCACGGACACATTCAGAGAGTGTACGCAGAGGTTTACACACAAACGCATAGGGGGGTTACACAGTGTTTCCGTCACAGAGCAGCACAACGGAGGTTGTGAGGCCACAAAACAGGCCGTGTGGGCTTAGCAGGTTTTCCCGACGCGCTGAGTGCTGAGTGCTGTCACAGTAACATTTATAGCCCCGACACAATTTTAATTTGTGGCTTTATTGCTTTTCCAAATTAAAAACATTGCCAGGGTGCAGCCATCTGCCGAGATCTGTGCTCTCTAGGGGCACACTTTGTGAATCCAAAGACTTGTATAAAGAAAGGCTGAAAATGACAACTCCAACCTCCCACGTTATACTTACATCTTATACTTAGCTGGTTTTACACATTTATAAAACAGGAGATGTTTTTGAAGAAACATCTACTTAAACTATTGAAACATAATTCCCAGATCTTCCGAATGCATTACGAGGAAAGGAGCAGTTCCTGGTCAAATAAATATATTCAGTTTGTCCAATAAAATGATATCACCTAATTCTGGGCAGAATTTGAAATTCGGGTAATAGCCTCTAATGCTTTCTGCACCCGGTCGGGTTACCCTACCCGTTTAAACCACTGATGCCTAAATCACTCTAAAGTAATTGTATTGTAAGCAGTGTTATTGACTGGGCAGCGGGTATATAGGAACAGCAGTACCTGCGCATGGGAGAGCTCAAAAGCTGAGAAGAGTAACATTTCCTGATGAAAAGTTAATAATACTCATCCCCCCCTCCCTCTGCTCCCCAAATTTAGGGAAATTTGGGGTGCAGAGTAGACGCTCCTGTGCTGCTTGCTCCTTTAATTGATTTGGGGGTGGGGGTGTGATGATGGTATTTGAGCCGTCAGCTTCACACACACTCTCTCCCTCGCCCTCCCCCCCTCTCTCCCTCTTCCTCTCCTCTCTCTCTCCCCCTCTCTCCTGTCTCGCTCCCCCTCTCTCTCTCGGCTTTGAGCCCGCCGCTCGGCTCTCGGTTATTCAGGGAGGCGGATGCAGCAGCCTCTGCCCCGGCTGGAGACCCCCCGTCGTCCGGCGTTGATCCCAAAGCCCGACCGACTCGCCATTCATCACAGGCAGACAGTTTCATCGGCTCGGAACTCGTCCTCTTTTCCTATAGAATGACCTGACTTGGCAAAGGGCCCGGCAGGATGCTTGCTCAAATAATGCTGAAGACAACGAAAAACACTTTTACTCTAGATACGATAAGCAATAAACTGTAGGAATAGAAAACAAATGACTTCCGAGTTTAGAAAGCGTGTATAGGGAGTAAAAGAAATACTTATGTAATTCATATCGTAGACAGAAATACCTGCATAAAACGTGTTAAATGTGTCTGGTGATTACACCAAACTAACACAGCTAGCTCTCATTCACTTATAAATCCGGCGGGCTTCGTTTTAGGGAGATAACTCTATTGCAGTACATTTATTAGGTCACCATGTACTTGTGAACCCACTCACACCCAGTCAAGTGTCTGCCCCAGTTATTCAACGAGTTTTCCGATCGGCCTTGCGGTGATTCTTATTCATAGGAAATAAATCCCACAATGTAATAATTCAAGTGACTGCAAAGTATTGTGATTTCAGTGATTTCAAACGAATGGCGTTGTTTTAAACGGGCTTAAGATCATGCTGGATATATATATGCTTCCTGCCCATTAAACTTCAGTCTCTGTTAAGCTCATCTGAAATGTCTTTGGTTCCTCATGGGTGCACGTGCTAAAAATAATGTAGAGAATAATTTGATAGAAATTATTTTTTCAATTTCCCTTCCACCCTTATATTTTGCTGACCTCGTACTACATTGTTGACCTGGTACTACAATCTAGAGGTCAGAGATACTATTAAAGCCCTGAATTTAGTCTTAAATGACATAACTACTCTTAAAGTGGTACTTTTAAAAATCGCACTTGCTATTTTTTTTCCCAAACAACCTTGAGTGATGTCTTTACGAGGTTTACAGAAAAAAGTGGCTTAGATCGTTGAAAACAACAGATCTAAATGGAAATCAAAGAGTAAACAAAACAATTAATTGGTATTAAACACACATTTCCGTATATTAAAAAGTTTAAAAATCTAGTGCAGTAGTTTGCGGGATTTAATTCTGTGCCCTATTTGCTTATTTCTATGATTTCTGTGTGGGTGCATCCACAGCTTTGGAGAACATTCCTCACAATTTGTATCTTGAATCTCTATTCTGAGTACCAATTAGGAACAGCCCAAACTCAGCAGCTCTGAATAGCTCACAAGAGGACTTTTGCAAATGTTCCTCTTCCAACCTCGTAATTCTGCCGGTGCAACACATTTCAGAGCTAACAGGAGAATTCCATTAGAGCTGGTTAAATTTTCTGGGCATAACTTAGGAGGAGGAAGAAATGCACCTTTTGTTGCTGACAGGGTAGATTTTTAAAGGATTTGCCTAACAATTTATAACCTAATATTGGCATAACGATTTCTGCCTCCTCTATTGCATAAACTCTACATATTTGCATTCCCCCCTTTTTTTTTCGCCATGCATTTCGCAATTTTATTTTACGTATCAATAATTATTGTCTACATTTTTAATAGCATTGTTATTATTGCTATTTATTGACCATATGACCCATAGCGGGTATTCAAAACGCGTCAGGTAAAATAAAATAATAATAATAGACATATTTTCAAAGGCTCTCTCCTATTCTATTCTAGTCTTTAGGCAAAATCTTAACTGATACCCATCCATAGTCGGATAATTATGGCTTTTAAAACGGGGCTTGCGGGCAGCACGTATTGGCTCTTCTTTGCGGTCCTAGGCATCACTATGATACCGCATCGATTTCCAAGTAGGCAGCTGCTGGGTCCACTAACTGCCTCCAAACCAGTTTCTGATTAAACCTCCCTTTCTTTTCTGTCCAGACGAATGTTCCCAGCAATGAGAGTGAAGGTCTCTGGTCTAGATCCGCATCAGCAGTATTACATTGCCATGGACATTGTGCCAGTGGACAATAAAAGATACAGGTAATTCCAATAGTAGTGCCTGAGCCTGGATCACGAACAATGTGTGAATTAAAGAGCTTTTTTTTTTTTTTTTTTTTTTGCATGTCTTGTTGTAAACATCCAATACAAAATATGGCGCATGCATTTATATCTCTCAAGCGGATGCTGTTCATATTTCATTGACTGTATGTGCATAACTTATTGCAATTTTAAATGGGCTTGCATTCCTTAGGAGGTCACTGATAATGTTGCTTCTGTTTATTGCGCCTGTACAAATGGCCGGATAGTTTTGGACAATATCTTACGGAGAGCGTGAGTGAACTCTTCTTGCAGCTGAAAATAGGAGGCGTCTATTGTCGGTGGAGTTAAAGACAGATGGAGGGCTGCAGTTTCTTTCATTAAAGATAATCTTTCCGAACTAGCGAAACGTACAAATCCTTCCTGCGCGGAGTTAAACTATAGGAATATAAGAATGATAACGCCTTCAGTTTTGGTATCACGGCCAGATAAGCCAGCTCGGGCCTCCCAGAGAGTCCCTAAGAAATCCGCAGCCTCCTTTAGGACGCCCTGTGCTAGCCCCAGTACCCACCGGCGATTCCCGGGTTTCGCCGGATGTCCCTAGCCCTTTTTAAAGATCGGGTTGTCCCGGGGGTTTTTACTTTCTCTCGGGGACAGATTTGGCAGTCCCCAGAGCCAGCGTCCTGGGCCCTGGCGTTCTGCAAGGCCCGGGTGGATATTTTGTTTTTTTTCTTTAACAGGCATGGGAGCAAGCGGGAGGATGTGGCAGGGAAGGGCAGAAGAAGTTCAGCCTCGGCTGTCAGATTAAGTCAAAGATCTAAAAAAAAAAAGCTGATTTCTTTTTGAAGGGCGGATACTGGGGGAATATAGAAGTTTCAACATTTTAACAGAATTTACATATGGACAGTCTGAAAATGATAATTTTTTTTTTACCTGAAGAGCCTTTTCATCGGCAAAGACAGCAATTTGATTTAAAAAAATTGGGGTGGGGGGGGGGGGGGGAGGGGGTTGTCTAAAGATGTAAAAAAAGAAGTAGGCGAAACTATTTAGAGACTCGTTTACATTTGTTTTTTGTACTGGCATCTCTAACCTGCTGCTAAAACTACTCTTGTTTGAAGCGAGTCGAAATGGTTTTCCTTTTTTTTTTTTTTGCAAAAGTTGCAGTTTGCCGTTCCTTACTAGTGCGCATCGATTTATAAAAATGAAGATTAATAAAACGAAGGGAGAGCAAACCGGCAGGATGTTTAATGCAATGTCTAAAATTAAATTGCGCCCGCTTAACCCCATTTTACCTCAAATGAAAAATGGGGGAAAGGTTTAAAAAAAAATGTCTTCCCTTCGAAAGAAAAACAATGGTCAAAGTTTGAGGTTTGCGGGTGGACAGCTGCACCCTTCTCGTTTTAGAAATTGCTGGGGAGGGGGAGAGGCGCAGGTTCCCAGCGATCTCTAATCCGTAGAATTAAAGGCAGCCCTGGCGCTCCGTGCACTATAATCCCACCCTGCTTACAAACAGCCGAGGCATAAGTATATTTTAGCCACCAGGCACAAGGCAACGCTATTTTGCTCTGCCGTCAGCCAGCATATTTTAAGTGAGCCCCTTACAGTTTCTCCATTTCTTAGGTCCTGGTAGAATAGTGAGCTTTCTTTTTTTTTTGTAATTTATTTTTTTTATTGAGTATAACATTTATAACAAAATGATATAATCAGGAATTCCAAGGAACATAATAATTCCATACAATTTCATAACACATATTAAAGGTTATCTAGCCCACATCAAGGGGGAGTGAGGAGCGAATCTATTAAGCTGAAAATATTTCTATATTACAACCTACACTATATGCCATTACACATTAAACATTTAACGATGTCTTACCCCTTTTAAACAATCACTTATAGAGATTGGGGCTAGTTTTTACTTAAAATTCCCCTGTAAGTGCCAGATAATGTACCAGAACAATAAGTTTGTGTTTACTGATCCAATACACTTGGAACGAATAGTGAGCTTTCTAAGATGCACGAAATAGCAGAATGAAAATACTTAAAGACTTGTGAGAACTGCTTTATCCGATTTAGTGCAGCTGGCATAGTAGGTTTTTATACATTCGTTTTTGTTGTTTTTTTTAATAGTTAACTGATAAAAATAGTTAAACGTTTAATACAGATTTATGTTTCGGTACTTATCTAGCAAAATAGCTGGTACTTTAAACAGGCTTAAAGATGCTTACAATATTAATTGGATAGTCAAAGTGGTTCCAGGGCTTGATTTAATAAGGGACGGTACCACATACTAGAGAGCGGATACTCAGGCATAAGGGGAAAAAAAAGCACAGGGCTGTTTCCACGGCAAAGTCCTTAAGCAAAGCACGTCTGAATTTTCAAGAAAGCTCATCATATAGTGAAAAATGTCAATAACTGACATTAATGATGGCATTAGTTATTATCCCACCCCCTCTCCAAAGCATAGAGGTGAGCAGCTTTAACCCATCCTTTTCTTAAAGCTGAAAATGTAACTACTGGTTAGAGGTGGAGCAAAGTTCCATTAACCAATGTTCCATGATATTTATGATCTTTACCTATATTTGGCTTTTCAGCACTTCAAAGCATATTTAAGCTACAGTTCCTGGTGCAGGGGTCCTGCACAAATCATTTTCTGCTCATAAATTGTGTTTTAGAGGCAGAAAATATAAATTGTTCATATAAATTATGCTTTGTGCAAATACCAGATTTTATGCATACAAAATCATGTTTTATGCAGAGGAAACAGGATATGTGTGCAGAAATCATGGTTTATACACATAAATAAGCCTTTATGTGCACACTATTGGGTTAGTGCACTTTTAAAATGCCCAATACATTAACATACTATTAGTTTACTCCATTGGGAGTTGTCATTTTTTTTGGTGTGTGAGTAAAGAAAATGTGTGCTGAAGTTCAGTGCATATTTTGCACTCACCTCATAAATAAATATATCAGCCCCTGAGTTGAGCCTTAAGCACCCTTAAGTCTACCAAAGCCCTCAGGTCTTTATTAGTTACTGAGCAGCGCCCATAATGAGCATAAACAGAATTATATTTGTTAGGTCATGAGCAAGACTAATACTTGTGTTTTATTGTAAGCAACACAGTCTGCACTCTTTCAGTTTTAAATCCTGCATTCCTTCTTCAAAAGAATACATTGATTATAATGATTTACTGTGTTCTTTCTGGATCTATTGCTATTACGTTATCAATGATCTCTATAGCCTATGATTAAAAATATTAATTTAGAATCCTGTTTTTCAAAACTTCTTCACATACAGTGCACACAGAAAAATATTTAGAGAATAGGACCACTGGGAAAATTTGTGTCTTATTTTTAAATGTTAATATAATAGTTTTTCTATCTGGCAAGTTCCTCCTGCTCCAGCTCAGTGAAAGCCAGCCTCTGACAGGTTATGGTGCCATGCACCTCCATTTACAACGTTTGGGAGGGAGGGGGAAAGTGTGTCCACTATTTTTATATTCTTCCCCTAATTTAGCCCATTTATTGTAGATTCAGCCCTGAGTCAGGGATGACAGGATGCAGTGCCCTCAGCCATCTACTAATGTGAACCCTCAGTTTGGTCACTAGCTGTCGCTAAGGGGAGAGGGCTGAGGTTCCCTCTCCCAGGGGCTGCAAAACACACTGCCTTCACAACAGTCCCAGTCCTGCTTAGGAAATGGAAGGACCTGACCTGGAAAACAAACTCAGGTCCTTTTTTGCATGGCTGTGCACATCACTTGCCACCGAGCTACACTGCTGGCTGGGCAGAAACAATATCAAATCGTATCCTGTGTAATTTCAGATGATTTTCAAGAACCTGAAATTAAGATTATTCAAAAATATTACAGAAAGTAATTGTAGTAAAGCTGACATTTATTCACAAGGATGAAAAATAAAATGCAATGATTTTAACAGCCAGAAAACTACTGTCCAGAGGTATACTCCAGCACAAAAGAAAGCAGGCAGATGGGTCTTTGCCACATTTAAACTTGCTTCCATATGTGAATGGATGAGCGGATGAGTTCTTGGGGTTTTTTTTTTTTTCCGATTATATCCAGATGTCTCCATAAAAATCTCACCATTCACTTTAATTCCGTTGCCGTAATCACAGGATATTTTAAACAAGACATAAGCAGTTTGCAGAGAGTAGTCAGAATTATCTCTTGTCAGCCTTGCAAGAGCACAGAAGTGCTCCAGGAGCAGTAGGTAAGAAAGTCATGGAATGAGTTATAGTTATGTGGTAAGATCTGTAGAAGATTAGCTTAAATGACACTATCATATATTGCCCACTAGTGATGATAATTTATGGACTTAAGTAATCTAATAGGCAACTGAATACAAAACTGAAGCAGCTGTAGTTTATTTTTTTCCTTTCTCGATGAGACAGATATGGAAATGTATAGAGCCCTATCCTGAAAAACTGAGAAAGCATAAGCAGTTAACTAATGTTCTCAGAAAGGATTCAGGCATATATTAATTTCAAATAAATTATTTATTTTCACCACTTGTTCATTCATATTTAGAAGAAAAATATATCTCTTAAAATGTCTATAGTCCTAAGAAAGCAACTGTTTTGCCGAAAGTAAATTTTCACATTTATCTGTAGATGACAATTAATCCCCCCTCCCCAAAATCTTTTTAAAAATGACATTTATTTTTCACCTCTTAATATTAACCAAGGTTGTACAGTGGTATAAAAGTTGATATTATAATAACATTATTTTAAATATATTTCAAAATAACATTTTTCCAGCAACATGCCATTCAGTTTTATTGGGGTTGATTCAATACCGTGAGCTAGCCGCTGCGCACAGCCTGACATGCAATTGGATGCACATTTTGGACACGCGTCCATAACCCCCAATCCAATACGAGGGTTAGCGCATCCAAAACGCGCATCCAAATCTCGGTGTAGCTAATAGCACTCATCACATGGAAATCTATGTAGCTGAGGCTATTAGCTAACCCCTGTGATCCAATACATTTTTTGTACGGCCATGGCGAACTTGCAATACGGCAAATTTTAAACTAGCCCAGGACTGGCATGAAGGTATGCCATGCTCAAAAGAAAAATCCTGCTTTCTGAGATTCCTCCTGATAGTATCATAGCGATGCTATGTAGGAGGAACCAAATAAAGCGGTATTTATTTAAAAAAAAATCTTTGAAAAATAAATTTGGAAGTCCAATATACGCACAAGATACAAGGTCCAGGCCATGTATCTTGTGCGTGTATATGCCGATAGCAGAAGAAAATGGATGCTCATAGACTGAGCGTCTGTTTTCCCAACTGGTTTGATAGTCCACTTGACAGCCTCCTCCCCTGTGCGCCTGATTCCAAGGAGGCCATAGGGATGCACATTCGTCCCTAGCGCCTCCTTTTTAGTGCAACCCCTCATTTTAACATTGGATCGGGAGCCCAAAAGAGGTGGTTGGGTACGCGAGCGCCTGTTTTCTGCACACATTTATTGCATCAGCCCCTTTGCGTGACGTGAACATTGCTCAGATTCACAATAACACCAAAAAGAATTACTCTTAATATTCTTAGAATGGTTTATATTTTGATGACATTGATGGGTACATCACAACTAATGTAATTAAATAATAATGCCCTATATGCAGGGTATGAACTGAGCCACCCATTGGAATTATTGTGTAACATTTTTGGATTTCTTTTTTTTTTTTGTTATTGTTGTCCTTGTTAGTTTTTCTTAAAAGCAGCAGTTGATCCAACCATCACAAAGAAACAGGGAGATCTAATAAGCTGTAATAGATTATCGCAGGGATCCAAATATTGCGGGGAACGGAGGGGGCATCCTAACTATATTTGGCCACTTCTTGACAAACTATTGTATCAGTACTGCTGCAAGATTTGTTTATCACGTCACAAATGTGTGACAAAAATGATGCCAAGGTAAGGGGCCTTCCCACACCCCATGGTGGCCATCCTCAGCCGGGGCTGCCAGCACTTAAAGGGCCCAAGGATCAAAAAAATGGAACCCCAAAATAGTAAAAATACACCCCAGGGGGTCTTTGGAGACTGCTGCCTGCCTACCAAGGTAACTCTGTCCCCGAGCAAAACAAAACCAAAATAAATTAGGGAAAGCGCATGGCAAAGGCCTGCTCCATCCCCCTCCCCCCCAAGCCACAAAATAGCCCCCTTTGGCTTAGGCCACATGGCCTGGGTCTGATCCCCTGCTCTTGTGCCATCATGTGACGGGCGCAAGGTCAAGTCTATGCCATTTTGAAAAATGACATTGACTACCAATGACATCTTTTAGAGGGGGGTGGGGGCCTGACTGACTCCCCCTGTAAACCTCCAGGGTCATTTTTTCAGGTTGGTTGGAGGGGGAAACCACTAGACCTCAGGGATATAGCAATATTTGTATGGGGGAGTGTGGGGAAGGGATGTGGATTAAAGGCGAGAACCTAGGCCAAAGCTCTTTTATGCCTTTAGGGGGAAGGGAGTGGGTTGTCACTCCATGTTTTCCTTCATTTCTTTGTGCCTTTTCAGGGCTCGAATTACCTTGGTAGGCAGCAGGTGGACAGGGGGTTCTTGAAATATCCCTGTGATGGGTTTTCACTATTGGGGGATGTGATGTTCAGGCACCTTGGCCTTTCATTTTCCAGTAAAACCATCGGGGACCCACCTTGGCATCCCAATGCTCCCTCAGGAAAATATCTACAACTCCCTCAAACGCAATAAATTAATGGGGCTGACTTTTTTTTCTAAGGCAGCCGCATTATTTTGTTAACATAGGATTGCCTGTACATAAGCTGTTTTGCATGCATTAGGCAATTTTATGCATGCAAAGCAGTTTATTTCCATAGGGGGAGAAAATCTTCAGCTATATCACGTAATGGTGTCGCAATATGGCGATATCATACAGAGGTAAGTTTCCCTGATTGGGAAGTACTTGATGCCCCAAATAGCTTGCTCTGTGTTTCACTGCTGGACTTTTATATAAAAACACACTTCAGAAATAAAAACCGAGGTAGGTGCAGCTTTACTTCCCTTTATTCTTTTCAGATTGCATGCATCCCTGAGAACAAGCTACAAGACAGACTTGAAGGTATAGAGAATAGGTTTCGAACAAATATGTGTAGTGACAAATATACGCGCGTTTATGGCAGCAAGCCGATCTATGCAAGTATTTGATGACCTGCATGTATGATATAATGCGCGTTTTATCACATACGAATATGTCCACCCTGCCACAGGCATGACTATGTAGACTTACATGCGAATGTGCGCAATGCACTGAAACCACGCGTATCAATGCACTTAGCACGTGTACGTTTCCTAACTATTTTAAAATTGTATGTGTGTACGTTATTTTACGTGCAAAACTAAACTAGGACTTGCTTGTGTAAGTTCTGATTTATGTGTTTAAGTCCCCCAGCTTTAATATATGCTCGTGTAAATGAAATTAACTGAAATTAGCCCACCAGTTCGCCCAGTCCTTCTTCAGGTCTTTGAGACCTTCCTGTTTCTTCAGCCTGAACTCTCTCCAGTTCACCCAGACCTCCCACCCGGTCAGCACTACACAATAAACATGTTTATTAACACTTATGCTAGATAATTAGCAGGTGTAAAAGTATGTGAGTACGTTGGAAAATGTATGCGTGCATCTTTTCAAACAGCAACTTACATGTGTAAGAGTTGGCCGCACCCCAGAATGCCCCTAGACTGCGTATATGTTTGCACATAAGTGAAAATATGTGCGTACTCTAGACTATTATAGCATATGGAAATATGTGAATCTAGGCTACTTAGGCATGTATATGATAATGTTTATGTCCATATAGGTCTGAAAATCCACCCCTTGGTATGTTGGCTTTATGTGAAATATTTGATAAATTTATCACATAAATTTGATACATTTTGGGAGGGGGTGCTGATCACTCCCACACCACCCTTTTCCGTTTTGGCATGGATAACAAAATTGCTTTCCTGTCACCCCCTCCCCACCTTTACCCCACCCTCAATCAAAATACTATATACCCCCATCCCCCACCCCCTTGGACCCCCAGAAATCCTACAGTACGAATATAGAGAGAATACTTCATATTGTATCTTTATTGTGAGAGATATCAGTGTTTTTCCTTCATATGTTTTTGGCCTTGTTTGGTCCCCCAGACATCCTGCCAGTAGCGATGCAATATCCTACCTGTTTCCGGCTCTTTCAGGGTTTATCTGGTAAGACAAGTGCTAGAAGTGTAAGCTACCCACATTTTACGCTTCCAGCGCTTGTCTTATCAGATCAGCGCTGGAAGCAGATAGGACGTTACCTCACTTCCGGCAGGGTTTCTGAGGGTCCTGGAGGCGTGGGGTGGGCGGTATATAGTATTTTTATTGCAGGGGAGGAGAGGGGGAGGGGAATGGCAAGAAAGCATTTTTTTTATCAATGCCAAAATGGGAAAGGAGGGGATGGGAGTGATCAGCGTATTCCCCCTCCCCCCCCCCCCCCCCCCCCCGCAAAGAAAAGCACATTACCTTTGTTCATGGGATCTTTAGGGGAGGGGGGATGCAGTAGCTCGGCTCAGTGGGGACAATGTGAATTTATTGGGAGAGGGATTGGGCTTGGGCCACTGGTACACAGAGGTCTATTTTATTTTCTATTTAACAGCGCTACTTACCCAATTCATCTTTTAAAGATATCCGTCTACACAAGGCGGTATAACTTGAAAACCTATTCGGCTACTTTCAAACACAGCCAGTTAGGTTTCTAAGTTATCCAGCAACTTTTATCCAGTTACCTTTAAGCAAGAATATCCAGCAGGACATTTATCCCGCTGAATATACGGGACAAGTTATCGGGCTAACTTTAGCCCGATAAGTTGTCCACTAACCACCCTCCTGAATATGACCGCCTTAGTTTTCAAAACAATGTTTCTCATCCAAGCAATAGGGGGCAAGCGAAGCCTCCCGCCTTGCATTATGCAATATATAGGAGCAGATAATCAAACTATCCTATTTTTGGCAAACCTCGCAGGTAGCTTTTTACTTGCAGGGTTTGCCAGAATAATCAAAGCAAAGCAATGAGGGTAGTTTTGCTTTAATTACTGCTTATGGAAAAGTACCCATGCAAAATTGTGCCTGCTTTTTGTGCGGGTACTTCTTGAAAACAAACGTATGCAGGTAGTTTTGATTATTCCAAATTCCTTATGCTTCATCTGAATAAACCTGGCCCAGGAATGCCTCCAAACATATACGGATAAAAGTAGCCATGTTGCTAACAAACAAGGGTAATTTAATCTGTATATAGGGCAGGCCTTAATAAAAAAAAAAGCCCATTTGCTTGACTAAAACAGCATTTGACCATTGGAAAGGGCTTTGATTATTGCCCTTCATATGGTTTACATTTTTATGTGGGCCCATCCGGAGAGACAGAATAAATGTAAAACATTAGGGGGTAGATTTTCAAAACTTACGCGCATGTGCCCATGCGTGTGCTCTAACCGGCACGCACACATGGACGTGCAATTTTATAACATGCACACGCTAGCGTGCAGGGGGGGGTCAACTTTAGCAAATACATGCGGCGACACATGGGGGCCTTCCCAGTTCCCTCCCAGTCCACTCCAATTAAGGACTGGGAGGGAACTTCCCAACCCCCTAGCCTAACCTCCCTTCCCCTTCCCCTATCCTGCTCTGCCCCTATCCCTATCCTAACTACTCCAAATTTTCTTATTTTACCTTTTGCTTCTGCCCCGTAGCAGGAGCAAGTTGTGCATGCCAGCAACCTGCCGGCGTGCAATTCCTCCAGCACAGCAGCAAATGGCCGCTGTGGTGGGCACCTCTAGCCCTGCCCTGACTCGCCCCCAGACCGCTCCTTTTTCAAGCCCCAGGACTTACAAGCATCCCAGAGTTTACGCACGTGGCTGGGCCATTTGAAAATTGGCCTGGTGCGCGTGAGGCCCGGCCACGTGTGTAAACCCTGGGCTTTTACACCCTCTGGAGTTTGAAAATCTACCCCTATATGTGCTTCAAAATTCTGACTACATAGTGTGCTGCATGAGTGTTTCAATAGCATCACACTGAGTTGCATCTGAGTGTATATTAATGGCGAAGGCCAAGTTTTTCATTCAGAAATGAAAATTAAAAGTGAATGCAACTATTTCACTGATTGGTTTCATGAGTTTGAGCCACCATGGTATTTGTTACCACAGAGATGTCATTGAAAAGTTGTCTGCAGATTATGGATGTGCATTTGTGTGAAATGAATGGGTAAAACATAACAAATGAGTCCATATTTGTTTCATTTGTGGACTCCCAAAATGAATGGGGGCGGGGGGGGGGGGGGGGGGGTCCCCAAAAATGAAACAAAAAATATTTGTCTCATATGTTTTTGTTTTCTATTTAAGTCTCTGGCCCATTCAAGTCTATGGCTGTGCTCTGTGTAAATAAGAAGGTAGAGGTAATTATAACAACTAACTCTTGGCTGTGTGACCTTACATCCTTGAGCTGAGTCAGGACAAGTTTGCAAGGAGGACAGAGAGGACTAATCATAGTGCAGCATCTTTTTAAATAGCCTATAGTTGTTGTATGAATCAAGTAATGCTGATCACTCCCACTATAAAGTTTGAACATGTGCAAGAAGCAGCCTGTATTTCCTCTCTAGGTGTTGCAGAGAAAGACATTTTTGTAGAAGCTGTCACAAAGTTTAAAAAAAAAAGCTTAGAAACGTTTGGTAAAGGGCTGCTTCTGATCTTATTTCTGCTGCAGTGGTCTCACTCACTGTACTAGAAAGAGAAAGACAGCACACTACTGCTGATTTTGACTTTTATCTTTACTATAGGTGGGTCAGAGTAGGACAGCCCTGTGGACTGGCCAGAGTTAGCCAGATATGTTATCCGGCTAATTCTGAATATCGAACTTAGCCGAATAACTTATCTGGCTAACTTTACTCCTCCCAAATTGGCCCATTCGCCACCCCTGAGTTATCCAGCTAAAAACTTACACGGATAAGTTACTTATCCAGCTATGTGGCATCTGTTGATCATATCTGGATATTCAGCAGTGCCATTTAGCCGGATATATCAGACTTATCCGGATAAGTTTTTCTGAATATCAGGTTTCCTATGTCTAAAGATTAAGTAACATTGTTGTAGGTCTCAGCAAAGATGATATGGAGAAGTCGATTGAGGGTGAGATTAAATTTCCTGTATATGAAACGCTCAATGACTCCAAAATTATTAATAGTGTTTTGAAACTGGAGATAGAAGATAGTAACAAAATGAAGGTGAGGATGTTAGACCAGATCTGTTAGAGAAAATGGCAGTGGATTAGGCTATATTCACTATGAGCTGACCGATAAACAGTCTGGAGCAGACGTCTTTTATTAGCTGAAAATTATGCAAGTATACAGGCTTCCAGATAAGCTTATAAAGGAGAAACCTAATTATCTGAAGCAGATGGCAGTGATGGAGTTATTCAGGAAGGCTTCAACTGAGTCTAGTCTAATGTCTATTCCCATCAGTGATCAGCTTGATACTCCAGTTACTATCTTTGAAGGTCTCTCTGACACATCCACTGATGCTTAAAGCAGATGGATGGCACCTGAATACGTAACAGACTGTTACCATTGTGCTGTGCATTATGTAGAAGCTGAACCATTATTTATAATATAGTATTCCATAAACAGACATGCTATGCAGTTATTGTTTTTTTTTTATTTCTTTTTAAACATGGAGGGAGCTTCCATCATCTGTAAATATCCATTACCTGGAACAATTATGGTCCCAAGCCTTTTCAAAAATGGGAACATTTTCAAGATGGTAGGTTGGGATGCAGTGCACACAGGTATGAGTACTTTTACCTGTGGGCTTTGTATCAGTTCTCATAGCTTTCCATTGAAAATTACATGGGGAAAAAGTACCTAGAGAGATCTACACCATCCTGTTCCATGGATACTTTTTACCTAGAAAAACAATACACCTAGTTTTGAAAATGGAAAAATAGGCATGTTGTTGCATTCCCTGCCCTAGCTCTGCCCCAGGGAAGATCCTCACTCAAGGCAGGTAAAAATATGTATGCTGTGGCTGCAGCAACTTGCAGTCTCTGCAGGGTTGAAAAATCCTTTTTGGCAGGTTCAAAACACATCACTCAGATCCAGACGCAGCTCAGTCCACATTGTAAAGCTCCAAAACATGATAAGCTCGTTAGAGCAGGAACCTGATTTATAGTAGCTTGCTAGATATGTTTCAAACTTGTTGTTGAGATAGACATCTGTCTATTGTTAGACATAGGGATGGGTCTCCTCCCCCTCTCTGAGGCCTCAATCTCCCTGCTCTTCCCTTTCAAGCATTCTATCCCTCTTTCTGGTTCTCTTCTTGCTTTTCTTAGACCACTATCTGTCTGTTTTATTGGTGGATCCTTGGACCGAGGCGGGATTGGCTCTACCTGCAGAGAGGAGCCCTAGAGGTTCCCACCATCGACAGGCAGAGACCTGTCAGGAACTTATATCAGCCCTTGTTCCCCTCAAGTTGAGCCTTTGGGTGTCAGACCAGCAGGACTTAGGTGGGGTCTTTGCTGGTGGCTGAAGTGGAGGCCCGTGGCTATCTAGGCAGCAGTAAGGTGGGAACAAGGTCCAGGCAGTAGTCAAGGCGGGCAGCGGTCAGAGGTATCCAAGGTCCAGGCTGAGATCAATACCAGGTATCCATCTGAGGAAGGAAACAAGGGACAGATAGGCAGGCAGGAAGGCTAGGATAAGAATAGCAGGAACAAGACTGGAGACAAATTGCCAAAGGTAAGCTGGTCAACAAACTGGAGACAAGGCTGGACGAGGACTCTAAGACAGGGCTGGATGAGGAACTGAAGATGCTGGGAAGCAACATCCACTACTAGGGAGTAATTGGACCTATTGCTGAAACAAATTGTATCTGGAGTGTTGCCCTTTAATAGGGCTGAGGTGCTGACATCATCAGTAGGGGCCAGGGGGACTTTCCTGATGTGGTCCCTTTAAATGTGGGGCAGTCATGCATGTGCATGCCTAAGGAGAGGCATGGTACATGTTTGCCAGTGGCGTCCGCCACAGGTTCAGAAGTTGCATTAGCAGTGTTGAGCTGCTGTCGAGGAGCACCATGACCAGCCTGGTGTCCTGCTGCATCGTGGGGCCCAGCTGGGAGGGTGAGTGCAGCAGTTTGTGGTAGCAGCCCACGGTCCGCCAATCATAACACTGCGCCCTCAGTCCTTGCTGTCATGTAATCCATCAGTCACCTTTCACCTGCACATTTCTCCCTCTCCATCTCTTAACTCCCTGACTTGCCTCAGTCTCATACCATGCACATATATAAAGAATAATATTAATCAAAAGAATTGCAAGGCTTACATGGTAAGGAGGAAGCACTGTGGGTTAATCTGGAAAGATTTAATGATACATCTATTTATATTGGTGAATATACAGACCTGCATCACAGACAGAAAAGATGAATAGAGATTTCATGGAGGATATTCACAAAATTGCTATGAAAGAGGAAGTGCTCTTATTAGCATAATTCAATTTGTTGGATGTTGATTGGGTCATTGCCATGATTTGGTCTGCTATGTAGCCCGCCCACCAGCAGATGTCATCAACAAGCCTCACTCACAGTTGCTCTAGTTGCCTTATTGCTGATTCCATGGGGTGGCAATTCCAGGCCTACTTAACCTAGCCTGTCCATTCCCTTGGTGCCTCTTCATTGAGACACCTTGGCTCCTTGACCTGGCCATCTTTACCTTGCCTTGTGACCTACCCAGGCCGAGTGCTGTGCCTTGTGGCCTACCTTGGCCTCCTGCTTTGTCTTGAGCCATACCTTGGCTTCCTGCCTTGCTTTATAGTCTACCTTGGCCTCCTGCCTTGCTGTATGGCATTTTAGGTCTGCCTACTTTGCTCTGGGCCCTTCCAGGCTTTCTGGTCTTACTCTGCAGCCTTCCAGGCTACCTGCCTTGCTATGGGTCCTTCCAAGTCTTCTGACCTTGCTGTGTGGCCTTTCAGGCCCACCTGCCATGCTTATTGCCTTCTTGGGCTTTTCTGTTCTACTTTGTGGCCTTCAGGCCCTCTAGGTTCACCTAGCCAGCCATGTACCCTATTTGGGCTTTCTTTTTTCCTCTTGCCTGTTCTAGTCCTGTCTTTGTCCAATCCTTGTCCAGGCCAGCTCTTGTCCAGTCCTGTCCTTGTCCAGTTTTTGCCTAGTCCTGTCCTAGTCCAGTCTTTGTCTGGTCCTGTCCTTGTCTTGCCCTGCCCAGTCCAGTCCCTTACATGCTATCTCAGGCCTTACCCTTGCCTCTGGTCAAAGCCTGCCATTGATTCCAGCCGAATCTCCAGCCCTACCTGTATCCAACTCCTAGCCTGTACTGTGTTCCAGCTCCCAGCCGATGAAGTGTTCCAGCACCAACCATGCTCCTGGATAAGTCCTGCCAGCCACCAGAACCCAAGGGCTCAACCTGCGAGGTAGGTGGCTGGAATAGGCAGAAGACCCAGTCCAACCCTGCCCCCGAGTCTGGCCCTACTCCTGCTGGGGGAAATCCCAGTCCAGCCTGCTCTCCCCATGACAACCATCCTGGCTATGGTGTCTTCTAGAAGCACAGATTTCCTAGTGTTGCGTCCGTCAGTCTTCGACGGCTTCGCCCTGCTTGTTGCACCCCTATCTCGGCTCCTCGCGCTTACCTGGGCAAGATGGCTACCACAGTGTCGTCAAGCCGACCTCTCTGGCGTCCCCAGAACGGCTATGTACAGCCGTACTCTATTGCTCCTCCCAGGTACCTGCTAGGGTGCTAGGGCAGAATTTGCCATAAACTCTCATCCCAAACAAAACAATAACGGATTGTACCACAAAAGCAGTAGTATATGTTATCATATGTCCATGCCTGAAAGTGTATGTTGGACGCACCAGTAGGACCATCAAAATTAGGATGGCGGAACATCGTTCTCGCATAAATACTACTACAATCTCAGCCCCCATTGTACAGCATTGCATGGAGAGGAATCATACATATGGACTGCAATGGACTGTGATTGACAGCATTGCGGATAAACAGGGGGGTCAGTCTCTTCTCAATTACCGTGAGCAGGCATGGATCTTTAAACTTCATACTGAACAGCCGGCAGGACGTAATGATCAATTGGATTGGCTTTCTCTGATTTAAAGCTTGTTGATAGGTTCAACTCGGATCCAGGATGTGCGTTTAAAACAAACAGGAAGTTGGAGAAATCAGAACGCCATCAGGATTAGTGCAATACAGAGGCTTGTTTAAGCACTGAAGAGTTATAGAAGAAATAACTTTATGAAAAAGGATGAAATGAGGATGAATAAACCCTGAGGAAGACAGTATCTGTCGAAACTTGCGCAAGTCGGGATTGTTCGAGACATTTCAAAGCTAAGTACATTAGTCATATATCCGACGGTTGAATGAATGGTTAAAGTGTGTTTTACATGAAGAAAAATATGGGGCGGATTTTAAAAGGAGCGCGAATAGCCTACTTTTGTTTGCGCTCCAGGCGCAAACAAAAGTACGCTGGATTTTAGTAGATACGCGCGGAGCCGCGCGTATCTGCTAAAAACCTGGATCGGCGCGCGCAAGGCTATGGATTTTGTATAGCCGGCGCGCGCCGAGCCGCGCAGCCTACCCCCGTTCCCTCCAAGGCCGCTCCGAAATCGGAGCGGCCTCGGAGGGAACTTTCCTTTGCCCTCCCCTCACCTTCCCCTCCCTTCCCCTACCTAACCCACCTGCCCGGCCCTGTCTAAACCCCCCCTTACCTTTGTCGGGGGATTTACGCCTCCCGGAGGGAGGCGTAAATCCCCGCGCGTCAGCGGGTCTCCTGCGCGCCGGGACGTGACCTGGGGGCGGGTCCGGAGGGCGCGGCCACGCCCCCGGGCTGCCCCGGGCCGTAGCCATGCCCCCGGGCCCGCCCCCGGAATGCTCCCGACACGCCCCGAAAACGCTGCGCGGTTCGGGCCCGCCCCCGACACGCCCCCTCCGAAAACCCCGGGGCTTACGCGAGTCCCGGGGCTCTGCGCGCGCCGGTAGGCCTATGTAAAATAGGCTTACCGGCGCGCAGGGCCCTGCTCGCGTAAATCCGCCTGGTTTTGGGCGGATTTACGCGAGCAGGGCTCTGAAAATCCGCCCCTATATGAACACAAAATTGAAGTTTAAATAATAAAAACAAAAATAAAAAAGAGGGGTTTCTCTGTAGCCCATCTCATGAGACTTTTAAGAAAAATACATTTCGAATAAAAAGAATGGAGGCTGGAGGGTGTGTTTATGATTAGAACAACAATGGCACCAAATGGGGTAGCCCATTAATATATGAAACCATCCCCTGCACTCCTATTAAATTTAAATTTAATTGAAGTGTAAACTTTGAGCAAGGCAGCAGAGAATACCCTAAATAAATATAAGTACCAGGTGGAGGGGTTTTGTTTGGTATAAGATTTACACTTGATGGAGATCTCTTTTTGAAATAGTGTCATAAACTCTCATCCAGCAACATCCACTGGATCAACACCATTCGAAGTGGTCTACGGACGACTACCATTACCACCACTGCCACTTCCGTTATCAGTATAACTGCTACAGATATCCATCAACTCTGGACTCAGACTAAAGAGATGCTTATGAAAGCAGGAATATGAGCCAAGAAAGGATACGATGCTCATCTCCGCAAGGCTCCAGACTTCAAGCCTGGTGACAAGGTCTGGCTTTCAACAAAACATTTAAGACTCAAACTTCCTTCAGCTCGATTTGCTTCTCGCTTCGTTGGACCATTTCCCATTCTCCGACGAGTGGGCAACTTCACCTACAGTCTGAAGCTTCCAGCTACTCTAAAGATCCACAATGCATTCCACGTCTCACTATTGAAACCAGTGATACTCAGTGAATTTTCCAACAAGATACCTGATTCTACTCCAGTAGATGCAGAAGAAGACATTGAATACAAATGTGACGCAGTTCTTGATGTAAGAAAACGAGGCAGAATATGGGAATACCTCCTGTCATGGGATGGTTATGGCCCCGAAGACAATGTCCAATATCTTGGATAAGAAGATGCTACAGGATTTCCATCATCTACATCCGCAAAAACCTAGACCTGGTAGGTCATTGCGTGGACGCCCTTTGAAGGGGGGTACTGTTGCATCCATTGGTCTTCAGCTTCGACCCACTTGTTGCACCCCTATCTCAGCTCCTCCCACTTACCTGGGCAAGATGGCTACTGCAGCATCGTCAAGCCGACCTCTCTGACGTCCCTGGAATGACTATGGTGCAGCCGTATGCCATGGCTCCTCCAGGTACCTGCTAGGGTGCGCGGGTGCACGCAACCCACGTCTAAGTACGCCCAGTGGCGCGAACCTCGAGGGCCTTCCCTCATCTGATATCACGCCCATCCGGGCATATCTGCTTCTCAAGATTGCTAGTTCATTGTATTGGCAAAGGCTCGAATAGACTCACTGTTCCTATCTGCGCTACTCTGCCGCTTCCCTGCTGCCTACAAGAAGCTTTCCTTTTGCCCTTCGGGGTTTTACTACTAACTTGGGTACCCGCTCCTCGGGGGCCCTCTGTTCTATTTTCAGGTGTCATTCAGGGAACAGGTACTCGCTCCTCGAAGGCCTGCTCTCCCTGCCTCAGTGCCTGTACCTACGACAACTATCTGGTGGAATCACATCCATAACAGCTAACACCGAGCGAGTACTCTATCTCTCATCTGTCTCATCCACAGTAACTCTTTGCTGTGGAACCTCCTGACATCATCGAGGAGAGGGCTTCCTCTGCCGAGGTCCCTGAGACTACAATTCATCACTGCCACCTGGTGGCTACTTCAAGCTGTATAATAAACGAGCTCAATTCCGGTGTTTTGTGTATAAGAGTCTAGCCCAGTGCTGTGGCTCCTCACGGGGCTCCTCCCCGTGGGCGTGATCTCCACAGCTCTCAAGAATCCACTAAAACACACATAATAACAACACCTAGATTCCCTGCAGGGAGAACTGTTCTGTCAAATGGCAACAGAACTCAGGAGGTAATATTGGACCTGGTGCTTACCAATGGGAACAGTGTTTCAGATGTTGTAATGGATGATCATCTGGGATCCAGTGATCATCAGATGGTGTGTTTTGGTATTAGAGCATAAGAGATGAAGGTTTATTCAAAGGCAAAAGTCCTAGATTTTAGGAAAACTAATTTTTCTAAAATAGGGGAGTATCTTAAGGAATCAGCTGGATAGGAAAATCTAGAGCAAGTAGAAGATCTAGAAATTCTAAGAAGGGTGGTTTATAAATCAAATAAATAAGTAAAAATAAGTAAGCAGTGGGCAAAACTATAAGGAGATGTTATAAGGGCAACTAACCCTTTGTTAGGAAAGTAAATAAAGGAAAGAGGAAAAAGAGAATGCTATGGTTTTCTAAAGAAGTAGCTTGAAAGTTAAAGAAAAAAGATTAGCGTTCATAAACTACAAGAGAACACAGAAAGAGGAAGACAGACGACAATATCTGAAAAAGGTAAGAGAAGCTAGGAAAGTAGTCAGGAAAACAAAGATTCAAATGGAAGAAAAAACAGCAAATATGGTAAAATGGAGAGACAAGACTTTTTTCAGATGTTAGTGGTAGGACGAAGTGCAAAAGTAGCAATCTGAGACTCAGAGGTGAAGGAGAGGAATATGCATAGAATGATGAGGAAAAAGCAAAATTAATTAACAAATATTTCTATTCAATATTCACTCTGGCAGGACCACATAAACCAAACACAAATAAGTTGGGAAGTGAGATAAACCTCAATTTTCAGAAAATGTATTCATGAGGAGCTAATTAAACTTAAATTTGATAAAATGATGGGGTCAGAAGGGATACATCTGAGAGTATTAAGGGAACTTAGAGAAGTTCTGGCAGCTCCGCCGGCTGACCCTTTCAATGCATCTTTAGAGTCAGGAGTAGTGCCAGGGGACTGAAAATGGGCTCATGCAGATCCTATTCACAAAAGTGGAGGTAAGAAGGAGGCTAAGAACTACAGGCAGGTTAGTTATTCTGATCTCTGTGGTGACCAAATTAATGGCACCATTGCTAAAACAGAAGAGACCGCAGTTTCTGGAATCTAATGAATTGTAATATCCGAGGCAGCATAGTTTTACCAGAGGTAGATCTTGACAGACAAATCTGATCAATTTCTTTGACTAGGTGACCAGAGAGTTGGATCAGGGGAGAGCATAGATGTAGACTTACTTGGATTTCAATAAAGTCTTTCAAATGGTTCCACACAGGTGACTTATAAATACATTGAGCACCCTTGATAAGGGTCCTAAAGTGACTGACTGGGTTAAAAAGTGGTTGAGTAGGAGGCAACAAAGGGTAGTGGTATATGGAGCTCTCTCCAAGGAGATGGGCTTTGCCAGCAGTGTGCTGCAGGGATCAGTCCTTGGGCTGCTTCTTTTCAACATTTTCATGAGCAGCATTATGGAAGGATTGTGTGGAAAGATTTGCCTTTCTGCTGATGATACCAAAATTTGCAACAGGATAGACAGCCAGGGAGGGGTGGAAAACATGAGGAGAGATCTAGCAAAGCTCGAGGAATAATCTAAGGTCTGGCAGATAAGATTTAATGCTTAAAAATACAGAGTTATGCATTTAGGATGTAAAAGACCCATATAGTATAGGGGATTAAATTCTTCTAAGCACAAAAGAAAAGCAGGATTTGGGGTGATTGAATCTAAACAGCTTCTCGCATATCACACTTTGATAGCGCTTCCTGCTAATAATCCTTTAATAGCCTCACGACTCCTTTGCATCTTCTTACTTGAAAAAGATAGCCTCCGCAGTTGTCTCTTATGCCAGATTTGGCTGATATCATTTTTACTGCACACCCTATCTCTCAAATTTGGTAAGCGTTCACCCCCACAATATGTAGTGCAGTAGTCTCTATTTCTGAGCAAGATGAAAGACTATTTCTGTGTTTTAATTCTTGCTTTTCAGCATTGAATAAGGTTATGCATACGGACATTGGTCCTTTTGTTACCAAGCTTGCCAATGCCTTGCTTACTGAAGGCTTACTGCCAGCTCCATTGAATGTGGCAGCAGTTTATCCTCTACTTAAAAAGGCTAATCTAGACCCTTCAGATTTGCTAAACTATCACCCTATTTCTATCTTACCTCTCTTAACTAAGGACATTGAGAAAATTGTCTTAGGCCAGCTACAAGAATACCTAGAGGACAACAACTTTCTGGATGAGGCCCAATTTTGTTTTAATTGTTGGGTGTTTGATGTTTGATATGTCTACTGTTTTGAAATATTTTATTGGTGTCTGGGAAACTTTGTAAACATTTTATATGAAATTGTAATTATTGGATATTCTATACATTAGAACATGCATAGAGATATGCTTAATTTTATATTGTACGTGCAAATACACACATATCATTTAAAATATCCCAGCCACATATATATGTGCATCCTTTAATAACATGCTTGCACAAGTGACCATATTTTTTTTTTTTTGGGGGGGGGGGGGGGGGGAGAGAGAGAGAGAAAGAGAGAGAGAGAGAGAACCTCTGTTAGAGAGATAATACGACACTCTATATATGCATCATTGTAAGGGGGCACTTTCAACTCGGTGGGTTTTGGGGGGGGAGGTGCAGTGTTACAAGGGTCTACAGACCCTTGCATCCTAGGCAGACCAATGTAACACCACCCCCCCCAAAACCCACTCTGAGTTCAAAATGCCCCTCTTACTGTGTGAGATATATAGAGTGTCATATTGTCTCACTAACAGAGACTTGTTCTCTCACGCTTACTATCTCTCTCTCTCTTTCTCTAGCCCGAACCCTCAAAAGTCTTAAATCCCATGCACATGTAAGTCTTGGCCCTGGAACATTCATGCCCTCCCCCTTTTCCACCTCCTTATTCTTGATGCACACCCAGATATGCATGCGCATACTTCCTAGCTTCTTAAAATTCATGTGTGGTCCACACAATTATGTTTGGGGGCCATTTTTGTGTGAGCAACAATTTTAAAATCTACCAGACACTATTTTGAAATATGTATTCTTTTTTAAGCATGTTTTTTTTCTATTTTGATTGATGCTTTATACTTCTTGATTTTATTGTTGTTGTTTTATATGACATGGTGATATTTCTGTTTTTCCATTGTTGCACTGCATACAGAGACTGACATGCTGTGGTTTCTATTTTAGTTTTGTCTGCATTTTTCTATTTAGACTTTATGATTTCTTTATTCTGCATTTGGTGAGGGTCTGTCTGTGTTCTGCATGTCTAACTGAGGTGAGGGATTGTGTAGGGATCAGTAGCAACTTAACTTCCTCTGTTTTCTAATAGGAGGTATATTGGTGTTTTAGGGCCTAGTGTAATATTCATAATGTTGCCTTTTCATAGGTGGAATTGTTACTGTTTGAGTGCTGGCAGTTAGTGTTATTTTGGTATGGAAGGTTTACTACATTGTAAATCAATTTAAGCAAAATGTTGCAAGAGCCAATTCCACACCTAATAATAGGCCTAATACCATGTGGGTTCCAAATGTCTTTTGCAGGGTTTTCTGGTTAGCATCACAGTAGTGTATGTAAATATAGTAAACATGTTGTTGTAAATAATGTTTTAGCTCAGAAGACTGTACTTTGTCCTTTGTCATGTAAATTCAATTATAAATTTATACTTTGTAACTGTGAGTAGGGAGGGTAGGAGATGTAAAAGTGTAAGATTTACCTAGGGTGCCTAATTAATGTGCACTGGCCCTGGATGCACTGGTTCCATGTGGAAAGCAGTGTTATTATTTAGGAGAGTTGTGGGTGGATCCTTGGGCCGGTGGCAGATGACCATGCCCCGGGGGAAGATACCGAGAGGGACCACCGGTCAGGCTCAGAGTTAGGAGACAGACACACACTAGTTCTTTTATTAGACAGTATACTGAACCACCAGAGGTGGCAGTAGTGAGCTGGAATGCCCAGCTGGGCTGTAGTACCTCAGATACTGGAACAGCGATCCCTGGAGGCTGAGCTGTAGAGAAACTGAAATATAGTGAGTAGGCAGGGTATGCAGAGTTCATGGACAGAACCTGATGGTAACACTCAAACAATGTCTCATAGAAGGCCAGGAGCTGGAATGAAGTAGGCCCTCGAGAAGCGACTACCTGGTTCCAGGGAAAGCTCTGAGAGTGTGATGGTAACTCACAGATGTAATAGGCAGCGATGACTTCCAGGCAGAAGTGAATTCTGAAGAAATCCGGGAACGAGGGCCCTCGAGGAGCGCGTACCGGTTCCAGACTGCAACTTACAAAGTAAGAGAGAAAGAGGCCCCCGAGGAGCAGGTACCTCTGGTTAGTCCAAGGAGGCAGAGTAGCGTAGATAGAACGAATTCTTATCCATATCCATCCTTTATCCTTGCTAACTCGAGTTGTTAGCAATTCAGAGACCTTTAAATATCTGAAGCGGATGACGTCATCTCAGGGGGATGCCCCTGAGGTTCGCGCCACTTCTGATACTTGAGGTGGGGCCGCGTCACGCCCCTAGGCATCAGGTCAACATGGCGGATTGCAGCGTCGGGCCGGTCCGGGGACGCCGGATGAGGATGGCCGAAAGACGCCGCAGCAGCCAGCCTTCCATCAACCCCGGAGGGAGTCACCATTGCGGTAAGGTGGGCGGAGTGGAGACGTCGGACAGCTACGGTCGCAACAGTATCCCCCTTCAAACGGCAATCTCCTCTTCGGGTATCAGGTAGGTTTGAAGGATGCGCGAGATGGAACTGGTGAAGCATCTCTTTGTCCAAGATATAGGTCTGAGGCTCCCAAGAGTGTTCTTCAGAGCCGAAACCTTCCCACATTAGAAGGTATTCAAAAGTCTTGCCTCTTTATGGATATCCAGAATCTCTTCGACTTTGTATTCTAAATCGTCTTCTGCATAAATGACAGGTGGATTTTGAGACTTGGAAGAAAATTTGCTGAGTATGTTGTTGTAGATGTCAGCAGTGATGGTTGCTGCTGGGGACATCACTGAATTCTTCAGTGGAAGTGGAGGTGTTGGAGAACGTCCGAAGACCACTTCAAAAGGTGACAGTCCAGTAGATGTTGCTGGATAAGGGTTGATGGCGAATTCGGCCCAGTTATTTTGTTGGGACATGACATAGGCTTATATAAACTGCTTCATTGTACGATTCATCTATTCCATCTGGCCATTTGACTGCAGATGGTAGGCTGAGGTGTAGTCTAGAGTGATGTCAAACAATTTGCACAAAGCCTTCCAGAATCGTGCCGTGAATTGGGACCCACGTTCAGATACGATGTGTGAAGATAGGCCGTGGAGGCGGAATATATGCGTTATGAAGAGCTTTGCAAGCTCCAAAGCTGAGGGTATGCCAGGGAGCGCCACAAAGTGTGCCATCTTGCTAAAGTGATCCACAGTCACCCAGATGGTGTTCATTCCTCTGGAAGTAGGTAAATCGACTACAAGGTCAGTAGCGATGTGCGACCAGGGTCGATCCGGAACTGGCAAAGGTTGAATTTGACCCCACGGTGGTCCAGAGGCCGGTTTCTTCTTGGCACAGTTGGTGCAGGATGCCACGTAGGAATAGGTATCCTTTTTGATGGTAGGCCACCAATACAGCTCCTGTATCCTCAGCAGGCTTCGGCGTTGACCAGGATGGCCATCCAGCTTGGAATCGTGCGCCCAGAAGAGCACTTTCTTCCTGAGGTTCTTTGGAACAATAGTGTTTCCAACGGGCACAGACTGAGTGGATGACAAGAGGATTTTTTTCGGGTCAGTTATGTGCTGTGGCTCATCAGGCACATCCTCTGAATGAAATGAGCGTGACAGTGCATCTGCTCTGGTGTTTCGATCTCCAGGGCAGAACTTGAGCACAAAATCAAAACGGTTGAAGAATAAAGACCATCTGGCCTGTCTGTAATTCAGCCGTTGTGCGTGGCAGAGATACTCAAGGTTCTTATGATCCATGAAGATGGTTATTTGATTTTGAGCGCCTTCGAGCCAAGGCCGCCATTCCTCGACTGCAAGCTTTATTGCCAGGAGCTCCTTGTCGCCGATCCTGTAGTTCTTCTCGGCTGGAGAGAATCTTCGTGAGAAGAATGAACAGGGACATAAGGGTTTCAAGTCTCCTGCTTGGCTTAACACAGCCCCTACTCCCACATCTGAAGCGTCAACTTCTACTATGAAGGGCTTATTGGGGTCTGTAACTGACCTTCTTGGTTGGAGGCTGTGCCTTAAACCTTCTGTGTGTGTAGCTGATGAAATGCTGCAGTAAGTTTCTCCAAGGCGTCCTGCTGTTCCACAATGCGCTGGGCCAGGCCCGGTATGGCCTGCAAGGCATTGAGTTGTGCCAGATCCATGGAGTTAGCAATCTGTTATTATTTAGGAGAGTTGTGGGTGGATCCTTGGGCTGGTGGCAGATTACCACGCCCCCGGGGGAAGATCCCGAGAGGGACCACCGGTCAGGCTCAGAGTTAGGAGACACACACACACTAGTTATTTTATTAGACAGTATACTGAACCATCAGAGGTGGCAGTAGTGAGCTGAAATGCCCAGCTGGGCTGTAGTCTCTCAGATACTGGAACAGAGATCCCTGGAGGCTGAGCTGTAGAGAAACTGAAATATAGTGAGTAGGCAGGGTATGCAGAGTTCATGGACAGAACCTGATGGTAACACTCACACAATGTCTCAGAAGCCCAGGAGCTGGAATGAAGTAGGCCCTCGAGGAGCGACTACCTGGTTCCAGGGAAAGCTCTGAGAGTGCGATGTTAACTCACAGATGTAGTAGGCAGCGATGACTTCCAGGCAGAAGTGAATTCCGAGAAGTCCGGGAACGAGGGCCCTCGAGGAGCGAGTACTGGTTCCAGACTGCAACCTACAAAGTAAGAGAGAACGAGGCAGCTGTGCACACATGTTATAAAATCGGGCATAGATTTGTGTGCGCCGGGTTGCGCGCACCAGTCTACACCCACGCGTAGGTATTAAAATCTGCCCCTAAGTGAGCACATGAGCAGCAGAACAACAGAAGAATATGTATCTGAGTCACTGGTTGGCAGTGTGGTTGCCTCATTACTTGGCCAACTTGTTCAAGAGCTGATTGGTTGGCAAGAGACTTTAACACTAGGTCAGAAATCCAGGATATATATACATGAGAGAGACCATATCTCAAAAGAGACAGAGACAGGATGGAAGCAGCTTAGAGAAAGGCAACCAAAATAGTGACGGGGTCTGCATCAAAAGCCATATGAAATGAGACTGAAGGACCTAAATATGTATACCTTGGCGGATCGTAGAGATTGGGAAGATATAATGCAGACCTTTAAATTCTTGAAAGGCATTTATGATGCACAAGAATAAAACCTTTTCCAATGGAAAGAAATCTGTAGAACTAGGGGTCAAGATATGAAACCCCCGAGGGGATAGGAACAGTGTTAGGAAATATTTCTCCACGGAAAAAGTGATGGATGCAAAGAATGCCTTCCCAGATGAAGTATGGAAGACAAGAAAGGCAATGAAGTTCAAAAGGGTGTGGGATAAACACAGAGTATCCATAGAAGCTAAAAGACGGAAATGAAGAAAAGAGGTAACCTGCACGGAGCAGCAGTTATTCCCCTAAAATAAATAACATAAAAAAAATATAAACCTTCCTTGTCAACATCCTGATTTGTGTGCCCTTCTTGCTGTAATTGTGTTATGAATAATCAGTGCCATTCTATTTTGTATGCTGTTAAAACTTGTTAAATAAAGAGTTTAAAATAAAAAAAAAATAAAAAACTTGCTGGGTAGACTGGATGAACCACTTGGGGGTCTTTTTCTGCTGTCATTTACAGTGTTAATCAGACTTGTGGTGGACACGGGGCCAGCCAGTTGACTGGACGGAAGGGGGACTGCAGTTAAGTTTGCTCATCCTGGTCTAGGGTGTGTTGTTCTTAACTGGAAAAATTTGGAATTTGCATTAGAGATATTTTGACTCCAGGTCACATGATGGACCTCTCAAGGGTCAGCTTGGCATGCTTTGGGGAGTTATTGAAATATGTGCTGCACAGACAATGCACAAGAGTGTCAAACATATAACCGTGGGCCTATTTTGAACAAAATTCCCCCAGGCTGATGTTTTCTTACAATCCACCCCTGGTGGATGCATGGAATAGCCTCCCTGTGGAGTAGAGATAAGAACAATATCTGAATTCAAGAAAGCAAAGGGAAAAACACAGGCGATCTCTGAGGGAATAGTAGGGATTGTACAGCTGAATTAGTTGGTGTGGATGGATAGACTACATAGGCTATATGGTCTTTTTCTGCCATCTCATTTCTGTGTTTCAGCCCCCTGCTTCCCAAACCTTAGTTCATTCAATTTTCTTACCTGAGCAAGCAGACTGAGTCTCCCAGAGAAGCAGTACTCTACTTGCAGAGGTCTGGTACTGGCAAACAAGCTGGCAGCATGGGGGTTCTTGTTTGCTGTCCCAATGGCAGCTCCTCTTTCTGTTTCTCCTCTCCTGGCAATGCCTGCATGGGCTTCCTGTATAAACCTGAAGCATGTGCCACAAGACGAAGAAGAGCAGCAGCAGGGGTTTCTATCGCAGGACTGCATACTCTTTCAGAGTCCCTGTGGTGCATGCTGCCTGTTGTTTCCAGCACTAGGCCTCCATGGGTGCTGCTTTGCCAGCAGACCTGATAGCGAATCCCCAGGAGGAGGCCTGGCAGCCTGGGAATTTCACAGGAGATCAAGAAGACTTGGGCTTCCTGTCCTGCTGAAGGCTATGTAAGCTCACCTACCTCGGGAAAATAAGTAGCTTGGCGTTGTTGGCACCTACACCCTCCCCATTTCCTCAACTGCAACACTGTCCTTATTTTGCTATGAAAGTTGTCTTTAATGATTTGGTTTCTGTCCCTGTAAATATTTTCTAGGCATTAATGTCTTTCTGTTGGTTACATTTTTTCATTAGGGCCACCTTTGTAAAGGTCCTATCGCAGGTCTCAAGGCACAGATCGCATTGCGTGATATAGGCTGCTACCATATTGCCTGGTTTTCATATGACTATTTTTTTGCTGGGGGGTTTTGTTTTTCCCCACAGATATGTATATCATAGTTCTAAATGGATGGTGGCTGGTAATGCAGATTCACCTGTTCCTCCTCGAGTTTATATTCATCCTGATTCGCCAGCCTCCGGTGAGACCTGGATGAGGCAAGTGATTAGCTTTGACAAACTGAAACTCACAAACAATGAGCTGGATGATCAAGGACATGTGAGTATTCTCCTTACCCATGAGTTTCAGCGTTTCTTAAATCCTTTTTTTTTTTTAATTGGGGATAATGATGTGTACAGTATGTTCAAGCTTTTGGGGACATCAGTTACAAAGCAGTACTTTTTGCACTGCATAGTGTGCTCACATCAGGACAGATCTGGTTGGCATACTTATCAAAAAAATCATTCCTGACGTTAAAAATTTTAAGAGCATCTGAAAAATAAGGGTTAAGAAATTGCAGTTTTTATTGGACAAACTTGGTACGTCCGCGATTAACTTTCCAGAGCTATGCTCCCTTCACCAGGTCAGTGAAGTATTTCGAAGAAATGCTGACAGAGGGCTTAACCTTCACCTGACAGGAAGGTAGACGTGATATTTTTAATTGAACCATTTGCCTGAATTCCCATGGGCTGTTGACTGTTGCAGACCAAAAAATGAGCAGCACATAGGAGCTTGTTTGACTGATAATGATTGATTGCCTATCAAATGAATGGAGACGATTTTGCAGCTGAGCTTCGTTATTTCCAAATTGACTTGTACCTTTTCCCCCTTCTGCTTGCAGGCTCTAAATTGTTTCATTATGACACTATCTGATGTGACAAACTCTGTTATATTTAACATTTCCTTGTCTTCTCAAAAGTGCTGAAACATGACAGATGCATGCCAGCATCATTCCAACAAACCCTACAATGGGGGTCATTCTTGACACCTTTGCAAGTAGTTTAAGCAACAACAACAAAAAAAAAAGTTTTCAGACAGGATGCATCTTTACAGGATATTCATTTGCAATAAGTAACGGGCAAGTGCCGGCTTTTCTTCAAAGCGAGCACAGTGAGTTCACAGAACTTTATCCATGGACGCCATATAAAAATCTACCCTCTGTTCAAGCCTTAGGAAACTGACAGTGACGAACTGTGACAGGGCCTGAGGCCCTTCCTCCCTAAAGGAGCTGAGCACATGACAGAGGCTCATTTCTCAAGCACTAAAGGGGAATAGGTAGAATATGTGCCTCTCACTGCAGTATCTCTGCCAGGATCTGTTTTCAAGGAGAACAGAGTTCCTAGTCAAGCCTAAAGGAAAGGAACTGGAAGAGAGGCCATGGAGTGTAGAGAAATCAAACTGTGAAGCCACAACTTGAGATCAGCCTGAGAAAGCTGGAAAAATTCCATACATGTATTTATTTTATTTTATTATTATTTTTTTTTTAATGGATTCCAGGTTCATTTATTGCAATGTTTTTTCTTGCATTATTTTCCACAACCTTCACAGACATGCTAGAGGTATAATGAACTTTTCTGCTTGGTATAATAATAATTGCTTGGTATAAAAAAAAGAGAGAGACTGGATTAATCTTAGAAAGTGAAAAGGCAGATTATTATGCCTTAAACATGACTAGTCTTCCTCAATGGCTTTCAACAAGCAATGCTTAGTTGTTCAATTATATATATACATTTTTCTACATGGTTGATTTAATGGAACCTATGATTGTGGAATGTGCAGTCATGATATGATTATTTTCTTTTACTTTGAAAATAAGCATCCCTGATTTATCTCAAGATGTATTTTGTACAAAAGGGCTTTCCTTTGCTATACTGCATCCTGTAAAACTGTTCTGTAATATTAAGATTATCTCTTAATTAGGAAAAACTATACAGCAATTTGTTTCTTGCTGTTTTAGTCCTAGGAAATTTAGCCTTTCTTGAGGGCTATGATCTGTTTTCATAGATGCTATCATTCATTAGCTTTCTGGGCCTCATAAATTATTTCTCGAGACGCGTCAACCTCCAAAGTATCCTATTAGGAGAGACTGTTTAGGAAGGCTTAATCAAATTTCTTTATGATCTGTAAGTAAGTAAGCAATAAAATTTAATATAACTGGGTGTCATCTGTCTGATAAGGATGTGGGAGTATTCTCTAAATCTCCAAGGCCATGAACATGAGTTAAAGAGTAAATGACTCATCCAATAACCAAACTCTTTATATGTTGGAAAGATCGTTTTATAAGAAAGAGAAAAAAAGAAAATGTTGCCAGTTAAAAAAAAATACAAATTTAAAAAATGTCTCATTCTTTTTTTTTTTTTTAAATAAAATGATTATTTTTAGGGAGAAGATGTAGTCCTGTGGTTAGAGTAATGAGCAGGAAACTGGCAGAGTTGACTTCAGATTTTGCATCTGCTACTGCCATTCGCTCTGACCTTAGACAAATCACTTTCTGCCTGATTTATTAAGGACATATATTTTTTTACCATTTCATTGTCTATGGGGAGGGGGGCATAGCTTAGCAAATCAGGCCTTTTATCTCGCTTTCCCTCAGGAGATAGCTCAGACTGTTACCATTACAAGGCAGAGATTCCTTGTTCCATTTTGAAAGTAGTTGCATAATGCCATAAAACTGTTGAATAAAGTAAATAACTCATTAATAAATATAGAATTTTGATACTTGATGAAAACAATTGGCACCTGATAGTGATATGGGAATGCAGAATTGCATAATCCTGCGGTACTAATAATGCACTTGGTGCACTGCCAGTCAGTGCTGCGACTGGTAGTCTTCCTCCAATTTGATGGTGTCATCATGTTACAGGGCTGTGACAGCTAATGCAAGGCAACATTCAATGAACATTCAATAAACTGGAAGCACTTTCTAACAAACTCTGTTTCATGGGTTTTGTTTATTGTGCACATATTGTGTTGATTTATTGTAATTATCTTTTGTTTTATTTGTAATGCTTTATTTGTATTTAATGTTTTTTATGATTGTTTTACTGTACTTCGCACCAATCAGTTTTGATTGGATATCATGAAAAATAAGTGTCTTACAGAAATAAATACAACCTATATTTTTTTTCTCTTTTTAGATTATCCTTCACTCTATGCATAAATATCAACCACGTGTGCATGTAATTCGCAAAGACTGTGGTGATGACCTCTCCTCTGTCAAACCCATCCCTTCGGGAGAAGGGGTGAAAGCATTCTCCTTTCCTGAAACTATTTTTACTACTGTTACAGCATATCAGAATCAACAGGTACCTTTTTTTATGGGCAATTTTCTGTCAGACTGAGTTTTCATGTGTTAAACTAATGGTAGCCTAAAAACAAGGAAATGTTTCATTTTTATCTCATTTGCAGCACTCATTCAAACCCAGAACTTTTTTTATTTGTATAAATTATATTCCACAGCTTCCAACAATGGTTGTTTGGCACAGATTACACATTTGCATTCATAAATCACATTCACCAATAAAAAAATAAAGTCATGATAAAAATAATAAAACAGTTAATACCAAATAAAAAGCAAAAGGGGGGACCTTCTTGTCTTTTGCATCTAGTGCCACATATATGATTTTTTTACTCATTTGTGAGAAGTTGTATGTGTGCACCCAGTGCAAAGAGCTCTTGGCTCTCAGAGAATGAGTCCAATCTCTGAAGACTTTAGTGGCAGACCTGAAGGAGCTGAGGCAGACAGAGAGGTATATAGATGAGACCTTCAGGGACATCGTAGCCAAGTCCCAACTCCAGTCTGGCAGCCCTGGTTCTGTCTTGGAGGAGGAAGGTTTACTGGTCAGAGAGCATCACCCAGCAAAAACCTGCTCTCCAGGTCATGTATTGTCCTCTTGCACCTAGGATGAATCTCCCAGGGTTACTGCCCAGGAGAGAAGGGTAAGGTCAGTCATCATAGTCAGTGATTAGATTATTAGGAATATAGATAGCTGGCTGGCTGGTAGACTTGAGGATCTCCTTCTAACTTGCCTGCCTGGTGCGAAAGTAGTGGACCTCACACATCGCATAGATAGACAGTGCTGGGGAGGAGCCGGCTGTCATGATACATGTGGGAAACAGCAACGTAGGAATGTGTGGGATGGAAGTTCTGGAAGTCAAAATTAGGCTTTTAGGTAGAAAGCTGAAATCTAGAACCTCCAGGGTAGCATTCTCTGAAATGCTCCCTGTTCCACACGCAGGTCTCCAGAGGTAGACAGAGCTTCTTTGGAGTCTCAATGCGTGGATGAGATGATGGGAGATAGAGCAGCTTTTAAACTAGAACAAAGGGGAAAGCCGACAAGTTGCTCAACAGTGCCTGGTTCGGATGGAGGTATCTTCAAAGGATACTAATGAATCATAAGAGTTAGGGCCTCCCAACAGAAAGGTATAAAAAAAAAGCAAAAGCAGTCCATGTACCTCTAAGTAAAGAACCACCTGAGTTAAAAGATTCCAAGTTATCCCAGGTTGTAAATACAAACAAAAAATCATACTTTGAAATGTATTTATGCCAATGCCAGAAGTCTAAGAAATAAGATGGGAGAGTTAGAGTATAAAGTACTGAATGAAGAAGTAGACATAATTGGCATCTCAAAGACCTGGTGGAAAGAGGATAGCCAATGGGAAAGTGTTATACCAGGGTATTAATTATACCGCAATGATAGAGTGGATCAACTTGGGGGTGGGGGGTGCTTTATGTTTGGGATGGCATGGAGTCCAACAGGATAAAGATCCTGCAAGAGAATAAATGCACAGTGGAATCTTTATGGGTAGAAATCCCATGTGTATTGGGGAAGAGGATAGCGATCAGAGTATATTACTGTGCACCTGGCAAAAATGATAAGATGGATGATGAAATGCTAGGAGAAATAAGGGAAGCTAACCAATCTGGCATGCAGTAAGAATGGGAGATTTCAATTATCCCAATATTGACTGGGTAAATGCAACATCAGGACATACAAGAGAGGTAAAGTTCATGGATGGAATAAATGACTGCTTTAAGGAACCATTGGTTCAGGAACTGATGAGAGAGGAAAATAAGAACATAAGAAATTGCCATACTGGGGCAGACCAAGGGTCCATCAAGCCCAGCATCCTGTTTCCAACAGTGGCCAATCCAGGCTACAAATACCTGGCAAGTACCCAAAAACTAATATCTAATTGTTAGTGGAATACAGAATTTGGTGAGAGAGATAATGACCGGAAGGGGGAAAATAAGTAAATCTACAGCTTTAGCACTAAACTTTCAAAAGGGATAATTTGATAAAATGAGGAAGACAGAAAAAAACTGAAAGGTGCAGCTACAACAGGTTAAGAGCATACAATAAGCTTGGACATAGTTTAAAAATACTATCTTAAAAGCACAGTGCACATGTATTTCATGAAATATGAAAGGTGGAAGGAAGAAATGCCTGATAGCTTGGTTAAAAGATGAAGTGCAAGAGGCTATTTTAGCTAACAAAACTTCCTTCAAAAATTGGAATTATCCATCTGAAGAAAATAGGAAAAAGCATAAGCATCGGCAAGTTAAGTGTAAAATAGAGATGTGATTCGGCCGAACCTTTTGGTTCGGCCTTCGTTATTGGCCCGCTGCAGGAAATTTCGTTTTCCAGCGGTTCGGGCCGAATTTATTTTGTCTGCCCCCCGAAACAATGCCTGAAACCTGCCCCAACCCTTCACATTTAAAAAAAACAACCCCCCCAAACCCACCCCAGCACTTCAAATTTAATTAATTGCAACCTCCCACCCTCCCGACCCTCCATGACTTGCCTGACCCCCACCCCAAGACTTACCGAAAGTCCCTGGTAGTCCAGCAGGGTCCTGGGAGCGATCTTCCCCTCTCGGGCTGTTGGCTGCCACTAATCAAAATGGCGCCGATGGCCCTTTGCCCTTACCATGTGACAGGGCTATTGGTACCATTGTCTGGCCTCTGTCACATGGTAGGAGCAATGGACGGCCGGCACCATCTTGTGCTCCTACCATGTGACAGGGGCCGACCAATGGCACTGGTAGCTCCTGTGACAAGCTAAGGGCAAAGGGCCATCGGCGCCATTTTGATTAGTGGCAGCCGATAGCCCGAGAGGGGAAGCTCGCTCCCAGGACCCCACTGGACCACCAGGGACTTTTGGGAAGTCTTGGGAGGGGGGATCAGCCAAGTCTTGGGGGGTCAGGAGGGTGAGGGGTTGAAATTAATTAAATTTGAAGGGTTGGGGTGGGTTTGGGTTTTTTAAAATTTATTTTAATGTGCCCTTTCTTCCCTCCCCAAAAACGATAAGGAAACCACACAAAATTTCGTGGGTTTTCTTATCGTTTCATCGCCCCCCCCGAAACACGACGAAATAGGAAATATCGTCTCTATTTCCTATTTCTTCACAAAACGAATGCACATCCCTAGTGTAAAACACTGATAAGCCAGGCTAAGAGAGAATTTGAAAGGAAGTTGGCCATAGAGGAAAAAACTCATAATAAAAACTTTAAAAAATATATCTGAAGCAGGAAGCCTGCGAAGGAGTCAGTTTTACCGTTAGAAGACTGAGGGGTTAAAGGACACTTAGGAAAGATAATGTCATCGCGGAAAGACTAAATTAATTCTTTGCTTCGGTGTTTACTGAAGAGGATGTTGGGGGGAATACCCATTCCTGAGACGGTTTTCAAGGGTGATGATTCAGATGAACTGAACCAAATCACAGTGAACCTGGAAGATGTAATAGGCCAGACTGACAAAAGCAAATTACCAGGACCACATGGTATATATCCCAGGATTCTAGAAGAATAATACACTCCTTTGGTAACTGAATAATAAATGCGTATGAAAACTAAACTGACCAATACCCTCTATTGCTCAGAAGCTTTCAGACTTGTGCTAATTCAACCCTATTGCGTGCATGCCACCATGTACCTAATATGGGCTGGATTTTATGCATGTAGGTGGTGCTTTGAAAATCAATTAAGGGGCTGTGCATAAAAAAGTATACATGAAACCCCATTTCACAACTTCTTTTACCCACACTAGGACGAAGTGTTCCAAGAGGCAGAGTTGAGACCGGAAATGCATCTACCCATCATACTTTTGAGGGTCAATATTCAAAACGGCACTTAGCCAGATATGTACTACTTATCCAGCTAAGTGGCATCGCTGAATATCCAGTTAAGATCAATGGGTTCCACTTAGCCAGATAGGTCATTTATTTAGCCAGACAAGTGAGGGACAGGGAATGGTTATAATAGCAAAGAGCTGAGTTAGCTGGATTAGTTATCCAGCTAACTGGTTGGGCCACAGGGCTGTCCTAAAGATAGTCAGATAAACTTGTCTGGTTAACTTTAAGATAGCTGGGTATATTCAGCGGCACTGCTGCGCCACTGAATATACAGCGCAAGTTAACCAGTAGGGGTGTGCATTCGTTTGCAACGTATTGGCAATCCGCAACGCATATGCCATATTCGTTGTATTCGTGGGGGTCACGAAACGTGTACTAGGACCGGTGCTTTTCAATTATTTATAAATGATCTGGAAAGAGGCACGATGAATGAGGTGCTTAAATTTGCAGATGACACAAAATTATGCAGAGTAATTAAATCTCAAGCGGATTGTGATAAATTGTAGGAGGACCTTGTGAGAATGGACGATTGGGCATCCAATGGCAGATGAAATTTAATGTGGATAAGTGCAAGGTGATGCATATAAGGAAAAATAACCCTTGCTATGGTTACACAAAGTTAGGTTAAGAACATAAGAACATGCCACACTGGGTCAGACCAAGGGTCCATCAAGCCCAGCATCCTATTTCCAACATTGGCCAATCCAGGCCATAAGAACCTGGCAAGAACCCAAACACTAAGTCTATTTCATGTTACCGTTGCTAGTAATAGCAGTGGCTATTTTCTAAGTCAGCTTAATTAATAGCAGGTAATGGACTTCTCCTCCAAGAACTTATCCATCCTTTTTTAAACACAGCTATACTAACTGAACTAACCACATCCTCTGGCAACAAATTCCAGAATTTAATTGTGTGTTGAGTGAAGAAGAACTTTCTCCGATTAGTTTTAAATGTGCCACATGCTAACTTCATGGAGTGCCCCCTAGTCTTTTTGTTATCCGAAAGAGTAAATAACTGATTCACATCTACCAGTTTTAGACCTCTCATGATTTTAAACACCTCTATCATATCCCCTCCTCAGCCGTTTCTTCTCCAAGCTGAAAAGTCCTAACCTCTTTAGTCTTTCCTCATAGGGGAGCTGTCCCATTCCCCTTATCATTTCGGTCACCCTTCTCTGTACCTTCTCCATCACAATTATATCTTTTTTGAGATGCGGCGACCAGAATTGTACGCAGTATTCAAGGTGGGGTCTCACCATGGAGCGATACAGAGGCATTATGACATTTTCCGTTTTATTCACCATTCCCTTTCTAATAATTCCCAACATTCTGTTTGATTTTTGACTGCCGCAGCACACCAAACTGACGATTTCAATGTGTTATCCACTATGACACCTAGATCTCTTTCTTGGGTGGTAGCACCTAATATGGAACCCAACATTGTGTAATTATAGCATGGGTTATTTTTCCCTATATGCATCACCTTGCACTTATCCACATTAAATTTCATCTGCCATTTGGATGCCCAAGTTTCCAGTCTCACAAGGTCTTCCTGCAATTTATCACAATCTGCTTGTGATTTAACTACTCTGAACAATTTTGTGTCATCTGCAAATTTGATTATCTCACTCGTCGTATTTCTTTCCAGATCATTTATAAATATATTGAAAAGTAAGGGTCCCAATACAGATCCCTGAGGCACTCCACTGTCCACTCCCTTCCACTGAGAAACTTGTCCATTTAATCCTACTCTCTGTTTCCTGTCTTTTAGCCAGTTTGCAATCCATGAAAGGACATTGCCACCTATCCCATGACTTTTTATTTTTCCTAGAAGCCTCTCATGAGGAACTTTGTCAAACGCCTTCTGAAAATCCAAGTATACTACATCTACCGGTTCACCTTTATCCACATGTTTATTAACTCCTTCAAAAAAGTGAAGCAGATTTGTGAGGCAAGACTTGCCTTGGGTAAAGCCATGCTGACTTTGTTCCATTAAACCATGTCTTTCTATATGTTCTGTGATTTTGATGTTTAGAACACTTTCCACTATTTTTCCTGGCACTGAAGTCAGGCTAACTGGTCTGTAGTTTCCCGGATCGCCCCTGGAGCCCTTTTTAAATATTGGGGTTACATTTGCTATCCTCCAGTCTTCAGGTACAATGGATGATTTTAATGATAGATTACAAATTTTTCTAATAGGTCTGAAATTTCATTTTTTAGTTCCTTCAGAACTCTGGGGTGTATACCATCTGGTCCAGGTGATTTACTACTCTTCAGTTTGTCAATCAGGTCTACCACATCTTCTAGGTTCACCGTGATTTGATTCAGTCCATCTAAATCATTACCCATGAAAACCTTCTCCAGTAAGGGTACCTCCCCAACATCCTCTTCAGTAAACACCGAAGCAAATAAATCATTTAATCTTTCCACGATGGCCTTATCTTCTCTAAGTGCCCCTTTAACTCCTCGATCATCTAACGGTCCAACTGACTCCCTCACAGGCTTTCTGCTTCGGATATATTTTAAAAAGTTTTTACTGTGAGTTTTTGCCTCTACGGCCAACTTCTTTTCAAATTCTCTCTTAGCTTGTCTTATCAATGTCTTACATTTAACTTGCCAACGTTTATGCTTTATCCTATTTTCTTCTGTTGGATCCTTCTTCCAGTTTTTGAATGAAGGTCTTTTGGCTAAAATAGCTTCTTTCACCTCCCCTTTTAACCATGCCGATAATCGTTTTGCCTTCTTTCCACCTTTATTAATGTGTGGAATACATCTGGACTGTGCTTCTAGAATGGTATTTTTTAACAATGACCACGCCTCTTGGACATTTTTTACTCTTGTAGCTGCTCCTTTCAGTTTTTTTCTAACAATTTTTCTCATTTTATCAAAGTTTCCCTTTTGAAAGTTTAGCACGAGAGCCGTGGATTTGCACACTGTTCCTCTTCCAGTCATTAAATCAAATTTGATCATATTATGATCACTATTGCCAAGCGGCCCCACCACTGTTACCTCTCTCACCAAGTCCTGTACTCCACTGAGAATTAGATCTAAAATTGCTCCCTCTCTCGTCGGTTCCTGAACCAATTGCTCCATAAAGCTATCATTTATTCCATCCAGGAACGTTATCTCTCTAGCATGTCCCGGTGATACATTTACCCAGTCAATATTGGGGAAATTGAAGTCTCCCATTATTACTGCACTACCAATTTGGTTAGCTTCCCTAATTTCTCTTAGCATTTCACTCTCCGTCTTACCATCTTGACCAGGTGGACGGTAGTATACGCCTATCACTATAGTCTTCCCCGACATACAAGGGATTTCTACCCATAAAGATTCAATTTTGCATTTAGTTTCATGCAGGATGTTTATCCTATTGGACTCTATGCCATCCCAGACATAAAGCGCCACACCGCCTCCCGGGTGCTCCTCTCTGTCATTGCGATATAATTTGTACCCCGGTATAGCACTGTCCCATTGGTTATCCTCTTTCCACCATGTCTCTGAGATGTCAATTAAGTCTAGGTCATCATTCAATGCCATACATTCTAATTCTCCCATCTTACTTCTTAGACTTCTGGCATTAGCATACAAACATTTCAAAGTTTGATTTTTGTTTGTATTTTCATTCTGCTTTTTAATTGATAGGGATAAGTTAGAATTTTTTAGCTCAGGTGAGTTTTTAGTTACAGGAACCTGGACTACTTTTCTTATTATTGGAACCTCACTGTTGGGATGCCCTAATTCTAATGCATCATTAGTATCCTTGGAAGATACCTCTCTCCGAACCATGATCGACTGTCGGCTTTCCCCTTTGTTCTAGTTTAAAAGCTGCTCTATCTCCTTTTTAAAGGTTAGTGCCAGCAGTCTGGTTCCACCCTGGTTAAGGTGGAGCCCATCCCTTTGGAAGAGACTCCCCCTTCCCCAAAAGTTTCCCCAGTTCCTAACAAAACTGAATCCCTCTTCCTTGCACCATTGTCTCATCCACGCATTGAGACTCTGGAGCTCTGCCTGCCTCTGGTGACCTGCACGTGGAACAGGGAGCATTTCAGAGAATGCTACCCTGGAGGTTCTGGATTTAAGCTTTCTACCTAAGAGCCTAAAGTTTATCTGACCATCTTTAGGACAGCCCTGTGGCCCAACCAGTTAGCTGGACAACTAATCCAGCTAACTCAGCTCTTTGCTATTATAACCATTCCCTGTCCCTCATTTGTCTGGCTAAATAAATGACTTATCTGGCTAAGTGGAACCCATTGATCTTAACTGGATATTCAGTGGTGCCACTTAGCCAGATAAGTAGTACATATCCGGCTAAGTGCCGTTTTGAATATTGACCCTCAAAAGTATGATGGGTAGATGCATTTCCCATCCCAACTCTGCCTCTTGGAACACTTCGTCCTAGTGTGGGTAAAATAAATTGTGAAATGGGGTTTCATGTATACTTTTTTATGCACAGCCCCTTAATTGATTTTCAAAGCACCACCTACATGCATAAAATCCAGCCCATATTAGGTACATGGTGGCATGCACGCAATAGGGTTGAATTAGCACAAGTCTGAAAGCTTGTGAGCAATAGAGAGTGTTTTTGGTCAGTTTAGTTTTCATACACATTCATTATTCAATTACCAAAGGAGGGTATTTTTCAAAATGTTCGCATAACGGTAAAGTCTGCAAGCACATTGTACATGCAGAATTTACCAAGTATTTTTTAAAGCAAACTTATGAGAGTAAGTTTGCTTTAAAATTACTTAGGTAATTTACCAAGAAAATGCACACATTCGCTCACGTGAAGCTTTACCTCCTCTTTTGAGGGCAAAGCTGATATGTGTACACTAATATGCACACACATTTTAAAATAAAAAAGTATGTGTGTAAATGCCATCTTCACCCCAACTCTACCCCTCTGATACACCTCTGCTCAGTTCGCATAAAATTACACATGCAATGGTGTTACAAGCATACATTTACACACACTCAGCCCTGGGCTACTTTAGTACAGCCATTTACATGCCCAGAACTAGATTTTATGCACATAAACGTCTTTGAACATGACCTCCTCAACTAAATAAAAAAAGAGTCTGTAAATAAAAAAAGAGTCTGTAAAAATTAAAAGTAGCACCCTGCATTCACTCACCTCATATCGATCCAAGAATGAGGTGACTGAATTACAGATTTACTTTTGATAGATTTTTTTTTATATGTTGTTAAGGTAGTTGAATCATGAATGCTTATGAGAAATGAATAAGTGGCCAGTAGCTAGGGTTGAAGCCTTGACAATTGGTGCTTCCGCTCACAAATTTCATACTTTTCTTAGTTCAGCCTGTCAATATTTTATTTGATAAATGTCAATCTGGCCTAAACAATAAACTTCAGTACAGTGGCCACGTTTCGGAATTATCCAGTCATCCTTGGATATGAGACGCTGGAATACAACGCGTATTTGATCTATAAGTCCGGCTTGTATTGCTGTCTGAACCTTGTCTTTTTGATGTATATTTTATACATCAAAAAGACAAGGTTCAGACAGCAATACAAGCCGGACTTATAGATCAAATACGCGTTGTATTCCAGCGTCTCATATCCAAGGATGACTGGATAATTCCGAAACGTGGCCACTGTACTGAAGTTTATTGTTTAGGCCAGATTGACATTTATCAAATAAAATATTGACATACCATACTTTGCTTCTAACAGATACTAGCCAGATTGTCTTGGGTGCTTCCACCTCATATTTCTGGGAGCAAGCAACATGGAATGGACTTTCCTATTATGATATGCCCACTGGCATCAGAGACAGAATGCTGGATTTGATAGACTGTTGGTTTGACCCAGTATTAAACTTATATATTCTTATGTTCAGATAAGTATGAATGATGTTGAGCTTATTTGTGCATGTGTATGTTGTTTCTTCTTGGAGGCTGTCTCTTTGCTCGATGCTTGCACAAATTAGTGACAAGCTTTTGTTCTTCCTGTCTCAGCAGAGCACTATCGCACTCATTTCCTAGACTGTAGCTTTATCACTAAGAATATTGAGTGTACTTTTAAATGAAAGGCACAAGATTTATTTTCAACATTCACTAATATTATAAAACTGAAGTGCTGTAAAACAGGAGACTTTCCATAATACTGTAATTGTACAACATATGTTAATTATTTCTTAGTTGAGCTTTACAAAGCTTAGTGGTAAGACACAAGTGGGGCCTAGGTGTTGGAATAGTAGGGAACTTGTTAGAACCAGCAAGACCTTAAATAGCCTATCAGTGCAGGTGCTGGATGCCAGCACTTTAATGGAATTTAAACATGCTTGGGACAGATATAGAGGGCAATGATGGTAGGAAACAGAGTTGAGAGGTTGGCTAAAAGACATTGAGTGGACCTGATTTTGGTTTAAGTATAAGAATTTGTATACTCATTTACCCAAGGTGATAGAGAATCAGAGAGGAAGACCACTGGGCGGACTAGGTGGGTCAATTGGTCCTTATCAGATGTCATTAATTGAAACATTTCCTTTGCCTGGCTAGAATGGATGTGTACTGTAGAAAAGGTCATCTTGAAACCATGAAAAATAAAATGCGTACAATTGAACTATCATTGAGGGCATTGCTAAGCATATTCTAGTAGGGCAACAGGCTGTCACAACATGAGGTTGCAAGAAACAATACCCTTAAATAGTCTGAAATTCTTAAATTTCAGTTATTTATTTTAATTTTCTTCTGAATTTATCAGAGATTTGTTGTTATATGTTTTTTGTGTTTAAGGCACTCAGTAACAAATGAAAATGAACAGAAGCAACCTGTCTTGATTGTTTAACCAGTCTGGGATAACTTTTTTCCCTATCATTAAAAATATATGGATTAAGGAACCAACATGTGGTACATAATAGCTCAGGGAAGTTATATAATCCTACCAATCTTCTTACATTAAATAGTACTATAACTTTGATTATGGCCATTTAAATTGTGTGGGTATTGATTATATCAGTGGTGTTGAAATAATTGTAGTTTATGATTAATCTGGTTGGACCCACAATGTGCGTGTTTTTTTCAATGGACCACAATTATGCATTTGTTATGCCTTAAAAAAACGTAAGGCTCTGCTGATGCAACTTTGAATCTCCTCTTTCAGATCACTCGATTAAAGATTGATAGAAATCCATTTGCTAAAGGATTTCGAGATTCTGGGCGCAACAGGTACATTTTTTAAATATTGTTTTTGCCTAAGGTGTTTTAGCCAATTTATTACTAGCTAAAAAGCAAGCAAATGTGTGTTCCTTTATGTGTGAGCATGTATGGAGGCTTTATTACAAAAAGAGTGCTGGCATGGTCTGCATTTATGGGGGTGTCTGGGATTTTTTTTTGTGGGTAGTCTTGTTTTGTTTCAAATTTCATTGGGAATCAAAGAACTTAACTAAGGAAACTGCTTGCTCGGCTTCAGTAAAGTTGCCCACCTGTTTATTATATGAACCTATAAGTTATAGGAGAAAACTATGATCTTTGAAGAGGTTAAAACTTCTAGTTGCCTGCACGTTTTTTCCTCTTTGGGGGAAGTAATTTTCTTTAGAACTGGTTCAAGTTCAGCACTAATGAATGGAAAATGGACATTGAGGTAGTCATGGACTGTATGTGGTACAAAAGCATGCAATTAATTATTCTAAAGTTAAGCCAGAGTTAGCACAAAAATATATATTTAAAATGAGAAAATCACAGAATGATAGGTCTGGAAGGGAGCTCAGGAGATCATCTAATTTATCACCCTTCCTGAAAACAGGATCCAGCATATCAAACTATTCCAGATACACTTTTATCTCACCTGTTCTTAAAAAGTTCCAGTACTAAAGATTCCACTTTTACCTGTGGTAACTTGAACCTAGTGCGTATTTGTGTAACTACTATTACTATTAGAAAATTCTTATTGTGTAACCTAGAGATTCCTCTTAGGATAGCTGCAGTTACGATGAATTACTGCTATAAAACAAATTAGATGCTTTAGAGCTATCATAAGGCCTGCAGCACTCTCTCACTGTATTTTATCACTTATTTCTCTCAATGAAATGCCTTATTTTTCCTTTTATTTTCAGCTGATTAATGGCTTCAGTTTAGCCAAATGCATAATGTCTCTTCAAAGAGCCTGAGCTAACTGTGGCCTTGCTGCTTTCATTTATTCATGCCAGCTTTTTGCTCGATTTCTCCTATTTTCATATGTATATCTCAGCAAAGGGTGACCACTACATTATTTTGTTTGCAAAATATATAGCAGCAAATTTTTATTGAGAAAAACTTGCATGGCATTGATATGTTACCCTTGTAATGAGCACTTCTGTGTCCTTTGTCCAGTTTGGATAAGAATACAGAGACATTTTCAGTGGTGTACAACATGATGACCCAATAAGTGATCCCATTTTACTTAAGAGAGATAATTACAAATATGAGGTTATCAAGCTGGATAAAACAAATATAAGGCTCCTTATGGTCCAGCATATTGTGTTAATTTACTAGTAAATTGTATACATAAAATTAGCAAATATACAGCTAGTAAGTGGTTAGAGTAAAACAAATCTGCTTTTTGCAGAAAATGTAAACAGTTATATTGGATGCAGAGTATCTAAGCATAACATGATACCTGCATTCTACAGTATATCATTTTATAGAACACAAATGTTATTATTTTTAATATTACATAGGAGTTGTAGGCAGCACTGATTCAAAAGTGTGCCACATGGATCAGTTTCCCATAGTACAGCTTATAACAAATATATTAGGTTAATTTTCATTCACATCAGTTGATTTAGCACTAACTAAAATCACCAAATTAACCTCTAGCCACAACAACGGAAGATATGTTGAATAAAGAGATGTTGAGCCCATTCATCTACAATAACTTCAAAGATAAGGGGTAGATCTTGCATAGGCTCGGCGGCACGCGCAAGCTCCGGGACACACGTAAGTCCCAGGGCTTGAAAAAAATGGGCATTCTGGGGGCGGGGCTGTGGGCAGGGCTCTGGCACGGGATGTTCTGGGGGTGGGACCGAGGCCTCCGGAGCAGCCATCGGGCCGGGGGATGGAGAGCCGGCGTGCGCAAGTTACGCCTGCCTGGAGGAAGGCGTAACTTCTTCGACAAAGGTCGGGGGGGATTTAGTTGGGGCTGGGGGGTGGGTTAGATAAGGGAAGTGAGGGGGGGCGGAGGGAACGGAGGAAGGCTGCTCGGCTCGGCGCACACAAGTTGCACAATTGTGCACTCCCTTGCGTGCGCCGACCCTCGGCTCGGCTGCGCGCATGTTATAAAATCGGGTGTAGATTTGTTTATTTATTTATTTATTTATTTATTTTTATATACCGTCATTCGGTTCAGCCATCATAACGGTTTACAAAGTCAAACAAAAACAGATAAATTATACATAGTTACAAAAAGTAACAATGGGGGGGGGTGGAATGGAAGGAAGGGGAAGATGGGGTGAAAAAGGGAGGAAAAGGGAAAAAAGGGAAGTAACAGTAATAGTATTAATTTATCATAAAGGAGGGATTCTATCATTACTTCTTATAAGTTCCGAATTGTAATGAATATGGTTGATGCTAGTTGTAGATCCTTTTTCTTTCGTGCCTGGGTTTGGTTGGTTGAGTTGATTGTACATGGATTGTTGATATAGATGATTATTAATGTAGACTGTATGAAAAAGGAAAGTTTTTAGATCTTTCTTGATTACTGGTAGCCGATGGCCCGAGTGCAGGAGATCGCTTCCGGACCCCCGCTGGACCACCAGGGCTTTTGGCAAGTTTTGGGGGACCCTCCTGACCCCCACAAGACTGCCGGCTTGCAATCCCAGGCCCAGCGGCCTTGCGGAGGCTTCTGGCCATGCCCCCACCCAGCCCCGGACTGTCCCGCCCCTTAAACGCGTCCTGGGGTTTTATGTGCGCCGCCGGGCTTTTTGAAAATAGGCCCGGTGCACGTAGGGCTTTTAAAATCTGCCCCATAGTCAAAACTAATGTTAAGAAGAAAATTACTGTGTACAATTCTGAAAGCCATATCTTCAAATAATTATAAGCCGGACAGAACTGGTCCAGAGGACAGCTACTAAAATTGTCAATAGTCTTCTTCAAAAAGCATTTGGAGAAAGACTTAATGATCTAAGCATGTATATCCTAGAGTAAAGGAGGGAAAGGGGACATTTGAAAGAGACATTTAAATTCCTCCAAAGAATAAATGAATAGGATGAAGACCTCTTTTAATAGAAGGAAGGTTCTAGAATGAGGGATTATGAGATGAGGGTGAAAGAGGTTACAATTAGAAGTAATCTAAGGAAATATTTCTTTACAGAAAGGTGGTAGATGCATAGCATTCCTGTGGAGGTGGTGGAGATGAGGACAGTATCAGAATTCAAGAAAACAGAGGTGTGCAGGGAAAGAAATTGTGTTTTGTTTCATTTTTTTTTATGGGGGGTTTCATTTTATTAGCTTAATGTTTGTTTGGTTTTTTTTGTTTTGTTTTGTTTTGTTTACTGAGCTGAAATAAATGCTACATTAAAAACAAAATGAAAGAAAGGCATAGAAGGAAACTGTCCTCCACCCCCGTCTGGCACCAAAACAGCAAAATTAACCCTCTCCCTGGCAATCCCCCTAGGCCCTCTTCCGGGGGTCTCTTAACTGCTTCCTGGTGTCTGTGAAGTAGAGAAATAGAAAACTGCTGAAGCTATCCCTGGGCACTCCTGCCATGCCGGGACCAGGTTCAGAAATGGTGCCAGCCAGTCCTGAGGGTGATGATGCCATTTTATTTTATGACCATATGTTGCACAGCCTTAAAACCAAATGGCACCAGACTCAGGGCTGGCCAGTACCATTTTCAAACCAGGACCCGTTGGGGTAGCAATACCTGTTGATCACTCCTGCCTTTTTTTTACTTTTCAGACCCTAGGAAGGGGAAATGTGACCTCTGATGAGGGAGTGGATTCTTATAAAGAAGGCCTGGAGCTAAGGGGAGGCTAATTTTGCTATTTTGGCAGCCATCTTGGTTTTTGTTGTTGTTGTTGACTTTTCAAAAAAAGTCAATGCAAAAAAATGTCAGAGATTTTTTTTGTTTCATTTTTAAACGAAAATGAAACATGTTGTTTCATCACATTTTTCATTTCATTTAAAAATGAAGGTACATCCCTAGAAAAACTAGGGACAAGCACAGAGGATCTCTGAGGGAAAGGAAGGGATTATAAAGTTGAGCAAGAGTTGCAGAGGGCTGACTGGATAGGCCATATGGTCTTTATCTACCATTATGTTCTATTTTTCTCTAGATAAACATGGCTTAATGAGAAAAAGCCAGAATGGATTTAGCAAAGGGAAGTCATGTCTTATTAATAGAATTCTATGATGATGTAAATAAGCATGTGGCTAAGGGGCAAGCGGTCAATATACTGCCTCTGGATTTTCAGAAAGCATTTGATAAAATATCTCATGAGAGACTCTTCAGGAAATTAAAAAGTCATGGGATAGAAGGCGATATCCTATCATGAAGTGATAAATGGTTAAAAAATGGGAAACAGAATAGAGCTAACTAGTCAGATGTCCCCGGTGGAGACCAGAGTTGTTTAACAAATTCCATAATAATCTGGAAATGGGAACAATGAGTGAGGTGATCAAATTTGCAGATGACACCATTATTGTATTTATTTAAAAATGTTTCTATACCGCATTGGTTACCCATCGAATACAGGATAAAATACAAAGCCTTATGCACCATACACAAACTAATATATGATAAAGAAGCAGACTGGCTAAACACAGCCTTACGAGTACACGTTCCACAAAGAAACCTCCGCTCAGCTAACAAAGCACTAGTAACAAACAATCCCTTCAGTAAAGTCAGCAAAATTAACCCAAGTGAGAGAAAGGGCTTTATCATTGGCTGGGCCCATACTATGGAACACGATGCCACCCGAACTCAGATTAAAGAATAATCTCAAAACTTTTAAGAAAAATCTAAAAACATGGCTCTTTAAAAAAACCTTCACTAAAGAGTGTGGAGGATAGAGAATGAAAGTACAGGGTAATGCAGATGAGAATGAATTTATTCAATCCTACATTTAAGAAGTAATATTTCAAAGCGATAGTAACTCAATAATATACCTGGACTTGACCAACATTACTCAAAGATTGATTTTATTTATGAAATTGTAACTGAACTTTATTGGCACCTGTTAGAATGTACGATAGCCTACATTTACTTACCTTAGTCTATGTGCCTATTTGTAAACCGTTGCGATGGTATATAACTTAGCGACGGTATAGAAATGTTTTTAAATAAATAAATAAATAAACCAAATATATTATACTACGAGGTTTACATGAACACATATATTAACAAAGTCAAATCTACAAACCAATTAAAAACAAATATTACTGAATATAGGGCTCTTCAGCTCAGAAAGTACTAGTACTAAGTTGTGGAAATTGTTGCCAGAAGATCTAGTCATCAAGAATGATAATACAACTGGGCTTCAAAAAGGTTTGAGCAATTTCTGAAGAACAGATCCATGTTGCACCTGGAGGTGGACCCTTGTTCTGGAGCAGGGTTGGTAGGCTCCCTGGTCGGGCCCAGGAAGCGCCTGCCACCAGGAGGCGGAGCGCAGGAGGAGGGACAGAGACTAGCTGGAGCTTCACCACTGGAAGCCCACGGTCCCCCCAGGTTGAGCCCTTGGGGACCCGGGCCGCTTGGACTTAGGTGAGCCTCACAGGGTCTCCCAGAAAGGAAGTTCAGTGGTGTGCCCACCAGGATCAAGGGTGCGCAGTGGACGTCAAGGCTAGGGATCCGAGGGACTAGAGAAGGCCAGAACAGTATCTGAGATGACAAGGCTAGGATCAAGGCCAGAATCAAGGAAGCAAGGTCAGTAGTACCAGAGGTCAAGTTCCAAAGGTCAGTCCGAGAGAATTCAGCCAAAGCAGAGATAAGGTTCCAGAGGTCAGACGTGGTCAAGTAAACAGGCAGGGGTCAATATCTGGGCAGCGGTCAGCGTAGTCACAAGCAGGCAGAGGTCAGTATCCGGGCAGTGATCAACGTAGTCAAAACAGGCAGAGGTCAGTACCAGAGAGTCAGTCCAAGAGGTACTACCTGGAGAGATGAAGGATCAGATGGATGCTGGAACAGGAGGATGCTGGAACAGGAGGATGCTGGAACAAGACTGGAACAAGCGATAAGACGTGGAGGCAAACTAGCACACACTCGGTGTCGACCCGATTGCTAAGGCAAGGAAGTGTAGGCAGGCACTTCCTTCAGTACTGCGTTCAATCAGGGCACGCCGCAGAGCTAGGACCTGCCCCTAGCCCTTTAAGGAACTGGGCAGTCCACGCATGCATGTCTAGTGGCGGGGCTGATGCCCCGGAGGAAGCTGAGCCCCGCCATAAGGCCTGGTGCGCTGAGGAAGGCCCGGCGACCGCCATCGCAGGACGCCGAGGCTTGGAGGAGCTTGCGGCTGCTGCTGGGTAGGCTGACCCGGGACCTGCGGAGGAGTTGGAGAGGTGAACAGGCCCAAGCACGGACGGGGTGCGCCACAATCCATTAACAATTATTAGCCCGACAGATATAGGAGTTGTTATCTCTTCTTTCTGGTAGTGGGCAGCATAGATGGATCCCCTCATTAAAGTCTGCTGGTCTTGACAGGACATTGTTCTGACCAGGCACAGCACCTATATTCTTAATGTTATATTATGTTGTACTATTAGATCATAATTTGTGATCTCTTTTGAAGAGAGCTGCATTTCTGGTGTTGTGCTAATGCTGAACTGTAAATATTCTATCCAGGTTTCTGCTGGTACTGTTGCTTTTGCACAAGCATTAAGCAATTTAAATGAGTGCCTCTGTGTTCCAGGAGAACATTACATATTGTTTATGTATGCTTGCATAGCTTTTCATGACAAAATGCCCTATGGGCCTGATTTTTAAAGAGCTTTAACTGCACAAAAACCTGTTTTATGTGCATATATCACACTTTGAAAATCATCTGGGTAGGGAAGGGGAGCTGTGATGGTAAAATATGCATGAAACCCAATTTTGGGGTAGATTTTCAAAGGGTTATGTGCGTAAGATAAGCGCGTAACCCCTGAAAAGCTGCCCCAAGCTGCCCCTGCGCACGCCGAGCCTATCTTGCATAGGCTCGGCGGCGCGCGCAAGCCCCAGGACGCGCATAAGTCCCGGGGCTTGAAAAAAGGGGTGTGGCATGGGTGGTCTGGGGCAGGGGCATGGCCAGAGCCTCCAGGCACAGCAGCCATTTGCCGCTGTGCCCGGGATTGCGGGCCGGCCATCGGCCGGCTCGTGTAACTTCTTCAACAAAGGTATGGGGGTTTTTTTAGATAGGGCTGGGGGGCGGGTTAGGTAGGGGAAGGGAGGGGAAGGTAGGGGGAGGCAGAAGGAAAGCTCCCTCTGAGGCTGCTCTGGGAACGGCCTTGGAGGGAACGGAGGAAGACTGTGCGGCTCGGCGCACGTAAGTTGCACAATTGTGCACCCCCTTGCGCGCGCTGACCCTGGATTTTATAACATGCGAGTGGCAGCGCGCGCATGTTATAAAATCGGGCGTAGATTTGTTCGTGCCGGGTTGCGTGAACAAATCTACGCCCAAGTGCACCTTTTAAAATTTGGCCCTTAGTGTGTAATTTTCACACATTCTTGGGGGAAGAGTTGGATCAGTGATAGGATTTATGTGCATACCTTCAGTTTTCATAAGCATGCACATAAATGTACCTACAGAAAGTTACAGCTCCTCTGAGTAGGATTTAACTTTCTGCATGTATGTCCATTTTCAAAGTGGACTTATGCTTGAAAATTCAACTTCCTTAACCTACTCATTGCACTACTTCCTTAGCCTACTCATTGCACTCCCTGGTTCTGGCAAGAGCCATGAACCAGGGATCCTTCTAGATCCCTGCAAACATAGGTCCTAAGTCCAATCTCTGGGAGCAGAGGAAAAATGAAAAAAAAAAAAAAGAATAAAAGAAACATACATTGACAAGCCAGAGCTCTCATTTTTGAAATGTGATTGTATTGCCAGGAATCTGCTGTAAGAAAATGTCAATGAGAACAAAATAGCACTAATGCAAGATTTGGGGAAGCATCAAATCTCTATAAAGGCCCCACCATATCGCAGAGCTATTAGTAGTGCTTGTCTATGCCAGTTTTTAAAAATTAATTTCCTTCTCTTTATTATGTGTACACTATCCCAGAAAGCTTTAAAGTGTAAGATATGGAAGACCAGGCTAATATGGTATATTTTTTGTACATTTTGTTTTCAATATGTGCTTAGGATGGGTTTGGAGGCTTTGGTAGAATCCTATGCATTCTGGAGACCCTCGCTGAGAACGCTCACGTTTGAAGACATACCTGGGATTGCAAAACAAGGTAGCGCCACTCTACATAGTTACAGATGTGCATGTGTTTACTGTGTAATATAATCTGGGGTGTGCATGTTTTCATTAAGAATTGGAAGACTTTGGGAATGGAAAAATAAACTTCCCAATACACCAACTGTGCAGCACATTTTAATAAATGTCTATCACTGAGGCAGGTTCATGCTTTTCTTTAATAATATAACCTCTGGGTGGGCCGGATCCTTTAACTGGCACATGGGGCACATAGAATAAAAATAGAGGTGGACCCTTTAACGCAACCACTCCGATGTCTATGAAACCCCTTTCTTCTCACTGAATAGCTTTCCTTCTCTGAGGTCCAGGCTCCTAAGTGTGAGAGTGAACAATAGGTCTTCTACCCTGCTTCTTTGCATTTCAAGCCCTTTTTGCCATCTTCGATACACAACAACTAAGCGTTACACTGTGACTGCATCCATATAACACACAGGTGAAGAATGGCGGTTCCCAGCTTCTTTACTGATAGTTGACTAGATGATTTAGATGCTATTTACAATTAAACTCTCTTCATAGTTTAAGTAAATACAGAATAAAATCCCTAGAAGATATAATAAACTCGTGACTCCATTTCTTCATCAAAGTATCTTTTCTCCACTGGAAGCTTTCAAATTTACATCAAATTATTTTGTTCTTTGCCATCTTTCTCAGCTTATGCAGATTAAAGTTAGTTTAATCTTCTAGTACTTCCCATTTTGTTCCTCTTTATCTTCCCCTTGCAGGTGGTTAGAAGATATACACTAGGGATGTGAATCGTTTTTTAACGATTAAAATTATCGTCCGATAATTTTAATATCGTCTTAAATCGTTATAGAACACGATACAATAGAAATTCTAACGATTTATCGTTAAAAATCATTAAATCGTGTTAGTGCGCACTAACAGGAGTTAGTGCACACTAACTCCGAGTTAGTGCGCACTAACTCGAGTTCCCTGTACGTACCTGGATCAGTCCAGACAGTGGGTTATGTCCCCAATCCAGCAGATGGAGTCAGCACAAGCTTTGAGGGGGCGTATCCATATATACTACTACCCCCTCTGCAGGAGTTCAGTATCTTCTGACTCCAGCAGATGCGAGTAGGGGAATCAGACTTCCCCTCCTTTTTCTTCACTTTCTTGCTTGATTATGGCTTGTTGTTGTCTTTTTCTGTGGATCAAGTTTGTATCAAGTTTGTATTAAGTTTAAAAAAAAAAAAAAAAAAAAAAAAGTAAGGCAGAGTTCTTTCAACTTCTGGGGAGTGGCTTATCTTCCTTGTCTCTTCTCTGCGGCCTTGCTGTTTATTTCTCGTTGCAGCCAGGGGTAAGTTTGTTTTTCCTTTGTAGTTTTTTCCTTCACAGCTCAGCCCCCGGTGCCCGCGAAAGCCGGTGGAGCCGGCCTCTTCGCTCTTTACTCCCTCACCCGCGGCCATTTTACAGCTCCTCATGGGCTGCTGAGCCATTTAGGGAAAGATGTCTGGGGCGGGTCGTGTGGCCAGGAAGGCCCCCCCGCGGCACCCTCCTCTATTTTCAGACAGCGGGCAGTGCGGGCCGACCGGGCCCCCCCGCAGCGGCGCCTTTGTGCGCGTGGCCCCCCCCCCCGTGGCTTTTTCTTTTCTCCTGCAGCGATCCCGATGCCGCGGCCGTCCCGCTGTGCGGCCTGCGGAGACCCGGGGTCCCGGATTTCCCGGGAGGGCATCTGTGCACGATGCCTTCCCGGGGGGGAAGGTACCTCACAGTCCCTGACTGATTTCTCTTTTTTTGCCCGGGCGGTGCGGGCCGGCCACTCCGCCATTTTTGGCGGGAACGGCGGCCATTTTACATTCTGAGCGCCCTGAGGCGCAGGCCACGAGGGGGAACGGATCCCTGGAGGCCACGAGGGAGAACGGATCCCTGGAGGACTCTACCAGCGGGGGTGTTCCCCCGATTTTGGTGCAGGAACCAAGCACCCAGAGCCAGGGAGCAGGACCCACGCCGCCCCCGAAGCGCACCCGAGCAGGCCGGGGTTCTCTCCGGAGTTTATCCTGCTCATGCATACCGCTTATCTGCAGGGGCTGGAAGCACCTGTGGGACCCCCCCCCCTCCTAAGATCCCTCGGATGTCGCCCTCGACGCCGGCCCCCCCCGACCCTCCGGGAGTGGGGGCCTCCCGCCTTCCTACCCGGGTCCGATCCACGCCCGCGGCAGTGGGGGCGGTGCCAGACCCAGCGGGACATGGACTTGACCTCCCGGACGGGGGACAAGGGGACGGCACACAGGAGGGGGATGATCCGCGTACCCTACGCCTCTTCCAGAGGGAAGAGCTGGACGACCTCATCCCGCAGATCATCCAAGAATTAGATTTGGATCCGCCACCAGACCCGCCTGCCCCAGTAGCTCCCGCTGTCATCACTTCTTCAAGGAAGGGAGATCCTGTCCTGGCGGCACTCCGGCCGAGGGCTCGGGCTTTTCCCATTCATGACTCGTTTTTACAACTTCTCACCAGGGAATGGGACACCCCGGAGGCCTCCCTGAAGAGCAGCCGGGCTATGGAAAAGCTGTACCCGCTCCCCGAAGATTTTCTGGACCTCATCAAGGTCCCAAAGGTGGACTCCGCAGTGTCGGCGGTCACGAAGAGGACGACTATCCCAGTGACGGGAGGTGTGGCATTGCGGGACACACAGGATCGTAAGTTGGAAGTTTTCCTTAAGCGGGTTTTCGAGGTCTCCGCTCTGGGTATGCGGGCGGTGATGTGCAGTTCGCTTGCCCAGTGGGCTAGTCTCCTTTGGGTGCAACAACTCCTCACATCTCAGAACCTGCCGTCCGATGAGGCTGCCCAGGCAGATCGGCTAGAAGCCGCAGTGGCGTATGGGGCGGACGCCTCGTACGACCTTTTTCGGGTCCTCACAAGATCCATGGTTTCGGTAGTGGCAGCACGACGACTACTGTGGCTACGCAATTGGGCGTCTGATACGTCCTCTAAGTCCAGTCTGGGCTCTCTTCCCTTCAGGGGCAAGTTCCTCTTCGGGGAGGATTTGGACCAGATCATCAAGTCCCTGGGGGAGAACGCTGTTCATCGGCTGCCGGAGGATAGGTTTCGACCATCCAGAGCGTTTTCTTCTTCTCGGACCAGAGCCAGAGCGCAACGGCGCTACAGGGGCTACAGACAGACGGGCTCCCGGCCATCCGCCCCCAGGTCTCAGCCCTGGTTGCGCGCCTTCCGCGGGCATCGGCCCGCACGCACTACTCCCGGAACCGGGAACCCCTATACCAAGTCTTCACAATGATGCCAGTCTCGCCCACTCCCCTGTCCCCAGGATTGGGGACCGACTAACGTATTTCTAAGCGGAGTGGGCACGGATCACCTCGGACCAGTGGGTCCTGGATACCATAAAACACGGCTACGCATTGGAATTTGTCCGCCCCCCGCAGGGAAGGTTCATCTTTTCCCCCTGTGGCTCGGACCTCAAGAGAGGAGCGGTGCAGCTGACTCTGGACAGACTCCGGGAGATAGGCGCTACTGCGCCCGTGCCCTTCGGAGAGGTGGGCTCGGGCCACTATTCCATCTATTTCGTCGTACCAAAGAAGGACGGTTCCTTCCGGCCTATCCTAGTCCTCAAGGAAGTCAACAAATCCCTTCGAGTCGTTCGGTTCCGCATGGAAACGCTCCGGTCAGTGATTGCGGCGGTGCATCGGGGGGAGTTCCTCGCCTCCCTGGACTTAACGGAGGCCTACCTGCACATTCCCATCCGCCCGGACCACCACAGTTTCCTTCGTTTCAAAATTCTGGACCAGCATTTTCAGTTCACGGCTCTCGCGTTTGGATTGGCGCCGGCGCTGCACACCTTCACCAAGATCATGGTAGTTGTGGCGGCAGCTCTCCGGAAGGAGGGCATCCTGGTTCATCCTTATCTGGACGATTGGCTCCTCCGGGCGAAGTCATTCGATCATGGACGCTCAGCGGTGACTCGAGTAGTACGGTTTCTACATTCCCTGGGATGGGTAGTGAACTTCTCCAAGAGCTCCCTCATGCCCTCGCAACGCTTGGGTTTTTTTTGGGGGCAACTTTCGACACCCTACTGGGCAAAGTTTTTCTGCGCCAGGACAAAGCTCAATCCTTGCGGGATCACACACGACGGTTCTCTGCGTTACCAGAGCCCACCTCCTGGGACTACCTGCAACTCCTGGGAGTGATGGGGTCCACCATCGACCTTGTACCTTGGGCTTTCGCGCACCTCAGGACCTTACAGTGGGCGCTCTTCTCCCGTTGGAAACCAGTATTGCAGGACTATCAGATGATTCTCCCGCTCCCACAGAATGCCAGGGACAGTCTGGGCTGGTGGTTGGATCCGCCGAACCTGGCCCGTGGCATGTCCCTCGATCTGCCAAATTGGGTGGTGGTGACCACCTATGCCAGTCTAGCAGGCTGGGGTGCAGTCTGCGATCGAAGCGCCACGCAGGGGACGTGGTCCACGGTGGAGGCGAAGTGGTCAATCAACCGTCTGGAAACCAGAGCGGTCCGGCTAGCTCTGCGACATTTCCTCCCGCTTCTTCGGAACCGAGAAGTCAGAATCCTATCGGACAACGCTACCACCGTGGTCTACATCAACCGACAAGGAGGCACGCGCAGCCCGCAGGTCGCGCTCGAGGCGGCGCTGCTGATGCAATGGGCGGAGCGTCATCTCGTCCGGCTAGCGGCCTCGCATGTCGCCGGTGTGGACAACGTCCAGGCGGACTTCCTCAGTCGTCAACTGCTGGACCCGGAGAGTGGTCTCTCTCCGACAAAGCAATGCAACTTCTCGTCCATCAGTGGGGGGCCCCCCACTTGGATCTGATGGCGTCCGCTCTCAACGCCAAGGCTCCACGCTTCTTCAGTCGCCGGAGAGAGCGCGGAGGGAGTGGATGCCCTGGTCCTCCCGTGGCCGCCATATCTTTCTTTTCCACCATGGCCCCTGGTGGGCAGGATGCTCCGCAGAATAGAAAGCCATCAGGGGACCGTGGTTTTCGTCACCCCAGAATGGCCCAGGCGACCCTGGTTTGCGGACCTGCTACAGCTGGTGATCGACGGGCCAATCAGGCTGGGGCACCTCCCCCAGCTCCTACATCAGGGCCCGGTATTTTTCGAGCAGGCAGAATTCTTCTGTCTTGCGGCCTGGCTTTTGAGAGGCGCCGCCTCCGGCGTCGGGGCTACCTGGAGGCGGTAATATCCACGCTATTGCGGGCACGAAAGACATCGGCCTATGTTCGAGTCTGGAAGGTGTTCGAGCTGTGGTGTACCAGCCAGGCCACGAGACCCGCTAAGGCTTCTGTACCTCAGATCCTTCAGTTTCTACAGGCGGGGGTGGAAAAAGGGCTCGCCTATAATTCACTACGGGTTCAGGTGGCCGCCCTTGGCTCGCTGTTGAGCGATGGGGCTCTCTTCTACAGCATTCTGACATTGCTCGTTTTCTCAAGGGTGTCAAGCATATGCGTCCTCCGTTACGGGACCCTTGTCCCTCCTGGAGTCTTAACTTTGTGCTTCGCTCCCTGTAGGGACCACCGTTCGAGCCGCTGCGCAGTGCAACGATAAAGGATCTCACTCTCAAGACTGTATTTCTTGTGGCCATCTGTTCCGCTCGACGCATCTCGGAGCTGCAGGCTCTGTTGTGTAGAGAGCCCTATCTCCGTTTCTCCGACTCTGGAGTTTCGCTTCGCACCGTTCCCTCCTTCCTTCCGAAGGTGGTTTTCTGCATTCCATGTGAACCAGACGGTGGAGTTGCTGTCCTTCTCTTCCTCAGAACCGAAGTCTCTCCGTCTCTTGAATGTCAAGCGCACTCTGCGCCTCTATCTGGAGGCTACAAATGAGTTCCGAACCTCTGACCATCTCTTTGTACTCTGGGCCGGTCCTAAGAAGGGGTCTCAGGCCTCGAAGGCTACCATTGCCAGATGGCTGAAGGCCGGCATTGCTGCTTCCTACATTGGGGTGGGTCGGACTCTCCCACCCGGAATCATAGCGCATTCTACACGTTCTCAGGCGGCTTCCTGGGCGGAGGTTCGCGCGGTATGCTCGCAGGAAATTTGTAGGGCAGCCACCTGGAAATCGTTACACACGTTCTCGAGGCACTATCGTCTGCACCTCGCCTCTTCAGTCTCTGGACACTTTGGCGAGCAGGTTCTCCGAGCAGGCCTCGCAGGACCCCACCCGATTTAGGGAAGCTTGGGTACATCCCACTGTCTGGACTGATCCAGGTACGTACAGGGAAAAGAAAATTATTATTTACCTGCTAATTTTCGTTCCTGTAGTACCATGGATCAGTCCAGACGCCCACCGCGTTTGGGTTCTTGATCCTGCTCAGCTCTGCGCTGCTTCTTGCTCGCAGTGTTCTGTGTCTTCACAGTTGTTTCTTTTCGCTGTTTTTCACAGCTCCCTACAAGTTGGTAGGATGTTTGCAGTTACTTGTTGCGGTTACAATTGTTTTCATTATCTGTTTCCACAAACTTGATCCTTCGGGGGTTTCTACTCGGGCTTTGATATACTCGATACTGAACTCCTGCAGAGGGGGTAGTAGTATATATGGATACGCCCCCTCAAAGCTTGTGCTGACTCCATCTGCTGGATTGGGGACATAACCCACTGTCTGGACTGATCCATGGTACTACAGGAACGAAAATTAGCAGGTAAATAATAATTTTCTTTTAGTGCGCACTAACTGAAAATGATACAAATTGACACTTTCCAGGTCAGTAAAGGTCAGTTAGGAATGAATATGTGTTCCTATTGGCTGGCTGCCCTCTTATCTATTGATGTTAACCAGGTTCCCACTGAGGTGATGGTTGGGGGGATGGGAAATGGAAATGGAAACTCAGGAACACTAACAGAAAATGATACAAATTATTGACACTATCCAGGTCAGTAAAGGTCAGTTAGGAATGAATATGTATTCCTATTGGCTGGCTGCCCTCTTATCTATTGATGTTACCAAGGATCCAACTGAGGTAATGGTTGGGGGGATGGGAAATGAAAACTGTTGGTAGTTGACAAAAAAAGTAATGTGATCAGTCAATATGACTAGAACCTGTGCCCTATTCCTGATACCAGGGGTGTTGTGATCTTCCTGCACTCAGTGCCCTATCCCTGATACCAGTCTGAGACAGCTCCCTCCCTGCATTACTAGTGAGAGGCTGGCTTCACAGACAGGGGGGAGCTTCCTGACCCTCACTCCTGACTTCCCCCATGTCCCAGCTAGTGAATGGTGTGTGGGTGAGGGGGGGGGGGGGGAGGATGGTGAAGTCTGAGACAGCTCCCTCCCTGCATTACTAGTGAGAGGCTGGCTTCACAGACAGGGGGGAGCTGCCTGACCCTCACTCCTGACTTCCCCCATGTCCCAGCTAGTGAATGGTGTGTGGGTGAGGGGGGGGGGGGGGAGGATGGTGAAGTCTGAGACAGCTCCCTCCCTGAATTACTAGTGAGAGGCTGGCTTCACAGACAGGGGGAAGCTGCCTGACCCTCACTCCTGACTTCCCCCATGTCCCAGCTAGTGAATGGTGTGTGGGTGAGGGGGGGGGAGGATGGTGAAGTCTGAGACAGCTCCCTCCCTGCATTACTAGTGAGAGGCTGGCTTCACAGACAGGGGGGAGCTGCCTGACCCTCACTCCTGACTTCCCCCATGTCCCGGCTAGTGAATGGTGTGTGGGTGAGGGGGGGGGGGGAGGATGGTGAAGTCTGATACAGCTCCCTCCCTGCATTACTAGTGAGAGGCTGGCTTCACAGACAGGGGGGAGCTGCCTGACCCTCACTCCTGACTTACCCCATGTCCCAGCTAGTGAATGGTGTGTGGGTGAGGGGGGGGGAGGATGGTGAAGTCTGAGACAGCTCCCTCCCTGCATTACTAGTGAGAGGCTGGCTTCACAGACAGGGGGGAGCTGCCTGACCCTCACTCCTGACTTCCCCCATGTCCCAGCTAGTGAATGGTGTGTGGGTGAGGGGGGGGGGGAGGAGGATGGTGAAGTCTGAGACAGCTCCCTCCCTGCATTACTAGTGAGAGGCTGGCTTCACAGACAGGGGGGAGCTGCCTGACCCTCACTCCTGACTTCCCCCATGTCCCAGCTAGTGAATGGTGTGTGGGTGAGGGGGGGGGGAGGATGGTGAAGTCTGAGACAGCTCCCTCCCTGCATTACTAGTGAGAGGCTGGCTTCACAGACAGGGGGGAGCTGCCTGACCCTCACTCCTGACTTCCCCCATGTCCCAGCTAGTGAATGGTGTGTGGGGGAGGGGGGGGAGGATGGTGAAGTCTGAGACAGCTCCCTCCCTGCATTACTAGTGAGAGGCTGGCTTCACAGACAGGGGGGAGCTGCCTGACCCTCACTCCTGACTTCCCCCATGTCCCAGCTAGTGAATGGTGTGTGGGTGAGGGGGGTGGGGAGGATGGTGAAGTCTGAGACAGCTCCCTCCCTGCATTACTAGTGAGAGGCTGGCTTCACAGACAGGGGGGAGCTGCCTGACCCTCACTCCTGACTTCCCCCATGTCCCAGCTAGTGAATGGTGCGTGGGGGAGGGGGGGAGGATGGTGAAGTCTGAGACAGCTCCCTCCCTGCATTACTAGTGAGAGGCTGGCTTCACAGATAGGGGGGAGCTGCCTGACCCTCACTCCTCCGGGGTATTGTGATCTTCCTGCACACAGTGCCCTATCCCTGATACCAGGGGTGTTGTGATCTTCCTGCATGCAGTGCCCTATCCCTATTAATACCAGGAGTGTTGTGATCTTCCTGCATGCAGTGCCCTATCCCTAATACCAGGGGTGTTGTGATCTTCCTGCATGCAGTGCCCTATCCCTGATACCGGGATGTGCGCAAGAAGATCCCAACACCCCCGGTATCAGGAATAGGGCACTGTGTGCAGGAAGATCACAACACGCCTGGTATTAGGGATAGGGCACTGTGTGCAGGAAGATCACAACACTCCTGGTATTAATAGGGATAGGGCACTGTGTACATGAAGATCACAACACCCCTGGTGCCAGGGATAGGGCACTGTGTGCAGGAAGATCACAACACCCCTGGTGCCAGGGTTAGGGCACTGTGTGCAGGAAGATCACAACACTCCTGGTATTAATAGGGATAGGGCACTGTGTGCAGGAAGATCACAACACCCCTGGTGCCAGGGTTAGGGCACTGTGTGCAGGAAGATCACAACACTCCTGGTATTAATAGGGATAGGGCACTGTGTGCAGGAAGATCACAACAACCCTGGTGCCAGGGTTAGGGCACTGTGTGCAGGAAGATCACAACACTCCTGGTATTAATAGGGATAGGGCACTGTGTGCAGGAAGATCACAATACCCCTGGTATCAGGGTTAGGGCACAAGTTCTAGTCACATTGACTGATCACATTACTTGTTTTGTCAAGCTACCAACTGTTTCCATTTCCCATCCCCCATATACTGTCAGTGGGAAGCTTGGTAACATGAATAAATAAGAGGGCAGCCAATAGGAATACATATTCATTCCTAAACTGACCTTAACTGACCTGAAAAGTGTCAAATTGTATCATTTTCAGTTAGTGCGCACTAACTCCCAGTTAGTGCGCACTAACTCGAGTTAGTGCGCACTAATCGGAAAAAACGATTTTTAACGATTTTTTAACTAAAAAATCGTGCCTAACACGATTTTCTTGCCCTGCCACACAATTTCTATCGTTAAGACGATATGGAAAACGATTCACATCTCTAATATACACAGCCCCAACATTTAATCAGAACTTAGTCCCAGACTCAATCCTTTTTAACCATCAATCTCCTTACATTATGACAACTCCACACATAGAATCAGAAGGATACTTTAATCTCTCACTCTTTTGTACTATCCATAATTCTTTAACTCCTTAGGATGTGCCTGGTAGGTACTTCTCACATCCTCATGAAAAAATTCCCTCAATAGCAACAATATTCTTGTTACCTTTTGTTGTATCTTCTTTGTTTCTCATATTAGTGCACTTTATTGGGAAACCTTGCTTTAATGACTCCAGGCACCATGGGCTATCAGATCCAAAAAGGCAACATAATAGTTGAACCCAAAGAAGGGAAAAATCAAACACAAAGCAGGAAAGGTGGAATAAAACTTCCTTGCCTCCTAACAGAGGAGATAGTTCAAAAGACAGTTAATACAAAAATATTCTTCCTCTGTATCAGGTCACTGTCAGGTGTATACTCGGGAGGAAATAAAAAAAATAGTGTAGATCTTCCTTACCCCAAATTCAGGCTCAAATACAGGAATGCCCAATCCACTCCAGTAAGGGAAATTGGGTCTCATAGGGAATTCTTAAAAATTGTCTTTAAAAGATCAAATCAATACTTAAAAGGCTGGATAGTCAAGTCAACAGAAGGCTGACTCCTGCATAGGGTCTCTTCTTTACTCCTGTCCCATAACTTAGGTAAAATTACACAGCAGGAGGCAGCGAGCTCTTTACTGCTTGAAAATTCTAAATCAAAATCCATGCAAGTAGCAAGTGCTTTTAGATGATAAACATCTAGGACACACCACCTGCATGTTCCCACATGGGGAGAGCAAACCCAAATCTCTCTCAATTACCTCATACACATAACCTCCCCAGTCAATTGGTGCACTCCTTTTGTAGGGGGAAATCAAAGGTCCCGTACAATAATGAGGAAAAATTCAAACCACAGTTAAAGTTAAAAAGACTGTAAACCAGATCTAACTTCAAACGACTCAATTGTAATTAGAAAAATATGAGTAAAATATAATTGGTTGATCTTGTGATTTCTTCAACCTATAGCATGGGGAAGAATGATTTAAATGAGATGACTGCCCAGGAGTCAGATACTGCCTCAGTGGGAGGAGTCAAGGGCCTAGGGTGACCCAGTCAAAGACATATCTACTAATTTAAGGGTAATACATTTCATAGGACTTCAGAAATACATAGCATTAATTTTAATAACACAAATGTAGCCAAGGTCTTGCTGATTACACTAAACTACAGAGCAAAAAGAAAATATGAAAATCTTCAGTCCACATTGATTTATGATGCAGCATCTAGGTTTGTTAGGAACTAAGCAACATTTTGAGGAAAGGGGGCCCTTTTTTAAAAGGATGGCCTCCACCTTAACCAAGGTGGAAGCAGGCTGCTGGCACTCTTTAAAAAGGAGACAGAGCAGCTTTTAAACTAGATGATGGGAGAAAGCCGACAGTCACTCAGAAACACATGGTTTGGAATCATTTATCTTTGAACAATACTAACAAAACATGGAAGTTAGAGCATCCAGATAGAAAGGTTGCATTAAATGCTATAGTAGCACAGGTACCTTTAAGTAATGAGCAGACAGAGCAGAAAGATTCCAAATATCCCTTGTCAACTCATAAACAGGTTGTTAACACAAACAAAAAAATACTTTGAAATGTCTTTATACAAATGCTAGAAGTCTAAAAAGTAAGATGGGGGATCTGGTGGATGTAGGATAACCAAAGCGTCACTGTGAAACTAGGGTGAAACTTATATTGCAATGATAGGGTGGGTCAAATTGGTGGAGGGATAGCATGTTGAATGTTAAAAAGGACATAGAGTCAAATAGAATAAAAGTTCTGCAGGAAACAAAATACAATGTAGAATGTTTATGGACAGAAATTCCATGTGAGAAGGAGAATAGAATAGCAATGGGAGTGTACTACCATCTACCTTGCCATAATGAACAGCAGACTATGACATGCTAACAGAAATTATGGAAGCTAATAAAGGGGGTCATTCATCAAATCACGTTAGGACATTAGCACCCGCGGTAATGCGATAACATGAGATGCATATGCAAATTCTAAAAATTTAGTCAAAGGAGGGTGTTTAACATTGCGTGTGATAGCATAACACACGCTATCACAGGATTTAACTACACCTTTTTTCCTGGCATTATGGAGACAGAGAGGCACACATATTAATCAACTTTTTATACCACTGAAAAAGGGGGCATTCTGAACTCGGGGTGAGATTTTGGTGGTGGCCTAGATTTTGGGGGGCAGTTTTACATGCACAGTCAGAGATACGAACAACACAGTAGACATCAGTGAGGATTTTATGTGATTTGGAATGATGACAGGTACACAAAGATGAGATTTGTACAATGTTCTCTTGAACTAGCTTGATGCACTATTTGCTTGATGCACTATTTGATATCAAGCTAGGTCGAGAGTACAAAGAAATTCAAATGTGACCTAAAAATATTGTTTCAAAATGCCTATAACCTAACTTAAAATCAAATGAACACAGAGCATGCACCCTTAAGGTCAGTTATTAAGAACCTGTCTCCTGAACTAAATACTTTATCCCAAGTATGTGTCAATTTTTAAATTGTATGTTGTTTGACCTTATTGTCAATGTACTTATTGATGTATAATATGTACATCATATTGTAAACTGTTGTGATCGTTATTTGGAACAACGGTATATAAAATAGCTAAATAAATATATTGAGTGCATAATTTGGTGCAAGAGACAATAGTGTTCATAACATGATCTAATTTGCTTGATAAGTGGAGGGAGGACACTTAGGGATTCTACTGTGATAGCATTTAACTTTCAAAAGAGAGACTATGGTAAAATGAGGAAAATGGTTAGGAAAAAAATCGCCATTTTAGAAGCCCAGACCACATGTATTCCATGCATTAAAAAAGGTGGAAGGAAAGCCAAATAACTGCTGGCATGGTTAAAAGATGAGGTGAGAAATGCTATTCTAGCTAAAAATAATGTTTCAAAAAATAGAAAAGGGATCTGAATGAAGTAAACAGGAAACAACATAAGAACTGGCAAGTTAGATAGAAAGAATTGATAAGAAACATAGAAATTGATGGCAGAAAAAGACCTTATGGCCCATCGCAAAGAGATAATATGAAAATGTAGCAGGATTCCCATTTGGATAGTGTACTGCATCTGGGGAGCTACTTTTGTTGGGGTTTGTCCATTGGGGAGAGGAGGGAAAAGTTTAACTTTCTGGGTCCTTGGTGTGGTCAGTAAATCCAGTCCTCAAAATCCTATGATTCACACTGGCTGAGCAAGGGAGTTGCAGGAGACACAGAAATGGTCAGAAAAGTAAAATACAAGTTACAATTACTAGCAGCCACTCCACTCACTGTCCATTCACCACTGGGGAAGAGAAGAAAAAAAATAGTATGAGTCCAATTGGTGTTCAAAAGAAAAAGTTTAGTTTGAAAATAAGACTCCAAGCCAGAACTGAAAAGATCAGGAACAACATCAAAAAAGCAATATCAGGAAAGCAATAGTCTCCTTGTCCTTTTTATTCCTCATGTTATTCTTCTCCTTGTTGCACCAGTTTCCATATCCAACAGCCCTTCCCCTTGAAGGGTAGCATAGCTTGAATGTAATTCCAACATAGGTTGTAAAAGGTTACAAAAATCACTTAGGTCAAAATTAGCACTCTTTGGGAGAGGCAATGAACATCAATATCAACAACTCCTTCTCTCTTAACTACTCGACTTCTCTCTAATTTCTGAGCATGCTCCATGGACATTTATAGCACACAGAAGCCCTACAAAAAGGTGATGTTAAAGACAAGGGAAAACTCCAAAAATCCCTCCCCCAGCCCATGATGGAAAAAATATTCAGGGAAATCTTTACTGACAGAAAAAGAAAGGTCACAAAAAGAGCTTGTTGTGGAAGTAAAAACTCATAATAAAAACTTTCTCAGGTACATTCAAAGCAAAAAGCCTGCAATGAAGTCATTTTCACCATTAAATGATCAAGAGGTCTTAAATAGGTCATTTGCCATAATCAACCAAAGAAATAAAGGTGATATTCATGCAAGAAATAATATTTAAAGGTGATGATTCAAAGGAAATGAAACAAATCTGAGTGAACCTGGAAGATGCAATAAGGCAAATTGCCAAACTAAAAAGTAGCAAATCATCTTGACCAGATGGTATACATCCCAGATGCTGAAAGAACTGAAAAATGAAATTGCAGACCTACTATTAGTAATTTGTAATCTATCATTAAAATTAGCTATGGTACCTGAAGACTGGAAGATGGCCAAAATAATGCAAGTTTTTAAAAAGGGTTCCGAGTATGATCCAGGAAACTACAGACTGGTAAGCCTGATGGCAGTGCCAGGCAAAATGGTTGAAACAATTATAAAGACAAAATTACTGAACATATAGATAGTCATAGTTTAATGGAACAAAGCCAAAATAGATTTAGCCAAGGGAAGTCTTGCCTCACTAATCTGCTTCATTTTCTTTTTGGAAGGCAAAAATAAACATGTGGATAAAGTACCTCATGAGAGACTTTTGAGGGAATTAAAATCTTGGAATAGGAGGCAATGTTCTATTGTGAATTGAGACCTGGTTAAAAAAATCAGAGAGTTGGGCTAAATGGTCAATTTTCTCAGTGAAGAAAGGTGAATAGTGTTGTGTAGGGATGTGAATCGTTTTTTGATGATTTAAAATATCGTCTGATATTTTTTAAATCGTCAAAAATTGTTAAAGAGTGCGATACAATAGAAATTCCCCCGATTTATCGTGAAAAATCGTTAATCGGGTTTGTGTCCACTAACGGGAGTTATTTGGGGGGAGGGTGGGAAAACCGGCACACCAAAACAACCCCTAAACCCACCCCGACCCTTTAAAACTAATCCCTTACCTTCCCCCACCCTCCCAAACCCCCCCAAAATGTTTTAAAATCACCTGGTGGTCCAGTGGAAGCCCCGGGACCGATCGCCCGCTCTCGGGCCGTCGGCTGCCACTAATAAAAATGGCGCCGATGGCCCGATAAAAAAAACCCCACCCTGACCCTTTAAAATTGACCCCTTAGCCTCCCCCACCCCCCCCCCCCCCCCCCAAAAACATTTTAAAATTACCTGGTGGTCCAGTGGGGGCGCCGGGAGCAATCTCCCGCTCTCGGGCCGTCGGCTACCACTAATAAAAATGGCGCCGATGGCCCTTTGCCCTTACCATGTGACAGGGTATCTGTGCCATTGGCCGGCCTCTGTCACATGGTAGGAGCAATGGATGGCCAGCCATCCAGGATCAGGCGCAGCCGATAAACAAAAAACCAATGGGGCCGGACAATAAAAATTATAAGATTTGAATCGGAACCGGAACTGAACTGATTTCGGTTCCGATTCACATCTCTAGTGTTGTGCCCCTGGGATCTGTACTGGGACCACTACTTTTTAACATATTTATAAATGACCTAGAATTGGGAAAAAGTAAGGTGATCAGATTTGCTGATGATACAAAATTATTCAAAGGTGTTAACTATCAAGTGGATTGTGAGAAATTGCAAGAGAACCTTACAGTACTGGGAGAATGGGCATCCAAATGGCAGATGATATTTATGTTAGGGATGTGAATCGTTTTTTGATGATTTAAAATATCGTCCGATATATTTTAAATCGTCAAAAATCGTTAGGGCCACGATACAATACCAATTCCCCCGATTTATCATTAAAAAATCGTAAATCGGGGGAAGGGGGAGGGCAGGAAAACCGGCACACCCCCGCTGAACGACCTCCTGCAGTCGATCTCCTGCCGGCGCCATTTTCCGTACGGAAAACGATTCGCAGCAAGAAATCGCTTCCTGAACCCCGCTGGACTCCCAGAAACTTTTGGCCAGCTTGGGGGAGCCTCCTGACCCCCACAAGACTTGCCAAAAGTCCAGCGGGGGTCCGGAACGACCTCCTGCGTCGAATCATTTTTGTCTATGGCCGCCGCCATTTTGCGGCGGCCATTTTGCAAAATGGCGCCGGCTGAAGACAAAAGGATTCAATTGAGGGGGCCGTTCCGGACCGCCGCCGTTCTGGACCACCGCTGGATCCCCAGGTAATTTAAAGCATTTGGGGGGGGGGTTCGGGAGGGTGGGGGATTTAATTTAAAGGGTCGGGGGTGGGTTTTAGGGGGTTGGCTCACGATTTTAACGATTTTTCACGATATTTTTAAAACCCAAACGGCAACAATACGATTCCCTCCCCCTCCCAGCCGAAATCGATCGTTAAGACGATCGAGGACACGATTCACATCTCTAATTTATGTGGACAAGTGCAAAGTGCTGCACATAGGAAAGAGCAACCCAAATTATAGCTGTGCAATGCAAGGTTCCAGTTGGGAGTCGCCACCCAGGAAAAGGATCTAGGCATCATCATGGATAATATGTTGAGATCCTTTGCTTAGTGTGTGGCAGCAGCTAAAAAAGCAAATAGAATGCTAGGAAATATTAGGAAAGGAATGTAGAATAAAACAGAGAATATCATAATGTCTCTGTATGGCTCCATGGTGTAATTGCACTTTGAGTATTGTGTGCAGTTCTGGTCACCACATCTGAAAAAAGATATAGCAGAAATACAAAAGAAAAGGTACAGAGAAGGGTGACCAAAATGATAATTGAGATGGAACAATTTCCCTATGAGGAAAGGCTAAAGAGGTTATTACTCTTCAGTTCAGAGAAGAAACAGCTGAGGGGAGATATGATAGCTCTCATGAGTGGAATGGAGTGGAATGGGTAAACATGAATTGGTTGTTTGCTCTTTCAAAAAATACAAAGTCTAGAGGACACGCAATACATTGCAGGTAATACATTTAAAACAAATAAGAGAAAATATTTTTTTACCCAACGCTTACTGTATTTTGCGCTCCATAAGACGCCCCTGACCATAAGACGCACCTAGGATTTAGAAGAGGAAAATAAGAAAAAAATGTAGCGTCTCTCCCTCTCGCGTGCTGTCCCCCTCCTCCTCCTCCCAACTCAGCCCCAATCAGTATGGTGGCGCAGGTCAAATGCATGAAACATTTTATCATAATATATATATAGTATATTACCCTCATGATTTTCTAATATATCTAAACAAATGAGAAGGAAATGGCCTGTACTAACTTTGATGCCATGTATCGTCTTCTGCCAGCAGAGCTTCAGCTCCCTGCCGGTCTGCCGGTCTGCTCTTCCCAGGGTGTACTGCGAAGCTCGGCGTGGCGCAGGTCAAACATCAAGTGTTTGAACTGCATGCGCTACGGAGGCCCCTCCACGTGGTGCATTTTACTGCAAAGGTCGACGGCACCCTGGGAACAGCAGAGCAGCAGGGAGCTGTTTGAACTAGAGAGGTCTCCGTAGCGCACGCGGTTGAAACAGCTGATGTTTGACCTGCGCCACCATACTGATTGGGCTGAGTTGGGAGGAGGAGGAGGGGGATGGCGCGCAAGAGGGAGATGTTACATTCGCTCCATAAGACGCACAGACAATTTCCCCCCCCACGTTTGGGGAAAAAAGTGCGTCTTATGGAGCGAAAAATACGGTAATTAAGCTCTGGAATTCATTGCCAGAGGATATTGAAAAAGATATTAATGAAACTGGGTTTAAAAAATGTTTGGACAAATTCCTGGAAGAAAAGTCCATAAACCATTATTAAGGTGGTCTTGAGGAAATCCATTGTTTGTCCCAGGGATAACAGCATAGAATATATCAATCTTTTGGGAATCTTCCAAATACTTGTGGCCTGGATAGG